>NW_023425515.1:43898536-45371036 GCF_014108245.1 Pipistrellus kuhlii | reverse complement strand
GCGCTGTCATCACTGCACTCCACTGCGTTTCCATCACAATGACAGTTTATGACTGTTCAGTAAACCATTCGGCCAGCGATTTAGGCTGGATTTTAGATTTTGGCCCCTTCTCTGATTGAGTTCGACACCCCTACTCTATCCACTGAGCCAAACCGGTTTCAGTAGGTCCTAGTTTCTTGATGGTTAGAGAAAATGAAGTGTCCTTGCTGCTCTGACATGGCAAGAACTTTTGGAATCTAAACTATGTCTGGCTGTGGACCAATCCTTGAACAGCTTTGCTGTCCCCTCTGGCACAGCAACCAGCTGCTCATCCCCAGGGCAGTCAGCACATGCCAGGGAACACGAGGAGCATGGACTTCCTGGTCACATTGCTCCCCTGTGGCTTGCAGGGGCTTTGAGTCTGGCCCTTGCTCTGTGTTCTGGTAATTGAGTGTCAGATTGGAGCTCTCCAATTCAGGATAAACTTTTCAGTGTATTTAGCTTAGTAGCGTTAAATGTTCCCCATCACTACTTAACTGCTGAGCAGGACTTACTCTGAAAGACAAGTCTAAGAAACTTCATATTTGAACCTATTAATAGGCCTGGCTAGAGGATTACTACGTGCAGAGAAGGCAAAGACTACCTAGTAAACTGACTGGGGGGAAAGTCTGCCTGTAGCCTGTCTTTCTCGGTTTTTGCTTGCATTTCCTGAGCCCCTGAACCCTCATTATGAGTAAGGGACCATTCCAGGGCTGGGCATCGCAGGCCAGGATGGGTAAGAGGAACTGGCTGTAAGGTAGGTGATTTCTATCCTCCAGCTGAGGGGACCCCAGCTGCTGGGTTAACCTACAGTGTCCAGCCACCACGTCCTAAGAAGGGAATTAATCCTCCAGAGGAGTAATGGGTGTTGTGCCTGAAACATATGAGTATCCAGTTTGCCAGAAAAGTATTTTTTAGAGGCAGGTAAAACATGATCCCTGCACTCAAGAAGTTCACAATGGCTGGTCATTAGAGGAGCTTTTTCCGAACCCCCAGGAGAGCATGCAAAATTGAGTTCCTGGAACTTAGATTAATTCACTGAGAACTTCAACCAAGAGATAATAAGCTTTAAAGGGGACATAGAAATGATAAAAAAAAAAAAAAAAGATCCAGTCAGAAATGAACAATATAATAACTGACACAAAGAATACACTAGAAAGAATCAACATCAGATTAGATAAAACAGACGATCAAATCAGAGATTTGAAAGACAAGACGGAATAAAAATAAAAAATAAAACCCAATCAAAACAACAAAAAGAAAAAAAGAGTTTTAAAAAATGAGGATAATTTTAGGAACCTCTGAGGCGACATCAAGCATAATAATATTTGCATCATAGAACTGTCAGAAGGTGAAGAGAGCAAGAGATTGAAAACCTATTTTTTTTTTAAAAATGACGGAAAACTTTCCTAATTTGGTGAAGGAAAAATACACACAAGTTCAGGAAGTATAAGGGTCTCAAGCATGATAAACCCAAAGAGGCCCACGCAAAGACACATCATAATTTAAATGGCAAATATTAAAAAAAGAGAGTATCTTAAAAGCAACAAGAGCAAGACAACCTACAAAAGAGCTCCCACAGGCTGTCCATTGATTTCTCAACAGAAACTTTCCAGGCCAGAAGAGATTGGCACAAAATATTTAAAGTAATGGAAAACTTTAAATATTTTTTAATATTTAAACCTACAACCAAAGTACTCTACCCAGGAAGGTTATCATTTGAAATTGAAGGACATACAAAAAGCTTTTTAGAAGAGAAAAAGCTAAAGAAGTTCCTCACCACCAATTCAGTATTACGAGAAATGTTAAAGGGGCTTCTTTAAGAAGAACAAGAACAGAAACATATAACTATGTACCTATCAATAATCACTTTAAATGAAATTGGATTAAATATTCCAATCAAAAGACATAGGATAGCTGCAATACGCACTCAAGTTTCCTCGTTGTTATCCTATATGATAAGAGAGGAATATGATAATTATCTGTTACGTAATGACTGACGACATAACGACCAGATCACGGATCTGCAGGAGGGTGGGGCAGTGCAGCAAGCAAGCAGGAGGCAGAGAGCTACAGGAAGGGACAGGGCAGCAAGCTATGAGCAGGGAGCTGGGAAGCTACAGCAGGGTGGCAGTGACCTACTGGCACACAGATTTGTGCGCAGGGCTACTAGTTATCACTATATTTTTGCCCATTCTCCCCTCACTAGATTTCCTTTACCCACAAAATGTTAATTACTGCAGCATTCTTGGTACAATAATAAAATACATTAAAGTTATTTAAAAGGGTGTTTCCTTCTCTCGGGGTGTTTTTATTCACAACACTATTGACACCAAATGTGTGTTTTTCCTCCCCAAGAATCAGTTTTTTTGTTTGTTTGTTTGTTTCTTTTTACAGAGAGGAAAAGAGAGGGATAGAGAGTTAGAAACATTGATGAGAGAGAAACATCGATCAGCTGCCTCCTGCATACCTCCTACTGGGGATGTGCCTGCAACCAAAGTACATGCCTCTGACCAGAATCAAACCCTTCAGTCTGCAGGCTGATGTTCTATCCACTGAGTCAAACCAGTTAGGACAAAAATCAGTTTTCTAACTCTCCAGATACCAATTGGGTGTTATACAATTCTATTTTACTAGAGGGCTGGTGCATGACATTCATGCACTGGGAGGGGAGAGGGGTCCCTCAGCCTAGCCTGTGCCCTCTCACAGTCCAGGACCCCTCAGGGATGTCCACCCCTGGTGGTTAGTGCACTCCCACAGGGGGAGCGCCGCTCAGCCAGAAGCCTGGCTCACAGCTGGTGAGTGCTCCCGCCTCCAAGGCAGCGCTAAGGAGCAGCAAGCCCTGCTTCTGGCTGAGTGGCGCTCCCCTGTGGGAGCGCACTGACCACCAGGGGGCAGCTCCTGCATTGAGTGTCTGTCCCGGTGGTGGTCAGGGCGCATCATAGCAACTGGCTACTCGGCCACTTGGTCTATTTGTATATTAGGGTGTTATTATATAGGATTCTGAAACTACCTGGAATTAGCTTAGACTCCACCAGTTTAAAGACTTAGCCCCACAAGACTCCCCCATTGCAGAAAATATTGGGTCTCACAATTTTGTCCAACTTGGCTATAAAGTTGGCAATCCCATACTCCTCCCACCTCAGGTTTGATAATTTGCTAGAACGGCTCACAATCAGGAAACACTTCACTTACTATCACTGGTTTATTATAAGAAATACTAATGAACAGCTGGATGAAGGCATATCCCTCAACCAGTGTGGCTCAGTGTGGTTCAACATCAACCCATGCACCAAAAGACCTTTGGTTCGATTCCGGTCAGGACACATGCCTGGGTTTTGGGCTCGATCACTAGTGTGGGGCATGCAGAAAGCAGCCAATCAGTGATTCTCTCTCATTATTTTTTTAAAATATATTTTATTGATATTTTACAGAGAGGAGGAAAGGAGAGAGATAGAGAGCTAGATACGTCAATGAAAGAGAACCATTGACCAGCTGCCTCTTGCACACCCCCTACCGGGGATGTGCCTGCAACCAATGTACATGCCCTTGACCGGAATGGAACCTGGGATCTTTCAGTCTGCAGACCGATGCTCTACCACTGTGCCAAACCGGTTTCGGCCTCTCTCATTATTGATGTTTATATTTCCCTCTCCCTCTCCCTTCCTCTTTAAAATCAATAAAAATATATTTGAAGAAGAAGAAGAAGGAGGAGGAGGAGGAGGAGGAAGAGGAGGAGGAGGAGGAGGGTGAGGAGGAGGAGGAGGGGGAGGAGGAGGAAGGATGAAATCCAGAGAGTCCTGAGCACAGGATCTTCTGTGCCTGGGAGCTGGGGAAGATATGTTTGCCAAGCTGGAAGTTCTCCAAGTCCTAGGCTTTAATGGAGCTTCATTACATAAGCATAACTGATTAAATCAGTTGGCCATTGCTGATTAACTGAATCTCTAGCTCTTCTCTGCTCCCCAGAGTAGGAGAAGGGTCCTGAAAATTTCAACCCTCTAATCACAGGATTGGTTTCTATGGCAGCCAGACCCATGCAGTAGTTATCCAGTGCCCACTAGTCAAATTATGGTTGAAAGGGGCTTATTGTGAATAAAAAACACTCCTCTCACTCAGGAAATTCCAATGGTTTTAGAAACTCTTCTGTCAGAAATCAGGTAAGAAGACCAAATGTATATACTAATATTTCTTAGCCTATATAATAAAAAGATAACATGCAAATTAACCCTCACACCCTCACAAGATGGCTGCCTACAACCAGGCTGGCAGGGGGGTTAGTGAGGGATGACCAATCGACTGAACAGCAGGCTGTGTTGGGTGATCAGGGTGGCAGGGGGCTGTGAGGGGTAGCCAGGCAGGCAGGCAGATGAGTGATTAGGAGCCAGTGGTCCATGATTGTGAAAAGGATGTCAGACTGCCCGTTTAGGACTAAACTGGCAGTCAGACTTCCCTTGAGAGGTCCCGAATTGGAGAAGGTGCAGGCTGGGCTGAGGGAACACCCTCCCCCGCACCCCATCAATGCATAAATTTTGTGCACTGGGCCTCTTGTTATATCATAATATCACACCTTCCCCTTATTTGCTAAAAATAAGGAATGAGTGCTACCTGTACTCATTAAAAAATAGAGAATCTCTAGTGAACATTTACTACTTGTCATTATTCTGTATTCTATTGTTAGGAGAGGGACCCATATGAGAATCTACTTATAAACCACTCTCAGTCACACCATCCAGAAATGCACATATGTGCATATACATATGTATACAATTTCACATGCAATCCAAGAGGCTCACAGCTGAAACTTGAAGTCTCCAAGTTAAGAAAGCCTGTCCTTGTGTGTCCAGCAGACAAGTGTTGTCTACAGAGAATTGTGACAAAATCCTATTACCTTTACATTATTAAGATGGAAGAGAAAATATGAAATACATTTCAATGAGGAATTTTCATGGATTTTGGAAGATCACAAAGGCTCCACTATAACATGCTGTATAAATGTATGGGATTCAGCCTCCATCTGTGTACATCTTATGACAGTGAGCCAAAAGTGGAGGACAGCTGAAACCAGTTTGGCTCAGTGGATAGAGCGTCAGCCTGCTGATTGGCTCAGTGGATAGAGCGTCAGCCCGGGTTCGATTCCGGTCAAGGGCATGTACCTTGGTTGCGGGCACATCCCCAGTGGGGGGTGTGCAAGAGGCAGCTGATCGATGATTCTCTCTCATGGATGTTTCTAACTCTCTATCCCTCTCTCTTCCTCTCTGTGAAAAATCAATAAAATATATTTTTTTAAAAAAAGTGGAGGACAAATGTGGGCTCTCATTCTCCCCACCACATACAGTTGGCCCTTGCTGGACAAGTCTTTAAGGCAGCCAGCATTTTTTTAAAAATTAAATTATTATCTGTGTACATATACCATTGCTTCCTCCCTCCCATACATACCCTCCCTCCCCAGAGTTTTGTGTCCATTGCTTGTACTTATATGCATGTATACAAGTCCTTCGGTTGATCTCTTATCTACCCCAGATCTCTCTACCCTCCCCACTGTAATTTGACAGTCTGCTTGTTGCTTTACTGTCTCTATATCTATCTTTTGGTTCATCAGTTTATAATGTTCTTTATTATCCATAAATGAGTGAGGTCATGTGGTGTTTCTCTTTCATTGGCTGGCTTATTTCACTCAGCATGATGTTCTCCAATTCCACCCAGGTTGCTGCAAATGATGAGAATTTCTTCCTTTTTTATGGCAGCCAGCATTGTTCAAGGGCCTACAATGTGTCAGGCACCGTGCAGGGCGCCTGGCAGAGAGAAGAAGGATCATGAGGGCTCTTACCTTGGAGGGAAGTTTATAACCTGGGGGTGGGGGGAGGGGAGGGAAATGGAAGAGGAGCAGATGTATTCATAAAATATATATATGACACTAATGAAGAATCAATACTTTGTTGAAATAGACTTGTGAAAATTCTGTGGAGAAAGGAGGTGACACTAACTTTGCCTGGAGATGGAACTTCAAGGGAGCCCTGAAGAACGAGAAGAATGGTCAGGCAACGTTTTCTGTTTTTCCCCTTCTAGGAAGAAAGAATTCCTGGATTCCTCTCCCCACCCCCACTAGTCTTATCACCTGGGGCTCTGTATCAGCTATTCCAAACAGATAAAAGGCCAAAGTACGGACAAACTTCTCTCCAGTAATACATAGAAGTGGCCACCATGTGCCAGGAACTCTGCCAAGTGTTTTCCAACGGCTATCTCTAATTCTGACAACAACCCAACGGTGGTGAATGTTATTACCAGTTTACTGAGGAACTGGGTTCAGGGCCGGGACTTGTCTCAGCCACACAGCTAGTAAGTGGCTAAGCCATGACTGAAGCCAACTCTAGCTTCAAAACCCACTTTCTTTCTCTATACCACATGGCTGCTTGGGACTCATATAAGTTCTTATGATGCTCTGTGGTGCACTCAAACACACACACACACACACACACACACACACACACACACACCACACACCCCTAGCAGGCACTTAATACTTGCTTCGTAAATAAATGTAAAGAAAAGAATAAAAGATTAAATTTACCAATAAGAAAAGCTACCATTCCTGCAGAAATGTTCCTTACTACTGCTACATCAGCAGTCAGATCCGAGGGCAGAGGGATACTCCCCAAACTAAAGAGAAAAGGCATCCTTTCTATTCTGGCTTCATTGTCTCCCTCCCTCCCTCCTTCCTTCTTTCTTTTTAAATATATTTTATTGATTTTTTTACAGAGAGGAAGGGAGAGGGATAGAGAGCTAGAAACATAGATCAGCTGCCTCCTGCACACCCCCTACTGGGGATGTGCCCACAACCAAGGTACATGTCCTTGATTGGAATCAAAGCTGGGACCTTTCAATCCACAGGCCGACGCTCTATCCACTGAGCCAAAACAGTTTTGGCCAGTCTTTCCTTCCTTCCTTCCTTCCTTCCTTCCTTCCTTCCTTCCTTCCTTCCTTCCTTCCTCCCTCCCTCCCTCCCTTCCTTCCTTCCTTCCTTCCTTCCTTCCTTCCTTCCTTCCTTCCTTCCTTCCTTCCTTCTGTTTATTTTACTATGAAAAATGTCTATCATAAGCAAAAGGAGAGAAAATAATACAATGAACCCCCATGATCATATCACTCAGTCATAACAATTAATAACTCAAGTTTTATCACTAATCCCTCTCTGGATTATTCTGAGGCAGATGATATCATATCTTTGTCAACCATAAAACTTTCAGCACAGTAGTTTCCCTTTATCCTCAGTTTCATTTTCCAAGGTTTTAGTTACCCAAGCTCACTGCAGTCTGAAAATGAAAATGTTAAGTGGAAATTTCCAAAAATAATAAATTCATAAGTTTTAAATTCCTCACTGTTCTGAGTAGCACGAGGAAGTCTCTTGCTGTCTGGCTCCCCACCACACAAGACGTGAATCATCCCTTTGTCCAGGGTCTCTGTGCTATACATGCCCCCGTGCACCCATTAGTCACTCAGGGGCCACCTCAGTTATCAGACCCACTGTGGAGGTTTTGAAGTGCTTGTGTCCAAGTAACCCTTATTTTGATTAATAATCGTCCCAAAGCGCAAGGGTAGTGATGCTGGCAATTCGGAATTTGATCAGATATATTTTCATAAGACGATTTCATGAGTGGTATTTCATCAGGAGTCACCTAGTATCTGATAATATCTGACTACTGTATTTACCTTTTGATAATCATTAATGATCAAAGTCCAAGTCCATTACTTCACTAGGGATTGCAAAGTGGTGATAAATGTATCCTTCTACTCCTTTTTCATTTAATAGCTGGAATACATCAGAAAGAGAAGCTTTCCCTGATCACCTATGTGGTTAATCTAAAACATATTTATCATTGATTGGAAGGGTAAAATAATTGCTTCTTTCTGTTTAGTAGATTTCAAAATACCGTAGTGAATGGATCTTCAGCATCGACCAAAGGGGACCAATAGAATTTAATTTTTAAAAAATTACTTGAAACCTATCTGATCTTAATAATTAACTAGAGGCCGGGTGCATGAAATTTGTGTGTTGGTATGGTTCCTAGGCCTGGCCTATGATAAGGGCCTTCTTCCCCAGCTGCCCGCAGCCAGCCCATTCCCCCCCCCCCCCCCCCGCGCCACCCATTCCAATTCCCCCTTTGCCATCGGGCCATTGGAGCCTGACAGTGGGAGAAGGGATGGAGAGGTCGGCTACCCCCCTCCCACTCACCGACCATGCCCCAGCCCCTCTGTGTGTGGGGCAACTGGCAGGATGGGGGCCTTGGCCTAGTGCCACCTATATCCCCTGCCACCCACACCAGGTTCCCCATTTGCCATGGGCAATCAGAGCCTGCTGCCCAGGGAAAGGGACTGAGAGGTGGTCAGTGCGCCTCATAGTGACTGGTCCAACAGTCATTCTGGTTGTTCCACTATTAGGGTCAATTTGCATATTACCCTTTTATTATATAGGATATCACCCCTATAAATTAAATTTAATACATAAATTATAATTATTATTAATTTATGGTTTAAAACATATTTGATGAGTTTCAATCCATCGGAGTTATAATCCTTATTGAATTATACTGCCCCATCTTTGGTTAGTGGGAGGCTCTTCAAGTTGATGCCTAATGTGTCCTGCAGCTGTATATCTGAGGACAACCCAGGGCAAAGCTGGCCACCTCCCTATTGATGTCACCCTAAAGTCCTCAACAGGTTTTTTTTACTATCTGGTGTATAATGTGACGTTCCGGGCTCATTTTGAATATTTCCTTCCCAGGACTCTACACCTGGAATCATCCATTTTTCCAAGGAGCTCTGGATCCTTTCAATGAATGGCACTGAGAGACCACATTCTAGGTGCAAACAGTTCTTGCTCTTGAATGGGTGGTGATTTCTAAAAAAAATGAAATAAAAATGTTTTTACAAGAAAATATATTATGAGTTCATACTGATATTTCTGTTTCAAATTCAAGACTAATGACTTTCTGTTTAACTTTACCTTATATCTATACCTCCATCCTCTCATGTCAAGAATCCCAGTTTTTAAAACAACCAATGTAAATTATTCATTGTCTTATTCCACCATATATACAAATGGTCTTTGCGTAACAAAACCAATCCTACCATTTTTCACTTCTCGTTACTAAAAACAATTTAAAGTTTTGGTTTGGTTTGTGCTTTTTTAAAATTTTTAACATTTATTAAGAGAGAGAGAGAGAGTTGTTGAGAGAGAGACATTAGTTTATTGTTCCACTTATTTATGCATTCATTGGTTGATGCATTCTTTATGTGCCCTGACTGGGATCGAACCCACACCCTTGGTGTATTGGGATGATGCGCTAACCAATTGAGCTACCTGGACAGAGCTGGCTTGGTTTTTAGGGGATATTCTATCAGGACTGTATAGTTAAATTCCTGAGTCTTAAGGTAATTGAAATAATTCCATATCTGTAGTTATGTCCCCAACTTGGTAAACAAGTTTATTTGTTTTGTTCTGTCAAATATAAACTTGTTTTGACTTTTCCAATTTATCTACAAACTTCCAAAATAAATCTACCAAATAAGATATATTTAGAAAAGTCTAGCTTTTATCCCAATCTATTTCCCTTTTATTTCTATAAATAACTTAAAATTTTAATGATCTTTTCTTCTGTTTTTTCTATAACTAAATAAGCATATATAATATATTTATATCTCCCCAATGATAGCATACGATAACAGTATTTTTTTTTTTAATCTGGCACTTCACACATAGTGATATATCTTGATGGTCACTCCATGTAATATAGAAATATTCATTTCCTTTCCCAGCTGCATAGTTCTCTGTCGTGTATTGGCACCCTGTTTATCTATCAGTCCCTAGGATAGCCATTGTTGATTTCCAGTCTTTTGCTATTTCCAATAGGGCTGCAATGAATGTCCTCGTGTGTATTACTGAGTTTTTGTATTTGTTGACCATATGTCTTTAAGATGGATTCTTAGAAGTGAAGTTTCTGAGTCAGAGGGTATAAATGTCTATGAAAAATTGCTAGATAGTGCCACTACACAGGAAACTGATTTCTATTGTATATTGAATTACAGTTGTAAAAACACAATGAAGGGAAGAAATCAAGACCTCCCTGAAGGACTGACATCGGCCTCTTTGACAGAGCGACCTACCTTGGCAGGTGACTCATTCAGTGCTCCCGAAATGATTAGTGGGGTCCCCATGCCTCCTTGTAGAAGGGCCCCTCTCAAGTCCTCTCCAAGACAGGGTGCCACTGTGCCTTCCTGGGCCACTGCGTCTGTTGCCCAAGCCTGCCTCACCAGCTCGATAAAAGAACATCAGTAGAAATGTTAAAGCAAAATCAGCCTCACAAAGCAAAATCTTCCAGATAATTTATATTTATCAAATTTATCAAGGCCTGCCCTCTCCCTCGGGAAATGGCGTAGAGATCAGGAGATTGTGCCACGCAGCCTGCAGCTCTACGTTGAAAGAAGTCAGCCAGGGCAGAGCCGGCTACCTGGAGAGGCGGCAGTTCAGTCCGTGTTTCTCCCAGAGCTGTTCTTTCCACCTCTCAGGACATCAAGGATTTTCTGGAGAGCAAGCAGCTTTTGTTTGCGAAAGTCTCGCTGCAGCAAGGGTGTGTTTGCATCTGCTGCCTCGGCTCTGCTTGGTGAAGTGCAGAAATGCCCAGGCAGAGCCACACTTGTGCCTGAAAACTGATGGCACCATCTCTCATCTTCTCCACCAGACTTTGCCACTGTCTGCCCTGATTTTCACCGTGTGTGGGAAGACCTTGCTTTGCATACAAACCTGCCAGCTTCCTGAAGATGGGGATCCCCGGGACTGAACAGTCAAGGAAACTAAAGCCACTCTAAAGTGGGAATGTCCAAGGCTCTTGTAAAGATTTACAGAGGCATGGTTGTGTGACAGGAACCCCTCGGTAAAGTATGACTTCAAACACAATTATTGTTACTGTTAGAGGAGGCACTTGAACAAGCGATTAACAAATGAGTAAACACACGAGACAGTGTGCAAAGCAAAGTCTGGTGCGAGTAAGTGTTCCAGGAATTCGGATTCCTGCGGGGTATGGGCCACTGAAGAAGAGAGACTGGGAGACGGGAAGATCAGGCTATGCTGGCATTCGTACGCCAGTGGGAGTGGTGACAATTTCCTGGAAGGGGAAAACTGCACGGAGTTTGGCAACAAGCGCTGTTGGCAGCAACATCCCAGTCAGAGGAGTCCTACAAGGAAGTGGAGAAAAAGGGTCCAAAGGTAGCTAAGGTGGATCAGAGTCGCTTTGTGCTGGGAACCAAGCTAAGTGCTTTTACCTGGGCGACCTCGTTCAATCCTCAGGGCAGCCCCATGGAGTGGTTATTATTCTGATCACCCTCAGCTAACAAATCAGGAAAGTGAGACACTGGGAGATTAATTAACATACCTGAAGGCTCGGGAGAGCCGAAGCAAGCATTCAGTGCGTGTCCACTAGGACTTTGAACTGCCGCAGGCAGAGGAGAGCCACAGAAGGTTTCTGAGCGGAGGAGTGACATGGTTATATTGGTGCTTCAGGAAAAAGCTATATGGTATCACAGTTTGGAGTTTGGACTTCGGCACCAAACTATCTGGTTTAAAAATTCCAGTCCTGCCACAATTATAGACATATTATTTACCTGCCCTGTGCCTCGGTTTCCTCATCTATTAAATGGGGGTAATAAAAGCATCCAGTTTTTGTTTGTTTGTTTGTTTGTTTTCTTGTGGTTTTTTGTTTGTTTGTTGTTTTGGGGTTTTTTTGAGGAACAAATGAGATAATGAATGTAGACGCATGACAATTGTTAGCTCTGGTCAGAATGTTAGCTGTCTGCTAGGTGGACCCAGAGAGAGGTCAGAGGCAAGGAAGCCACAGGAGCCTGGACTGAAGCAGCACTGCCAGGGTGATGGCAACTGGACGAGGGTAAGATATTTTAAAGTAAGATTCTGTAGGATTCACTACCTGGAAGTGTGGGATAAAAAATAATATTTAGCCGGGACCAGTTTGGCTCAGTGGATAGAGTGTTGGCCTGCGGACTGAAAGGTCCGGGGTTCGATTCCGGGCAAGGGCATGTACCTTGGTTTCAGGTACCTCCCCAGTGGGGGGTGTGCAAGAGGCAGCTGATTGATGATTCTCTCTCATCGATGTTTCTAACTCTCTGTCCCTCTCTTTTCCTCTCTGTGAAAAATCAATAAAATAATAATAATAATAATAATAATAATAATAATATTTAATGGCTCTCAGATCCCTGGTCCCACTGAATGGGAAGAAATGGGCTCCTGACAGCAGCAGGAAAACCAGGAAAGGAGCTACTTTGGGGGGGCAAGACCACATTTTGGGAAGGTATGAGGGTGTTAAGAGGACCTTGGGTTGTATTGTCAGCTCTGCTACCAGATGACACATCATCTTGGCAAAAGTCTCCTTCCTTCTCTGGGCCTGTTTTCCCTCAGTAAAACGACACTGTACACTTGAGAGCTCATAATTCCCAAGTTACATATTTGCCTGGGAGTGCCCTAAAGAGAGAATGATTCTGATGACCTGGCTCTTAAGCTTTTTTAAGGTTTAACAGTAGGTGATAGGAGGACGGTGATACTATAAATAGACGATTCCATCCCCTTATTTTTCCTCGCACCTGCTTCAATGTTGTACAGTACCATGATCCCTGCAATCGTCCCTCAGCCAGGCTCTCCAAGACAGCCTGTCCCATAGATCCTGGCACTTGTCAGGAGATCCCTGGGACCTGTGTCAGAGAAAGTCAGGTTCATTGTTTGTTTGATTTTGCCACACTCTCTTTCACTTAATTGGTTCCTGACTGGGCTTTGTTTTCCTACCAGATTAGAGAAGAAAGGGAAGGTTGTTTTTAAAGTTCACTGTCCTTAGTCCTGGCATCAGCGATACAGCGGACAGTGAAACTGGAACCCGTGGAGGTGGCGGCAGCCCAGAAGAGCTTGTGTTTACCCAGAGGGTGCACCTGAGAGGGCAGGGCGTCATGTGCCAGGTGTGTGCCTGGAGCTGGGCTTGCGCAGGTGTACGCCAAGCGCCTTCCATTGGGGACGCCTGTAGGCGAATGGGCAGATGCTCTTCTGAAAAGAGCTACGTTTTGAAATAGTGTTTCACAAAAAACAAACAGGATGACAAAACTGAGGCTGAACAATGAACATGTTGAATGCATTCAATCAACCTAGATAGAAATAGACACCTGGGGAGACATTTGTTTTAAATACAATACCACTTACACAACATAGCAGGATAGCATTACAGAGAGGGTGCCCCCTCCTCCTTTATTTATTTATGTACTAGAGGCCCAGTGCACGGGTTTGTGCACCAGTGGGGTCCCTCGGCCTGGCCTATGGGAAATGGGCTGAAACCGGCAGTCTGACATCCCCCGAGAGGTCCTTGAGTATGTGGGCACAGGCCAGGCCGAGGGCCTCTAGTATGCATATAAGATCTTTGGTTAATTTTTTCCCACCCTCTCGCCATCCCCCTTCCCTCTAAGATTCATCATTCTGTTGCATGTTTTCATGCATATGATTTTTGCTTCTGTAGTGGCCGGTCACTTAGGCTTTTATATATATTGATTTTTTTTATTTTTATTTTTAGCTTGGTATCTGTGCCTAAACCATTTTCCTCAGGTTGTGACAATATTTAGAATTAAATTTAGGAATTCAAGACTAATTCTACCATATCGGGATTGATAGTCATTTTAAAAACTTTAATTGGTTCTCAGACTTAATGATTAGAGGAGACTTTGACATTAAGTAGGCTTCTTTCAGATCACACAGAATCATTGGTGTTATTCATGTCAGCAAATATTTATTGAGAGATCTGGAGCCAGAGCGAGCCTAGCCAGGATCAGGGCAGCACTGGGACTCTCGGAGGCAGGCCAGTGGGACACAATGGGCAAGGAGATTGAGACCGTCTCCCTGGGAGATGAAGGGACATTCCCCCAGAAGGACCAGACGTGTGTGGTGTACTACACAGGAATGCTCCGAAATGGAAAGAAATTTGATTTATCCAGGGACAGAAACAAACCTTTCAAGTTCAGAATTGGCAAACAGGAAGTCATCCAGGGTTTTGAAGAGAGTACAGCCCAGATAAGCTTGGAGCAGAGGGCGGAGCTGACCTGCACCACTGATGTGGCGCATGGAGCCACTGGCCATGCTGGTGTCATCCTTCCTGGTGCCACCCTCATCTTTGACACGGAGCTGCTCAACCTAGAGTGAAGGCAGGAAGGAACTGAAGGTGGAGAGAGATGGCTGCTGCTCACTGGGACGGCTCCTCCTGCTTGGGGCTCTTGATCAGTGCGCTAACCTTGCTGCCCCACGACATTATCCATTCTCTCTGCCAAAGTTGCTCTGTATGTGTTGGTCATTGTTCACACGCATCTTTGCTTGAGGAAACTTCGGTTGCAGATCAACATTTCAGGTTGTACGTTTTGCGTGATGCATGTAGAGCCATTCTTGAACACAGGACACAGATTTCTTGTTTGCACCATCTACACTGCCTTACCTTCACTTAAGCCAGACACACAAGGTACTCAGATATGAAATGTACATGGTGTAGACAGAGGGAGTTGAGCCAGTTACCTTTGCTGTCACTTTCTCGCTTAGAAATTGTTGACCGCTGACTTACAAACTGTCCTCTTTGGAAATGACATGTAAAATAAAGACTCTGTGCTTGACAAAAAATTATATGAATAAATTATTGAGCATTTTTGTTGTTAATCCTCACCAAGGATATATTTTCCATTGATTTTTAGAGAGAGTAAGTGGGGGAGGTGAGGAGGAGAGAAACATTGACTTGTCACATTACTTATGCATTCATTGGTTACTTTTGTATGTGCCCTGACCGGGATTGAACCTGAAACCTTGGCATATTGGAATGATGCTCTATCCAACTGAGCTAGCCAGCCAGAGCAATTTGCCATTCCTTTTATTGTTATAAAAATATGATTTTATTGGTTTTAGAGAGAGAGGGAGGGAGAGGGAGAGATAGAAACATCAATGGGAGAGATACATCAACTCGCTGCCTCCTGCACACCCCATGGTGGAGAATGAGCCTGCAACTTGGACATGTGCCCTGACCGGGAATCCAACTGGCAACCTCATGGTCTATGGGATGATACTCAACCACTAACCACACTGGCCAGGCTAGACTATAAACTCTTGGATGGGAGAGACCACACAAAGGAAGGCTTTTTTTATTTTATTTTTATTTTTTTATTTTTTTTAGGAACCTCTCATTGAACCTCTTTTCCTTATGTCTGGCTAACCAGAAATACGTGAGCAGTGGCAATGGTTTGCCACTATGAATGGAGACCAGTAATGGTTCAGGTAACCTTGCACTGAAAAAAGAATGAGATTTTTTCCACAGAGATGAGAAGAATTTTGTGATTTGAGAAAACTTTCTGAAAGGCCCAGGTATGCAATACGCTGAGGGTGGAGAAAGAATACCTGGCCACATTTTGTCCTAATTTTTCAAAATCCCTTACCACTCAGTCCATTTGTTAATCTACAACTTGAGGTCATGGTAAGATCATACACACATGTTTACAATGAAGTGTTGCTAGCAAAACACTCGGAGTGTTCAGCTGACATGCTTTCCTCTCTGAAGTTTAGCCTTAGTTTTTGGTCAAATTTAGCAATGGATATCCACATCCACACTTGGAGATGCAAGTAGATTTCCTAAATACTAGATCAGGGTTTCTTTCCAAAGCTTAGAAACTGCAGAGTAAGAGGCGGGGGGAAAGAAGGCGGAGGAGGGTAGAAGAGGGATCAATGGTGGTGGACAGAGGCTTGACTTGGGGTGGTGAACACACAGTACCGTGTATAGATGATGTACTGTGGAGTTGTGCACCTGAAACCTGTATAATTTTGTTAACCCCCATCTACCCAATAAATTCAATGAAAATAGAAAAAAAAATAGAAAAACAAACAAACAAACTGAAGAGGGACTGTTTATGGAACCCATCACAGAACCCCCACTGTGCGCTCAGCACTCTTCAATCTCACTCTGAGAACAAGATGAAACCCAGTGGGCCCAACGCAAGGGGGTGGGGGGAGGGGCCTTAGACAAACACAGCTGCAAGTCCGAGCTTGTGTGTAAATGTTCCTCTGCCTCCTGCACACGCTGTGTGCTGGTTTGCTTGGCTCTAGAAGCTAAGCTTTTGAGCTTTAAACTTAATCCTGAAAGACCTGAATTGATGCCTCTTGATTATGCCTGTGATGTAGTAAATCAACACCTTATTAGGAAGTCATTCACATACTAAATATTTAGGAATTTATTGCAAGATAATTGCAACATATAAGCCCTCAAGCGGGAGGAGATACTGCTAATCTGTTTGGTGTACAGAGCAGAGCTAGCTGATATTGTGCAAAATAGAGCTGAACTATCAGTCCTATACCCATTCATCAAACCAAAGCTTAAATCCAACTATTGTATATATATATGTGTATATATATATATATATATATATATATATATATATATTTCTGAGAAGAAGGGAGAGAGAGAAAGAGAGATAGAAACATCAATGATGAGTTGAAACTGGTTTGGCTCAGTGGATACAGCATCGACCTAATGACTGAAAGGTCCCAGGTTTGACCTTGGCTGTGGACATGTCCCCAGTAGGGGGTGTGCAAGAAGCAGCTGATGGATGTATCTCTCTTATCGATGTTTCTAAGTCTCTTTCCCT
The DNA here is from genome assembly GCF_014108245.1 of Pipistrellus kuhlii. NCBI lineage: Eukaryota > Metazoa > Chordata > Mammalia > Chiroptera > Vespertilionidae > Pipistrellus > Pipistrellus kuhlii. The sequence goes on along the minus strand of NW_023425515.1, from coordinate 45,354,314 downwards.
CTCTGCAAAAAATCAATAAAATATATTTAAAAAGAAAAGAAAAGAAAAAAGAAACATCAATGATGAGAGGAAATCATTGATTGGCTGCCTCCTGCACACCTCCTACTGGGGATCAAGCCTGAAACCTGGACATGTGCCCTTGACTGGAATCAAACCCGGAACCTTTTAATCTGCAGGCCAACACTCTATCCACTGGGCCAAACCGGCTAGGGCAAATGCAACCTTTTAAACAATGAAAACATCCAGTATAATTCCCACCCCATCTTTCCTACATATCTATTTTTCCTCTTTGTGGTCTTCTTTATTAAGACAAGTTGAAATTAAGTCCTGATTTGCAGAGAGCAACATTTCCAGGATTGAGTACTTCTCTGTGCCTGGCACGGCTCTGGGCACTTGAAATATATCAACAAATAAAACAAAGACTTTTGCCAAAACCGGTTTGGCTCAGTGGATAGAGCATCAGCCTGTGGACTGAAGGGTCCTGGGTTCGATTCCGATCAAGGGCATGTACCTTGGTTATGGGCACATCCTCACTAGGGGTTGTGCAAGAGGCAGCTGATCGATGATTCTCTCTCATCGATGTTTCTAACTCTCTATCCCTCTTTCTTCCTCTCTGTAAAAAATCAATAAAATATATTTAAAACAAAAACAAAAAACAAAGACGTCTGCCCTTGTGGAGCTTATATTCTATTGGGGAACTTTAACAATTAACAAAAGTAGAATAAACGGAAAATTGTATAGGTTGTTGGAAGGTGATAGTTGATAAGGAAAAAATAAGCAGTAAGACAGAGTATCGCTAGGGGTGGTGGTAGAGGGAGCTGCAGTATTAAACAGGTGGTCAATCACGTGGAAAGACCTGGGCAGACGTGAAGAAGGTGAAGCTGTTAGCGAAGCAAGTACCTGGAGGAAGAGCACTGCAGGACCAGCAGAGCAAAGGCCCCACTGTTTGTGTGCTGCTTGTGTCAGTGGAACCCCAAGGAGACCATGTGGCAGGTGAGGAGTAAACCAGGTAAGCAAGTAGAGGGGATATCAAAGAAGGAAAAAGTGGGGGAAGCAGGGCAGGTGGGCTGTGTGACCTGCCTAAGGATGTTTGTTGGCTTGTTGAGTCTACATAGAAAGTAGAAGAGGTCAAGTGACTGACAGACAAGGCTGGTTCTTTGAATAAGCTAAGTGATAACCTGGGAATCAGATCTAGACTTTGCCTCTGCCTCTATCACTAAGTAAATTGCCTGACCTTTTTTCAATAAACAGAGTGGTAACCTCGGAATGAGACCTAGACTTTGCCTCTGCCTTTACCACTAAGTAAACGGGCAGGCCTATTTCAGAGCATTTGTCTTCAGGGTTGAATTAGATCATTCCTAAGTCTCCTTTCAGTTCTAAGATCCTGTGACTTTAGGCAGCCATCTCCAACATATAATTTGAGCAGCAGGGAAATGTTTAGAAGTCCAAAGTTCTCACACCTCTGTGGCCACGAGACCTAAAATCTCCAGACAAACCAAGGCTTCAGGCTTTTTGGAGTCATGGGACCCTTTAGGCAAGTTAGATAAGAGCTATACACCCTCTCTCCAGAAAAAAAGCAGAGCTCTTATGCACACAGGATGTTGCTCACAGCTGTGGGGTTCTTGAAGCATAACCATAGAGCCCCCATCCTAAATGATCTGTGGATTCTCCTATGCATCATCCATTAAAATATTTGCCTGCCAAATGGATATTTGAAACTGATTTGGCTCAGTGGAAAGAGCATCAGCCTGCGGACTGAAAGGTCCTAAGTTCGATTCTGGTCAAGGGCATGTACCTTGGTTTTGAACACATCCCCAGTAGGGGGGTGTGCAGGAGGCAGCTAATTGATGTTTTTCTCTCATCGATGTTTTCAACTATCCCTCTCGCTTCTTCTCTGTAAAAAAATCAATAAAATATGTTAAAAATTAAAATAAAAATTTTGCCCTGCTGGCATGGCTCAGTGGTTGCTCATCAACCTATGAACCAGGAGGTTAGGGTTCGAGTCCCTGGTTGAACCCTGCATTGCAGGCTCGATCCCCAATGTGGGGTGTGCAGGAGGCAGCCAATTGGTGATTCTCATCATTGATGTTTCCCTCTCTTTTCCTCTCTAAAATTAATAAAAACATACTTTAAAAATATGTTAAAGTTAGTATTTTACTATTCTATCTATCTATCTATCTATCTATCAATCTATCTATCTATCTTATCTATCAATCAATCTATCTATCTCCTTTGTTGGGTTTTTTTGTTGATGCATTTGCTTTATCATGGTGCTTTATCCCAAAATACTTTCCACAAGCATCTAACATTGTCCCTAAATGGTTTTTTGTCTTTTTTTTTAATGTTTATTTTCAAGATGCTGACTTTTTGGAAGAGTTCAGACCACAGTTTTCTTGTAGAGTAGACTGTCCCCACTTCTGGATTTGATTGATTGTTCTTTACTAGTGTCTAACTCATTCCTCTCTCTCCTGCATTCCCTGTAAATAGGAAGTTAGCTCTAATGGAAAATTGTGAGCTTAATTAGATTAAAGCACAATGTACTCTGGGTAGGGGTAATCCAATTTCTAGACATTGACTAGATTAAATGCCATTTTAGGTGTTGGCACTTTAGAAGAGCATCATTATCCTTACGATTCCATCCCTAATGTTTACCCATTACAATGAGGGTTACAGTGAGGGGGAGACAGAGGCAAGCTTTCCATAGCAGGAAGAGGAGCAGCACTGAATTTGGAGTTTAGCCTTGAAGTTGATTATTTTCATTCCATGGCCCTCAGTTTCTTCATCTAAATATCTGTTGGAGCAATAATGGTTTCCCTTTTAATGGATTGTTGGACTCAAATGAAATAATAGATCAGGAAATTCTTTCCTTGTAAAAATGAGAAGAAAAGAATGCTAACATGTGACTTGAGCAGCAGGGAAATATTTACATGGAAGCATCTCTTCTTTAGGGACTGACACCAAGTGCAAAGATGTCCTAATTCATCTCAAGTAAGCAAAGTATGAAGGCATATATGTATCCATCCATCCATCCATCCATCGTGATAAATTTCTGATATTTCTTAAAGTTACTGGAAAGAATGACGAGGGTCAGTTACTCAATAATGATTCTCAATCAGAGGCAATTTTGTCCTCTAGGGGACATTTGGCAATGTCTAAATGCATTTTAGGTGTTAAACTGCGAAGCAGCTACTGGCATCTAGTGATTGGAGGCCAAGAAGCTGCTAAATATCCTGCAATGCACAGGATAGCCTCCTCTCCCTTCCTCTCCCCGCCCCACCCCCACCCCAAGAATGATTCAGCTCAAAATATCTATAATGCCAATGTAGAGAAACTTTGATTTAATTTAATGAAGGCACAATTAAATATTGAACCTTAGTCCAAAATCCTGGATCAATCCTCTAAATAAATATTGGGATTTGGGGAGACTTACACCAAAAGTCCACACTATAAAGTACTTGCATATAAGGATTTTTGATATCAAGAATTAACTAATCAGATGCAACCCTATTATAAAACTTATATAATTATGGTTCAAGATAGGGCAATCACAATGGATGGCTATTGTTGTGTTAGCTATTGTCAATTTTTTATTTAACAATCTAAGGGAAAAGAGGTCAGTGCTCTGATTAAATAGTCAGATACTGCATGTTTTATTTATTTATTTATTTATTTATTTATTTATTTAGTATATTTTATTGCTTTTTTACAGAGAGGAAGGGAGAAAGATAGAGAGTTTGAAACATTAATTAGATGCTTCCTGCACACCTCCTACTGGGGATGTGCCTGCAACCAAGGTAAATGTCTTTGACCAGAATTGAACCTGGGACCTTTCAGTCTGCAGGCCGATGCTCTATCCACTGAGCCAAACCAGTTAGGACAGGTACTGCATGTTTTAATAATTATTGCAGTACACTGGATAAAAATCGCTGATAGAGGGATTAAAAATGGTGGCAGAGTAAGTGGATGTTGCATGGACATGCTCCCAGGAACAAACTGGAATTACAACTAAAATACAGTAAAACTTCCTGAATTATCAATGGAAAACTTGCAGGAGAGAACCCTGATATCCAAGGACCAAAAGTGGACACCGCATAGAGACTGGTAGGAGGGGCTGGCCGGGCACCCACAGGCAGCAACTGAAGTCTCAGAGAGATAACTCGGCTTTGAGGGGTTGCCACTGAGAATTCTGGGATCTAGTCCCCAAGCTGCGTTCCCCAGCTGACACACCAAAACTGAGGAGGATACTCACATAACATCTGGCCGTGGGGCGCTGTCTGTCAGAAAGTAACAGCTGAAAATTCAGGCACCCTCTCAAAGGGCAGACACACAAAACTCCCCATGGAACCACCCACCCGGTGCTCTGGCAGAGGGACAGTGAAGTGGACTGGAGCTTTGAGAGCAGAGGACAGGGGATTTGGGGATAGCATTCAGAAGGCAGACACCCTAAGTTTCCTGGGCTGAGTCATTCCTCACACAGTGGAGGACATCTTTCCCTCATAGACGTTTGCCTTGCCTTGGGGGGAAGACAGTTGACACACTCTATTGGGAAACACCCCTGAGGCCACTTAAGACATTAAAAATAATAATTAGTTTCAAGCAGAAGCAGCTTCTCCACTCTGTTGAAAAAAGTTCTTGGCCACATCTGAGGATGATTGCCTGGGGGGCAATTCAAGTCGGAATCCTATTAGTCTGTAGGTGGAGGCGGTTTTCTGGAGGCTTTGAGTCTATGTCTGATATAATTAGTCAGAAACAGTCTTCACTAGAGATTGAGAGGTGTAAAGGATCTACCTAATACATAGTCACCAACCCAAACAGAAAGCCAAAATGAGGGTAATGAAAGAACTAGAGAATTCTCCAGAAGAAGAGATAAATGAAGCAGAGATAAGAAATTTATCTGAAACAGAGTTCAGAGGAATGATGGTAAAGATGCTCAACAACATGAAAACAAATATAGTAATTATGAAAAAAGAACAGTCTGAGATAAAGAATGACCTAACACAAATAAAGAACACATTGGAAGGAATACACAGCAGATCAGGGGAAGTTGAGGATCAAATCAGTGAATTAGAAGACAGGTTGAAAAATCACTCAGTCAGAAAACCAAAAAGAAAAAAATCTATTAAAAAACAGGAGGGCAGCTTAAGGGAGTTGTGGGACAATGTGAAATGTAACAATAAATAGCAGATGTGCCAGAAGAGGCAAAAAGGGAGAAAGGCATAGGGAAAGTGTTTGAAGAAATAGTGGTAGAAAACTTCCCTAACCTGATAAAGGAAAAAGTCACACAAGTTCAGGAGGCACCGAGAACCCCAAACAAGAATAACCCAAACAGGTCCATGCCCAGAGACATCATAATTAAGAGGCCAAAAGTTAAAGACAAAGAGAGAATCTTAAAGGCAACAAGAGAAAAGAAAACTGTTACCTACAAGGGAGTTCCCATAAGGCTGACACCTAATTTGTCATTAAAATATCACTGATATAGGCCTACTTCTACTTTTCTGATTGATCCCTGACTCTTGCAAGGAGGGCCAAATTTACTGGAAAAAATATTAAGAATTTTAAGCCTCCTCCCAAACTTATTAAAACTATAGGCTCATTTATTCAATATTTATTGAGTGGCTGCTATCTGGTGGCTATTTTTCTAGTCAATGAACAACATCAAGAAAATTCTTGACTTCATGGAGGCCACAGATTTATACTAATAAAAGGGTAATATGCTAATTAGACTAGGAGACTTTCTGGATGTCCTTCCAGACAAAGCCATGGTGGCAGGGCCGAGGAAGAGGCAGTTAGGGGCAATCAGGCCAGGAGGGGAGGGTGTTGGGAGTGATCAGGCTGGTGGGGGGGCAGTTGGGGGGCAAGTAGGCTGGCAGGCAGAGTGGTTAGGGGCAATCAGACAGGCAGGTAGGTGAGCAGTTAGGAGCCAGTGGTCCTACACTGGTCCAATTGCCAGTTTATATTGATGGGGGGGGGGGGGGGGTTCCCAGATTGGAGAGGGTGCAAGTGGGCTGAGGGACACCCCCACCCTGTGCACAAATTTTGTGCACCAGGCCACTAGTCAGTAATAAGTGATGCAAAGTTAAATATGACTATCTTCTCTCTTGGAACTTGTAATTATTTCTGTGACTATTTGAATTGGTATGGAGGAGGGTGGAGCTGGGCATGATTTTTATTTGTTGGAACACATGATTTCTAATGAAAAGATAAAATCAAGTATTTCAGGAACCCAAGAAAGGGTTATTAGGTAATCCTTGGAAGAATATTAGAGATCTTTGTTTTATAAATGAGCCTATAGTTTTAATAAATTTGGGAGGAGGCTTAAAATTCTTAATATTTTTTCCAGTAAATTTGGCCCTCCTTGCAAGAGTCAGGGATCAATCAGAGTAGAAGAAGTAGGCCTATATCAGTGATTTTTTAATGACAAATTAGGTGTCAGCCTTATGGGAACTCCCTTACACAACAGGGTCCTTAGTTTTAAGTTTATTATTATTCAAAAAATGAAACTAAGTTTATAAATTTATTTAAAGATACCCTAAAAATCATATGAGCTCAAAAGATTATAAAGGGAACTTTTAGTAAAGCTCCGTGAGGTTTCATTTTGGTTGTCTTTGCTGGTAATACGAACAATTTAAGCACATATAAGGAGTTTAGTGAGGAAGAACTTCCTGGGAACAGCAAGATGTTTCTGGTGGTCTCCATCGTGAAACATTGTTCTCTTTTGCTTTCTGCCTGTAGCTCTTGGGGAATTTTCAGAACCTCAAGATGTTTGTACTCTGCTTCCCAGATTGTATTACATTAAGGTAACCTCGTGATGGAGGGATGTTTTGGATCAACTCTGTTTTGAAATGTTTATGAAAGGCATTCTTTGACAATGAATCTTCTACATAGGAGCTCAATCAATACTGCGTTAGTTTACCAATTCTGAATGAAGCATCTTTGCTTTGAGAGGGGGAAAAAACAGCAACAATAAGAACAAATGGGTTCTTTTTCTTTATTACTACTAGTATAAGGAAAAAACTGTCTTTAGCAAACAGAAGATAACAAATAGCCTTCTGGTGATCTTCTGGAGATATTGAGCTGTGTGGTTCATAGTGCAATGACAATCTACTGGCCTGAGAGAGGTGATCAGGAGCCTGTCAGAGCTACTACCTACAGGCATGTCACTGAACAATTCTTTTTTTGCTGCCAGGAGAGCACAGGAAACGTTCGACCACCTGCAGCTGGGCTTGTTCTTCGTCGGCTCTAGAAGCCAGAACTGCCAGATCTGAAAATAGGTTACAAGTGACTAGTAGTCCCTGAGAGGCTTACAGGAAGTAGCTGCAAAGGTCAGGAAAGTTTTCAACGACTGTACAGGAGGTCAGTGAGTGATAGGCTTTGAGGAACTTGTCTGCTTGGTATCTGAAATAGCCACATGGTGAGGCTGCCTGGAGACAGAAAGACAGGTTGTAGACGTAAACCTGCTACCTGAACTCCACAAAAGAGGTGCCTTTGTTCTGCTGTGCAGAAATCCCAGGTTTATCCAGGGGAATTGTCTTGCAGCACTCAAGAGGTGATCATAAGGGATTTACAGCATTAACTTCAGAAACCCAATACAGTATCTCCAAGTGGAGAGTCAAAGGTTGGAATGAAAAATCTCTGAATTAATTTCAACTCTGAGATATTGGGGTCACATGAAGTTAGATATATGTTTCTGCTAATACACATTTCCATGGGTCATTTGTAACTGGTTATACCTGAATGCTATTTTATTGACACTATTGTTATAGTACAAATGTTAGGATAGAGTTATAATTGTGTGTGTGTGTGTTAATCCTTACCAGAGGATATTTTTCCATTGATTATTTTTAGGGAAAGTGGAAGAGAGAGGGAAAGACAGAGAGAAAAGTCGATGTGAGAGAAACACATCAACTGGTTGCCTCCTGTACGAACTCTGACCAGGGCATGGGCCCACTGAGGATAAGCCTGCAACAAAGGTATGTGCCCTTAACTGGAATTGAACTCGGGACCTTTCAGTCCACAGGCTGACACTCTATCCACTGAACCAAACCAGCTAGGGCAAGTTACAATCTTGACATTATTTTTCATTTGTACTATCGGCCCAAAATGCAACTTCAGAGCCAGCTTGGATGTGGGGACTACTCGGCTCCTAATAATAACTATTGTTTCACCCATACAAACAGGCAGGACACCATAGAGCAGGGGTCAGCCAATGTTTTCTGTAAAGGGCCAGATAGCAAATATTTGGGGCTTTGTAGGTCATGTGGTCTCTATCCCAGCTACTCAATTCTGCTGTGGTAACACAAAAGCAGACATGTCAATATGTAAATGAATGAACATGTCTGTTCTGATAAAACTCTATAAAAATAGGTAACTGGCTTTGACTGGGGCCTTAAAGGGTAAAAGCATGGGCTCTGGAGTGAGGCTCAAACTTTGGCTCTATTATTTGGTAGCTGTGTGACCTTAGATAGTTTAGTTAATTTCTATGTGCTTTGGTCTTTTCATCTTTAAGTTGATAATAGTACTTACCACTCAGTGTTGTTATAAAAATTAAATAAGTAAGTTTGTAAAGTACTAAACAGTTATTGCTACCAAAAAGGGGATCTGGCCCCCTGTGGGTCTGCCCAGGGCTGGCCAATGGTGTGTGGATTCTTGACTTCATGCAGGAAAAATTTCACAAGTGACTGTGAGGGAGCATTTATGAAAGCTGGGGAGGGTGAAACAAGAAAGGACTTAGCACAGAAGAAGCATCAGGAGAGACTTTGCTGGGCTCAGCTCTCTGGGAAGTCAGAGCAAAGGGAGCCTTGGGAGCAGGTTCAGGGGATTAGCCTGGGATGAGCTGCCACGGCCCATTGCTCCCCTGGTTGCAAGCAAAGTGTTTTTTTTTGTTTTTTTGTTTTTTTTTAAGGGTTTAGGAGATGCTTGCCTGTGGGGAGGGAAGAAGTGGGAGAAGAAGAGGGGAAAGGGAATGGCACAGGCTGCTCCCTATAGGGAGAGTGAGCCCTGGGTACTTTGTCTTGAGGGTTTATCTTTTTCTTGAAGGCGGGAATCTTAGGGGAGGTCTCAGGGGAGGGTTTCAGCAGAATATTCATCAGTTTTCTAGGTGTGCTCCTTCAGGGTCGTGGTCTTCATCGATTGATCAGTGTCAGGGCTGGAGGTCGTTAGTCATTGCAGCTGGTCCTGGTCTCACTGACCTGGTTTTGCTGTTTTTCTGGGTCTGGAGTTGAAATACAACTGAGGTCTAGATGCTATCTCTAGGGAGGTGACCTTCTGTATGGGCTGTAAATTGCTCTGCTGGCTTGTTCCCTTATCTGTCTCAGTTTTCCTATTACACTTGTCCTGGCTTGCTGGTCTGTCTCATTCCTAGCAGGTAATTAGTGCTATGTAAGTATTGTTAGATAATCAACCATTTTGTGAAGGTGGGTAATATAATTTCCATTAAAAATGAGGTTCAACAAAATAAATACATTACTTCTAAGAAGACTAAGCCTTGAACCTCGTTTTCCCATCTGCAATACAATTGCTCTTTACTCATCAGAGGTTACATCTAAACACTAGGAAATTTCTTGTAATAGTCTATGAGTCAGGCCTTGCCCCTGAAACCATAAGGGGCTACTTATATTTGTCCTCTTCCCATCCACTCAGGGATTTACTACAAGCAGCAGTGTGCTGGAGCCAGATTGTGTCAGCTCATTAGAATAGATTGTTAAATTTTCAGGAATTATGTGAGCAGCTTAAACTGCTGGTAGCTTGAAATTCACCAAAGGGGGGAGTATTTACATCACAAAATTGGCATGTGCCACAAATCATGGATCCCCCCCCCCCCCCTTGGAGGACTAGTGTACTAGCACATGACTGGCTATATGCCAAAAGTGAGCACTCCTCCAGAAGGGACCCTATGTCCTAAATAGCGAATTGGTAAACAATATTCAGTGACACATCATATCCTAGGGCACTACAGCCTGAGAAGAATGCTGGACCACGGCTATTGCTTTGTTGAAGAGCCAGGGTGGAAAAGGATTACATTGCTTAGCAACAGAAACTACTCAGTGGTGCCCCTGGACTCTGATTTCTAGACATCTGAGTCACAGCTTTCCTCCCTGTTCCAACACACACACACACACACACACACACAGAGAGAGAGAGAGAGAGAGAGAGAGAGAGAGAGAGAGAGAGAGAGAGAGACCTGCATGGAGTTCAAGCTAAATAGGGACATAATGGTTTAGGAGGAGCTAAAGGCAAGAGAGAGCTTATTGTTAGGCAAACATCGTAATAAAATACTTTTAATGGCCACTTTTTCTGGGAAAGACTGAGTACTGTAGTGTTTGTTTTTTTTAAAAAAAGCTTTTCCTAAGGTGAAGTCTTCTTAATCTAACCTTTTATGGAAGCAGCAGAAGAAATATAAAAGAGGGCTGGAGTCAGTCAAAAGGACAGTTAAAGTCACTTCCTCTTGTGAGGTCATGAATCTCATTTTTAGTCTCTGTAAGATAGGAATCATACATTCTATTGCTAGTCTGAGATAGTATTTGTGAAAAATCAATAATAATTTGTTATTTACTTAGTTGACATCTTTATTATTGAGTATCATCATGTATTAGGTAATCTGCTAGGGGCTGAGGATGTGTGAGTTAGGTCCTTGCTCATGAAGAGCTCAGCCCCTGGATGCTTAAACAAATAACCCAGAGTCTAGGTCCCAGAAGATAATCCCTCTGGCTTAATTTGGTCATATTGGTGAAGAGTTTGGCCCCGGAGCTAGGTTGCCTGGTTGAATCCTGGCTGTGCTGTTGTTCCCTAGCTCTGAGGCCTTGAATGAGTTATTTAACTTTTTTTCTATTCCATAATATGAAATGTTAAGCTTTCTTCAGTTTCATATGTAAAAATAGAGATAATAGTACTTACTTCCTAAGATTACTCTAAAGATTTAATGATTTAATACATGTAAAGTTTACTCATCTATAAAAAATATAGATGATAGTAACTGCTACTTTTAGTATTGGCATGTGCAGTGATGATCAAATGATATAAAATATTCAGAACTGTACAGTAAAAACCATGACTATGACATGGACTAATGGAAGACACAGACACTATACCGTGTCATTAAACAGACACTACTTATTCAAAAATGTAAATGAAATGAAAAGGGCACACAGAAGAGCCGATGCTTAGCCTGGGAGTCAGGGTAAGTATATAAAGGAGATGATGTTTGAGAATGTAAATTTATTCATTCATTTTATTCACTTACCAGACTACAAATATTTGAGAGTCAACCACATGCCCCACTTCCTAGTGTTGGGTCTATAGGGATAAGTCAGACAAACAGCAGTGTCTGCCAGTGGCACTAACATGAGGTGTCTTGGGGAAGACAAAGGGAATGCTTTATGTGCCCCTTCCCCATAATTCCAAAATTCCTTTCCCCATTTATAAAATGCAAAACTGATACTCTCAAAAAATCTTAGTAGAGTGCCATGCCAACACAACCTCAAGACAAACAATTACTTCCTCTTCCAAAAAGATTGCCACTTTCAAGCCCCTTCTAGAAAAAATCCAGAGCTGCCTCTGGTCCTCATCTTCACAGAGCATGGAGTCTATGTATGTATGTTGAATACACACATAAACTCACAGACAATTAAAATTGTGATAATTGTTATAAAGAAAATAAATCAAAGTTATCAGAAAATACAGAATAAGGGTCTGGGGAAGGCCTTTTCTCAAGAATTGGTGTACTCGCACTTAAGCCAAGAGCTGAAACTTAGTAAGAGTGAGCCGGGCAAGGAAAAAAGGGAAGAGAAAGAAGGATTTCTCAAAAGTCCTGAGACAGGAAAGAGCTTGGTGTGTTTAAGGAACTGAAAGAAGGCCTACTGTGGCTGGAATGAGGTGAGATAGGGGAGGAGATCTGGGGGTGCGAGGAGGGTAAAGGTGGAGGAGTTCCAGGAGGAGAGTAGGCAGGCCATATCCAACATTGGACCTTGTAGGTCAAAGAAGTTCACACTTTATTCTCAGTGATATAGAGAGCAATTGAAAGCCTTCATCAAGAGCTCTACTCCAAGTCACACTCAGTAATACATCTGGCTGTAATGTGAGAATGGATTGGAAGGGGGAAAGGGTGAAAGTAGGGAAATGAGTTGGGGCTAAAGCAGTATTTCCATGTGAGAAATGGAGGCAGCTTGGATTATGCTAGTGGCAGTAGAAATGAAGAGATGTGGAACGATTTAAGATGGATTTAGTATTGGATAGGGAAGAATGACCTCCAGGTTTTTCTGGCTTACGTAGCTAGGTGGGTAACAGTGTGTTTTGCAATGGTTGAGAAGACTGTGAAAGCAGCTGGTTTGGAGAAACAGGGCAATAGTTGAGTTTTGGGTAAGTGAATTTATGAAATAGCAGTGAGACATCATTTGAAAGTGACAGGGAACTATGGCCCAGAGTCTGTGAAGAGAGAACTGGGCTGTGGGTATATGCTGGAGAGTTATTAACGTCCACACAGATGGTCGGTGAGGTCAGCTGGGGGAGTACATGCGAACCAATGATCTTATCCTTTTTGGAGGGGTCCCAGACACATTTGTGAAGATGATAAAAGCTGTATTTCTTCCTAACAACATATTTGCATTTAAGTGTAAGGAATTTATAGACTTTCCCAAGCCCATCTTCAACTCCTGTGGATTTATAGATGACAAATTTAAACACACACACACAGTAAAACTGGGACAAAACATCATTTAGAGGACAGAAGAAGCATCCATGATAGCTTGAGAAAGAGTAAAAAGAAAAGGAGAAAGGATTCCAAAAGAAAGTTATCAAACTAACAGAAAAGTGTTTTAAGAATGGGAGGTAGCCGAAGCCGGTTTGGCTCAGTGGTAGAGTGTCAGTCTGCGGACTGAAAGGTCCCAGGTTCGATTCCTGTCAAGGGCATGTACATTGGTTGCGGGCACATCCCCGGTAGGGGCTGTGCAAGAGGCAGCTGGCCGATGTTTCTCTCTCATCGACGTTTCTAGCTCTCTATCTCTCTCCCTTCTTCTCTGTTAAAAATCAATAAAATATATTTAAAAAAAAAAAAGAATGGGAGGTAAATGCTGCTGAGAGGACTAGGAAGATAAGGCCTTAAAAAAGTGTCTACCTGCCTTGGCAACAGCTGTGACCTACGGGAGGTACTTGTGCAGGGTTAGCACTCTCTTAGGAGGAGGCAAAAACGAGTCAGGAAGAAACACTGGATGCAGGTGTGGGTGAATTTGTCGGTATTCCCTCTTGATCGTAGGCATTCCCCCCCCCCCCCCCCCCCCCGGGAAAATAGGAGGTAAGGTGATGATGGTCAGAGAGGAAGTCATGAAAGGATGGGGGTTTTGAGGATGGAGGAGGTTAGAAACAGTCTTTGTGGAAAGTAGAGTTACAGCGTACTGGGGAAGCTGTCACCTATCTGTTATCTATTACTGGGAGGCTTGTGATCATGGGTTGGGTCTTACAGAGTGAGTAGGATCAGAGGAGGAAAAGGCTAGACCCAGCATGCACAGCAGCCCAGCCCAGAACCATCTTTTGCAGAGAATCAATAAGCCTTCCAGAACTTCTCAGGGCTTGCTCTATTCCCTCTCTCCTTTTCTGGCAGCCTATAAACATGCTCAAGCCTTTCCCAGTGACTCAGTGTGTCCTCCCATCTCTGTCCAAATTCTTTTCTTTCCATACTCAAAACGTCTGTAGCAGGGAATTTTTGAAAATATTCACTTGCTCTTTTTCTCCCTATAGTTTTCCCTTGCCAGGGTGGGTTGCCTTACTCTGGGGATTTTGGCTGCCTTTTGAAGTTTGGGGCTCTCCATGGTCCTTTAGAATCCTGAGTGCATTGACAGATTGATGCAGGATGTCTTAGACATATACATACAGCCAGAAGCCAGGGGAATCTCTGCTGGATTTTGAATAGGAGTGCATTTTAGACAGTTCATTCTGGAGGCTGATTGGAGAATGTGTTTGCCTGAACGAGACTGTGAAGAGGCTGCTGCAGCAGTTCAGGGTGGAAAGGATGGCTGGAACACATACCAGCGAGAATGGAGGTAGGCATTCCATGCTTATTAAGGCAGTGGAATAGATAGGACTGGGTGACTGGAGAAGTCAAAGGGCTGAACCAAGAATGACTCACTCGTTTCCAGCAGACTGTAATGTGGACAGCTGAGGGAGGGACAGCTATGGAGGTAGAGGATGAGTTCAGTCTTGGATATGCCGAGTGTGGAGTGTCCCTGGGATATCTAGAGAGAACTGCCTGGCAGGCAGATACTTGGATACTAACTTTTGTGGGAGAGGTCAGGCTGATTTGGTAGTTGAAACCATGAGGGTAGAGGTTATTCCCTGAGATTGGAGAGGAGCTGTGGGCATAAAGTCTTGCTTTTAAAGGGCAGATTCACAATGGGTGTCACTTAAGGGTGCCACCAAAGGAGGAAGAGGCCTTATTTACTGAGAGGAGGTCAGATCGACACAAGTGCTGAGAAATGAGGAAATGGGGACAGCCAGGGTAGACCACTGGTTCAGAGGTCTGTAAGAATGAGAGAAACACTTGGAAGTTAACTGGAAGAGGCATTTCGATGGGAGGGTTGGCTTGATCGTTTTGTGTTTGGGATGGGAGAGATTTGAGCTTGTTTATAGGCTGAGGGGGAACAGCCAGGAGTCAAAGAGCCAGGAGAGGTAGAGGAGTTGGCTTAAGGCTCAACTTCTTCCAGTTTGCCCAACACTTTCACATCTTTATCTCATTCAATCATCTGAACACCTGTGAGATTTGAAACAAACAAACGGTGAGACTGAGACCTGGTGTTGGGAAGAGAGATGTGGATCTATCCCAGCCTATAGTGCTCTCTGTCCATGCTACCAGGCCTTGTGCAAGAACACTGTTCAGTTCTACACAATCCAGGGAGCCAGGAGCAGCTTTCCCCCCCTGACTCCTGGTGTGGTGATATCTGTGCTGTTGGATTCTGGGGGTGGCGTGCTGCCCCAGGTAAGGAATCCCCATGTGTCCCGGATCAGGCGTGGCAGACCTTATGCGTGCTGTGTGTGAATCAGAACCTGAATGCTCCCTGCCTCCTGGAAAATGTTCCAGGTGGGTGGCCTAGTGGCTTCTCCATGGGTCCATTCCCTTTCTTATGCTAAAGCAGCTAAGAATCATTTAACCGCAAGGTGGAATAACAATAACACTGTTAACCTGCATCCAGGGTGTGGGCGAGGTAGATTCAGAACAGAAAGATGGGGGCAGCCGGTGGCTGAGCAGGCGCTCGCGTCGCACAAGGGCCTCTGAGAAAACCAACCTCGAGATTTGTATATCCGGCCGGGGCCCTGCCAGGAGATAAATCTCCTGCGGAGGGAAGTATTTAATACCCGTCTAGCGCTGTCGGAAGAAAGTCCTTCCCGCCGGAGACGGTTTAGTGGGCGCGTGGGAGCTTTCACTTGGTTCGCCTCCCAGTCCTACGCCCCAGGCAGGCAGGGCGTGCCCAGCTGGTTGTCACATGCCACATGCGAATTAGAGTAGTTTTTTTTTTGGTTTTGTTTTGTTTGTTTCTGGAGGGTATGGGGTGCTGTTAAGGAATGAAAGATACCTGGGTGGGGAGCTAGGATCTGGTTTCCCCTCCATCAATTGCAGCACATGCTTCCTCCGTGACCTTGGCTCCGGGGACGTCAAGTTAGGCCCCTCCCTGGGCCTCAGTTTCCCTGTTCATAGAACAAGGAGTTGGACTATGACCTTCTCTTTGCACCAGGAGGCAAATTCCACCTCCTCTCGCCCCCAACTCCAGTCCCCTCCCCCCCCCCAAATCCATCCTTTATTAATAACACCCCCCCAACTCCCAGCTCTACGCGCTTTTCCTTGCCCTCGTGGGGGGGCTCTAAAAAGGCGAGGGGTGGGCGGGGCCTGCTATGAAGCCCCGCCCAGCGCAGTTGGCCCCGCCCCTCCCGTCGTCCCCTCGGCGCCCCTCCGCCCTCGGCGCGGGGTTGAGGCGACCACGTGACCTCACTTCCGGCGCGGGAGTCCCGAGCTCGCCGCGCGCTCTCCCCCGCCCGCCCGCCCGCCGGCTTCCCCGCAGCGTGATCCGCGCGCCGCCGCCGAGGGGAGGGGGGATCGCTACGTCGCCGGCGGCGCGAGGCCGTTTTCCAGAGCTGACCGCCCCCCTCCCCTGCCCGCCTGCCCCTGCCACCGTCCCTTGTTCTCGCTCAGTCCCGGCTGCACGCCGCCGCCGCCCCGGGCGCCGAGGAGAACAGCGTGGAAGACGTCCCTGAGCCGGCTCGGTCCGGGCCCCGCCGCGGCGCCTCCCTCCCTCCCTCCCCTCATCCCGAGCCGCAGCGCGTGGCGGCGGCGGCGGCGGCGGCGGTGGCTGCGGCGTCTCGAGCCCGAGCGACCCGCGGCCGCCGGCGCCGGCCCAGGGCGATGGGGCTGGGCTGAGGCGAGGCGGTGCGGCGGCGGCGACAGCGGCGGGCCGCGCGGCCCCGGTCCCCGGCCCCGGGCACGGCCCCCGGCGGCCACTGGGCTGCTCCAGCCGGGAGGCCGCGGAGGAGACGGCGCTGCGGCGGCCGGTGAGTGGCCCTGGGCTTTCTCTTTGGCGCCGGAGGGCGGGCTGGGCGAGCGGGGCTTGGAGCGGAGGAGGGATGGCGGGGATGGGGGAGGTTGGAGGAGGCGAATGGTATTGTCGGGGATGGTGGGTACCCGGGGAGCCTCCTCGGGCCAACATTGGCCATCACTTGTCGGGGAAGGTGTGTGTGGAGCCGGGAAGGGATCGATCGCTGAGACCGCGTAATGTCGGTCCGGGACAGGTGAGGCGAGGAGGAGGAATCCACGTTGTGGCGGGGAGGCCTGGTGTGGACGCGCTGCCCGGGCGGGCGGGTCTGCGCTGGCGCTCGGGGCTGGGACGGGGCTGCAGCCCTTGAAGAAGGTCCGGCCGCAGGTAGGGGCATCGGCAGGGCTCTCGATGGGTTCCTGCGGATGCTGACGACAGGGATCTGGAGTTCGCCCTTAGCCGCGGACGAGCAGTAAAGCTCCACGTTAATCACTGGCTTTTTCTAGATCCGAGCGAGGCCCCGATAGGAAAAAATGACTTTTGACTTGCCTAAGGCCTCTCACTTTGATTTTCCCAGCGAGGACTAGAAAAACCAGGGCCCTTTCCAACCAATACTTTTCCTTTTCCCCATTAGGTTCATAAATTAGGTTCTCAACCTCTTTTTTGGGTGGTGGTGGTGGGGAGGTGGGAGGTGCTGGCCAATGCATCGGTCTGGGAATTGACAGTGGCTGCCCAGTTTGTAAAGCTTTTGTGACAGGTGTTTATTGTTTCCTCTTCCCATAGATCTGACAGAAACATCTTTGACTCTTGGTGTCTGGACATAGGAGGTATGAATTACTCACGTAATTAACTACTTCCAATCACCAGTGTCTTAGAGCTATATTTAGTGGTTATATTAGCGCAAAATGAATGGGTATGGAGTCGTAAACCCAGAAACAGAAACCAGTGTTTCCTACACATGGTTCTGAACTAAACGAGTAGAACATTTGTGTATGTAATGACTATTTTAGAGCTATGAGTCAGAAGTTGGAGTTTTGAAATGCAGAAACGTTAAATATTATTGCAAAAGGAACACTATTTTCTAAAAGCTTTGTTGCTAAAGTGAAGGTTTTCTGAAACGATGGTCCTTTGAAGGGTGATTACACAATAAAAATGTTCTACCTTTGGTTAGACTCTTTACCAAGGCACATGTTTCGCAGGAATGTAAGTGGCATTCTTTTCTCAAGAGGCTTGTTGCCTGGCTGAATAGGCTACAGTTGCCAAAATAAATGTATGGGGGCATCCCATTCTGGTTTAGCAGCCCTTTTTAAAGGTAGATCTGTTCCTGGAAGTTGTTGAAATAGTAAGCCTGGCCAGTGTGGCTCAGTTGGTTGAAATAGTAAGCCTATTAATAATAGTTACGGAAATTTACTTTTGCTACTATCCTTGGTTTTGCATTATCTGCCATTAGATTCTTCCCCTCCCCCCCATTAGATTGTTAAGTGATATTTTTTAAACATTGTTACAGCAACAAAGCTTGTTTTGGGTCCAGGAATTGAGTAGGAAAAGTGATGATACTGTTTGGTTGTCTCAATTTATAAGTAGTACAGTTATAAATAAATAACAATATTAAATAGTAGTTTATTCTGAAAATAAAGTTGAGAGTTTCCAATTTGATGCAGTGTTTAAAAATGTAGTAGGAGGGCTGATTTCTTTGTCCAGGAAAACCAGGAAGACTTATTTAGGATATCTCTGGTAATTAAAAATTTAATTTACAATGTAAAATAAGAAAAGCATAATATGCTAATTAGACCAGACGACCTTCTGGACTAAGCCACTGTGCCTAAGCAGCTGCCAAGGCAGCAGGGTTTGAGCCCCTAGCATGAATTTTGTGCATCAGGCCTCTAGTTGGTTTGATAAGTTTCCATAGAAGAAGATAATTTTATAGTAGATACAGCAAAGCCTGAATGTCTAAACAGTATCTTCTGATGAGTTTTCTACTTGGTTCTGGCTTATTAGATATTAAGCTAAAATACTTCCGTTGGTTTAGTTAGCCATTAATAGCTATCTCATTTAGTTTCCCATCTATGTCATATTTCAAGAAAGAATTCTTATGTGGATAATAAGTGTGTGTTGTCAGCTATGGCATTTTGTAGTAGAGAAAGCATGGACTTGGGAATCAGACCTGAGTTTTATTTCTGACTTTCTTAGCTAGTAGTTGTTTGACTTTGACCAGTGCTACCAGTTATTGAGTAAGCTTACTGTATTCTATGTTTTGAAATATACACTTGACATGAAGTGTCTCACTTCAACCCCATTTACAGAAGAGGAAACTGATGTTCAGAGATGTTAGATTGCCCAGAGTCACATACAGTTAACCTGGTAAACCTAGTACTAGAAACCCTTGGTCACCTACAGTAACAGAGAGCTAGGATTCTGGCTGTCTTCAAAATCCCTTATACTTTATAAGTTGCTTAACTTCTCTGTTTTTCTTACTCTATTTATTTATTTATTTATTTAAAAATATATTTTATTGATTTTTTTACAGAGAGGAAGGGAGCAGGATAGAGAGTCAGAAACATCAATGAGAGAGAAACATCGGCCAGCTGCCTCCTGCACACCTTCCACTGGGGATGTGCCCACAACCAAGGTAGTACTGGAATCGAACCTGAGACCTTTCAGTCCACAGGCCAACGCTCTACCCACTGAGCCAAACCAGTTAGGGCCTATTTCTTTCTTTTTTTTTTTTTTAGCTAACAAATAATACTTAATACCTCAGAGAGTTTTGAGGATTAGCTGAGGACATAATGTAAAGAAAGTAACACTCTTCCTGTCACATAATATATAGTAGTTCTTTCACTCCATTCCATTTATTTAATAAAGCTGTGCTTGTATACTATGCTGATTTTGCAACCACTGTGAGTATAAGGTCTTAAATGTGAATATACTTTATTCCTAATATTTATAGCAGTCATAGGAGATGGGCTATGGTCAGATATGGGGGCATCCTGTGCAAGTTGGTCTTTATTCTGTGTTTTTCTCCCAGCGGTCTGGGTAATGGTGGAAATAAGAACTTTAAGCTGGAAATGACAAGGTGATTGTAATTTCTAAAATCTTGGAAGACAAATAGAATTTTAAAATTATCTTGATTGCTTGGTTTATCTAAAGCTGGTTTCTGTTCATGGGTATAATTGATAACCTAAACTAACTATAAAGTACTAAGTGGGAGACTTTGTAAAGGGACCATAAATTGGAGTTGGCAACTTGCCAATTATTAAAAACAACACATAAAAATTTTAGAACAATTCACAGTGGTAAGCTAAAAGAGGATATACAGTGTCTGATGTCTGCGTGATACATCATTAGAATGTTTGTTCGACGGGTTCGAACATATTCTGTATGTGCCAGTTAGCTCCTCTGGTTAAACCCAGAAAAGAGATAGCTGATGGGCTCTGACTAGTGTGGTTTAGTGATTAGAGTATCCCCCTGGACCACACGGAAGGGTTCTGGGTTTGATTCTTCCCTGGTTAAAGGTACATACCTGGGTTGCATGTTCACTTCCCTGCCCCTTGGTCAGGGCTTGTGCAGGAGGCAACAAGTCAGTCTCTCTCTCTCTCTCTCTCTCTCTCTCTCTCTCTCTCTCTCTCTCTCTCTCTCTCTCTCTCTCTCTCCCTCCTCTCCTCCCTCTCCCTCCTCTCTCTCCCTCTCTCTCCCTCTCTCTCCCTCTCCTCCCTCTCCCTCCCTCTCCCTTCTTCTCTTCTCTGAAAAGCAATGGACAAAAAGAGATGGCTGGTAGGATTTAGTTTTGGTTTTAGAACATAGTTTGTCTGTTTGAAATGAAACTAACTGGCATACTGAGAGAGTAAATCTTTAGTCATCAAAAAATCATGTTCTAATGAATTAACCTGACTTGTGCAGAGGAAACATACAAGAGGCAAGGAAATAATTATCAGAGTCTTAATTGACTTTTGTTGATCTTCATATTTTGAGAGTAAAGAAATAAGGGAGGATCAGAATTGGGGTGCATTTTTTGAGATTTAGGTAAAAAAAGTAAAAGGTGCTGGGCATATTTAACATGGAGAAAAACTGCTGGTATTTATAGGGTGGAATGTTCTGAAGTTAATGGTAATAAGTAATTATAAAAGTTATGATTTAGAAACATTTGTATTAGTAAGATTAAAATAGATGTAATGTGAAGTGTCAAGAAAAATGGTAACTGGACAAAATGATCCTTGTTATAATAGTGAGTTAAAAATTAGGGTAGTCAGAAAGAAGGGGGAAAAATGGAATGAAAGAAAGAGAGAGCTGTTCAAATAATCAGATGTCTGAGAATGAGGAAAGTTGAGGATAGGGATTGGTGAAGTTTCCATAGAACAGTTCCCGGAGAGAACTATCCCAACACCAGATCTAGTAACATCTTTGACCCAGAGGCTCATATTGGGGCCTTTCCTTAGTCTGAGATGGTAAAACATTAACTCAAATAGCAAACTTTAAGACTGCCAAATTAAAAAAAAGACTTATGTATCACAGCTGTCTCCCCAAGGAAAAAGGCCATATTAAACCTATGGAAACAACTCCTGTGAAGCATGTTCCTTTCAAGGTACGGGTGAAACTGTATCTTTTGTCTCTTCCTATCACCAAAGGTCACTCATACTATTGGTAGTATGAACTATGTAAGAAGCACCCTATGTTTGAAGTCTGTTTATATGTGTGAGATGGGATAGATTGAGTTATAATTTCTTAATCAAAATTTCCCTCTTTTGTTGACTCTCACTTATTCCCTATGGATCTTGCTTTTAAGTGATCTATTGACACTCAGATACTAGTTAGATAAGGAATTAAATTTCTGGGTAAAGTGAGTTAACAGTGTAAAGTAGAACTTCTGATTACATAATATGGAACTTGCTGATGTCTGTAGAATCTTTCTCAGAAATTTTAAGTAAAAATAATTATAACTGTTGTGTTATATGAAAAACAGTTCTACCTCAATGATAGCAAGTTAGATTAATTGGCTCCTATTTTATTTAATTTTTCACAAAGTAATTGTGAAATAAAGAGGTATGGGGTTGGGCTAAAACCGGTTTGGCTCAGTGGATAGAGCGTTGGCCTGCGGACTGAAAGGTCCCAGGTTCGATTCCGGTCAAGGGAATGTACCTTGGTTGCGGGCACATCCCCAGTAAGGGGTGTGCAAGAGGCAGCTGATCGATGATTCTCTCTCATCAATGTTTCTAACTCTATCCCTCTCTCTTCCTCTCTGTAAAAAATCAATAAAATATATGAAAAAAAAAGAGGTATGGGGTTGGAAAACAATAGTGCTGAATTTTCATAGATAGGTCATAGACTAGTCCCTTTTTACAGAAAAGGTAGTAACTGATATCTGGAGAGGTGAGTGAATGCTACTAAAGTATCTGGGGTTAGAAGTTTCCTCTTAGTTGGGTATTATTCTTTTCACCCTTGCCTTATTTTGTGCTCTAGTAATGGCATGTCTCAAAACTCAGTGTGTGTGTGTGTGTGTGTGTGTGTGTGTGTTCCAACTGAGAACCAACTTTTTTTTTAAATTAATATATTTTATTGATTTTTTACAGAGAGGAAGAGGGAGAAACATAGAAACATCGATGAGCTGCCTCCTGTACATCCCCTACCGGGGATATACCCACAACAAATGTACATGCCCTTGACCAGAATTGAACCTGGGACCCCCTCAGTCTGCAGGCTGATGCTCTATCCACTGAGCCAAACCGGTTTTGGCATGTCTTTTCTTTTAATTATAATGTATAAAGTAAGGTGTAAAACTGCCATTCTCTGGAGCATTATTTCAATCCAAGGAGAAGCAACTTCCCCACCCTGTTGAAAAAAACAAGCAAAAAACTCATCACACCCCAGGACCGATTGCCTGGGGGGCAATTCAGGTCAGAATCCTATCTGTCTGTAGGCTGGGGTGGTTTCTGGAGGCTTTGAGTCTTTGTTTGATCTGATTAGTCAGAAACAGTCTTTACCAGTTGTACCAGTTAATAATTTGGATCTTGTAATCAAAGAAAACACTATACTTTCAAGAGGAACATCAAAAATGCTTTATTCAAAGTGATGCCCATTGCTAGCTACACATTTCCCCCATCTTTCATGTAATTTGTGGATACCGTCCCAATAGAACTTTTCTTGTTTTGAGGCAAACCATTTAGATCCAATTTTCTACTTCTTCATACATTTTGAAGTGCTCCTCAGAAAGCTCATTTGCCATCAATCAGATCAAGTAGTAATCTGAAAGGAACAAGGTCTGGTGAATACAGTGGGTTGGTTAATACTTCCCAAGCAAGATCTTTTAACATGTCTTTAACTGGTTTTGAAGTGTGTGATGGTGTGTTATCATGAAGCAAAATTACTCTGCCATGTCTTCTGGCCCATTCTGGTTGTTTTACCATCAAAGCATGACTCAAATTGATTATTTTTTGTTGGTAGCAATCAGTTTTAATGGTTTCACCTGGTTTTAGAACCTCATAATACACACCACACTGTCCTGATCCCACCAAAAGCAGAACATTGTCTTCTTTCCAAATTGATTTGGCCTTGCAGTCGATGTTGATAGTTGACCTGGATCAAACCATGGTTTTGTGCATTTGAGATTCTCAACAGAAATCCACTTTTTATCACCAGTCACAATTCGATGTCCAAAAGACTTTCATGATGTTGAAGCAACATTTTACTGATGACTTTTTGGTTTTTCATTTGTCTTTCGTTCAGTTGATGTGGCACTTATTTTTCTTCCTTTAAAATCTTTCCCATTGCTTTAAATGATCGGAAATTGTTTGTTGAGCAATGTTTAATCTTTCTGCAGGTTACTTTCGAATTTGACATGCATCTTTGTCCAATAATGATTATCATTGTTGATCTTCAACCTTTTTTGGTTGACCTGGAAGTTTTTTGTCTTTCACATCAAAATCATCAATTTAAAGCGCTTAAACCAGCGTTCACAAGTATATTGAGATGGAGCATGTTCACCATAAGCTTCCCAAAGTATACGATAACTTTCAGCAGCACTTTTCTTCAAAATAAAGTAATGAATTAAAACTTTCCACAAATGCCCTTTTTTTGGGCATGCAATTCGACATTTTTAAGGGTAAAGATATCTCTGATGTTAACACCTTCAGAAAATTTGACATATGAAGTTTTGTTAATACAACAAAATAGCATATATATGAAATCGCATATACTAATATATCAACATATATGTAATTTCACCTATTGAAAAAAATCCGCATTATTAACTGATAAACCTGATAACACTGCTCTGCACTAGATATTGAGAGGTATAATACGTACTCACAAACCCAAACAGAAAGCCATAATGAGACAAAGAAACAACCCTCAAATGAAAGAACTAGAGCATTCTCCAGAACAGTGGTCAGCAAACTCCTTAGTCAACAGAGCTGCAGTTTGCTGACCACAACTCTAGAAGAAGAGATAAATGAAGCAGAGATAAGAAATTTATCTGAATGAGAGTTCAAAGTAATGATGGTAAAAATGCTCAACTGTTCAACCAATAGCTATGACACGCACTGATCACCAGGGCCAGATGCTCCAATTGGTAGGTTAGCTTGTTGGGGTGCAGCTGATCAGGACTAGGCAAGACAGGCTGGACATACATTAGAGAGAGAGAGAGAGAGAGAGGGGGGGGGGGAAAGAGAGAGAAGAGAGTAGATATTTAACATATTCAAAAGTTGTGTGTGTGTGTGAAAGAGAGGAGGGTATGTGAGGATTGATTTTTTGGTTTGTTTTGTTTTGTTGTTACTCCTTACCTGAGGATATTTTTTCCATTGATTTTCAGAGAGAGTGGAAGGGAGGGGGAGAGACAGAGAAATATTGATGTGAGAGAGAGGCTGACACATGGATCCCAGCCAGCGGCTGGGGATGGAGCCTGCAGCTGAGGTATGTGCCCCATCGAATTGACGGAGACCTTTCAGTCCATGGGCTGACGCTCCAACCGTTCAGCCAAACTGGCCAGGGCAGGGATCGCTTTTTTAGTGAAATAGCAGGCAATAATGACATGGTGTTTTATTCAGGCTTTTCATAGCAAAAATACCATGATTTTGCATTGTTTTAACAGCATCCTGAAAAATTTTAAATGTTAATCTCATGTATCTCTGGTGTACATTTTTTGTGTGTTTTGTGTTTTGTGTTGTGTGTGTATCTGTGTTACATTCCCCCCCCTTCTATGAGTTACTGTTGTCTGTTATCTCTTCCTGACCACATTATAAAATTAAAAAGCATTTTTTTAATTGTATGTATTCAGTAGAACTATATGTACCTTATTTTCATTAATACTGATTAGTGAAATTAATCTTTTCTTTAAAAAGAAGAATTGAAATATTTACTTCTGTGGTCTTGGTGTTAATTTGCTTTCCTCTTCCCTCCCTCTTCCCTCCCTCCGTCCCTCCTTTCCTCCCTCTTACTAGAAGATTTTTTGCACTCCATTACTTTTTAGAGAAAGTGGAAGGAAGGGAAGGAGGGAGGGAGGGAGAGAGATGCATTGCTTAGTTGCCTCCCCCATGAGCCAGACCGACATACTTGCCCTTGACCAGGAATTGAACCCACAACCCTTTGATGTGCATACTGATGCTCTTACCACTTAGCAACACTTGCCAGGACTGTTATTGATTTCTTTCAAACATGGGTTACTGGTTCTTCATAGATACAAGATTTTTATTCATCTCTAGAGTATGCTTGAGCTTCTTAAGGCATCGGTTTTTAAATCTTATTTATAACTAGAGGCTCATGCAAGAATGGGCCTTCCTTTGTCTAGCTGCTGGCACCGCCTTCACTCTGGCCGGAGCCCCCTTTCTGTTGCAATTTGAAGCCGCCTTACAGCCTTCCCACGCTTCCCAGAGGCTCTGAGCGGCTGGGGTGGTACAGGATGCCTGTGTCGTTGCCATGGAGATAACGCATTGTCCCACACCCCCCACCGCTCAGCGCCCACATATTCAGGTTAACCCGCCATCTTTGTTGGGTTAATTTGTGTATTCCTGATTGGCTGGTGGGTGTTGTGAAGGCACGGTCAATTAGCATGTTACTCTTTTATTAGGTTGATTAACTTTTGTCCATAATTTCCTAAAGTTTCTCTTTAAAAATTCTTTTTCCTTGTATTTTTTTTCTTTTAAAAAAATATTTTATTGATTTTTTTTTTACAGAGAGGAAGGGAGAGGAATAGAGAGTTAGAAACATTAATGAGCGAGAAACATCCATCAGCTGCCACACTGGCCGGGCTATTTTATTTTATTTCTTATTTATTTACTTTTTAATTGAATTTATTGGAGTGACATTGATTCACAAAAGCACATGGGTTTCAAGTGTACAACTTAGTAAAACATCATCTATACACTGCATTATGTGTCCACCACTCCAATCAAAGTCTTTCCATTCCAATTTACCCCTCGGGGCCCCTTTGCCCATCTCCACCTACTCTCACCCCCTTTCCCTCTGGCTCTCATCACACTGTCTGAGTCTATGTGTTATGTATATACTAGAGGCTGGGTGTGCGAAATTTGTGCACGGGGGTTGGGGGGTTGTCCCTCAGCACAGCCTGCACCCTTTCCAATCTGGGTGTCCGACTGCCCGGGATCGGGCCTAAACGGGCAGTCAGACATCCCTCTCACAATCCAGGACTGCTGGCTCCCAACTGCTTGCCTGCCTGCCTTTCTGATTGCCGCTAACTACTTCTGCCTGCCAGCCTGATCACTTTCTAACCACTCTTGTGCCAGTCTGATTGATGTCTAACTGCTCCCCTGCCAGCCTGTTTGCCCCCAGCTTCCCTCCTCTGCCGGCCTGGTCACCCCTAACTGCCCTCCCCTTCAGGGTTGATCACCTTCAACTGCCCTCCCTTGCAGGCCTGGTCCCTCTCAACTGCCCTCACCTGCTGCCCATCTTGTGTCCACATGGCACATGGGGGGAGGATCTTTCACCATATGGGGGCAGCCATCTTGTGTGTTGGAGTGATGGTCAATCTGCATATTTATTAGATAGGATTGAGGCCTGGTGGGGGCCAGCTGGTTTGTCTTGAAGGGTGTCCCAGATCAGGGTGGGGGTTCCCTTGGGGCTTGGGGCAGCCTGAGTGAGGGGCTTGTGGTGGTTTGCAGGCTGGCCACACCTCCCAGCAGCCCAAGTGGAGGCCCTGGTATCTGGGATATATTTACTTTCTACAATTGAAACTTTGTAGCCTGGAGCAGAGCCAAGCCTCTTGCGTGCTCCTGCGGTGTCGGTCGTTTCTGTTTGCATTTGTTTACCTTCTATAATAGAAACTTTGTAGCCTTGAGTGGAGGCCTAGGCTCGCTAGG
The DNA here is from genome assembly GCF_014108245.1 of Pipistrellus kuhlii. Lineage (NCBI taxonomy): Eukaryota > Metazoa > Chordata > Mammalia > Chiroptera > Vespertilionidae > Pipistrellus > Pipistrellus kuhlii. Next base: position 45,327,502 of record NW_023425515.1, on the reverse strand, counting down.
GCAGGCAGAAAGCGTGGCTTCTTCCGTTGCCGGGGGAAATGCCTGCCTTCTGCTCTCCGTGGCTGTAGCCATCTTGGTTGGGTTTATTTGCATACTCACTCTGATTGGCTGGTGGGCGTGGCTGTGGAGCAGGGTGATGGTTAATTTGCATATTACTTTTATTAGATAGGATATTCTTGGTTAATAATAAATTCTTTCATCCACTCTCCCAAGCCCTTTCCCCTCTGACAGATGTCAGTCTGTTCTACGTATCCATGCCTCTGTTTCTATTTTATTCATCACTTTATATTGTTCATTATATTCCACATATAAGTGAGAGCATATGGTATTTGTCTTTCTCTGACTTTATTTCTCTTAGCATAATCTTTTTTTTTTTTTTTTTTTTTTTTAAGCTCCATTTCTGGGCTTTCCCCAGAGGCCACACCCCTCTTTTATTTTCCCTCTATTGGCTGCTTTTTTGCTTGATGTCTTTCACACCTTCACGTTCTCCAGTCTTTTCTGTCCTCTTTCATCCTCCCATGATACCTACTTTATTGCAGCACTCATCCATTTTGTGTGATATACTAGTATGTTTGCTCACTTGCCTGACTTGTGTTTTAGAATTGGCTCCTTGAGGCTAGAAATGTAATCTGTATAATCTCCAGCATTTAGCACAGTATTTGATACATGAAGACAGTGACATTCTAACAAATGACTTTCTATGAAATCACAAGTGGTGATTCTTGCTAGAATGCTAATTGATTATTTACAGATTTATTTTATAATATTAGGATACTTGGTCAACATTTTGGTTTTCTCAATTAATTTCCCTTTTCCTAAGTCAAACAATAATCTGGAGTCAAACAATATCCTACTTAGTGAGGATAAAGACACTGTTTTAAGTTCATTGGTGAACATGTTGGTGAAACGTTCTGTCTATAGTAATGAAAAATTGACTATAACTTTTAAAAAAAATTAAACATAACTTTCCAATCCAAGAAGAACAGGTGATCTGTAAGATCGCTATAGCACGAGTTCCATCTATGTTTCTGCCAATATCTCTGACTGCTGCTACTGTGCAGGAGTGAATGAAGTTAAAAAGTGGAATAGTTCAGGGAACTGAGTCAGGAAGACTTCCAGACTTTAATGAGTCATCCTGTAAGTGGAGCCATGTCCACTCCCCACATCTGCTCCATACTGCATTTTGTTACTTGTGTTACAGAATAGTGAGAAGCTAGGAAAATTCCAGGGCAGGAGGAATAGGGAAACAGAGACAAGAAAATTAAATAAAGCGAAATAGTTTAGGCAGCTTGCAGCCAATTGCAACAGAGGCTTATCTTGAGAACAAATGGCTAATACCCAAGATAAATCTCTAAATCTTGTAGGCATCAGAAACACTAGAAAAGGTGTTATCTGACAACCCCCTGAGTTGAAGAGAGAGAACTGTCCCCTCTTTGGTTCTTATTAGTCTCCTGAGAAAGAATTCAAATGAGTGATCTCAGAGGGTGGTGCTGTAATTAAGCAAACTTATTAAAGAAATAAAGCAAATTATTGAAGAAGCAAGGCATAGAAATTTTATCAAACTAGTAGCGGCCTGGTACACAAAAATTCGTGCACTGGGGAGGATGGGGGGTTCCTCAGCCTGGCCTGCCCCCTCTCACAATCCAGGAGCCTTCAGGGGATGTCCTACTGATGGCTTAGGCCTGCTCCCCATGGAGCCACTGTCTGGCCTTCCTCATTCTGTAATAAGGCGATTGGGCTGAACAGGGGAAGGCACTGTCCCCATCACCCCTCTCACGGCTGCCTAAGCCCACGGCTGCCTGAGCCTCTGGCCTCGCAGCTACTATGGCTTTGTCCAGATGGACATCCAGAAAACGTCTGCTCTGATTATCATATTAACCTTTTATTATTGTAGTATAGATTTTTGGCTTAAGAAATGCAGATGGGCTTCCTAGCTAATCTGAGGAGTGCTGAGTGCTGCCTGGTAGAGGTTTGGCTTTTTATACTCTTTTGTTGTCTATAGGTTTAAAATTCCAAGGTAGGTTGAATATCTATGTACAGACTAGATCTCAAGGTTTCCCTTTTACTTATGGCTCTCCCAGAATTTATGAGAAGCATTTAACAACTTTAACTTGACAAGCTCCAAGACTGCTGGCTTCTGTGTTTAAACAGTGTGATGACAACTCCCTCTTCTTTCCCTCCTTGTTTAGTGGGTGAGATAAGCTCTCCCTTCTCTCCTTCTCTCTCTCCTGCTGCCTTGGCAGTTCCATGGTGATTTATGCTATGTACTCTCTGGTTAGGGAGAAGAGGCATAGGTAGGTTAGTAGTGCCATCTTTGGGCCCTGGTGATGTTACAAAGAGAGAAGCCTGGAGAAAATTAATAGTTAAGAAGTGGGCAGAGGAAGAGGAGGCTTGGGGAATATTAAAAATTAAGAAGCGGGCAGAGGAAGTAGAAACTTCCTACCTGACTACCTGCTACACAACCCAGGCTAGCTTAATGTGGCGTGTAATTCAGCTTTATTGTGGGAGTATGAAGGTCATTCATGGGTTATCTTGGGAGCCTAGTCACTACTTTCTTATGAAGTAGCTACAGTAAAAGCAGGATGCAGCTTAGATGAAGCTGTTTTTGCTATTGGCGCAGTGGTCACTGCATGCACATGCTCAAAGTTGGTCTCAACTGTTCATAGTATTGTCTATTTCAGTTAAATAAAGTGCATTCTTACTGAGATATGTAAAAAAAAAATAGAGCAGCAAAGTGGAGAAGGGCCAGGATGTGATGAGAGATGGGGGTAGGGTAAAGGAAAGAGGAGAGAAGGAAAAAAGAGAATAGAAGAAAACTTTCAGGAGAATTATACTTCTAAGTCTTTACTATGTTTAGGAGTTAACACATAGATCCCAGAGATGTTCAGTTTTTTTTTTTTTATTAATAGCAAACCCCCAAATAATTTTTTTCATTACTCAGCCTGGTTTACTTCAGGATTATTATGTTTGCAAGAAAGAAAAATCAATTTTATTCATGATTTATATTACAATATGCTTCACATTGCATTTTTTCAGATGAAGACCCAAACACAAAGAAGCACAAAATCACTAGCAAACTATTCTGCACAAAAAGTACAGTCCTACAAGTTTACAATTATAAATGATAGGCTCTAAGATCAACTTCTAAAAATTATGTTCCCCAGCCAGTTTGGCTCTTGGATAGAGCGTCAGCCCATGGACTCAAGGATACCACCAGGTCCAATTCTGGTCAAGGACAAGCAGGCACCTTGGTTGCAAGCTCAATTCCTGGCCAGTCAGGGCACAGGGCACAGGGCACATGCGTAAGACAACAATTAATGTGTCTCTCTCACCTTGGTGTTTCTCTCTGTCTTTCCCCCCTCCTTTCCACTATCTAAGAATCAAAGGGAAAATGTCCTGCAGTGAAGATTAGCAATAATGACAAAAATAAAATATAATTATGTTAATTAGCCTTTTTCAACTTTACTCCTTTTTCCCAGTTTGAAACCCACCCATGTTGACTCAGCATAGGAAGAAAGTACAAAGACCTTAGCATCTGCCTTTAACAAATGTTTTAAAAATACGGAACTTTAAATTTTTGTTGAAGAGGATAATGGTTTTCTCATGGTGTAACCATTATAGAAATCTGAACTTTCTCATTTTCTGTGGTCATTCTATAATAAGGATTTTTTAACAAATCAATATATTTGGGTAATGTGCCAACCGTAATAATAATAACTGACATTTATACAAAGACCTTTAGTTTACAGAATATTTCCACAGGCATTATTTACTAATTATTTCCAATCAATATTGCCTTTTCAAAACAGGGGGGAAAATCTTCACTTAATCAAAATTAGCATTTTTTATATTTGCTAGAAAGTCAAGCATGAAGGAACTTAATATCAGAAAGTTTTACCAACAAATTAAGGAATGAAATGTAGACAGCAGCATCTTTCAAGGGTCTGTTTTCAAAAAATACATTTGAAAGCCAGGTGAAAAGTATGAATCTTAGAACTATGAATGTTTAAATTTCAAATACTGTCTTTTAAATTGCCAATAGAAATATATAGTTACTAGGGATTTGGATTAATAGCATTATTTTTTAGAAGTGTCACTAATTTGCATTAGAATGGGATAAACATTGATTTATATATTAACAACAACAAAACAATCATTTTACACCTGAATTTAAAAGTGTAATTTTTAGTTAGGGGAGTTAGGCACACTTATGAATTTGGTTTGTTTATTATTTATTAGAACTCTTGATTTGAGAGTTCCTATTCTATTAGATGCCCATACCACACAAATTCTTTTGTGCTTGTTTGAAAATACCCTTGTTTGTTTAAAGTAGGTTATTTTATTCTTGTCCCTAAAGGAAAAAAAAAAGCACAAAACTTTTACTTATTTCATAAGTCTAACAATGCAGAGGAATTTGAAGAAATGGTTAATGGTAGTTTGTATAGGTACAAGTGACATGAATTTCTAATTAGGCTTGTTGGATCAAAGTTTATAGGGATCCTAAATTTTAATATCAGTTGATTTTCCAAAAAGGTGCATTCCTGATAGCAACATTTAAGGGTGCTTTTTTTTTTTTTTTTTTTTTTTTTTTTTTTTTTTTTTTTTTTTTTTTTTTGCCATCTATGGGCAGGTAATGTTTTACCATTAATTTTAAACTTCTCTCGCTTTCTTATAGGTTTATGAGCTTTTTAAATGTTACTGTTCCTTCTTGCTCCACAATATTGCAAGATCCCTAAATTCTAGTGTCAGACAATTGTGAATTTGGGAGGAATCTATAGTATAAAGGGAATAATAATGTACTGTTTTCCTCCTCCTTCCCATTGTCATTTGTTTTGTGTTCATTGATATCTTATGTTTCTATTGAGACACATGAAACAGGCTCTATTATATAGAAAACTCATACTTTTCCATATTAGTACCTCCAATACTAAAAAAAATCTTCTATAACCTCTTAACAACACTTGGTCAGTTGTGCTGTGAAGACCGGAGAAAACGGTCCTCCTCTCTCCTTACCAGTGTTGGAATGTCACCTACTGGTGGAAGAGTGTAACAGCAGGTTATATACAAAGGCAATATTTGCCTAGGTAAAAACTTTCATGGTTGGATTGCATCGGATGAATTATTACAACTGCCTCATTTTAATGACGAAGTTGAACCAAGACATTTGAAGGAACTTGCAAATAGTCATGTTAAATTGTCATTTAAAGACAAGTTAAAGCTGATTCTAGAGTTCTCTACTTTTTACATTTGTTTTTGTTTTGTATTATGTGTTTTGGGGTAAAGTTATATATCTCCTGTTCCTAATATGGTAATGAATATGGTATATATATTCACTTAATGCTTATAGATTAATTAATTTGATAAAATAATTTTGCATTTGCTGCTACTGTACTTATGTTGTGTCACTGGCTAGTACTTCCCAGTGGAGCCAAAATGTGTTAGGAATATAAAAATAAATATAAAGAGCTAGCTGTAGCTTACTAGAAATATACATGTTAAAGGAATCTTCAAAATGACTACTTGCCCAGAGTGGTCCCTTCGTAAATTATATAAATGTCTAATCACTATATTGTACACCTGAAACTAATATAATATTGTATATCAACTAAATTGAAAAATAAAAAAAATATTTAAACATACTTGCCTGGGCTAAAGTAACTTAATTAAGAGTGAGATTTAGAGAATTTGGAGAATAGTCTGGTAGAGCACCATGAAGTGCTTTGGAGATTCTACAAGTCCAAACCCAAGGTTGACCATGCATTGTAGAATTAGAAGTTAATTATTTAAAAATATTATTACATCCCTGCCAGGCATGGCTCATTGGTTGACCTATGAACCAGGAGGTCATGGTTCAATTCCCAGTCAGGATACATGCGCAGATTGTGGGCTTGATCCCCAGTGGGGAGGCCTGCAAGAGGCAGCTGATAAAAGATTCTCATCATTGATGTTTCTCTCTCTCCCTCTCCCTCTTCCTTCCTCTCTGAAATCAATAAAAAATCATTACATGTACATGTTTAAAGTATTCAAAAAAGCACTAAAGCTTCTCCCTCACTTTTACCCAAACACACTGTTCCCTCTGGTAGCCGTTTACAACTCTTAATGTCCTTAATATTGATTTCTGTGACAGATAATTGCATTATCTTTCCTAATTAGAACTTATTTTGTTATAACTATCACATTGTTTTGTAACATACAAAAAAGTGTAAGTATACAAAAACTACACCTTACAAATGTAAATACAGTCTTGCTTTGGTGTATGTTGCATACAATGGTCTTCCTTAAGTCTAAACACAGAAACAAAAGCATGTATTATAAGAGAAAGTCCAAGATGGGAAGTGATAAAATGGGTATTGAGTGGAGCTTTGTTAAAATTTAGCTGGTATCCCTGTAAAATTTCCATGTATTCATTAAATTATATTATGTCATTCTTATTGTTAGGAGCTGACTTGAAGTAGTAAGTCTTGTCCTCAAAAAGAGTTATCATAATTTGGTTACTGTAATAGGGAGATTGGGTCTCTCCCCTCCACTTTTATACATACATTTGTATAGATACTAAAATTGGAGTGGTTTAATGAGCAGAGTAGGCATTGTATATGTATTAGGGTACTTTTATTCCAACTGTGAAGGCAGAACCTCTTTTTTTTTTTTTTTTTTTTTTTTACAATAAAATATTGAGAATTCTAGCTGTGCTGTTTATTACTTCAGGATCTTTAAAAACATATTTTGCTGAGTGGTCCTTAGAGGATTGGGGATTTCTATGCTATTGAGACCAGTTCATCTTGTTTTAGGAAATGAAATATGACTAACTCTTATCCTAGGTTAAAGATGTACTTAAATGGTTAAACTATTTAATGGTTCTTAGTAACTATATAATGGAAATAATAAGTAAACTTAAAAAATTAGTATTAGACTTAGTGATATTTATTTCTGATAGCTTCACTTTTTGGCTATGCTGCTATTTTCACCTACCAAAAAAAATCAAGTTCATTGTAAATGCAAGGAAGGGTTTGGTTAAAGCACAATAGCCTATAAGCTCCTTGCTCTTTAGATAACATCAAGGCTCAGGCATGCCCTGTGGAGTTGGGACTTCAAGTAATAGGAGCTCTACCAGTGGTAGTCAGTTGGCAGAAGGTTTATCTTCTGAAAACTTTAGTGAATTAAAAAATCCTAAATTTTAATGTCTTATTTTACAAGTAGCTCAAAAAGAGCCAAAACAAATATTTGACAGAAAATTCTTATTTGAACAATTTTTTTTTGCTTAGTTTTATTTTATTTTTATTAAGAGCCAGCTTTTGAAAGCTCTGCTAACATCAGCAATTGGAAGGAATAATTATAGTGCAATTGGTAAGAAAAATTTCTTTGTTTCCTATGATCTAGACAGTGACTTGATTAAAAATGCATTCCAGCAAATCACCAAAGTTATATTTCTGTAAGTTAAATGGATTTTAGAAGTTTAATGTTAATACTTCAGATGTCCTAATTAGATATATGGTAGGATAGTATTTAAAATGTATTTTCATCTTGATAAATCAATGTTTTAAAATGTGTTATATAGACTTTTGTTTTTATAGAGTCATAGAAATAATAAGGATCTCTAGATATATTTTTAAAATTTAAATATACATTTATAATATGTATATGTTTTAAATGTAAATTTGGTATTGTCTCATTAGATTTTACTAAAAGTTTATGTAAAAGGTGAGTTCTTAGTAATTTTCTATGAGGTATATTAAAGAGAATAATAATTAGTGAGTGGCTTTTAGAGCAACATTTTATTTAAATTATTTTTAACTCAATTTTGGTAAAATTGGGTAAGAGTTAAAGAATTTTACCTTTAAAGGGAAGCTAAATTTCAGAGAAATAACACTTGTAAAAAGAATAAAGAGATAATTTGTTCAAGAATTGTGTTTTTAAAAGTATGGAAATAGATTGTTATAGGCAGTGCACATTTAAAATAATAGGAATATTTTTTTGTTTTGGTCAGGTTGTAGAAGATGAAAATGCAGTTATGTTAGATTAAGGTGAACTCTTGTCAGATGTTTGAGGAAAAGGTTATAAATTGTTATAAGTACATGGACTAAATGAAAACACTGAATTTTAATGGCAATTCTTTTTCTAAAGTCATAAAAAGCACAAGTATTTACTAATAGATTCTACAGTGAAAAATTGAGGTTTACAAAAGTTAGGAAGCACATCTATATTTCTAGGCAATGAATAAAAAAACAAGACCAAAGACTAGTTAGATTCAAAATCCAGCGGTATGAGTTTATAGATAATGCCTGTACACAATAGGTTGAACAGTTATTTTAGATTTATAGAGGCAGAATTCTCAGATGGTTGCATTTATTGATTTAAAAACTTTATATTATGAATAATTTCTACATACTGTAAAGTAGGTTAGTATAATGAACTCTCATGTACCTATTACTCAGCTTTTAACTTGGCTTTAACAGTATTCATGGCCATTCCCTTGATAAAACATTTTTTTTATTTGGAAATATGCTCAAATCTGCAGAAAAGTTGATGTATAAGTGTAAAGTTGTTCATTATATTCCTTAATTATCCTGATATGTATAGAATCTGTAGTGATGTTTCCTGTCATATTCCTGGTATTAATTTGTATCTCTCCCCCACCCCCTTCTCTTTGAGTCTTAACTAAAAATTAGAAATGATTAATTTTATTGATATCTAAGAACCAGCTTTTTCTTTCATTTATTTTTTTTTCTATCTTTCTGTTTCTTATTGCATTGATTTCTACTCTGAATTTTATTATTTCCCTTCAGTGCTTACTGTAGGTATACTTTGCTATTTTCTTCCTTCTTAAGGTAGAAGCTGATGTCATGATTTCAGACCTTTTTTTTAGATACTGGGAAGTAGTGCTATAAATTTTCTAACTACTATATTAGTGGCATTCCACACATTTAATATGCTAATCTTTATTTTTGTTCAACTTTGGAATACTGTAGTTTCCCCATTGATTTCTTTGACTCATAGATTTTCAGAAGTGTATTTTGTTTCCAAATATTAAGGCTTTTCTACTTATACTTCTGTTACTATTTTCTAATTTAATTACATTTTATTTACAACATACTTTGTGTAACTTGAATCTTTTTTATGTCCCTGAATGTGGTCTTTCTTGGTAAATGTTCTGTGTACAAGTTTAAAAATATATTTTGCTGTGGTTGAGTAGAATGTTCTGTAAATTTCAATTAGGACCACTTGATTGATACTATTGTTTATATCTTCTATGTCCAAACTAGTATTTTTAATTTACTTGTTCTATCTCTTATTGAGAGAGAGAGATTGAAATGAAATCTCCAACAGTAATTGTGAATTTCTCTATTTCCTCCCAGTTTCATTAGTTTCTGATTTGTGTATTTTGAAGGCTTATATACATGTTTAGGATTATTATGATGTGCTTATGAATTGACTCCTTTGTCATTATGAAATTGCTTTATCCTTTGTAATGTTCTGACTTTGAAATCTGCTATCTGATTTTAATACATTTATTTTGAATAGCTCTTACATGATATATCCTCCTTTTACTTTAACCTACTTATTGTACCTTTACATTTAAAATGCATGTAGTTGCCTATAGTTTTGCTTTAAAAAAAAGTACAGTACAATCTCTGCCTTTTTATTGATGTTTAGACCATTTATATTTAATGTGATTTTTAATATGGTTAGGCTTCAATCAGTTATCTTTCTGTTTGTTGTAAATTTATCTCACCTTTTGTTTCTGTTTTCTTTTTTCCTATTAAATCACATGAAAGCGGGCATGTGCACATTTAAATCTTGCAAGATTGGTCTATCTCTTACATGTTCAGGTAACAGCTGCTGATCTTTTGTATAGGGAAGAGGTTGGGCTAGTAGCTCATTCTCCCCATAGTCCATAGCAGCAGGTTATGGTTCCTGAGAACTGCTTCCTTACATCATATTGATTTGATGGATCATTCTTAGCATGGTAGTAACATGCTTCATGGCTGTAACACTGCCTAGACTAAGAATAACTTGTTACTAAATTTTTCAAAGTTTTTTTTTTTTTTTTTTAATAATATGGCTTCTTTTGGAGAAGTTGGACCAGATATTTCTGAAGTTTCTTTTCCAAGATGGCACTAAGTCATCTGTCTGTCTTAAAATTCTGTGTTTTATTTCTATAGAAAGTCCTGGCTCTACTTAACCCTGACCCCCTGTCCAGGGCTACCAGTAGGTAGACAAGTGCTGGGTGCTGGTATAGGAAGCATCAATATTTTCATTGGTCATTTTGTTGAGATTTCAGTATTCTTATATATGGGATTAGTTTAAAATGATATAGTTGGTTTACTTGGGTGTTTTACTTGATTACTTAATTATCAGTTAAACATTGATACATAAGTTACAAGAAATGTGATAATATGAAGTTTTATAGTCTACTAGGATAAATAATTTCCTAACATTTGTAAACATTAAACAGCTAATGCTATTTTAGCACAAGTGTTATTCACTCTAGTAATTTTTGAGTGTCTACCATGTATCAGGCCTGTACTACACACTGGCTAGATGAGTTAGAAACATGGCATTAGGAATGAGAGAGGTTTTATTACCTACCACTGTTTTGCAGAAATCAATCAGCCTAGTTTAAGCAGTGGCTCTCCAAGTCTTTGGGCTCAGACTGGTAACCTTTCATGTTTACTGTGAACTCTAAAAAGCTTTTGTTTATGTGCATTATGTCTGTTGATACCATGTTAGTTAAAATTGATATAGATTTATGAGAATATTAGTTTAATAAGATGTGACAATAATACATTTATTACATATTAAGTAACATTTTTTTCTGAAAAATATTTATTTGCCATAACCAAAAAGTTTCATGAGAAAATAGGCATTGTTCTATAATTTGCAAATCTCTTTAATGTGTGGCCGATTGTTTATAGTTAATCTCTTTTTTTTTTTTAATACCGGGGGGGGGGAGGGGGGGGAAACTTTGTTGATGAGCTCAATGAATTTTCTCCTAGACTAGCTAGCATCTTAAGTAGTCAGAAACTGTCAAAAGACTGCTTATCGGACTTGGGAATGAGAATGGGGAAATCAGTTGAGTGATCTCCAGTAGTGGTACATACCGTAGGGATTGACTAATGGCCAAAGAATGTCATTCATGTAATAGCTTGCTTAATAAACATTCATTGGATGATACTTTAATCCCTAAGAGATTTTGGGTTGGTTTCACTGCTGGTTGGTTTCACTGCATTATATCTCAAGCAATAAATTGAATTGTGTGAAGCACTTTACGGAACAACTAGGTTACGACTCTGAATCTGGGTAATGAAAGGGAAGATTCTGTAGTATTTTCTCCCAAAATTTAAATTGTTTTGTAGCAAAGCTATTGCTAGTAGAAATTTAGGAATGAAATATACCACATTTTGTGATTGTTAAGTTATGCTGGTGCAAGAACTGGCACACCATTGAAAATGTCATTAGAACCAGCTAGCAATGTAGTGATTATTTAAGTACCAGTTAAACATTGATACATGTGTCACAACAAGAAATGTTATAATATGAAGTTATATAGAATACTAGGAGAAATAATTTCCTAACATTTGTTCCCTTCATCTCTTAGTTGTCTTCAACTGTTCTAGAGTACAAGACCTTTTAAATCACTGTAGATATGGACAAAGAAGAAAGGAAGACTATCAACCAGGGTCAAGAAGATGAAATGGTAACCAATATTATTTACTTATAAAGTGTGAAGAATTTATCTCTGCAATTTATTATACTAAGGAAGTAGAAAAGTAAATTAAAAAACAAAATAAAACACAGCTAAGTCAATGTGTTTTCTTCATCCTGACTGTGTTTTTTAATTGGGGTTATGTAACATTTCTATTTGTTTTAGAATAATTCCTGTTTCACTTCTGAACTGTTAAAACAGAGGAAGAAGTATGTTTTTTCATTTGGTAATTTGAGAAGTTATGTTAGCTAATGCTTAAAATATAATTCCAAATCCAAGATTTCTAACTTTGATTTATAAAATGTTTAAAATCAGCTTAATTTAAAAAGCACACTTTTCAATTTTTTCTGTGTGTGGCGAATGGAAGGAGATAGTTGTCAGATAAAATACAAGGTGGGGAAAAAGTAGTTTACAATTGAAAATAATACATCCTATATAATAAAGAGGTAATATGAAAATTGACCATCATGCCCTCGTATAAGATGGCCAGCCCATGTGGTTTCCAGATGGTTGCCCTCATATGGTCACAAAATGGCCACCACAAGATGGCCAGCAGGGTCAGGGCAGTTGTGGGCAATCAGGCCAGAGGGGAGGGCAGATGGGGGTGACCAGGCTGGCAGGGGAAGGTAGTTGGGGTGGGGGGTGGGAAGGCCTGCAGCAGAGGGCAGTTGGGGGGGGAGGGGGAGGGCAGCGGAGGGCAGTTAGGGGCAATCAGGTCAGCAGGGGAGGGCAGTTGGAAGCAACCGGGCTGGCAGAGGAGGGTAGTTAGGGGTGACTAGGCTGGCAGGGGAGGGGAATTGGGGGTGACCGGGTCGGCAGGGGAGGGCAGTTGGGGGTGACCAAGCCTGCAGGGGAGGGCAGTTGGGGGTGACAGGGCTGTCAGGGGAGGGCAGTTGGAGACAATTGGGTCAGCAGGGGAGCAGTTAGGCATTGATCAGGCTGGCAGGGGAGTCATTAGGGGGTGATCAGGCTGGAAGGCAGAAGCAATTAGGGGCAATCAGGCAGGCAGGCGAGCAGTTGGGAGCCAGCAGTCTCGGATTGTGAGAGGGATGTCTGACTGCCAATTTAAACTGGCCGTTGGACATCCCTTTAGGGGTCCCAGATTGGAGGGGGTGCAGGCTGGGCTGAGGGAGCCCCCCTTCACAAATTTTGTGTACTAGGCCTCTAGTTATTAACAAATAATACAATAACATAGTGTTTTGAGTACTTACCGTATTTTCTGGCGTATAAGACAACTTTTGAAACGAAAAAAAGCCTGCTCAGATTGGCCAGAGTCAGAGAGGGGGTCTATTAAAAAAAAACTGGTGTTGCCTCAAAGTGGGGGGTAGTCTTATACAGCGAATATAGGCCTAAACCTATGTTTTAACTGTAAAATTAGGGGGTCGTCTTATACGCCGGAAAATACGGTATAACTGTAAATCTACTTTTGTTCTACCCTATATAAGACTCCCTGTGAAATGTTAAATGTGGATTTCAGATAATCAAGGAATACATTTTTAAAAAAGTATATTTTATTGAGTTTTTACAGAGAGGAAGGGAGAGAGAGAGAGAGCTAGAAACTTTGATGAGAGAGAAACATCGACCAGCTGCCTCCTGCACACCCCCTACCGGGGATGTGCCTGCAACCAATGTATATGCCCTTGACCGGAATGGAATCTGGGACCTTTCAGTCTGCAGACCAACGCTCTACCACTGAGCCAAACCGGCTTCGGCAAGAAATACATTTGTAATATAAGTATGTCCATGATATTGCAAAGGGCAACAAAAAAATTAACTAGTTTTTGTTATTATCTGAAATTTGAATTTAAATAGGCCCTTTGCATTTTTATTTGCTAAAATTGGCAGCCCTTGTTAGGGTAACTGAAACAATTTGAATAATTTGGGTCAAAAGGTTAGATTGATCAGTAACAGTAGTATTGAGACAATTAGTAAAGATTTGGGTAAAAAAAAGTTAAAACTTAACTAAATGCAACATGATATTCTAAATTATATTCTGAAACAAAAATAAGATGGTGAAAAAAATGGTGAAATCCTAATAAAGACAAGATTTACTTAATATAATGTACAATGTTAACATTTTTTATTCTTTTAGTATACATTTTTATTGATTTCAGAGAGGAAGTGAGAAAGAGAGAGAGATAGAGAAACATCAGTGATGAGAGAGAATCATCAATAGGCTACCTCTTGCATTTCCCCCTACTGGGAATCAAGCCTGCTCATGTACCTTGACTGAGAATTAAACTGGGGCGTTCTGGTTCATAGGTTGATGCTCAACCAGTGAGCCACACTGGCTGGACTAATCTTTTTTATTTTGAAAAATGTACCAAGATATTAACATTAGTGGAAAGTGGATAAAGGATATACAGAAACTCTTAATATTTTTGTAGCTTTTTAGCAAATTGGGAATTATTTCAAATATAGTTTATTAAAAAAAAAAACCTATCTTATAACGAGAAAAGTTCTAGAAAAATTCAAAAGATAAATGTAAAAATCTAATAAGAGAGAAAGATGCAAATCGACCGTACTTTTGTGACACCCATCAGCCAATCAGGAGTGAGTATGAAAATTAATCCAACAAAGATGACGGGCTAATTTGCATATGCAGGCGCTTTGCACCGCCCCTGGCTGCTCTGGGCCTCTAGGTAGCATGGGAAGGCTGGAAGGCAGCTCTGGGCCAGAGCAGAAAGGCGGTTCTGACTGGAGCGAAGGTGATGCTGGCAGCCAGAGGAAGGGAGGCCATTTTTGCATGAATCTTAGTGCATTGGGCCTCTAGTGGAATTATAAAAATTCTAGGAAAGTATATTAAATGGGAATGTACTATATCAGTGGGAAAGCATTACCGTATTTTGTATTTTCCGGCGTATAAGATGACCCACTAATTTTACAGTTAAATCAGGTTTAGGCCTATATTCGCTGTATAAGACTACCCCCCCCCCCACTTCGAGGCAACACCAGTTCTTTTTTTTAATAGACCGCCTCTCTGACTCTGGCCAATCTGAGCAGGCTTTTTACTAGAGCACAGTGTAGCTTCAGGTACAGAACATGTATAATTTGCATGCATAAAAAGCCTGCTTGGATTGGCTGAGTTAGAGAGGCGGTCTATTAAAAAAAGAACTAGTGTTGCCTCGGAAGTGGGGGGTAGTCTTATACAGCGAATATAGGCCTAAACCTATGTTTTAACTGTAAAATTAGGGAATCGTCTTATACGTCCGGTCATCTTATACACCGGAAAATACGGTATGTTACTAATGATAACATCAAATGTAGAAAGTAATGTGTAAATATCAACAGATTTTGCCACTTAAAAGTATACCTTTGACAATGAGCTTATCAGAAACAAAATTTAAAGATAAAATTATGGGTTGAGAAAATATTTGTAGTTTATCTGACAAGACAATAACAACCATTTGGAAAACAAAGAACTTTGGAATTTATCTTTCATATCACTTGATGATTAATCATGGTTGCTATGTCCATGCAGGAAATTTATGGCTATAATTTGTGTCGCTGGAAGCTCGCTGTAGTTTCTGTAGGAGTGGTTTGCACTGGTGGCTTTCTCCTCCTCCTCCTCTATTGGATGCCTGAGTGGCGGGTGAAGGCAACCTGTATTAGAGCTGCAATCAAAGACTGTGAAGTGGTGCTGCTGAGGACTACTGTAAGTCCGCAGATTTACTTGTACTGTAGCTGGTTATTTGAGGAGTAAAAGAATGTCTTTGTGTGTACTTTTTTCAATATCCAATATAATAAAGCCCTAATATGCAAATCTACCGAATGGTTGAACCACTGGTGGAATAGTCGCTGTGATGTGCACTGACCATCGGGTCAGATGCTCAACGCAGGAGCTTACCCCTAGTGGTCAGTTTGCTCCCACTGGATGAGCACCACTCATCCAGAAGCTGGGCTCAGGGATGGCAAGCTCAGAGGAGGTGGTGGGAGCCTCTCCCATCTCAGCTGCTGACGGGTGATAAGGAGCGAGTGGTCCTGGACTGTGAGAGCCCAGAGCCCTGAACTGGGAGAGGGATATCTGACTGCTGGCTTAGGCCCGATCCCCCCAGCAGGCAGACATCCCCAGAGGAGTCCTGGACTGGGTGAGGGTGCAGGCTTGTTGAGGGACCTCTCCCCCCACCTCCAGTGCACAAATTTTGTGCACAAGGCCTCTAATATATGGAGAATACCACTGTAAGATATAATGAGGAATACTAATCCTAGTATTTCTCAGTCACCTGTGTTTGAAGTTAATATTATTAGAGTATAAGGAATCTTAAAGATGATCAAATCCAACACTTCCTTTTTTTTTTTTTTAAATATATTTTATTGATTTTGTACAGAGAGGAAGGGAGAAAGAGAGAGAGATAGAAACATCGATGAGAGAGAGTCATCCATCAGCTGCCTCTTGCACACCCCCTACTGGGGATGTGTCCGCAACCAAGGTACATGCCCTTGACCGGAATCGAACCCGGGACCTTTCAGTCCTCAAGCCGACGCTCTATCCATTGAGCCAAACCGGTTTCGGCGCTGCAACACTTCCTTTTAAGCTTTAGATGCTCTGAGAGATTAGATGCTATCCTTCAAGGTCACCGGATAGTTAGGACTATAGGATCTCTCATTCACCAAACCAGTTGCTTCTACTATGTTATGCTGTTTCATCAACCCAGGGTGTTGGGTTTATTTGTTTTCCAATGATCCTACCTGGAAGTATTTTTTAGGATATGTTAATATCTAGTCTAAATATGTTGGGTAAATTAAGAAAGTACTCATGAACTTTTATGGGATATTGTGTTAGTGAAGTATGCCATTTAAAGTTGTAAGCTCTTCACATTCGAATTTATACATCTTTATGAAATGGTTTAATAGTAGGAAGTGATGTTTTCTCAGAGATGAGTAAATATCATAAAGAATGGAAATCAAATAAAAATGTAGGCAGTTGTGTAATATACATAATTGACTCTTTACCTTTCTCTCTTGTAAGGATGAATTCAGAATGTGGTTTTGTGCAAAAATTCGCTTGCTTTCTCTGAAAACTCATCAATTTTCGAGTCCAAAATCTATGGCTAATAAGATTTCAAATGGCCATTCTGTTCTTTTAACTGAAAATCTGGCTGAAGAGAACAGGCATGAGATAAGTAAATATTCACAGACACAATCAGAACAGGTATTGTAATCCTAGTTTCAAGGTTTCTTTAAAAATCAAATTGTTACATTTTATGCTATCATGTATAGTTGTAATTTTGTGTTTGGAGTTATTTTTGAGATAAACTTATATGCATATAAAATACTTGTTTTTACTGTATTATAAAAGTTTAGGTATTACTAAAAGAAACTACATTTACATTTCATATGTAATCACTTTAAATTTAATATGTTGTTAGATGATAGATTTGTCTTAGTAAATGTAATTGAGAACTGGTGATGATAATGCTTTTTGATGTAACATTTATGTGTTTTACAGATTCGTTATTTCACCCACCATAGTGTAAAATATTTCTGGAATGATACGCTTCACAATTTTGATTTCTTAAAGTAAGTGATTTTCTTTTGTTTGGATTATATTATGAGTATATTGAAAATGTTCTAGATAGAAAAGAAATCATTGTAATGTTACATAAAATTGAATAGGTTTTATTGACTTATCATTAGCAACTTCCAGTGTTATTTGAATACTGATTAACCATTTTAGAATGAAATGTCACTTGCAACTTGTATCTTGGCAAAATTTACATAAAAATGAAAAAGTAGTATGATCCTAAAATCCACTACATCTGAGTTCTTTTCTTTTTGAGGGTTCATCTCAAAGTGAACTTTGAGAATACCTATCTGAACTGTTACCTCCCAATATGCCACAGTTCCACCCACTTTTACTTGAGGAATGAAGAGATAGAAATTTAACTTCACTATGTAAATAAAGATGGGACATTGTCAAATGTGTTAAACGTTGGGTAGGACAAATTGGCGTAATCTCTTAAAATTTATCACTGGATAAATTTTTGTGTAGGCTTCAAGTTATATAAGTACTAGTTAATTAGAATTCTATTTTTATTGCCTTTGTTAAAGGGATTCTTATAAAAATTCAACTATCATTGCTTGAGAGTGCTAAAGGAATTCTTAATATTAGCAATCCCCCAAACCCCCTGACACTAAAGAATTAGAATATGCTGGAATGGACCAAGGCATTTCCAAATGGTTGTGAAGACCATTCCTAGTTAAGAACCATTGCCTTACAGAATATTGCCAATGAGCTGGTGTTTCAGTTTAAAAAAAAAAATTTGACTTGCAGCTGATTGCTACTGCCTTTGGAGAAGTCATCAATTTCAGTGGGAAAAATCATGTATTAGATCAGGGAACGATTTCGATGAATGCTTTTATAGGAAGAAAATAAGTGAATAGGATTTCTTACTGTGAAGCTTAAAGAATTAAAGAGGGGGGGAACTAACTAAAGAGTAAAACATTTTTTTATTATTAGTTTGGAATTCTCAAACTATCATACTCTAATTTTATTAGTCTAGTTATTAGCTCTTACAGCTTTGGAGCACAGCCTTAAAAGATAATAATAATATTATACAACACGAATATTTAAAGCCATCTTATCTTGTGATAGATACATTGTATAATATAGAAGTTGCCACTTTCGAGACTTAGAACTTTTACTACTGTTTATCTTAGGGATGATTAGATTTTAAAATTCCCATTCATTATCTAATTTTTTTGTTAAGGATTTCTGTTTGTAAGGAAGTCACACTTCAAAATCAGAATATAGAAAAATGAGGCATTAAGACATTTGGATATTTTAAACTTTGTTTAAAGTAAAAACTTTGGATTTATTTAGGGGACTGGATGAAGGTGTTTCTTGTACGTCAATTTATGAAAAGCATAGTGCAGGACTGACAAAGGGGATGCATGCCTACAGGTAATTTTTATCCAACTAAAGTCAGATCTATTATCAAAATTCCGAAATACAGTAGTATGTATAGTTCACCCTTTACCATATAGTTGTACATATTAACAGATATTTAAATATTATAGATATAGTACTTGACAACTTATTGATTTTTTATTTGGGTAAGGCTATCTTTCAGATTAAGAGTTATAAAAATACTGGTGCTGATATGAAGTTGATATCCCTGAAAATATACCATATTTCATCAGTTCTAAGGTGTACATTTCCCCACATTTTAACATTTCTAAAAGGGGAATGTGTTATACAGTGGCTGGAGAGTCATCTTTTGTCTTTCTTAATTTTATATACAATAATGGGTATATCTTATAATTGATAGCATCTTGGACTTTACTGCTATATATTGGGAATTGTAAGCATGAGCTCAAATTTATTACAGTGAAATTTATAAATTGGAAGACAATCTTTTGTTATCATATTATTGTCTGCTAAAGTATTAAAATGTATTGGTGTATTGCATATTTAAAGATAAGTGCCATTTTCAAATTAAGTTAGAAATTTTCTTATAGTAAAATGCTTATCTTTTCAAAGTGTAAAGAATATACTAGTAAGAGTCTCTTCATTTACACTTATGATTCTTAAAAGGAAAGAATTACTCTATCATATATAAAGTACTATTATAAGGACTTTAAGCAGAAGGATTTAAACAGTTTTTCTTTTTTTATTGTTAATCCTCATGAGAGGATATTTTTCCATTGATTTTTTTTTAAGAGGGGCAAAGAGAGGGAGAGAGAAAGGAGATAGGAGGAGGAAAAAGAAGAGGAAGAGGAGGAGGAGAGAGGAGAGAGGTAAGAGAGAGAGAGATGTAAGAGAGACACATCTGCTTGGATGGGCTGGGGATTGAACCTGTAACCCAGGTGCAAGCCCTTGACCGGGACAGTGACACTCTAACCACTGAGTAATACTGGCCATTGCTAAGCAACTTTTTAAAAGTATTTTTTTTTTTTAAGAAAATGTTCCGTATACAGTTCTTTGAAATGAACAATATAGCCGAAACCAGTTTGGCTCAGTGAAATGAACAATACACACACACACACACACACACACACACACACACACACACATATATATATATATTGATTTCAGGAAAGGAGAGGGAGAGTGAGTAAGAAACATCAATGATTAAAGAGAATCATTGATTGGCTGTCTCCTGCATGCCTCACACTGGGGATTGAGCTCGGGATCTAGGCATGTGCCCTGACTGGGAATGGAACTGTGACCTCCTGGTTCATAAGTCAATGCTTAACCACTGAGCCACGCCAGCTGGGCATTTATTTTGTTTTATTAATCCTTACCCAAGGATATTTTTCCCATTGATTTTTTTTTTTAAGGGTGAATGCAAGGGAGGGGGAGAGACACAGAGAGAGAAACATTGATGTGAGGTACACATCAACTGGTTGTCTCCTGCACATACCCCAATGAGGGCTGGAGACCAAGCCTGCAACTGAGGTATGTGCCCTTGACTGGAACCGAATCTGAGACCCTTCAGTGGACAGGCTGATGCTCAAACCATTGAGAAAAATTGGTTAGGGTTTAATACAATATTCTTTTTAAAAAAAATATTTTTTGGTATATTTTACTGATTTTTTATTTTTATTTTTATTTTATTTTTTTACAGATAGCAAGGGAGAGGAATAGAGAGTTAGAAACATCAATCAGCTGCCTCCTATACACCCCCTATCGGGGATATGCCTGCAACCAAGGTACATGCCCTTAAATGGAATCAAACCTGTGACCCTTCAGTCCATAGGCCGACACTCTATCCACTGAGTCAAACTGGTTAGGGTTCTTTATTTTTAATCAATTTTTATTGATTTCAGTGAAAAAGGGAGAGGGAGAAAAAGAGAAACATCAATGATGAGAGAGAATCATTGATTGGCTGCCTCTTGCATGACCCCCACTGGAGGTCAAGCCTGCAACCTAGGCATGTGTTCTTGGCTGGAATCGAACCTGGAACTCTTCAGTCCACAGGCCAATGCTCTATCCACTGAGTCAAACAAACTAGGGCAAAGAACAATATTCTTATTAGAAAAATAGTACTGGGTCCCTTAAATTTATTTATTTAGGTTTTGCAAAAATTACTTGCAATTTAAGAATTTTTGTTTGAGAATGGAAAAGAAAATCTTTACTGACATTATTATAGACTAGTTAGAAAGATATATGTCACACAAAAAGATATGAGTTAGAATAAATCAAATGATAGCTGTATAGTTATCCAGTATTACCTATTTAATTTAAATACTAAAGGTAGAGAATTTGAATTGTAGAAGACAAGCATATAGAAACATGAATGTGTAAGTTCTAGTTTAGGAGCAGTCTGTGGTTTGAGCTTTATGTAATGAAGTAACTTCCCAATATTACACTATTATTATGTAATGTAATGTAATGTAATACTATTATTATATTTTCTTGTCATAGAAAATTGCTTTATGGAATAAATGAAATTTCTGTGAAAGTGCCTTCTGTTTTTAAGCTTCTAATTAAGGAGGTAAGACTATTAGTATACATGTCTCAATATTTGTAGTCAATAGATTTGTCAATTTGAAAAGAGCCATAATTTAAGTAATAAGACCTCTTAATTTTCTGTTTATCATCTTTTACGAGCGGCCTGATGCACAGATTCGTGCACATTGAAAATAAATTAATTAGAAGAGATATTGTAATACCACTATTTGCTCTTTTTCTGTAATAGAAGTGTCAGAGATGAAAGAAAATTAGTAAAATGTATATGAAAATATTGTATAAATTGATTAATGAATAAACAATAACAACAAAGATATGATATAAAAACAAAAAAGATATAAAAACAAAAACATGATATAAAAACAACAGTGATAAAAACAATGACTGATAAATTGATTAAACTTATTCTAATATCTCCCTGTGTACCACATTAAGAGTAAAAACACTTTCAGAGTGCTTGACTAATTTCCCTTGTGATGAAGTATTTACAACTTTAACGTTCCACACTCTTCGAACTTGAGAGAAAACAAGATATAGCTGACCATGTCCGAAAATGGGTTCCTACTTTGTCTAGAGTTTGTCCTTTGGTTTATTAATAGTCATCGCAAATGTTGGCATCACGGGAAACTGTCTTCGAATTAATTTAAATGGGAGGCACAAATCAATTCTTGGAATCAGAACAACCTCTTCTTCCTCAGATCCTGTTAATACTTCAGCTTTGATTATGTTAGGTCGCAACTATTTGATAATAAATCTAGTACCAATTCAAAGACTCCATTTGCTATTAAGATTTCTCTGTAGCATGATGATTGCACCTACTTTCAGTTTTAATTTATGACACAACATTCCTTAAGGAGTAATACTATTAAAGGAATTTGGTGGGAAAATTTTCCTTTTCGGCATCATCCGTTGAATCGACGGAATCATTACTCAAGTGTGAAAATCTCCATCAAGTATATCCAAAATTTCTTCATTTAATTTATGAAAGTGCTCATTTTTTGGACAAAGAATCACGTTTAGTTATGTTTTTAATATTATCTATAGATGTACTATTTCCAAAGGTAGCTTCAATAATAGATCTGTTACAAATCATTTCAACAAAAACAGCCAGATTCACGATCGACAATGACAGATGGAAACATGCGTGCATCTGGCGTCATTGAGAGCTTTATATGTATCATGAGTATGTAAGTCAATGTTTATTTTGAAATTGCCAGTGCATGTCATATATACTGGCTGGTTGGTCGGTTGGATGTATGTATATATGTGTGGGTGTTCGGTCACTTAGTCTTTTATATATATAGACTAGAGGCCCGGTGCATGAAATTCGTGCATGGGAGGGGGGTCTCTCAGCTCAACCTGCACCCTCTCCAATTCAGGACTCCTTGGGGGATGTCTGATTGCCTCTCCCAACCCGGGACCACTAGCTCCTTACCACTTGCCTGCCTCACTGCCTGATGGCCCCTAACTGCTCCCCTACCAGCCTGATCACGCCAGCTGCTCTCCTGATGGCCTAATCGCCCTTAACTGCCTCTATCTCACACTGTACCTGGGACCTAGGGTTTCCTCCTCCTGCCGGTCGCAGGCACTCGGCACCCTGGCTTCCCTCCCTCTGACTAGCCGCAGGCACCCAGGACCTGGACCAGCTTCACCCAGGCCAGCCATAGCTGCAGGGGGCTGTGGGTGGGTGGCTTGTCCCTCTCCTGGGCGGCAGCCATAGGTACTGGTGCCCGGGATTGCGGGATGTGTAGTTTCTTCCTCTTCCCAGCTGTAGGCACAGGCGTGGGCACAGCTTCTGGCACCCGGGACCCTGGGGTGGGTGGCTTGTCCTGGCGCCTGGGACTGCGGGGAACGTGAGGCATGTGGATTGTACCTCTCCTAGGCTGTAGGCACAGGCACAGCCTCTGGCACCTGGGATTACACGGTGTGGGTTTGTCCCTCTCCTGGGCTTCAGATGCAGGCACAGCCGCTGGCGCCCAGGACTGTGGTGTGGTGGCTTGGCCCTCCCCGGGGACTGCAGGGCATGTGGCTTGTCCCTCTCTTGGGCCACATTCACAGGCACAGGCGCAGCTGCTGGCACCTAGGACTGTGGAGTGGGCGGCTTGTCCCTCTCCCAGACTGCAGGTGCAGGCACAGGCGCAGCACTGGCACCCGGGACCTCGGAATGGGCGGCTTTTCCCTCTCCTAGGCTGCATCCTGACTGTCCCCATTCCTCTCTTTTGTGCCTGGCTGGTCCATATTTCTCTCTCCCCAGTGTTGAGTGTCTGGACAGTTATGGCGTGATGGCATGAGAGCGTGACAACGTGAGAGTGTGATGACCATTTGCATATTATCTCTTTATTATATAGGATTTCTTTATTTTTATTGTTTCTTTTTATTTTTTTTCCACTTGGAAGGTAAAGTTAATAACTCAAATAATTTAGTGTATGACTTTCCTTTTTTGTCTAATTTTTTTTTTTTTTGTTCTGTAGATTATTATTATTATTTAATATATTTTATTGATTTTTTACAGAGAGGAAGGGAGAGAGATAGGGAGCTAGAAACGTCGATGAGAGAGAAACATCGACCAGCTGCCTCTTGCACACCCCCTACTGGGGATGTGCCCGCAACCTACGTACATGCCCTTGACCGGAATCGAACCTGGACCCTTCAGTCCAAATCCACTGGGCCAAACCAATTTTGGCTGTTTTCTGATTTTTAAACAGTTTATCATGTGAACTGATGTTTTTATTGAGGAATTTGCACTTTAACCTGGTAAGAAAACATGTCAGTACTTTCTGTAGTGACTGTTCAGTTGTAATCCTATATAATAAAAGGATAATATGAAAATAGAGCGGACAACAGAACAATTGAACAACCATTCAAAGTGTAATATGCTAATGATATGCTGAGGCTGCTCAACCACTTGCTATGACATGTACTTACCACCAGGGAACAGTCAGTCTCCTGGTGACCAGATGCTATGATGTACACTGACCACCAGGAAGCAGTGCTCTGACTGATAGGTTAGCTTGTTAGTTCCGGCCGGTGATCCCTCCCTGGCCCAATCCCCTGCCCAATCATGCACCAGTGGGGCCCCTCAGCTTTGGCCTGTGCCCTCTTGCAATCCGTGACCCCTTGGAGTATGGTGGAGGGCTGGTTTCAGTGATCCATCAGGCCACTCTCCTTGGGAGGGCGCCAGATGCAGGGCTCGTGGCTGGTGGGATGAGCAGGAGCTGCAGGCAGTGTTGGACTGAGGGTTTCAGCTGGATCTCTGTAGGCCACCCAGAGTTTGTGCACTGGGCCTCTAGTTGCTATAGAAGAGGTTTGAATAAAGGTTGTGCATATAAAGGAAGGGAATAAGATGTTGTCTAGCAGTTAGACTTTCCAATCTGTCTTTTAATTTTTTGCTAAAGATCAAGTTAGTTTGTATTCAGTGAATACTTTTAGTAGAAATAAAAGATTGTTTTAATCAGTTGCTGAGAGTGACTATATGATGTTGCTTTAGAATATAACAAAATATAATGATTAGGAATTAGAAAGCTCTGTTTGTAACATGGTTCCATCAGTAACTAGCTTTGGTCATCAGAAAATCTTTCTCTTTGCTGCTCCTTTACTTATAAAAGTAGAGCAAGTCCTTTCTGATGATCTCTTTCTGATTATCTAAATAAAAGTTAGAAAACAGAAAACTAAGAATGCATTCTTAATTAAATTGTGGCTCTTTATAATTTGGAAGTAAAATGGGACTATGTATGCAAAGTGCCTTGAGAGGGACAGAAGCGTCAGTTTTACAACATTGGGGTAGTACATGCTTATCCTATAGTATCCTATCTAATAAAGAAGGAATATGCTAGTTGAACCTCACTCTGTCACAAAATTGGTGGCGTCCACAGCCAATAGGAGGGGATATGCTAATTGACTGCCCCACCCTTAAAGATGGCGGCACCCACAGCCAGTAAGGAGGGAATATGCTAATTAACTGCCTCCCCTCAGAGATGGCAGCACCCACAGCCTAAATAAGGAGGGAATATGCTAATTTACTGCACCGCCCTCAAAGATGTTGGTGCCCAGTTCCCTCAGCCCCGCGGGGCAGCAGGAGCTCTGCATGCCTGCCTCCGGAGTCCCCCAGTTCTCAGTCTCCCAGCTTCCCAGGGCCAGCCCGAGGTGCAGGCAAGCCTCGGATGGTGGTTGCCCAGCCCCCCAGGGCTACCAGAGCTAGTTGAGGTAACCAAGGCCAGTTGAGGCTTGCACTGCCGGCAGTGGCAGCAGCAGAGGTATGATGGGGCGTCACCTTCCCCTGATTGCCTGGTCGCTTCCTGTCCCAGAGTGGCTCCCACACTGAGGGACCTGCTCCCCCCTCCAGTGCATGAATTTTCAGGTACTGGGCCTCTAATCTTAAATAAAAAAATGGAAAATCTGTATGGTTATAAACATTTTATTCACTTTGACTTCAAAATCTTGGGTTTTTTTGTTTTTTTGTTTTTTTAGGTTCTCAACCCATTTTACATTTTCCAGCTGTTCAGTGTTATACTGTGGTGCACTGATGAATACTATTACTATGCTCTAGCCATTGTGATTATGTCTGTAGTATCAATTCTAAGTTCTCTATATTCCATTAAAAAGGTAAGTTCAATTTATTATGTATTTCACAACTATACTTACATTTTGTACAGTGCGTAGAATAGTTCTTGATACAAAGTAATACTCAATACAGATTTTCTTTTAGTTATGAATATGTCCCTTTTTTTGAGGTGGGAAGGCATAAGTTTTTTAGAGTCAGTTTATTACTTCACTACTTAGAGGCCATAGTAGGGGTCTATAATTGTTTTTCATAGACTGATTCTAGTGTTTTCAGGGATAAAGTGCTTCTTTTGTCTAGCTAAAACATCAAATAATTTTTTAAATCTTTTAGTCTTGAGAATTTTAAGGGCAGAGTTATAAGCATTTATTGTATTAACTTTATTTTATAGTACCCTTACTTTTTAATATATTGAAGAGTGGTTTATATTAGCTAGTTTTTATTTTTCTTATTTCAGCAATATATCATGTTGCATGACATGGTGGCAGCTCACAGTACTGTGAGAGTTTCAGTTTGCAGAGTAAATGAAGGTAAGTACTTCAGGTGACTCTTGACAAAAATAAACCAAAAAAGATTTCCATTAAACATTAATATATGAAGTAAGTCAATGTGTTCAATATACATTCTTAATATATGTGTGAATTTGTACTCATCTCTTAGTTTATATCAAATTAATTCACTTATATGAAATTGTGTTTTTCTACAATGTAACAGCTATTATACTAGGCTATGGGGATGCAGTGATTACTAAGAAGGACATAGTTGTTGCATCACTAAACTTCAGACTAGTTGGAAAGACAGATGATAAATTGGATAATCAAGTGTGACAAAGGGAGCTTATTAGATATTAGAGTTCATTTACTGTAGATTCCAGGGATGGCTTCTTTATAAAAGTATTTTGTAAGAGGTTGAATTAGATAAGAGGTAGGTGAGAAGATAGTATGGTGGAGATGAGTGGGGAAAGGAAGAGGGTTCTAAGTGCCCAAAGACCTGGAGGTTGGTCATTGTAATAACTGAAAGAAATTCAGTTTGGCAGATGTAAAAAGTAGATGATGGACAGCCTTCAAAGGTATGTTAAAGAATTTTTGACTTATTCCAAAATGCAATGGACAGCCATTGAAGGATTTTAAACAGGGGAGTGATCTGATCATTCTTGGCCTTTTTGAAAAAATTATTCTGGCTACCATGTTCACACTAGTTTAGAGGGAAGTAATCCTGAAGGCATGAAATGGATTAAGGTGAAGGTTGTGGAAATAGAGAGATTTGATGTGGGTTTGAAAACTATTTGTAGGGCTATGGAACAGGATTTTATGATTCATTGGATGCAAGGTCATAGAGCACACATGTCAAACACAGGTCCCGCAGGCCAGATCCTTGATAGCATGTGAGTTGGTTAACAGCACTGTTAAGGAAAAGATTGTTCCACTCATTTTAAATTCACATTTCTGATTAACATTGTCAGTTTATGACTGTTCAGTAAACCATTCTGCCCGCGATTTAGGCTGGATTTTAGATTTTGGCCCCTTCTCTGATTGAGTTCGACACCCCTATCATAGAGTGATGTCAGACTGGGGGGTGGATGTTTAATTAACATAGTTTAATTAAATAGAAGGAGAAGCAGAATTGTAGGATGGATAATGTTTTGGTCATGTTAGTTTGGTGAGATATTAAAGAGGTAAAGAAGATACGGGGGAGATAGCAGAACATCATGGGCCTTGGGGGCCATAGCTACTTAGATTTGTGAGGAACACCGAATCAGTCTCCATTTTCTTGGCTCAGTATACCTCACTCAAGTGTAAACAGTTTGGCCTCGCAGGTTTCTCCTTTCCTGTGCTTCCTGGTCACTTGCTATTTTAGCTGGGAGTATCTGTCTGTCTCCCTTACCTGAAATGTTAGATGTGTCAGATTATTGGTGCTTCTCTTCTTGCTCTGCTGCTGCTGGAGATAATTGGGAATGCTAGGACATATGTACCATTCAGTTTATGTTGTCCTATCCCCTATGTATAGTCTATCTGATCATTGATATTTTATTTCCTGGTAGACCTAAGAGGAGTTGAATTTCAAGTGGTGTTAACAGCTTTAAAAGTTTTAAAAATAGGTATCTTATTTAAAAATGAAGATTATTATATCTATGTACCAAATATCATTAGAATCCTTTAAGGGTTTTTTCCTCATAGCTTAGTAAACTAGTTCTTTGTTGTTGTTGTTGTTGTTGTGTGTGTGTGTGTGTGTGTTTTACAAAGGAAAGAGTGTCCTACACACTGTCACAAACAATAGTTTTCTTACCCATTTTTGTTTACAAACTAATGCAACTGTCTTCTGAGGATAGTATTAAAAAAATGTATACATACTATAAAGGCAGTGTTTATTAAAATACATTTCATTTTCAAAATGAAATATTATAGAATATACAGCTATTAGCTTCTGAAGTGTTTACACATTTTTGGGAGAAACCTTATATAAGGCAATCCTAAAGAAAAACCTTTTACTTGTGAAGATCTTCTAAAAAGTCTTTACCTAACTTGAATATAGTATACACATTTTTAAGGAAATAATGAAATGGATAATATATCAATACTTATTTTAAAATTTTATTTAAAATAATGTCTAAAATATTAGGACTATTTTAGGAATTTTATTGATAACACAATGAGACTTTCTAGATTATAAATGGTGGCAATAGAAGAAGAATGCTACAAAAAATGCTGTTAGAAGAGAAAGTAGCTAAAATTTTCAATGCTTCTGTTTTCAAGGGATTATAGAAATTTGAATATATTTATCCATTGCAGGGGATCTCATGAGGACTTACTATTTTCTAAAAGGGTATTAGCTAAAATTGATCATTGAGTGTTATAAAGAATGTTGGAGCCCACCCACCTGTTTGGTCAGAGAGGACTTGCATTACCTATGCACAGTTAGCTTGTCGGGACAAACTAGCCGACATTAAACACCATGCTTTGTTAGCTTAAGGAATAATCATTTTCTTGTTGAAACATTTTGTTTATTGGAATTTTTCTGTTAACTCCTTTATATTTAACATTTCATTGAGATCAGATGACCTTTTGTTTGCTTATGTTTATTCTAAGTTAAAGAATATTGTTTTCCAACTTTTTCCTTTTTTCTTTTTTTAAATCCAGAAAGAGAAGAGATCTTTTCTACAGAACTTGTGCCGGGAGATGTTATGGTCATTCCATTAAATGGGACTATCATGCCTTGTGATGCAGTACTTATTAATGGTACTTGCATTGTAAATGAAAGCATGTTAACAGGTAAACTAAATGAAATGAGGAAAATCAGATTAGTTGTTTATAATGAGAGTAGATTAAGTGGTTGCTGATGAATCTATTTCAAAATTAGCTATGCTGTTTATCTTTTCTTTATGAATGTTATGAATGTCATGGATATTGAAGTGTTTTTTTTGTTTTTGATTTTTATTCTGAGTGGACCAAATTCTGCATTATGCTTACCTGTGATACTAAATCACCATGCTGGTCATCACTGCATTTCTTGGCATGCTCCTGTTTATTCTTTTTAATATGAGGAAATGCTTTGTAGTAAGGGAAGAAGAAAGAATCCGTGGCTTATAGAGAATGCAGTATATTTGCTTCCTTATTTGATGTGTAAACAGTGGGACTAAACGCTATATTTTTTTTAAAGTGGGGAGAAGTAGACTTCAAAATGATTATTATTATTTATTTATTTTTGGAAATTCACAAGCTGAAGATAGAACTTTATATCTTTTTATCAAATGAATTTTTTTAATTGTCATAGCTAGTCTGGCAAGAAAGTGATTCCTATATAATGTGTTCAAACTTAAGAATTTTTTCCTGAAACACACTCACACATAAGTATCCCCACACACTTGTTGGCTTTGAAGCGGGAATTATGGATGTTACACAGAATTAAATTTCAGTGTTAAAAATAATTTTTCTCCGGGGAAAGGGAGGGAGGAAGAGACTGAACATAAACTGTGCACCTATGGATGAGGACAATGAGGAATGGGGAGGGGGCGGAGGGTGGGGTGGGAACCTGATGGAGGGGGGAAAGAAATGAGGAACCTTTGTAATAATATGAACAATAAAGATTGATTTAAAAAAAATAAATAAAAATAATTTTTCTGTTATTGTCTGAGGAACTACCATGATACTTATTATTCTCTCCCTTCTAGGTGTGTTTGTGTTTGTTTCTGGGGGTTAGGAATAGGTCTTCACATCTCTGTGTGCTGGAGGCTGCACCACAGTGCTTTCCAGTTCAGTTCTTAGGGATAAAAGAACAGGTGCTGGGGATAAGGCAACTCTTACCTGGTATCCTTTTTTGAAACTTGACACAATCATTTAAAAATGATTATCTTTGAATCATAGATCACTTTCAGGAATTATTGTGAGAGACAAGATTTGATATATTGGCTAAGGAAATGGGTAGACAAAAAACTAATTTAATAAGTTATGTTATCCATTATGAGAACTCTACTTTAGTAGCTGTTATCTCAAGTTGTATATGTTTGCCACTGATTTCTATACTCTAATTTATGATTTTTGTTTTTAAGGAGAAAGTGTTCCAGTGACAAAGACGAATTTGCCAAATCCATCAGTGGACATAAAAGGAACGGGAGATGAATTATATAGTCCAGAAATACATAAACGACATACTTTGTTTTGTGGGACTACTGTTATTCAAACTCGTTTCTACACTGGAGAACTTGTCAAGGCCATAGTAGTTAGAACAGGTAAAAACATATCCCTTCTTGCGTATTTGATACCTACTAAATGTTTAAAAAGATATTCTGTTTTGAATATTGTAATAAGTATGATGCCACTTGGGATACTGGAAATATCGAGATCACTATGTAAATTATGATTGTTTAACCACTAAGCTGTACACCCGAAGCCAATACATCTATATATAAAAAAGCCTAAGTGACTGTTTGGTAGCTGTGTCGCACACTGACAACCAGGCGGCATATGCTCAAAAGCACAGTCATGGAAACAGAACAGACTGATGAAGCAGAGAGGGAAGGGAGTTGGCGGGAGATTAACCAAAGATCTTTTATGCATACTGCAGGCCTAGTGCACGGATTCATGCACCAGTGGGGTCCGTTGGCCTGGCCTGTGGAGATCAGGCTGAAACCAGCAGTCTGACATCCCCTGAGGGGTCCTGGATTGTGAGAGGGCGCAGGCCAGGCTGAGGGACCCCACTGGTGCATGAATCCATGGACCAGGCCTCTAGGAATGAATGAATGAATGAATGAATGAATGAATGTTCTTTTTTGAAAAAGAATTCTAATTTCATTTTCTTCTTTAAATTTTTTAAAAGGATTTAGTACTTCCAAAGGACAGCTTGTTCGTTCCATATTGTATCCCAAACCAACAGATTTTAAACTCTACAGAGATGCCTACTTGTTTCTTCTGTGTCTTGTGGCGGTGGCTGCCATTGGGTTCATCTACACTATTATCAATAGCATTTTAAATGAGGTATGTACATGGAACTCTTAGTAGGGTTTGAGTTTTAATGATCACATATGACTACTAAGGATTTGAAAAGTGGCTAGTGAGGCTAAAGAACTAAAATTTTAATGTAATTTAACTTTTGAAAGCCATATAACACTAATAGCTACTATTTTTGGAAGTAGATACAGAACATTTCCATCATAATAGGAAGTTCTTTTGAATGGCTTTGGTTTAGATGGTCTCACTTGCTCTTTTATGACTTAAATAAGGAGGAGTAACCACATACCAAAAGCTTTATTTTCTCTTTTTTTAACTTATGGGTTATATAGCATTAAAATTATTTGTTAGTTAATTTAAGATACAGCTGAAGGATCTTGTCAAATTTCTCTTTTCTATTTCTGTAAAGACTGGTATAGTGCAGTGCTTATAGTAAGAGTCAGTATCTGACAAATGTTTGATGAACTTCAAAGTGTGTAGTGTGTGAAGTATGTAGAGCTACTACTATATTAAAGGAGAATTTTCTTTAAAAATAGCTGTCATTCCACAGTCCATTGACAATATATTGAACTTTCTATTTTTAGAATTTCTAAGGGAAAACATTATAAAGGGCTAATAGAAGTGTTTATATACACATACTTGTTATATATAAAATTGAAAATGGTTTCTGGGTTTTTCACTAAAAACCTTACTAGATGAGAAAATAGTGCATTTCTGTGCATCTTCATTATTGGGGGAGGGGTATGACACTTACTTTTCTGTGAATTATAGGTGGAGATTGGAGTAATAATTATTGAGTCTCTTGATATCATTACAATCACTGTGCCACCTGCACTTCCTGCTGCAATGACTGCTGGCATTGTGTATGCTCAAAGAAGATTGAAAAAAATTGGTATTTTCTGCATCAGTCCCCAAAGGATAAATATATGTGGACAGCTGAATCTTGTTTGCTTTGACAAGGTTGGTTCAGTTTCGTAATCATTCTCATGTATGTGTGCTGATGGGGAATCGAATCCGCAACTTTGATGTATTGGGATGATACTTTAAACAACTAAGCTACAGGCCAATTGGCCAGGACCTCATAATCATTATCAAAGGTTATTCTGTAGATTTTAAATACTTAGATTAATGTTTTCTATATTCTTTATCAACCAATTTGCACACATTTTAAAATGGTCCTCCTTTTCAACTTACTTGGCATATGTACCATTTTTGTATATTTCTCATTTTTAATATTTTGGATATTGCTTATTTGCCCAATTCATTCATATCCAAAATTATGTCTTGTAGTAGTAATAGTTGTAATAGTAGTAATAGTAGTAAAGACTTTCTAATCTTTTGTGTTTTTAACAGAATATAGTCCATACAGATATATTTACTAGAATTTTATTGCTATTAAGTATATATGTTTAGTGTTTGCTTTATGATTTATTGAATATATTTAAAAATAATGAAGGTCACTGATTTTTCTATTTTGTGAAAATAAAAAATTTTGTACTTATGTGAAATATACCTCATCTCTTAACAAAGGGTTTTCCTTTTCTCAACTGAAATTAGTTTGCCTAACAGTTTTATTTTGACAATTAAACTTGGGTAACTGATATGATAAGAATTTGATTTCTGTGCATCTTCATTATTAAAGAAAAAAATGGGAGACAAAATATATTTTTGCATTTTGCTTTCATTTTACTTTTTGTTAAATTTATTGGGGTGACATTGGTTAATATGTACAATTCTATAATACGTCATCTGTATATTGCATCATGTGCTCACCACCCAAAGGAGACAAAATATTTTTTAACAAATATTGAGTTAAAAAAAGAGATCAGATTCCAAGACTAAATTTCATAATTATCTGTTTAGAAAATTTCAGTTACACTTTTCTTCTTTGGAAAACATTACCAGTAAAATTTTTAAGCAGAAGCAGACATAAAAGAGGAGGAAAGATCAAGTGTAATAAACCCTCACATACCCAATACCCAGGTTTGACAGTTATTAGCATTTTGTTTAGATGGTCTCACTTGAGACCATCTTTGTTTAGATGGTCTCATTTTGAAGGTGGCAGCATCAGACATTATTTCACCCATATGCCTCAGTATGTATCTCTAGTTGTTTTATAAAAAATTACAGTACCGTTATAACTGTCTACACTTTACAAAATTAGCAGTTCCTTAGTATTATCTAATATCCAGTTCATATTCACATTTCCCTACTTTTCTAAAAAAAAAAAAAAAAAGAAGGAAAAAACCTATAATTTTACAGTTTGTTTTTAAGTCAGAATCCAAGTTATTGCATTTAGCTATAATTAATCTGTAACAGTTGCTTTTCTTCCGTCATCTGGTTGAAACCAGGTCATTTATATCCTGGATTTGGTTGATTGCTTCCCCTGATGTGATTTACCTTGTTCCCTTCCTTTTTAATGCTTTACTCTTGTTCTCCTATGTAGGCATCCTTTATTGATTTATAGGTTAATTGGTGCATTGTCCCACTATTTTGTTGTTGTTGTTTTTTTTAATAATATAAGTCTGGAAATATACAGATGTATGCATATGTCTTCTTATAAATAAAGGATCCATACCAAGGATCTGCACCCTTTTCTCCACTTTAACCATTTGTCCTGGAAATTATTCTCTTTCAGTATATGGAACTTTTACTGTTTCATTCATTTGTTTGTATACAGCTGTATATAGTTCTCCATGGTGTATATGTAGCAGAACTTATCACAATTTTTGTTTTTGGAGGCATTATTCATACTTTGTATGTGTACCTTTTTTAGACTGGAACTCTTACTGAAGATGGTTTAGATCTTTGGGGGATTCAACGAGTGGAAAATACACGGTAAATATTAGCTACTAATACACTTGATTATTAGTTAATTTTAATAAATATTTTTAAAATATGAAACATTCAAACATAAAGAAAATAAGTAATGTAACAGACAGCTTGTATACCCACCATGAAGTTAAACAGTTGACATTTTGTAGTTTTTGCTTCAGATCTTTTAAAAAGATTTAAAATATTGCAGATATTGCTAAAGCTTAATCTACCCCTTTCCTAACTGCTATCATCATTCTGAAGCTGTGTTCTATTATTACCTTTGCACGTTTTTATATTTTCACTATATATGTACCTGTCTTTTATAAGCTATACTAGAGGCCCGGTGCATGAAATTCGTGCACGGGGGTTCTCAGCCCAACCTGCACCCTCTACAATCCAGGAGCTCTCAGGGGATGTCCTACTGATGACTTAGGCCTACTTCCCGTGGTACTCTGCTCTCTGCGGGCCTGGAGGTTTTGCTGCAGCCGTGGATATGAAGCCCCCATGCCCTGCTCTCCGTGCTCTGCCTGCCTTGCCATGCGCCATGTGAAGGAAGCCCCAATGCCCTGCAGTGTGCTCTGTCTGCCAGACCTGGGGGCTTTGCCAACACCAACACACTAAGGAAGCCTCCATGCCCTGCTGTCTGGACTCTGTGGGGCCTGGGGCTTTCCCGCTGCCACGGAAACCCCCATGCCCTGCTGTCTGGGCTCTGTTTGCCGGGCCTGGGGCTTCCCCGCTGCCGCCGTGGTAGGGAAGCCCCCATGCCCTGCTGTCTGGGCTGTTTTTGGAGCCTGGGGCTTCCCTGCTGCCATCGCAGCGCTAACTGCTGTCCAGGCTCTGACTGCCCTGTCTGGGGCAGATCAGAAATGCCTCTGGAGTCGGATCCAGCCTTGCTGCTCCTGTAGACAGGCTGGACACTCCAGCAGTGGAGCTGAGAGGACTGGGCACCGCCAACTTGTGGCTATGGGGGCCGCCATTTTTGTGACGAAATGATGGTTAATTTGCATATTATTCTATTATTAGATAGGATATGTACCTAAAAAAATGTACACAATTGACACCCTTGTACATGTTTTTGCTGCTGTTTTGTTGCTTAACGTTGTTTTGAAGATTTCTCAATGTTGATATAAATAGATCTAATTTATTAATCTTAGCTGTTTTTTTAGTATTCCATTATATGATTAAATCGTAATAATTTCTTCTTCTAAAGCAGTGTTTCCCAAACTTTTGACATATGTGTACCCCTTCTATAATTTTCGTAATGCTGAGTACTCCTTGTACTCATGAGAACGTAGAATTAGGCGCAGCTAAGCCCGGTGCAACATGTACCCCCACCAAACTCCCACCAAACTCCAGTGCAACACGTACCCCCACCAAACTCCTCCCGTATCCCTGAGGGTACGCGTACCACACTTTGGGAAACACTGCTCTAAAGGATAGTTTCATTTTCCCCCCCTCCCTTTTACCTTCCATTTTCACAATGTTGCAATGAACATTCTTATACACAACTCGTAGAGAGCACATAGTTGAGTTTCAGTACACTTTCTTCCTAAAAAGGTCAGTGCTGGGTTATGGATATAGCACAGACAGTGCTGCAGCCTTAATAGGTATTGCCTAATTGCTCTCTAAGTGATGGCGGTGTTAACTCACTCTCCCTCAATGGGTAAAGAGATCTGGTTGCTCCACATCCTTGTCAAACTTGATATTGTCAGACTGCTAATTTTTGCCAAATGGATTGATATGAAATTACATTTTATTGTTGCTTTTCTTATAGTTTCTTTATTACTTAAAAAGCTGAGCATATTTTCACATCCTTCTGTGTATTGCCAGTTTATAGCCTAATTTTTCTTTTGTGTTGTTAATCTATATCTTATTCATGTTGTTTGAAGTCCTTTGTATTTTCTGTTTAATTTTTTAGTACTATGCATTGCAAAAATATTACACCATTCTATCATTATTTTACTTTGTTTTACTGTCTTTTTGATGCTAAGTAGTTTTACTGTTACAATTGTGTTTATGTTATTTTTTTTCCTTCAAAAGTCTGTGATAGTTTGACTATTGTTTGGTTCATGTAATTTCAGAGTTGTTAAATCTCCTTGGTAAATAAGTTGTCTTCACTTTGGGAACTTATTTATCCCCAATAATGCATCTTGCCTTAAATTTTATTTCTTATAATGTTTTTATATAGTTTCACATCAGTTTTCTTTTGCTTAATTTTGCTTTGTATATCTTTTTTACCCCCCCTACATCTTTACTTCTCAATCTTTCTGTGCCATTATGTTCATAACAAACAAAGTTGTGTTCCCAGTACTTTTTTTAAAAAAAAATATTTTTAAAATATACTTTACTGACTTTTTTACAGAAAGGAAGAGAGAGGGATAGAGAGTTAGAAACATCGATCAGCTGCCTCCTGCACTGCCTCCCCAACCCCCCAACTAGGGATGTGCCTGCAACCAAGGTACATGCCCTTGACCGGAATCGAACCTGGGACCTCTCTGTCCGCAGGCCGACATCTATCCACTGAGCCAAACCTGTTTCGGCTCCCAGCACTTTATTTCATTTCTCCTGACACCTTTTGTTATTGCTGTTGAGAAGTCTTACCAGGTCTCTTTAATAATATTTTTTTTCTTTTGTTTTATGTTTGATTTCTGTAGTTTCACTATCATTTTTATTTGTTTTTATGTTTGATTTTTGTAGTTTCACTATCTTTTTATTTGTGCAGGCCTCATTTTGGACTTAGGTTTTTCATAAATTAAGGAAGTTTTTCTTTCTGTTCCATTATGGCCTTTCCCACATTCTTATTTTCATTTTCTCTTCACATGGAAATTCTAACCATATGTTGGACAAAAAATTTCATTTGGTTCTTTCCATATCTGCTTCTCCTCTTCTCCTCACATGGTGTCTTGTTTTTTTTCCAAGTCTTTAATTTAAAATGCCTTTTTGCATTTTTTAGATTGCCATTCTATTATCTGAAATTTGTGGGATTCTAATTTTGTCTTTTTTTGTGTCTGTTGACTAGTGAGAATTGTTTCCTGGTGCACTTTTAAATTATGAATTCAACTTTAGCAGGATTTTTCTATGAGACTCTTTTCTTTGTGTCTGTGTTGTGGAAACTCTTTTTCTAGAGAGCTTTGACCTTGCATGGCCAAGAGAATGGCTAAGAGTGGTATCAGTGGTACCAGACAAACTTTAATGTTATTTTCATAACTTGGGAAATTTTCGGACCAGTCAGTGACATATATTCAAATCCAAATCCCATCGTGAGTAGAGCAGTGGTTCAGAGTTTAGGCCCTGAAACCTGTGGTTGAATCCTTGTTATCACCTAAATGCTGGGTAACCTTGGCAAGTTACTTAAGCATTCTGCTTCAGTTTTTTTCATCTCTAAAATGGGGATAATAAAGCACCTCATAGTATGAGGATGAGATGAATCAAAATATATTCAAAGTTTTTAGAACAGTGCCTAGTGTAGAGTAAATGTATAGATATTAGGTATGTCTTGAAATTAAGGCAGGGGTTAGGAGGTAGGGAGAGATAAGCTTATTCTTAGTTATGCCGTTGGGTCTGTGGGTAAATTTTTTTCTAGCATACTGTTTTCTAGGGATGTAGCTGATGAAGAGTGCTGACTATCTTAGTTTCAAGTCCTTACTTTGTCTCCTGTTCCTGTGTGTGTATTAAAGCTGAAGTTGTTAGATGGCTTCCTAAGAGGGCTCCCCTCCCTTCTTCCTTCTTTTCCAGGTAGTCACAGCATCTGCTCAAGTTCATACCCCTCCTGTTTTCCTTTCCTCCTATTTCTGGCACTTAAATTTTTCCTTTCTTTTTTTAGTGAGCTCAGTTTTGCATTTAAAGGATTATGTTTTACACATTCATTTCATGTTTTTGTAAGAGAGTTTTTATGTATTCTAATCTGCCATATGTCCATAGGCAGGAATTTTAATTATCATTTAGTGTCTAGTGTTTTCTAAAGTGTTATGTCTGGCCTAGTTATTTAGAATGTAAGGTAATACCATATTTCAGTCATGTATAATTTTCATGGAAGGAAATGTTTTTGAATTCTCAAACTGTAGTTAAAAATATGCAGAAATGCAAACATTTTATTTCCATTTTTAAAATGACAAAACCTGAATATTGTTAGAATATTATCTCGAGTCTTGGAATTTATAAATCTAATTCAGTATATTATCTATTTAGTTTTCTTTTGCCAGAAGAAAATGTTTGCAATGAGATGTTGGTAAAGTCTCAGTTTGTTGCTTGTATGGCTACTTGCCATTCACTCACAAAAATTGAAGGAGTGCTTTCTGGTGATCCACTTGATTTGAAAATGTTTGAAGCCATCGGATGGGTAAGTTTAATATTTTAAAGTACAAGTAACTTCAGAAAAATAGAGTAAAAATTACTTTGTAGAAGGATTGTTTCTGCAGGTTGTTTTGATGATAGCCTGTCTTGTACCATGAAAGAAAAGATGTAATTTCTAAAGATATATCACAGGAGAGAGATCATTATAATAAAAAAAAAAACGTCTGTTTTAGTTATATTGACTCACTTAAACACCTTTAATAGAGACAACCTGCTCAGATCCCTTCTTTTGTGTTTAATGAATATCTGCTCTCAGTAACTTGGGGCAGTAAGCCTGGGTCAGTAAGATGATCTTCAGCATCACAGTTTGTTGGTTAGATAAAAAGGATGAGTAGTGATGTGTTTTTGGTGGTCTTTTTATCCATGTTCTCTTTTCTGTGTCCTTACTACACATGAAGGTTTGCGTTTGTTCCTTCTAAATGTTTTGCTATTGATAATTTAATTTTTAAAAAAAATATGTTCTTATTGATTTTAGAGGGAGAGAGAAACATTGATAGGCTGTTTCTGGCATGCCCCCTGCTGGTGATTGAGCCTGCAGTCTGGGCATGTGCCCTGACTGAGAATTAAACAGACAACCTCTTGATGCATGGGATGATGCTCAACCATATGCCACACCAGCCAGGGCAGCCATTGATAATTTGATTTCTATGTGTTTGCTTATGTTCTTTGGTTGTTAACCATTTCAAAGCATTCAGTTCATATTATAGATGCAATAATAGTTTTGATTTTAAAGTTTCCTTCTGACTCTGGATAATTTATTTTCTGTGAGTCAGTATTGTTTTTGGTTTTTCTTCCCTACCCTTATTCTTTTTTCATGCTTTCAGTTTGCATTATACATGTTGATAGTAGTTGCATATCCTATATAATAAATAGGTAATATGCAAGTTGACCGTGACACAAATGGTTGCCCCCATGTGGACACAATATGGCTGCCACAAGATGGCCTGCAGCAGAGGGCAGTTGTAGGTAGTTAGGGGTGACCAGGCCAGCAGAGGAGGGCAGTTGTGAGCAATCAGGCTGGCAGGGAAGGCAGTTAAGGGTGACTGGGCCAGCAGAGAAGGGCAGTTGGGGGGGACCTAGGCCTGCAGGGGAGGCATTGGGTGCTGCCATCTTTGTAACGGTATGAGGGTCAATTAGCATATTCCCTCTTTATTAGATAGGATGAAGTCAGCAGATTTAATTTTATAAAGCAATATGTTGAATGTTTTCCTTTTAGATTCTGGAAGAAGCAACTGAAGAGGAAACAGCACTTCATAATCG
This sequence comes from Pipistrellus kuhlii, assembly GCF_014108245.1. Taxonomy (NCBI): domain Eukaryota; kingdom Metazoa; phylum Chordata; class Mammalia; order Chiroptera; family Vespertilionidae; genus Pipistrellus; species Pipistrellus kuhlii. Next base: position 45,287,951 of record NW_023425515.1, on the reverse strand, counting down.
AATTATGCCAACTGTGGTTCGCCCTCCAAAACAACTACTTCCCGAATCTACACCTGCAGGAGACCAGGAAATGGTACGAAACCACTTTAAGCTGGATTACACTGTTGATGCCCACATTCATTCCTCACTTAGAAATATAAGTAGAAGATGAAATCACATCCTTTAACTCCTATACAGATATGAATATTTTAACTGTTTATTGGAAATTATTGTTGGGATATTGCGGATATTCTTTGTAAACACTGAGATATATTTCTCAGTACTATTACTTTTCCTTCCTATTTACTGAATAGCTCAGTGCCCTGTGATTGAGATAATGTGATGATATGGTGAATAATTCCTTAAAATGCAACTGTATTCTTAGAATTTAATAAAAGAATATGTGAGAAGTGAAGTTTTAAATTTGTCCCCTCAGTTTATTTTTGTATTTAATATGTTAATATATTTAGGATAGAATATTTGAAAGTATTCAGTAATATGCTTTTTAAATATGGGGGGTAGGGTAGAAGCAATCTCGCAACATAACTTTGAAATAATCAAAATTTCTTGCTGTTTTGGGGATACATATCGTAGTTGTTTTTTATCCTAAGGACTTAATCTGTACTATTTATGTTTTTGTTTGTTTTGTTTTTAGGAGCTGTTTGAACTTCCAGTGAGTAAAGAATATTTACTTTATACCTAAGTATATTTGTTTTAATAAGAATTAAATCAAATTCTTTAAGAAAAGAATAATAAATACTTCGTGCATCTTTTGAAATTATACAGGCTATTTATGAGATAGGAATTGTTCGCCAGTTCCCATTTTCTTCTGCTTTGCAACGTATGAGTGTGGTTGCAAGGGTGCTTGGGGATAAAAAAATGGATGCCTACATGAAAGGAGCACCTGAGGTCATTGCCAGTCTTTGTAAACCTGAAACAAGTAAGGAACCAACTTTATTTGAATAAAATTCTGATATTTATATAGGCTTGTATTAGCAATTCTAACAATGATACTTATTTTTTCCTTTTAAAGTTCCTCTTGATTTTGAAAATGTTTTAGAAGATTACACTAAACAGGGCTTCCGTGTAATTGCTCTTGCACACAGAAAATTGGAGTCAAAGCTGACATGGCATAAAGTACAGAACATTAGCAGGTAAGATTGTTTAATAATATTGCTACAGTTTTTCCAATGATGCATCATTTGTGTTTATATGTCACATATAATAAATTGTTTGTAGTTGGGTGTTTATTAAGTATTTATTAAATGTATGCAAATATACATAATATGGTTTTCTTTTTTTAGTTGATTAATACAGCTTTTTGGAACTATTTTTAATTTATTTGTTAAATATTTATTGAGTTCCTGCTACATGTCAGGCATGTTTTAGGAACATAATCATGTTTTAGTAAACCTAATTCTACAGAAGTTAATTTTTCCCAAATGATGTTTGCTTTTTCCTAGTGGTTGGAACCAAGTACTTATTTAGTCAGTATCATGAGTCACAATAAACGGCTATCTACCCCAAAGTTCAAATGGTATTACCAACATCACATTTACGTCCGGTATAGATATGGATTTTACCTTCAAGGATTGTCTCTTTAACTGAAACTGATATAGACCTTCCCTTTAAGGATAACATTTGTAAGCTAGCAGAAACGTATATCCATTAGCTGTCCTGATAATTTTGCCTATGAAATAGCTTTTTCTTCCTCCATTCCCACAGCCATTATCTCTAATTCAAGGACTCAGCTCTTTTTCCTAATCTTTCTTTTCTGCAGTCTGTGTTCCACACTGCCTTCAGAGAGAGCCTTTTTTTTTTTTTTTTTAATATATTTTATTGATTTTTTTACAGAGAGGAAGGGAGAGAGATAGAGAGCTAGAAACGTCGATGAGAGAGAAACATCAACCAGCTGCCTCCTGCACACCCCCTACCGGGGATGTGCCCGCAACCAATGTACATGCTCCCGACCGGAATCGAACTTGGGACCCTTCAGTCCACAGACCGACACTCTACCACTGAGCCAAACCGGTTTCGGCCAGAGAGAGCTTTTTAACATTCAGATCTAATATCAGAATCCTACCTGGAATTCTTATAAATGGCCAATTGGAGGAGTTCACAATCAGAGAAATACATCAGGAAGGAAAACAAAACACATAATCTTTTAAATTGGCAAATGATACAAACAGATAAATATCAGAGATAAAACAACAACATACAAATGCCCAGTGAACACATGAAAATGATAGGACACTTCAGTTCTTGGGGAACTACAAAATAAAACCACACTATGACACCACTTTTCTTCTAAGATTGACAAAATTGGAAAGATTGATAATAACTAATGTTAGTGAAGGTTTGAGAAAATTATAACAACACTAGAAGCTCAGTTCACAGATTCGTGCATGGCGATGGGAGAGGGGCTCCTCAGCCTGGCTTTTGCCCTCTTGCAATCCAGGACCCCTCAGGGGATGTAGCAGTGTGCCAGTGGCAGGAAGCCAGGCAGAAGCCTGGCTTCTGGCTGAGCAGTGCTCCTGTGGGAGTGCACTGATCATCAGGGGGTAGCTCCTTCATTGAGCGTCTGCCCCCTGGTGGCCAGTGCACATCATAGCGACTGGTCAACTATTAATTTCCATCATTTGGTCATAAAGGGTGCTTAGGCTTTTATATATCATATACACTGAGTGGCCAGATTATTATGATCACACCATCAGTACTTCGTTGGGCCACCTTTTGCCTTCAATACTGCTGCAGTTCTTCTTGACATTGAGTCCATAAGATGTTGAAAGGTGATGCGGTAATCTGACACCATGGCTAATGAATAGCACTGTCCAGTTCTGTGAGATTTGATGGTTGTGGAACCAGTATAGGGCAATAGTTAAATTATGGACTATTAGAATGTCTAATTATTTCAGGCACATTAAGTAAAAAGTGTTGGTAGTACAATTGTGTTTTCTGAGAGACAACTAAAGAAGTAGAGTGAATAGGCAAATTAACTAAAAGGAAAAACTACATTATGAATTCTAACTACAAAATTCTATTTTTCTTTCCAACATCCTATTCTGTGGCTTCATTGGCTCTTTTTGCCTGGATGCCAAAGAGCTGGGAATTGGCACGGGCCATGCGAAGACTGGGAAAAGCCTTGAAGTTCTTTTGAGAGATATGGTCTAAGCATGAATCTTTAAAAAAAAAAAAGTGGCTTTCTGCTTTCTGCTTTCTGCTTTCTGCTTTCTTCCAAGAAGGCCTCTGTAGCTGTGGTGCCCAGCCGAAATGACAGGATCCTAAAGCCCCACTTCCATAAGGACTGGCAGCGGCAGTTGCCACGTGGTTTAACCTGCGTCCAGACCCATCCCACCCATAGTGAGATGCCCCACTGTTTGGTACCCACACCGGAGTGTGAACTGAGCTGGCAGGGCCTTCAGCTTGGAAGAGTTAAGGGTGGCTGGCATCCACAAAAAGGTGGCCTGGACCATTGGGATCTCAGTGGCTCTGAGGCGGCGGAACAAGTCACCGAGTACCTGCAGGCCAGCACGCAGAGACTGAAGGAGTACCACTCCAAGCTCACACTCTTCCCCAGGAAGGGAGACAGTTCTGTGAAGAACTCAAACTGGCTACCCCGCTGACCGGACCAGTCATGCCCATACGGAATGTCTGCAAGAAGGAGAAAGCCAGGGTCATCACAGAGGGAGGAGAAGAACTTCAAGGCTTTTGCCAGTCTTCGCATGGCCCGTGCCAATTCCCAGCTCTTGGGCATCCAGGCAAAAAGAGCCAATGAAGCCACAGAACAGGATTTGGAGAGAAAAAAATAAAGTGCTGTTGACAACTGGTGATAAAAAAAAGTGATAACCAAATTATATGATGCATATACATGATTGGGATCCAAAATGTAAAATATTATATAGATTCCTGTGAAGGGCATATTAGGCTCTTTCTTTCTCTCTACACCTTCACCTTTTGCCAGTTCCCTCCTAAGGACTAACTGTTCTTGAGCCTGTTTTATTCAAACATCCTTCCATGCTCTTGGATGGGCTATTTCTTCTGCCCAGAATACCCTATTCCTCTCTATCAACTTCTCCCCCCCCACCCCCCTTTTCTGCTTCCCTTCATTCTCATCCTTCAGCCTTCTTTGTGTGTCCATTCTGCCTTCTGGGAATAGATGTTGGCATTTCTCTAACAGATTGAATCTTTATATCTTGAATTAAATATTGTAGTATTGATCAATTAGAGGCCAAAATTTCTATGACCTGTATCATAGGAAAGTTAGGAAACCATTTGAAGTCAGAAATGACTAGTATCTTGTAGGAAAATGGCTGCAGTGTTCTTGATCCAGTAGTTTCACATTTGTAGAGCTTTGTGTTTTGAAAAGCATTTTCAGGTTTCAAGGCTTGTTTCTCCTATTATCACCAGCAATATCATTTGTAGTAACTTTTCTAACTATTCTTTAATACCTTTAACACTCCTTGTTCTAAATTATGTTTCAAAGATATTTAGGTTTATATTGAATAGCTATGGAAAGGGCCTATAATTGTTGAATTTTGGGTAGAAAAACCATTTGGTTATTGCAAGTGTGAAATTTTGGTCCCTAACCTCAAGCCCCCTTTCTCTATTGAAGAAAAAAATTTCCCTGATTTAGCTTGAGATTTTAAAAAATATATATTTTATTGATTCTTCACAGAGAGGAAGGGAGAGAGATAGTTAGAAATATCGATGAGAGAAACCTCGATCAGCTGACTCCTGCACACCCCCTAGTGGCGATGTGCCTGCAACCAAGGTACATGCCCTTGACTGGAATCGGACCTGGGACCCTTGAGTCCACAGGCCGACGCTCTATCCACTGAACCAAATCGGCTAGGGCTAGCTTGAGATTTCTTAACACAACTATCACTGAACAGACTTCCTGTGCATTATAGTGCTGAAGTGCATATTATTTTTGTTTTGCATACATCTCTTTGCTTACATGTCTGTTTCCCCACAAAAGTATATTGAAGAGTATATATCTTGCCTTTTTATCTTTGACATCCCAGCAATTTCTGTAGTACTTGGTGCATTATAGATAACTGTTTGAAGGAATAGCATCTTTAACTTTTGACTCATCTCTGGATTCCAAGTAGATCTCATTGTTGGATTGCTAATGCTGCTTACATCCACGTCAAGGATCAAGATTTTGACAGAGTTTTATAAAAATTCATACAAAATTTGATAATGAATGTACTATAATTGTATCAAATGTGCTTATGGACAGTTTTTCCCCCTTTCTTTTAACATTTAAGTTAGGGTATGTTGTATGTGTAAAAAAATAGGTTTATTTATGCTTGCTCATTTGGTGAGTAGGATACAAGATAAATATTCCTTAGCACTATGCATTGGTAGTGTCTTATAAAGGAATACTGTGTAGGGATTGGTTCTAGGGCCCCCCTGGGGATACCTGTGTGGGGATTGGTTCTAGGGCCCCCCTGGGGATATGGAGAGCCAACTAACTGTACATTTCCTAATGGTCCTTATAGTCCTGCATTTCAAAAGGTAAAATTTAATTTCAGTGTATTTCTTAGGAATTGTTTTTCCAGGTTTAATTTTTTTTAAGATACTGAATTCATAAACATACACATATGTGCTTTGTTCTGCCTATAAAATGTCTTAATTTATCATTTTTGATATTTTAAATTGCTTTATCAATATAAAGAAAATAGCCCGTTTACTTGACTATACGTGTTAAAATTTCTTTTTCTGCAGAGATGCCATTGAAAACAACATGGATTTTATGGGATTAATTATAATGCAGAACAAATTAAAGCGAGAAACCCCTGCAGTACTTGAAGATTTGCATAAAGCCAATATTCGCACTGTCATGGTCACAGGTTAGACTTTATAAAATTACACAGAAAAATTTGAGTGTGATCTTAGAGTTCAAGATATCTACACTAAAAAAAGAGAAAAATGCTAATTGACTGTACCTTCGCTACACCTACAGCCAATTAAAATGGGTATGCAAATTAACCTAACAAAGATGGCGGTTAATTTGCATACACTGAGGGAGGGAGGAGTGAAGACTAAAGACAGCTTAGAAGGAAGAGGGAGGAAAAGCAGAAAGCAAGGCGGTTGCCAGAGGGGTGAAGCGGGGTGGGGGGGCATCGGCCACACGTGGTCACTTGCAGGAATCTTCCTGCAAACGGGCTCCTAGTATTGACATATTATAGATGACCAGTTGGTTATAAAGCATATTATATTGTGTCTCCATTTTGCATTGCCCTATTTCAGCTCTGAATATTTTTAAGCTGTAAGTTAACTTGACAATATTCATTTGAAGTCTAATAAATTCTGTTGATAGAAAGTATAGTAGGATAATAAAGGGCACACTAAAATTTTAAACTCTGCTTCTTTTTATCTCTCTTTTAATCATATATTTCTTATAGCACCTATTGTGCCTTGCTTTGTGTTAGATATTTGTACATTTGTTTGCTTTACTAGAATATGAGATTTTTTTTAGGGTTAAGAATATCTTTTAGTTATTTTGGAATTTTCTACAATTTTCAGAACTGTGCCACGTGCATGGAAAATGGTTAATAGATACTGTTAGAATTATATTTTTAAAAGTATATATTTTTATTTATTTCAGAGCAGAAGGGAGGAGAGAGGGATAGAAGCATCAGTGATGAGAGAGAATCATTGATCAGTTGCCTCCTGGAGACCCCCAACTGGAGATCAAGCTCGCAACCCAGAATGAGCTTGCAATCCAGCATGTACCTTCACTGGGAAATCTAACCATGATCTCCTGGTTCATAGGTTGATGGCTCAACCATTGAGCCACACTAGAATTATATTTTATGTATAAGATAGTACATTTATCGGGTCTAGTAATAATTAATGTCGTTTTTAAACATTCGTTTAAAATCTTGCTTGGCGTTGACTTGTATTGACATAACCTTCAAACACGTGGTATCTACAGAACGTGTGAAGTGCAATTAACAAGTTTTGCCTGAAAAAGTTTGTGTTTGGTTTGGTTTTTGTTGCAAAACTACGGCTAAGAAGATGGCAGATGAAGAGCATATTCGGCACTGCATGCTTTACGAGTTCCAATTAGGAAGAAAAGCAAGTGAGGCTGCAAAAAACATCTGTAGTGCTCTTGGTCAAGATGCAGTTAGCGCCAGAAAATGCCAGCGTTGGTTTGAGAAATTTCGCGAGGGAAATTTTTTGTTAGATAACAAGAGTGGTCGAGGCCGTGTGTCCAATTTTGATCAAGAAGCTCTTCAAGCTCTTTTGGTGCAAAATCCTCAAATTACCCAACAAGAGCTTGCGACAACTTTAAATTGTTCACAAAAAACAATTTCCAATCAATTGCGAGCACTTGGCAAAGTCCAAAAGTTTGGAAAATGGGTTCCTCATGAGTTGACCGACAACAACCGTAATCAAAGAGTCACAATTTGCAGTTCGCTCCTCTCTCGTCAAAACCGTTTGCCGTTTTTAGAGCAAATTGTTACCGGAGAGGAAGAATGGGTGCTGTATGTTAATTTGAAAAGGCGGCCTCAATGGTTGGACAAAAATGAGGCTCCGCAGCCCACGCCAAAACCTGACTTGCATGCGAAAAAAGTGATGTTGTGTGTTTGGTAGAATTTTAAAGGAATTCTTCATTATGAACTTTTTTTTTTTTTTTTTTTTAAATATATTTTTATTGATTTTGTACAGAGAGGAAGGGAGAAAGATAGAGAGTTAGAAACATCGATGAGAGAGAGTCACCGATCAGCTGCCTCTTGCACACCCCTTACTGGGGATATGCCCGCAACCAAGGTACATGCCCTTGACCGGAATCGAACCCGGGACCCTTCAGTCCCCAAGCCGACGCTCTAGCCATTGAGCCAAACCGGTCTCGGCAGAATTCTTCATTATGAACTTTTACCATCTACCCAAACCATTACAAGTGCAGTGTATAGTGCCCAATTGGAAAGGTTAGCCCAAGCTTTAAGAGAAAAAGAACCCGCGCTGATTAATCAGAAGGGCGTAATTCTTCACCACGATAACGCACGACCGCATACTGCAAGAATCACTGCTGAAAAACTGTGCCAGTTGGAATGGGAAGTTCTCACTCAACCTGCATATTCTCCTGATATTGCCCCTTCCGATTACCATTTGTTTCGTTCTTTGCAAAACTTTCTTCTTGGAAAAAAATTTAATAATGAAGAATGCCTCAAAAATGCATTGACCGAATTTTTTGCATCAAAATCATAAGAATTTTACAACAGAGGGATTAAAATGCTTCCTGAGCATTGGGCACAAGTAGTAGAAAACAACGGCAACTATATTGTTGATTAAATTTTGTTGTATTGTTTAAATAAATTCGATTTTAAAAAGTATTAGAAAACGACATTAATTATTACTAGACCTAATATAATCACTTGAAACAGTGTAAGAATGAAAATAGCCTTTTTTTTTTTTTAAGAGAAATTATTCTCTTTGAAGCTATCTTTTACTACTATAGCTGGATGATTCTCCTGGTGTTATTATACTTTTGACAATAGATAAATGCCATTCTTTACCTGTGTGAAATTGTGGTAGCTCTTAGTTTTTTTTGTTAGTAAGTAATCAAAATTAAGGTACTTATTTTATGGCATTTATGTTTTCATTAAGACTTATATGGTAAAGGCCTGAGCACATTTTTTATGATTTAGACTCAGATTCTCTGATAGTATAGTTACTACTATACAACTGAAGTAACTAACTTTATTATCTTTCTAGCAATTCTTGGTTTTAATAACTGCTTCAAGACATTTTCCATCTCTGTATCTCTTTCCCCTTTTTCTCTACAATGACTGACTATGTCTTTGTTGTCCTAAGGGGTCTGTAATATTGCTCTTCAGTTCTGATAGCAGTGGGCTCTCAAGACCTTTGTCAGCTTCTCCTGTAAGCCAGTATTTTCTTCTCTTGAACATATCCTTTACAGTGCTGTGCTTTTTTTTCTCATGGCTGAGAAGTTGTCTGTCTTGCTTCTCTTTACATCTTGTAAAGATTATATTCTTACTACCTTGCTTATCTTTTAGTTTTGTGTAATCTTGCTTTTGTAATTCATTCTTTCCTGTGATACTATTCTAGTATTCTTAAACAGATTACTGGTCACTCCTAGGTTGTTTCAAAAAATATTTATTGAGCTCCTGCTCTGTATGTAGCACCGTGGCAGGTGCTACTAGTGACTGACTCAAAGGTTGAGGATGGCCCTGTGGCTTGGTGCTCGGTTGAAATGTTGTCCCGTGCACCAAAAGGTTGTAGGCTTGATTCCAGGTTAGGGCATATAGTACCTAGATTGCAGGTTCTATCCTCCTTCAGGCCAAATACAATAGGCACCAATTGATGTTTCTCTCTCATATCGATGTTTCTCTCTCTCTCCTTTCCTTCTCCCCTCCTTCTCAAAACAATAAAAAGATATCCTCAGGTGAGGATTAAAATAAAGATTTAGAATGTATTTGGTTTTAAAAATTATGGATGAGAATGTTCTGACTGTGCTTGCATTATTTAAAGCTTCCTTTGATAAGTATGTCCTGATTTTATTATTTTTAAACTCTAAGAGTAAAGACCATACATTATCTTCATTTTGCCCAGTCCAGTGGTAGGAACTATAGTAGATTTTTAATAAGCACTTGTTGCTTAATCCATTTATGTTTTAATTTTAATGTGTTTTTAATATTTTGAAAATTAGGTGACAACATGTTGACTGCTGTCTCTGTGGCCAGAGACTGTGGGATGATACTACCTCAGGATAAAGTTATTATTGCTGAAGCATTACCTCCAAAGGATGGAAAAGTTGCCAAAATAAACTGGCATTATGCAGACAGTCTAACACAGTGCAGTAATTCATCAGCAATTGACTCGGAGGTAATGTTAAAATGAATTACTCTCTTTGAAGCTGTTGTGTTTTAATTTAGTCTAAAAACTAAAATGTGTATTAAAATTGAACAAAACAAAAAGTAAACAGAAAACCGAAACCTGGGCTTCTGATTCATTAGACCGAGGATCTCAATACTTTAAATTTTGATAGTTACACAAACTTTAAAAGCACACTTTTATTAAAGTATAAGAATCTCAAAGATTTATTCTATTTTAAATAATGATAAATGGTGCAGGTGGGCCAAAATATTAAGTTCATGGATTGTCTCAAATTAAAGCTGATAATTTAGCCTTTCTATGTTTTTGTATGTGTGTGTGTTTTTTTTTAAAAAAAACATATAGATAGGTTCGTCCCCTTAAAATTGACTTTCCCTTTGCTTTCTTTTTAAAAAAATATATATTTTATTGATTTTTTTACAGAAAGGAAGGGAAAGGGATAGAGAGTCAGAAACATGGAAGAGAGAGAAACATCGATCAGCTGCCTCCTGCACACTTCCTACTGGGAATCTGCCTGCAACCAAGGTACATCCTCTTGACCGGAATTGAACCTGGGACCTTTCAGTCCACAAGCCAATGATCTATCCACTGAGCCAAACTGGTTAGGGCTCCCTTTGTTTTAAAAAAATGTTAAACTTTCAATGTCTTGTGTAAAATATCAAATGACAAAATTTAGTTTTTGATCAGATTATTTAAAATAAGTAATGTTCTGTGGTTTGGCTTTCTAAATATTATTTTGAATGTTGTATACACAGGCAATTCCAATTAAATCAGTCCATGATAGCTTAGAGGATCTTCAGGTGTCTCGCTATCATTTTGCAATGAATGGAAAATCATTTTCAGTGATACTGGAGCATTTTCAAGACCTTGTTCCAAAGGTTAGTGATTTGGGTTTATGTATGTGTTCACATAAATACATTGTAACAGTATTTTAAAGAAATTCATATTTTTTTTCCAGTTGATGTTGCACGGCACTGTGTTTGCTCGTATGGCACCTGATCAGAAGACACAATTAGTAGAAGCATTGCAAAATGTAGAGTAAGTATTGGGGTGTGTGGTGGTATTTATTTATTTATTTATTTGGTGAATTGTAGTTTATTTTCAAACCTAGAAAAGTAATGTTTCATATATAATATTATCCCCTAGGAAGTAGGTAGGCAATAACTTAAAGCACATGTGTCAAACACAAGGCCCGCGGGCCAAATCCGTCCCGCCAGGCCTTGCAATGTGGCCCGCACCGCGCTGTCATCACTGTACTCAGCTGCGTTTCCATCACAATGACAGTTTATGACTGTTCAGTAAACCATTCGGCCCGCAATTTAGGCTGGATTTTAGATTTTGGCCCCTTCTCTGATTGAGTTCGACACCCCTATGTCTATTTAAAAAAGGCTTATGTGCTCATGTAGGATCTTGCAGCTAAAGTAAAATATCTACAGTTTCTTTTCTAGGTCATATGTATGAGGTAGAGTTCATTCATCTCAGTTTGATGGAAGTACTTTATAGTTTAGGTAAATAAATATGTTTCAAGTTTTTAAGGGAGAACTCTATACTGATAGCATTAAAAGTAAGTGTGCTCAAGAGTATACAAGCCAAAGTACTTTGCTCTAAAGATTAGGAAATTGAGATGTTAAAATGATAAACTGATTTGTCCATCTTGTGGCAGAAATAGGACAATACCCAGGTTATTTGACAAGCAGGCTGTTACAAAGCAGTATGCCTGTGATCATTGTAAAGAAAAGATTCCTTTGTTTCACTGGGGGAATTTTGGTTTATTAGCTCTCCATAATATGGTATTAGCGAAATCTAAATTATTGTGTCTTTTAGGAAATTAATCAAAATCTTAACATAATTTTTGTTTTCCAGTTACTTTGTTGGGATGTGTGGTGATGGTGCAAATGATTGTGGTGTAAGTATACTTTCTGTAATTTATAATTCTTTCTCTAGCCCAGGGATGGGGAACTTCTGGCACGCAGGTCATGTAAATCCTGCAAAATCATTTGGTCTGGCCCTGCCAAAGCATTAGGAGTGAGTTAATGAAACGTTTGACCAAAATAGCAGGCTAATTTTTAAGTTGATTATTTTGTATGGCCCTCAAATGATGTTATAAATACCCAAATGGCCCTTGACAGAAAAAGGTTCCCCATCCCTGCTAGCCTAAGTCACATTGACAAAATGTTACCAGTTTTCTTTTTCTAACTTTTAGGCTCTAAAGAGGGCACATGGAGGCATTTCTTTATCAGAGCTTGAGGCTTCAGTGGCATCTCCCTTTACCTCCAAAACACCTAGTATTTCCTGTGTGCCAAACCTCATCAGGTAGGACAAATGGAAAATTTCCTGTTGTCGCTTTGTAGCTTGCTTTAATAATATGGGGGGAAAATTATTACAGAAAGTAATATGAATTTGGTTTTATGGTTTTTTGGTATATTTGATCTATTATTTATTAGCAACAGATTGATTATTACTCCTCATCACTTCCAATTCTGCTTTGGCTTAGTTCTTTGGGTAGAAGTGTGCTTCATTGTAGCGTTTGAATGTTAATATTCATCTGTCAAGATATAATTGTGGTTTGGAGGAGGAGTTTGAAATGCCTTTATTCACATGCCAACATTTGTTTTCACAGGGAAGGCCGTGCTGCTTTAATGACTTCCTTCTGTGTGTTTAAATTTATGGCTTTGTACAGCATTATACAATACTTCAGTGTTACTCTACTGTACTCCGTGAGTACTAATATTGCTTACAGAGTTAGCACTTAGTGTTAAGACATTTAAATTAAGATATGAGCGTATGTGTTTGATTTTGAGTACATGCATTAATTATGGAATTTACATAAGTAGCAGTTATAAATTTTTCTTTAGTTTTACTATGTTTTGTGTAGCAGATTGAAAAATATCAGTCTGGAATAGCTTAAGGCTGGCAGCTGTGGTTGAACTGTGTGAATAAAAGATAATTGTATACTTTTTTGCCTTGAGCACAGATTGAACATCTTTTTAAGAATCCTTCTAAATGCTAAATAAGCTGTGACATATTTCAGAATTGTAGTTAATTTTGCTATACAGTTACAGGAAAGGGCCAGAATGAAAAAAGGGGTTTCAGCAGTAGTTGTAGGATATTATGAATTTGGAGAAAAACCTTAAACAGTGGTATACATAAATACTCTATCAGATTTTATTCTGGAAGTGATCTCACTTTAGATATATTTCTAAGTGAACATTGGTGACATCCCAAGGAGTCTTTGTGAAACTATACTTTTTTATCATTTGTAGAAAGTATCAGGAGGGATGTTGTTAGATATTAAGGAAGCTTCAAGATACTAATTTTCAAGAATATTGAATATTGTGAGTAAAAGTTTGTGTTTTCTTTTTGCCAAAAAAACTTTTAACAGATTTTTATTGAATGAATTGTTAGGAGATGCCTTTTATACTAAAATATTAAATTGAATGTTTGCAAATATGTTGTATTTCACTGATTTGAAAGGCAAATGTATTTTACTTTTCAAGCAGGTCCAAGTGTCACGTAGTAGTAATCATTGGGGGTGGGAGGGGACTAAAACCCCAGAGGAAAGTGGTAATTGTTCCTGAAAACTAAATATGTTTTAAAAAATTACTTCTGTAGGTCTTAAGTAACCTAGGAGACTTCCAGTTTCTCTTCATTGATCTGGCAATCATTTTGGTAGTGGTATTTACAAGTGAGTATTTTGTTAGTGATTTCAAAGCCTATGAAATTCTAGTGACTTGTTAAACTTTGGTAAATTTACATTGACAATTGTAACACTGCATACCTCTCCAGATTTCCTGTTACATTGCCTTTTATTATAAGTTGCTTATGTTTTGTCCTATTTACTTTATTCTCTCTCCACTCCTTTTTGAAATATTTGAGAATAAATTAGTATTATTATGCCCCTTTCCCTCTGAATATTTTAGTACATATTGCCTAAAAACAAAGCCATTCTCTTATACTGTATAATAAAACACAGTTGTAAAGATCATGAAATTTAGCATTGATAAAATAGTATCTAATCCACAGCAGATGTTCAGGTTTTGTCATATGTACCAACAATGCCCTTTCATAATCATATTTTTTAAAATATATTTTTATTGATTTCAGAGAGAAGGGAGAGGGAGACAGAAACATCATTGATGAGATAGAATCATTGGCTGCCCCCTGCATACCTCACACTGGGATCGAGCCCACTACCCAGGCATGTGTCCTTGACCAGAATCGAACCTGGGACCCTTCAGGTTTGATTCCTGGCGCTCTATCCACTGAGCAACGAGCTATGGCCTAACAATGTCCTTTTATACCTATCTTTTTTGTCCTAGTCCTGTAGCCTAGGTCTAATCAGGGCTCACAAACTTCATGTAATTATTGTCTCTTAGTCTTCTTTAATCAGGAATATTACTTACATCAGCCTTTTTTGGGGGGGCCTCTTGATATTGATATTTATGAAAAAAGATATACCAGTTATATGGCTTTGTGCAGTATATTCTAGTCAGACTCAGGCTTTAAATTCTTTTTAAAAAATATATATTTTATTAATTTTTTTTTTTACAGAGAGGAAGGGAGAGGAATAGAGAGTTAGAAACATTAATGAGAGAGAAACATCGATCAGCTGCCTCCTGCACACCTCCTGCTGGGGATGTGCCTGCAACCAAGGTACATGACCATGACCAGAATCAAACCCGGGACTTTTCAGTCTGAAGGCTGACACTCTATTCACTGAGCCAAACAGGTTAGGGATAAGCTATAAATTCTTGGTGGGAATATCACATACAGGTTGCTCTGTCCTTCTAGGTAGCCTATTTAATAGAAGAGTAATATGCAAATTGACCATCATTCCATCACACAAGATGGCTGCCCCCATGTGGACACAAGATGGCCACCACAAGATTGCCAGCAGGGGAGATCAGTTGGGAGGTACCAGCTCAGCAGGGGAGGGCAGTTGGTGGGCAACCAGGCCTACAGGGAAGGGCAGTTGAGGGGGACCCAGGCCTGCAGGGGAGATCAGTTGGGTCTGGGGGGCAGGCCTATATGGGAGGGCAGTTAGGGGTAACCAGGCCTGCAGGGGAGGGCAGTTAGGGGCAAACAGTTTGGCAGGGGAGCAGTTAGGCATCAATTAGGCTGGCAGAGGAGTGTTTAGGGGGTGATTAGGCTGGCAGGTAAAAGCAGTTAGGGGCAATCAGGAAGGCAGGCAGGCAAGCAGTTGTGAACCAGCAGTCCAGGATTGTGAGAGGTATGTCTGATTGCGGGGTCCCACATTGGAAAGGATGCAGGCTGGGCTGAGGAACACTCCCCTCTTCCCCACACAAATTTCATGCACCGGGCCTCTAGTATCATAGAAAGAGACACAAGATGTCGGTTTGTCCCAGTATTGGTGATGTTCACATCAAAATAAATAATGTCCCTAGCCAGTTTGGTTCAGTGGATAGAGCATTGGCCCATGGACTGAAGGGTCCTGGATTCAATTCAGATCAAAGTCATGTACCTTGGTTGCAGGCTTGATCCTGGCCCTTGTTGGGGTGCATGTAGGAGGCAACCAATCAATGTGTCTCCCTCACATTGATGTTTCTCTGTCTCTCCACCTCCCACTCTCTCAAAAAAAAAAAAAAAAAAAAATCAATAGAAACATATCCTTGAGTGAGGAGGATTAACAACAACAAAAATAATAATAAAAAAAATAGTAATGGTAATAGGATCTTGACTCAATCAAATAAAAATGTACATACTGGAGGGGCAAAATCATGCTAATTGAGAATGACTTATTTAGACCCATTTTTTAATTTTTATGAAATTTATTGGGATGAATTGGTTAATAAAATTATATTCAGGTGTACAATTCTATCATAAAACATCATAGACAGTCTTTAATGGATGCTAAAAATTAGTGAATGAGCCCTGGCAGGGTGGTTCAGTTGATTGGAACATTGTCCTGTACACCACAAAAAGGTGGTGGGTTCCATCCCAATCAGGACACACATAAGAGGTGACCTATCAAAGTCTTTCTCTGTCTCTGTCTCTCTCTCTCAAAATAACCCAAAAAAAGTTTGATGAGGGACAGGAGTTTTACATAGTCTCACTATACACATTATTTATAAACAAAGAAAAGGGAGACTTAACAGTGGATAACACCTTAATAAACAATCAGAGCCTTTTTTAATGTTACTGTTTTGTTTATTTTGCTTCAAATTTTTGTTAATGTCTTATAAGGAAGAAATTATTTTATTTTAATTGTACAATAGTTGACAAAAACAATTTTTTAAGTTTCTAAATGAATTTGTTTATGCATTTTATAGAGTCAAATTGATTGAGCAACAAACCTTTCATCTTTTTCTTCTAATGTAGTGAGTTTAAATCCTGCCTGGAAGGAACTTGTGGCACAGAGACCACCTTCAGGTCTCATATCGGGGGCCCTTCTCTTCTCCGTTTTGTCTCAGATCATCATCAGCATTGGATTTCAGTCTTTGGGTTTTTTTTGGGTCAAGCAGCAACCTTGGTATGAAACATGGCATCCACATTCAGAGTAAGTTGACTAGTCCATTTAGAAGACTATGAAAAGTGTGTAACATTCATGCATGTAAAAATAAGTAAAATTTTATATAAAAACTAGATGCCTGGTGCACGGATTAATGCACCAGTGGGGCCCCTTGTCATGACCTGTGGGTATTGGGTTGAAACTGGCCATTCAACACCGCCTGCTGCTCCTGCCTACTGAATGGCCCGCTGAACCTGCTGCTGCTTGGTAAGCTCACTGCCGCTCCGCTGTAGTCTCTGGGCTGTAGTGGCCGGCTGTGAACCCCACCTCTGGTGCCCTTTGGTGAGCTGAGTGGCACTCCCACTGTGGGAGCACACTGACCACCAGGGGGCAGCGCCTGTGTTGAGCGCCTGTGTCTGCTTCCTGGTGGTCAGTGTATGTCACAGCAACCAGTCAATCAGTCGATCTGTCGCTTAAGCTTTTATATGTAGAGGTTTTTGCATGCAGCTTAATTAAACACTTAAATAATTTATTTCATGACTTTATATCATGACAATTTCTTCTGTGTGTAAGAAGACAGTCTGGCAAAATCTTAATCACTACGAAGGTGGGGACGTTGGACCAGTTTCTTAATTTGCTACTGAGCTTTGCTTTCCTTATCTGTAAAATTAGAAAGTTGAAATTAATTACTTGGACCTTTTATATACTCAGAATGTTGGTGCTTCTAACTTTTCTAACCCCATTTTAGGAAATAGCATTTTAAAAGCTATTTTTTTTTTTTTAAGTATTATTTGTTTATGGATAGAGTGTTCTACAGTTCACAAATAATGACAATGCTATTTTAATTAATTAAACAGAAAAGCTATTCATTAAGGTAATTTTGTAGATTTAAATTTTCAGATGCACATATTTATTTTGCTTGATTGAGGGAGATTGTCTTTAAAGTTTTAGAAACATAATATTACTCTTTGTTTATCTATATATATAAAAACGTAATACTCTTAAGTGTCTGGTCGTTCAGCCAGTTGCTGTGATGCACACTGACCACCAAGGGGAAATGCTCCGACTGATAGGTTAGCTCGCTTCTGGGGTCTGGCTGATCAGGATTGGGCAAGATGGGCTGGACATGCCCTGGAGCCTTCCCATGGTCCCTCCCCTGGCCCTGATCATGTACCAGTGGGGTCCCTTGGCCTGGCCTGCGCTCTCTTCAAATCCAGGAGCCCTCTGGGAATGTTGGAGAACCAGTTTTGCCCAATCTCCTCAGGCCAGAATCTGTGCACTGGGCTTCTAGTGTGTAAATTAAAACACTGCATATGAGCCAAAGTCGGTTTGGCTCAGTGATAGAGCATCGGTCTGCGGACTGAAAGGTCCCAGGTTCGATTCCGGTCAAGGAAATGTACATTTGTTGCGGGCACATCCCTGGTAGGGGGTGTGCAAGAGGCAGCTGGTCAATGTTTCTCTCTCATCGACATTTCTAGCTCTCTCTCTCTCCCTTCCTCTCTGAAAAAAATCAATAAAAACATTTAAAATAAATAAATAAAAATAAAACACTGCATATGAAAAGGAATAGATATGGGGTTGTTCTCAAGAATTTTACCAAATTCGTAGCAGATTTTTAAATAAATATATTTTATTGATTTCTTACAGAGAGGAGGGAAGACGGATAGTTAGAAACATTGATGAGAGAGAAACATCAAATGTAGTAGATTTTGTTACTATTTAACAATGCTTATTATAGCTGATGTTTTAGTGATGGATATTGGGGACTTCTTATACTAAGTTCTATCTTTGTTTGCCAGTCCTGTTCACCTGGAAGTAGAGATGAGAGAGCCATAGCTGGAGAATATTGACAGCCACCTCAGTGCCAAGTGCTATGCTGGACATATACACACCCTATCCCACAGTAACCTTTTGAATGAGCAGGTGGTGTCCACACTTGCTGGTTGGGACATGGGCTCAGAAATGAAATAATATTTTCTTAGTGATAGCTAAAAAATGGTAGAGAACCAAAAGTCATTTTACCTTTACTATGCTAAAATTACTCCCCAATTTCATATTAAGTAATGAAGTTTCTTCTAATTTTTCAATTGATTGAAATGTGACTAAATTGAAAAAACCCTTAATGTTCTTCTACCTGTTTTATATATCTTAACCTCAATATTGTTGGGTCTTCTGCTATATACCTTATTTCTATTTATTTTATGGTAGTCAAGGCAAGTAAGGTAAAATTGGTTTCTTTTGTGCAATTGGTATTGTGTTTAGTAACATAAAATTTTTTTTGTATGTTTCAGTGCTTGTAATACAACGGGAAGTCTTTATGGGAATTTCTCACATTTGTTCAATGAAACCGAAGATGATCCACATAATATACAAAATTATGAAAATACCACAGTGTTTTTTATCTCCAGTTTTCAGTACCTCATAGTGGCAATTGCCTTTTCAAAAGGAAAACCTTTCAGGCAACCTTGCTACAAGAATTGTAAGTTTGGTATTCCCATACTGCTTACCTTCTTTAAAAATAATGTAAGAAGAGTAGAGTTAAAATTGTCTTTTCAAAGTAAAAGAGATATCCCTAAATAGAATAAGCTTAGTGATCTAGATGTTTATTGTCTGTTGTTTTCTCCTGGTAGCTGCTATCCTAAGCTTAAAACTAATGCCACCAGTTCTGAATGTTCCTCGTTTGCACAACCGATTACTTCTGGCTGAAACTTTTATTTTTACAACCCATTATAGGAAATTTCAATTAGAAGTAGGAACAGAGGGTATTACACTTTCCTTCTGGGTGGTCTGGACAACACAGTTGTCTGTTCTTCATTTTTGACATGGGTATAGTCAATGTTCACATGGAATTCTGTCACCTTTGCAGCCTGCAGAAGGGACCAGTAGAATGGAAACTTGAGCCTTGAAGACTTTTCTTCCATAGCATTAAAATTTTTTGTTTATTTTTCATTTGCTTTATTGGGGTGACATGGGTGAATAAAACCATACAGATTTCAAATGTACAAATCTATAACACATCTGCATACTGCATCGTCTGCTCTCCATCCAAAGTCACATTTTTCTGCCATAAGGTTTGTGGGCTTTTTTACTCTATATAGGTTTTGTTTTTGAGTAAAAAAAAAAAGGGGGGGGGGGAGACTATGAAGGAAATCCTTTATGGTGCCTTACTTTGGTGTCATATTCTATCAAAAGGATTTGGAGTCATTAACAAATCTGTGATGCTATAAACTGGGACATTTCACTAATAAAAGAGAAACATGCAAATTGACCATCACTCCACTATGTCCACCAGGCAATGGGGAGGGAATATGTAAATTAAAAGGAAAAAGATGCTGGCCATCCAGCAGCTCCAGGCTCTGAGTGACTGGGCGGGGCAGGATGCCTGCTATGAGAGGGAGGGTGGGCAGGGCCTGGGGGCGGGAGGCAAAGGGATCTACAGGAGTGGCACTCTGGCTGCAGCAAAGACAAAGACTGCAGACTGATTGAAGTCTGCAGCAAAGGCCTGGGTCCTGGGTGCTGGAGGAAAACGGGTGCTGGAAGCAAGGGAAGGAAGGCCTATTGCACTATATTCTCTTTGTGCAACAGGCCTCTAATATTTAATAATAAATTGAGTTTACATGTTACATTACATTTTAAATACTTAAATCTACTCTTTCTTATGGGTTCCTCATTATATCCCCATTTTCTAGTTAAAACAATTTGATGCTGAATGACTTGCTAGTGTTTACATACCTTTGTGGCAGAATGTAAAACAATCTAATCTTTAACTTAAGGAACATTCTCCCCTGGCCCTTAATCACCACACAACAGAATTTGTTTTAATAGCTATCTTCTGGTGAAGAGTATTACTTCGATAGGATTACTAAGAAAGTTACAAAGCCAGGTGAAGCCAGGGGCTGAGAGCATAATCCACTGAAAACTCTTACCTCTCTAAAATGAATACCTGATCTTTCCATTCTTAGTTGAAATCATCTTGGTCTTTTCTTTTGGGTAGATATGTAAATCTGCCAGCCACCCACCTCTCCTGTCAAATTCCTTTGATGAGTGCCTCTTTTTCTCCCTTGGCTAAGCAGAGAAAAGATTCAATTTATTTTCTCCTTCGCTTCAAGATCTTGGCAGAGTTTTATTGGTGTGATCAAAGGGGATTGCTCCAGGAGAAAGACATGAAAATTTGAGAAGCAGTATTGAGGTGGATGTAAAAAGTTTCTGAGCCTGAGTAAATTTTTTCTTCTTGCAACATGCCAGGAACTAGATTGCAGATCTATATTTTGCTTATTGTTTGTGAAAATGCATAGGATTTTAAAAACATTTAATATGAGCTGTTACTTTATTGAAACAAAACTTCTATCTCCACATTTTTCTTTGGCATGTATAGTCTGACATTTATTTTTGTCCTTTTTCATGTTTTTATTTATTTTTTAGTTTGTGTACTTCCAACTGGCATTTTTTAGAGCACTTTTTTTAACAGACTCTAATAACTTATCTATGCCTCATTATTTAAGCACACAGTTAACAAGAGGGCCATGAGCAGAAAGTTTTATTTTTGAAGTTGGGAAAGTGATACAAAGTACTTCTGGGTGGGATTTATTATTCTTAGCTATCATAGCAAGCCATAGAGGTAACCCACATTTAACATAATAAATCAGCTCACTTTCTAGGGTTTAACCATCATTTTCTGTGGAAGTATTTTCACAGAATAAGTCAGTGAAATAGTGACTTTTAAATAGTGAAATAGTCTATTCACCTAGCAGAAATATACTTACATTCAACTTAGAATGCTTCTATTTAGGATTATAACATACTTAATATTGAAAATAAATGTTATTCAGCATTTTTACTAGTACAGTCAACAATTGTCATTGCATACATGTTTAAATGATGATCTCGTTTTGCCATAAATAGTCTAGTCTCTTATTTGTGAGTTATGACTGGCTTGATTATCTTACAAAGTAGCTCTTTATTTGGGAGAAATAGAAATTTTCATAAAGGTTTGTGTGGGAACCCTTAACACGACCCGCGTGATTAGGGCCCACTCAGGGTCCGGTTTCTGGAGGAGGCCACACACTAAAATGAAGAGAGAGACTAGAAAAGAGTTAATTTGGGACAAATGGGGGGCCAGGCAGGAGTCAACCTCTAGTGGGAAGACTCTCTAGGCTCTTGCTATCCCTTTTATTGAGGCTGCTATGGGATACACCCATTACCCTTAAGCAGCTTTGGGAAACACTCATAGCTCTTAGGCAGGTAATAAGCAGATTATCATATAGTAAGGATTTACATGATTATAAGATAGGGAAGTTGCCTCAGTTACTATTGTCTCAATTAGATAGGGAGTGGTTGGCTCTGACCTTTCAGAGCTTCAAGGTTGACCAGCCTCTTTCTATTAGACAATGATTGGTTTCCGGCAGTTTGTCTCTTAGTTTTTTAAATGCTGTTTATTTTTACATCACATAAATGAATACTTTGGTCCTAAATAATGTATTATACTCTAGGAAGTAATATTAAGCATACTTTATATACTTAATCAACCTAAATAGCAACATTCAGTGTTCACATCCAAATTTAGAATTAATAGGATTCACAGTGTACCAGTTATATGTCTTTTTATATAAAGGAACTTTCTAATTTAATTGTTTTACTTTCTTTTTCAGATCTTTTTGTTTTGTCTGTGATTATTTTGTATGTTTTCATATTATTCATCATGTTGCATCCAGTTGCCCCTATTGACCAGGCTCTTCAGGTAAGGCTTAATTTAAGCACATCAACTATTACTGGTTGCCTGAGGAGTGATATAGTACTTGGGATAGTAACAGAAATGGACATATTAGTATTACATGAAGTTTACACAGCCAAATGAGACTTCTGGATGTTTGCTATGGCTTAAAATCTATCCCTCTACTTTTATGTTACTGGGGAAATAGACTGAACTGTCTACATTTCTTTTTTCCAGGACTGCTTTTTTCTGAATTTTCTAAGATACAGTTTTATTAACCCAAAGATAACCTATAAAGAATAAAAACATAATTAAAACAGAAGCTTTTATTGACTCTACTTACTATTTTATTTTTCTTTCCTGTTTCTTCACTTTGCATTCCATTTCTATAAACAGATGTCCCAGTCCAATGTACTTATTGAATAGTCTGCACACATTGCTGCTGCTTCAATATTGATTGAGTTCTCCATACTTTAAAAAAAATATATTCTTATTGACGTCAGAGATAAAGGGAGAGGGAAAGAGATATATAAATATCAATGGTGAGAGAGAATCATTGATCAACTGCTTCATGCACACCGCTTAATAGGACGTACCCTTGACTGCAATCGAAACCGAAACCCTTCAGTCCACAGGCCAACGCTCTATCCTCTAAGCCAAACCAGCTAGGACTCTCCATACTTTTTTTTATTAAAAACTATGTATGATGAAATACTTTTATACAAAAGAATATGCACACATTTAATTTGTGATGCATAATAGTAATAAAAATAACACCCGTGAATCCATTATCAAACCTAAAAGTAGCATCATCAAGACAGTAAGTTTGTCTAAACACCCCGAGAGAATTACTATTCTAAATTTTTACTTCATTGTGTTGCTTTTTATTATACACTTGATATATAAGCATGAAGTCATAAAAGATAGTTTTGCTTGCTTTTGAACTTTATGAAAATCGTATCTTGCTATCTGTATTTTTCTGTGACTTGCTTTTTCCTGTTAGCATCATTTCTGAGATTCATGCATTTTATTTTCACTGCTATATAGTATTCCACTATAGGATTATACTATAATTCATTTATCCATTGTTTTTTGTTTTCTGTGAGCACTTACAATTTAGCTTTCTCAGTTAATGCCAAGTTGTTTTCCAAAGTGACTGTATCAGTTTATACTTTCATCAGTGTATGAGAATCCATTGTTACACATCATTGCCAACAAACACTTGTCTAGTGGATGTAAAAGTGTTATATCATGATGGTTTTAATTTGCAAATTATTAATTTTAAGTTACTAAAGAGGTTGAGCATTTTTCATATGTATTTTGGCCCTTTTTAGTTCCTTTGTGAAATGCCTATTCATGTTTTTACCCACTTTTTTCTATTAGGATGTTGTCTTTTTCTTATTTTTAGAAGTTCCTAATGTGCATGGCTATATATGTGATAACTTGGGCATGTGCCCTTGACTAGAATCGAACCCAGGACCCTTCAGTCTGCAGGCCGACACTTTATCCATTGAGTCAAATTGGCTAGGCCGCAGGGGTCTTCAAACTACGGCCCACGGGCCACATGCGGCCCACAGAGGAGTCTGATCCGGCCCGCCAGGTTTTTTGGGCAGTGAGCGCAGCCGAGGTGTTACAGTAGGAATTAGTAGTTCAGATTGTCCGGCCCTCCAGCTCTCTGAGGGACCGTGATCTGGCCCCCACTTTAAAAAGTTTGAGGACCCCTGGTAGGGCCTTCCTAAAGGTTTTAATACAAGTTTTTGTTAGATTTATTTTTGGGGTATTATCATTTTTGTTCCTTTGATAAATATATTTAAAATTATATTTTCTAATTTTATGCTGGTATAAACAATTGTCTTGTATATTCATCTCATATCCAGAAGCCTTGTCAAAGTTTATTCTAAAAACTTTTAGATTCTCTCTGAGCTTTTCTATTTTAGATAGTCATCATCTATAAATAATGACAATTGTTTTGTTTCTGACATTTCAGTACTTAGCTTTGTATATATTTTTCACGTCCATTAACCTTATTAATGTTGCTTTTAATGGTACTGATATGCTGTAATGTCCCTGACTCTAAAAGGAGTGCTCTTAATATTTTATCATTGGATATATTGTGGGCTGGGTTTCTGGTATATATCTGTTTTATCAGGTTGTGGAAGCTTCCTTCTATAGTGTTGCTGCCATAAATAGATGATTGATTTTACCTAATGCTTTTTCTACAGCCACTGAAGTGATCACATAGTTTTTCTCCCTAGAGAATGTAGTAAATTGTAGTTAGTTGACTGGTATTCAAATGTTGAACTAACATTGTCTTCAGGACAATTTGGTCATGATGCATTCTTTTTTATACTTTCTGGATTTGGTTTGCTATGATTTTGTTTAGAATTTTTGTTTCTGGTTGCATGAGTGAGATCAGACTTAATTTTTCTTTGTTGTATGTTATTGAGAGGTTTGCATGAAAGTTATATGAGCTTTATGGGATGGTATTCCACTTTGTGAACTTTTCCATAATTTAATCCCCTTTGAATGGGTATTTAGGTTGTTTCCAGTGTTTTGCTATTGCAAATTCTTATGCTGTATTGCAAATCCTTATGCACTTCATTAAGAAGGACAATTGCATATTTGGAGGTTAAATGTGCAGAAATGGAATTGTTTGGTCAAAGGGCATCTCGAATTTTAATTTTTATAAATACTGTGTTATTTATCTTAGAAGAAACTGACAGTTTATCATCTTAACAGCAGTGACTGTTTCCCGGCCATTTCATTTATGTGCATGGTTCACCCATCAACATATTTAAACTAAGCTCATCATTTTCTTCCTCAGCTCTGCTTTGTCTCTGTTTCTTGGTACCACTGTTTACCCAAGTCAGAAGTGTGTATTTGTATCCTTATTTATTTCTTTTCTTTTCTTTTTATAGCCAGTCTGTTGATAGATTTTCTCAGTTTTCTTATTCTGAATATTTCTCTTTTCATTCCAACCCCTTTTGTTACCTAAAAAGAAACTATTGTTTCCTCTATTCACAATACTTTTGACACCAAATGTTTTGGAGTGGTTCCACACCAATCAGTTCTCCAGCTCTCTGGACATCAACTGGATATCTTGCATTTCAGTTCTGACACTAACCACCTGGAGATAGTGCAGGTTAAGGGCTCCGCCACACAAGACTATACAACTTCAGACACCAGTTGTAAATCCTAGCTTGTCACCTGTACTTCTGACCAACCAGCTATAAATTGGTTCTTACAAACCCCTTTTGAGGTTTCATAATTTGCTTTATCAGCTACAAGAACTTAGGGGAACACTTACATTTACTAATTTATTATCCTATCTAATAAAAGAGTAATGTGCAAATTGACTGTCATTCCAACACACAAGATGACCACCCCACGTGATCAAAGACGGCTGCCCCCATCTTATCTAATAAAAGAGTAATATGCAAATTGACCATCACTTCAGTACACAAAATGGCCGCCCCCATGTGGTCAAAGATGGCTGCCCCCATATGGACATAAGATGACTGCCACAGATGGCCGGCAGGGGAGGGCAGTTGTGGGCAATCAGGCCAGCAGGGCAGGGCAGTTAGGGGCAATCAGTTGGGATGACTTGGCCTGCAGGGGAGAACAGTTGGGAGGGACCCAGGTCTGCAGAGGAGAGGAGTGGGGGGGGGGGGAAGGTAGGCCTGCAGGGGAGGGCAGTTGGGTGGAACCAGGCCTGCAGGGGAGGGCAGTTGGGTGGAATCAGGCCTGCAGGGGAGGGCAGTTGGGTGGAATCAGGCCTGCAGGGGAGGGCAGTTGGGTGGAACCAGCCCTGCCGGGGAGGATAGTTAAGGACAATCAGATTGGCAGGGGAGGGCAGTTAGGGGTGACCAGGCCTGCAGTTGAGGGCGACCATGTTGGCAGGGGAGGGCAGTTAGGGGCAATTGGCCCAGCAGAGGAACAGTTAGGCATCAATCAAGCTGGCAGGGGAATGACTAGGGGGTGATCAGGCTGGCAGGCAAAAGTGGTTAGGGGCAATCAGGCAGGTAGGCAAGTGAGCAGTTGGGAGCCAGTAGTCATGGATTATGAGAGGGATACCCATGTAGGTGGAATCGGGCCTAAATGGGCAGTTGGACATCCCTTGAGGGTTCCCAGATTGGAGGGGATGCAGGCTGGGCTGAAGGACACACCAATGCACGAGTTTCACGCACCGGGTCTGTAGTAAAGAATATAATAAAAAGGTACAAATGATCAGCCGGATTAAGAGTTATGTAGGCAGAGGTCTTCTGGAAAGACCCAGAATACAGAGCTTCTGTCCCTGTGGAGCTGGAATTTACCACTCTCCCAGCACATGAATATCTCTAAAACTTCTAGTTTAGGTTTCTTTTGTTTTTTAAAGGAGGCTTCATCACTAGGAATGATCAGTAATTAATTCAGTCTCCAGCCCAGCCCCTCTTTCTTTCCTGGAGGATGAGGAAGTGGAGCTGAAAGTTCCAAGCTTCTAATCATGGCTTAAATCTTTCTGGTGGGCAATTCCCATCCTGAAGCTCTTCAGTAGCCCACCCAGAGTAGCCTCATTAGAACAAAAAGCATTTCAGGGGATTTAGAAGTTCTGTATAAGACACTCCCTATCACCTCAATCACTCAGGAAATTATAAGAGTTTTAAGAGCTAAATGTCATGAGCCAGGGACAGACCAAATACATATTTCTTATCATGCCCACCACTTTAATTCAAGCTACTGCCACCTTTTGTTTGGATTACTATAGCAGTCTTCACCCCTTCTTGCTGGAGTCTTAAATGTTTTCATAAAATATTAGATCGCTCCTCAGCACCTAGCACAGTATCTTGGATATTCACTCAGTGAATATTTGCTGACTAGAGGATGAATGTGTAAATGGGTTTTTTCTTTCTTTTTTCTTTTTTTTAGGCCTTAGAAATTAATTACAGATTTTAAAGTGAAAATTTAGATTGTATTTCTTAAATTGATCTGTATAGTTCTTTTATTCACTTGTCTTTATGCCAGTATAGGTAAAAAATATTTTATTATTAGATCAGTATCTGCTCCATTGTTTAAAGACAAGATTTTATTTTAAAAATAGGGACTTATTAGCCCTAGCTGGTTTGGCTTAGTGGATAGAGCATTGGTCTGCGGACTGAGGGGTTCCAGGTTCGATTCTGGTCAAGGGCATTTGACATTGATGTTTCTCTTTCCCTCTCTCTCCTCCTTCTCCCTCTCCCTCTCCCTCTCCCTCTCCCTCTCCCTCTCCCTCTCTGAAATCAATAAAATTTTTAAAAAATAGGGTCTTAATAGAAATTTATGGTCTAGTAAGGCTTAAGCTATTCAATCTGAGTGATGAAGATCTGACTAAGCTCAGCACTTCAATATTTTTTTAACCTTGTTATTTACACTGAGTTTTATCATCTGAAAAGTGGATACAATATCCACCTTGTGGCGCTTCTCTGGATTGAGTGGGTATTCTATGTGATGCTGCTTGGTACATAATAGGAATTAAATTGATCTTAAGTTATGTAATGCCATAAATATAAACTATTATATATACTACAATTTTAACTTAAAATTTTTGTCTTACAGATTGTGTGTGTACCATATCAATGGCGTATAACTATGCTCATCATTGTTCTTGTAAATGCCCTTGTATCTATCCTGGTGGAGGTAAGCACTTCAGATAATCAAATGGCTACCTTGCTGCTTTGGGATTCTTGGTGATTTAATGGTAATGGGGGAAGAGAACAGGTAGCATTATGGAAGCCTACAAAGTTTCAGTTTCATTTTAGTTAAATTTTTTTTTAGCCTTCTGATATTTCCATTAACTGATAATAGTCATATTAAGGGATATTACTTAGCTGTACTCATACAGGTAGAAAATTAGCAGTGAGCTAGCAAAAATTAGTGATTGATAGAAAGGGAAGAAAATTGGTGCTCAGAATTGTCAGGGGAAGGTAGGAGGCACATCAATAAAGAGGAAACCACCAAATTGGACGGGTTGTGGGGTGTGGTGGGGGTGGAGATTGGTGATCAGGCAGCCTATAAACTGGTGACCAAGAAATCAGAGTGGGTTGGTACCACCGAGTCCTGTGATATGTGGTAAAATTTCCCATTTAAGGAAGAAAAGGAAGAAGGGGGACTTTCTCCATGAAAAGTCATAAATATTAACCCTTTGCACTCCACTGTCCCCTCTCAGGGGACATCGGAATTCTAGCATATCACTCGGATGTCCCCTCTCAGGGGACATTGCAGTTTATTAGTGATTACGGGGAATTGAGTTAATTCAACGCACGTTTCCGCCGCAAAGTAGCGTCGAGTAGCTGGTAGCCAATGTCCAGAATGGTTCGGAGTGCAAAGGGTTAATAATAAGAGTTTATTGAGTGTATAAAATAATGACCGTTATGAATTTACCCAGTCTCAGCATTGATTAGTGAAACTTCCTCTTTGATATTTGCTTTTAAGTTCCCTCTAGAGGTCTTAGGACTCTGATTCATTGTACATTGTACAGTTATTCTTCTTTTAGGATTGCCTTTACATCCATTTTTATAAAAGAAACTGCTGGGTTCTCATTGCTATTTATTAATATAATTTTGTCTGTTCTCCAAACTGTTACTATTCTCTTCTACAGTAGCAACATATGAAATGGAAAGAGATAACAGGTGTGATTTTTAAGTTAAGGGTTTCATAGGACATGATTTTGAATTAAAATTAGGTAATTTGGAACTATATACTTCAATGATATTTCTAGACTTGGAAATTATGCTTAATTTGTTGTCTTTCTAAAAGATATTAAATTTGGACCATAGTTGGCAGCATGGATTTTATGGTACTGGCACCGATCTTTTTAGAGTGCCCAGTGGGATGTGTGTTTGCTATTGTGTGGACAATAGAAAGCACAACCAAGACATTGTATTTTAAAAGCTTTTCTTTTTCTAAAGGGTAAGTTCAACTTTTCACTCAAATGTTTAAGATATATATACTTTTTAAAACAGATTTTTTTTTAGTTTTTTTTTTAGGGAATCCTTTCATCATCCCTCATAATGTTTTACTCTTTTTTTTTTTTTTTTAAATATATTTTATTGATTTTGTACAGAGAGGAAGGGAGAGAGATAGAGAGTTAGAAACATCGATGAGAGAGAGTCATCGATCAGCTGCCTCTTGCACACCCCCTACTGGGGATATGCCCGCAACCAAGGTACATGCCCTTGACCGGAATCGAACCCGTTATGACCGTTATGAATTTACCCAGTCTCAGCATTGATTAGTGAAACTTCCTCTTTGATATTTGCTTTTAAGTTCCCTCTAGAGGTCTTAGGACTCTGATTCATTGTACATTTCAGTCCCCAGGCCGACGCTCTATCCACTGAGCCAAACCGGTCCCGGCATAATGTTTTACTCTTGTTCACTATGAAAAGAATTCTTTGTGTTGGATTCTGAAAATCATATTCATATATAGATACAGATACATATAGAATTAATTGTAAATATTCAATGGAAATAACTCACTGTTAAGAAAAATACTGGATTATAAGCATTATTTTAATATGGGGAGCCTGACTATTCATATAAAAGTCATGTTTTATGAAAAATTTAGAGGTCCCATTTTATCAAGAATTTTGTGATGGTTTGCATTTGTCATAAAATTCATGTTTTTATTTATTTGTCTGCAATATTAACTGAAATTCTCTATATAACAAGTCATGTTTTTTTTACTAATGATTCAGCATTGTGTGATCCTTTTTAAATGTGCACATTAATAAAGAATGACTTAGTCATTTTTAATTCTTAACTCACTGGAATATCTCTCAGAACTTCTGCCTTGACATGGTCCTTTGGAAAGTTGTGTTCAATCGAGACAGACAAGGAGAGTATCGCTTCACCACCACACAGCCAGCACAGGTTGGAACTCAGCACTTGCTCTCAATTCTTCATGTATACCCAGACTCTTTCAGTTGTGTACTCTGCATTCTGTAGTCTCATGTTCTGTTGTGTGTTGCTTCAACCTTTTTCCCTATGCCTGGCATTTCATTTTTTGTAAGGAGTCTTAGAAAATTCATGGCAAACCTTTGTTACAGGCTTCTCAGGACCTCAGAAATTTCATAAGTCTTTTTTCCATTCCAATCCTTACTTTGTGTTTATGTAAAGGTCTTGTCCTCAGTGGTGAGAGTTAATTTTTCCATTTCTATTTGGCTTAAATGTTATGTTTTTTGTTTTCATGAGTCTCATTAGAAGCTAAATGAGATTTATGTAAACAAAGTTATGAAATGGGAATTATTTCTAAATGGATCAGAGTCCAAAGGTCAAAACTTTCAGCAATTATTTCTGATTTATTGTTACTGTATCTTAATTTTGGGTGGCTTTTAGGCTTTTCTCAGCATATGTCTCTCATCATTCAGAAAATTTTCAGGCAGTGCTTATTTTTATACAAACCATGGCTTAGGATTTTTTATTCTTTTGGACCCATTATATAACTTATTGCTTGAAAGATAATGCAAGCACTGTGTTAAAAAGAAAATGAGATATAAACCCATTTCGTGGTGTTAAGGTTTTTACCTATAGTTTTTTTCATAGAAAATATAAGTTAATCTTATTTTTTAAACTTATGCCATTGAATTACATACAGCTCTACAGTTTGTTTGTTTGTTTATTTGGTTAATTTTCTCCTGAGGATATTTTTTTCCCATTGCTTTTCAGAGAGAGTGGAAAAGAGGCAGGGAGGGAGAGAAAGAAACATTGACGTGAGAAACACATCAACTGGCTGCCTCCCACATGTCCCACTGGGGGCAGGGCGGGAACCTGTAACCCAGGTACATGTTTTTACCAGGTACACGAGACCCTTTGGACCTGGGGTTTGATGCTCTAACCCCTGAGTAACACCGGCCAGGGCTCTACAGCTTTTTGGGTATAGAGAACTTAATGATGCAGTCTCACCTCCTCATTATCTTACTCCTTTGTTTGTAGATGGATGAAGTATTCTAAATATTTTACTATAGATTTCTGTATCTAAATCTTTTACTCATCATGAGCCATGCAAGGAAACTTATAGAGTTCAAAAGGATTTCTTGGCATTGCTGAATTGGGCTATTCACTTATTTTCAGGTTTTTTTTTTTTTTTTTTTTTTTTTAACTTAAGTAGCAACTTCCTGAGTTTTATTTTGTAATTTAGCAGGCTTGATGCCCAGAATAATACCACATGATCCTTTGATAAGAGGTCCTGGAGAGTGCTATTTATTTTTCTAAAGTTTCATGATGAGTAGTGATATATATATATGGCTAATGTGCACAGTGTCCCCTCGGGAGTTCGACTGGGAAACCAGGAGTTCAATCACTCGCTATGATGTACACTGATCACCTGGGGGTTTTATGGAACGAAGAAAGGCCCTGGCCCGCAGCTGGAAGGCCCCCATCAGTCCTCATCACTGGCTAGGCCTAAGGACCCAACCCATGCATGAATTTCATGCACTGGGCCTCTAGTAGTTTTATAATGATGGGATGAGTTTGGAATCAGCTTCAGTTTCTTTTTCTCAAAGCAGTGTAATGCATTAGTAGTGGGCATTAGGGACTCAATTCCTTTAGCTAAATCTCCTGTGTCTATATTTCTTTTGATTAACTCACTACATTATTTCAGAGGTTAACTTTGGTTCATATCATCAGTTCTCATATGAGATACTTGTATTGGTAAGGCTCAAACCAAGGAAAACATTTACTGTGAGTTATCAGCTTCTCCAGAGAGATCTACAACTGACAGGAAGTAAATGCAGGTTCTGAAGAGGAATTATACCCTGACTTAGTCAAAATTTGGTATCATAAAGCTGTAAACCATTTAATTGGAAATCTCGCTTCATTGTTCACCCAAAATTAAATGGTAGAAAATTCTATCATTTGCTACATCTCTATTTTTTAAACATTTGTTAATAAGTATCTGCCCTTATTTTTAAGAGTTTGTGCCTCTCACATGCAGTCCTGTCTCTGGAGCATTTAGGGAAGAGTGAAGGTAGAGAGAGTGAGTGGTCTAGAGCAGGTAGTTCTTGCATGTCCTGTGTGCTTACCAGTTTGAGAATCATTGAGTAGACAAGAATTTTAGTCCTCATTTTCTATGAACATGATAAAGAAATTATTGGCTTTAAAAAGAGTTTTTATAACCTCACCACAGAATGATACACTTTTGTCTTCTGACATTTGTGTGTGTAATGTGGTGTCACTTCATATTATGACTTTTCAAGAGCCAATCCTATATAATAAAAGCCTAATATGCAAATTGTAACCTCAACTGGGAGTTTGACTAAGGGGCGAGACTGGCTGGCTAATGGCCTGTGGCCTCAACCCAGAATGTCTAGTCCAAGATGTCAGTAGTACCTGCCATAGTGAAAAAGAAAGTAAAGATGAGGGTGCCAGCTACACCTAGGATTTCTGTGGCTGCCATAATTGTCCCTCACCACAAACTCCGGTTCCACGTTTGTCCATTCTGTATATGCACTTTCTACCGAGAATCCCATGAAGTCTTCTCACACTCTAACTCCTAACCTTCTATACTAATGTCGAGGGAAGAACATTTCTCTTTCTTCTTTTCCTTCTTTACTCTATGTACCCAGAGACCATTGAGTTGGACTGAAAGCTAGAGAACCTCAACTAGGCTTCAGATCTTAGACACTTAAATTGCAAAGTCAAGAACCTCACCTGGAAATCTCTAGTAACCATGTCAAAAAAATCTGATGATCTAACAAGGTGCTGTACACTTCTAGGATCCTTCCAATTTTAAGGGATTTCTAACTTCATTTTATACATAGAGAAATAGCATTTATTCCACTTGCCAAGATTTTGCATCTAATGAAATGGCAGAGCTGGGAGTGGAAGCCATGGTTTTTTATTTCAGGAGGAGTGTTTTCCCACTATGCCACATTGCCTCCTATATGGGGTTATATAGGAATAAACTAATATTAACAATCATATGACAAAATGGAGACAAGCCATAGCTACTGTCAATACTACTTTTTATGGTAGATACCATATGAGGCATTTTGTATAAATTCTAATTGTTATGACAATCTCGAGATATAGGAATGTCTAGTTTCTCTCAATTCTTACAGATGAAGAAACCGTGTTAGAACTGGAATTCAGATTCAGATTTATTTGGACCCAGGCCCATATTATTTCTAGGTCAAATAGCTCCTATCTAGTCTTTAAATACAAAATAAGTATCACATTTTATTTAATAGATACTGTGTTCTACTTGGCCTACTGAACATTCATGCAGCTAACCTAATTCAGATACAGGAAGGATTTTTACATAATACTAATTTATTTCCTATAGTGATTGTTTTACTTCTGGATGCTAGGTGGCCTGAATAAAATTGAAAACAGATTAAGTAAACCATATGCAAATAATCAAAGTTAAAACTTTTATGTAGCTAAATATTTCTCAGATGTTAAGACTTATTCTCTGACCAAAAAACAAAAATCTTGATATACCATGATTTTCAAGCAAAAGTATCTATCTATCTATCTATCTGTCTATCTATATATATATATAAAAGCCTAAGCAACCATCCAACCATACTGTCCCACTGGTAGCTATGATGCGCAATGCCCACTAGGGGGCAGACACTCCAACTGGTAGCTGTGACATGCACTGGCCACCAGGGGGCAGACACTCAACACAGGAGCTGCCGAGCTGTGGTGACTTGGTGGCTGCTGTACTTGGGTGATACACCCAGAACCAGAGAGGAAGGAGCCTGATTCCAGGGTGTGTCACCCGAGAACCACCCTCTCACAATCAGGGAGCCCTGAGGGGATGTTGAAGAGCCGATTTTGGCCGGATCCCATAGGCCAGTCCAAGGGACCCCATTGGTGCAAAAGTCTCTGCTCCAGGCTTCTAGTTCTTCAATAAATGCCTTTGAACTTCATCCTTGTCTACTGAATGAAAAAATTTCAGTGGAGTGTCCCGTCATCTCTACAGCTTTACCCTGTTTGAGAAGATCTGTGCTGCATGGCCTCTTGGTGTCTTGGTGGCTGCTTAGTGGTAGATGTGGAACTAGAATTATAGTTTGATCCTGCCTGAGGATTTGTGCCTCTTTATATTTTTATTTTTGGGGGGGAAATCCAAGTGTTAGCTATAGTCTTTATGCCACTTAGAATATTGTTCGAGCTTATGTATTTATAATGCTAATTCTCATTGTCCTTATTTGTTTTATATTCAGGATTGGTATGGAAGAAGACTTTTATGAAAATCATAGTACCATTATAACATGTCCTGCAAGCCTGGCTTTACATTTTACATGCTACCCATGAAAACATTTCCAAAAAACACTGCAAAGATTAAACTGGCATTGGGGTTCTAGAATGAAGTCTGTAATGGTCTAAGAAGCAGGAGAATTTTAGCTGTAGAACTTATTGGACGTTCTTTGTGGTTTCTCTGTTGGTCTGTGGTAGCCTCTTTCCCTTTTTTGAGGGATACACGTCGTTATTAACCAGGTTTCCTTTCAGGAGCCAACCAGAAGCTCTAGTTGCTGAGGCTCATGTGTTCTCCTGCTTCTGAGACCTGAGTGCTCATTCTGAGTCCTGTGATGCTCCCCTCTTCGCTTTCTGGCTGCACAGTGCTTGCTTTTCTCCTCTTGCCACCATCTTCTCTCTGGATTTATTTTTCATTCCAGCATGCCTGTAACACCTTTTATTTTCTCTACCGGTGTATTATATTGTGTTTGAGAATGTGTGTTTTATGTTTGTGCTTGCAAACTAACAAATCTATTCTTGCTTATATTGTAGTATATATTTTTGTATATGATGTTTGGGGGAGGTGAAGACATAGGAACAAAATACGTGTTTAATTACAGTGGAGGGGGTATCCCTAGTGTTTCTTGTGAATTATAACAAGTGTATCTTGCTTTTTATAGGGACACGAGGATTTTTAAAAACATACATGTTAATGTAAAAAGAATACTATTCAGCCCTGGCTGGGTGGTCCAGTTGGTTGAAGTGTTGTCCCGTACACCAAACAGTGCAAGTTCGCTACCCCAATTGGTGTGGCACCAGTTGATGTTTCTCTCTC
Organism: Pipistrellus kuhlii; assembly: GCF_014108245.1. Taxonomy (NCBI): domain Eukaryota; kingdom Metazoa; phylum Chordata; class Mammalia; order Chiroptera; family Vespertilionidae; genus Pipistrellus; species Pipistrellus kuhlii. Next base: position 45,252,896 of record NW_023425515.1, on the reverse strand, counting down.
ACATCTGTATCTCGCTCTCGCTCTCTCGCTCTCACTCTTTCTCAAGAAAAAAAAGTCAATAAACATATCCTCTGGTGAGGATTTTAAAAAGAAAGAATACAATTCAATTGTGATTCTGTTTGCAATGAAATTGCCTTTAATTTTATTGCTTGCCCACTTTCTGCAGGTGAGGAACAGTGGATTTAGAGATGTGTATGTGTCTTCCATTTGCATACACTTGGCTATGCCTTTTCTTAACTCAGCCTGCTCTGCGTTGTCCTTCAACCCTGCCGGCTCATCTGGACAGACAAAGCCTATATGTTTCTGGTTTTTTGTTTTGTTTTGTCTGTTTGTTTCTTACAATCACCATTCACCATTAATCTCTTCCCGTGATCCTTTAAAAAGTGCTACATGCCATAAAATAAAAAGTGACAGCTTTCAGATTGATTTAGGAACAATGGTCTTTTCTGCAACTAAATCGAAGACTTTAAGCATCTTGGAAAAAAGACCCAAGTAGTGAGCCCACACCTCAGATTAAATAAGGTTTGTTGTGTGCGGGCTACCCTGGAAGGGAAGTGTTGGTTGTGTGGGTCACTGAAGAACCCATCTGTGGGCTTCTTTTAAGGTGATGGTAATAGCTCTTTTTAGCTAGATGGCTAATCAAAAAGCTACCTCCTCTCTACCCCAGAATGGTATACCTTACTTGTTAACACAGTTTTTGCCTATAAATTCTCTATAGCAGCGCAGCTTACTGTGTTTTGTTGATAAAGTAAGCAGACCTTTAAAAGCACTCAGTTATTATTGATAGTGGTCTTAGTTCTGCCACATGCCCACCAGTTTTGGAGAAGGAAAGAGTAGTAGGTTCCTGGTGGTTGTCTCAATAAAATAAGAGGACCTACCAATTCAAAATGTAGAAAAATTTTAAGAGTTTTCATATTAAAGTATTTTTGCTGTTCTCCAGTGGCAAATGTAGAAACATGTTTAAGAACACATATAACAAATCTACCTTTCTTGATCATGAAAATATTTTGGATGTTAACCTTAGAATGCTCCTCTCAGTTACATTATACTTCCATTTGGTGAGATTGTTTCAACTGAGATTAGACCTAGTTGTAGACTGGGTTATGTATTAATGGCAGAATAAAACAACCTGGGATTGTTGCTTTGGAGAAACAAAAGACAAAATAATTAAAACTTGATCATTCTTTAGAGGTGGATAAAATTAGTTCTTGATATAGTTTACTTTTATTTCATTTTTTAAAAAGATTTTGTATTGATTTTAGAGAGAGAGGAAGGGAGAAGAAAAAGATAGAAGCATCAATGTGACAGAGAAACATCGATCTGCTGGCTACTACACGCCCCTACTGGGGATTGAGTCTATAACCTGGGCATGTACTCTGACTGGGAATGGAACAGACAACCTTTTGGTGCATGTGACAACACCCAGTCAACTGGGTTTATTTCATTTCTTTAGCACAAATTACAGTTAAGATTAATTCTGAGGCCTCTACTGCGTTTATATTTTTTTTACAATAACAAGGGACTCTGCTTTTTTGTTCTTTGAGAATTATTCAAGATCACAGTCATTAAAAACATCCGGATTAATCAAGGATTTCAATTATTATTTCATTATAATGAAATAATACTAAGAAATAGTACTTGCTTTATAGCTTTGTATGTACCTTTTCTTAAAGGTAGAGCACCAAGGGTAACCATCATTATAAAATAAAATGGTTTTTGTATGAATGAAAATGTGGCTTTAAAAAAAGTGAATGACGTTAAACATGATCTAAGTTCTAATTTTGACCTAACAATATTTTCATTTTTATGTTTTGAAAGGTAATGTTAACAGTAACAATGATATTTCTTCCAAAAATGATCTAGTAGTTTGGGATAGAAGATGAGAGTTTCCATATTGAATATTAAAAATATTTTCTCTTTCTGAATAGTTTAAATAAAATAATTCTTGATGCAATAGTTTTGTGTTATCCAGATCTGCAAGTCATTTTTAAAATGTATCTATACAAAAAGAAATGGGAAAATAAATTTATATATACACAAGAGGTTAGGTCTATAAATCTAAATAAAACAAAGTATATTACATTGATAACTAAAACATCTAACTTTTAAAAATGTTCCTAAATAATTGAAAGCTTACATTTTTACATGGGTTTTTTTCATTTGTTTATGCTTAAAAGTCATTTCCTCTTATTTTTTTGTGTTGACATACTCTGCTTTAACAAACTTGTTAAAAAGAAGCAGCCTTTAATCTACGGGGGTGTTCTTTTCCTTATCTCCTTAGGAGTCAGTGGATTACTGGGGGAAATGCTGCTTGTCCTGTGCCCTGGACTGTAGAAAGAAGATGCCGAAAGCAAAGTACATGTATCTGGCTCAAGAGCTCTTGGTTGACCCAGAATGGCCACCAAAACCCCAGACGACAACAGAAGCTAAAACTTTAGTTAAAGAAAATGGATCATGTCAAATCATCACCATTACGTAGCAGCGCATCAGTCTTGGTGGGATGTTAGTAGCAGTATTGAACAGAATGTAATTTAGGACTTTCTGATCCTGTGTGTCAGATGGCATCATTTCAATCTGTGTTCTTTCTGATATAGTAGGTGATTTCAGAGCTTTTTTAAAAAACAAAAGAAACCAGAATAAAAGATTGGCATGCCAGCTAAATTAATAATCAATCTGTGAAGTCCTCTTTCTTCAGTAACTCTGAATATTGTATTTCCACAGTTTTCTTGATTGTTACCCTCAGTAATACTCTTTACTAATATATAGGTATATAGGGTATAGAAGAAAGTAGGTATTTGGTAGGGTTTTAGACATTAGCCTTTGAGACTTAGTTTACATCTTTAAATTTATTTTCACAACTCTTAGAAAAGGCCCTAAATCTATGATTAGCCTCTAGTGAAAATAGTTAAAAAGCCTGTTTTCATTTGATTCCAACATTTCTTCCAAAGAATTATATATACACTCACCAGATTCCTTTGATAGTCTAGAGTTAGGAGTAAGTTTAATGGTGTTGCTTATAGAACAACTCAGGTAATTTCCACTTACAATTTTATATTTTCTGCACAAACTGCCTGGGTTTTATTTTTTTAATCAGCAAGGTGCTTCACTGTCTGTCTTTGGAGATGTCCCTCAAAACAATGTGTTTGTGTGTTGTCTGGTGTCAGTAGTGTAATTTGCTTTAGTTAAATGTAAACTTTTTTCATTAAGAAAAATATTTCTTTTGGTAATAGATGTGGATCTATCTTTTTGATATCTCTCCATATCTGTTTTTTCCTCCCTCTCAAGTTTTATATTATTTTAAATGTCTTTTATTTTCTGCTTTTTTAATTTTCTAAAGACATTGTATAGTAGTGAGCAGCTTTTTTTTTTTTAGTTAGATTTTTGCCTTCTAAAATCTTGAATATTTGATGTATGTCTATCCTATCAATAATAAGGCTTAAAAAATGAGCGATTTTGAACAACTGCTGAATTTGTTCAAAGCAGAATGAACTTGGCGAGAGTTTGTTTTATGCCATTAGGTGGCACTAGAGATCAGAGTTTATTTTGGATTGGATGTTTACAAATGAACATATTTTGGTGATGGCATTTTCTGGGAGAAAAGAAAAATGGAAATAAAGTTAAAGAATAGACATTAATTGAATCAAAAGAAATGTGAATAATATTTTTCACTTTTCTGTTTTGCCTAGTTAAAGCTTAAATTCTAAACAAAATAAAAGTAACTTTAAAAATGCCTTTATAGGTAAGATCCAGTAGTTTGACAAAGCCCACAGTTATGGATAAACAAGGAAACTGATACTGTTGTAAAATGGACACTAAACTTCTAAAAGTATGTGATATTATCCTGTGTTCTTCCTTAACCAATAGCATGTGTATACTGTTCACTTCTAGCTGGTCATTATTTTCCTGATCTGTACTTACCAATTTACCAAATGTTACCCAGAACTGTAGAATCAAATGATTCTCATTTTTTTTTGTGGTGCAGAGATATGAATGATGTTTGGTAACTATAGAAAAATGTAAGTTACACTCAGGATCACTGTTATTGCTATTGCCACCGATGATCCTCACATACACTAAAAAAGTTCCATCAAAAAACATAGTACGCTATTACTACACATTAGATGATAAAACAATTGTTCCATGGATGATTCTATGAAGCTATGCATCTTAGACCTCTTGAGCTGTGAATTAGCACTGTTTTCTATAGTTACTTATTCTCTTGATTGTTTTATAATTTCCACATTTATTTTCAACATGTATAAGTGTTATTCGTCAGTGATTTTCCCAGAATTGTAAATCTTATTATTTGATTTAAATTCTGAAGCGTATAATTAAGGTAATTGCTAAGTAGCAGCTTAAAAAACTCAATTATCAGATTGTATTTAACATCTTTAAGAGCATGATCATAAAGAGCTATATTTTTTACACCCTCCCTTTTTTTAATATTTAGATAGTATAAGGGTTTTATATCTCATCTGTCTATATTGCTTTCAAAGGAATAAGGTTTTTGGTAGGTGGAAAAGCATTTGTAGGAAGTTAGATTTGAACATAGACTAAGTGGGTTGTTCAAGTTGTAATTGAGCTTCCAGAAATATTATTTGAGGAATGTTTGTGAATATAGGTGTGGGTCCTACTCAGTGCCATAGATAGACTTCTCTCTCTGTAGGTCACCATTACGTAGTAATTTTGATTCTTAATTTCACATTAAATTATTTGAGTGTATACAGACCGAAATTTTAAAATCTGTACATATATTATTTTGATTTAAGATTAATATTGCCGCTTTAAATTTTATTTATGCACATACTTAAGGACAGAAATGTCGGGAAAATAATTGTTAAATAATGATATGTAACTTTTTAACTTTTTAAATAAATAACAAGATTTTTAATGTGTGTCTCCCTCAGGGTTGTTTAAAGTTTTTTTTCCCTCCCTCAAATATAAATAGTGGTGACTGTTTTGTATCTTCTAGCACCAACTGCTGTAAGGCATTGCTGCAAATAATGCTTGAGTAAAAGTGGCTAAGCCAACAACAAAATGAATACTTTTATATTAGTTTTATAATCCTTGCATTTGAGAGCTTTCCAAATTGCACTTGCATTTAAACAGAACTGTTGCAGTTTTTACTGTATTTATTTTGTTACCCCTGTTTATGAAAATACTGCACAGTTTCAAAGGCATGGTAAAAATATCAGTGTTTATATATTCTGTTTCCAAAACAGCTATACATACACTGTTCAGAGAAGAGCAAAATTCAAGCGTTAGGAAATGTTCTAAGATTTCTTGCATGTAATTTTGACATATTTTGTATATTTATGGTGGGAGGTGGTTGGGAACTTTTAACAAAATATGGGATGTTAATTTTTGTACAGTCTGGGTATTTACACATATTTTTTAATGTATTAAAATTTGGTAATTATGTGCACATTAAATTAATAAAATAGTTAACTTCCTGTTATGATTTGTTAATTCCCTAAGACTTTGGAATTTTTTTAAGAAACTTTATATCAGAAATGATATTGCATCTTTATATTTTTAAAATTATATTGCTGCTCAAGAATGGTACCCTGATGTCAAAAAGGCATACATTCATAATTGTACATTCAGCACTGTAAATAACTATGAAATTTTTTTTGATTGAAGCGTTCAAAATAAAAATCTAAATGAATAAAATAGCACTCTTTTTTCTGTGTCTTTATACATGTTTGCTTTTAGTTCAGTGGGTTTATTTTCCTGCTTAATACTTTCCCATTTCCTTTTTTAACATTGGGGTTTTTTGGTTGCTTTTTTTTAAGATTGTTTTTATTTCTTTCAAATAGGGAGGGAGGGAGGGAGAAACATTAATGATGGTGCCCAGCCACCGTGGCTCAGTGGTTGAGCATCAGCCCAAGAACCAGGAGGTCGTGGTTCAGTTTTGATCAGGGCACATGCTTGGATTATTGGCTCGATCCCAGAGGGGGGTATGCAGGAGGCAGCCAATTAATGATCCTCATTATTGATGTTTCTATCTTTCTCCCTCTCCCTTCCTCTCTGAAATAAAAACATTTTTAACAATTAAAAACAAACAAACATCAATGATGTGAGAGAATCAGGGATTGAACCTGCAACTCAGACATATGCCCTGACTGTGAATCAAAACGGAGACCTGGTTCCTAGGTTGATGCTCAACCACTGAACCCACCAGCCGGGCTAACTTTGGGTTTTTGAAGGAAGTAAATGCAGCATTCTACATTTATGTCTGTGGTCACATACAATGTAAAGCCAAATGTTAACTGGCAGGCGGTCTGCGGGAAATGGTGAACTATAAAATTAGGGAGTCTATTAATAGTTGGGAAGATCAAACCAAAAGCTAATACCATGTTTAAGACGGTGCGTTTGAAGTGAAGTATTTGTGGGTGCCAAAAGCGCCCTCCGAGGGGAGAGACGCTGTGGAGCTGACCGCTGGCCATAGAAACCCCAGGGGAAGGCAGGTTTGTGCTTGGGAAGGTGTTGCCTCGTGTGGCAGGCTCTGCAGGAGACATGCCTCCTCTGCGGTGGGCTGCATGGCGGGCTGTGATCCGGTGGACTGGGGTGGTATGAACACCAGTTTGAGCTCACGTTCTCCCATGCACTATGGTTTGTCTAGCAAATGATCATGTCCCCACAGCCTGCTGCTGTGGGCACAGTTCCTCTTATCTTCCCTTCCTCTCCGCCGCTTACTGCCAGTTACTTTATTCTTAGCGGTATATTGTAAGGAAGGACAAAAGGAATTGTATGAGTTTGAACGAGACTGTCCCTGTTCATAGTTGGGGTTGTGGTTACTCCACAGGTATTACTTCTGCTGTGTCCCAGCCTCTGTGTCCCCTATGGGGGCGGAAAAGCATGTCTCATCCAGGCAGACTCCTGCTTTTGAATGGCCAAAACCTCATAGGCCAGGGCTCTGTGGCTTATACAGAAGCCATTTGGGACAGCAGGTTTCTGACCTTTTCCACAGATCCCAGCTCCAAAGATGAACGCAAGAGCCATTGAGTAACTTCATTACTCAATGCTTCTCAGCTCTGTGTTTATTCAGTGGATCACCTCACAGTTTTGCTACATTGTCTGCAACTTCTGGACCCAGCTCTCCCTTCTCGGGCAATCAAAATGCCCTGCTCTCTTCAAAGAACAAAACTTGGAGATCTTCCTGGGGAAATAGGCTAAAGAAGCTTCGCTGGAATTTGACTCCAAGTTGCTGACTGGCTCCCCGGCCTTTTCCAGGGCAAAGGGCCTTTCACCTGGTGTGCCTATGCATGTCTGACTCACTGTGCCACCACAGCATGTGTTCTGGGCTGAGTTCCTTTTTTTCTTTTTAAAAACAAATATTTATATATATATATATATATATATATATATATATATATATATATACACACACACACACACACACACACACACACACACATATATATATATATATTTTTTTTTTTACAGAGAGGAAGAGAGAAGAATAGAGAGTTAGAAACATCGATGAGAGAGAGACATCGATTAGCTGCCTCTTGCCGACACCCCACTGGGGATGTGCCCGCAACCAATGTACATGCCCTTGACTGAAATCGAACCTGGGACTTTTCAGTCCACAGGCCGACGCTCTATCCACTGAGCCAAACTGTTTTCGGCTCGAGTTCCTTTTCTTGATTGGAGCTCAAAGATGGCCCATGACCCCTGGCAGAGGGAGTGGCTTCCCTGTGCTTTGGGACTTCATGACTTAGAGGTGATTTCAGCCAATACAGCATTTACTGGGCTTTACCTGCATTTGGCTCCATCAAACACTGCTTGGATTTCAGTGCTTTTTCTATATCTGCAAATGTCATGGATCAGGGAATTTTTCTCAACCAGGATGAAATAATTTAAGGATCACTTCTGTACCACTCCACTCAATGATTCAGAGGTTAATGTTTATTCTTTCACAATTCAAGCCTTGACTTTTTCCAGTATGTTTTAATACCTTTATCCTTATGTGTTTTTCCCTTAATGATGCCATTTTCCCTTCCAAATCACTTTATTTTTGCATTTAAATTTTAAAAATGCAATTGTGCCGAGGCCGGTTTGGCTCAATGGATAGAGCGTCGGCTTGGGGACTGAAAGGTCCCGGGTTCGATTCCGGTCAAGGGCATGTACCTTGGTTGCGGGCACATCCCCAGTGGGGGGTGTGCAGGAGGCAGCTGATCGATGACTCTCTCTCATCGATGTTTCTAACTCTCTATCTCTCTCCCTTCCTCTCTGTACAAAATCAATAAAATATATTTTTAAATTTTAAAAATGCAATTGTGATATAAGCATGTTTAGTAAAAATTTAAACCTCACAGAAAGGTATATAAGGAAGTCCACCTATTCCCTGGCTTCTCCCCCAAAAGATGAATACTGAAGTTTCTTGGTGTATCATTCCAGGAAAAAAAATATGTGTATATCCTCATGTAAATATATGTTTTTAAAAATGCTACACATGTGGAATCCCATTGCATATGCTCCGCAGCCCTTGCTTTCTGTCATTTAGTGTGTCTTTGAAAGTACGTCAGCACTTGAAGCTCAACTTTATTCACTTTAAAGTCTGCACGGCATCTTACTGCATGGACCTGCCATAATCTAAGCATCTTGTTCACGGTGATGGCCATTTAGGTTTTTGTTTCTGTTACAAATCCACAATAAGTGTTATGCTCATTTAGATAAGCATATCCATGAAGTATATTTTTATCAGTGGAATGGCTATACATACAGAATGTGTATACTGTATTTTAAATTTAGTTGATACTATTAAATTTTTTTCTGAAAAGTTTGCCCCAATTTTTATGTCCACCAATGTTGTATGAAAATGTCTAGTTCGCTCTTTATAAAACACTCTATTTTCAGGCTTTGAACATGAAAAGTTATTTTCATATGGGGTACGGCGCAGGATTTTCAAACAGCTCAGAAACAGACCTACAGACCCAGCCACTGATGAGGTGCTGGTTTGTGAGGAAGAAGGGGTTTACAGAAGCAGGGCTAGGACAGCTGGGTATCCTAATGGGAAAAATAAACTGGACTCGACTCACATCATACACAAAAACCAACTATAGATGGATTAAATAGACCTAAAAGTGAAGGACAAAGCTATAAAGTTAGGCGTTATAGGGAAATAGTTTTCTGATTTTGGAGGGAAGGGGGGGTTTATTTTAATAGACACAAACATCACAAATTAGGAAAGATGGATAACTGCCTACCACAAGACTCGGGTCTTTTGACCTCATACAGAAGGTTAAAAGGCAAATCACTAGTTGAAGATATTTATAACACCTATAACCAACCAAGGATTCGAATCCAGAATATATTACAATGCCTATTGCTCAGTTTTTTAAAGACATAGCATACATATTTTGCATATAGACAAATAGGCAAAGGAAAGCTGAATTTCTCAGAAGATGAAGTGGTCCTTAAAGTATGAAAAGTGTCTTGAGCCCATTAAAAACCATACTGACAATCATTTCACATGAATTGCAAAAAGTATATTTAAAAAAATCAATCCCAAGTATGGGCAGAGCTGTGAAGCACAGGGACTGTCCTGCACCGCAGGTGGCATCACGTATGGGTATAACTGTTGTGGGAGGCAGTTTGACAGTCCTAAGTTGAACATGTGAACACCCTTCAACTCACTTAGTGATGCATAACTGAACATCTTTGAGAATGTTTTCAGCCTTATTAATTCTAAAATGAAATGGAGTGTTGCACTGGAGGCTAGTCTAAGCCTTATTATTCATCCAAGGAGGAGGGGAATGGATTAGACTCACTGAGTGTTTCCCAAAGTGTGGTATGCGTACCCCCAGGGGTACGGGAAGAGTTTGGTGGGGGTTCGCGTTGCACCGGAGTTTGGTGGGGATATGCACTGCACCGTGCTTAGCTGTGCCTAATTCTACGTTCTCATGAGTACAAGGGGTACTCAGCGTTACGAAAATTATAGAAGGGGTACACATATGTCAAAAGTTTGGGAACCACTGGATTAGAGAACCGGGGTAGTGTGGCATGAAAAGGAAGCCTGGGGCAAGCCTGGCCCATCCAGGGGTGTGGCTACTGCAATGTATCACTGAGCTTTTCCAGCTCCACAGAGCTAGGTTGTGCCATTTATGGAGAAACTTCTCTCTCTCCTGCTCTTGTCATTAAGCTTTGACAGCAGGATGTAGGTTATATATAGTTGCTTTCGGTTTGAAAATACTTGTCATTAAAAATCCCGAATATGCCTCCTGAGACAGGGCCCTCTCCATGACTTTCTGATGAAGTCTTTATCCTGAGGATGCAGGGTCCCGCCCTTTTCCTTTGGAAAGTGCCGAATCACAGGCGAGGCTCTCAGCCTCTCAGTTGCTTTGGGGAGCAGTGCTATTCCAGGTAAGGCCGAATATTTTAAAATTAGAGGGCTTGGCGAGTTCATGAGTGCATAAGAAATGGAATGTAGCTACGAGAAACGATTTGTGTAAAATGACACATGGGAAACATTGTTTTGGCAGATTCGTATTCCTGTGTGTATTTCACAGATGATTCAATGCCAGGAGTATTAATTTTCAAACAGCTTAGAAATGATAGCTTCTTATTTATGGTTCAGTCAGATACACTACTCTCCAATTCTAGCTCTGGGACCCTCGTGAAGTCCCTTAAACGCCCTATGCCTTAGTTTCTTCATTCTTTGGGGATAATAATAGTATGTACTTCATAGGGTTAGGTAAAGATGAAATGAATCGATTCAAATACAAGTGCTGGGAAGAACGCCTGGCATTGAGTGGTACGTGTTATTTCCTGCGTTTCCCAGTGTGGCTGAGGGTGTTCACTATTTGGGGAGTGTCTGCTGTTCTCGCAGAGGAGTTGATATTGCAGATATAACGTAGCTATGACCAAAGGATTCAGGTGGTGGCTGTCATATGAACACTTCGCTGTTTCCTCCGTGACTTGGCTACAGCTAGCCCTGGGTGAGTATAAAGTCAAGAGCAGAGCTCTTTCACCATGGGCACTGCTCTGCCACAGCTGGAGCTGGAATGTGGGAATAATTACTTAATGAGTTCTATGTAAAGATTTTATTTTTATTTAAAAAAAATATATTTTATTGATTTTTCACAGTGAGGAAGGGAGAGAGATAGAGAGCTAGAAACATCGATGAGAGAGATACATCGACCAGCTGCCTCCTGCACACCCCCCCACCGGGGATGTGCCCGCAACCAAGGTACATGCCCTTGACCGGATTCGAACCTGGGACCTTTCAGTCCGCAGGTAGACGCTCTATCCGCTGAACCAAACCGGTTTCGGCCACAGGCGAATGTTTGATGTCTGCCCTTGTTGTGTGCTGTCCCCACAGGCGGCCGATATGCTGCGGGGCGCCCTGCTGTGCGCGGTGCTGGCGCTCCTGCGCGCCCAGCCTGCGCCCTCCCGCTGCCCGCCCACCTGCGGCTGCTCCGTCCGGGACGCGGTGCAGTGCTCGGGGGGCGACGTGGAGCGCATCGCAGAGCTTGGCCTGCCCACCAACCTCATGGTCCTCACGCTGTTCCGCCTGGGCCGGGGCACCCTGCGGAGCGACAGCTTCCGCGGCATGACGGTGCTGCAGCGCCTCTTGCTGACCCAAAGCCACATCGCCGCCGTCGCCCCGGGCACCTTCCAGGACCTGGGGAACCTGAAAACCCTCCGGCTGTCACACAACCACATCCGGGACCTGCCAGGCGCGCTCTTCGACAGCCTGGTGCTCCTGGAGCATCTGTATCTGGACCACAATGCGCTGACGCGCCTCGACCCACTCCTGTTCCGGAACCTAGTGAACCTGCAGTTCCTCTTCCTGAACGTGAATCAGCTCGTCTCCCTCCCCGCGGGCCTCTTGGCGCACCTGCGGGGCCTGCGGGTGCTGGACTTATCGGCGAACAATCTGACTCACTTGCCCCCGGGCTTGCTGGGTGCGCAGGCCAAGCTGGAGAAGCTCGTGCTCAGTTCCAACCGGCTCGCGGCTCTGGATCCGGGGCTGCTGAGCGGCCTGCGCGCTCTGGCAGAGCTGCAGCTGGACGGCAACCGCCTCCGGGCCCTGGCGCCCGGGGCCTTTGACCAGCTCCGCGACCTGAGCATCCTGAAGCTTTCCAGGAACCAGCTCAGGTCCCTGCCCTCCGCCCTCTTCCTCCATCTGCACAACCTGACCTCCCTGGCGCTGCACGAGAACCCGCTGGAGGAGCTCCCAGCCGTGCTCTTCGGGGAGATGGCGGGCCTGCGCGAGCTGTGGCTGAACGGCACCCAGCTGCGCACCCTGCCCGATGGCGCCTTCCGCGGCCTCGGCCAGCTGCGCCAGCTGTCGCTGAGCCGCAACGCACTGCGGACCCTGCCCCGCGGGCTCTTCCGCGGCCTCCGCAGCCTCGAGTGGCTGCGGCTCGAGCACAACCAGTTGCAGACCCTGCCGGGCGACATGTTCGAGGGCCTGCCCCGGCTGTCGGAGGTCCTGCTGAGGCACAATCCCTGGCGCTGCGACTGCGACCTGCTGCCGTTCCTGGCGTGGCTGAGGCAGCACCCGGGCCTCACGGGCCACGTGGAGCAGTCCCCGCGGTGCCAGGGGCAGCCCCGTGGCCTGCTGCTGCACGCCCTGTCGGACGGTGACCTGAGGTGTCCGAGCACCAGGGCCCCGAGCACTCCCCACTCTCTCGCCCCCACCAGGCTGGTCCTGCCCGTGGCCCGCGATCGCCCAGCCTGGGTGCCTACCAGCCCAGAGCCCTGGGCGTGGGCCCAGCCGGTGGCCGAGGGCCAGCGTCAGGACCATCGCCTGTTCTGGGGTCTTTATATGCTGCTTTTAGCCACGCAGGCCGTAATAACCGTGGTCATTGTGTTTGCTATGATTAAACTCCTCCGGCTCTTCCGAAAATTAATCAGAGAGAGAGCTCTGGTTTGAGCCAGCGGCGAAACCGTGTAACGAATGAAAAGGCGACCAGGGTATTGTTAGATGTGACTCTGGGAGAGTCCAGACAGATTGCTGCCCTCCCCTCTGCTCTCAAACCCACCTCTCTGTCTCCTCCTCCTCCCTCCTCTTTCCTAGAATTGCCTTTACATTTGTAAATTGTGACAGCTTGCTTTGCTTCATCCCTCACCGTGGGGTCCTGGGAATGTGGGTTGTGTTCACCACATCTCTGTGCCCCGGTGCCCGGTGGAGAGAGGGCTATCTCAGAGCGTCCTGAGGAAGGGTGCGGGAGAGCCGCCACCTCCAGGCCGGGGTCTGGCTCCTGTCTGGTAAATGTGCAATAAAAGAATAAAATGAATACACACGATCCAAGTGGGAGTGGCTTTTCCTGGGGAAAGGAAGGATTGTTCTCTTTACTTTTGTTTGAAAAGCAGAACTCTTCCAGTTCTTTTCCTTGTCCTATTTCTTTTCTTCTTCTTCTTCTCACTGTTTGTACCTCCGTGGGCTATTTGGGAGAGGGTGGGACTCCTTCACTCAGTGCAGGCTGAGAGAGAAAAGAGCACAGGGCCTTGCTTCCAGGAGCGCAGCAGTGACAGTCAGGCCTGAGCGCCAAGGAGCAGGAGGAAGGGCCCTGGGGAGGGTGAGTGGAGCAGAGATTTGAGACAAGTGGGAGCTCACCAGGAGCTCTAAGTGTGTGTGTGTGTGTGTGTGTGTGTGTGTGTGTATGTGTGTATGTGTATGTATGTATGTGTGTGTGTGTGTGTGTGTGTGTGTGTGTGTGTGTGTGTCCCACAGGGTGGGGGTGGGGCATTGATTCAGAGAGTCCCTGTGTGTGTGCGCGTGCCTGCAAAGACTTATGAAACTGCTATGAGAGAGAAGTCTATCATTGACACTGAACTAAATGCTACCTCATTTCACAAGCAGTTATGGAGCACCTGCCATGTGGCAGGAGTTCATGGATGCAACGGCAAGCTTGGTTTCCGGTTTATTGTGCTTGACCTCATTCTTGTTTATTCTTCCGATGGAAAGCGGTAAAAACCTTGTTGCTTTCAATGGATGCCCGTGAGCAGCAGTGGTTAAAACACGGGTGGAGTGGTGACAACCGTGGGTTCAAATCCCAGCTCCACCGCGTTCTAACTGCACAGGACGAGGGCCGGATACTTAGGTTGTACACGCCTGGGTTCCCTCGTCCCTGGCAAGGGATGCAGAGTGCCTGCTTCACAGAGCTGTGAGAATCAGAGGCACCACAGCCTGTGACAGCAGCGCAGTGCCCAGCGAACAGTCACTGCTCCCAGGTCAGCTCTTCCTAAAGGCCAGGCCGTGCCCTGTGGCACTGCCATCCTGACTTCTAACGGAGAGCTCTGGCTGCCTTTTCTGCTCTCTGAGTGTAGAGGTGAGAGAGAACTTCCTCAGACGGAAGGTTACCTTCACCCCAGTTCGTCTTCACGCGTGTGTGGCCTCAGCCCCGTGCAGGCAGGCTCTGTGCTGCCAGGCCGGAGCAATGGATCCTCAGAACAACGCCGACAGGACACGGAGCAGGGATTGCTGGGTTCCTGGCATTTGCAGGCGCACTTCTCCTTCAAGGCCACGTTGAAATGTCTCCTCCTGGTAAAGCATTTCCAGACTGCCCGGCAGACTGCCGTGTTCCCGCTGTGTGCCCCCCTCGCAGGCTGTCGGGCACTTGGCACCCTCCCCACCCCGTCTGCTCCTGGTCACCCTTCACTCCGGTGTGTGTGTGTGTGTGTGTGTGTGTGTGTGTGTGCCTCCTTGTATCATTTATTTCTACTGTTCCAAATTTTGCACCCACCTATAGCGTAAAACCCAGACTTCTTTGATGCATTACGGACTCTAGTCCTAACCACTATGCTCTCGGGCAAGCGGCCTCCCTCTCGAAGCCTCCATTTCCTCACCTGGATGGTGAGGATAGTTACGGTCCTTACCTGGTTGCAAGAACAGAATATAATAACTCAGGCCAAACAGTTAAGTCAGTGGCTGGTGCATGTGGACTCAGTAGAAGTAGGCTATTGCTACGATAGCTCTTTTGGATTTTTAAAAAAAATATATTTTATTGATTTTTCACAGAGAGGAAGAGAGAGGGATAGTCAGGAACATCGATGAGAGAGAATCATCAATCAGCTGCCTCTTGCACCCCCCCTACTGGGGATGTGCCTGCAACCAAGGTACATGCCCTTGACCAGAATCAGACCTGGGACCTTTCAGTCTGCAGGCTGATGCTCTATCCACTGAGCCAAACCGGTTTCGACTAATAGCTCTTTTGAACACACTGTGTTTTAACATATTTCACTGCCTTTGCAGAAGTTCATTCAGTCAGCAAATGTTTGTTGAGTACCTCCTCTGTACCTGGCCCTCTTCTAAGCGGAGGATGGAGCAGTGGCTAAAACCAAGTACTCACTTCCATTGGGCTTCTGTGTTGGTGTCCCCTCCAGTGAAAACATCTCCCCTGGCCATTATCTTTAAACATTCAGAAAAGTTAAGAGAATAACTTTGGACACCTGAACCTGCTTTATACAATCTTTATTCTTTGCTTTATTTGCTTCAGATATTTTTAAAAATATATTTTATTGATTTTTTACAGAGAGGAAGGGAGAGGGATAGAAAGTTAGAAACATCGATGAGAGAGAAACATCGATCAGCTGCTTCTGTACACCCCCTCACAAATGCCTCCATCGCAAAACATGCTCGTTATGATTTGCATGTTTGCTTTTTGTTTGTTTCCACTGAGTGGAGGCATTTCCTTGCAGGAAAGCAACAGCCTTAACAGTAGGTAAATTACTATTGGGAAAAATTAACTCCCAATTGGGAATTCCCTCTGAGGTACAGGAACTGAGGGATTCATTCACTGGGCAAATAATGCAATCCATTCGTAGTATTTGGCCTATTCTACAATATTTTCATCGTGCCCATCACCCCAGTTCTCTGGATTGGTAGAACATGAAAATGACACCATTAAAGCTCAACTAGTTACGTTTTCAGAAGCCTTTAATTTCCCTTGGCCAAAAGCTCTCCTTATATGCTCCTTGACCTGAAATCAACTTCTTTTGGTAAACACATAGCTTATCTCCTCCTTAAATAGTCACTGGTCACCCTATGCTTCTGGATGAAAGGTCCTATGAATCAACCTTACTAAAAGGAGACATTCTGAAACCGGTTTGGCTCAGTGGATAGAGCGTCGGTCTGGGGACTGAAGGGTCCCGGATTCCATTCTGGTCAAGGGCACGTACCTTGGTTGTGGGCACATCCCCAGTGGGGGGTGTGCAAGAGGCAGCTGGTCAATGTATCTCTCTCATCGACGTTTCTAACTCTCTATCCCTCTCAATTCCTCTCTGTGTAAAATCAATAAAATATGTTTTAAAAAATCTTTTAAAAAAATAAAAGGAGACATTCTGCATTATTTTTTTAATATATTTTATTGATTTTTCACAGAGATGAAGAGGGATAGAGTTAGAAACATCAATGAGAGAGAATCATCGATCAGCTGCCTCTTGCACACCGCCTACGGGGGATGTGCCCGCAACCAATGTACATGCCCTTGACCGGAATCGAACCTGGGACCTTTCAGTCCCCAGGCCGACGCTCTACCACTGAGCCAAACCGGTTTCAGCCATTCTGCATTATTATCAGGAACTTATCAACCAGCTTATTAACCAGGGACAGGTTAATAAGTGGATACATTAGTGACATTCATTTCACAGTGCACTCTCAGCAGACAAGACTTCGAGGACTGTGGCTTACAACCAGGAGATTTTGTCCATTGGAAAATGTAAGACTTTCTCCAACTCAGTGGAAGGGATCTTAACCACGAATAGACAGCTGCCCCTGTCTGTGACATTTGCCTCCCTCCTCCTACAGCAGAGATCAGACAGACTCTTTGAGGATAAGAAGCCGCTGACATCAGGGATATACAGCTTTCCCAAGACATCCACAAGGCCTGTAGACTTACAAACTGTGAACATGGTTCATCTTACCAATTTTCTAGGTCTTTTCTAATCTTTCAGTGAAGTTTCAGAATTCTTTCATAAAATCTTGCACAAATATTGTTAGGTTTATTCCTAGGTCTGCTCCCCTATTGTGAATTCTTGTTGCTATTGTAGTTGTTATCACTTTTTAAAATTACATTTTCTGATTGCTTATTACAGGTATAAGGAAATGGAATTATTTTTACATAATTATATTTTATCTGACAACAAATCTAATAATTCGTTTCTTCCTATTGAAAACTTATATCTTTTATTTATTTATCTTTCTATCTTAAAAAAATCTTATCTGCACTGGCTAAAACTTCCAATATAATGTCAAACAGAAATGGTGATAATGAGGACTTCCGGCGGGGCATGCGAAGTCCCGGCGATTCAGCTTTGGCGGCGGTGGCATCGGCGGTGGCGGCGGCGTCTTGACCACGCTCCGGGCCTTCACCTGCGATGACCTGTTCCGCTTCAACGACATTAACTTGGATCCACTTACAGAAACTTATGGGATTCCTTTCTATTTACAGTATCTTGCCCATTGGCCAGAGTATTTCATTGTTGCAGAGGCACCCGGTGGACAGTTAATGGGCCATATTATGGGTAAAGCAGAAGGCTCCGTTGCTAGGGAAGAATGGCATGGGCATGTCACAGCTCTGTCTGTTTCTCCAGAATTTCGACGCCTTGATTTGGCTGCTAAACTTATGGAGTTGTTAGAGGAAATTTCAGAAAGAAAAGGTGGATTTTTTGTTGATCTCTTTGTAAGAGTATCTAACCAAGTTGCCGTCAACATGGACAAGCAGCTGGGCTACAGCGTGTACAGGACGGTCATCGAGTACTATTCAGCCAGCAATGGGGAGCCCGACGAGGATGCTTACGATATAAGAAAAGCACTTTCCAGGGACACTGAGAAGAAATCCATCCTACCATTACCTCATCCTGTGAGACCTGAAGATATTGAATAACCATGGGCAGTGGTTCTTAGGTTAATGCTCCAGATATTTTGTGGATAATATTATCGGGTCTAGTAATAATTAATGTCGTTTTTAAACATTCGTTTAAAATCTTGCTTGGCGTTGACTTGTATTGACATAACCTTCAAACACGTGGTATCTACAGAACGTGTGAAGTGCAATTAACAAGTTTTGCTTGAAAAAGTTTGTGTTTGGTTTGGTTTTTGTTGCAAAACTAGGGCTAAGAAGATCGCGGATGAAGAGCATATTCTGCACTGCATGCTTTACGAGTTCCAATTAGGAAGAAAAGCAAGTGAGGCTGCAAAAAACATCTGTAGTGCTCTTGGTCAAGATGCAGTTAGCGCCAGAAAATGCCAGCGTTGGCTTGAGAAATTTCGCGAGGGAAATTTTTCGTTAGATGACAAGAGTGGTCGAGGCCGTATGTCCAATTTTGATCAAGAAGCTCTTCAAGCTCTTTTGGTGCAAATTCCTCAAATTACCCAACAAGAGCTTGCGACAACTTTAAATTGTTCACAAAAAACAATTTCCAATCAATTGCGTGCACTTGGCAAAGTCCAAAAGTTTGGAAAATGGGTTCCTCATGAGTTGACCGACAACAATTGCAATCAAAGAGTCACAATTTGCAGTTCACTCCTCTCTCGTCAAAACCGTTTGCCGTTTTTAGAGCAAATTGTTACCGGAGAGGAAGAATGGGTGCTGTATGTTAATTTGAAAAGGCGGCCTCAATGGTTGGACAAAAATGAGGCTCCGCAGCCCACGCCAAAACCTGACTTGCATGCGAAAAAAGTGATGTTGTGTGTTTGGTGGAATTTTAAAGGAATTCTTCATTATGAACTTTTACCATCTAACCAAACCATTACAAGTGCAGTGTATAGTGCCCAATTGGAAAGGTTAGCCCAAGCTTTAAGAGAAAAAGAACCCGCGCTGATTAATCGGAAGGGCGTCATTCTTCACCACGATAACACACGACCGCATACTGCAAGAATCACTGCTGAAAAACTGCGCCAGTTGGAATGGGAAGTTCTCCCTCAACCTGCATATTCTCCTGATATTGCCCCTTCCGATTACCATTTGTTTCATTCTTTGCAAAACTTTCTTCTTGGAAAAAAATTTAATAATGAAGAATGCCTCAAAAATGCATTGACCGAATTTTTTGCATCAAAATCACAAGAATTTTACAACAGAGGGATTAAAATGCTTCCTGAGCATTGGGCACAAGTATAATAGAAAACAACGGCAACTATATTGTTGATTAAATTTTGTTGTATTGTTTAAATAAATTCGATTTAAAAAAGGTATTAGAAAACGACATTAATTATTACTAGACCTAATATTTTCATTGGATGACATTAGACTTCTGTTAGAGAAAAGCACTTATTTAAAAGTACTTTAAAGACTTCAAGAAAATATTTTAATTCCTTGTTTCCAGGTAGCATCATCATACCTATTAAAGCTGTCCACTGTAATAAAATTCAGTCAGAAAGGCAGCTAAGTCAGATGGAAACATTCTATTATACTATCATAGTTCATAATATTCACTATATGCTAGGAGGAAAAAAGCCCCAATCTCCTCCTAAATTCTATGCCTGAGAACCACTGCTGCATAAATATAATTTTTTTTATTTGGTATTGAACTATTGATTGAAGCTTTAAAACAATTTATGAAATATTAAATCTAAGATGTATAATAAAGTACACTGTTGACTCTAAAAAAAAAAAAAGAAAGAAAGAAATGGTGATAATGAGTGTCCTTAAAAGCATCTGATTGCAACTAAAATGCCTCTAAGGTTTCATCAATATATGTGACATTTCTTTTTTATATAAAGGTAATTTTTAATTAGAGGCACATAGATTTTTAAAAAATAATTTTATTGATTTTTTACAGAGAGGAAGGGAGAAGGATATAGAGTTAGAAACATCAATGAGAGAGAAACATTGATCAGCTGCTTCCTGCACACCCTCCACTGGGGATGTGCCCGCAAGCAAGGTACATGCCTCTGACCGGAATCAAACCTGGGACCCCTCGGTCCACAGGCCATTGCCCTATCCACTGAGCCAAAACAGTTTTGGCCACATAGATTTTTTTTTAAATAATTTTTTATTGTTCATTTTATTACAAATGTTCCTTTTTCCCCCCCACCATTGCTCTCCTCCACCAGGTTCCCACCTCACCCTCTGCCCTTTCCCCATTCCCCATTGTCCTCATCCATAGGTGCACAGTTTCTGTTCAGTCTCTTCCCACATCCCCCTCTCCCCTTTTCCCCAAGAATCGTCAGTTCACTTCCCTTCCATACCTCTGATTATATTATATTATATTCAACAGTTAATATTGTTCATCAGATTTTTTTAATCTCCTTGGTTTTTAGATTTACTTGTTGATAGTTACGTATTTGTTGTTCATAATTTTTATCTTATTTACTTTCTCTTCCAAAAGAACCCCCTTCAGCAATTCATATAATTCTGGTTTGGTGTTGATGAACTCCTTTAGCTTTTTTTTTTATTAGTGAAGCTCTTTATCTGACCTTCGATTCTGAGTGATAGCTTTGCTGGATAGATTATCCTTGGCTGTAGATTCTTACTATTCATCACCTTGAATATTTCTTGCCATTCCTGTCTGGCCTGGCCTGCATGGTTTCTGTTGAGAAGTCAGCTGACAATCATATAGGTGCTCCTTTATAGGTAACTACCTTCTTTGCTCTTGCTGCTTTTAATATTCTCTCTTTGTCTTTTGCTCTTGGAATTTTAATTATGATGTGTCTTGGTGTGGTCCTCTTTGGATTCCTTTTGTTTGGAGTTCTGTGTGCTTCCTGGACTTGTAAGTCTAATTCTTTCACCAGGTGGGGGAAATTTTCTGTCACTATTTCTTTCAGTATGTTTTTGATATCTTGCTCTCTCTCATCTTCTGGTATCCCCATAATTCTGATGTTGGTTCGCTTGAAGTTGTCCCAGAGGTTTCTTACATTATCTTCAATTTTCTGGATTCTCTTGCCTTCTTGCTTCTGTGGAGGAGTGTCTTCTGGTTCTTTATGTTCCAAATCTTTGACTTGATTCTTATGGTCTTCCATTCTGTTTTTAGGATTTTGTATAATATTTTTATTTCAGACAATGTATTCTTTATTTCTTGTTGATCCCTTATCATTTCTTGTTGACTCCTTATTAATTCTAGTTGATCTCTTTTCATATCCTCATAGGTCTTATCCATCTTTTCTAGGAAATTCTTGAAAAACCTCATAAGCGTAGTTTTGAACTCTGTATCTAGTCACTTTTTGTCCTCTTCTTTCGTTTGTGATCTATTTCATTGTTGCATTTCGCAGTTACAGATGGGACGGGATTTCAGGGTGGAGCCTATAGCCTTGGCTTCTGTCAGCCCCGCCCTATGCGGTTCCTGGGTCTCAGGGTCCTTCAATACTCGTTGCAAGCACCTCTGAGAGAAAGGTGCTCTCGATTTTCGCTGCTACCAAACAGTCTATGCTCTCCCCCAATGAGCCCGGTATTGAGGTTCAGTTCAGTTGTAAGTGGAGTTGGAGGTGGCGTTCAGAGCAGACTGGAGCCCCAGTCTCCTTCCGGCCAGGGCAATCCCGCGGCACAACCGACTGTCCCTTCTCTGCGCGCAATGTGCGCGCTGCTGGGACCTCCTCTCGCCGCTCCCCCGGGGTTCCGCCTTACAGCCTAGCTCCCTATGGATGAGCCTGGGTCCCCGGGGTCTGGCCTAGAACTGGGGTTCAGAGCAGTCACAACTGGGGCCCAACGCAGTTGGAGCGTTTATCTCCTTCCTGCTAGGGAACGCCAGCCAGGCACTCGGCCTCCCTCCTCTCCAGCTCTGTCCTCTCTGCGCGCGCCGCGTGTCTCCGTACCTTGGGCTTTTCCAGCTCTTCCGTGCTTCCTTCTGGTTTTCTCCTTGCTTCTCGTTGTAGAATTTCCAGTCAGTTGACTTTCCTGTAGTTCTGGGTAATGTCTATTTTATATTTTAGTTGTATTTTATTGAAATTGTTGTGTGCGGCTGCGGCTAGGTGTTTACCTGAGTGCAGCCATCTTGGATCTTCTTGGCCACATAGATTTTTTAAAAATTGATTTTTAGAGAGAGATGAAGGGAGAGAAATATATATAGAGAAAAAACATTGTTGGAGAGAAACATCATAGATTGGCTGCCTCTTGCACTCCCCCTACTGGGGATGGAGCTTACAATCTCAGACATGTGCCCTGACTAAGGATCAACTTGGTTCCTGGGTTGATGCTCAACTGCTGAGCCATACTGGTCAGGCTAATGTGACATTTCTAACCCTAGTTAGTTAAGTATTTTTTTAAGTCATGTGTAAATGTTAAATTTTATCAATATTTTTTCATCATTAAGATGCATATATAGTCTTTCTCCTTCAATGTGTTAAAGTGGTTAATAAAACATATAGATTTTGAAAAATAAATTTATTATTGCATTCCTGAAGCAAACTGAGCCTGGTTATGCATTTAAAAAATGCATTGTTGGCCAAAACCGGTTTGGCTCAGTGATAGAGCGTTGGTCTGCAGACTGAAAGGTCCCAGGTTCGATTCCGGTCAAGGGCATGTACGTTGGTTGCGGGCACATCCCCGGTAGGGGGTGTGCAGGACGCAGCTGGTCAATGTTTCTCTCTCATCGATGTTTCTAGCTCTCTATCTCTCTCCCTTCCTCTCTGTAAAAAATCAATAAAATATATTTAAAAAATGTATTGTTGGATTCAGTTTACTAATATTTTGTTTCAAACTTTTATTATCCATTCATTGGTGAGATTCTCTTGTGAATCTTTCAAAAATAATACATTTGACTGATTTTAACTGAATCATCCAAATTATGCAGCCTCATAAAGCAGATGGGGACAATTGCTGTGGACAGTTTATAAAACATGGGATTATCTATTTCTTGAATGTATTATAGAACTATTTTTTAAGACCATTTTGGCTTGGTTTTATTGTATTACTTATTGCTGCATAGCAAATGACACAAATCTCAGTGGCTTAAAACAATCCTATCTAATAAAAAAGTAATATGCAGATTGACTATCACTCCAATACACAAGATGACTGCCTCCATGTGGTCAAAGATCCTACCCCTATGTGAGCACAAGATGGCCAGCAGGGGAGGGCAGTTGGGAGGCACCAGGCCTGCAAGGGAGGGCAGTTTGCGGCAATCAACCCTTCAGGGAGGGCAGTTAGGGGTGACCAGGCCGGCAGAGGAGGGAAGTTGGGGGCAAACAGGCTGACAGGGGAGCAGTTAGACATCAATCAGTCTGGCATGAGTGGTTAGGGGGTGATCAGGCTGGCAGGCAGAAGCAATTAGGGGCAATCAGGAAGGCAGGGAGGTGAGCAGTTGTGAGCCAGCAGTCCTGGATTGTGAGAGGGATCCCAGATTGGAGAGGGTGCAGGCTGGGCTGAGGGACAATCGCCCCCCTCCTCGCCCCCATGCACGAATTTTGTGCACTGGGCCTCTAGTAACATACATTATCTCACAGTTTCTGAGGATAGGAAAATTGGGAGCAGTTTCATTGGGTGATTCTGGCTTAAGGTCTTTCATGGGTTATCATTAAAATGTTGGCTGAGACTATAGTCATCTTCACAGGGGCTGGAGGATATGCTTCCAAAATATCTCACATCATTGTTGTCCGTTCTTAGCAGGCTAATGACAGAAGGCCTCAGAGCCTTGCCAAGTGAACCTTTTCATAGGGGGCTTGAGTGTCTTCATGACATGAACTTGGTTCTTGGGTTAGTGCTTAACCGTTGAGCCATACTGGCCAGGCAAATGTGACATTTCTAACTCTAGTTAAGTATTTTTTTTAAAGTCATGAGTAGATGTTAAGTGTGTTAAAGTGGTTAATAAAATTTATAGATTTTGAAAAATGAATTCATTATTGCATTCCTGAAGCAAACTGAGCCTGGTTATGCTGGCACCCACCAGATTTAGAGAGAGAGCTCAGCGCAGCAGTCACAGTGCCTTTTACAATGCAGCCTCAGAAGTCATATTTCATCATTTCCAGTTTCCTCCTGGTTTACTGAAGTCAGCCCTATTCACTGTGGGAGAAAGGGGATAGTAGGAGCAGGATCTCGGGGAGCCACATGGGAGCCTGGCTACCACAGTGTGTGTAAGCCACGTGGTTTATTTTTTAAATTATTATTATTTTAATACATTTTATTGATATTTACAGAAAGGAAGAGAGAGGGACAGAGAGTCAGAAACATCAATGAGAGAGAAACATCAATCAGACTCTTCCTGCACATCTCCTACTGGGGGTGTGCCCGCAACCCATGTACATGCCCTTGACCAGAATCAAACCCGGGACCTTTCAGTCCACAGGCCGACGCTCTATCCACTGAGCCAAAAACAGTTAGGGCCATGCGGTTTATTTTTAACTACTGATTTCATTGTTCCGGTGGTTGTAGATCTATTTAATTTTCTATTTCCTCACTGTTATTCCATTATGTATATTTTAGGAAGTTGTTCACTTTTATCTCTAAGTTTTCAAATTTCTTAGCCTACCATTTCTCATATTTTTATTTCTATTTTGCTTTAAAATCTCTGCTGTGCCTATAATTGTCCCCTTTTTTTTTCATCTCTAATATTATTGTATTTATATCCATTTTCTTTTTTCTTCGACCAATCTTGCAATATATATTTTTAATTTTATTAGCACTTTCTAAGAACAAACTTTGGGCTTTGTTTCACCTCTCTATTGTGCTTGATTTCATTTATTGTCAGCTTTTATCTTTATTTCCTTCCTCTATTTTCTTTGAGTCTATTTAGTTGTTATTTCTTCATGACTTAGGTCAGATACAAAGCCCATTAATGTTCCTTCTTCCTTCATTTTCAGATTACAAATCTCCCCTAATTACTGCTTGAACAGCAGTTCCAGTTTTAAACTGTGATATTATTGTTAATGCTAATTCTCTGTTATTGTCCAATTCTGTATTTTCTCATTTCCATTATGGTTGTTTTCTTTGAGCTGAGTACTTAGAAGTATGTTTTTTATTCCAAGTTTTTAATCTTTTTATTATAGTTGGTATGATCCCAATTCTTTGAACACTTTTGAAACTTGTTTTGAAACGTAGCCAATTTGGGGAAATGTTCTGCATGTGCCTGAGGGAGAAAAATTCTTTTAAATTGGGTTCAGGATATTATATCTCCACGAGATAAAGCTTGTTAATTGTGCTGTTCAAGACTCCTATAAACTTACTAAGTTTTTGGTTTGTTGATTAATTACAGAAAAAAAAATTGATTGTGAATGTGTTAAGTTTCTGTTATATTTCTATCTATTTATATCTATCTATGTATATCTCTATCTCTATCTCTATCTCTATCTCTATCTCTATCTCTATCTATCTCTCTATATGTGTCTCTAGTAAGCCACACAGAAATTTTAAATTTCTGTTAATGTTTTCAAAGATATTTATGTAGTTTTTAAAAGTTTTATGTAGTTATGTTAATGTTTTATTTTAAGGTATATGTCTTTAATCCTATAATATTTTCTTTTTCAAGTCTATTTTATGTGTTTATTTTGAAACCACCCAGCTTTCTTTTGGTTAGTATCTACATAGTATATATTTTTCCATTCTTTATTGTCACCTTTTTTCTTTAGCTTTATTTTAGGTGTGTCTTTTCTAAGCAGCATGAAATTGGTTTTTTTCTCAATTTTATTTAGATGGCATCTTTCTATTAATAACTGAAATTGATCTGCTTATATTTGTTTTAGTGTTACTGATATATTGTTACTGCAAAGTTATTTTTTTTTATATTTTAAAATTGATTTCAGAGAGGAAGGGACAGGGAGAGAGAGAGAGAGAAACATCAGTGATGACAGAGAATCATTGATTAACTGCCTCCTGCACACCGCACATTGGGGAGTGAGTCTGCAACCTGGGCATGTGCCCTTGACCAGAATCGAACTTGGAACCCTTCAGTCTGCAGGCCAACAGTCTATCCACTGAGCCAAACCAGCTAGGGCATTTTTTATTTTCTATTTCTCATTTTCTTTCTTTGCTTCCATGCCCCCCTTCTTTCATGCCCTCTGGTGGATTGATAAATTTGCATTACTCTCTCATATATGCTGGGTTTCATTGTTGTTGTTGATATTCTTTCAGTGGTTATCTTTTTAAAACATGCATACTTAATTATAACTTTTTCTAACCAGTTTTTAAGTATACCATCTTTCTTTTCTATTTCTAAACATGGGATTGATATTACTATTTTAACTGCCCAGTGAACACGAACAACCATCTTTGTATCTTTGAAAGGGAGAGGGAGAGAGAGGGGGGATTATTAATGTGAGAGTGCAATATCAATTGGCTGACTCCTGTAAGCCCCCCACTCCACTGGGGATGGATCCCACAACCTGGGCATGCGCCCTGACCAGGAATCAAACTGGCAACCATTTGGTGCACGGGACGATACCCAACCTACTGAGCCACAACAGCCAGTTTAATTTATTGATATATTATGTATTATGCATTTCTGTGTGTGTATACACACACACACACTAGTGGCCTAGTACATGAAATTCATGCACGGGTGGGGGTGAGGGGGAGGTGTCCCTCAGCCAAGCCTGTATCCTCTCCAATCTGGGACCCCTTGGGGGACATCCAACTGCCTGTTTAAACCAGCAGTTGGACATCCCTCTTGCAATCTGGTACCGCTGGCTTCTAACCACTCACCTGCCTCCCTGCCTGATTGCCCCTAACCACTTTGCCTACCAACCTACTCCCTCCCCCAGCCCCGCCCCTGCAGGTCTTCTCACTCCCAACAGACTGATCACCCCCAATTGCCCTCCCCTCCTGGCCTGATCGCCTCTAACCACCTCTGCCTCAGCCCTGCCACCATGGCTTTGTCCGGAAGGAAATCTGGAAGGTCTCTGGGTCTAATTACATATTACCTTTTTATTAGCATAGATGGTTGAATCATATAAAATTTCTAATATTCAACCATTTTTTTACATTAAAAAACCCAATAATTTCATGTGATTCAACCTTAAAGTTCTAGCACCATATCTAGTTCTTCTAATGATTACCTTTGTAACTTTAAATTTCACCTTTATGCCTTGTTCCATTAACTATTGATGATTTCTATTAACACCTTGCTCTATAAGTAGACACAGAGTTCTTATTTGTCTCTATCTCTCTTTTTCCTTTCCACCTAACAATTTCTGTCAAGATTGATTACTTTAATATTCTCTTATCATAAATAAAATTTTGGTGATGGTTGGAAAATCTTGTAAATAATAAAAAGGAGTTGGTGCCCTTGCAAATATTATGTACTATAGTGTCAAGTGATTACACTGTGATTACAACTCCTTTCAAGCACTTCCTTCTTCCATTTTTCTAGAATTTCTAGAAACCACTCTGGATCTGTTTTTTTTTTCTAAAGCTTCTCTTCACAGCTTTTCTTAGTTGCTTCTATTGTTTCCTAAATTTCTAGTTTACACCCTCATTTTATATCTTATAAAGAGAAGGAATACAGAGGGCATCCTCATTTCTTAGTCTTTGCCTGAAATTTTCTTTATTCTTTTTTTCTCTCAAACTTGATTGCTAGTTTAGCTGGGAATAAATTCTACATTCAGATTATCTTCTCCAACCAAGACCACTGTTGAGAATTTGTTATTACTTATAGTTGACTCTTTTTTGGGGTTTGGAGAAAAGCCTTTCAGATCTCTCCCTTGTTCTTGTGTCCTGGTTTCAATGTGATGGGCCATGTATTGTTCTATTGCATTCACACTGCTGGAGGCACCAGAGTCCTCTGGAGATCTGTGTCCTTAAGTTGTATGAAATTCTCTTACACTATTCCCTTGATAATTTTTCCCCTCTCCTGTAATCCTTTTTATCTTCTCTTTTCTATTGTCTTTTTAATTATTTTATTTATTTTTTATTTTTGTATATTTTATTGATTTTTCAGAGAGGAAGGGAGAGGGATAGATAGTTAGAAACATCAATGAGAGAGAACCATCGACCAGCTGCCTCCTGCATACCCCCCACTGGGGATGTGCCCACAACCAATGTACATGCCCTTGACCGGAATCGAACCTGGGATCTTTCAGTCCGAAGACTGACGCTCTATCCACTGAGCCAAACCGGTTTTGGCTATTGTCTTTTTAGTCTCTTTTCTCATTGCCAGAGACTTCTCAACTCTACCTTCCAACAATTTAATTAAATGACTAATTTCTGCAATTGTATTTTAGAATTCAGTGATCCTTGTTCTTTGATTGTTCTTTTTGTTTATAGACTCTTATTCTTGTTTTATAGTTGCAGTCTTTGGAATTTTTCTTAGAATAGTAGAGTTAAAAAATTTTTGTTGCCTCTTACTTTCTGAGCTATGTATCTGTTTTTCTTTGGGATTTTGTTATTGTTGTTTCCTTGCTTCTCTTAAATCCTTGGTTGTTGGCTCATATTTTAAAAGTAAGGCAATAAAAATAACCAACTTTTGGAGCTTTGTGCTCATGGGCAATAGTTGTTGACTGGCAGGTTTCATGTGAAGATGCCAGGGTAGAAAGCTGAGTATTTACTGACCTCTACATGCCAGAATGTGTATGGGGGGTTGTTTCTCCCAGGACCTTGAAATTTCTTTAAATAACTTGCTTGTTTGTATATTTGTTTTCCTAGGGAAACAAAGCAGAGACAACTGTTCCATATACCTGGTTTTTTACTCCGGGACCTCAGGCCTGTCTTACACTGTGCCTAGTGTCATGAATTTTCAAGCCTCTTTGGGATTTTATTTTAAAAAATGAGATGTTTGCGCCTGTGGCTTCCTCCTCTTCACCTACCTGCCATTGTTCTGTTCCATTGATTTGCTGAAATCACCAGTCCACTGCTAATTCCTTTCCCCTCCCTGTGATGATGTGGGTTGATACCATTTCAATTCCTTTACTGCCATCTAAGTGGGATTCAGGGAGGAAGAGACAACAACTGGGTACAAATGATTTGCATGTATAACTGAAAGTCCATTCCTTTCTGTTCTCCAAGTTTCCAGTCTGGAAGTTTCTTTGACTTCCTTCGGGCAAAATTGGGGTGCCTGGGTCCTGAGTTCCTCCTGCACTTTGGGTTTCTCCACCGCCCCCCACCCCCTACCCCTCACCCCACTTCAGGTTGCAATTAGCTTATTTTTCTGAAACCATTGCAGGTTGGGCTCTGAACCTCTGAATTTCAGTTGAGACTGGAAATGACTAAGGAGGTTTTGGGGAGAAGTCACTCTGGGCTTCCCAGCTTTAAAGATCACCATTACTACCAGGGCGTGCCGAGGGCAGGGAGATTCTGGGACTCGCTGCCTAGTTGCTGCACACGCCCTCATTAGGCATCTGGGATGTTATAAAGGTGATCTCATCAACATCATAAAAAAACAAGCATTCATTCATTCCAGCAGCTGGATCCAGAGTCCTGGAGCCCCTGGGCGGGGCGGGGGGGGCGGGGGGACGGGAACAATGAGCAGCCTCTGCCCAGTGACACCTTCCTCCACCCCCGTCCACCCTCCGCCCACGCTTCCAGGTGCTTCTATCTCCCCGGCATCGATACTGCTCTTTCCAAGTCCAACCCTTGGCAGGGTTCTGTGTTCCAGCTGCTAATCTATTCAATCAATCCTCACTACACATCTGGCTTATAAGAATCCAAGAGGATAATGCCCGTAAAAGCGTGCTGTGGACTGAAGCCCAGGTCAGCAGTGCGGGGGCCCTGTTGGCACACCTCAAGGGCAGGATGGCATCCACTCCATTGCCTCCACATCCCAGAGCGTGAGCTAGAGCAGTGCCACCGGGCACAGAGGAGGCCCAGGAACCAAGGGCGTCCACAGAGGATGCAGGGTGTGTCTTCTCTGCAAGCCTTTCCCAGGCACTGTCCTCCCTGCACTGCCCCACCCAGCCCAGAGCCCCCCATGTTCTTCCCGAAGCCACACCCCAGCTCGCCTCAGGCAAGGGGCAGAGAATTGGGCCTGTGCACTGGCTCCAAACCAGCAGCAATTTATGTTCCCAGTGACATCAAAAGAGAAATGGAAAATATCAGTATTGCTGAGTTTTTGCCCCTCAAAGCTCAAGTTCAAATTCAGCCTCATTCAAGTCCTTTTCAGTTGATTTGTAGGACAGAAGTAGAGGGGATGGCATCAATGAAGTTCTTCAGACTGCCCAGTCTCCTGAGTATATTGGCCTGGACAGCTATCTGCCCCAGGGCATTCACAGTCTACCTGAGAGAACCTCCTGCATGGATCAGACCCCTGTGGGCCACCATCCTGCCACAGCCCAGCACTCCTTTCTGGTTCAACGACAGAAACTCCTGGGCACTATGAGATCGATACCATTTCCAGCGATGATGAAAACATCAGTGTTCAATTTAAGGAAGGTTCTCCTCTGTTCATATCTGTCAACAGAAAGAAAGCAGCCTTCATAGGTAGTGAGCCTCACAACCCTAGGGGCAATCAAGCAGAGACCAGCTCTTTCTGGAAAAGAAAAGAAAGCAAATAATAATAAAGAACAAACACCAGCCATGGTTTTTTTTTTGTTTTTTTTTTTGGTCTCCTTGTCTTGTAAATTCCTCTGGTAAATTATCTCTTCTTTTTCTAGCCAGGGTGTTGCTGCATAAAACTGGGGCACAGCTTAAAGAATTCCCATCTGATGCCTCTTCCCTCAGGCAGTTAGTTGTTCCCCGTGGCAGGCAGAATAATGGCTACCAAAACCATTCATGTCCTAATTCCAGAACTATTAATATGTCAATATGTTATCTTTCTGGGCAAAAGGAATTTTGCAGAATCCATTAGGTTCAGAACTCTGAGATGGGGAGATTATCCTGGATTATCCCGGCAAACCCAATGTAATCACCAGAGTCCTCCAAAGCCAGAGAAGGGGGCAGGAGATGAGAGAGATCTGAAGATGCGCCGGTGCTGATGGTGGCCGCCGGATGTGGGCTGACTCTAGAAGCTGGAAAGGGCAGAGAGGCATCCTCTCCTGGAGCCTCCAGAAGGAACCCATCCCTGCAGACACGGATTTCAGACAGAGAGACCCATGTGGTTTGTGGAAACTTGTTACAGCAGCAACAGGAAACTAACCTGTCCCATTTCTTTTGTTGTTGTTGTTGTTCGTTTTGTTATTGTTTGTTTTTATTTTTGTTTTTCTCTGTCCCATTTCCATGCCTCAGTTATAGCATCTAGCACATTGTACTGTAATTCTATATGTACCCGGCTCCTTGGGGTAAAAGCTATGCATTAAGTAGTTTTTCCAGCATGGCATTGCAGGGCACAGTAGAGAGAATTAGTGCTCACTCGAATGGATATATAACATATTAGCGGCCCTTCAGAATGAGACCCGACTTCAACACATGCTGCACTATTGGGGAAGTTTACCTGTGACCCCATTGCCCTTAAATGCTCTTATTTTTTTAAAGTATATTTTTATTGATTTCAGAGAGGGAGGGAGAGGGGGAGAGGGATAGAAATATCAATGATGAGAGAGAACCATTGATTGGCTGCC
Source organism: Pipistrellus kuhlii (assembly GCF_014108245.1). Classification (NCBI taxonomy): domain Eukaryota; kingdom Metazoa; phylum Chordata; class Mammalia; order Chiroptera; family Vespertilionidae; genus Pipistrellus; species Pipistrellus kuhlii. The sequence goes on along the minus strand of NW_023425515.1, from coordinate 45,221,587 downwards.
TCTGGCATGCCCCCACATCCCCCACACTTGGGATTAAGCCTGCAACCCAGGCATGTGCCTGACTGGGAATCGAATCCTGACCTCCTGGTTCATGGGAATCGATGCTCAACCACTGAGCCATGTGGGCTGGGCTGCTCTTCCTTATTAAGGCTTTGGAATGTCAGCATTTACCACACATTTAATTATGGGCACAGGGACTTTGCTCTCTGAATGAATGTGACTGCCCTTCCCATCTGAGGCTTGGATCCATGAGTCCAATCACTGGCTAACAGGAGAGAAGGGGCATGTGGATAGAAGCGTCCTCAGGTCGCTAGGAAGGGATTGAGATGGTGGCTTTCAACTCGAATGTTATGTTCAATCCTGGGGAGCCACAATCAAGCAGAGAGGGTGTAGTAGAAAGTAACTAGGAGGGAGATGGGTGGGGAGCTGGCTGAGAGTCAGGGGTGCTCAGCCAGGAACAGATGGGACTTGGGGTTGTAGGTCACTATGTTGAAGCAGAGTTGATATGGAGGAGAAGAAGGGGTGTGTTTCCTGTGGTTTTTGAGGGACAGAATGAAGACCAACAGGTAGGAAACACAGGGTGAGCAGGAAAGGAGATATTGGCTCAGTCCAGGGAAGAACGTGGTTGGTGCCATCCAGGGTTGGAGTGGTCAGTCATGTGGGGCCAGGAGCTGTCTCTGCAGGAGTTCTGGCTGCGGCCAGCAACCCTAAGAGGGAAGGAATTCCAGTGTCTGCTGGCAACAGGTGTGAAGCTTATACATATTCTTGAAGATCCATCCTCCTTCACACGGTCTGTGATTAATTGACCCTGCCCTGGGTCAGTCTACATCCCAAACACACACACCGGTAAAACAAGCCATTCCAACAACAGTTCTTTTGAAGCTTGCTGCTTTCAGTGTGTGTGCTTACTGCCTGCACCATGCTTTGCAGAAACTCATTTTGATTGGCTGTTCTCATGACTCCTGGTTGGAAGGAATCCTGGTGAGGTCTTCTCCAAGCCCCTGGTTTAGTCCATGCTCTGGCTGGGCCCAAGGCTCCTGGCTAACTGGGAACACTGCCTCTTGCTCTTCAGCAGCTACTGCTGCCCAATCCGTGTCCACAGAGAGAAAGCCCACCTTCTGACACCAAGCATGGAATCTCACTTTTCCTAGTGCAACAGCAAGAAGCCCCTGGGTTATTTGGCCCTGCTCTAACCCCCAGATGGCTGCAAAAAAGTGTTATTGCAATAACCATGGTGAGACATGGGTGAGAAAGTGCTCTGTGACTTGCAGAGCTTTATGGAAGAAACTAGTGGCCCAGTGCACAAAATTCATGCATGGGGAGGGGGGTTGTCTCTCAGCCTGTCCTGCACCCTCTCCAATCTGGGACCCCTCAGGGGATGTCTGACTGCAGCTTTAGGCCCAATCCCTCAGGGGTGGGACATCCCTCTAGCAACCCAGGATCACTGGCTTCTAACTGCTTACCTGCCTGCCTGCCCTATCATCCCTAACCACTCTGCCTGCTGGTCTCTTCGCCCCAACTTCCCTCCCCTGCCAGCCTCATGGCCCCCGACTGCCCTCCCTGCTGGCCTGATGGTCCCCAACTGCCCTCCCTGGCTGGTCTCCTGGTCTTATATTACCCTTTATTAGTCTAGATTACTATATCCAGAAGGTCCACCCATGATTTCTCCCTCAGAGCATCTGGGAGGCATGTCAAGTCAGCAGGTGCTATTGTACCTGGGGTCAGATGTGTTGAATTCAGGTGCTTTATGACAAGAGAAGGAAAGAGATGGGGAGAGAGAGGGAGAGAAGAGACAGAGAAAGAGGAAGAGATAGGGAAAGGGGAGAATGTGGACTCCTGATTTGGCTGCGCCCCTCACTCCCAGACCTTGGACAAGTTCTCCTCTTCTCTGGACTCAGTTCCTTCAACTGTCAAGTCTGAAGGAAACGGAAGGTTCCCCCTTTCAATGCCACAGACATCCTATGAACTCAAGGATCTTTTCCACCTTGCTGGGTCTCCTGGACCACACAGCCCTTGAGCTGTCACCAAGGCTGAGGCAGCAGGAAGAGCAGAGTTCTGGGCAGCTCAGTGATTGGATGAGGGAGCCAGTGGGGCAATGGAGATCCTTGCTTGGCCTGTCTCTCCCAGGGCCTCCCTTGTTGAGAAGGTGCCTGCGGTGGGAGTGGGGCTGATTCACAGGGACCCATCCCATCACGGGTGACACAGCTTCCCAAGCATGTCTTCTTCCCGACAGGCCTGCAGTGCTAGCGTCTTACTCAGAGCCCAGCCTTTTGGGCTGGGTTTATAGATTGAGTTATAGGATGGCACTTAAATGCACAGCTGAAAACCGATGTCTGCATCTTCCTTTCTCCCCGAGGAATTCCTGTTTCTGCTTAGACGTCCAGGTGGTTCTTTTGTTGGGCATCGGGAGACTCTCCCTTTTTAGGCAATTTGATTGCATAAGAGGCCAGCTCTAGTGTGGCTGGGTCTGTATTTTCTGGAGAGACTGGGTGGAGAGAGCAGGGGTGGCCTCATGGCCACTGATGCTGTTGAAAAGCTCAGGTGAGCAGACAGCCCCAGGGAGAGGTGCTGTGGTGCATGCGCTGCTCCCTGTAGCCTCACACGGAAGGACGTGGTGAGAAACAAGCCCTCAGAGCTCCTGGCTCCCGCTGCTGGTAGGATGCTTGGTACTTGTTTGGACTAAGGGACAAAGTGTCCACTGAACAAAGACCCTTGGAAGACATGCTTGTCTGGTCTATGTCTCAGGTTATTAAACCTCTCCTCAGTCACTGGTCTTTTATGTCTGGTGGTATAAGCAGACTCGGTTTCCTTTTTCTCATGGCCTGCAGGAAAGTTTCTAGGCAAATGTAAGGCCCACTTTGGCAAGCTCCCCCAACCCCTTCCTACCTCTCTGGTTGTCCCATGTCATGTGACTGACCTGCCCAAGCCTCGTCTCCTCAGCCATTACATGCTGAGAGACACCCCCCTCCCCAAGTCCATGGCCTTTCCCTTCTCAACCACTGCTTGCTGCCTAGCATTTCATGAGGCCTTGGATTCCATTGCCTTCTGCATTGGGATTGCAGTTGGCACGTGACAGAATCACTGGCAACCCTGGTCTAGTCAATAGGGGATGGCTCACATGCCAGTGAGCGCAGGGGCAGACCATCCAGGGTTGTTCAGTGAATCTATAGCATCAGCAATGTCTCTGGTTTGTCCCCGCTTCCACTCCATCATCTGTGGCCTGTGACATTGCTGATGCTAAGGAGAGAAGGGAGAAGAGTAGGGTAAACCGCATGCCAGTCTAATCTACCCCCCTCCTTTTTTTTTGTTTTTTAACAACAACAAGAAAAGGATGTTTGAAATGCCATCCATATACCCATACAGAAAAGTACACGAATCCTATGTGTGCAGCTGAATGAACTATCACAAAATGAATTTTGGGGTGTTCACTTTTATTTATTTATTCATTTAAAAAATATATTTTATTGATTTTCCACAGAGAGAAAGAGAGAGGGATAGAGAGTTAGAAACATCGATGAGAGAGAATCATTGATCAGCTGCCTCTTGCACACCCCCTACCGGGGATGTGCCCACAACTAATGTACATGCCCTTGACCAGAATCGAACCTGGGACCTTTCAGTCTGCAGGCCGACGCTCTATCCACTGAGCCAAACTGGTTTTGGTGGGGTGTTCACTTTTAGTTTCACTCCTGGATTTCTTAGTCTTTTACTTTTGTTTTTCTTCCTTCTTTCCTTCTTACTTTTAACTTATGTTATTTAGTTACATTTTATTTGAGCTACCTCAAATAACAAGGAGTGGTAAAAATAAATACACAGTCCTAGCTGGTTTGGCTCAGTGGATAGAGCAGTGGACTGTGGACTGAAGGGTCCAGGGTTCAATTCCGGTCAAGGGCACATGCCTGGGTTGCAGGCTCGATCCTCAGATGGGGGTGTGCAGGAGGCAGCCCATCAATGATTCTCTCGCATCTATTTCTCTCTTCCTCTCTGAAATAAATTTTTTTTTTTTTTTAAATACACAGATAGATGGAGATGGATGGATGGAAACACAGTTTTGTCACTTGCAAGGAGGTTCTTGATGGAAACCAAGAGAGGAAGATAAACAGATTCAAAGGACATTTACTGAAAACAAGAAGAAGGGAAATGAGAAAGAGAGAGCTTGATGCCAGGGAGCACATTAACAGAGCATAGTTTCCTGACCCCTGCACCTTCTCCAACTCCTGATCCCCGGGGGGCACTATTTGGTTCACTTTATGCATCTGCGCAGTGGGAGAAGGCTGGAAAGAAGCCTGATTTAGCGTTTATCAGACAGCCATTTGGTCTGGGCACTGACGCGTATGTTGGGTGGAAGACGTGAAGACGGTCTGGAACTAGTCAAGGTGGATGCAAACATGAAGTGGAAATGAGTTTTGCCCTTCTGCCTCTCTCACTCTACTCCTGCCTTCCTTTCTTCTCCTTTATAGGATGACATAAGGTGAAGTTATCTCATGTAACGTTCCCACTTTGTGGATGAAAAACTGATACCCAAGGGAGGAAATGACTGGCAAAGGCCCATTTTCTGGGCTCCGAGCCTTCCATGTGTTCTTGAACCCGTTTACCTAGATAACAGCATCTGCCTGCTCCTCTTGGGATTGCAGACGGAGAAGGGTTTATAGACGGAGTGATGTGCAGGACAGGTTTCTCCACGTGGGCAGCAGGGGCAGCACGGCGCTCGCTGGATGCAGCCCATGTGCCCCTGCGTAGAGTTCTTTACAACCTTCAGTCAAGTAGGGCATTCAAAACAGACCTGTTCATTCATGCAATAATTAAGGAAAACACAGCAGCTCTCACAGCACCCGCCTCTGACCTTTAATTAGGTGCGGCGACGCTCTGGAAGCCGCTCTGGCCGTGAGGGTGACGACGTCGCTAGTTTAATCATTTCAAAGGCGGCTCTGCTTTATTGTGGCGTAAAATTTGGAAGTCTCGAATTAAAATGTGCAATTAAATGTAACTCAAATAAATTGCTTGAGGCCAAAGAGAACTTTTCCCTCCCTCTTCCTGAAACCCGCCCTGTCTCCTTGCCCTCCCCCAGTTGTTAACTGTCTCTTTGCAAAAACTAAATCCCTTTGAAGAAAGACTTTCAAATAGACATTGGGCCGAAACCGGTTTGGCTCAGTGAATAGAGGTCGGCCTGCAGACTGGAAGGTCCCAGGTTCGAGTCTGGTCAAGGACATGTACCTTGGTTGCAGGCACATCCCCGGTCGGGGGTGTACAGGAGGCAGCTGGTCGATGTTTCTCTCTCATTGATGTTTCTAGCTCTCTATCCCTCTCCCTTCCTCTCTGTAAAAAAAATCAATAAAATATATATTAAAAAAAATAGACATTGGTGGAGCTTACCTGCATTGGTCTCAGGCTGTCCTCGAGGCTGCTGGAAGAAGAAGGTAGACCTGAAACCATTAGATCCAGGTGGACTGGTCTCTTGATAAAATAAATGGGGGAAAAATGACCATCATTCTTGATTCCCAGTCACTTATGGAAAAAAAAAAGTCCACATTTCTAAGCGTGGCAGACAAGAGCTTCATAATTCACTTCCCCTAACATAGCACCCATTCTTTTTAAATTTATTATAATTGATTTTTTACAGAGAGAAAGAGAGAGGGAGAGAGAGTTAGAAACATCAATGAGAGAGAAACATGGACCAGCTGCCTCTTGAACACCCCCTACTGGGGATGTGCCCACAACCAAGGTACATGCCCTTGACCGGAATCGAACCTGGGACCCTTCAGTCCACAGGCCGATGCTCTATCCACTGAACCAAACCAGTTTTGGTGACACAGCACCCATTCTTGCCTGTGAGTCTTTGCTCCATGGCCTTAGCAGGGAGCACTCACCTGCCCCTTTAAAACTTTGCACAATCCCATTCATCCCCCAAAGCCCTGCATCCAACCCACCTTGCTTCCTGTCACCTCTCCCTTTCCCTCCTCTGCCCCTTTAGGACACATTGCTTGCATGAGGTCAGGACTGTGGGGTGCTTTAAGTTGGTTGTTTATCCATCTCAGTCCCCTAAGACTGAGCCCTGAGGGTGGAGGCTGAAGGTCATCCCAAGTGGTCTCTGTAGTCTCCCAGCAGAGTGTCTGCCTGGCTCTCAGCGCCTGACCAGGGTGTGCTGGGAGGTTTGCAGACTGGGACCCTAGCCCAGCCATCGGATCCCCCAGCAAGACTCACTTGAGAAAGAGATCTCTCCGGGGACACTCCTGGGCAGTGAGGGTCTCTCTTGAGAAACTGAGCTCTGGCTCACAGGGCTCAGTGTGGAGGATGAGGTCTTTAGAATATAGAGAACTTAAGGAATGTTTTCTTTATTATAAACTCATCAAGTCAATTACAGAAAAGGTGGAAACTATATAAAAGACAAAATTATAGAGGAGGGGAAAATGGCTCATATTTCTGTCAACCAGACAGGCCAGCCTTCCTTCAAAGCTTAGGCACGCCTGCGGACTGAGGGTGAGCTGAGTTCAGCCTAGAACTTAGAGGGGCAGGGGGTGAGGAGGGGTTTGGGGTGCGGATGGGCTCAATGGCCTGTCCACACCTAGGTGGACTGGGACCAGCTCGCTCAGAATGGGTTCCTGTGTTCTTTATTTTTTATAATCTTTTCAGAAAGGCCTAATTTCTAATTTCATAGAACAACATTTCACCAGTTGCGTAATGGTCCTCAATTCTCCATTATAACATAGTGCAAGGATTGCTCTTTTTTTTTTTTTTTTTGGTGGGAAAAAATACACAATATAAAATTGACCATTTTAACTGTTTCAAAATGTAAAGTTCCCTGGTATTAAGTATATTTTATATTGTTGTGCAACCATCACCCGGACCCATCTCCAGAACCTTTTCATTGTCCCAAACATTAAGCTTTAACTCCCCATTCATCCTCCCCACAGCCTCCAGCATTGGAATACTTTCGGTATCTCCTATCAGAGGAGTCATGCAGCATTAGTCCTGTGACTGGCTGATTTATCATATTGTCTTCAAGGTTCATCCACACTGTAGCATGTGTCAGAACTTCCTTTCTTTTTAAGGCTGAACAACATTCCATTGTATGTACATACCTCATTTTGTTGACCCATTCATCTGTCAATAGAAACTTGGTTTGCTATGGCTACTGTGAATAATGCTGCTCTGAATATGAGCATACAGATATCTCTTTGAGAACTTGCTTCCAATTCTTTTGGGTATGTATCCAGAAGTAGAATTGCTGGATCATATAGTAATTCTGCATTTAATTTTTATTTTTTTCTTTATTGATTAAGATATTACATATGTGTCTTATGCCCTATCCCCGACTCCTGCTCTCACCCCACTGGTGTCTGTGTCCATTGGTTATGCTTATATACATGCATACAAGTCCTTTGGTTGATCTCTGTGTTTCATTTTTTTAAGGAAAAACCATGCTGGTTTTTATAGCAGCCATGCCATTTGACACTCACACCAGCACAAAGGACTCCAATTTCACAACATCCTTCTCTACACTTACCGTATTTTCCGGTGTATAAGACGACTTTTGAAACGAAAAAAAATCAACCGAAAAAAATAATAATCCGGGGGTCGTCTTACACTCTGAGTATATCCAGAAAAATGTCTCGATATGCCGCTAAACGAATTTTCCAACACAATCCCGCACCAATCACTGCAAGGCTGCTCGGACCGCCTCTCTAACTCAGCCAATCCAAGCAGGCTTTTTATGCATGCAAATTATACATGTTCTGTACCCGAAGCTACACTGTGTTCCAGTAAAAAGCCTGCTCAGATTGGCCAGAGTCAGAGAGGCAGTCTATTAAAAAAAGAACTGGTGTTGCCTCGGAAGTGGGGGGTAGTCTTATACAGCGAATATAGGCCTAAACCTATGTTTTAACTATAAAATTAGGGGGTCATCTTATACACCAGAAAATATGGTATTAGTTTCTACTTTTTTGAATAGGAGCTATCTTCATGGGTATGTAGGAGCATCTTATAGTTTTTTTTTATTTGCATTTATCTGATGACTAGTGATATTAGGCATCTTTTTATATGCGTATTGGCCATTTGTGTATCTTCTGTGGAGAAATGTCTACTCAAGTCGTTTGCCTATGTTTTAATAGAGTTGTTTGTCTGCGGATTGCTTTTCCACGTGTGAAATCTTCTCTCCTCCACCCACCGCTCCCAGGCTTGACAACCTCCAGCCAAGCAGCTTCCTTGGAACACTCCTGACTCTAAACACATCATCATCGGGCACAGAACGCCGGGCACGAAGAGCAATCCCATGACACCTGTCTTAGGAGAAGCACCACTAATAACCAGGTTACGAATGGGCATGAGTCTGGGAGCTGGCCCTGGGGATGTTAAGAAGGTGACTATCTGCTTGTTTGTCCCATGATTATTATTTTATATATTTTTAATGTTTCTGGCTTCATTCTTCTCATGTGAGGATGGAATGCACTACTTTAAATAGGCCAAATTCTGCTCAATGAGTAGGAGGATTATAAAGTCATTTTCTCTGAGACTGTTCTTTTCCTGCAAGAAACCATACTGTGAGAAGGGAAGTGGGTGGTGAGGAAGAAGGGGACTCCCAGTTGCTGAGCATCTGCGGTGGTCAGGACCTGAGACGGGCATGTCACACGTGATTTTCTTCTATGCCTTTCATCATCCACACAAGGCAGGTTACTATCTGAGCTCACACATGGGGATAAGGAGGCGCAGACAGCTGGATTAATTTCCTGAAGTCTCAGCCAGTGACAGGCAGAGCTGGGATTTGGAAACCACTCCAGAAGCCTAAGCCCTTTGGATCTTTCTCTGCTCATCTCAGTCCCTCCATCTCCACTGAACAATTCCACTCAATTTATAAGCATATTCAATCTTGTCACCCTAAAAGCCCTAGGCCGTTCCAGGTTACCTTCTGCACCTGCTCCTTCTACTCCCCCCCACCACCTCTCACACCACTGACCTTGCCCTTGCCATGGGTTTTCCAATGTCCTATGGGCCTCATCCACAGGCCACCACATTCTTCTCAAATTTCTGCCCTCACACCTCTACAAACTCCCCATCCTGCCGCACCTATCCCTCCTCATTGCTCTTTCTTGGTTCCTTCAGTTGACTTCTCTTGCTCTGCCTGTCTCAGTAACATTGGGGGGCCCTCTTCTTATTTCACTCCACACCCAGAGAATGTGGTAACAGTCTTGAGCTGCCGCCCCAGACAAGCGCACTTGCACAGAAAATTCCCACTCAGCACATTTTGACATGCAACTTCGGGACATTTATAGGCTGATCTCTCAGTCCTTTAGGTATAGAGAGCCTGCTTTAACAGCTGCAGTTTGTCGACCCCAGATTAAACCCAATTTCTGGACGATCTCCTCTTATTTCTGGCTGTTTAGACCCCCTACCTCCACCCAGAACCTTCCCCTGAGCTCAGATCTAATTTCAGACTCAGTCTGAAGTCTGCACTGTAGTTTCACAGGGCTTAAATGCAGCCTGGTCAAAATGAGTCTGCCACCTTCTCTAGCCTTCTCTTAATCATACCCACCATCCATTTGGTCATCATGCCAGCAAACTGGCCATTTCCCTCCATGAATTTCCCTCTTTTATTACTGGACTCCTAATAGCCACACATCTCCCCTCTCTCTCCCCCCCCCCAATGGCTACTTTCCCTATTCCCATGGTTATAAGACTTTTAATGTTGTATGTGGAGCTCAGCTCAATACTACATTTCCTTTGCAGGTACTAGTAGGAACAGCCACATGACTAAATCCTGGCCAATGGAATGTTCTAGAAGTGATGTGATAGCTTTTAGGTCATGCCTTCACATGGAAGAACTGAGCTTCCTTCTTTCCCTTGGGCTGGAATAAGAATATGAAGGTAGAAGCTGAAGAAAGCCATTTGGCCATGAGATGGCAACCATGGATTTAGGATGTCAGAGTAGAGCGATGGGGTGTCAGTCCCTGATACAGTCAGGACACCATCCCGTCCCTAGATGAGAACAAACATCTTTAAGCTCTTGCTATTTTTGGCTCACTTTGTTAAGGTGGCCTAATCCGTATCATAACAGCCCTACTGTATTACGTATTACCCTACTTACCACCATAACCAATCCATCACCATGTTTTATGAATTTCATTTTTTATATTACCTCTTTATTAGTTCCCTCTCTCCATTCTCATTGCCCTGTCTTAGCTCAGGTTTTCAGCATCTCCATCTGAGACGTCACTAGAATTTTTTATTAGGTCTTCCTGTGCCCATCACCCCCCTTCCCAATCTTCTCTTTCCCCTGCCCTGAATCCATCCTCTATAGTGCTGCCCCAATTACCCATTTTTCTCTATACCAGTGTTTCTCAGCCTCAATACTATTGACATCTCAGCCCTGATAACTCTTGGCTGGGAGCGGTTGTCCTATATGCTGGGGAGTGTTCAGCAACAGCTCTGGCTTATACTCACTCGATGCCACTTGTCTTCTCCAAGTTGTTACAACCAAAAATGTCTCCAGACATTGTCAAATTTCCACAGGAGCGAGGCAAAATAATCACTATTTGAAATCCACTGCCCTGCACCAATCTGACCACATCTGTCCACAGCTAAATCCTTCGATGACCCCCAATGTATGGATTCATTGTCTTATGGATGAACATTTGCATTATTTGCAATGATCTATTATTGCAAACAATGTTGTACTGAGCTTTCTTGAACATACAGCTTTGTAAACCATGAGATCGTGGCTGGCTATTGGCACTGACCCAGGTGAATGGGTTTACGCATCTTGAATTTTGACAACTATAGCTCCACTAGTTTATGTTTCCATCAGTAAGATCACCCGCATCCTTGTTAACCCTGGGTGCTCCCCGTATTTTTCATTCTGACAACATACCAGGGGGACCTCATTATGTGGTACTGTCCACCTCATCCCTAAAGTGGGCCTACCAGGGTCATAACTCCATCTTTTCAGGATGCCATGAAGGGATTTCCTCCCTCATGGGGAGGCTAGATCACACAACCTCCAATTCCTTGGGTTCAATGCTTATTAACTAGATGAGAGAAGCATGTGTGGGTGCAAGGCATTGGCGTTCTCTAAAGCCCTGAGGCAGCCCTAACCCTTCTGGTTCTCCCAGGGGGACTGGGAAGTGAGCCCTGAGGTTACAGGGCCTGCGGGTGGTGAATCAGACCTTTACTTTCACCAATAATAGACCCACACTTCTGGGGGCTGGTTGGGGCCATTTTGTTTGCTCTGTAGGAGAGAAAATCTTTTTTTTATGAAAGAGGAGGTCTCAGTGGACTAAAACCCAGAGGTCCTATAGCTAGAACCTATAGCCACTCTCAGTCTTGGAAAATGGTTCTTCCCGCATTGCCTGGTTATGGTTTTGAAGCCTATGTCCTATCATGAGAAAAAAAGGAGGATAGGAGAGCTTTGAAAACAGGATGCCCAAGGGCCATCCATCCCAGGGGACCTGGAGACCCCGCCATACTTCCCTTCCTGCAGCGTGGCTCTCATTGTGCATGTCCCCTCCTCTAAAACCTTCGCCGGCTCCCTACTGCCTGCACAGGGATATTGCACTCCTTAGGGTAGGGGTGTCGAACTCAATCAGAGAAGGGGCCAAAATCTAAAATCCAGCCTAAATCTCGGGCCGAATGGTTTACTGAACAGTCATAAACTGTCATTGTGATGGAAACGCAGCGGAGTGCAGTGATGACAGCGCGGTGCGGGCCACATTGCAAGGCCTGGCGGGACGGATTTGGCCCGCGGGCCTTGTGTTTGACACATGTGCCTTAGGGAGATATCTCAGACCTCCCCAGTGAAGCCTGCCACACACCTGGGCTCCAGCCAAACTCAGTCTTTGGACCAGAGCTCTCTCTCCTTGCTCTGATTTGATGATTTTTCTTAACTCACACCCCCACATGTCCAGGTTCCACTCATCTTTTGAGGCCACCTTGTACATGAAACTCAAGCCCCATCCCTTCAAATGCATCAACATTTATCCACCTGACCCTGAGGAAGGTTCTACCAGTAACCTCATTCCCCGAGTTATCTCACAATCCTTAATCAGCACAGCCTCACTTCTGTCTATGGCAGTTAACTGCCCTAAGCCTCAGTTTTTCTATGTATACATTAGGGGCAATTACTCCCACTCACAGGACACAGGATTATCTGGTAGACCATGGACCTAACTGTGTGTGTGTGTGTGTGTGTGTGTGTGTGTGTGTGTGTGTGTGTGTTGACCCTCCCAGGGGACATTTGGCAATGTGTAGACCTTTTTGGTTGTTACAACTTGCGAGGGACGCTACTGGTATTTGGTGGGTAGAGACCAGGGGTGCTCTAAGCATCTTACAATACACAGGACAGCTCCTCGCAACAAAAAATTCTCTGACCTCAAGTATCAATAGAAACTTGGTGTAGACGAAATAATGAAACAAGGGACCAGTGAGCTCTCTGTTCCCAGTAGGTGCTTCATCAATGTCAATTCTTCCTCCCTCCCCACCGAGAGCCAGCTCTTTATGGGCGAGAAATGTATCTGATTCATCCCTGTGCTGTCCACAGCTCCCAGCACAGGGTGTGGCAGAGAGTGGCTGGATGTTAGGATTCGAAAGACAGGGAAGGCGGTAAAGAGGGCACGTTCTTCTTCTTGCAGGTTCGGTAGAAATGCAGGTGAAGACCCCCATTTGGGGATGTGGAGGCTCCAGGGCGGTAAGAGGGAAGGAGCTCTCCAGGTGGGATAGTATTTGGAAGGGAGACTGGGTTGAAGAGCGTGGGCTGGGAGTCTCCTCCGAGCCGTGCGTGACCCCCTTGGGCACGTGCCCCGTGGGCTCCCGGACAGGGCACTTTTTGTTTCTGGCTCTGAATCAGGGTGCCACAGTGAGGAGGCATGTGTCATGGTTCAGGCGGTAGGGCTTGACCATGGCAAGCCACCCAAATGACTATTTCAGTAATAACACTATGCACTTTTATGTTTTCCTTTCATCAAAGATCCCAAAGCACCGTGCAAACATTAATTAAGGCTCTTGGCATTCCATGGGGCACTGGGTGTAAATATCACTCTCCCCCCCGTGGCTGAGAGGGTAAACTGAGCCACTGGCGGGAGAGCAGGCGGCTTAGTCAAATGCAGCTCAGACCCAGTGAGGCTCCTTGGAATAGAAGCAGGGGTATGGCAGCCCCCTGTGCCTCCAGCTGTGGCTTCCTTCTCCTCTCCCCGCCCTCTCGGTGATACCACAATAGAGATGGTTTCTTGTCCCCTCCAGGGGTGGCTGGGCGTGGGCTCCCGCATGGAGGTGAAGGGCATGGAGAGCCCCACATCTCCAATATGGCCTGACTGCTGTGTGCAGGAGGGGGACATTGAGGGGACGCTGGATGGTGACAGAAGGGAATTGAGACACTGTTTTGAAGAGGGATACCACAGGTCTAACCTTTTCTTTGGAATTAAATGATTTTCCCCCCCAAAATGTTGACATGGATGAATTGGGTTAAGTGAATATGAGTGTTCCTGTGTTGTTCTTGCACGTTTTCTGCACATTTGAAATGACTCTCAGTGTAGTTGAAAAGGAAAAAAAGGAAGGAAGGAATGCCTTTTGCAGAACCACAATGCCAATGCAGCGAGGGAGTCTCAAAGAAACCAGAGGAAAAGAGAAAGGACAAAAAAAAAAAAAAAAATGCGTTGCTAAAAGACAGTGGAAACCCCTTCCCCTGGAGCTGGCGGGCTCCCTGGGGGATGCGGCTGCCCCCGCGCCGCCCCTCCCCGCCACCGCGCAGACACTGCCCCCTGCGGTGACTCACCCGGGACCGTTTAAATACCGGGAGCGCCGGGCGAGCCGCACTCATGCTGCAGCCGTGAGCTCCCACTCCTCCTCTCCGGCTCGCTCTGGTTGCAGGCGGGCGGGCAGGCGCGAAGCTACTGGTAAGTAGGCGGGATCACATCCCATCCCCTTTTCCTGCCGACCCTGCTGCCCCAGGGAGAGGCCCCAGAAGGAGCTGGGCTGGCGTGGCGCGCCTGGGATGCTCTCAGAAGCTTCCACTCCCCACCCCGCAAAGGAGCTTGCGCCGCCGGAGGGAGCCTGTCCACCCCTTGCCCAGCGCTCCTGGGGCCGCCAGCCCCTCTGCGGGTCTGCCACCAGCCTTCACTTGGCCTCACTGCCCCATGGTGTCAACCCAGGGTGCTGAGAGGACGGTTCGGGACCGTAGGCACATTGAAGTTGACCCAATTAGCACACCAGTTACCCAATGAGTTAGCTCCTTTGGATACTAGGTCTCCTGGCCAAGGGTTTCTCTTCTTAAGACTCAGGTTATTGAACCCAGGTCCTCACTTGCTGGGAGGTCACCCGTGGCCTGCCCCGGATTTGGGTCTGTACGGGACCCCTGGGACCCTGCCTCAGTGGGTTCCCGGGCCGGGGTCTGTCCTCCTCTCTTCCTACTCTCAGCTGCCACAAAAGCGGCTTCAGCAGATGTGCTGGTGCTGGTTGGCCAGTCTGAGCTTCAGCTGTGGGCTCGGAGTCATTCGGGGTTCTACGTCTGTGTGCGGCTTAGGCGCCCGCATTCTGACGGCTCTCCCCTCAGCCAGCCAGTGCCCCCCTGGCGGAGTGTCAGGGCTGGAATGGATTTGGGATGAGGGTGGTAGACACTTAAAATGGTGACAGTTGTACCTCCACCAGCATCTCTGCTCAAATCCAGAGGCAGGGGCGGGGGCAAGGAACCCACAGTGGAAAACCAGAACTCTCTAGAGCCCACCTGTGGCAAAGTGGGAGAGAGCTCCTCTACCTCCAGGGCCAAGTATGTCAGGGAAGGGCAGGCTGTGCCCCTCTCTGGGACGACACATTACCCAGAGGTCCATGGAGCCAGTGGGTCCATGCTGGATGCCTGTCAGTCAACCTCCGGCTCCTCCTTTCGGATCTCTGGGATTATAGCACCCTGTCTCAGGCGGCTTTCAGATGAAGCTTCGGTGCCACGGGCTCCTAATTTAGAAATCTCCAATGGCTGTCATTTCTTGTGCTCTGCATCCGCTGAACATCTGGGATGCATTCCGGGCCAGACAGTCCCATTTGCCTGTGGTCCTGAGTCAGCTGGGCGGGCTCTGCGCTGATGAGATTAGCATGTGAGCAAGGTCTGATCAGGGGGGCAGAGTTCTGAGCAGACTTTGCAGAAAGTCAGGGCACCCTGGAAGGTTCTCCCCAGGTCTGGGGGATGCTACCTGGGCTTGCTCAGTAAATGGAGGGGATGGGAGTAGATCCAGATGTAGAGAAATAAGAAGGTGGGAACAGATCCAGATGTAGAGAAATAAGAAGAGATGGGAGAGACGTCCCAGCGCGATCCTGCCAGCCAGAACTCCGAGGCTGTGATTACACATGGCAATTTGCTTCTCTAAACCCTGGCCACAAAAGATGGGCTGCAGCTTCTGGTTTCATTGCCTTCCTTGGCTTCTGGGACACAAGATTTAGAGATCACTTCCAAGATGCTGATGAGGGGCTGATCCATTTCTGTCTAACTTGAGCCCCCTGGTGTTACCCCGAGGAGGGGCTGTAACCCATGACTTCTCTAATAAAAGCCCCAAGTGGGAGCTTCTCCCTGCTCTGCCGGCGAGTTTGCCATATCTCCAGCTGCTTTTGCCAAGCTAATTACAGCCCTACCCGGGCCTCTGCAAGAAGCCCTATGCTTCTAACCTTGGGGCTGGAAAGAACTTGCTTTTTCCTTATTTATTTCCTTTTTTAAACAAATGAACACTATTTTGGTTTGGGAGGGTTGTGAAAGATGGGGGTCAGCAATGGAGCCAGGAGGAGGAGGAGGAGGGTGTGGCCAGTCTTCCCTGGGGTTCTGGGGTACTCCGTGTTTGGGTAGAGTATGCCCATCTTGGGTACCACTCCAATGGAGCTCTGTGCTGAGATCAACTCTTCTGGTGAGCCCTCTGTTCCTTCCCTCCAGCCCCAGGCCACTCAGGTGAAACAGAGCAAACACAAGCATCAGAGCAGCTCTGAGGAAGAGCAGCCTCAAACCATGTAGCCTGGGAGTTGGCAGAGCTACTTGACCTTTGTTCATAATGCTGGACAGCTAGAGGGTTGGTTGCATATAAGCCCGAGGCCATGTTAGGATGGAAGGAGCAAGGCCATTCTTGTCCCCTTCCAAACACTGCCAGACACACGTTTGACAAGGTCCTAGAGGCTTGTGACAAGGTTCAGAGGTTTTTCAATCTCTGTGGTTAGGCAGAGCCCTGACTGGGCGTCAGGAATCTTCAAGTGACTGTGTGACCCTGGGCACGTCCCCTCCTCCCTCTGCACCCCTTAGTTTCCCATGTACCAAGCGACCATATAATTTGACCAGTTGGTCTCAAAAAGGCCCTTATAGCTCTAATGCCTGGGCTCTGAGCTCTGCTTCTGGAAGAAGCTTCGATTGCTGGGCTTAACTTAGCACAAACCCCGGATTTCAGAAAGGGCCACTGGAGGAAGGAATGACATGGAGCTGACCAGGCCCATAGTTTGACCATCAGCCTTTTCCATCCCGGGTTAGTTTCTTGGCTGTAAAAGATGCAGATCATGAGCGTGGGGTCCCAGCTGGTCTGGGCCTTGAGTGGTGCTTCTGAGTGTGGGCTGTGGGCACCTGCGTTACAGTCACCTGGGGAATTTGTTAAATGTGCAAGGGCTTGAGCCCTTCAGACCTAGGGATCAGATCTCTGTGGGTGGAGCCTCCGGAGACCTGCATTTTACTCCTCAGCCGAATGAACAGTAATTGTAAGCAATAGTTATTGGGTTCTCCCTTTGTGCCAAGAACCGATCTCAGGGCTTTACAGGTATTAACCCACTTTATCCTCACAGCTGCAACGCCATGAGGTCAGGTCTGAGAGCAGGCTCCCAGGCTCTTCCAGGTGATGTTTATGTGCTGACCTGGGGGAGGGGGCCCTACTCCTGTTTAGGGAGCCTCCCAGTCAGACAACGTCTCTACCCTTAGGACAGAGCACCTACAAGCAGCTTGATCGAGGCTCACACTAGCTGGCTGTGCGAGTGGACACCCCCAGCGATTCCAAAGCTGTCTTCCCAGTGAGCTGGATGGGGCACCTCTCTCAGCCGAAGAGGCCATACGGGGAGACCTTGCTGGGGCGAGGGTACAGGCCAGGAAGGGCTATCTCCTCTCTGGGCCTCAGATTCCTCAGGTGCATTGGGAGAGGGCAGGACCAGAGGCTGCCTAAGGCCTCTCTTAGCTCCTGGATACCATGAAATGGCTATTGGCTGTGTGAAGATGCACCGATTAACAAGAGGGATCCCTCCTGCCTGACATAAATGGGCCCGGAAGATGGGTCCAAGTTCTGAAAGCTTCGACATGAAGATGGGGCTGGGCAGGTGGCGCTGCTGGCAGTTTGGTGTGACCTCTGAGGAAGAGAGGATGAAGAGAATGGTGGGGCTTTGGGTCACATGTCTCTTCTGCCTCCAGTGAGAAGATATCAGAGCTGCCAGGGGCCTTGGCAGGAGGGGAAACTGAGGCCTGGAGATTTTGCCTAAACTCCCATTCAAGCTCAGTATCAAGACCAGAATGGCACGTTTCTCTCCCATGCTCTTTCTGGAAGAAGGTTTGTTGCATTGATAGAAGAAGCCATTCCTCCCAGGAAACCTCATATTTAGAGAATGTGAATGATGGTATTACTCCCCCCCTCCCCCCAAAGTCCCAACCTACCAACCGACGGGGCCCGGGGCCTTGAAGCTAATTATGTGTTTGTTCATGAATCACAGGCTGTTCTTGCTGAAGAGACCCACAGCCAGCGCGCCTGCTCCCAGCGCGTCTCCTCCTGGGCAGGACCGCGTCGCAGTGTCCAGGTGAGCTGTCTGTCTGCTCAGCTCGTGGAATTCCTGTGCCAGTGCCAGATGCCAGGCTGTGTCCCCTCCCAGATCAGGGCCTGGGCTGGGCGGCTGCCGCTGCCATGACTGTGGAGGCAGCCTGCCTCCTGGGAGAGGAGGGTGTAATTAGGGAGCGTTGTGGGTCTTTAACTGGCATTGGTCATGGCTGCCAAGCGGCACCGGGCAGCGTGGGCTATTAGGCCGCTGTGTGCTGGGCTCCCGAGGGCCTCCGGCTGCCTGCAACGCTTGCTAAGAATCCCAGGCCCAGCTGGCTCTGCAGCCCCGTTTCTGCAGTCTCTCCCTCCCCCAAGGGCTCTGCAGCTGGTCTGAGGTGGGCTCCTCGGAGGTCCTTTGGAGCAGCCAGTTCCAGCTGGGGCAGGAACAAGTGCTGGAAAACAGGAAACAGCTGCATGTAGTGCCGGGGTGGGCTCTGCATACATGAGGATTTATAAAAAGGAAGATGTGCAAATTCTTGTAATATTTGTCAAGCTGAGTGTGGTCCATTTCCAACAAGAGTGGCTCTGTTCCCACCAGGGAGCTATCTTTCCCCCTTTCTCCCAAGCCATGAGGCACCCCGCCTTGGCCCTGGCACTTCCTGGGGCTGGTTAATGCCCCCTCCAGAGATGGGCAATGCAGACTCAGATGGGTCCTCGGAGCGGGGCTCAGCCACACCCTCATTTACAGATGGGAAACTCGATGGACTGTCCTGGGCTTGCCAAATTTATGGGCATTTAATTTAATGCCCAAGCCCCTGACACTTGAGAACTGTGATACCCATAGGGTATGGAAATATACATTATAAATAAGTGCTGCCTAGCATGTCACCAGCAGCCATTAGACTCTAATGGCTGTGAATAAATGACCTTTTGTAAGTCACTCCAAGGGGATGTTTGATTTCCGTGTCCCTTTATCATCGAAGGCCCTCAAAAGACCAGTTTGTCATTGCCCGTCTTAAACTTCAAGGTGGAACTGAGCATAGCACTACAGATGTGGCCTGATTAGGGAAGAGTAGAGTAAGACCATAATCTCCATTTTTCTACACTAAATACTTCTATTAATGCAGTGATGTTATCCTTTATGGGCTGTATTCATTCTTTGTTACCATCAATAAGTCTTTCTCCTGGGGTCGGTGTTGAGTCACTTTTTTCCTGCTTCCCTATTTAGGCTGTTTATTTTCTGCTTTCAAGTCTGCACCTGACATTTAACTATGGAAGTTCATTTTTATGGATGTATCCATAGCTTAATCTGGCCCCATTTCTTTACATTGGAATTCATTGGCCAAATTATCATTATTCCTTTTCTTGGTCAAGCCCTTAATGCTAAAGTACAGCAGGCCAGGGGTTGGATGAGCTGTGAATAAATGAAAAATCAAGGTTTGGGTGGGTGAGAGATGAACTTGGGTTTTGTCCCCAGAGTATGCTTGCTGCTGGCAGGGGAGGGGTATGTTGAGCTGAGGCCAGATTGGGAATCCTGGATTATTCTGAGTTGTGGACCAGACTCAAGACTATTGAGTTCAGCGGAACAGAGAGAGACTATAGAAATACTTTCTCCACCCAGCCAGTTTATGCCTTATATACTTTCATCCGAAATTCCTTCTTCTGACTCAGGGTTCTTGCTCATTAAAAGGAGAGGCACTGCTTTAACATTCACCCAGGAGTCTGGAGCTCTGGGCTTAAGCTCTGGGCTTCAGTTTCCCTGCTTCTTACATTCCCCATAAAATAATGAGAATTTACCATCAGCAGTTCTTAACCCTTTGTGATTTAGAGATCCCTTTGGACCTCAGAAGGTACAGATGCCCACAGAAATCCTTAGACCCTTGACTAAGAATGCCAAGGTTAGAGGACTGGGAGGCCTTCCTGTCTGTAAAGTTCATGCTGTGGATGAGCTTGGAACACCACACACATTTGCACAGAACCCTCACACCCATTCTCCCATTTGTTCCTCACAACAGCCTTAAGAGGGAGCAGAGATGACCATCACCATTTAACAGATGACAGGAGGCCTCACACTTCATCCAAGGTCCAACAGCTGCCTAGTGATATGTAGATATTCAGGCCAGGACCAATCTTCATGCCTCCTGTATCCATGTTCTATACACAATGCGTGTATATATAAAAGTATCATCACCCCTGACCTCAAACACCAAACCTTTGTGAATTTGGCCTCATTTCAAGATCACACCATGCCTATGGGAGCATCTGGACCCACCATCTTTTGGCTCAAAGTACATCCTAAGTTTTCTGGGACTTACTCAAGGCTACTCAGTGTTTCTTTGTGGATTAGTCCCCAGAAGGGCGAGCCCAGGCATCAGCTGAGTGGCAGCAGCCTCTCCCAGTGAGACAGGAAGTGGTGCAGATAGTGTGCTTTATTGGGAAGGCAGATTGAAATAAACCCAGATAAAGTATCTGTGAGACAAGTTAACGAAGATCAACGAAGAGACAGGTTGTTGGTAGTGGTGATGGGCAGGGTGGGGAGGGGCTGGAGTGGGGCCCAGGCAGAGGAAAAAGCAAGCTTCCAGTGGTCTTTTCCACCAGATTATCAGCATGGTCTTGCCTCTGCTGGCTGCTATGGCTCCTCCCGGCAGGCCACCATGTTTGTGGCCTTAACATCTTTCCCAGGTTCAGGCCCTATTTGTTTTTCTTATTAAAAGTGTTGAGTCACTTTTTCCCTGCCCCCTGTTTAGGTTGTTTATTTCTGTTCTCAAGTCTGGACCTGACATTTGACTATGGAAGCTCATCTTTATAGATGTTCCGTAACTTAATTGGGTCCCATTTCTTTGCACTGGACTTCAAGCCATGTTCACATAGCAAGTTCAGGTACTGTGAGGGATGCAGAGATGGATAAAGTACTGTTCCTGCTTTAAGGGACCCATAGAGATGAAAGATGAAACGCTTATTGACTGGTGAAGGAGGCAGAAAGGGAAAAATGTCATGTAGAGCTGACTGTGGTGTCATCTATAATAGAGGTTAGGAAGACCACCTACATGGGAGAGTAGCTAATGCTGACTTATGGTGACTGTTTTTAAAAATATATATATTTTATTGATTTTTTACAGAGAGGAAGGGAGAGGGATAGAGAGTTAGAAATGTTGACGAGAGAGAAACATCAATCAGCTGCCTTCTGCACATCTCCTATTGGGAATGTGTCCACAAGCAGGGTACATGCCATTGACTGGAATCGAACCTGGGACTTTTCAGTCCGCAGGCCAATGCTCTATCCACTGAGCCAAACTGGTCAGGGCAAGGTGACTGCTTTTGAGTCAGACTTAGAAGTTTGGTAAATACTTGGATGAGGATGCAGAGCACTCTTGGTGGAGGGAATTGCTTGGGCAAAGCCCTGGAAGTAGGAAAGCATGAGGGAAGGCAAAGAGGCTTGCTGACCAGACCATAGTGCATAAGTTGAGTATGTGGTGATGGGGTTCAAAGGCAAGCTAGTTTTGGGTACCAAAGATTGACCTTGGCTTCAAAACAGTGGGAGTGTTGGCGAGATGACCCTGACTCGTGTGTTCTTTCCCCTTGCACAGGCCATGCCACTGAAACACTATCTCCTTTTGTTGGTGGGCTGCCAAGTCTGGGCTGCCGGGTTGGCCTACTATGGCTGCCCTAATGAGTGTACCTGCTCCAGGGCCTCCCAGGTGGAGTGCACCGGGGCGCGCATTGTGGCGGTGCCCACCCCGCTGCCCTGGAACGCCATGAGCCTGCAGATCCTCAACACGCACATCACCGAACTCAACGAGTCCCCGTTCCACAACATCTCGGCCCTCATAGCCCTGAGGATCGAGAAGAATGAGCTATCCCAAATCATGCCTGGTGCCTTCCGCAACCTGGGCTCGCTGCGTTACCTCAGCCTCGCCAACAACAAGCTTCAGGTTCTGCCTATTGACCTCTTCCAGGGCCTGGACAATCTTGAATCACTCCTTCTGTCCAGCAACCAGCTGGTACAGATCCAACCAGCACACTTCTCCCAGTTCAGCAACCTCAAGGAGCTGCAGTTGCATGGCAACTACTTGGAATACATCCCTGATGGCGTTTTTGACCACTTGGGGGCCCTCAACAAGCTCAATCTGTGTAAGAACAGTCTCACCTACCTCTCGCCCAGGATCTTCCAGCGCCTGGGCAACCTCCAAGTCCTCCGGCTGTGTGAGAACAGGCTCTCAGACATCCCCATGGGCACGTTTGATGGGCTGGGCAACCTCCAAGAGCTCTCCCTGCAGCAAAACCAGATCGGTGTGCTCTCCCCTGGCCTCTTCAACAACAATCGTAACCTCCAGAAGATCTATCTGTCCAACAACCACATCTCCCAGCTGCCCCCTGGCATCTTCATGCGGCTGCCCCAGCTCAACCGTCTCACGCTCTTTGGGAATTCCCTGAAGGAGCTTTCTCCGGGGATCTTTGGGCCCATGCACAATCTTCGAGAGCTTTGGCTCTACGACAACCACCTCACTTCTCTACCTGACAATGTCTTCAGCGACCTCCGCCAGTTGCAGGTCCTGGTCCTCAGCCGCAACCAGATCAGCTACATCTCTCCCGGCGCCTTCAACGGGCTGGGAGAGCTGCGGGAGCTGTCCCTCCACACCAATGCGCTGCAGGAGCTGGACGGGAATGTCTTCCGCATGCTGGCCAACCTGCAGAACATCTCCCTGCAGAACAACCGCCTCAGACAGCTCCCAGGGAACATCTTCGCCAATGTCAACGGCCTCATGAACATCCAGCTGCAGAACAACCAGCTAGAGAACCTGCCAGTGGGCATCTTCGACCACCTGGGGAACCTATGTGAACTTCGACTCTACGACAACCCCTGGAGGTGTGACTCAGGCATCCTTCCACTCCACAACTGGCTCCTGCTCAACAAGCCCAGGCTGGGAACAGACAACCTCCCGGTGTGTTTCAGCCCAGCCAGTGTCCGGGGCCAGTCCCTCATCATCATCAAC
Source organism: Pipistrellus kuhlii (assembly GCF_014108245.1). Lineage (NCBI taxonomy): Eukaryota > Metazoa > Chordata > Mammalia > Chiroptera > Vespertilionidae > Pipistrellus > Pipistrellus kuhlii. The sequence goes on along the minus strand of NW_023425515.1, from coordinate 45,198,864 downwards.
ATCAACATTGCTGTTCCCAGTGTCCAAGCCCCAGTGATCCCCGAGGTGCCCAGCTACCCAGAAACGCCAAAGTACCCGGAAACTCCCAGCTATCCTGAGACCACTTCCATCTCCTCTGCCACTGAGTCCACCAGCTCCGTGGAGGACTTCACCGATCTGACCACCATCCAGGTCACTGATGACCGCAGCACGTGGGGCATGACCCGGTCCCAGAGCGGGCTGGCCATTGCTGCCATCGTCATTGGAATCATTGCCCTGGCCTCGTCCATCGCTGCCTGCATCTGCTGTTGCTGCTGTAAGAAGAGGAGCCACACAGTCCTGATGCAGATGAAGTCACCCAATGAGTGTTAAAGAGGCAGGCTGGAGGCAGGGATGGGGAACGGTGGGACCACTGGAGAATCTGGGAATTTCATCTTTTGACCTTTACCCCTGGGTCCACAGAGCCATCCCTTGCTCCCTCTCTCTGGTCCCTGAGCGGAAGGCACCCTCACCTTTTCCTGACCTGCTCTTGCAGGACCTTCTTACCACCAGAGAGATCTGACCCTGCAGGGTTTCCAATTCACAGCCCAGGGCTTCCTTCAAGAAAGCCACTCCTCCAAAACCTCACCAGCTCTCCTCTAGGAACAACCTTTCCTGTGCCCACACCCTTGCTGGCCTCTATAGACACACTTATTCCATGCCTGTTCACTTTATGGAAATAGTTCTCCATCAGGACAGCCTCTCTCCCAAGTATTCTGTAAGTTGATTGTCCTTCTTTTGCTCCTTTTATCGTTTGTGGCAAGGCTCCACCCTGTCACTTCAGATGAAGCTCTCCTTTGATTTTCTGCACCTGAAGGCAAGGTGAGTTCTCTCCTCAAAGAAGGCTTCAACCCATTTAGCTGGTTTCTTCAGAACTGCCAAGCACCCTGGTCCTCAGGATGCTGTGAAAGACAGAGGAGAAAACGATGCTGCTCAGTTCCTGGAGACAGAGCCATCATCAGGATCTCCCATGATTTTTATGTGGAAGAGGAAGAAAGGCACAGTGAAACCAGTTCAGCCTTTTAGAGGAATGGTATTTCCAAGCTGCACACTTAGCTTTAAATTTTATAGTCTTTAAGGAATAAAATCATGTAGAATTTCTGACCTGTTAAATGCTAAAGTCAGCTTATTGGTACTGGGTGGAGAAAGCAGCCTGTTACCTAGGGGTTCTTGTGTCTACCCCTAGGGTTTTTCTCTTTTAAGTGTTTATTGAAGGAAAACATACATACAGAGCAGAAAAGTGTATAGCTTGATGGATTTTCACAAACTGTACACACCCTGTAATCAGTGTCCTGATCAACAAACAAGATATCACCAGTATCCTCTATCCCAGTCTTTTTCTGAAGAAGATGGGGGCTTATGGGAAATGGCATGGACTTACCTGGGAAATGGCTCCCCCTGGGCCAGGATGGGTCCTCCCCTCTTCCCTCCTCTCAGTCAGCCCTTGTGAAGGTCCAGCTGCCAGAGTGGAGGAGAAGATGTGGTACACGCTGGCCTGGACAGAAGATTTTATTAAATCCTCAGACCCTGCGGCTCCCAGATTGGCCAGGTCAGAAGCATCTCAACTATAGTGTCCACACACCCTTCTCTACCAATAAGCTGTCTGCTTGCTGTTCATTGGAGACCCTTCTGCCTGGACCTTTTTGTGGGCATGATGCACCTATATCTGTTTTTAATTTTCACTCTCCATTTGGGGGAAGTGAAATACCTCAGAGATGAGATCCTTTAATTGAACATCCAAGTATAATGGAACCCAGCAATCCCTCAAATGTGGTGGTGAAATTCTCCATCAACATTACAGTCAGCTAGAAACAGAATTTCAGAATAAACAGAATTTCAGAATTCTTATACAGAGCAGAAAACACCAGGGTACATGGATCAGTCACACTGGGTTTGGGCCTCTCTGGAACAACTCTGACCCGGGGTCTGGTTATAAGAGTTATTCTCCCCCTTGAGTTACAATCATTTGAATACCTGCCCTTGCCACCCTTCCTGCTGCATACATATTCACTCTGGTAAATAAATTATGCTTATAGCAATAGACATCTTTCTCTGGACAACTGGTCTACCAGTTTAGAAGTAGAAGTTCTAAATGGAGAATTTCAGATGTCCATGTTTGCCCAGGAAAGAGCTGTAGCCAACACTATAAAGATTTGGAAACCTGCCACCAATCCTGATTGCCTCTTACAGGTTCCCTCTGCTCCATAAGACAAGTAAAGAAATCTCTTGGGGCCTTAGCAGAATGATGCTGACAGGTTCCCCCAAAAAAGGGTCCAGGAAGGAATGTACCTGAGAATTAGCATTCTTGGTAGCTTCTTACTCTCTATTCCAGGGAATCTGGGAGAGATAGGGCCTGTCAGAGGCAAAAGACATCATCTCCCCAAGGTAAATCTAATTTTCCAAAAAATTTTCAAAATATTTGTAGCAACTGGTAGATGTGTTGCTGGGGCCTGAAAGCAAGTGAGCTCAGAGCTTAGGGCATGAGCATCATCCCACCAATGGTAGTCTGTATCCTGGGACCAAAGAGGGAAGCTCAGCCTGCTCTCCTCAGGCAGGAAGCATGGTTTGGCATTGCATTCCTCACCGCCCTCCTTATGAGTCACCTCTAATGTCTCCTTGTGCAAAAGCACTACTGGGCAGAGAGGTGAGGAAAGAGTCCTCTTCATCCAGTGTGTCCTGCCACTCTGAACTCAGAGCCCCTGGGTGCTTCCAGCATCGGCGGTGACATTGGAATACTTCCCTCTCTGGCCCTCGAGATCAACACGTGTTTCCAGGCCAAAGGCTGGCCTCAGGGCGGCTGTGCTCAGATGATCCCACCTAGAAGCACTCCAGGTGGGAATGGTAGACCCTTTACCTGACCTTCCGAGCTTGCCTGTTCCTTTCTCCCATCAGAGTGGATTGGATGGAGCCATCCAGTCTCCTCTTCATTGGCAGGTCTTTTGGCCTCTGAGCCATGCTGTCTAGTCAGGAAGCTGCCAGAAAAGCTGAGTAGTTTTCTTTCCAACAGGACGATGCATTTGCTCACTTCTCAGGGCTGGAGTGAGCCACTTGGCCCCCCTAGAATAGAAGGAGGGCACAGAGTTCACTTCACTTCCCCCCTCTGCTCACGGGCTTCTCGGTCACCTTGCTGGTACCAGAAGAGTGCATTTGAAGCAGAGGGTCAATGTTGGAGGGAAAAAAAAATAATAGAAACCAGTTAGAGCCAGTTTTCCAAAAGTGCTTACTGTGCACAGCTTCCCTTGAAAGCACTTAACAGGCATTTTCTTTTTAATCCTTACAACACCCCTGTGCATGAGGACTACCTTATCCCCCGTGATGGGTCTTAACCTGCCCTTCTTCTGCAACATTTTCCTTCTCTCTTCAAACTTTGTACAAGATCTCGTGGCCTGTACTGAGCTTTCATCATTGAACCAAAGAAAATGGGAGTCAGTCTCCTGTTGTTCCCCAGAGTCTTAGCCACAGAAACCTCACTGGGCACTGTGTGTCTCAAAAATGTCGTCAATGCAGGGGAAAATTAAACTCATCCATCCGTCAGAGAAACATTGGCCCCTCTCATGGAAAGTGTTGGGCTGTGTGTATCTTGTTCCCTTCTTTAGAATTCAAAGGCACAAACACAGTTCTCAGAACTCTTAATGGGCGACAGTTTCCACCACCTTCCAGATGTCAGTGGAGAACAGTTTCAAGAATCTAGTTCTAAACTCAGGAAGCTGATGGAGAGTGGGGAGCTAGAAATAGCTAGATAACTAGAGCAGGTAGTCAGACAGTGGACGCATCCCAGTCTTTAGCTGCAAACCTTTCAAAGAATTCAGCCCATGGGTCCAACAGTCAGAACTGAGTCTGCGTTGCTAGGAAAGCTGTTGGGAAGGTGATGGTGGTCTAGGGGAGGAAGCCATCTCAGAGAGGGTGAACGAGTGTTCTCCAGGCCAAATTCCTCCCTGTCTGCATTTTCTCCTTCATCTAAGGATGGATCGTTCTCACCAACCCATTGCCTTCATGCTGCCTTCAAAAGTAGACCATGTTTGCCTTGCTTAGAGAATAATTGCAATTAGTCCCAGGAGTTTGGTGATGCATTTAGAGATTTCTAGGCCCCTGGGGTTTTATAGAGTGAGCCCTGGTGGGCAGGGTTGGGGGTCCATCTTTGCTGGGCTCTGTCTTTGCTGGATACTGCTTGTAACAAATTTGGTATACAGAATCAACAATAAATGGCTTACACAGGACACGTGTGCTCTTTATGGTGTCTTGGCTATGGCGTCGCACACCTGGTGATCCCACTCTTTAAATTTTTTTTTCTTTTTTAATTATTATTATTATTATTTATTTATTTATTTTACAATATACAAACTAAATCAGTTTCTATGCGATCTCCACTTTCAGTCCTTGAGTGTCAGAGTTCTCTCCTGTGAGTTTTTCGTTGATTATTCAGGAAGCTTTTCTGTATTTTAGTAGTAATTCCAGTTTGTTCCTGGGAGCATGTCTATTCAGCATCCACTGACTCTGTCGCCATGCCCCCCGCCCCCCGTGCCCCCCGAGTCTGGTGATCCCATTCTTGTCATATGTGTACAAGACTGATCCAGACAGCCTCTCACAAAGAATAGATTCTGGGCTGGGAAAAGGTCCTCAGAAAGTGAGTGGGGACCAAAAATGAAATAACAAATCATATCTATAGGCCACTGTGTTGGGAAGGAGCCTTAAGGATAGGATCAACCCATGGTACAGATGAAGAGAATATGATCAAGACAGGAAGTGAAGTAGTGGCTGAGCTTGCACACAAGCAGACCTCCAGACTCCCAGGCTGGAGTTGCTTCTATGTCACCAGAAAGGCACTGAAGTTCACTCAGTACTTGTTTAATGTGCCTATGCACACACATGTACGCACTCACACATGGGCTTAGGTGGATGGGGCTACCCTACGTCTCTGGACTCCTATTGGTGCTTCACACCAGGCTCAGTGAGTCACGGGCTCTCAAAAGACGCCATCCGAGTGAAGGTGACTCCTACCACGTGTCCAGGTGACCCAGGACTACTCCAGGTCTCCAGGTTCCAGGGGCTGCCACAGCTGTTGGCGAAGGCCCACTTATTAAGAGGGAACCCATTCCCTCTGCTGTTTCCATGTCCCGTCACCATGGCCAGGAAAGGGGCTTTAAAACATATTTTCCTGGGATCTCTTAGTTCTTAGAAGCCTTCTGCAGATGTGAGCCTGTCCCTGGAGGCCGGACCTGGACAGGGGTCAATCGTGTGTTCACTATATCATGGAGCTGGACCATTTTTATTGTTGTTGAATTTTAGAGAGGAAGGGAGAGGGAGAAAGAGGGGGAGAGAGAGAGAAAATCAATGATGAGAGAGAATCATTGATTGGCTGCTTCCTGCATGCCCCCCACTGGGGATCGAGCCTGCAACCCTTCAGTCCATAGGCCAATGCCTATCCACTGAGCCAATCCAGCTAGGGTTGGACTGTTTTTGATGACTGGGGTCAGAGCCTTGCTATCCTTCCCTAACCACTGCACCTGTCCACTCAGACAGGTGTCTGAAATAATGGGAAAAGGAGTTAGAGCCTTAATTCTACCTCCCAGAAGCTTCCTGGAGTTCTTAATGCAAATCTTCACTCTGTATAGCCACACATGTCCTTCTAGCTGCATATATCTGCAGTGTAATTTGACACGTGTGTCCACACACACACACACACACACACACACACACACACACGCCTCCCCAGACCCTCTGCCATAGATGAGAATGAAGAGACTAAATAACTTGTGGGAAGACTGGCTGATTTATTGAAGAAGCAAGATTCAAACCCAGATCTTGGAATGCCAAATTTCTGTAGCTCACCATGACATTGACAAACAGACACATTCTCTTTCTGCCTTAAGAACCTGTCCCCTTAGCCTGGGTGTGAGTCTCCTCCAGAGGTGTGCCCACCTCCCCATCTAGCCAGCCAGCCAGCCTGGGCGCTGCTGAGGGTGGGGCTGGGAGCACTTTGTTCACAGCCTTTCTCCCCTCTTACATGCCCCCATGTTTCCTGACAAAGTGCAGGTTATTTTATGTCCCCATTGAAATATGGGGCACACTGTCCTGCCTTTGCAATTTGGCCAAAATCTGCTCACATGCAAAAATTTTTGTTCAGGTTTGGACTTGAAAAAGAGTGGCATAAATATTGATATCACGTGAGAAGATTAAAAGCCTTCAGAATGGGGGGTGGAGATGGAAGAGGGTATAGGGGGGATAAATGGTGATGGGGGAAAGATAATAAAAGCCAGCAGAATACTTTGAATGGTAGGATCTGGGCATTGCTTATTTTGGTCAGACCTTCACCCTGCACTCCTGAAAACACACACTCACACACACACACACACACACACACACACACACACACACACACATACTCCTCTCTTGTTCTGCAGAAACAGGACAATCACCATCTCCCAAAGCAACGGTCCCCCCTGCGTGGGGTGAAAATGTGTCTCTCCAGACTGGCCCAAAATTTACCTCCTGAAGTCTTTTCCCTCTTTTAGCTCAGAAAGCATTTAGAAAGTTGTTTTGTTAAACAAACAAACACATCAATAAACCCACAACCTTCTTAGAATTGAAGCTGGTGTTGAGAGCCGAGCAGGTGCCCGTGGCTGGCCCCCTGGCTGAGGTCTGGCTCCTGGGACCAGCCTGGCCTTTTACCAGAAGTGGGTGAGAGCATGGACCCCAGGCTCACTTCTCACTCCTGGAGCGGCCTCCTGGGTGCCCTGGGCGTCCCAAAGGTGCCAAGCCTGTGACTTTGAATGGATTTTGGCCCCACCGGGGACCTGTCTGTGGGAGCAGGTCAGGATCATTTTGTAATATTCTGAGGCATTGCCCCAGATTCTCTGCTTCCTGTGACCTGGGTGACATTCCGGGAACACTCAAGCCACGTGAGGGGAGGAACCACTTCCTGGAACTTTGATCAGCTCTGGGCAGCTGGGTCCACACTGACCACGGACCACAGACCACACCGGACACCCTTCTGCTCCCAAGGAAGAGCTAGAGCAGCAGGTCCCCCCTGCCCGGCCCCTCACGGTAGGTGTCCGGAGTCACTATAGGGCTCCTGGGTCTGTGGGAACGTGGGAGGACCCTGGAGTCCTGGCTGCAGGCAGGAGGGGAGCTGGCCACTCCTTCCAGGCTTCGCAGCATGTCCCCAGCTCCCGGCAGGTGGAAGCACCCCCTGCTCTGGGAGGAGAAGCCCCTCGGGTACTCACCCAGGGTGGTGCGGGCTGAGGGAGGCAGGAGGCAGGTCGAGGGGGGCGGATTCCGGGAGGAAAGTGCCCTGGTCCTTGCACCCAGGAGCTCCTGGTGCCTGGTGGGGTGCCGGGGCTGATCAGTAGACCCTGAGCGGCAGATGAGCAGGTTACCCCAGCACACGTTTCTGTGGAAGAGAAGCTAAGGGGCTAGTTTACTTTAGGAGCAAATAGCCCTGATTGCCTGCCTCATTGGCTTTTTTATTTTCCCCAATTATTTTTATTGTTTAAAGTATTACATATATTAGTACATATATCTCCCTCCATTGACCTTCCCCCAGCCTCCCCTACTCCCTGTTGCAAGTGCTCAATTCCCGCCGCCCCCCCCCTCCCCCCAGTGTCTGTGTCCATTGGTTGTGCTTATATGTATGCATACAAGTCCTTTGGTTTATCTATTTCCCTCCCTCCCAACACTCCCCAGCCTTCCCGCTGTAATGTGACAGTCTGTTCGGTGCTTTATTGCCTCTGTATCTACCTTTTTATTCATCAGGTTATACTCATTGGCTTTTTATTGTAACAACAACTTGAACACAAATTAACCTTTGGAGACAATCAGCAGGATAAGATCTTTGAGAAAGCCTATGCTTCTACAAGATCCTGTATTTAAAGACTAAACAGAGATTCTAGCAAATACCCCAGGGGCTCGGACTTGTTAGGAAAGCCAAGGTAGGGGCTGCCGCCTTCGGCAAGGTCCCCTCAGAGGCCCCCAACCTTTCGGAGAATCCTCCTTACAGACATTCCAACCAAGCCCCGTGCTTCCCCGCAGGGGGGATAGGCAGGGGGACCGTCACCCACGTTTGCCTGGCTCCACTCTATAGTGTGTGCCTGTAGTCCTGGCATAATTAACCAACAGCTCTCCTTTTACTTCTGGTTCAGAGGATAAAATATATAGTCATTCTAGGAATGGAATGTGTATGAACTCCCTTTTATTGATCATTTACTGTTTGCCAGGCACTGTGCTGTTTTCTATTTACCATGTAAGTTAACATATTTATCATGCAATTGGGTATGAATTTCTACCCTAAGGGACGGGGTGTAATGACAGTGGGGGAGAAGGATAGAGTGACCTGCCCAAGCCCACACAGTGAGTAGGCAGTACGGCTGGAATTTGAACCCCATTAATAGGCTGAAGAGTCAGAGCTGAGCTTCGGGGTCACACCAGCCACGAACACATTCCATCCGGGTCAGCACACAGGCCCCCGACCCAGGTGCTGGGTGCACAGCAGGTGGAGATGCTGCGGGCTCACCACCAGGCGGTGCAGACGACCAGAGTGCAGAGCAGAAGGACCCAAGCAGTCAACAGTGGGCATGAGTGGCCCGGGGGAACCAGAGGAGGTGCAATCAAGGAGGGCTTCCCAGGGGAAGTGTGACTTGCACTGGCGTGGGAGGTAGGTGGAATGGGGGCAGACAGCAGCAGGGAGAGAGAGGGAGGCACATGTTCTGGAGTGGGAAGGTCTGGGAAGCGAGGGCTGGAGCTGGGCCCTGCGGGGAGCATTGGAAGAGAGGATGGTGCCCGGCTCACAACCTTTCATCAGAATGCTAGCTGTCCTTCCTTCAGGAGCCTTATGGCAGCTGATGGACGAGCTCCACCGAGCCTTTTGCATTGTAACTTTGAGGAAGGGGGAAAAAAATCAAGGAAGCCCCTAAAATGGGCCTGGCACTGTGCTGTGCGTTTTGCACAATCATCTCAATTTTTATAATAACTTTCCACCTCATTACTTAAAAAATGTAGAAAGTATATGATTAAGCAAAATTAAAAAAATAATAAATAAATCACCCACAATCAGAGCTAAACAGGGCAAAGGTTTTGGGCTTAATCTGAAGCTGTGGAGGGTCCCTCTGAGTCACTTCATTGGCATAAACTCAGGTGTGGCCGCGAGGGGCTCACTGTGAGTAACACAAGAGCTCCCTCATCACCCGGGAAACTCCCAGGTACTCGGAGCTCTGTGCCAGGACCCAGGAAGAAGGCCAACTATATATCTCTGATTATATCACAACACCACCCACCCAATGCTATGACACCCCGAGGGGTGAGAAATCTGCTTGTTATCTCACTTAATTACCACAGTAAGCCTAACAGCCCTGTAATTTAGGTAGAAGCATTATGATGGTGATTGCTCTCAATTTACAAAGGCCCATTTCACTGCCTGAGACACACTTTGCAGCAGGTTGGGGGGGTGGGCGCTGGCTGGGGAGAGACAGAGGCAGGAGTCCACGCAGGTCTGACTGCCTCAGCCACGTGGCTTATTTCCCTGGGTTGAGGGAAGGAGACTGAGAGCCGGGGAGCAGCAGGCCTGTCCCCGGGGAGCTGGGCCAGGCAGCAAGGGCCTCTGGGCTCCCGTCGCCCTCAGGGAGCAGTGAGGGCGGCTCTGTGGTGGATGACAGACTGGCTTGCGGCACACCCACACATGTGCCAACCCAAAAGCAACTTGAGAAGAGGAAAGAGTTCATTTGCAACCAGTAATCTCCACCACCACCCCTAAAACCAGGCTTGCTGAGAGCATGGAACATTTTTGTGGCCGTTTCTAGTCTGTACATAAGTGCAGAGGTGGTTTTTCAGATGGGGAGCAGGGATCTTCTGGCTGCTGCCCCACTGTCCCCTCGGGGGCCAGCCTCCACAGTGCCCAGGCAGGGGCACTTCCTTCCTCTATAGCCCCCCAGGGACCTGCTCTTGAGGGCGGGGTGGGGAAGAGGTCCAAGTCCCCGGGCATCCTGGCCAGAGCTGTTAGAATCTGTGCTCGACTAAACCAAGGACAAAACCGTTACACCCTTTTCTGGGCTGGGAGGAAAGAGGCAGAAAAAGTGCTGAAGTCACAAACCTCGCTGGCCCATAAATGAGGTGGCTGAGTGATCTCACCCGTTATTCCACGGCCAGCCTCTGTGACTACTTCAGAGCAGCTGGGGCTGGCGGGGACTCAGAGGAGTCAGGGTGACTGCTGCTGCTCTGGACAGATACCGGGATGTTCCGGGCATGACAGAAACCATCGCTGTCCGCATGGAGCCCGCAGAGCAGGTCCTCCAGACGTCTGTGAAGAACAGACCCTCGGCTTCCGAGCCGTGTGAGGCTGTGATTCGGTAGAAGGAAAAGTCCAGGAACCCACAGCACCTTGTTAAGTGAAAAAGAACAGACGCCTTTTCCAATGAGCGCCTTCAGACCTCCTCAGCAAACAGCCCTTTCGGCGGCGACACGTCGGGGGACCAGAGCGTGTGCACTGCGCCGGCTCTGTGTCTGGGCTTCCAGTGCATTCTCTCCTTCAGGCCTCAGAACAGCCCCACGAGGGAGGGAGTAGTGAAGCTCATTGTTTTAAAGATGAGAGCATTGAAGCACAGGGAGGTTAGGCAATCTAGTTAAGGCCACAGAGCTCAGGAGGAGTGGAGGCAAGATGTGAATCCGGACTGGCTCCAGAGCTCAGACCGTTAGCCACTCTAGAGAGGCATCAGAAGGGTTAGGCATGGCCCCTCTGGAAATAACCGGTGTTCCCCACGGTGAGTACCGTCCCCTGCCACCACCCACCCACCCTCACCCCAGCTGACTGGGGCAAGGGGGTGTCTGGCCTACATTTCAGAGGCCCTGTCTGCCCTCCTCCCACCGTGACATCCCCAGGGCTGAGAAGTGTGTAAGATCAGAGGGACACACCCGTTAGAGGCTGTGCCCCATTTTAAAGCCTGTTTTTAAGTATCCAGGACCCAGGGCTCCTGTGGATTGCCTTCCCAGGCCAACCATGTCACAGAGTGAATAAGAGGTCTCTACTCACGGCACTGGAGAGCGTCAGGGGGGGAGAGAAGGGGGCAGACCGTAGGCGAGGGTCCTTGCACACTCTCACTATGGGTCCTGCAAATGTGAGGAGCAGGCATGTGCACCCCCGCCCAGCCACTGCCGTGGTGTGGAAGCCGTGCCGAGGGTGTCACAGCGAGCACCTTGCTTAGCACGCAGGCCATCAGGCTGACCCTGGCCCTTCCTTCTTCACCGCAGGCCCTTGAGCCAGTCGCCGTGGCTCTGGGACCCCAGTTTCCCCGTTCTGGGTCCTTCTAGATTTGCTCTGGGCATTGAGATGTATGTGTGGGAGCTTTGGGAGCTAGAAGGTGGGAACGGCCACGAGCTCTGCCCCCCACATCAGAGAGGTCCCCCTTACCTCCCTCACCCACTTTTGCCTGAGCCGAAGCGGATTTGTCTACACGTGATCAAAAAGATCAAGTCCTACATCTCAAGTTACTGCCTTTGTTGGAAAACCCTAAGGCATAGATTTCCAAACTAGAGGCCCGGTGCACGAAATTCATGCAAGGAGCTTGCCCTCAGCTCTGGCTGCCTCAAGGCCCCGAGGCCCCCGCCACCTCCACTGGTCCTTCCCGGTCATTTCGGAAGACAATTCCAGAAGGTCATCCCGCCTTCTGGTCTAATTAGCATGTTAGTTCTTTATTATATAGGATGACAGTAGATTAGAGTCAGAGACACAGACCAGGGGAAGAGGGAGTGCCCCTTCCTCCCTCCTTTCCTTCCTTCCTTCCTTTCTCCCCTTCTTTCTTCCCTCCTCTGTCCCTCCCTTCCTTCCAAATGTGTTTTATCTGAAAGGCATTTTGTTTTTCCTATGATACTTTTTTTGGTGTTCAGATAATTTTTTTCTGTAATGATGGTGGCTTGCAACATTTAACAACAATTTACATGGTTTGTTAATTGCTCTATCTCAGATGCTGATCTAAAAACTTTACTTGTATTTATTCATTTAATCCCCAATTACCCTAACACCAGAGACACTATTATTATCTCCACTTTACAGATAAAAAAAATTGAAGCGCAGACGGATTAAGTAACAAGCCCAAGGTCAGATAGCTGGTACTCGGTAGAGCTGGAATTCTAGTTAATGGAATCTAAACCACTACGAGCCATGTAGATCACAGTGTGGGCGGGAGCAGCCGTAACCTGGGAGGTGTGCTCCCGCTAGTGAGGCAACTGAGCCCAGATGGTCTGGTCTCATAGGAAAGTGAGTCCACTGCCCCTAAGTCGTCTGGAAATATGGACTATTTTAAAAAATTTAAATATGTTTTCACTGATGTTTTAGAGAGAGAGGAAGGGAAAGGGAGAGAGAAACATCGATTGGTTGCCTCCTGCACAACCCCTTCTGGGGACTGAGCCTGCAACCTGGGCATAAGCCCTAATCAGGAAGCCAGCCATGACCTCTCAGTGCATGGGATGATGCTCAGCCAGCTGAGCCATACAAGCCAGCGCCTGAAATCTGGAGTTTTAATGTGATACTTCTCTGTTTTTACATGTTGGCCTAATGGTTCATGCACAGAAAGGACTGGAGCATAGACAAAACAGTTTTCAGCTGAATCACTGTCTTGTGACCTGTGGGTGGATGCTGGCATTTTTTTTTTTCTTTAAAAAAAAAAAAATATTTAGTAAACTAAAAACCTGGTCCCCTTCTCTTATTTAAAACAAAACCTACTGGTCAGTGAAACCCCTGCAGCTAGGACCTCCTGTCTGCTGGCTGGCTGTGGGGAGCTCCATGGCCCCGTGCTGGCGGGGCTGTGTTGTCAGGGGCTGGAGGGGAGCATTTCAGCGGCAGTGCTTTGATTCTGGTCAAGGGCAGACTCCGTGCTGGCCCTGATCAGGGCTCGTGCAGGAGGCAACCCACTGATGTCTCAAGAGCCCTCTTGTGCCGAGGCTGCCGTCACTCTCAGCAGACGCGCAGAGAGCAGATGGTAAGCTCTCTCCTTAACGAGGCTCTGGAATGTGCTGAGATTTGGAAACGCAGGAGGAGCATGCTTTAAACATTTCCAATTTAGGAATAAATCTGCCCATATTTTACACATTATCTTAAAAATTCCCCAAATGCACGTGGTCTTTTATTCCTCTCTTCCATGCCTTTCTGGCCCTTCCTCCAATCTGGAACAAACCCGGGAGTCCAGGAGGCCGGGGCGCTGGGCCCGCTGCCAGCCTGCAGGGCGGCTGTGGGCAGGCCGTGTGACTGTCTCACCGTCTGGAGGCGAGAACCCTGGTCCTGCCGACCTTGCAAGGCTGCCATGAAAACCAATAAAAGCATAAACTGGCCCTCGCAGGTATGGTCAGTGGTTAGAGCAAACCGGCGACCTTTGATTCTGGTTGAGGGCAGGCTCCGTGCTGGCCCTGATGGGGCTCCTGCAGGAGGCAACCCACTGATGTGCCTCTCACACGGATGTTTCTCTCTCTCCCTCTCCCTTCCACTCTCTCTAAAAGGCAATGGAAAAATATCCTCTGGTGAGGATTAACAAGAAGTAAAAATAAATAAATACACGAGTTCTTTAAACACACACACACACACACACACACACACACACCAAAAACTGCTGTCCCAATGGCTGGCCTCCCTGACAGCTGATGCCCATTTCCTGGCCTCCTGTCCCCCTCAATGGTCACCGAGGCGCACAGCCTGGCTCAGAGACACCGCTTCCCTCTTCTCGTCCCGCCGGGTCTAGGAGATGCTCGCCGGCGCCTGGCTGCCCTGGGCCTGCCTCCTGCTCCTGGCCAGGTCGGCTCGGCCCTGCCCCGAGGGCTGCGACTGCTTCCGCTGGGAGGTGTTCTGCTCCGATGAGGCGCTGGCCGCCGTCCCGCCGGACATCCCGCCCCGCGCCACCGACATCGTCTTCGTGGAGACGGCCTTCACCGCGGTGGGCGCCAGGGCCTTCGCCGGCAGCCCCCACCTCAGCAAGGTGGTCTTCCTCAACACCCGGCTCTCCCGCCTGGAGCCCGACGCCTTCGGGGGCCTGCCTGCGCTCCGGGACCTGGAGGTCACCGGCAGCGCCTTCGCCAGCCTCGACGCCGGCCTCTTCTCCAACCTGACCTCGCTGGGCAAGCTCACCCTCAACTTCAACCAGCTGGAGGCGCTGCCCAGGGACCTCTTCCGCCACCTGGGCGCCCTGGGGTCCCTCCAGCTACAGGGCAACCGGCTCCAGACCCTGCCCGCCCGGCTCTTCCAGCCTCTGGTGCGCCTGGAGAGCCTCAACCTGGCCCAGAACCTGCTGGCCCAGCTGCCCGAGGAGCTGTTTGCACCCCTGGGCGGCCTGCAGACCCTGAGGCTGAGCAACAACAAGCTCGCCCGCCTGTCCCCCAACCTGTTCGCCGGCCTGGGCAGCCTGCGGGAGCTCTTCCTGGACAGCAACTCCCTCTCGGAGCTGCCCGCCACCGTGTTCGCGCCGCTCCGCAGCCTGGAGAAGCTGTGGCTGCAGCGCAATGCCCTGGGCCACCTGCCGCCCTCCGTCTTCTCCTCGCTGGGCAGCCTGACCTTCCTGAACCTGCAGGGCAACGCGCTGCGGGCGCTGCCCGCCGGCCTCTTCACCCGCTGCCCGGGCCTGGCCGGCCTGTCCCTGTCCCACAACCAGCTGGGCACCGTCCCCGAGGGCGCCTTCGCCGGGCTGTCCAACCTCAGCTCGCTGACGCTCTCCCACAACGCCCTCACCCACCTGCCGGCCGGCGTCTTCGGGGGCCTGGCCGAGCTGGTCAACCTGTACCTGGGCAGCAACAACCTGACCGAGCTGCAGCCGGGCCTCTTCTGGAACCTGACCAAGCTCGAGCTGCTCAGCCTGTCCAGGAACCGGCTGGCCACACTCCCGCAGGGCATCTTCGACACCAACTACAACCTGTTCAACCTGGCCCTGCACGGCAACCCCTGGCAGTGCGACTGCCGCCTGGCCTACCTCTCGGGCTGGCTGCGCCAGCACAGCGACAGGCTCCTCAACATCCAGACCTACTGCGCGGGCCCCGCCTACCTGAAGGGCCAGGTGGTGCCCGCCTTGCAGGAGGAGCAGCTGGTGTGCCCGGTCGCCCGAGACCGCGCGGGCTACCAGGCCCCGGGGCCGGAGCACCGGGAGCCGGGGGATGGCTGGGAGCTGGCCGCCGAGGACAGGGCGGCCCGGAGCCGGTGCACCTACAGCAACCCCGAGGGCACCGTGGTGCTGGCGTGCGCCGCCGCCCAGTGTCACTGGCTGAACATCCAGCTGTCGCCCAGGCAGGACTCGGACTCCCCGGGAATGACGCTCAACGCCACTCAGGGGTGGGAGCTGAAGTCGAGCTGCGGCTCTGTGAGGGTCACTGTGTCCATTGAGGCTCGGGCAGGGGACCCCTAGGTGCGGGTAGACAGAGTCAGGGGCCTGGGCATGTGGCCTCCGGGGCCTGGCCAGGCAAGCGGGTGGGGGGGGGAGCACATGGAAGCTGGAGCTGGGCCAAGATTGAAAATTTCAGAGGCTGAGGAGGGAGGTCCATGGCCAAGATGGAGGAGGCCAAGCTCACCTTTAGAGTCTCTTCCACCTCCTCCTCCTCCTCCTCCTCCTCCTCCTCCTCCTCCTCCTTCATCTCCCCCTCTGTGTCTGAGACTTTAAGCTTTGCAAAGCACCCATTAACGCGGCATCAGGGCCCAGAGAATAAAATAAGGCCACTCCCCTGGTGTTTTTCTATTATTTGATACCCACCCCACTCTCATCCTCACCCTGGAGTTCCAACCCTTAGGTTCCTGCCACCCTCTTTGGCATCCGGTTCAAAAGCCAAATGTCTGTTTCTATCCCCCCACCCCCATTTTTTTTAATTGATAAAGGAGGCGATAGAAGCACAGGTGGCCAGAAAGATGAAGGGCAAGGGTCCGGGCTCTGGTGTGCTGGGAACTCATGGCGTGAGCTTCCGCCTGCAGGCTGCTTCCAGGTGAAAGGTGCCTTGGGAAGGGAAACACCGGCTGATTGGCGTTCACTGCATCAAACCCCCAGTGGGGGGTGGGGCTGTGCCTGCTCATCAGACAAGATAATTAAGAAGGAAACACCCAAACCTCACAGACAGACCACAGTGTGGTGATTGGCAGAGGGCAAGGGGGTGGGGGGAGGTAGAAGAGTGAAAGGAGACTTGATTTGGGGTGATGAACATACAGTACAGTATTCAGTGATATATTATGGAACTGTACCCCTAAAACCTATATAATTTTATTAATCAATGTCACCCCAATCATCATATATAATAAAAGGCTAATATGCAAATCGACCAAACAGCAGAATGAATGATTGCTGTGATGCACACTGACCTCCAGGGGGCAGATGCTCAATGCAGGAGTTGCCCCTGATGGTCAGTGTGCACCCAGTGCTGCTCAGCCAGAAGCTGGGCTCATGGCTGGCGAGTGCACAGCGGTAGCAGGAGCCTCTCCCGCCTCCAGGGCAGCGCTAAGGCTAAGGGGAGCGGGCTTAAGCCATCAATTGGACATCCCCCAAGGGCTCCCAGACTGTGAGAGGGTGCAGGCCAGGCTGAGGGACCTCCCAAGTGCACAAATTTTGTATACTGGGCCTCTAGTGTATTCAATAAAAAGTGGGTTGGGGAGAAAGGGAGGGAGGGAGGGAGGGAAGGAAGGGAGGAAGGAAGAGGGAGGATGAGTTGAGTGGGCTGGGACGGATACACTTCATTCTTAGTTTTCTCACAGCACCTGACTGTGCTAGTCATTCACTGAAATTCTTCTCCCTGGTGTTCAGGATACCTCTCTGTTACTCAAGCTCGGCCGTTCTTTCAGTCTTCCCCAGCCATTCCTTCTATGATTGCCTCCTCAGGGCTCACTGTCCTTGGCCTCCCTGCATGCCCTGGACTACGATGCGACCTCCACAGGGATGACCCCAATCTCCACCGCAGGCTCGGGTCTCTGGCTCCCTGCTGAGATACCTGCCTGCTCAGCATCCCTGTGTCCTGCCATCAGTCACAAGCACAGCTAAGCCAAACTCTGCCCCTTTTCCTCCTGATGCCCACTAGCGAATTGCCAAGCCTGAGAGCAGGGAGAGTTCTCCAACTTCTCCTATGAATCCTCAAGACCAACTAATCAAAGAGTGCTTCCGAGTATCCCCTCTCCCTTTCTCCTTTTCAACTCCCAGCCTGGGGAGGCGCTGTCTCCCCGCACTGAGACATCGTGCAGCCTGCTACCTGGTTTCCCTGCCTGCAGTGTGGACTGGCTTAGGTGAATGCGGGGGTCAGGGGTGGGAGGGAAGAAATGATGTATAGCCGGCCCTCCAGGAGCCCTGGTTCCAGTAGGAGATACTGGACAAGGGCACATGGGACAGAAACACAAGCATAAAGGGTTCAGTGCTTGGCAAGCCCTGGGCGTTCAGGGAGGTGGAGGCCTGAGCTAGCCCATATTTTAGGGAAGGTTGCCTTTGATCCAGGGCCTTGAGGGGCAACAAGCAGTGCAAGGAGGGCACTAAAGATGTGTGCAAGAAGAGTGTGAGCCAGGGAATGGAGACAGGCCAGCGGTGAGGTCAGGATCGTAGTGTCTGGAGCGGCTTCTGGTGGGAGAGGAAAGAAGGAGATACATCTGGAAAGCCAGCTGGAGCCAGGTTCTGCAAGACCTCCAAGGTCGGAGTGAGAAGTTCGTGTATTTATTAAGGACTAGAGGCCCAGTGCACGAAATTCATGCACGGATAGGGTCCCTAGCAGCTGCTGGCTGCCAGTCAAGGCCTCCCTTCCCCAGCTGCAGGCTAGGGCCTCCCTTCATTCTTTGCTGCCCCCTGGTGGTCAGCACATGTCATAGCGAGTGATTGAACTCTGGGTGGGTCAAACTCCTGAGGCGACACTTTGTATATTAGGCTTTTATATAGACAGATACTTGGAAGTTACTGAAGGACTCTGCAGAGGAGGTCCATGCTCCTGCCTGTGCTTCCGAGGCTGGCTGAGTGCCCTGTGAGGAGAGCAGGAGGCAGGGAAAACAGTGTGGACTTTCCCTGACTTGAGATCAGAGCAGGAGGGCCAGGGATGCTAAGGAACTAGAATGAGAGGTTTCAGCCTCCAAGCAGCGCATACACAGATGGCTTAAAAGACCTAAATGTGAATCGCTGAGATGTGAACTCCAACAATGCAGGCATCACTTTAATCCTTCAAAAATTATAAAGCTGGGTCAGGTCCGGTGTGGGCCAGGATGTGGGCATAGGGCCCTTCAGGTACTGCTGGTGTCACAGTCAGGTGAGTCAAAGGAAGGGTTTGTTGAGTGGGGTCAGGGGTCACAGGGGTGGTTGGATGATGGGGGACCAAGAGAAGCCAGAAGTGAGTCCCAAGTTTCTCGCCTGGGTGGCAGGGCAGACAGTGAGGCCATTTACACAAAGGCAGGAGCAGGTTTGAGGAAATGAAGTAGCAAGATTCCACCTTGCAGTGTGACTGATGGAAGAGAAAACGTATGTGTACCTGTAAAGAACCCAAAACAGCAAGACATCACGTAAGTCTGTTCTCAAGAAGAATTATTGCTGTTATTATTATTTCTAAAGAACTGTGGTAGATGTTGGGGGCAGCAAGAACTGGCCAATTCCTTGGCCATCACATACATTTATTTATTTATTTATTTATTTATTTATTTATTTATTTATTATTTATTTATTTATTTATTTTGCCTGTTTCCATTGGTGTTTCTGGGAGAATGTTAAAGTTGTTAGTATGATATCAAAATCGTGTTATTTGGGAGGACTGAAAATGCCATTTACAAAAATTGTCAGTGCTAACAGTGGATACTGGAAAGCCGAATGGCGCTGCCAAAGATTAGACCGTTTAGCACATCCCAATAATGATTCCCCCCCCATCCTTTTTAGCTTGCAGCTGCAGACATTTCATTTTAACCTCTCACAAACCTGTGAATGTTCCGATTCCGGGTCTCAGGCGCCCCCTTGTGGCTTCCTGGAAGAACGGCTCTCCTCACTAGGAGTGATAATCCTTAAGGAGGATTTACTACCAAGAAGTCACAATGCGGGACAACCGAGCACATCATAAACACTTTCCCGCAGGCGGGCGGAGCTGCCCAGGCTCTGTCCCCTGCAATCCTGGAAACGTGCTCTGTCCGCTGGGTGCCCGCGGAGGAGGAGTGGCCGGAGCGGAGGCAGAGGTCCTCACCACCGGCTGTGGACACGCGTGGGCGGTCTAGTTTGCCCTAGAGACGCTGCAAGCCCTGCCTGGCGGGACAACCTGCAGAGCCCGCGGTCAGACTGCGGGCATGCGCTCCGCCTCGCAGCAACCCTGGGTACACACAGAAGTGGTCTCGGGTCTTAGTTCCCAGGGCCATCCGTAGCAAATGCATTTTGGAAGGTTGTGCTTTGTTTTCTCTGGGATTTTATTAAGAGTTGTTCAGCGTTTTAGAAAATCCTTTATTTTGTGGGAATACGTAATCCTTATTTTAAAAAGCCAAATACAAAGAAAGAGCAACTTTAATTCTCCTTTACTCTTAAATTCATCCTTTACTTAGTGTAAGTGGATGAGAGCCTCTATCTAAGTACTTCACCAAGTCTCTGGTGAGATCTTAGCCAAGCATTTACACCTAGAAACATTAGAGAATAAAAGAGAGGGGATATATATATATATATATATATATCCCCTCTCTTTTATTTCTAATTCATGACAATTAGGACATTTAGTTTTAAAATCCTCTGAGATCTGCCGAAACCGGTTTGGCTCAGTGGATAGAGCGTTGGCCTGTGGACTGAAAGGTCCCGGGTTCAATTCCGGTCAAGGGCATGTATCTTGGTTGCGGGCACATCCCCAGTAGGGGGTGTGCAAGAGGCAGCTGATGGATGATTCTCTCTCATCGATGTTTCTAACTCTCTATCCCTCTCTCTTCCTCTCTGTAAAAAATCAATAAAATATATTAAAAAAAAAAAAGAATCGAAAGACTCAGAAAGAAATGTTGGGGACCCCCACCCCCACCCCTTTATCTGCCTGAAGGGATTCAGATAGAAAACCTGCTGGAAGAAAAGGGAACATCACCTCCGCATCATAGCCTAAACCCGTGGTCGGCAAACTGCTGCTTTCGAGCCGCATGCGGCTCTTTGGCCCCCTGAGTGTGGCTCTTCCACAGAATATCACGGCCTGGGAGAGTCTATTTTGAAGAAGTGGCATTAGAAGAAGAAGTTTAAGTTTTAAAAATTTGGCTCTCCAAAGAAATTTCTGTCCTTATCCTGTTGCTATTTGGCTCTGCTGACCAATGAGTTTGCCGACCACTGGCCTAAACTCAATGGCAGACGGGAGGGGGGCCTGCAGTCTCTGCTGCTGGTGAACTTCCCTCTGGTCCTTGGTCTCTGGGTGGCCCAGCAAGAATTTGTTTAAGGCTTGTTCGCTCCTCCTCCTCTTCCACTTGTCAGTTACCTGCTCTCCCTTTGAATGCCAGATTGCTGCCTCCCTTCTCCTCTGGCATGGCATGGAATGGCGTGCCAACCACAATTGCCCAAAGTGACTCTGGGCCTCATGCTGCTAAGGCACTCCCATATGCGCATCTGTCATAAACTCTGCTCATTTTCGCCTGCTAACCTGTCCACGTTAATTTGATGACTAGTCCCCCTAGAAGAAGTTAGAAGGTGGGAGGAAAGTTATATTGGACGCTCACACTTGACTGTATTTACTCTCTGCCCACTTGGTAACCCCTGCCCCCAAAGGCACTCTCCCCCAGGAGACTGGGTCCCCCATCTGGCCCTGGGACTTTAAGGGCCTCTGTTTCCCATATGTAAATGAGGGGATTCCACTCTGTAAGATGCCCCTCCCTCCTCTTCCCTCACAGCATCGGGGTCACTGAACCTTAACACTGTGGTGTCTGTGTACCGACAACAAATAGACTTTGAAGCAGTCACTTTGCCATGTCTTGTTTTTTGAATCCAGAGCGACATGATTAAAATTCTATTATAAGGCTGTTAGTGAGACAGCCAAACTGTCTTACCCGGTGGTAGGGTGGGATCTTGAGCCTTCTGCTTATGTGAATTCAGCTCAGGAGGAAGACTGAGAGGCAGAACGAGACCATGTGGGTGGGTCTGTGACTTCGGGTGGTGGTGTCAGGGTGGTGAGGGAATCAGGCTTAAGAACAAAAGGTGTGAATACAAGGTACTTGTCACTCAAGACCAGGGCAACAGAGGTGTAAACAGGGGAGGGGGAGCGATTGTGTCATTTGGCTTTTGCCCACCCACGTGGCAGAGCACACGCTGGCCAGCGTTTCCCATGGAGGGAGCGGGGTTCCAGGCGGAGGGAAGGGGCGCCGTGTGGGAGCCTCTGTGGTCTGGGAGCCACCTGGGCCTGACGGACCACGTGGACGGAGGCTGCGGCTCTGCTCCCTCAGCCCCTCTTGGCAGCCTCAGCGTTGTGAGTGATGAGAGTTTTCCTGCCTGTCTCCGGCTCCATAAAAGAATCCTGGAAGGACATGGGAACCTCTGCAGGCAGTGTGCTCCCAGCTGACCCGTTCTGCCTGGGAAGGGACGCTGCGCCCCAAAGAATGCCCCGGGCTGGGGTCAGGGCGCGGCGGAAGCCTGAATGCCAAGCCGTCATTAGGGGAGATGGATGGAGGGGGCGTGGCGTGCGGGGCAGGCCCCGACCTGCTGCTGCAGTTTCGCGGTGGTTATTTATGGCCGCGCCGGGGCTGTCAGAAACCCGGCTGACAGCTCCTGTAAGCTGACCCGGCTGGCACCCGCCTGCAGCCTTCTGCCGGCCCATCCCTCAGCTTGAGGAATGTCAGCCTCAGAGACAGGGACCAGATGCAGTAGGTGTGGAAGGAAGGATTCCAGAGCGCATCCCGGCCCGGGGACCTCGTTATCCGAGAGGCATGCGTGTGCGGGACACATGCTCCGACGCCCTGATGTTTACATAAGCGGACATTTGTGAAATAGACCAAGCACGGTCAATGTGATTCTTACATTTGGTGCAGGGGAACGGTCCACAAATAATCCCAAACGTAAGTAGTAATCCCCAAACGGGTCTTTGTCATTGGCTGGGGAAATGTACAGCAAAGGTTTTGTTTGCTTGTTTTTTGGTGTGTGTGTGTGTGTGTGTGTGTGTGTGTTTTGGCAATAGCAGTACCAGTGTAATCCTATTTCATTTATCTGAATTTTTGTTTTCCCTGCTGACTGACACGGGGTCAGGAGGCCCAGGAATGTCCCGGATGCTAAGGGCTAAGCCAAGAAGGTTGTCTGTCTGTGGGTGATTCAGTCACCCCAGTTGCACACAGCAGGACTCACCACTGTGAACAGTAGCAGGGGCCAGAGTGGGGCAGGGGACGGGTGTTAGGCAAAAGTGGTGTGCGACCACTCTCCTGTGGTCTTTCCATCCGGGCCAGGTCTGCCTCAGTGACCACAGGGACCCAGTGAAATTACGTAGGAGCAGGTACTCTGGGAGCCCTAAAGCTCCGGGTGAGACCCGCACCCACTGAGACCCTCTCCACCCGCTGAGACCCGCACCCGCTGAGACCCGCACCCGCTGAGACCCGCACCCGCTGAGACCTGCACCCACTGAGACCCTCCTCACCCGCTGAGACCCTCCTCACCCGCTGAGACCCTCCCCACCCGCTGAGACCCTCCTCACCCGCTGAGACCCTCCTCACCCGCTGAGACCCTCCTCACCCGCTGAGACCCGCACCCGCTGAGACCCTCCTCACCCGCTGAGACCCTCCTCACCCGCTGAGACCCTCTCCACCCGCTGAGACCCTCACCCGCTGAGACCCTCCTCACCTGCTGAGACCCTCACCCGCTGAGCCCTCCTCACCCCGCTGGAGAACCTCCCTCACCCGCCTGAGACCCTCCTACCCGCTGAGACCCGCACCCGCTGAGACCCTCTCCACCCGCTGAGACCCTCCCCCGCTGAACCCTCACACGCTGAGACCTCTCACCCAGCTGAACCCCTCCTCACCCGCTGAGACCTCCTCACCCGCTGGAGACCCACTCCTATGAGCCCCTCTCCACCCCGTGAGACCCTCCTCCCGCTGAGACCCTCCTCACCGTGAGACCTCCTCACCCGCGGAGACCCTTCCACCCGCTGAGACCCGCACCCGTACCCTCTCCACCCGCTGAGACCCGCACCCGCTGAGACCCTCTCCACCCGCTGAGACCCTCCTCACCCGCTGAGACCCGCACCCGCTGAGACCCTCCTCACCCGCTGAGACCCGCACCCACTGAGACCCTCCTCATCCACTGAGACCCTCCTCATCCACTGAGACCCTCCTCACCCGCTGAGACCCGCACCCACTGAGACCCTCCTCACCCACTGAGACCCTCCTCACCCGCTGAGACCCTCCTCACCCGCTGAGACCCTCTCCACCCGCTGAGACCCTCTCCACCCGCTGAGACCCTCACCCGCTGAGACCCTCCTCACCCGCTGAGACCCGCACCGCTGAGACCCTCCACCCGCTGAGACCCTCTCCACCCGCTGAGACCCTCGCCCGCTGAGACCCTCCTCTCCCGCTGAGAGAGACCCGCCCCTGGTGGGAGCTGCGGCAGTGTGGACTTCTCTGCCTGGAGGGCTTTCGGGGAAGCAGGTGCAGGCCCAGGGGCGGAGGCCAGAGTCCGGACGGAACAGGGAGCAGCAGGCAGTGTCTGTGGCCCCTGAGAGGGCAGTTCCCTGTGGGTGTAGCCGCAGGGAGAGGGCAGGCTATGGGGGGCAGTCTGGGAGGGAAGTGGAGGGAGAGGCGATGCTCTCCTGGAAGAAAGCTGCCGGGTATCTAGGGCCTCTGGGTCTTAGTCCGAGAAATAATAAGTGTAACGGTGGCTTTACAGGCAGCTGAGCTGAAGGCTGAAGGAGGGACCACTGCATCCGGCCCTCTGCATCCTCACATCTGTTTACTTTCCAGGTGGCACTCTGCAT
Organism: Pipistrellus kuhlii; assembly: GCF_014108245.1. Taxonomy (NCBI): domain Eukaryota; kingdom Metazoa; phylum Chordata; class Mammalia; order Chiroptera; family Vespertilionidae; genus Pipistrellus; species Pipistrellus kuhlii. The sequence continues at coordinate 45,175,008 of NW_023425515.1, read as the reverse complement.
GTCCCCACAAGACACCAACTCAGGGAACCAGGAAGCTTTAAGTGAAGGCATTCTTTTTTTTCTTTCTTTTTTTAAAAAATATATTTTATTGATTTTGTACAGAGAGAAAGGGAGAGAGATAGAGAGCTAGAAACATCGATGAGAGAGAGTCATCGATCAGCTGCCTCCTGCACAACCCCCACTGGGGATATGCCTGCAACCAAGGTACATGCCCTTGACCGGAATCGAACCCGGGTCCCTTTAGTCCCCAAGCCGACGCTCTATCCATTGAGCCAAACCGGTTTCGGTGAGTGAAGGCATTCTTACCAACCCTTCATCCCTTCACCAAATATATCTAACATATTCAGAGCTGCAGCTCAAATATTTCTATTACATAGAGGCCCATTTTCTTTTCTTTTTTTTAAAAAAATATAATTTTACTGATTTCAGAGAGGAAGGGTTGAAGGAGAGGGAGAGTTAGAAACATCAATAATGAGAGAGAATCATTGATCGGCTGCCTCCTACACACCCCACACTGGGGATGGAGCCCACAACCCGGGCATGTGCCTTGGCGGGGAATCAAACTGTGACATCCTGGTTCATAGGTCGACGCTCAGCTGGGAGCCTCGCTGGCTGGGCAGGAGTTCATTTTCCATCCGCCTTTTATCACGCTCACATTTCCTGGGGTCCAGTGGGCAAGCACTGCCGAATGCCCCTAGAGTACCAGTAGTGTGCCGGGTGCCCTGGGGATGTGGCAAGATGGTCCCCGCTGCTGAGCCTCCCAGTCCGGAGAAGAGGCGGATCCGCCTCTGGGAGAAAACGCCCTGACAGAGAGAAGCATCTCTGCCAGTAGCTGCCTACCCGGCTACCCGGAAATGCAATGGCTTAAACCACCATATCTGTTTATGGTTCCGCAGGCTTTCCGTGAGTCAGCACGCAGACGGGCACAGGAGCAGTTTGCCTCCGTGCCATCCTGCGTGGCTTACCCCGGAATGACCCCACGTGTGTGCACTCCCCTGGATGCCGGCTGCAGGGCCCACGGCTGTCCCTGTGGCTGTGCCTCCTCCCCCAGCGCAGGCATGGAGAGGCAGAAAGCCAAAGAGCAAGAGAGACTATGAATGAGGACCTGGCGGAAGCCATGTCTTCCTTCTGACCAAGCCTCTGACGGCTCAAAGCCTCACGCCCACTGTGCTCCATGCCCAGGGCAGCCCCACCCAGCCCCCAGGGACGAGAGTCTTGTCCTACTTGGGGGTCTCCCCTCTGGCTCTGCCTTCTCGGTCACTTAGAAAACGAGAGCCAGGTCATAAGGGGAATGGCCAGTGATGTGGCTGAGAGTTAAAACCCTCCATCAATTAGCCTTCCAGTGCCGCAGTCAGCTGCAGGGCGATGCCACCCGCTTCTCTGGAAGGGTGTGACATCCTGGCGGCCCCAGGAACGTGTGCCTCTCAACCCCCTCCCCCAGTAGGGGGCGCCGTTGAGCTGGGACTGGCCTCTGCGTGGCACACCTGGTCTTCCCGGCAGAGATGGAGCTTCGCTGTTCACAAAGGGCTCCCGGTGGTTTCGATTTTCCCAAGGGGGAGGCGTGCTCTCTCCTTACAGGTGGGATCCTGAGGCCCCGAGAGCATCATTCATTTGCCCAAAGTCACACAGCTCGCTGCTGACAAACGGGGTGACCCTGTGGCACAGGACCACCCACTCTCCTGCACGTGGGACCTGGCGCATCACTGAGCAACCCGCCCCGCCTCCCCGGCCCTGCCCCCGCCCGGCCCCACCACGAGGCTCCGCCCCAGGACAGTGCTGCTCAGGCCGGCGCCAGCATCGGCCGGCCTCCGCTGGATCCGTTCACACCTGCCCCTCCGGCCTTCCAACCCCACGTCCTCCCGGTGAGGCACCTCGCGCTCCCATGTTCCAATCTGCTCTCAGAGGCCCGCTCACCTCGGCAGCCCCCTCTGCCTTCCCAGGGTGGCACCGCCCTGCTGTTCCCCCGTGGAGTCCCCATCCCTCCCGGCCTGCCCTCTGTCTCAGGGACACCTCTCCTGGTGCCTCGGTCTCTGGGCTTTCCCGTGGGCTTGGCCCGCATGGCAGGTGTTAGGTGAGAGGAGGGCAGACGGTAGCTGGAGATGCGTTTTACTCCTCTGCGCCGGGAAGCATCCCCCGCAGGGCAGGGTCTCCACTGGTCGCCAGCTCCCACTGCATGGGCCCCTCTGGCTCCTGCTCTGCCTCGGGGCTCCAGGCTTCCGGCTCTAGTTGCACTCCCTCTTCCATCCCTTCTGCTCTTGATGGAGCCAGTGGCTTCTTCCCATCGCTGACCTGGCGCTGCCTAAACATCCTGGTCAGCGTCTCAGCTCTTACTATGCAGGCCATGCCCTGTACTAAATTCCCTCCGTGTGAAACACTAATGTGCTTTGTCCTGCCCCGCTGGTCTCGTGGCTGAGAGCATTCCTTTCTCAGAGGATGGCACCACCTCAGCCCTCAGTCACTGACCTCCCCTCCCCCACCGGGTTAGTCTCTGAGGCCTGGAGCCGCCCCCTCCCCATTGCAGCAGCCTGGGCCGAGTCCTTATCAGCTCTGGCCTGGCTGACCTCCCACCAGGACCCCGTGCCAGCCCACCCTCCCACTGCGGCCGGCCCCAGAACTGCCGCCTGCACTTCAAAGCCGGCCTTTTCAATCTGACCTGAAGCTGCCTTCCACCACCAGCCTCCTCCACATTCTCCCTCCCACCCTGCACCCCACACCCGCTCAGATCCTTTCCCAATGCAACATGCACCATCGTCCACCCTCTTCTCCACCTGCCCCTCCCGCCTGGACTGCCCTTTCTTTTTACTAGTGAACTCCCACTGATTCTTTTTTTTTTTTAATTATTAATTTCTTTTTTCTCTCAAAAAATATATTTTATTGATTTTTCCATAGAGAGGAAGGAAGAGGGATAGAGAGCTAGAAACATCGATGAGAGAGAAACATCGACCAGCTGCCTCCTGCACACCCCCTGCTGGGGATGTGCCCACAACCAATGTAAATGCCCTTGGCTGGAATCGAACCTGGGACCTTTCAGTCCCCAAACTGACGCCCTATCCACTGAGCCAAACCGGTTTCGGCAATTATTAATTTCTTTATTGATTAAGGTATCACATATTTTTCCTCAACCCCCCATTCCAATCTCCCCCATTATGTCCCCCTCCCCCTATTGTCCTTGACCACTGGTTTGGCTCATATGTATGCACACAAGTCCTTTGGTTGATCTCTCCCTTTTATCCCCACCCTCCATCTGAGGTCCAACAGTCTGACCCATGGTTCCTGGTCCTTTAAGACACAAGGCAGATGCCACCTCTTCTAGGAGGAAGCACGTAGCACCTTCTGCCTCCCAGGGTCCCTGGTACCTGCCTCCTAAAGAGACTGCTCTCATGTGATGTGAGTGTCCTCAGGTACCTGCATGGGGGCTAGCCCTGTCACGGGGATTTCACAATGTTGGCTGGCTGGGCTGGAAAGTGCTAATTGGAATCAGCTGGCCTCCCAGTCCCTAGGTGATGGTGCCTGGCCCCCGCTTCCCATTCCTGTTTGAATAATCCACCCGAGAATCAGGGGCCTCTCCTCCCTAACACCAGGGCTGTTCATTTCGGGACCTTCTCAATGGCCCAGGTTAATGTTTAACTTCAGTTCCTTTGTTTTCTGTAAAGCTGATAACAGGGTGGTAGAGCTGGGAATGTGAAAGACCACGGGGAGGAAAACAAATACCCACCCATTTTTACTTAACAATTACAAATTGGTTCCTTTCCCTGAGCTGCTGGGGAGTGAGTGGGCATGAACACAGACTGCTGAAAGGTAGCCCTCCGAAACGATGTAACCCTATAAAGGCCATTCTCCATCCCAGGCCCTGGAGCTAGAGCTTTGTCCACCAACAACGCGCTGGACTCCAGAAAGACAGTCTGCCTGAGCCTTCGGTCTGTGTCACCATCCTGCACCACAGCTCCCGTGGCTTCCCACTGCATCCCGGATGAAGCCAAACCCACCAGCCTGAAACTCAAGCCCCGCCCCCTTCCATGGCCTGTGTTCTAGCCAGACATTCTATTTACAGGTCCCAGACGGCCACAAGTTGGGTCTTGCCTCTGTATGTTTTGAAAATAGAGTGGAGGAGTGGCTAGGAGGTCACCATTTGGGCAGGCGGGGTCTGTATCTAGGCTCCATCGTGCCCCGGCTGTGGCAGATTCCAGGCAGCTGCTTTGATTTTCCTGACACACAGCTGAGCATCCCCCCAGCATATGCCTGCATCCCTTTCCCCACCCCCATGGACAGTAAAACCTCCACAGTCCTGTGGTTTTTCCTTCCTTTTCATTCATTTGTGTGTGTTTAGTCTCCCCATCTGGACTCTGTGTACCCCTCAGACTGCCGGCCGGATGACTAAAAAGGATGGACATCCGCCATGAGCTGTGCTCGAAGCTGGCCCTTGAGCACACGTGGAGGACAGGATGCTCTGAGTGTATAGGTTTGCCTACAGGACAGGTGCCTTTAAGACAGGCCTCTGACCTGTCCTCTTTCCCTGAGAAGTCAGGAGAATAATCATGATTAAAAAAAAAAAATGGGTATGCCGAAACCAGTTTGACTCAATGGATAGAGCGCTGGCCTGCGGACTGAAAGGTCCCAGTTTTGATACTGATCAAGGGCATGTACCTTGGTTGCGGGCACATTACCAAGTATGGGGTGTGCAAGAGGCAGCTGATCAATGATTCTCTCTCATTGATGTTTCTAACTCTCTATCCCTCTTTCTTCTGCTCTGTAAAATATCAATAAAATATATTAAAAAAATAAATAAAAATAAAAAATCTGGCTCCTGTGCCCGCTCCCCGAGGTTCTAATTTAATTGGTACCGGGAGCCTTCGGGCACTGAGACATTTTAAAAGTTCCCCCTGTGATTGCCATGCGAGGCTAACAAGCGCCTTAGATTGTGTTCAGGATGTCAAACCCCACACCTAGGCCGGTGGGGCCCCTGGACGCTGTCCCGGCCATGACCACTAGGTCGCGCTGTGGCGCCGCCTGGGAGGCCGGGGCCAGGCAGACCCGGGCTCCTCGCAGCCGGAGGCGGGGCAGCTCCGGCTGGGAGGCCTGCGCCTGCGGGAGCAGCTCCTGGCGGCGGCTGCACTTCCCACCCTCGCACCCCCTTCCCACCCGCCTCCCTGTGCATCTGCACCTCGTTAGTGCTGGCCGCCGGCCCGCGGCGCCTGATGTCAGTGGTGCGCTCACTCCGGGTAGGTGCGGCCCTTGCACCGCAAGGCACAGGCTGCTTCAGCGGCCAGCGCTGCTGCCCACCTCCTCCAGGCAGGACGCTGGGCTCACCCTGGACCTGGGCCTTTGTTCACGCCCCTCTGATTGCCCGGGAGTCCTTCCCCATTTTTACCCAAATGGGGCACCAGTGTCCTCCATCTCCCCAGCAGGTTCCTGCCCCTTCCCTGTCTAAGGGTCCTGGGAAATCCCAAGCCTGAGTCCTCAGATCTGCCAGGTCAGATGCAGGAACCAGCTCTCACCTTTCTTTCCCCTTCGGAGTTTCTCTTCTCCCTGGCTCTCCCCTCTGCTCACTTCCTTCCCTGCCGCCTGCTCTTCCCCTTTCTCTCTTATCTGAGTTGTGTGCATCAGATAGTTCAAGCTAATGTGTTTTCTTTCGTAGGGCAGGCCTGGACCAGATGGGGCCAGAGATTGCCTTGGTTTAATGTGGCAGATAAAGCAGTGCCACTTGTAAGAGACATTGCCTGTGTTGGTGGGGAGTGGTGGGGTGACTTCTGGCTGTTGGTGAAGCTTTAGTTTAAAATAAATAAATAAAAACTCCCTTTGAGGGGCAGCGGGAGTTGATTTTGGGAAGGCGAGCTCAGTCTAACATAACCGGGCTCTCCTATCTAGCTTCCCCCACTGGCAGGAAACCTCTCTCCCGCCCCTCCAGTTGCCTTCCAGAGCCAGGACTCCGGAGTTGACTTTATCATAAATGCTCCATTAAGCTGCCTCTATCATAAATGCTCTGTTTCACCTCTGACCATGCCTCCATCTGTTTGATAGTCTGGGCTTGGCTGGTGTGAGGTTTCCCTTGGAGAAAGACTGTGAGGGTGAGAGGGCGTTGAACACCCGGGTCTGGATGCTGCCTGATGACCCTTGGCTGTCTTCAGCAGCTCCGGGTTCCAGCAGGAGAGAAGAGGTGATTCTGGGAAGCAGGACGCAGGCTTGATGTCTACTTCGAACCTTCACTTCAAGTGCCTGTTCCTCGTTTCTTTCATCTGAACCCCTCCACCCCCCTCCCCACCCCTCTCTACCCATGGCCAGCAGGTGAGGTGGGCATTTCCTGCAGCCCCACCTGAGAGACGCTGCTCAGATGCCGGAGAGGAACACGGACGTTCAACAGTGGGCAGGTGGCAGGGAGCCAGGTCGCCCCAGATGGGAAGCTGAGGCCCAGAGAGGGGACAGGGACTTGTTCAAGGTTGCTTATCATTCTCAGTAGATCCTTTTTCAAGCTAATTCATCAGAAGTCCCCGCCAGGGCCCCTCAGAGCCCCTGCTAGGTCCGGTGTGACCCTTCTAGGCAGCGTTAAGGGAGTGGTGGCTGGTCCAAAGGGAGCTGATTGAATGGGGAGAAAACCGCTCTCCTATAACCCTACTGGGGATTGAGTCCACAATCCGGGCATATACCCTGCCTAGGAATTGAACCTTGACCTCCTGGCCAGACTCAGTCGGTATTTTAAAAAAAATATTACTTCCCAGCCAGTATGGCTCAGTGGTTAAGCATCAACCCATGAATCAAAAGGTCACTGGTTTGATTTCTGGTCAGGCCACATGCCTGGGTTGTGGGCTTGATCCCCAGGAGGGGACATGCAGGAGCCAGGCGGTCGATGATGTTTCTCTCCAGTCGATGTTTCTGTTTCTCTATCCCTCTCCCTTCCTCTCTCTCTAAAAACCAATAAAAAACGTATTAAAATTATTTTATCAGCTCAGGCATAGTTCTAGGCTCCTGGGATTCAGTAGCGAACAAGGCAGTTCCTTCCTTCTTGGAGCATTCATTATTGGGAGTCCCAAAACAAACAAGGTCTAAGAAATAAGTCAATTATTTGATCGTCTTAGCTCAGGCTGCTATACCAAAACACCATCGACTGGGTCGATTAAACAACAGATACTTATTTCTCACAGTTCTGGAGGCTGGGAAATCCAAGACCAGGGCACCAGCAGATTTGATGTCTGATGAAGTCCCTCTTCCTAGTTTTTGGGTGGCTGCCTTCCTGCTGTGTCCTCACAGGGCAGAGAAAGAGTTCCGGTCTCTTCCTCTTAAAAGGGCAATAATCCCATCATTGGGCCCCACCCTCCTGACTTCTAAGCCTAATGACACTCCAAAGGCCCCACCTCCAAATACCATCACATTGGGGATTAGGGTTTCAACATAAGAATGGAGTTGAGGGGGGGCAGTTTCAGACATTCAGTCCATAGCAATACTAGGTAGTATAATAGAAGGTGATAATTCTATGAAACAAAGGAGAGCAGGATAAGGGATCAAGAGAGGGAGGTGGCATGTAGGTTGTGATTTAAAATATAATGGTTATACAAGGCCTTACCAAGAAGGTGGCATTATAACCAAGACTTCAATGTTCAAAGAGGTCAACGTTTTGCTATTGAACCTGTGCTTCCCGTGTCTTCAGAACCTCTGGGAATGGGGCCTGTGATGTGTCTTCGAACAAGTCCCTTATACACACCGAGATTTGGAAATTCCCTCTCCAAACCCTGGTGCTTCTCCATGCAAAAGACTTTTACCTAACAGCTCAGGAAATATTTGCTCAAATCTAGATCTGACTTTAGGAGTACAGGAGTGAAGCTGGAATCCAGGGTCCTGGTAACAATTCTCTTTGTGACGTGATAACCGGCTGATAGTTATTAACCCTGGCAGAACGCACTCATGACTCGGACGGGGCCTGGAGAGCTGTGCCAGCACAGGGCAGGCGCTGATGCCATCGAGTCAAGGTGCCACCCGGGTTCTCAAAGCCACAGCCGGTGCCACAGAAGAGCATGTTGAAGTCTTGGTTCCAGATCAGGCTCGCCCGTGGTTTGGGCAAGTCATTTGCTTTGAGGAGTTCAGCTTCCTTGTGAAGCTGCTAAGCTTCCCGGATTTATCTCACAATGCTGCCACCACTTCTATCACCCTACCTGTGTATCCACCCTACCATTCATTCACCCACCCACCCATCTATTCAGCCAGCCAGCCAGCCACCCACATATCCATCCATCCATCCATCCATCCATCCATCCATCCATCCATCCATCCAACCATATCTTTATTTCATTATGATCAGCATTTCTGATGTTGCCTATATTCAGAGCAACCAAATTCCACTTCATATAATTTGGTACATGCCTAGGACTTATTGCAAAGGAACTTGGCCTAAAAAAAAAATAATGAAGAAAAACTATATGGAACGTCATTAAATGGGATATTGAAATCTTTAATCTTGGAAGACCTGTTCCATGAGGTCCAGAGATGGAGTTCGCGCTGCTGGTGCGGCCGGTCTGGGGGAGCCAGCCTAGCGAGCGCCTTGTAGCTTCAGTTGCAGTAAAAGCCGCTGTAAAAGGCCGCCTCAGATTTCCCCTGGTGGCAGGGAGCCCTGCCTCCGTGCCCAACCCTATTAACTGTTGGCCTCCCAGCGGCTGAATCCAGCCAAAAACATCCTCCGCCGTTTGAAGTGCTTATTGGAAAAGCAGATTTCGCCTTGGCTAGAGCTCTGAGCAGTTCCTTGTGTGGGGTACTCCCCAGGGCTGTAATTGAACACAAGAAAGCATCGGACTCCTTTTGGCATTCTTGCTTTCATCTCCAAGTCACATTTTAAAATTTATATTTTTAAAAAGTCAGGGAAAGGGGCCAGCCCGGCTCACGCGGCCACTGGTGCCAGAACCCCCAACACGGCAGCTCCAGGAACGAAGGCTGCGGAGGATTAGCGGGGAGAATTAGGACCATACCGTGCGGCGATGCTTCACGCCAGGCTGCCAGGAGCTGGCAACGTGCTCTTGAGGCTGGGCTTTGGTTTGAGCTGGGCTTTGCAGAACAGGAGTCCTGAGGGTCAGACCTGGCCCCACTCACACCAGTTCAGTCAGCTAAACGTTTTCTAAAATGCCCTGAGAGTGGGAGACTGTAAAGCCTGCTTGGACGCCACCCTGGGGGCCTAACCAGCCTGAGCAGCAGGGAATGCTTTCTCTTCTCAGCCCAGATCCATTGTGCTGCCGGGGAACCTGCCTCCACAGGCTTTAATAGACACTGGGGACCACAAGAAGGAGAAAAGCATTGAGGACAAAGACCTGGGCTCTGTTCTTTTCCCACCACATGCTGCCTTTCCCAAGAGCGAGGGCGGGATTCTGAAAACAATAGGCTTCTAATGGATGTTTGTCAGACAAGCTCTCCCATGCACAAAACGATTACAGTGAAGCGTGATACAACTTTTTCCCCCCTCTTTAAAATCTCAGTAAGACCATTATCTTTACCAGGGGCCAGTGTGAGACTAAAATACCAAGCTTCATGGAGAACTGAAATGAAGTAGCATCCTAGAGAAAAACATGCCCCATTCTGAGGCCCGGCTTTCTCCTTGCACAGGGTTGTTGTAACATCATCAGCTTGTGTTCTACTATGACCCCTCCACTGTTTGTTAGGAGTTTTTGTTTATGAGAAATCATTATTATTTTTTGCATCTGGTTTCCTTTGAATGTAAGATTCTGCATTTATCCCTATTTTACATGAAGATCATTGATACCTCATGTTTTGCCAGAAATAAAAAAAAATTGGGTGCTTTATAACAAAGAACATACATTCAATGCGATTATTAAAATTCTCCTTCTATTATTTCCGGGACCACAGGAAGGAGGAGGAAAGTAAATATATGAAACCTAAAACTATTATTAAATTTAACTCTGAAGGTCCTCATAACTAAGAAAAAGAAAGAGGGGGAGAAGTATGTTTATTCCTTAGGGGAGATAAAATTTATTTTGTTTTTGGGTCTAAAAGAAATTTTGAGGGGCCCCCTGTAGAGTGATACAATGGACCAGTGTGCTGACAATAGGTTTGTGCTAAATGCGTAAGTAGTTTTCCCATGAATATTTTCTATTAGGACCTCAACCAGCTTTTAGGGCGCTACTGTGACTAGTCTGGAAAGTGGAAGGTCATCTTAGGGGTACAATAGAAGTGGGAAACCCTAAGAGGACTGGTGAAATCATCCAGCCTGCATTCCCTACTTAAGGGCAAGTTTGAGTTGGATCAGCATGAGAGGGGAGAAGGGGAGGGGAAGGCAAGCTACCAAAGGTAGAAGCCAGAATATATTTCACAAGAATCACGAACTCCATACACGGCCAACTCCCCTCCCCCATGCCCTACAGAAAATGAATCATCTGCTTACACCAGCTAAGACCTAAGTTTTGGTGCTGGTGCCCATGTGCATGAATGTGTGCGAGTGGGTGTGACTATAAGCCCTTCTGCCCGTGTCCTACCCTCCCTCCCACCCTCAACATACATCTGCCACCGATAAGACCCTCAGCATCCTGCAGTCTGTTGGTAGTTGACTTTGATAATCAGCCAAAAATATAGGATGTTTTCAAGGTCTGAAGATCATGAACTCTTTGGCAGAAGGACAACTGGACAGTTTCTGGATGCTCAGGATGGATTAGCCAGCCTGTGGGCAAGAGCCTCAGCTATTCCAAGTGAACATTCAGGAACAGAGCCCTGAACAAGCCAACGGAATCAGGGTTCATGTTAGACTGAACTGTGCTCCCCTGAGCTGAACGCCATTCACAGGCCCCCACAGCCCTGCCTTTAAAAATATATATATATTTTATTGATTTTTTTTACAGAGAGGAAGGGAGAGAGATAGAGAGCCAGAAACATTGATGAGAGAGAAACATTGATCAGCTGCCTCCTGCACATCCCCTACTGGGGATGTGCCCACAACCAACATTCCTTGACAGGAATCGAACCCGGGACCCTTCAGTCTGCAGGCCGATGCTCTATCCATTGAGCCAAACCGGTTTTGGCCAGCCCTGCCACGCCCTGGGAGGCATTGGCTTTAAAAGCACCCTGTGTGTTCCAGGCACTGCGCTAGGCCCTGGAAGTGCTGACACGGGTTCTCTGCCCTGGAGGAAGCGGGGAACCCACTGCCTCTCCCCCCAACATGCACATGTCATTAAGAGCCTATGTAATCACATATGTGATGAGGATACAACAGGAAACGAAAGTAAATTCTGAAATTCTTCTTTTCTCGTACTGTGGCTTCCTTCCCTGGAACCACAGGCCATCTGCCTTTACCACGATGGCATTACTGTTCCTTGGGGTAACGGCATGACTTTGGCTTAAAAGCTGCAAATTCGTTGTCACAAAGTTGCTGAGTTCTGAGAACAGGGCCTTCGCCTCCTTGCACTCTCTTGCCAGGTGCCCCAGTGGCCTGAGGACCGATCCCCGAGAGGCCCGTAACCATGGCCACAGACACGCCAAGTGCCAAGCGTCCAGGCCAGCAGGGAGATGTTCTCCTCACACCCAGCTCCAGCTGCAAGAGCAGCCGTGCCTCCCAGCCTTATTCAGCCCAGGGCCCGCAGGGAGCTCTCCAGACCCACCGAGATCTGTGACCGGGGAGCCGCTAATACGGATAGAGGCAGAGTCTGGGTCATGTGCACATCTCAACCCCCTGTTCCCCCTCTACCCTCCCTCCCCGCCCCCATGTAATCACACTGTCAGCATCAAGAGGAGAGATAGGGACGTTTGATCTTGGTCCTTTGCAATCCACAGGCAACGGTTTCCTTTCAAAACCAGGGGTTCTAACCCTTTTCTAGCTCCAAAGATCCATAGGACTGTTAGTGTGGTCCCGGGCCAGCATCACCGGTGCATCACCTGCGAATTTGTTAGAAATGCACGTTCTTGAACCCACCTCGGAGCGACTGAATCAGAGGCTGCGGGGTAAGCCCAGAGGCTTGTGTTTTACCAGGCGAGTCTGATGCCACCAAGTCAGAACTCATGTTTGAGGGCTCACCAAGGCAGCTCTTCTTGGTCAGGGGACCACCCCCACCCCATGTGCCACAGCCTCCGGAAAAGTCCCTAAAAAAGTGATGATCTCTCTCTCCTCCCTGTTTGAAAATCACTGATCTAGAAACTGATTTTGCATCGGAAGAATCACCTCCTGCAACTGTCTCTGTAGTTTGATGACTTTCTTCACGTTTTGGAAATTTTTATTAAAGCATGGAGGGGCTTGTGCTGGGCCTAGACCTGTGATCGGCAAACTGCGGCTCGCGAGCCACATGCGGCTCTTTGGTCCCTTGAGTGTGGCTCTTCCACAAAATACCACAGCCTGGGCGAGTCTATTTTGAAGAAGTGGTGTTAGAAGAAGTTTAAGTTTAAAAAACTTGGCTCTCAAAAGAAATTTCAATTGTTGTACTGTTGGTATTGGGGTCTGTTGATTAATGAGTTTGCCGACCACTGGCCTAGACTCTCCCTCCATAGTTATATGCAGACTTAATTTCTATGCTCTGAGACTTTAAAAAAGGAAGAGTATACTCATAGTAGTTTTGGAAAATCTGTCTTGTTCTGCTTGCTGATGAGTTGTTGGAGACAACAGCCCATGACAGAGGTGGAATCCCAGCCTCGAACCCTGTACCTCCCTCCCCAGCACTGGCAGGGAGGGGAGTGTGGCACCAGGAATGTCCCATTGCTCTGCTTATCCTCAAGGACACATGGCTGCCTTATGTTTCTCACAGGCTCCTCCAAGGAATCAGAGGTCACGGGCCTCTTTACATGGCCTGTGACAGGGAGGAGATAAACTTCAAGTTGTTCGGTGTTTGCAAATATGCTACCCTGAGTTTGTGGGCTTTTTCCTCTAAAAGTGTGATATTTGGGAAGCTGGCCTGGATGTGAGGAGCTGGTGGGTACCTAGCAGGTAAGGAACGCTTAGTCCACTCCATCCCCGCGCTGTCTGCAGATGCTCCAGAGGCTTCTGCTCCTCAGAAAGGCTTGGGCTGAGGCCGCTCCTTCGAGAGTGGGTTTTCCTGTTGAGGAGGGCAGCCCCCGGCAGCCTGCTTATCTGCAGCGGCTCCTCCTGAGAAGATGGTTATTTCCCCTGAGGCAGGAAGCAGGTGGCAGAGAGCTGACCCCACAGGGTCCCCCACAGCCGGCTGGGGTTTGCCACCAGCCTGCCACCAACGGTGGCCCGTGCTGATCTCACTGATTGCCCAGTGGCTTTGAGTCTCCGGGAGGACCAGCTGGCATCCTCGGCAGATCCAGTGAGCAGGCCAGGGGTGGGAGGCACCAGCCTGTCAGGGAGCAGAGGGTCTGGAAGGACTGGGATCCAGTGCTGCCACTCACCTTGACCAGATGAGGCCAGGAATCCGCTGCCCAGTGGGAATCCCTCATACCCTGGCAGGGAGGGGGGTGGTGAAGGAAGGGTGGGAAGCCGCCTTTGCTAGGTGACGGACAGCCACCTGAGCCCTAACCTTCCCCTCATTGGAATGCAAGTTCCACAGGCCTGGGATTTTGTTGGTTTTACTCCTCACAGACCCTAAGCATCTAGAACAGTGCGTGGCACACAGTAGGTATGAATAAGTATTTGTTGTCTAAATCATTGAATTCTTCCTCTTCCACCTTTACGCTCACGTCTGATAGGGAAGGAATTAAAGGCCTTGTGCTCTCCGTTGCTCTGGGGACCAAGAAGGGATTGCCCAATGAAGGAGTGGAAGGGAGTTCCCAGGAACCAAACGTCAGGCCGTGTGTCCTATGCTTATAAGTGTTTATAAACCAGCCCCCTTCCTGCTCCCAACACTCTGGACTGGAACAGGGCATGTGAGGGGAGGATGCACAGGTAACTTAGACACACCAGCCTTTACAGATACTGGGGGAACCACCTCTCTGGCAGGGATGAGTAAGGGGTTCCATGTTGGGAGGGTGCTGGTGGGATGGTGTGGTAGGGTCCTGGGACACCTTGGTGTGGTGTGTGACTCTGGTTGAGTGCCCTGTGGCAGAGGACTCCCTGCCCCCAGGCTCCAGGCTGTATGGTCCGTGGACCAGGACGGAGACCCTCCTGCTGGAAGGACCTTCGGGATGCCTGCTCCCCCCACTCCAGGCAGCACCCTCCTCTCCACTGCCCCATGGCTCTGCCCTGGACCAGAGGATACCAGACAGTCTAAAGTATTAGCAGTATTAATGGTATATTAGTACTGTTAATAGAAAAACATTCCCTGGGGCTTGACTAAGCAACTGAGTGTTAATGATGCCTATAAAAGTCAATGGGTCATGTATTGTGGTTTTCAAACTTTTTCTTCTACCCGTAGGTGTTGACACTGGCCCCATGGTGTCCTCCTTGGTGGGCTTGGCAGCAAATGTGACAACACAAGGGTGATTAGGAAAAAGAGCAAAGAATGGAGACAAGTGTGATATGCAACACCAATCTTAAGTTAGATAAAACTGGTCATTTCACAGGAACACCTGAACCTAGTGTCCCTGTGAAATGACAGCTAGAGGGGGAAGAGCAAGGAGGAGGCTTTCCTGAGGTCACCTGGGGGCCCAGGCCACCCTGAAACGTGGTGGCTGTGACTATGTGTGTTAGAAGGGCACCAGCATCTGGCTGGCGACCATTTGGGATAAGACTAGCTAGTTTCAGGTCCTGTGATAATTTACCTAGTTTGAAGAGCCAATAAAACATTCAGTGATTCGCTGAAACTAGTTTGGCTCAGTGGATAGAGCATCGGTCTGCAGACTAAAAGATCCCAGGTTCAATTCCGGTCAAGGGCATGTACATTGGTTGCAGCTGGTCGATGTCTCTCTCATCGATGTTTCTAGCTTTTTATCTCTCTCTCTTCCTCTCTGTAAAAAAATCAATAAAATATGTTAAAAAAAGAAAGAAAAAAAAAACATTCAGTGATTCATCCTCCTCCAATAAATGCCTTTTGAACACAGTCTGGCACCGGGGAGCAGTGGTGACAAGAGACAAGATTCCTGCCCTCATGAGTTTACAGTCTCACTTCCTAGCCTCCTTCTCTGTTTTCACTGAGAAGATAAAAACAATTAGAAGAAATTGGCATGGGCTTTGGTCCCCACATCACCCCCATCCCACACCATTTCTGTGTCTGTGCTCTTGTCTTCGCCTGTCCTCTAACTATGGGTGAACTGTCCATGCTTGGCCAAGACAAGTGTCTCCATCTGCATGGGCCATTCAGGCCTTCCTAGCCACCTAAGGACCCCTGTTCCAGTGTCTCCCTTCTCTCTCTTGCACTATTAATCTTTCACTTTCCCCATTTGACCACGCTGTCATTTTCTTTTGTCCAACTATACCTCTTCCTCTTCCCCAAAATGGCCCAAGTGCTTAACCCCTTACAGCTAAACTCTTAAGGTCTGTACTTGTCATCTCTAAAGCCTCTCCTCCTATTCTTCCTGAGTCCACTCTAGTGGGATTGTCACTCCCGAAACCATTCTTGTCAGGTTACGAAAGTCCTCATGTTGCTAAATCCAAGCGACATTGCTTGATCCTCATCTTGCCTGACTCAGCAGCTTTTAACAAGTTTGGTCCCTCTTCCATTTCCTGTTGAGCACTTTCTTCACACAGCTTCTAGGATGTTGCTCTCCTGTGGCTTTCCTTCTTCTGGCGGCTCCTTCTCAGTGTCTTTTGCTGGCTTCTCTTTATCTTCCCGACCAGGGAAGTGCAAAGAACAAAATTAAGGTTCAGTCTTTGGAACTCTCCTCTGTCACTCATCCAGCTTGTGGCTTTAAATGTAACTTTTAATGCTGAATCCCAAGGTTATGTCTCCTCTGAACCCACTGTTAGATATGTCTGTTTGGCAACTAGCCGATGTCTCTTCCAGAACTGAACTCCTGCTCATCTCCCCCTCTCTCTCTCTCTCTCTCTCTCTCTCTCTCTCTCTCTCTCTCTCTCTCTCTCTCTCTCTCTCTCTCTCTCCACACACACACACACACACACACACACACACACACACGCATACACACACACTCTTCTTCCTGCAGTTTTTCCCATCTCAGGTAATGGCAAGTCCAAAAAACTGTGATGTCCTTTTTTTTCCCCTTTGGTATGTTTTAATTGATTTTAGAGAGAGTAAGGGAGAGGGGAAGATCAATGAGAGAGAGACAGAGAGAGAGAGAGAGAGAGAGAGAGAGAGAGAAAGAGAGAAAGAGAGAGAGAGAGAAGAAACATTGGGAATCAAACCCACAACCTGGGCATGTGCCCTGACTAGGAATCAAACTGTTGGCCTTTCAGTGCACAGGATGATGCTCAACCAACTGTGCCACACAGTCCAGAGCTATTATATCCTCCTTTGATTGTTTTAGGCTCACTCCATACCGATTGAGTCATCAAATCCTGGGAACTCCACCTTCAAAATTTGACATTTTTCATCACCTTTATTGCTATCACTTTGGCCCACCCCAACCCACCATTAGCTCTTGTCTAGCATGTTATAAAACTCCTAACTGCCTGATTTGTTGTCCCAGCCTTACAAAGGGTTCAGCAATCTGGAGAAAGGAGCTAATGCATAAATGATTAAAGAGTCTGGAGACGGAATATAATTTTGAAAGGCATTGGGGGTCAGAGGAGCTTTAGCTAAAGAAGCTGAAAGACTTCCTCCTTGACTAAGGACCCCATGCTATTTATTAACACAATTTGTCCTAAGGCAAGGTGGAGATAATAGACTTCCAAGAGTAGGGTTTAGAGCATTGTCAGAATGGGGAATAGCCTACAGCTGTTCAGGTGTTTGGCCAACAGAAGGCAATAACATACAGATTTAAGATGCTCTGGTCTGTCTGGAAGCAAGCAATAATATTCAGGTGTCAGGGAAGTGCCATTTAGCCATTTCCAATAGGTAAGCTACATATGTGACTCAGCCCTTGTTGAGCCCCCCAAGCTTCACCAACCTTTTGATGAAGCTTTTATAATTATTACATGCTGGAATTGGTTCCCGGCACCTAACTAATCAGTTCTCCCTGCTTCTACCCTTCCCAACAGCTTCCCTCACTATCTTCACTCTATTCTGCACACAGCTGCCAGAATAATCATTTCCTGATCACTGTATTTAAAATTGCAATCTATCCCAACCACATTCCCCACCCCATCCCTGTCCTATTTTCTTCACTGAAGTTATCACTCTTTAATACAGTAGTGTACTAATTCAGTGGTGGGGGTGGGAAGCCTGCCCTGGATTTGAGTAACAAGGAGGTGCATTATTCATAGAAAATTTAAATAATAGTCATAAAATGTACTCAAAGTTGACCTGCTCCTTTTCAACATTGGTGATTCTAAACAATGTTATATGACCCTCCTCCCCACCAGGGCGGACAGCTCCCACTAACTCTCTACTGTCAAACACATTCTGTATTTCCCTTATTTGTTTGCTCATTGTCCTTTTGCCACCACGAAGCTCATTGAGGCCAGGATGTTTCATCTGTTTTGTTCATGGATGTGTTCCAAATGTTTGCCACATGGTAAGTGCTCCGTGGGAGGAATGAATGAAGTAGAGGGTGCTAAGAGCACCAATAGTTGGGAGCTGCCAGGAGGGTTTCTGGGAAGAATCAATGTCTAAATGGTCTTAGCAGAAGGAAGAGTAGGTACTAAAACTTGAGAGTAAGAATTCATGGGTGTCATTCTCTAGAAGTTTTTCTTTTATGATGTTAATGTTTGGGAAATGAATGTGCTCCTTTGTTACTAGTTGGTCAAAGATTCATGGTGACATCTTGCAGAGGATCAGCTGTCAATTTTAATCAGAATGGCTCCTCACTCCTGCTGAAGAACCCCAGGCCTGGGGTGAAGAGCACACTCTCTCCGAACATTCACCTGTCCCTTGCATTAAGTGTGAAAGCTGGGAGACCACTCAGGCTGTGGCAACAGTCCCAAAGATTGATGATGAGAACTAGGAGCCATTCCCAATGCCACCTTTTTTGAGAAGCCTTCCCTATGTTCTCTTTCCTCACCTGGGCAGAGTTTGTATTGTGAGGGAGGAAGAAAGCCTCTATCCTTTAGGGATTTTTCAACCGGTCTAATAAAAATATCTACATGGGACAGGTTAACAAGATAAAATGACAAAATTTAATTATGAATATACATTTTGGAATCCAGCTTATGTGAGAGTCAGAGATTATCCCACCCCACACCGCAGTACATGAGAGGTTCAGGAACAAAGAGTTAAAATGAGGTATATAAGGCATTCTCAGCTAAGGATGAGGCAAAGCACCTTCGGGCTTCAGAAGAAGGTCATTGCAGGACAATAACAAGAGCTATTTAACAATCAGCAGTTTGCTCTGCCATATTGATAGGTCAAAAAAAGTTATCGCTGATCAACTCTTGTTACGGGCAAGGACCCTCATTTACATTCTCCTAAGTAGTTAAAGGGGCAGGCAGAAGTTTCTCTTGACCTCACAGGGTCTCAATTAAACTTTAACTCAAAAATAACCTGCATACCACAGAGGTACATCATGGAGTGACTCATTCTGAACCCCTACAGTACCTTTCTCCTTTTGGCTCCATGTTCATTTCTTTATTTTAACTCTTACAGCATGCATCCATCTTTATTTGCTTCCATGTTTGCAATCCTACTGAGTGTGACTCTAAGAACAGGAATGATGCCGATTCATTTTAAAATTGCTGGTCCTTAGCACAGAACCTGGAACACTGGAGGAATCACTAAATGTTTGCTGAATAAATGAATAACAAAGCCGGTATTGTATAAAGTGCTATACCAATATTAAATGAATATAATGGTTATTGTGACAATGCTTCTGAATGCCAGTCATAATAATGAGACTGACTACTACTTCATGGTTACTATATAAATATAGAATATATATAGTATGCTTTATAAAAAATGTTTTATTGATTTTTAGAGAGAGGGGGAGGGAGAAGGAGAGTGAGAAAGAGAAGCGTTGATCTGCTCACACCTAGACCTCTCAGTGCACTGAACCAACCGAACCACACTGGCCAGAGCTAAATTTCTTTATTATAATGGTGATATGTTACTTAACTTTTAAACTAAAGTTTCAGAGACCCATTATCATCCACAATTGTTCAAAGATTATTGATGTAGAGTGCTTATTAAAGCATCAGATGTGTGATAGTTTCCAAAAAGTGTGAATTAGACTGAGGCCATTTTTTTTTTTTTTTTTACATATTAACTGGTGTTAACCTAAAACACTGCTTTTATGTACGTATCAAACCTCAGGTGTGGAGACCGACTCCTATGCCAGTGCACTGACTCATCCACAATTGGCAGTTGGGCCCTCCCTCACTTGAGAGAAATCTTAGAGGGTTCAGAAATCAGACTAATAAAATAAGATTTTTTTGAACTAGTCCAAAATCAGAGTTCAAAAACAGTTCAGTTACTATTTAAGCACTGAGTTAAGACAGGAGGTTGAACAAAATTAATTTAGAAAATTTCAGAGTTTTAAAAGCGCAAAACTTCAGACTGAAAAATCAACTGTTTCATTATATGCGAGGCATTTGAGTATTGCATATGTTAAAATTTCATTTAGCAGATTCCTCCCCAGACTTTTAAAACCACCACCTATAAATATTTACACGTTTCCCGCCTTCGCCAAAGCCTGTCCCCAGATGCTCACAAATCCCTCTCCTCCTGAGGTCGTGTTGCTCCAGATGAAACAGGCCCCCGTCCAGGACAGCAGCCATCACACTGCTCCAGCCAGAGCAAGGTGGCTGGCCCTCAAGGAATTCCACTGCTTTTGGTTAACGGGGCCGAGCTGAGAATCTCATTATGGAAGCCTTCCATCTCCTTCCCAAGCCAGCCTGGGAGAGGGGGCCAAGATTGCCTCATCCATACTGGGCCTCAGCCCACCTTGCTCGAGGCCAGCTCACCAAAAGTGTTTTAAGAGCATTCCAACAGCCAAAGCACGGATTTGCCCTTGTGCAGCGGCCCTGATCAGTTTGGCTCATTGGATAGACCAGTTAGTGGTCGGCAAACTCATCAGTCAACAGAGCCAAATATCTGTTGTGATTGAAATTTCTTTGTACAGTGAAATTTCTTTTGTACAGTACAGTGATTGAAATTTCTTTGAGAGCCAGATTTTTAAAACTTAAACTTCTTCTAACGCCACTTCTTCAAAATAGACTCGCCCAGGCCGTGGTATTTTGTGGAAGAGCCACACTCCAGTAGCCAAAGAGCCACATGTGGCTCGCGAGCCACGGTTTGCCCACCACGTGGATAGACTTTTCAGTACTGGGTTTGATTCAGGTCAAATCACGCACCTCGGTTGCAAGCTCGAAACCAGGACTCGGTCTCGTGTGTGGGAGGCAACCAATCAAATGTTTGTTTTTTTTCTTTTCTCTCTCTGTCCCTCCTTCTCCCTTGTACTCACTCTACAAATCAATGGGAAAATATCCTCGGATGAAGATTAATCAAGACAAATAAACAGACAAACAAACGTGTCCAGTGAATTTTCCTCAGGAAGAGTGCAGTTGACCTACTTGTGCTTCTAGGACAGTATCTCTTCAGTCTCGTAGGCTGGATGTCAGTCATCAGGTGTGGGGGGCTGTGAGGAAGGTTCACCCCTAAGGAGGGAAGTTACCTTCTCTGAGAGGGCACAAGTGGAGACAGTGTTGTGGACCAAAAAAAAGGGGTGTTGTAGTAAGTCTGACTGAAAGTATCCTCACAGGGTTATCTCACCACAAATTCCTAACTGGGCAGGTCATGGAGGGTAGTCACCCTAGGCCTGTAAAAGATTGATCTTCACTTAAACAATCCTGTCCTTGTTTTTTGTGCATCTAGATTAACACACCTTTAAAACGCCTCTTTTTTAGGTCCCCTGGAAGCATAACCACCCTCAAGAAAGCACAGAATCGTATTTACTGTCTTGCAATCCCATCAGAGATTTCCCGGATTTGCTTTCTCCCACTTTCAAGTAATCTTCCTTAATGCCACATGTATGAAAGAAACTGCAAAACTGTCATTCTCCAGAGCATCTGAGATCTTGTTTCCGGGCATGCTGTCACTTTGGCTCAAATTCTTGTAAAAATTCTCTACAGGTTTGGGCGTCCTAATGTTGACACTGTAAACCTGGCACCTCATGGCTGGGAGTAACCTTTCCTCATGCAGGCCCTGCATCTGCTTGGACTCAGTGCCCAAACACCTCTACATCTTTGGGTAATGTTAAAATCTATTTCGGTCAATTAGCGCTCAATTTAATTCACTGGAATATCTAAGTTTGCAGACAATCAGATGGGGTTTTCTTTCTTTTTTTAAAATTTTTTTTATTTATTAAATTATTATCTGTGTACATATTTTAACATTGCCCCCCCCCCCCCCCACATACCCTCCCTCCCCAGAGTTTTGTGTCCATTGGTTGTACTTATATGCATGTATACAAGTCCTTCGGTTGATCTCTTATCTCCCCCAGATCTCCCTACTCTCCCTGGTGTAATTTTACAGTCCGCTTATTGCTTTACTGTCTTTATATCTATCTTTTGGTTTGTCAGTTTATAATGTTTTTTAATGTCCATAAATGAGTGAGGCCATGTGGTATTTCTCTTTTATTGACTGGCTTATTTCACTCAGCATAATGTTCTCTAGTTCTATCCAGGTTGCTGCAAATGATGAGGATTCCTTCTTTTTTATGGCAGCATAGTATTCCATTGTGTATAAAAAATTACAGTTAATTTATGGTCTTGTAGAAAATAGGGAGGAATGTAGATAAAAGGAAAACAGTGTGTGCGAGGGGTGGGAGAATGTGGAAGAGGATATATACAGGTAAATGGTGATGAAAAATAATAAAATAAAGGAAAATATAAAAGAATAATACTAAAAAGTTAAAATATGTACATGTCAACGAGGTTCAGTTATTAGGCAGGTCTGCCAGCAATCAATCCAGCAAGAGCAAGATGGTGTGTTTCAGAAAGGCTGATCTATTGCTTCTTCCTTATTTTCCTCTGGGGACCCTGGTACAACAGCTGGCATGCCATGAAGACGGCATCACTGGTGCCCAGCACAGGCAGCACAGAGGAGCAGAAGAGTATTGTTTGCAGGGCTGGAGTTGGCCCCTGTCCTACATTTTCCTGTATTTCCCCTCATTGTTTCCAGGTGTAGTCCTGGGGCTGGATGTGGAGTGAGTTACCATCCCCCCCCCCCCACCAGCTTGAATTGCTGTCTGTTCCCCTCGGCAACAAACCACTCTCCTCACTGTCCACTCCAAGCACAAGTGACAGCAGTCTTCTGTTGGGAGGGTGGCGGGATGGCTGGCTGCTCCCAACTGCCTGTGAGTTTGTGCTTCCCACCTGGCGGGCCCAAGAAGCTCTTGTCCCACGTTATGACGAGTCCTCTGTGTAGCCCCTGATGGAGGCTGCACTGACTAACTGACTGACTAACTAACCAACCCCAGAATGGCACTGAGGAGCTGGCCAGAGCTGTTTGGCTTTTGGGGAAGTTCCCCTGGGAAGCCGAGCTCTTATTCTGGTGATGAATGTTCTTTCTCCGTGTCCTGTGGGCACTGGCCAGCTGCTCTGGAGAAAGGAGCGTGGCAAGGGTTCAGTCTGGAAGTGCCCTCCCAGCCACCCAGAAAGACCTGTCTACTCCCATTATCCCCTGGCTTCCCACGAAATGGCCCTTTTGGCTTGTTTTCGTGACTTACGCCTCGGAGCAGCTGGGGCATACGAATGCCTTCGGGCTGCTCTCCAAGGACTCAGGATTGGCCTCTGTGGACGCCGCTTGGGGAGGGCTTGTCACCGGCTCTGCAGGCCCCACTGAAGAGAAGCAGAGGGGGAGAAGGAGGGGGGGGGGCGCAGGTGGGGAACAAGCTTTCCCTCCAGGCAGGATGTCCCCTGGGCTCCAGGCCTGTTGTCCGCCCGCACAGCCCTCTGCACGGGGCTGCTGGGGCCCAGTGGGCTCCATGCTGGAATGCCCCGCGGTTATTTCAGCAGCACCTACTGGAAAGAGGGGCGTCACAGACGTCATGGTCACCCTCAAAGCTGGTTTTCTTCCTTTTGTCCAGCAAGAGGCCTAGGGAATATGTTTGATGTCACATAATTGTCTATTTTACATTAAAATCCTGGCACTTGGATGCCCCACTCTCGGTGGTGGTAAGCCAGCCCGGTTGGAGGCAGAGTCAGACATCGGTCAGGAGGAGTGGAGACCCCTCACCTGCCCCCCTCCCCGCACCCCAGGAAGGGACGCTCCAGGGGGCGAAAATCTGGAGGTGCTGGAGGGGATTTTCTCGCTGAGGGGGGCGGGGGCAGCGGCCAGCGGCGGGGGGAGGGGGGAGCCTGGGCTCAGTGCCAGGGTCGGAAGGGGAAGGAGAGGGGGAGGGAGAGGGGAGGAGAGTAGAAGGATGGTGGGAGGGCAGGGGAGGGGAGGGAAGGTGAGGGGAGGGGAGGGGAGGGGTGGTGGGAGGGAGGGGAGGGGACAGAAGGGGAGAGGAGGGGAGGGGAGGGGAAGGGTGGTGGGTTAGGTGGCCGGGAGCCGAGGGCCGCGAGAGCTGGGCAGGGGCTGCTGACCAGGGCCGGCGCCTGGTGTGTGTTTGGTAAAGATAGGCGCATTGTGAAGCCGGGTGCCCGAGCTTCCTTTGTTCCCTGGGAGCCTTTAAAGAGCCCCCTCCCGCCGAAATAGATTTGGCTCAGTGGTAGAGCGTAGGTCTGTAGACTGAAGGGTCCCAGGTTCGAGTCCCGTCAAGGTACCTTGGTTGCGGGCACATCCCCGGTAGGGGGTGTGCAAGAGGCAGCTGATAGATGTTTCTCTCTCATCGATGTTTCTAACTCTCTATCCCTCTCTCCTCCTCTCTGTAAAAAATCAATAAAATATATTTAAAATAAAAAATAAAAAAAGCCCCCTCCACAGCCCGCAGCCCTGTGCTGGGCAGAGGGGACCGCCCCCCTTACAGCAGCCTTTCCCACCGCCGGGGACCCAGCCTGGAGGCCCCCGCGCGGCCAGGGCCTCTGATGGGGGACCGGAGGCCAACATTAAACCATCACGAAGATTTTTTAAAAAAAGAAAAGGAAAGCTCGCCGCTGCAGTAGGCGCACGTTGCTGGGGCCTGTGGGTCCCGGGCAGAGGACCGGCGGGCACAGGCCCCCACCTGGCACGAGGGGCACGGGGCACGCACGCCACTGTGGGGCGCATTGTCGTCCCCGGGTTTTCCTGAATGCCACTGTGGCACATTCCTGGCCTTTGCCATTATTGGAGAATGAGAGGATCTTTTCTTCCATTCTTCCCCTCCCCCGCCCTCCGTGCTTTTTCCGCCGCGGAATTATCTACTTCAGCTCCAAAGACATTCCATTCCCATGACAGAAGCAGAACCGGTGATGCTGGCGTACTGTGGCCCTCTTTCTTACGGGGAGATCTAGGCCATAAATCATAATGAATGGAAACTTAAAAGAGCGTTTCTTTACCTTTTCATGGTGCACTTTGCTTATTTTTCAAAGTGCCACAAACAGCTAGCTCCACTTCCTGATGGTCGACCACCAGAACCCACCTCAGACTCCGAGCTGGCAATTTTTCCCCTTTACTATCCTAATGGAAGTGGATTGAAGAGATTCGTTTGGAACGCCTTCTCAGCTCTAACATGCCTTAAGTCTATCACGGAACAAAGGCTGACAGGTTTTAAAACAGAGCGGGGCAGAACTATGCGTAGCAACTTGCTATCTGTTCATCCATAGGGGCTCTCCTTCTCTCCTTTGGCACACTCCCACCTCACATCTGGTCCAGAAGCAATGACATACACACATTGGCTCGCGCGAGGTAGACTCACATCAGCGTGTGCCAGATTATCTGGAGAGGGTTGATCGAAAACACTCTCAATAACGTGTAGTCCGACAGTACCTGGAGGAGAATGGGAGATCAGGGGGATAGTCCCCCAAGAGAACAAAATATTGCAAAAGTGTGAACCCATCTTTAAGCAAAACAGTCTCAGGCTTTTATCAGTAAATGTGTGGCGATTTACACCTGGGCTGGAGGATGGACGGGTGTCTGACTCGGTAATTGTTTTCAGGAAGGGTCATTTTGGGCCTCTCAAATCCCGAGTCTGGTATGTCACATTGCACAGGTGTTTTTCACAACTCACTGGGTCTGAGGGGTCTGACAGCGTGGAAGGCTGCCCCTGAGCGGAGCCCCGGGGACATGGTGATTAGGGGATTTCTGAAGGAAGCACGGTGGAAGGGACAATGGGCCAATTACCAGCGAAGTCTGCGGGCTCCCTGGGAGAGGTTAAGGAGGAGAGCGCTCGGCCTTTGAGCTACCGTGTCATCTGTTCTGGGGCTTAATCAAGTTATCATATCACCCCGGTGTCTGCAGGCCTCCGTCCATCGATTTGAATGAAGACAAAAATTTGCAGACAAATTTCTAGCAGCAGGAAGTTGGGGCTCTCCTGCAAGGCTGGATGTAAAGCACCTGTGACCTTGCTGGCCTTGTCCAGCTCCTGCTGGGAGCCGCTTTGGGCTGCAGTCTGCTGGCTGCAGAGCCTGCCTGTCAGCAGGATTTGGGGCTTGAGGAGGGGGGATGTTATGTGTTTCAAGAGAATGCCCTGGAGCAGCCCCCATGGTGGCCAGAACAGCACAATGTGGCCAGCTACCCGTGAATAGGTAGGTGGACACTGTCCCCTTCCTTTGGATACTGGCTTGGAGTCGTGTTTAAGCTAAGGCAGGGCTGTCCTAAAGTCACCCTGCAGTGGCTTAAATGGAACATTTGTGTTTCTCCCTTTCTGTAGGGAGGGTGAGAGGCAGAACGCTCTCCAGAATGCCATCAAGGCCAGACCCCTGCTCCTCTCTGAGCTGCATTTCCCTGTTTGTGAAGTTCAGGGATGTTGTGGTTTACATCTAATCTGCAGGGTGGAGGGAAGAGGGAGTTTGATGTAGTAGACTGAACATTGTTTGGAGGTCATGAGACTTGTGTTGCAGGCCTGGCTCTATGCCTTGGAGAAGTGGCTTAGTTTTAAGATGGGGAGAATAGCCCTCTCTGTCTTCTCTGCACTGGGAGCAGCTCCCCTCACCCCCTGAAAAAGTATGCCTGCACCAAGTTTGTCCCCACCCCCTCCTTGGTCAGGAGCTCCTCTCAGCTGAATCGGTCTGCAGTGGTGCTGAAAGGACCAGAGACGCTGACAGATGAGAGCCTCAGCAGCTTGGCAGCCCCATGGCCGGCTCCTGACCTCGCTTATTTCTAGCCACAGCTTCCAAACCAGTGCCATTTCAAGGGACATGGACACAGCAGCCAAGTTCATAGGGGCTGGGGCTGCCACAGCAGGGGTGGCAGGCTCTGGGGCTGGAATTGGGACTGTGTTTGGGAGCTTCATTGTTGGTTATGCCAGGAACCCTTCTCTGAAGCAACAGCTCTTGGCGTACATCTGGGCTTTGCCCTCTCAGAGGCCATGGGGCTCTTTTGCCTGAAGGTGGCCTTCCTCATCCTCTTTGCCATGGGAAGGAGCTGTCTCCACCTCCAGTGCTTTTTCCCGTGTCTTGTCTGCCCTCTGTGTTTCTTTTCCTATAGCCTCCCCCGCCTCTGGAGAAGTGGTTGGCTCAGGGTTTGACAGAAGGAAGATAAGTAAATACCATATTAATAAGATGTAAAAAAAAAAAAAAGATGGGGATAATGATCTAGACTGTTACTTCATTGATTGTGAGTAAATAGGATGATAGATGCTGATCAGCAATGAAAAACTTTAAAATTACAATGCAAGTGGTCTCTGAAGCCCTTCCAGCCACCTGTGCTCTAGGATTCGATGTCACAAAGAGGAATAATAAAAGAGAGTTATTAATTAGCATTAATATAAGAGCATTCCATCCTGAGAATGAGTTGGTCACTGAAGGTAAATTTCATAGCCATTAAGCAGGAGAAGCCAGAAGATAAGACTTCAATACTCACTAAGGCTTGTTGATCTGATTTAAAGAAACTTTTCTGAGGTCCACAGGAAATTTGACTTTTTGACATTTTGATGAAGGGCTCAGAACCTGAAAAAGTGGAATGAAGCCTTGGCTAGTAAATCATTCCATCCCCTGCCCTTTGGCCTGTGTTTATATTCTGTAGCCACTTTGTGACCGGGACATCAACCTTGATCCCAGGGGCAGCTCCATCATGTTCCTCATTTTTAAATGAGGTACGCTTTCTCTGCCTCTCTGACTCATGGAGTGATGGTAGAATCAACTAGTTAAAAGGTGAAACGTGCTTTGTAAATAAAGTGCAAGGTGTTATATATGTTTTAACACACACATGCACACACATGTAAAGGACTATTCCTGCCTATTCAACTGGAGCCTGGATAAACACATGGGGGCCATTCTGCAGCCTTGTGGACCTGACTATATGAATTCAATGTTATAGATGATCTGGCTCATAAGAGGGTCCTTCATACGGAATTAACATCTGGCTGCTCACTCTGAATGAGTAGGTATGGGTGCTTGCTGACCTCCAGCTCCTGAGCGGGTGGCCCTATAGGCATAGGGAGGGCTGGGGTGTTGGTGCCCAGACATAGAGATAATCTGATCGAGAACAGTGAAAACTGAGACGGAGTGCTCTTCATTCCTTACTTCCTCACTTAATCTGCCCCTAAGTCCCTGCCCTGTGATTTTTGCATCTGCCATTTCCTCTGCCACCATCTCCCCATCTTCTCTGCTTCATAAATGCATCTTATCCTTTAAGGTCCTGTGCAATGTCACTGCCTTAGGGAGGCCACAGCCTTCAAACATCTAACCCAGTCAGAACTGAACGTGTTTCCTGGGAAACTTTGTCCTGTCCTTTGCCCCATCACAGTTTGTGCTCATTCTGTGAGCTCCTCAGAGCTCAGAGGCAGAAGCTGAGTTTGTGTTTTCTTGGCGACCAGTTCCTAGTACGGCTGCTGGCGCACAGCAATTTCGGCATTAAATGTTGAACTGCATTTTGCCACTCCTCAGTGTGTCAGTGACATGAAGGGACTGTGGGAAGGGAGGGGCAGTGACATCCTCTATTGTCATGTTTATTTATTGAAACCAAATCCATTTTGGTTTTGCATTGAATCTCACCCAAACTGAAAATGTGCAAAACTGCTCTAAGGTAAAATTGGCGATGTACCCGCAAGTGCCAGGACAACTTCTCTTTCCTGAGTGTTTCACTCTTACCCAAATAAGGCGCTCCTTTGCCGCCTCCAGAGTGACTTTAGGAAATCCTTGCAGAAATGACTGCTGGCAAAGAGGACAGCTCCCTCAGGGGTCTGGTCTCACAAAGTACCCTTTGTGCTCTAACCCACACCGGTTTACTTCCACAAGAAGGTGCAAACTTCACACTGTGGCAAGGATGCAGTGGCGAAGGTTTTGTCTCTCAGTTCTGCATTTACACCTTCAGTCGGAGAAGCTGTGGTCAGGGAGAGAGCACCTCTTCCAGTAATTCCTTAGTGTGGGGTCCCTGGACCACCAGGGACTCATGTAAGTAGTCAACATGCCTCTTTGAGCCTTTTCAATATTTCAGAAAGCCTGATATCAGGGTGCAGGGCCCACTAACAAGTGAAGTTCCTGTGTTATGTTCCCTTTTGCTTTTGGCTCAGTTCAGTATGTTAGCGCGGAGTAGCCCATGATAGTGAAAAGTAACCAAGTACTACGTTTGACTTTGTAGGTCCAAGTATTTTCGGCTGAAGTATCTTTTACACAATAATATGTACACACCTTAAGGATGCAGTTTGATGAGTCTGATAGCTGTGTAAGTCGTGTAGCTACACCACACTTCAGACACACCATTTCTGTCACCCCCCGGACTTCCTCATGCACATCACAGCCAGCACCCTCCTTAGAACCCCTGCTGTAGGCAATTGGTGATCTTGTCATTGCAGTAGGGCCTTTTCTAGAACCTATATAATAAAGAGGCAATATGCAAATTGACCCTCACATCACAAGATGGCCACCCCCATGTTATCACAAGATGGCCGCCCCAAGTCATCACAAGATGGCTGCATCCACATTGTCAAAAGATGGCTGGCAGGGGAGGGCAGTTGGGAGCGATTGGACTGGCAAGGGAGCAGTTAGGTGCCAATCAGGTCGGCAGAGGAGCGATTAGGGGATAATTAGGCAGGTAGGCAGGAGAGTTGTTAGGAGCCAGTAGTCTTGGATTATGAGAAGGATGTCTGAAGATGTGTTCCAGATTGTAGAGGTCCAGGCTGGGCTGAGGGACACCCCCTCCAGTGCACGAATTACATGCATTGGGCCTCCAGGTTTTTATAAATGCGTAAAATTTTGTTTTTCTGTATTTGACTTTTTTCATTTACTATGTTTTTGAGATTCATCCATGTTGTGTGTAATGATATTTTGTTTCATTTTTAGTGCTGAGTAGTATTTCATAAGATAATTACAGTTTGTTTGCCTATTCACCAATTGATAGACATTTGGGTTGTTTCCAGAGTTCAGCTGTTATGAATATGTGGCTACAATGTTGATATGAACATCCACATACAAGTCTGTATGTGGACATATATTTTAATTTCCACATCAAGTTACTATAAATATTATATGTACATATGTTATTAACCACACAAGGCAGTGGTATAGTTTTTGTTTTAAACAGTCATCTATGTTACAAAGAAATGAAAGGACAAAATGTAGAGTTTTATATTCATCCATAAATTCTTCATTTTTAGTATTCTTTCCTTTCTGAGGATCTGAGTTCCCATTTGGCATCATTTCCTTTCAGACTGGAAAGCTTCCTTAGCATTTCCTATAGAGCAAGTCTGGTCGTGACAAACTTGTTTAGTTTTCTTTTATCTGAAAATTTATTTCTCTTTGATTCTTGAAGAATATTTTTACTAGAGCTAACATTCTGGGTTGACAGGATTTAAGACAAGAATTTTAGCACTTGAAAGAGAGGTAGGGAGAAATTAGGGGGGAAACTGCCCGGCGGGGACAAATAAAAAAACAAATAGGAAATTTCATTGTGGTCATATTTTTTATTTTATTAAAGAGAGTTATAATGCATGCTAGAATGGTCTCATTTGCTAATTACAACATCTGGGTCATCTTGTGGTTGTCTCACTTGATGTTCTTTTATCTTGAGAATGTGTTGTATTTTCCTACTTCTATGTATGTTGAATAATTTTGGGTTGGTTATATTCTGGACATTGTGCATGTTAAATCATTTGGATCCTGGATTTTAGTGTTTTTCTCTGATGGATGTTATTTCTTTTGTTTTATCAAGCAATTGTCTTGGTTGGATTCAAACTGTAAACTCTCTTAGGCAGCAGTGCCAATATCAGTTCAGATCTTTCCCTAGTTACTAGGGCCTAGTACCTTCGCTGTTTTGCGTCTTCCCTGTGTATATGTGGTTCAGGGCTCAGACAGAGATGTGGACAGACAGAATTTTAGGATCTTCTTTCTGCCTCTTTCCCTTTAACATTTTACCACCACCCCCCTCTCACTATCATAGTTTCCCGGGTTCCCAGGCCAGAAAAGAAAAGATGTCTTCTTCCTTTTTTTTTTTTCTTTTACCTTTGTCTACCTCCCCCTCCTCACTGCTCTGTATACTGTGCGAAGTGAACTAGTATCTGGTCTTAACTAAAGGCTTCAACTATGTGAATTTTCCCTTCAGAGCACGGACTTTCCATCATATTCTATCGGCTTCTGCTCTCTTCTGTTCACTGAGGGTGCTATTACTCAGCCATTACCAGAAGTGGAATGTGACTATATTTAATTTACTCACTAGAAAATAAAGAACGGAAGAATTTCAGGAATTGAAAGCACTTGCTAGGCCTGAGTAAGCCCTAAATTAATGCTCAGGGGATAAATGCTCCCCCCTCATCCCACTCTGCCGGATTACCCTCAACGACAGAGTGCTCACTACCCCACAAAGCAGCTTACTCGATTTTAGAACTTTCTGACTACTTAAAACATTTTCCTTTGGCATGTTCAAAAACGTCTTCATTTAAGCTGTCACTCCTCAGCTCCACCTCCACCGGAATGAGCCCAATTGCCCTTTCCTACAAAGTCACTGGCCTCACCAGTTGAGGCTGCAGCCTCGGCTTCTCCAACCAGTCTCTGCGGTGCAGGATATCTAGGCCTCTCAGGATTCCGATCTCCTTCCCTTGACCAGGACCCTGTGCTTACATAACTTCCTTGCAATGTGACATCCAGAAAGGGCCCACACTGGGGCAATGCCTGGACCGCCCGGAGGCCCCTTCTTTCCACGGGGCAGCTCCGATCCCCGTTGGTGTAGCTCCAGTCATGTAATTGGCCTGTGTTAAGCTGGTGGTCAGCGAGCACCCTGGGCCCTTTTTCATCTTTCCCACACACCTCTGTCCCCAGCTGGCCTCCAAAGCTGCCTTCTCAGCAGCTCGTCAGGCCTCAGAAGATTTGCCACCATCAGGGCTGAGCTTGCCCCTAGACTTCCCCTTGCCCTCAGGGCATCGAGCTTAGACAGGGCTTGGAATAGGATCCCCCAAGGCCCTTAAATCTGTCTGTATTTCTGATTTTTCACAGAGAGGAAGGGAGAGGGATAGAGAGATAGAAACATTGATGAGAGAGAAACATCGACCAGCTGCCTCTTGCATACTCCCCACTGGGGATGTGCCCGCAACCAATGTACATGACCTTAACCGGAATCAAACCTGGACTTTTCAGTCTGCAGACTGATGCTCTATCCACTGAGCCAGACCGGATTTGGCATCTGCTCTCTAATTTTTCGAAAAATTAATCTGCATCATGTGATGGCTTATATTCAAGTCAGGGTCCACACAGCCACTACTGAGCCAGAGATGCTGCATAGAATTTTATAGCTTGCCAAGGGGTAACCAGAACAACTGTATGAGGTATGGGGAGGAGGGTGTCATATCCCAATTGGACAGATGAGAACACCGAGGTTGCTTGCTGATAGACTTCAGGCTGCCAGGACTAGGGACAAAGGAGAATCAAAATCGATGAAACGTTCTATATTATTTACCACAAAGCACTTTCCTCAGCATCTCAGAGACTTCTGGCTACCATTCGAACTTATCTCTGAGCCATCCACTGGATAGAATTTGTTTCTCAGGCCATTTTCTTTTTTTAATAGAGATTATCTAATTGAAGTCTCCTGCTCCATCCCCAGCCCTACCTACCAGTGTGGTACAGTTGTGCATAGAGTCACTAGGCTGCTTTCCAAGAAATCGCTTCTAGAATCCTTGCCCTCCAGCCCCGACACAAAAGCACAGGTATGGAGGCTCGGCATGCCCCTGACCTTTCACATCCACAGAGACAAGCTGTGGGGAGGAGGAGGGGCCACTGCACAAAAGGGTCCGAGGAGTGACCCCCGCTCGCCTCAGCTACCTGCTGTGCCCCACAATGGGGCCCGAGGGCCGGCTGCCTCCGGGCCCGGGAAAAGGGCCGAGATAATGACAGGCTCTGCTACCCCTGCTCTCTTCTGAGAACCAAGGAGGGAGGCGACCAGAGCCCCGGGATAATAAAGAAGTAACAAATGAGGAATAAAAGCTTATGGGTGACATCTTAACCCGGGGATGAGAAAAATGTCAACATCTGTGCAGCTTTCTGCACCAGCAGCCCCGGGCCCTAATGCAAACCCTCTCAGAAAGCCATTCACAGGAGCCAAAAAGGCTACATTTTTATTTTTTTTTTGGTTGATCATTTTCTTTTATTTATTTATTTATTTATTTATTTTATTGATTATGGTATCACATAATTGTCCTCATCCCCCCAATCCCATCCCAACCCCCTCCCTACATATGCCCTCACCCCGCGCCCCCTTCCCCCACCCCTTGTCCATGGCCACTGGCCAGGCCCATATGCATGCACACCAGTCCTTTGGTTGATCTCTTCCCCTTACCCCGACCCTTCCCTACTTTCCCTCTGAGTTTTGAGAGTCTGATCGCTGCTTCTCTTTCTCTGTTTTTGTTCATCAGTCTATGTTGTTCATCATTTCCTCCAGATGTGTGGGGCGTCGCGGGTGCGCGGAGGCCGCCCATTCCCTTTGGGGCGCTGCTGAACCGGGCGCTAATGCCCATCTCCAGCTTCATTAGGAAGCCCCAGGGGCAAGGGGCAGGGGGGGAATGGAGCGCCCTGACCGTCTTTATCCTCAGGTCTGCAAGGTGGGCGGGTGGGGGACATGCGTGCACGTCGAGGAGAGGAAGAAAGTCGGGGTCATTAGAGAAAACGCTGTTGGACAAGGGTCCCCTTTGATCGGGGCCTTGGGGAAGGACGGCGCTCCTGGAGGAGTAATCCTCTTAGCATCGACTTAGGGGCTGTGTACAAAACAGGGAAATCGAATCTGAATGTCCTCACGGCGTTGGCTAAAGTACCTAATGAAAACACAAAGATTCCTCATTTCCATCGTCACCTTTCATCCCGGCCACGGGGAGTGGCAGATGTTTGCTTCTAGGGCTGATTCAAAAAAAATTTCAAGCTGGAAATGTGGGGTGGGGGAGGAGCTGACCCCGCTCTCTCTTTCCAAGGGGTGTGGGTTGCAGAACTCGGAGCCTTGGTGCCTTCCCCCCTGGGGTTCCCCTCCCTGCCCCGTGACTGTGAGGAGCGACGTGTGATTTTATTTCTTGGGCTGGTGTTCCGTGTTCACCATTGGAATGCGTCCCCAGGGACGCCTCCATGGGAGAGATCTCAGATCCTGGCCAACCCATGCAGCTTCCTGAGGAGAGTGGGAGACTTGGCATGAAAAGAAACGTGCTCCCGAATTTGTGACCGCTTTGCATTTGGGGAACGTTGTGCCCTGGCGGGAGAGGACCAAGGTGGTCATCACACCCACAAGTTCACGTACTTACACTCCTCTCCACACACACACACACACACACACACACACACACACGCCTCCTATTCCCAGTCTGGACTGTTTCAGTTAGCCTTATGGACAAACGTCTTTCGTGCCTCTTACAGAGGTTTTCAGATCAAATGTTTTAATTACTATGATTTGGCTCTAAAATGAAGCAGATGTAAGTAAAAATAAGTAAAAGGTTTTGGGGGTTGCCAAGGAGACTTTACCCAAGCCAAAATGGGAGAGTGCGCTTTCATTTTTCCTTCGATATGCCAGGGGACTGTTTGAAATGCAAAACTATTGTTTGCTGTTGGGGTGCGAAAGGAATGGCGGTGAAGGGGGCGGCCACACTGAGGTTGGCTATGGCTCCGGGTCTGGTTCAGGCTGTCCATCTGCGGGTGCCACTGTGGTCCTAGGCTTTCAGGGTAGGTAGTGAGCTCCCAGGCTCTCCAGGTAGTCAAGCAGTGGCCCAAGTTCTGTCATCACTTGGAGAGGATTCCTGTGCTGGGTGTGCAGTTGAATTGGATGCACTCTGAAGCCTTTTGCAATGCTAATACTACTAATAATATTACTATGAGTACTGATTATGTGCTAGTCACTCTTCTAAGGGCCTCAATGGATTATCTCATGTAATTTTCACTGCTCTGTGATATAAACTCTCTTATGATGCCCATTTTGTAGTTAAGGAGAGGTTAGGGGCATAGCGGCTAATGTCAGAGTCAGTATTGAAACCCAGATCCATTGGCTCTAACCTCATTGCTACAAGGCCTCCTAAGAGAACTTGGTTGTGGTGATTTTCTGTTCCCCTCTCTACCTGGTCGGTAGGAGAAGACTGACTCTGTTTTTTTCCTGGTTCACCCCCTGATGCTGGAGCATCTCTCCTCCCCATTCCTTTGGAAGAATGAGGGAAACCTGGGACATCCCTGGGCCTGCCCCTGCTGTGGGCTGGGGAAGGCTCTACCCCCTCCTGCCAGGACCCAGAACATGAGGGTGGCCGGACACTGTTCCTTGCCTGAAGCTCAAGCCAGGCGTCCCATCTACGAGTGTACAGTCTCTTTCAGCAGCTACTCTAGGCCCTGGGTCTTACAGGAGAGTAGCTGCTGAGGAGAATCTGTGTACCCTCTGAGAAGCATACCTTCTCATTCTCCAGATCCTTTCTACTGAGATGAGCCTGTGGCCCACCCAGAAAATGGTGAGCAGACACTTCAATTAAAAAAGAATTTTTTTTAAAAAAAATTATTTTAGATTGAAAGGATGGGAAAGGCGGTACAGGCATGTGCCCTGACTGGGCATTGAACCAGTGACCTCTTGGTGCCTGGGACAACACTCAACCAACTGAGCCACACCAGCCAGGACAACACTTTAATTGTTTTATGTCCACACTGTCTAATGTGCCAAGGGGTCAGGGAGCCATAGTCACAGACCTGTAACCTTTGGGAATCATTGGATCTAGCTCACTACAGTTCTTAAGATGAGTCCACAGATTCTTTGAGATGGCTCCCCTCAAGAGGTTGAGCTCAATTACCCTCTTCCTCAGTGTGGACTGGATGTAGTGACTAGCCCACTAGAGAGCAAACT
Organism: Pipistrellus kuhlii; assembly: GCF_014108245.1. Classification (NCBI taxonomy): domain Eukaryota; kingdom Metazoa; phylum Chordata; class Mammalia; order Chiroptera; family Vespertilionidae; genus Pipistrellus; species Pipistrellus kuhlii. The sequence goes on along the minus strand of NW_023425515.1, from coordinate 45,139,792 downwards.
GGCAGAACTGATAGGATGATGCCACTTCCAAGATTAGGTTATAAAAGATGGTAGCTTCCATCTTGGGTCCTCTGTCTCTGTCTCTGTCTCTGACTCTTTCCCTCTTGGTTCACTTGTTCTGGAAAAGCCAGCTGTCATACTGTGAGGAAGCCCTTCTGAGACACTGGGGGCTGCCAGCGGCTGCATGAATGAACTTGAGAACAGTCCTCTGAGCCTGTCCACAGCCACGTGACTGATCCTGGATGTGGGTCCTCCCTCAGCCGAGCCTCCCTCGGCTGACTGGACCTCTGGTGGACTTATTGATGGTGCAACCTCAGGAGCCTCGGGGGAGACCTTGAGCCGGAACCACCAGCCAAGCTGGATTCCTGAACCACAGGGACCAGAGATAATAAGTGCTGCTGCTCTTAGTTGCCACACCTGGGGGTAATTTGTTACGAAGCCCTTCCTCATTGTGCAGTTGGGAGCAGGAGGCTCTGTTGGGGAAAGCTACCCGTTTTCAGAAGTGACAAGTCAGTACTTGAGATGAACTCCAATATTTTGACTTCTTGTCTAGCGCTCTTTCCATTTGATCAGACTTCACCATTTCCGTTTCCCACTAATGGATGGGAAGAATTTAATCTGACAAACGTCTGCCTCTCAGATCAGTGGTGGCTTAGGGTTTGGTGGGGACAGGGGGTGCCTTCGGGGCTGGGAGAGCGGGTCACACCTCCCAGAGCGGCCTCTCTTCCCAAGGCTCATGTTTTGGTTGATGTGGGAAGTTCAGCCCACGCATATGAATTTCAAATTTAATACAGAACTTACCACCCAGAAACGACTGTGTGAAGTAAGTGTAATTTGCCTGTGTTTATTTTTCATTATGAACTTAAGCAAAGTTTATGGAAAAAAGGAATCTGATGATCATGCAACTTTGCCATTCACATCTCTCCCAATTCTCTTTGTTAGTGTTCTTTGTACAGCTGTAACGGCCTGTGTAGATGCTTTAGAGTGCTGCCTTCCTCACTCAGCGAGTGTCCATTGTACCCCAGGCCCCATGTACCTGGGAACTCTGAGCCCGCTGTGCATGGTTCTCTCCCAGACCACCATCCCGACTGACCACACCCCAATTGCTCCTTGCTCACAGACCCTCCCTGACTCAAGCCCTCCGGCCTGTCTCATGCATTGGAACACACTGAGTGGCAGGGCCTGGAGCCCTGGTGCTCTCTGCTTCCACCGTGGTCTGGTCTCCTGGCTCCTCATACAGCAGAGGCTGGAAATGGTACTCCTGAAGCCTGCACCACCTCGCTGCTGGTGAGGGACCTGAGCTGTCATTGCTAACGGCAACGAAATGTCCTGTTCTTTGGTTGTCCAGTTCTTTGGTTCCTAATGTCCTCTGCGCGCTGGCTTTTCAGGACACGAATGCAACAGGAAGTCTACAGAATGGGCCCCGCGTGGGCTTCAGGGTGATGCTGCAGGGCCGAGCTTCCCAAGGCACCCTCCCTTGTTGCACCCCCCCCTCCTCTGCTATGGAGCCAGTCCCCCAGGGCTTTCGATGATTCACTGCTCCCCCCAAGAGAGAAAACTATCCCAAACCTGCCTGGGGAGGGTGGCCAGGTCTCCCCCAGAGCCTCTGTGGCCCCAGCTGCAGCATGAGGGCTTGGGAGAGCCTTTACAGCTCTGAGGTTCTATGATGTTTGCTGCTGACGGGAGTCTCTCAGGACCATCTGGGTCCACCCCACAAATGACCTCCCCGAGAGGAGGCCTGGGCCCATCGTGGTCACAGCTTGGTCCATTCCCCTGTCAGTAGAGAACAAAGCAGGGTCCTGACACTAAGGACTGGGAAATCCTACCAGACTTCAGCATATCCATCAATCAGAGGGGAGCCGAAAGCTGGAAGGGGCTTAGAAGTGTGGTGGCTGCCGGCCTGTCTGCAGATAGCTGTTTACTTTCACACCCTCACTGCCCTCCAAGGAAGGCTGCGGCCACTGGGCAGCAGCCAGCCAGCTCCTGCTTTGAGGCCCGGAATGTCTGAATTCTCCCCCAAACATGCCTTCTCCCCGCAGGGCCCCTGAGGAAGAGCCTCGCCAGTGGCGGAACCCAGGGCGGATGCGCCGTGGGAGATGTGATCGGAATCTAAACAAAGCCTGCGGGGAGCGCCGGAAGTTTGACACAGCCGCTGGCGCACACCACCAGCCCTGACAGCTGCTCTCCCCGGGTGACAGAGAGCCTCAGCTGCAGCCTGGAAATACCACCCTGGGCGGCATCTGTGTTGCCTGCCACCATCCCTCCCGCCCACCCGCCTTCCTTGAAGCCGCAGGCAGGATGGCTTCCACGCCACGCCGGTACATTTGGGATCTTGTGAGATGTCAGTCAGGAGGGTACGGCCTGTGCCTCCATCACATGCACAGCTCCTCCCTCTGCAGCCGCCCCGGCTCCTTGGCTGCCCTTGGCAAGCCCTTGCCCGCGGGGCTCCCACGCAGGCCTCAAGGACAGAGCCCCGTGGAGAGAGCTGCTTCCCCATCTGCCCTCAGGCCCACGGCGAGGACCGACAGGGCCCCAGGAGTGAGACGGGCTGCAGGTTCCTCGGACTCTAGGGCCTTCGGGTCTGGGGCTGAAACGGTTCCATGAACCTGACACTGACTTCCACCGCTGAGACCGAACCCATCAGTGCTGACTCAGTTTCCCTAATTACAAAATGTCAGAATGCCCTGATGGACAGCTAAGGGCTGTCCTAGCATTTACGTTCTATGTTTTGCTTCTGTTCTGTGCGTGTCTAGCTTCCAAAAGGATATGTTTGGATGACAAGAAGAGGGATCTCAGCTGGCCGGTGTGGCTCAGGGGTTGAGCATTGATCTATGAATGAGGAGGTCATGGTTTGGATTCCCTGCAACATGCCCAGGTTGCAGGTTCTATCCCTAGTGTGGGGCGTGCAGGAAGCAGCACTCTCTCCCTCTCCCTTCCTCTCTGAAGTAAATAATATATATATATATATATATATATATATATATATATATATATATATATATAATTAATTTTATTTTTATTTATTATTATTATTATTATTATTATTATTATTTTAAAGAAGAGGGGTCTTGTTGCGGTTATGAGAGGGCAGTGTGCACAGGAAGGGTCCCAGGATCAGAGCGTTGTTCGCTCTGCCCCACCGATGAGCAAATCGCCTCAGAGCAGCTAAGTGAGTCCACCTGTGGGAGTGTGGCTGGGCCAGGGCTTGGACTATGCTTTGCTCTTTCTGTAGAAGCATCCCTGCTCTTTCCCTTCCAGTTCCACTTGTCAGAACCCCCTCTAACCCCTCCTCAGTGTCATCTCCTCCCCGTGGCCCTCCCTGAGGCCTCCAAGCAGAATCCACCAGAACTCCCATGGCACCCAGTCTACCCTTCTTCTGCCCCCAGAGACAGTCTGCCTGCCCATTGGCCGGGGAGCCCCTGGAAGGCGGGGCTACAACACATTGTCTTTCCTTCCCTGCCCAGCACACGGGCTTCCCTGAGTGTAGAACTGAAGGTACTCAGAGCATCCTGCTGCCTCAACACGTGAGCTCCCCAGCTCTGCCACCCCCTCCCCCAGGCCTCAGAGGTGAAACTGCATACCCCCCACTCCAGGCCTGAAGCATGTATTCCTGTGTAGGGGAGCCCAGGCCACGATATGGGAGCTGAAAGGGAAGCTTGCTGTCAGTTATGATTTAAAGGGGCCCCTCCCATGGCGGGCCCTACACCAGGCAGGAGAATGGGTATGGTGCACCCCATGCTTGCCTGTGGGGAGGAGATTTCGGAATCCATGGAGGACTCTGTCCACTGAGTTGTTGTGATGGCAGCCCTTCCCCATCTCTCGTCCTGTTTTACCTATGGCAGTAGGAGGTCAGTAGCAGCCGGTGTCATTCTCAGGATGCTTCCACTCCCTGTCAGGAGCTCAGTGAGGACAGGATTTAAGTCTGGTGTAGGTTAAGGTGACCAGATCATCCTGCTTTTGGCAGGTTTAGGTTTGCTCCAAGGCAGGATTTTTAATGTTTTAGAAATATATTTTTTTATTGATGATAGTGAGGAAGGGAGAAGGAGAGAGAGAGATGGAAACATCAATGACGAGAGAGAATCATTGGTCGGCTGCCTCATTGGGGAACTAGCCCTCAACCTGGGCATATTCCCTGACCACGGAATCGAACAGTGACCTCCTGGTTCATAGGTCAGCACTCAACCACTGAGCCACGCTGGCTGGGCCCAATGCGGGAATTTTAGAACCGAGTAGAGTCTGTTATTCCTGTTTGTCCCAGGACTGTTGAAGGACCTCACAGCTCCCGTAGTGAGTGAGCCCCCCACCATTTCAAGCTCGGCTCTGGGCAGTCTGCGCTCGCTCGCTCTCTCTCTCTCTCTCTCTCTCTCTCTCTCTCTCTCTCTGTGTGTGTGTGTGTGCACTGTGGCTTCTCCCTCCGTGGAGGGAACCCTGCAGGGGGCCAGGTCTCTCAGGAGGCAGGGGCACAGGGGTGGTAGGAAGAGCCTGGGCTTTGGAGTTGAAAAGACCCGAGTTCAACTCCTGCCTCCACACCTTCCTTTGCGTTGCCTTGGCAACGGCTTCATCTTTCTGGCTTCACTGTTATTATTTAGAAAAGTGAAGACAATATTCACCCCGAAAGGCTGCTGTCCTGGGCAAAATGAGATAATGTTGGCAGAGTGCGGGAGCACACAGTAGGTGCTCAAGATATGTAGCGCCACCACTGCCCTTCCCTTTGACGGGGAGAGGGATAGGAGATTTGCCCCCGTGGGGACTCACCGGGCAGTTCCTTGCCTCTGATTACATCTGTGTGCCAAGTGCATGAGGCTGCACATGTGACTTGTGGGGAGAGGGTTTCCTTCCCTTCGGAGCTACTGTGGCCTGGAGGGGCTCCAGGGGAACTTGCTCCGGCTCCTCCCGGACAGAATCCCAGGCCTGGTTCCTCACCAGCCCAGCCCCGCAACCTGGGTGGCTGAGAGGGTGACACTTGCCTCCTGTACAGCCTGGGCTGGTGCAAAGGTGCCCCCTCCCCGCCTTTTCCCTTCCCACCCCAGGATCATTGCCAACATCAGGGTCATCAGTTTTTCTGCGAGCACCACTGTTTTTGTAAAAAAAAAAAACAAAACAAAAAACTTTAAGACGTTAAAGAGCCGTGCACCCTGTCTTGGTTCAAAACTTTTTTTTTTTTTTTTTTTTTTTTTTTAAGCAGCAGAAAAAAGGAGGGAGAGACGCTTAGAAGAAAAAAGGGATTCCAGCCAACAGCTCTGACTCGGTTGTCAGCCAAATAGAGGAAAGAAGTGAGTAGCAGAGATTGGCTTCCAAGGCTGTTTGCTGAGCCAAGAAGGGCGGTTGCCAACCCAGCAGGGGCCTGGGGCCAAGGCCTCCTCAAGGGGCGAGCATCCTGCTCCCCTCCTAGCCCCATTTCTCCCGCTGTGTGCTAGATGGGGCTCTTTGATGCTGGGGTGCTGGGGTGCCAGGAGGCCCGCAGGGTCTGGCTCTCTGGGCTGGGTCTGCTTCCCCCACTCCGCTCCAGAACCTCCAGGGAGGGAAGGAAGAAGGAAAGTCAAAGCCCTGGCTGGGTGTATGATCCTGAGGCTTAAGCAGAGAGACTGTCCAGTGACTCCTCACCTCCACCAGCTCTCAGTCTGGGCTGGGTGGGAGGTGGGATGAAGAGGAGAGAGGCTGGGAGGGGGAGAGGAGGAGGAGGTTGTGGGGAATGGTGGGGGTGTGTGTGCTCAGAAGGTGCTCCTTCTCTTGCACTCCCCGCCTGGCTCAATTTCTTTGACATTAACTGTCCTATTTCTCGGACCAGGTGACTTGTTTTCCCATCTCTGTTCCCTGCCTGTCTTAGCTAGGTCTCAGCCCAAATTCCAACGTCCCTCCTTGGAAATGCAGGCAAAGCCCTGGAGGCGGGGTCCCTGCTGCTCTCCCCCCTCCCCAGGGTCCTGTCCTGCCTGGGCTGTGCTCCCCAGGCTGCTGGTAGTCCCAGGGCCCTGACCTCCCTGGCACAGGTGTTTGGCACCTTCCTCCGGTTGCAGGCTGGATGGAGGCCTTGGCAGTGAGCATGCTGAGAGTTGGGAAGTCCTGAAAACCAGCCAAGGCCCAGCTAGAAAGAGATGAGGGGATGGAACTGGCCAGACCCACGTCAGGGCAGCTGCCACCAGCAGCCACTGAAACCTCACCTGGGGCCCTGGGGGCATGGATGGGAGGGGGAGGCGGGGCTGGGAAGGGGCTTTCTCCCATCAGCTGTGCCTTGTGCTACCCGCTACCTACCCGCTGGCTGATGGCTGTGCCTGTCATTCCTGCTTTTTCACCACTTTGTTAAGAGGCGAACAGAGTTGGGGGAAGGCCGGGCTCCAGAGCAGGGGTTCCTGTCCCTTCCTGGGTCCTGGTGGGGTAACCGGCTCACAGACATCTAGATAGAAGAGATCAGAAACTGTGGGCGCCTTACTGTCAGCCGATTGTAACGATTGGGAAACTGAGGCCCAGAGAGAGGAAGGGACTCACACGATGGCTGAGCCTGGACAGGAGTCCAATCTGTGGCTGCTCGGCCCTGGGCTTCTTTATCCCCTGCGGCCCCTAATGACTAAGCAAATCGAGGCACCTCACCGGGCCCAGAGAGCAAAGGGCTGTAAATCCACTAATGAGCAAGGAGTGCACTTTGCAGAGTGAAGGTTTCCTGATCCGGTGCCCACGGCTCCCTCCTCCACTGACCGCTTGCACCCAGGTGTGAGTCAGGATGGGCTTTCTGGTCGAGGGTTTCCTTCTCCAGTTCATTTCCAGTCGCTGGAACGCCAGCACGAGCGATTATCCACGCAGGTTCCCGGACCCGGGATGGGCGTGGCTCTTCTGGGTCAGGGAGGCACCTCCTGGAATTCTGCTTTCAGGATGAGCTGCTCCAGATTTGCAGGTCCATTTCCCTCTCTGCATGCACAGGTTCTCCAGAAGCTCTTGTTTTCTGGCACCATCTCCAGTGGGGGGCAGTGGGGAGGGCACATGGACGAAGGAGAGGATGTGGGGGTGACGTCTGAGAGGGCAATTGAAGTGGGGGTTTCCCGTGGTGATGGTGGGGTGGTGTCCATTCTCCCCACGCCCTGCCATCTGCTCTGGCCCTGTCATCAGACTGATGCCTGACTGAGGTCTTCAATTCTGCTCTAAGAAATCCTTTCCTGGGCTCCCCACTGCTTATGTGATAAAGTCTACATGCTTTCACTGCCCCCCTCCCCCCCACCCCCCTTGGCCTGGCTTCCCTTGCTTTTGGTGCAAAAGACCCCTCACTTTCTGCAAACCCTCTCCCCCCTCTGTCCTTCATGCTTTCCCTGCCCACCTCTGCAACCCACTCGGTGCTGTTTGCTCCCTCCCACCCTCCTCCAGCCATGCGAGCCTCCTTTCAGTCCCTGAGTCCAACAGCCCACGCCCACCTCTGCACCTGCAGTCCCTCTGCCTCCGCCCGGCCCCACTTTGTCCTGGGGAGCTTCCACTGCTCTCTTAACGCCTGCCTTCCACATCTCTCCTCGGCACCCGCAGCCCCTTCCTCTCCTCTGCATTGCTCTCTGCATAGAACCTCAAACAGCACTGACACTGTCAGGAACGCCTCCTTCTCCGTGTGAGAGTGAACTGCTCAAGGGCAGGCCTGCTCCGCATTCGCATTCACCGTAGGCTGCCCAGTGTTTAGCATTTAGTAAGCGCTTAAGAAAACATTCATTGAGTCAAAATAATCTCTTTCTTACTGGCCTGAGAGCTCCTCAAAGGCCGCCCGCCTCTGCATCCCCAGGATGCCCAGGGCAGTATTGGCCTCCCAGACTGCTCACAAATGCTTAATAAATTGAATTTCAGTGACGCTGTTATTGGGGGGAGAGGGGGTAATCAATAGTGTTTTCTATCCCTAAACACCCCCTGCTTGCAAACACTTGCAGGCTGTCTTGGTGAGCAACCATTCCTGGTTTTCAAAGGTGAAAAGCAATTTGCCACAAGCAGAGAGTGACAAATACTCAGGATGGGAGAGGAAGGAGGGAGGGAAGCAATTATGGGAGGGGGAGCGGGAGGGGGCAGGCTGTCAGCTCCACCTCCTGAGCTTTCCTTCTGCCAGTGACAAGGAAGACAAAGGAGGGTTATTGTCAGGAAATCTCACTAGCAATTCAAGAGACCAGGAAAATGCTCTGTGCTTCTTTCTCTGTTAGGAATCAGGGGCCACAGCATGAAGTACCTGGTTACATTCGAGGTGCTGGCCAAGGGCACAGGGACCCGACAGAGACTTCCACAGAAACCAAAACGTAAGATTTTAAAAATTGTATTTTCATTGATTTTAGAGAGGAAAGAAGAGTTAGAGAGAAATAGAAACATCAATGATGATAGAGAATCGTTGATCAGCTGCCTCCTGCACGCCCCATTCTGGGATCCAGCTTACAACCTGGGATCCAGCTGTGACCTCCTGGTTCATAGGTTGTTGCTCAATCACTGAGCCATGCCTATTGGACCCCTGAAACATTAGATTTAACAATGTCTCCACACATAGTCAGATCTCTGCCAACTCCAGGCTGCTAATTAAAAATGAGATTTTCACTTTGGTCATTCAACCGTATTTGTTAAACTCCCTCCTGGTACTTACTCTACTAGTATTTGAATTGTATGGGGGAGACAGACTAAATGCACACATACACATACATACACACATGTATGGGAACAAGAAAATAGCAGCTAGTCCCTTGTAGAGAGTCAATGCCAAGCTGTGCTGGAGCTCACAGTCAAGGAAGACTTCTTGGAGGAGACAGCTTTCGACCTGAGGCCAGACACAAGTACTGGGGAAGGGCACTCAGGCTGAGGGCCCAGCAAGGGTGCATTGGGAGCAAGCTTGCGTGGTCCGACATCTGGGAGGAAGAGGGCGGGGGCCACATGAGGCAGCAGGTGTCAGATGGTCTTTCCTCTTTCCTCCTGATTTCTGCAATTCACGCGGAGCGGAGCGGGGCTTGGCGGGAAGAGAACCGTGGCTCCGGAGATGGGGCTCTGGATCTGGCTCAGCCACTGATTTGTTGTGGGTCAGGAGGGGTGCTTTCCATCTCTCGGACCCCGGCTCCTCTTGGGAACTCCACTTCACTTTTTCTGGGCGACGTCTGACCACCACTCTGCAGAGCCATGCGGCTCCTGGAGGTGTCTGCTGCAGCACAGATGCAAACAAGATAAAACATCACCGCTCCATCCGTGTTAATCTGCCTGAAGAAGCCCAGCACCCTGCCATTACGGCCTGCACCTTCCCGGGGTCTGGGTTGGGCCCCCCTTTTAAGATGAAGACCCCTCTTCAACCGTCCTGATGCGGGGTGGCTGGCTTTCCTCATGCCGACAGCTGGCCCACAGCTGGCCGGCTGCTGGCCTGGGTTCCGGCCTGAGGGGGTGGCTGGGTTGTCAGGGAGCTACATGGCAGCCACGAGGTTCCAGCCTCCAGAATCAGGCCACCTCCCAGTGCCTTCGTCCCTCCCGCCTCCGGTTGCCTGGGGTGTGGATGTTGGCCGGTGAACACCTTGCACCAGACGCGTGTGTGGCAACCGGAGGACCACCCAGCCCCGAACAATCCGCCTGCGCGGTTCAGGGTGGGTTGTTTTCAAGCGCCGGCATGTTTTTCCTGGCACCAGGCAGGCCGCAGGCTCCATGGCCCGGAGCAGCCTCTGTGGGCTCTGTTCACACGGCGAGGGGAGAGGAACATGCTCTTGTGTGTGTGTAAACAGAAGGTTACGTAGGAACAGATTGTTTATAACCCGTTAAACGGCCTGTCCCGATGGATGCGGCCCCTCCCACACGTGCCTAACACGTCCAGGGTGTGCGGCGCTGCGGGCGGTACCAGCACTTCTGTTCTGAATAATCCTCTGTCCTCTGTGGGGTGATGTTGGCTAATTCATACTAGGGAGGAGCTCGAATCCCGAGGCGAACAGAGGACCCTGGAATCCCCAGGAAGAGCGGGGGATCCCTCATGTCCTTGGCTCAGGATCCCCTTTGTATTATAGAATTTCCTCCCACCATCGGGTCTGTCCGGGAGTTCACTGCCCGGGAGTCGTCTGCTCGAGCGATAGATCGCTCAGCTTTCAGAAGACTATTCCTTAGAGCAGCCAAAACCTGCCTCTAAGTGTCCGTTCCAGGGCGTGGGGCCAGCGAAGGCCCCGCCCCTGGCTGCCCGGTGCTGCTGGAAGCCAGCTATGATCTGTGGGGAGCTGCCTGAGATCCTCCAGCTGCTCCTCCTATGACCTGATTTAGACCCCCTCCCGGCTGGCCAAGCTCCATGACTTCCCTAGAAATGTGGCTTCCAGGTGCGCATCAAAGCGCTGCAGAGGGGGCAGGAGAGTCTAGGTGTCCTCAGAGGGAGAGGGGCCGGCCGGCCACCTGCCAGGGTCCTCTCAGGCCCTGCCCTGGGCCAGGTTTACCCCTGGTGTCTTCGTCTTCCCCTGTGTGGCAGGGGGAGTACTAGCCCAGGCTCATGTGATTTTATTTATTTATTTTTTAAATATAACTTATTGATTTTTTACAGAGGAAGGGAGAGAGATAGAGAGCTAGAAATGTCGATGAGAGAGAAACATCGACCAGCTGCCTCTTGCACACCCCCTACCAGGGATGTGCCCGCAACCAACATACATGCCCTTGACCGGAATAGAACCTGGGACCTTTCAGTCCGCAGACCGACGCTCTACTGCTGAGCCAAACCGGTTTCAGCCAGGCTCATGTGATTTTAATAACAGCACGTGAGCATCACGCCTTCGCTGTTGTCAGGGGCATACTCACACTAAGGCTTCGGGCAACCAGGGAGTGGGCACAGCTGGTATAGCTGAGGAAACTGAGGCTCGGGGCTGAAATGATGTGACCGTGGTCTCAGGAAGAGGCAACACTACTGGGGACGGAACCCATGGGTTCTGAGGCCAATCAAATGCCTTTTTCATGCTCTGGAACAGCTCAGCCTAGCGGGGGAGATAAGACAAGATCCTAAGGAAACAAGGGACAGTGCTTCCTGTGTGTTCTCGGGCAAAGGGGCGTGGCCAGGGGCATGGCTTGGGCCTCAGATCCTGCCCCCCTCCCCCCTCTGCACCTCCCACTGCTCAGGACCAGCGGCCAAAGGGAGGAGCTGGGTCTTCAGGCCCCTCCTGCTGCCATGCTCAGGCCCTGAAACCAGAACCAGGGTCTGCCCCTCCAGCTGGGGCCTGGGATGGGCCAACAGAGAGTGGCAGCTCTGCCACAGTCCTCAATGCCCGGAAGCCTGAGGGCACAAGGACTGGCTGTCTTCCCAGAAAAGCAGTTCCCTGTCTGCCTGGCTGTCCTTGAGCCCCGGCAGGGTCCGGCAGCATGCAGGGCCTAGGAGGAGAGCAGGCCCCCAGGGGTAGGGAGAGCCTCCCCGTCTGCAGGAGAGGCCCCAATGGAAGCTGGGTTCCCAAGCCAGGCCCCCATTCCTGGAAACTGGGGATCCCAGGGCCCCAAGTGGCGTCACTTAGAGTGGGAGATTAGAGTCTGGAGAATTCAAAGGAAACACTTTGTTTTCAGGGAAGAAGACAGGGCAAAGGTCACCTCCCTGTCCTGGATGAGTGAAGGGCCCAGAATGGCCCATCTCTAACCCGTCTCTGCCAGGGCAGGGGTCATGGGGTGGATGGGGCCAGAGTCACTGCCCTTGCCCATTCCCCTCCGTGTCTGAAGTGCCCGGGCTCAGCACGGTTTGTGTGTGGCTGAGGCCGTTCAGGAGGAGACTTTCTGAAGCCCAGACCTGGCCACCGTGAGCAGAAGCTTTTGTCTCCTGAAGACAGTGGAAGAGGCCTGCTGGAGGAGGCGAGACCTTCCCCGAGGTGTGGGGTTCGAAAAAGCAGGACGATCTTGCAGCCAAGAGGTGGGTGTGACCAGGCATGGACACGGGTTCTTGTGACCAAGGGGCAAAGAACCAATCCTGTTCTCGAGACGGCATGCTTGTGTGAGGGGTGGGGGTGTGCGGGGTGGACAGTGGACAGGAAAAAGGCCATTACTCCTCTCTGCTGGCTTTGAGGTGGTGCACTGAAAACACCCATGGGAAATAGAATAAATGAAAAGACCTGCTTTCTAGTCCTGCTCTGCCATGACCAACAGTGATGTGCTGCAGAATGGGACCGAAGTTTCCATCATCTAATTGGCTTGCAAAAAGCTCGCCCTCCCCCCCCCCCCTTTGCCCACCACCTTTCCCCCGTGTAGGGGTGTAGGGAGGAGGAAGGGCCATGTAGGATCTTGAATCATCCCTTCCCCACTAGGAGGAGCACTTGGCACTTCCAGAAACTGAATTCTCTGCATGGCAGGAGGAGAGGGTGGAGTGGAGCTCAGTCTGCCCTGCTCCACCCCCGGCCCCCATCTCCCCCCAACTCCTTTCCTCCACCCCTCCCTCCAGGCTACCCTTAGGGCAAACATGGGAGCAGGTCCTTCCATCTCCCTCTGCCAGCCCTTGCCCTCTGCCAGCCCTCCCACTGCTGGCAGGCTCTCACAGATGGAGGAGGAGGCCTGGCTGCCAGGAAGGGTGGGACTGCCAGGCAGGCCCAACCGCGGAGTGACCCCACCAATCCCGGAAACTCTCCAAACCTTGGACCTCAGCGGGACATCCGGCAACTCAGCAACTCAGAGGGTGTTGGCCTGTCAGGGGACAGAGAGCTGCGTGTGGGATGCCTCTGAGGTCAGTGGCTGGAGACTCGCAGTAGGAGAAAGGAAGAGCCTTGTTTGATCTGTTCTGGAGTCAGAGGGCTTTGCCATGTGCTCACAGTGTTAGCAGAAACTGAGCTGCAGCCCTCAGAAATGCTTTATCTCCTCCCGGATGCTGCCATGGAGCCATGTGCATATCCTAGATTTATTAATTTTTAAAAATAATAATCGTCAACACTTGTTGAGGAGTGTTCACTATGTGCTGCGCACTTGTTAAGCTCGCCACCTAAATGAATCCTTCAACAACTCAATTAGACAAGATGGCTGTTAGGCTCATTTTATAAATGGGGAAAGGGAGGTTCGCTTGCCCAAGGCCACATGTGTACTAATCGCTAGAATCTGGGTCCAAACTCAGGCAGGTCTGGCTGAGTCTAGACCTTGGGTTTTTAATCGCTAGAACCACAGCTCTCTAATCTCTGCAAAATGCCTGGTCCCTGGATGGTACCCAATAAGAATAAGTTGAATGGCCGAAACCGGTTTGGCTCAGCGGTAGAGCTTCGGTTTGCGGACTGAAAGGTCCAGGGTTCGATTCCAGTCAAGGGCATGTACACTGGTTGCGGGCACATCCCTGGTAGGGGGTGTGCAAGAGGCAGCTGGTCAATGTTTCTCTCTCATCGACGTTTCTAGCTCTCTATCTCTCTCCCTTCCTCTCTGTAAAAAATTAATAAGATATATTTAAAAAAACACACGAATAAGTTGAATGGAGCAGGATGCATATTTTGTGGTCTTATTCTCTCCCATTACAGACTGACGAAATGACATAAAATATACGAATGGACTGAGTTCAGCGGCGAGCATGGAGTAGGGCCACGTAAATCTGCAGGTGAGGCCCAGCTTTCCTCCTTTCTACATCACGAATAATATATTTTTATTTATCTTTTATTAATAGGGTCCCTGTTTCAGTACATTTTTATTTATTTCAGAGAGGAAGGAAGAGGGAGAGAGAGAGAGAGATAGAAACATCCATGATGAGAGAGAATCACTGACTGGCTGCCTCCTGCGCACCTCACACTGGGGATTGATCCCACAACCCGGGCTTGTGCCCTGACCAGGAATTGAGCTTGTGAACTCTTGGTTCATAGGTCATAGCTCAACCATGTCAGCCAGGCACGAATAATATTTTAGAGAACACAGCCTCTCATGGGGTGGGAAGAGTCTATGACTCTCTTTGAATCCCAGATGCTGCAGGTTTGGGAGTGGGGAGAAAAGACACCTGCTTTCTTTGCTGATGTCACTGAGGGAGCCCTCCTCTCTGGCCTTGGTGGAGATGACGTGGGCCTGGAAGCATGGCCTGCTCTGAGCTCAGAGAGGCTGAGTCCTGCTAATTGGCCAATGTGTGTGGGGAGCACAGCCTGTGTCATAGCACTGAGGGACGCCAGGGCTGCTGGGGCCTTGTGAGGGGGAAGGGGACTTTGGCGGGACAGCTGAGCTGACTCCAGGACCTCTGGTTCCCATGCGAAGTCACAGGTGCTGCCCCCTCCTTCCCGGCCACTGCAGAGCTGGCCCTCCCTCAGGGGCCTCCTGCTGCCTGCCTCTTTGGTGCTCCATAGCAACTCCTGTGGTGCAGCCAGAGGCTGCGGGTACACACTGGCCTGGATGGCCCAAGGGCAGGTGGTCAAGTTAGAGCTGTCCCATATTTCCAACTCTTTAACCCTCTCCGGGCTGGGTCTCAACATGGACTTGGAATCAGTCAGAGTCCACGAAGAAAACAGAACTCATTCCAGAAAACTCAACAGAAGGAGAACTAACGATGAAGGCGCTGGAAGGGATGGCAGGGCAGACTGGGGTGAGCCATCGCCACCACTGGAAAATGGCACCATTCCTGGACTGCATGGTCAGAGAGAGGAGGTGGTGTTCGCAGAACCCTGCAAGAGCCGGAGCCCTGTTGGGAGCTCCCTGGCAGGGATGGGGACCCCAGAGGTGATCCTTCAGATAACGGGGAAAGGGAGAGAAAGAGTGGTTTCTCCACCCTTCTCCACCCCCCAGGCTTCTGGCTGGTTGGGATGTGGCAGAGGCAGCATGCAGGGGCCAGCCCCTGTGAGAGATAGTGGAGGAGGGGGAGGGGGTGGCATGGATTTGAGGGGAGGGCAAACCAATGCAGTGCCTAATCTGAAAGCCAAACCTTTGAAAAAGGCTGTGTCCTTCCAACACGACGATCTAGGGGTTTGGCCCTGAAATGGAAACTTGCTTCTGGAAGTAGTCTCAGATCCTCTGTTGATCACTGCAATCAATAGGAGTGCCCAAATCTTATCCTGCTGGGAAGATCTTTTTATTTTATTTTAATTTTTTTGAGGAAGGTCTGTTTCCTGTGCATTTTTCAAAGGATATAGGTACCTCTCTGGTGCTTTTAATGAAGCATCATCAAGTTCATGTTAGCACATAGTATCAGTCTTTAGGGCAGAAAGATCGATAGAAGGCAGGAAGGTGGACTGACACGCACCTGAAGGGCCTACTGGACGCAGGGTCCGGAGACCTCAGGATCAGCCTCGGCTCAGACAAGTCACTCACCCTCTCTGAGCCCCCGGCTCCACATCTTTCCAATGGGAACTCTGTGTTTCCCAGGGTCCTGTCAAAGGGACACACAGAATGTAGGCCAGGCAAACGTTTGTGCCTATGAACACACCCTCACAGGAGAGTTGCTCAGCCTTGTTTTGGAGTTGATGTTTGCCACTGGAATCCTATGATCCTTGTCTGATAACCTGAGTCCGAGACAACTGGGTTCCAATTGGCTGGTCCCTATTCTCTTTTGAAGGAGGAACCTATTCCCCAAAGCTCTCAAGATGACCCTTTTCATTCTCCCTCCCTGGATCTCTCCTCCCTCCCTTCCACTTACTCTTTGTCAGGCGCTTGCTGGTTACTGGCCGAGCAGAAGTAACAGAGTCAGATATAGACCCTCACAGAACTTACCATATAGCACTTGAAAGTCTTGGCAAACAATGTCTGTTGAATACTTCCAGCAACAGGATGCTCACTACCATTGGACAGCCTATTTTTGGGGTTGGTTTTTCCTTGTTTAAACAGAGTGCTGCCTCCCTCTCTTGCTTGTTCTGACCTCTGGAGGTATATAGAGAACACATCTAACCCTGTTTCCTCTGTCACCGCCCTTGAAACGTGGGAAAATAAACAGGCTATGTTCAGAACATAGTCTCACTCTCCAGTTTCCACTCATGAAAGGGAAGCTGAATCTCTGTGAAATGAAACTCCTCAAGGTCCTGAGGTCAGAGCCGGGATGGGCTGTCATCTGGGTGCTTGGGCCCTGCTCCAGTCCTGCCCGGGCTGAGGGGAGCTGTGTAGGAGAGACTCGTGAAGGGACGCAAGGCGAAGGTTTGCAGGTGGCCAGGGAGGTGGGCCCGAGTGGAGCTCGGGGTCCGCCAGTCTGGGGTGGGGTGTACGTGAGGCATACTTGGCTGTCTGCCCAGGACAAGCTCGAGCTCCGGGTTTCTGGTCTGATTCATAGCTTCCTCTCTCCCCAAAGGGATCCCCTTTATAGCTCCCGAGGCCTGACCCCAGCATCCCTGTGAACATCCTCTGACAGCTGCATGGAGTGCAGCCGGGCTCCTGTGCCGGGTGCCAGCTGGACGTGCTTGGCGGCCGGGGCCTGGGAGCCACCCCTCGGGATGTCAGAGGAGAGCTGCAGCCGCCCTTCCGTCAGCAGGAAGCCCAGCCACAAACACTTGGACAGGAAGCCCGGGCGCTGGCCAGCTGAGCCAGATCTGGTTTCTCCTGCGTCTGAGGCTTTGGCCCGGGCTGGAGGAAGGCGAGCCAGGTGCTGTGGCCACACTGACGGGGCCGGCGGTTGGGCTCCCCCGTGGGCTGGGGATGTGGGATCCAGGGTGTGAGCGGAAAAGCATCATCACACTGGGCCAGAGGAGGTGCTTCCTGGAGGAAGGTCGAGAGAGCAGGGAACACAGCGTCTAGCAGAGCGGGGCCAGCTGGCCGAGATGTGCAGAGACTCCTTTTGCGACCGTTCCAGACACAATGTGTCCTTGGGCCCAGACCTCCAGCACAAACCCAGACCAACCTCCAGGTGCCTGCACCTCCGGGAAAACACCCCTCGGTCTCTCGGGGAGAGGCGTCCACACATCCCCAGCTTGACGCATGACTTCTCTCAGGGGAGGGCTCTTTCGTAACCTACCGAGCGGCTTCATGTGGTAATTAATAAAAAACAGAGTGAGCTCAGCCAGAGACAAAGGCAGTTTTGCATTCAGGGCTGACATTTTTGCTTTTAAATGCTCTGTGTGATTATCCTCAGGTCAGACTATGTGTGCCCACAGTCGCCAGAGGACCCCCAGGATTTAGAGCACGTGCATTTTGCACGAGTCACTCAGGTAGCCCGACAGCCCAGTAAGAGGTGGCTGGCATCCGGGGACAGAGAGGTAAGTAGACTGACTCAAGGTCATGAAGCTCAGCAATGGCAGAACCAGGGCCACTGCCATGAGTTCTGCTGCTCTGAAAAGAGAACTTCGATGATTACCTTCCAAATGCCCAGGCAGCCTTCACCCGTGCCTTCAGGGGCCCTGCTCTGCGTTGGAGTCTGCAGGGAATATCCCATCGCTCTGTCAAAACCCATGTTGAAAACCTCCTCCTGGATGAACCCTGCCCGTGGCTTTCTCGGCATCCTCACAGCTTTTTATTTGTGCCATTTTAATAATTTAGGTTTTCTCACAGTCTGTGGCAGGTGTCTGCAACCTGCGGCTCCGGAGCCACATGCGGCTCTTTTTGTTAAGTGAAAAAATCCTTTTTCTGCACGATCTGGTATATAGCATTAAGGTAAGAAACAATATATGCAGTGTTATATTTGTTTTAAATGTCGCAATGGTTTTGCGGCTCCCAGTTTGTTTGTTTTTTTTTCCTTCGAAAACAGGTCCAAGTGGCTCTTTATGTCTTAAAGGTTGCCGACCCCTGGATGGGATCTCCGGTTCTGACTCTAGACCACGTATCAGCTACTTTCTCTGTAGAGGGCTCGATAGTGAACATTTAAGCTTTGTGGTCCATTTGGTCTCTGTTGTGACTGCTCAACTCTGCTGCTGCAGTGCACAATCAGCCATAGACAACATGTACACAAACAGGTGTGGCTGTGTCCCAATAAAACTTTATTCACACACATAGGCAGTGGGTTAGATTGGGCCCTGGCCATGGTTTGCTGACCTTTGCTTTAGCACTCCTTGAAGACAAAGACTTATTTGTTTCCATACAACCAGCATCCAGCACCCAGGGTGCATTGACCATAATTATACTTTGTGCTGAAGAAGAGTTCAGTATTAATTTAATGAATGAATCTATGAACGAATGAGTGAGTTTGCAAACGAAAATATAGAACTGTTGGGCTTCAATTTTGATGCTCGTCTGGAAGCAATAATCTACGGCTGAGTATAATCTGATCGAGGGGGATTTGTAAGGCCTGGTTTAATCACCAATTCTGCTGTGTTCTAGATTGAAAATTTGGGTACATAACTCCTGTTTCTTAGCATTCCCGTATGAGATATATGGTGCTACTACCTCAGAGAGCTGTGGGATGAAGAGAGAATGTATGGAAAGCCTGGGCCCAGGGCTGGGCACAGAGTAAGTGCTGAACTGACGGAGGCATTGCTGCTGGAAGGAAGCAGTGCTCAGGGTCAGGGTCTAGAGTGAGCCTCAGCATCCTTCTGCCCTCTGACACATGGACATGATATTGTGGGAATAAATGGAAGGATATCCCTTAACCTGGAACAAACAGGCTCACAAAATCCAGGCCATTTTGCAGAAGCGTCTGCATGAGACTCTCTTATAGGCATCCCAACTCACTGTCCAAAACAGACCTCCTTGTCTCTATTCTCTGTCTTGCCGCTCTTCCTTCATCTTCCCAGATCCCAATCAGGAATCTGAAGGCCATCTGCAAAGCCTAGCTCACTCCTAACCCACAACCAGTAGCCACCAAAGCAGCCACCACCTGCTACCTCCCACACCCTGCCTGGTCTGGGTCTCTCACCTGTGCTATTGCTCTAGCTGCTTCCAGTGGCTCTCAACTCCATCCATTTAACCACTTTGCTGTTAGCTTTACGTTTCAAAATACAAGTCTGGCACTGTCCTGTTCACTTTCTAAAGTCTTCAGTGGCTCCCCATTCACAGCAGGCTGGCTTCCAGCTCCTTAGCCAGAACTCTTCTCCATCAGTCTATGATGGTCTTTCCAGCGTCACCCCTTGGCACTCTGCCTGCCGTATGTTCTAGCCTCACCGGTAAACCTCACTGTATGCAATCTCCTCTCTTGTGTATTTTTATGCTGCTACCTGCTCCCTCCTTCTCACACCCCATAATTCCCAACCTCTTTAAGATATAACAGATCAGTCATTCAATAGTATCCCCTGGTCCTGGAGTTTTTAAACACAGCTCTTAAAGGTATTTCACTCAGTTCCAGTTTGCAACTTAGCTCTGGGAAAATATGTACCACTGGCATGCTAATAATTTTTTTGTTTTTTGTTTTCAACTAAAAGGGAATTTATAGAGCAGAGGTTTTCTGTGTGGAGCTTCCCTGGCATATCAGACATATCCAGGCAAGGGGCGTATGGATCAACTTGTTGTGAGTAGACATGAGGCTTCTAGTCCACAAGAATAATGATGTGGCTAGTACCAATGCCTTTTGAATAGATTGCTCTTTTCAAATTCCTCTTGTGTCCCATAGCACAGGGCTCCTTCCTGTAGCAGGAGCCTCCAGGGGAACCTGTGACCACGCGTGAATCCAACATGACAGGAAGCTGAGACTTGGCCTCCTGCAACTTCAAAGGCTGCTGAGTTTGGAATGAAGAATGAGGCCTCTAGGGAGGGTGAGAAGTCACATGGTGTTCTCCTTCACTCCTGCTGCTGGGTAACAAACAGTCACTCTCCTTGTCCTTGGACAGGGCGTCAAGAGCAAACACCCAGGGCCAGCCCATTGGTCCTCTCTGTTCTTCTTTACTCAACCCTTCAAACCAGTCACCTGCTGCCCCCTCAGGCTTATAGAGATCCCCATGGCCGCTCTTGCTTCCCTGAGAATAGGGAACCAGGACATGGTGTCCTGCTCATTGTTGACAGGACTTTCATTCCCACCTGTTTGTATATCGGAGTTAAGTAGTAGTGTCCTTCCTGAAGACACAAAGATTGCTTTTTTCTTTTAAGGAGTAATGGATAAAGACATAATTCTTCTCAGAGCTGAAAACTTGGGCGAATGCAATGAAATATTTTTTTTTCCTTAAAAGTAAGAAAAAGACATTTGTTTTTTATTAAAATCTGTTATTACTAACCTCTCTGATGTACAATTCCTGTTCTGTTTAGAAGCAGTGAAGTGTAATGGAGAGAGAATGAAATGAAAAATTTTCCCTCTATCAGGAAGAGAAATGAGCTCATCTCTGTCTTATAAAAGGTACTTCTTGATGCTAACTCACCTCTACCCTAGAGCTGTCAGGAAAAATATGGCTGGGTTGAATTTGTATAGTGCTTTGAATTGTTAGTAAGGAAATACTGTTAGAAGCATATCTTGGTTTTAGAAACTTGAAATATTGAAACCTCAACTTATTAAACCAACAGATGGATGGATTTTGGCATGGTGAAGTAATCCACAGCATTGAAAAGATGAATATCACAATGCATTTAAATGTGATTAGATTTACTGAGTTTTAGCTGAACATTTTAAATAAACTTTCTATGGCATAAAGCAATTATAGGACTTTTTAATCTTGTATTGATTAGGATTAGGTTTGGGTTTAAACAAGGTAGATGTTTGTTTCTCTCTCATATAAAAGTCCAGTGGGTGGTCTGGGGTTGACATCACCTCCCTAGTAATCAACACCCTGACTTGTTCATTTATTCATTCATTTAATCAGTCAGCAAATATTTAGTCAGCACCAACTAGACAGTGACATTATGGAAGTGGGGAAAAAATAGACAAAATTCCTTGGCATATCATGGCGTTTACCTTTTTTTGATTCACTGTACATGGCCTTGACCTCATGGTCTCATATGGCAACATCTCTGCCTTCTAGCAGGATGGAGGAAAGACTGAAGAAGAAAAGGCAAAGAGTACACCTATGTAATCTCTTAAAAAAGGTTATTGGAAGCCACATGACTCTTTCCCCTACATTCCACACAGTGATTAGTCATACGGTTCCACCTAGCTGCAAGGGAAGCTGGGGAATGTAGTCTTCATTCCATGGTACCACCTCACACCCAGTTAAAATCTATTATCAAAGAAGAAGGGAAGATGAGTAATGGTGAGGGGTGGGGATCTATCAGTATCTTTCACAAATAAAAATTGTAATTGAAAAGATAATGCACTTAATTCATATAATTATTATTATTTAAACAAGCAACCAAATATAAAAATTATTTCAGATTCTTTTGTTTTGTTACTAAATCTTTGAAACCCAGTGTCTATTTTACACTTACATCACTTACATTCTCTCACTCATTCACTCACATCTCACCTCAGTTCAGGTCAGTTCCATTGCAGCAAGTGCTCAGAAGCCACATTGGGCTGTGCAGCCCTGGAACTGGCAACTTGATGTATGGTCCTTGGGCCAACACCATTGATAACAACTGGGAGCTTATTGGAAATGAAGATTCTTAGAACCCACTCCAGACTTATTAAATTATAATCTTCAATATAATGAGATCCCCAAGTGCGTGGTATGCACATCCTATATAATAAAAGGCTAATATGCAAATTGTCCCCTCAACCTGGATTTCCACTGGGAGTTTGACTAGGGGGTGGGGCCAGCTGGCCAACCACTCATGGCTCCTTCCCCCAGCTAGGCCCCACCCATGCATGCACAAATTCATGCACCTGGCCTCTAATTAAAGTATAATATGCACTGTTTTATAATTCTTCTTTAGATGAGTCTTAAAAAAAAGAAAAGCTACTCCCAGTGAACTCTCTGGGATCAAGTGTGAACATTTATCAGAGCCCATCTTTTTTTGTGGACCCCATTAGATTACTATGAGACCTTCAGAGAAAGGGCAATTGTAAAGAAATTACATTCAAACAAATAAATTAAGTTTAGTTAATTGACCAAGGGAGAGACCTAAAAAACCAAACAACATAAAATTGTTGGAGCATACTGAGTGGATGTAATTTTTAAGGCTATCCTCAAATGCCATGAAGACAGCTTTCAAATACATTGGGTTTGTCTTAAACTTGTTGCCTGATTTTTCAACAGTTTTATTAAAATACAATTCACATACCATACAATTCATCGATTTCAATTGCACAATTCACAGTTGTGCAACCATCACCATAGTACATTTTAGAACATCATCCCCAAAAGAAATCCTGTACCTATTGTCTGTGACTACCCCTCCTAGCCCTAGGCAACTACTAGTCCCCTTTATATCACTATAGATCTGCCTATTTTGAACATTTCATATAAAGGAAAGCATACCATTATGTAGTCTTTGGAGACTGGCTTCTTCTACTTAGCCTAATGTTTTCAAGGTTCATTTACATTGTAGCATGTCAGTGCTTCCTTTTATGACTGAATAATATTCATAGGATGAATATTGCACATTTTATTTATCCACTTAAAAACTTGTAAAGTTTTAATATATAGAAGTCAGAAAGAAGGGGAAAGCAGTAAGTAGGAACTCAAAGTAATAACAGCTCCTACAAGGTTGAGAGTCATAGAATCAAAATTGAAAAGGACCTTAGAAATCACTCAGTGTCTGGCTTTCCCTGTGGAAAACCTCAACAGTATGGGGTCAAGCTGAGATGAGGACCCACGTCCTATGCTGTTTCAGCATCACACACATCTGGGGCCTCAGGGCTTCGCTTCAAGGTAGCCATGGAAACAGTAGTCCCTGGTGACAACTGGGAGAGGCACACATCTTCTCATCTCAGTCTTGGTCTCAATTTTAGAAAACCATTGGGAGTTCAGAGCCCCCAAGCAGATATGAAGCTACTAGTCCTTCCGGAGTACTTTTTGAAGAACCGGTAGTGAGACATTTGCCTGATATTCTAGGCCTCTCTCTGTTTCACTCATAGCTACATCTCTTAATCATCAGTGAGAATGTGTTAAAAACCCAGGAATCGAGTGCATCACAGCTGAGATTGATCTCACGCCGTCCACTCAAACTGAGGCCCAGGGAGGGAAGAAGATCTGCCCAAGGAGCAGCCAGTGGTGTTCCTACTCGCTGGGGCCTTGCTTGGAAGCAACAGAAACTGGTTCTTGCCCATGGTGCCACCACCCCAGGATACTCTGCCTCTCCTGGGGACTCTTGACTGACTGCTGCTGTCCTAGATAAGTGCTGACAATCTCTGACTTTGTGCTTCCCTCTCAGATTCAAAAGCTTGGTCAGGAGTCCGAGGTGTGGAAAGCAAATGTCACTCTCCTTCAGCCTCCATCAGGGGATGCAGGGCCCTATCTCTCACCGATTTTGGGATTCTTCTAAAATAAAAGACTGTTGTATACTGGGTAATAAAAAACAAAAAACAAAAGGTGCCCACAACAGTTATACTAGCAAATGCGGTGTTCTCAAGTGAGAGAACACCAGAGCCCTGTCCCACCAAGCAGTACCAAGGTTGGCCACTGACCCGGGGAGGCAGCAGATCAGTATTTTAAAAACAGCAAACGACTGAGAACTTCCCTGAGGGAATAGGTTCCATTTTGACTTCTGGGTCCCCTGGGGGATGAGTCCATGAAGGACCAAGAAACTAGGTCACATGAGGAGCAGCAGAAATAGCAGGCCCTTTAACCCAAGCAGAGACAGGCGCTGGGAAACTCAGAGAGTGCGCTCACTCCCTGTCAGCAACCTGGGAGAGCTGTCATGGGGAGAGGGGGTCCAGAGGGCCTGGCTAGCATTGAGAAATGGGAAATTAGGAGGAGACAGACTTCAGGATGATGGGAAGATGTTTCTAGTAATGAGACGTGCCCACCAAGTAACCAAAGCAATTCAGAGGTGGGGACTCTCCACCCTGGAGGTTTCCAAGCTGGGCCCCAGGAGGGCAGTTGGCAGCCTCTAAGGCTGCACTGTCCGTTATGATAGCCACTTGCTGCACGTGGCTTTTGGGCACACATTGAAATGATGGTCTTTTTGCTATATTGGCCCAGTTCAGGACCACTCAATGCTCCACATAGTGGAAGAGCTGGTTCCCGCAGGCACAGTTTCTTCTCCCAAACTCTCAAGTCAGGCAAGTCAACCTCCCCCAAGGGCATGGGCAGTGGGCAGTGTTTCTTCCAAGGCTCCCAGTGTAAGGAGATGTGTAGGGGAAGAATAAAAAGCTAGGTTTTCCCAGGCTTAAGCCTCCAGAACTTGTCCATCATACAGCATGGGAGATGGAGAGATGGGGGTTTGGGGTAGGGCATCTGGTGGCCTCTGAGCAAGCTGTTCAACCGGGGTCAGCTCCGTCTGCCCACCGGTGCTGGTCATGCCCACGTGGGCGCGAGATGTGACTATGCATAGAAGAGCACAGCACCTCGCTAAGCGCCTGCCAAGTGCTCAACACAGAGCAGCTCTTTGAGTCCTTGACCACAACACTTGGTGCAATAAACACAACACCGCACACACTGGGAGTCAGGGCTGGGCTCCTTCCTGTCTCATACCAACTGCGTCTGGTATCTGAGGTATAGAATTATGGGATGTCAGAGCCGTTAGAGTTCCCAGATACCATCTCGGCGTGTGGCAGATTAGGTAACTGGCCTGTGAGAGGGGAAGTGAGGCCGCAGCCAGGAAGAGGGCCGAGCGAGGGGGGTGGGTGACACGTGTAAGCTCTGGCCCCCCTCTCCCCACCCTTGTCACCACTGCTTCCTAGACCTAGTAATTCAGGAAGGCAGTCTGTCTGACCAAAAGGCAGGAAGTCCGCCCGGGCCCACTCCCATCCTGGTGGCGGCTGGGTTCTATTCTCAGGCCCTCCGGGACCACACATGTAACACAAGCTCCACTGCTCGCTTCAGCGCTGGGGCTGGCCACACTCAGCCTCCTCCTTAGTTGTTTATGCTTGCCTCGTATTTTATCTCCGTGACAGCCTCAGGTCATCTCAGGTTCCAGTGGGGATATTCCTGCCTTAGCATCTGGAGGAGTTAAGATCTTTTTGTGATTCTTTTTTTTTCCCCCTTCATATTTCCCCCCATTTTTTTTTTTATCCTTTAAGTAAAAATTATTAAGCTTAATATTTTAATGCAAATCTACTTCCAACTCCAAATATTTGAACGTAAAGGAATTTATTTTTCTTAAAATACTTTGGAAAACAATCTGTGATGCCTTCAAAAGAGCATACATTACAAAAAAAAATTTTTATCTTAAAAATAAGTGTAATTGAGTCAAAGTTTCCCTAGCTGCTAACCGGAAGTGTGATATATTTATTTGGTTGAATCCTTGCCTCTGTGTATTGACATTTCTCTAATATCTTTTTCGTATCCACAAAGTGGATGATAATTTGCTGTAGGTCAGTCTACCCCTTGGAGACTGATAGGATAAGAAATAATACTTTTTTATTTGAAGAGAAATGCAGGCAGATGAAGTTAAGTTTGCTTACTGTTCAAGCTCACAGCACCAATGCAGAGCAGCTTCAGAGCTGCAGGCAGAGACCTGAGTTCTTCCTTTTTGTTTCTTTTAAGATTTCTAATTTATTTTTACTTTTAAAAAATTAAAAAATATATATATTTTATTGATGTTTTTACAGAGAGGAAAGGAGAGGGACAGAAACATCAATGAGAGAGAAACATCCATCAGCCGCCTCCAGCACACCCCCTACTGGGGATGTGCCCACAACCAAGGTACATGCCCTTGAATGGAATCGAACCTGGGACCTTTCAGTCCTCAGGCAGACGCTCTATCCACTGAGGCAAACCAGTTAGGGCTCTAATTGATTTTTAGAGAGAGAAGAAGGAAGACGGAGAGAGACATCCACGTGAGAGCAAAACATTGACGGTTGCCTTCTGCACACCCTACAATGGGGATCCAGCCCGAAACCTGGGCACATGCCCTGATTGGGAATCGAACTAGAAACCTTTCCTTGCATGGGACAACGTCCAACCAACTGATGCTCACTGGCCAGGGTGAGACCTGAGTTCTGATCTCAGCTTTTCTGCCACTGAACTAGAGGTCTCTGCAAGGCACTTCCCTTTCTCCTACCTCTTCTCTGGCCTTGGGGTGGTCCCAGCTGTCACTAGGGATGGCCCTGGGATGAAAGGGAAGGCACTGGCCCTAGTGCCCTGTGCAGTGGTGAGCTGTCAGGGAAGCTCAGTGGTGTGGGGGTGTAGTGTGTGCTTTTGAACAGGCACCCTCCCCTCCCCCACCAGCTAACCTCCCACCCATTCTGTCCTGGCTTTACATTGGGTGAGATCTCCCTCCAAGTTATGAGCGTCTAGCTGTTTTCTAGCAGGAAAGAAAACCAGCTTCAATCACGCTAGGTATGCTTTCCACATTGTCCATCCTCTGACCTCATAGGATTTCTTTGGTGCAAACTTTTGAAACTTACGTATTCATACGAGGCTCATCTTCCAAGGAAGAGCGTTAGCACTGAAAATGCTCCTTCCATCTTGGATTGCCTGTTTGTTCTCATTTATTCCAGGCCCTAAATTTCAACCCTATTTGCGATGTCTGAGTATTTATTTTAAGCAGTCGGCCTGGACTTCATCAAAATGGCCGTCTTTCGGGCAATTCCGTGGAATGGCTAATGTCTGAGGTTTCAAAGAATGTGAGCTTGAAGCCTCTGACCTACGCTGCAGAAGGGTAAGGGGTGGCATTAAAAGCTGCCATGTTTATGGGGGATTTGAAGCGAATGGGACTTCTGCTAAAGCAGCCAAAAGGCTCAACAGCTTTGATTCGGTGCAGAGAGAACTCCCTGCTGCTTTCATCTCTGGACTCTCCCGCTTCCCCTGGGATGTCTGCTTGCTCCTAGGAGAGCGTTACTGAGCACTTACTGCCTGACCAGTTCTGCGCTGAGTGGCTGAGTGCCATGGGCAGACCTACCAGGAAAGACTGTGCTACGTGAGTGCTGGCTCCTTCCCCGGCGTCTTCATCCAGAGGGTCCCCGCAGCCCTGCCTGGCCAGTCACCAGCAGGAGGGCACTGGCGTTGGTTTCACTGCCACAGTCTCAGTCCCTAAAGCTCCTGGAAGGAGCTGACTTTTAGCCTTTAGCACTTCAGTGCCCCTCAAGGACTAGAACTGTGTGAAACTGGACTCTCTGAGCCAGGGCCCAGGCACCGGGCTAATCTCTTGCCACCTTCTCAGATGCTCCCCATATCTGCAGCCAGGGTTCTGCTCCAGTCTGAATGGCCACCCACTCTCACCTCACAGCTCGACTTAGGTGTTGGGAGTTGCTCCTGTCCCACTGGCCCTGCACACAGGCAATGCCAGTGCAGATGCACACTTCCCATCCTCCTCCATCTGCTCCCTTTGGACGCCTTCTCACCTACAGACAAGGACACCTCCTCAAGTCAGTACTCAGCCAGAAACCTAAGAATCATCTTAGATCATCCCCTCTCCCTTGCCACCCTCATCCAATTAAATTTGATTGTCTTTCAGAATCTGCTGATTTCTCCCCATTTCCATAGTTGCAACCATAGTTCAACCCACATGTTGCTCACCATCATGGTCTCATCACCCAGCATAGGACAGTCCATCGGTTGCTCACAGTATTTGTTGGATCAGTGACTGGGAGACTGAGTGACCACTGTGGCCCATCCATGATGATCTCTCTAGTCTCATCACTCCCCTCCCTCCTACTCACTCTACCTGGCACCCACCCTGAGCTCCTTTCGGCTCTCTGGACGCCCACCTCCTCTGGACTCCTTCTCTTGTCCTCTGTGGGAGCTCCATGCCCCGGAGCACCCCATGCCCAGCCCGTTCCTGTAGCACCCCCACCCCCAATGTCATTGACATTGCCTGTTTGCACAACACCTGTTCTCACTGGACACTAAGTTCCCTGCAGCAGGGCCTGAATTTCACTAATCACTGTATCCCCTGCACTCAGCACATAGTAGGTGCTCCTTAATTATCTGTTGACTAAATGAAGGCCTATACATGCCTGCTTCTGTGTCTAACCACACGCCTCTTTCATGTCTCCTGCGGACACCCCACCATCCCTCTGGGTTTGGCAGTGGTCACTCTAATGTGCAGAGCGGTTCCCAAGCCTCGAAACCAGTTTTGCATGGAGTTTGTTTCCGGGCATGGGTGGCACCCATCCTGGGCCTGGCCCCTCCTGGGTCACTCGGTACGGAGTGTCCTGGCCTGCTCAGTAGGATGTGCTTTGCTGTTTTCTGACCTCCCAGAGACAACGCAGTGCTGGCACCCTCTTCTGACATTTCCTGACTGGCCTCCTGTGGTATTTTATACCAGGCTGATGCCTTTGCTAGGCTGTGAATCCCACCCCCTCCACTCCCTCGCCAGCCCCACAGCACCCAGAATAAGGGCTTGTTTGTATATAATAGGTTCCCAGGGAACGGCAGATGTTGGATTGACCAGAACCGGGGGCACTCAAGGAGGGGTGGGCCTCTGGCAATTTGGTTGACTGGGAGTAAGCCCTAAAGGTGAGGGAGGAAGGAGAAAAGGGAAAAGGAGAGCTATTCCTCTCCAGAGTGTGGGTGCAAATGGAGATGATGTAAGGGCTGTGGCAGGAATAGCAGGGGAATAAGGGTGTAAGAGGGAGGGGGTTGGGTGAGCGGAGTTGCTGGACTCATTGCCCTGTTAGACAAGGATCCCGCCCCTTCCCACCCCCACCTCCTCCACATGGTGTGAAGGACTGCTACCCTTAAAAAAATTTATATATATATATATATATATATATATATATATATATATATATAATTGATTTTTTTTTTTTTTTTTTTTTTTACAGAGAGGAAGGGAGAGGAATAGAGAGTTAGAAACGTTGATGGGAGAGAAATATCGATCAGCTGCCTCCTGCACACCCCCTACTAGGAATGTACCTGCAACCAAGGTACATGCCCTTGACCATAACCTGGGACCTTTCAGTCTGCAGGCTGATGCTCTATCCACTGAGCCAAGCCGGTTAGGGCTGCTACCCTTTTTTATCGAGGTAAAAATCAAGTCAAAGTGCTTTCTGTCCCCCCTAGAGAGGATGTTAGTCATCTTTTTCATGTCGCCACCACCATCCTCCTGCCACTTGTTGCGTCTGAGTGCAGCTGCATAGCTTACCTGGGTGTTCACCTTTATTATCTCATTCACGTCACCAGGCTGCTGTCATTTACACTTCGTGGTTGAGGATACAAGAGTTCAGAGAAGTTGAAGGACTGACCCCGGGTCACACAGCCATCCTGGGGAGAAAGGGTGTGGATGAGAAACTTGCTCTGGAACCGCTCTTAGTGCTGGCAGAGCCCAGATCTGCTTCTTGTGCGCGGCCCATTCTCTCCGTGTGTACCTGTGCCTGTGGCTTGCGTGTCAGGGGTGAGTGGACAGTTAGTTTCGTGTGTGCCTCTGTAGGTGTGGATGTGTGAAACCGTGCTGGGAGTGTCCTCAGAGCCGGGCGCGTATGTGAATGTGGCCTGGGCGCGGACACACGCCTGCACGCAGGCACTCCGCCTCCTGCTCAGATGTCTTGGCTGCGGGTTTGACAACTGAAACCCAGCTGCGCTCTGGCCGGGAAACATCCGCTGTGGAAACCTAGGAGGAGCTGACAGTCCCTAAAGAGGGGTTACACATGCTGCCAGCAAGCGCGCCTGGCCCGCTGCCTAATTCCCTGCAAATGCTCTTTAAATCTGTTTCTAATTTGGACTCTGCCTTCCCCTGCCCCTACCCACCCTCCCCGCTCTCCCAACTTGCCTCAAACCAGAAAATTATGCTGAATAATGGCTGCGGAAGGGGGGGAGTGCTGAAGGCTGCCAGTGGGCTGTCGGAGGGTGTAATAATGTCACATTTTAATTTACAAAGGGAACGGCGCAGGAATCAAAACCAATAAATTCGGGGCGGCACTCGCAACTCCGGCCAATGGTAACGCCTGCAGGTCATGCCACTTCCAGGGAAGAACTCACTCACCGTCACACCCACGGCCCATGTGCGGGAGACGGCCTGTGTGTGTGCACAGAGGCAGCACGTGGCAGCCTCCTCTGTCTGCGAGGGGACTTGCCTTTGCGCAGACTTGCAGCATCAGCAAGAATCTGTCCCGTGGCCTGAGCATTACCCAGATGGGCCGCCTGTTAAGACTCTAACAAATTATGTCTCCCATATATTTCACGGTCCTGTGACATACTCAGCACTAGGGTGACCCAGCCCCATGGGAAAGTGTATACAAAGCAGAGGGTGAAGAGTTGAAAGCGGAGTAGTGTGTACACATGGATGGCTGCTCGGCACAGTTTATTTACATGCAAGGAAGGGGGAGGGGCCGCTGGAAGCCAGCTGTTGGAACCACGCTCAAGTGGAGGGGTTGGGGGGCATGACTTGAGATACGAATGTTTTAATAATTAATAATTAATGTGAACTAAAAAAAAAGAAAACATGCATGCTCTGAAGGCCCGGGACTTGTTCTACCGAACACTTCTGGTGCTTTGCAGAGCGATGGAGTCCAGAGGGAGGCAGCCTAAGGTGGCTCTTCCCTGTGCTGGGTGGCCAGGTAGCTGGGACTGGAGGAGCAGGACGAGAAGGTGGGTTTTCAGTGTCCGGAGGCCTGTGCAGGGAGGCCGTGGCCATGGTGGGAACCTTGGGCCGTCCCTGGAGCATCCTGAGCAGCTGCAACCCGTGTGTGCTCCAGGGGCCTGGCGGGCTGCTGGTCCCCCAACTGGCGGTGCAGCCGCAGGGAGGTGGGGCTTGAAGTCCTGGGGGCCACCGCTTAGAAGCCACAAGGCTGTCAAGACCACAGCGCTCACGCTTCTCCATCTGTCTGGAAAGGAAGCAGGGGTGGGGGAGGCGGGGGAGGTAATCTGGGAGAAGCTGCTCTGGGTTGAACGACACCCCAGGGACTTCTGCTCCCTTTTCCCAGCAACACGGACTTCTCTCTTTTCCCAGCAGCACGCGAGGAGCAGCCACCGGCACGCTGTGGGAAGAAAGGGGAGGAGGGACCACACTTAGGTCGTGCCTGGGGTTCTGTTTCCTGTTTCATCCTTCAAGGCACTTCCCTGTCATATCTTTTTCATGTTCAAATTGCTGACATCTATTTAGTTGTGCGTGATGCTAAGGATTGGCACATGTCAAAAGCCTCGTTTAATCTTCAGAACACACCTGCAAGGTAAGTGTGGCGGAGATGGCTGCCTTCCAACCACAGGCCCCTCCTTCCCTTTCTTCAGGGTTGAGTTCGTGTTGGAATAGAACTGCTCATCCAGGGACCACATTCCCCGGCCCCCTGAATAGTTAGTTGCAGCCAGAGGACTGGGGTCTGACTAATGCAGTGTGAGCGGAGGGAGTTGCTCTAGGACAGAGCTTGGCCACATCCAGCCTCCAGGAAGGACTCCCGGAGCTCTGTTCCGTCCTGCCTGGTTGAAATAGGGACAGGATGACCTTGGAAGCTGCAGATTTAAAGTGGCAGTGCATGTGCCGGCTCAGCCAGTGTGTGCCCTGCCCAGTCCTGAGCGAGAAATAAACGTATAGCCTATTGTGTCTGAGTCACCCTGCTTTCTGGAGTTCCTTATAACAGTGACTCTCTCCTAAGTAATTAACTAGGAGATTCTGGGAGGAAACTACTAGTCGATTGCTCAGGGTCACATATTCAGTTAGAGCATGGGCACACACAGGTGTAGGTCTTCCTGGTGTCAAGGTCATGCCCTGGTAAGTTTCTCCAAGTGTGCCCCCACAGAACGCTGTCGAAACAATTCCCCCAAAACGTCCATGCTCAACTAAGTTCGAGAAATGCTGATTTAAAGAGTCAATGCGTTTCTTCCTGCGGCTCTTCTTAGGATGTCAGCACGCTGAGGATCCCTGAGAATCAGCTCCAGGGCGTTTGGCATGCAGGGAGCTGGGTTTCCAAGTCCAGGAGACCCCAGGAGCCTTCCTGCTACAGAGCTTCTTTTGAGCTTAGCGCGCTTGCAATACTCGGCTGAGAAACTGACCTCCTCTGCCTGTTAGGGGTTGAACCGTGTCTCTTCCCCAGCCCCTCTTCCCCCCCGGCCCCCCCCCCCCCCCTCCTGGAAAGACACATTGAAGTCTTGGCCCCAGGCCCTCAGAACATGACCTTATTTGGAAATAGGGTCTTGGCAGAGTTAACCAAACGAAGGTGAGGTCTCCACAAAGAGAAATGTGGACACAAACAGGCCCAGGGAGAAGAGGATGTGAAGACTCAGAAGTGCACAAGGAGAATGCTATGTGAGGACCAGACTGGAAGATGCACGGATAAGCCAGGGAACGCCAAGGAATGAGTGAGGCCAACACCAGGAGCCGGCAGAGACCAGCAAGGACTCTCTCGGAGCAGTCAGAGGGGGCGTGGCCGGCCAACACCTTAATCTCAGGCTCTTAGCCACCAAAACAAAGAGAACACATTTCTGTTGTTCTAAGCCGCTCAGTGATAGGAATATAGGGCCTCTCTGGCTGCTTTTAAGACCAACATCTCTTGGCGACGTTACAGTCATTCCAATGACAAACTGAGGTGGCCTCAGTTTACCAAAGCACAGATGGAGCCAGAGAGAGCCTGAGGGATACGCAGCAGCTAAGAGCTTTCGTGTGGGTGCCTGGCTCTGTGTCCCACTTGGGACTTGGGCTGCTTGACCTCTCTGCGCTCTGCTTGCTGTTCTGTGAGTGGGGAATAACAAGGCACACACTAGCGTTAGAGGTGAGGGAAGGATTCCATGAATTAGATTCCTAAATGATCCAGGCAGGACTGTATGGTCATTTTAGGGGCACGCAGATCTGTGTTTGAACCCAAACTCTGTTATTCACCGACAGTGTGACTTGACCTTGAGAAATTTGCTTAGTCTTTCTCAGTTTCCATTTTCCCATCTCTACCATAAAGAAGGCAATGCCTGTTGTTAAGAGGATTTCCCAAAAAGGCCAAACCACGACTCTCAAACAGATGACAAATGAGCACATGTGAAAGATTTTATTGAACTTAGTATTAATAAGTGAGCTAGGGAGATGTTACAATTGGTTCAAAGGAGAAGCCAAGCAACAGTCTCATCTATAGATCTGAAACCTCAGAATGCATTTTCAAATGGACTGGCTTTTGCCCATGGGAAGCGGGTACCGAGCTCATTTGTGTGTCCACAACCAGAACCCCCTGCGTGTCCTTTGTCCTCTACAATGCACAGAGCTGCAAACACACTTTTCTCTTAGAGACACCCATGAATCTTTCTTGCATATCCAGACTTCCTTATAGGTTTTGTATATTCCTATGTACAGAATTGGAAAAGATAGATGAATATGTGACAATAGCTAGTTGTTGAATAAGGGCTGATCCTATTTTTATAGACACAAACACACCGTGTGTGTGTGTGTGTGTGTGTGTGTGTGTGTACACTGAGTGGCCAGATTATTATGACCACCCCATTAGTACTTCTTTGGGCCACCTTTTGCCTTCAATACTGCGGTGATTCTTCTTGGCACTGAGTCCACGAGGTGTTGAAAGGTGATGCTAGGAGTATGACACCATGCCTGATAAATAGCACTGTCCAGTTCTGTGAGATTTGATGGTTGTGGAACCAGCTGTCTGATGGCTTTTAATTTCATCCCACAAATGCTCAATTGGACTGAGATCTGGTGATTGTGGGGGCCACCTAAGCAAGGTAAAGTCTCCCTCATGTTCTTGAAACCACCCTGCACAATACAAGCACCATGGCATGGCACATTGTCTTATTGGAAGAAGCCATCTCCATTGGAATACACCATCAACATGATAGGATGAACTTGATGAACAATGATACTTAGGTGTGTTGTGTTATTCAGACATTGTTCCACATGAACTAAAGAGCCCAAATCATGCCAGGAAAACATGCCCCAAACCATAACACTGCCCCTGCCAGTTTGAAGGATTGTACTCATGCATGTGGGGTTCATGCTTTCATGCTGTTTCTGCGAAATTCTCACTCTGCCCTCTGCATGATGCAACTGGAAACGTGATTCATCGGACCACATGACTTTTTTCCAATGACTTTTTCCATGCTTGACTGTCCACATGACTTTTTCATGCTTGACTGTCCACATGACTTTTTCCACATGACTTTTTTTCATGCTTGACTGTCCAATCCTTGTGTTCCTGTGCGAATTGGAGGTGTTTTATCTTGGTAACTACAGACAGCAAAGGTGTTCGAACAGGTCTTCGGCTTCCAGATCCCATACGATGCAGTGTATGGCTGATTTGCCTACAAACATCAGGCGGTCATAATAATCTGGCCACTCAGTGTGTGTGTGTGTGTGTGTGTGTGTGTGTGTGTGTGGCCAGACATTATATATATAATGTCAGGAAGAAGACACAGGGCTGAACGCAATGCCGACTTCACAGGGCAGGATGATGATGGTAATGGTGACATGGAGGCATCTGTACTGTTTGAATAAAAGCAAATACCTACTTCACAGTATATCGTGAACAAGGGATGTTGGAATGAGAAATGCCCACGGCGCTTGGTGCAGTGCCCAACACTCAATAAACAGTGGGCTCTGTTATTATTACGAATGTACATTCAACAAGCCCAGACCTAACCAGTTTGGCTCAGTGGATAGAGCGTCGGCCTGTGGACTGAGGGGGTCCCAGGTTTGATTCCAGTCAAAGGCATGTACCTTGGTTGTGGGCACATCCCCAGTAGGGGGTGTGCAGGAAGCAGCTGATCGATGTTTCTCTCTCATCGATGTTTCTAACTCTCTCTTCCTCTCCCTTCCTCTCTGTAAAAAATTAATAAAATATATTTTAAAAAACACACACAAAAAACCAAACAAACAAACAAAAAAACAAACCCAGAGTACCCAGGCTTGTTCCTGAAAAGAAATGACTAAGAAGGTCAGCCATACTGCTGCCCAGGGACTTCTGCCTTTGAGAGAAGTGGGAGTTGAGACCCTCTACTTGGGTTTGGGGAGACAATTGGGTGCCCCAGCATCCTGAGGATTGGAGGCCTCCTTCCTGAGTGATGGCCTTGGGGTGGCTCTTGTCACCTGTATGTCCTCAGCCCTGCTGGCAGCCCCATATGAGTTGCTGGTGTTGTGTTTTTTATTAAGATTCCACAGATAAATGCAATCACACGGCATTTGTCTTTCTCTGTCTGACTTATTTCACTTACCATAAAGCCCTCAAGGTCCATCCATGTTGTCCCAATGGCAGGGTTTCCTTCTCTTTTATGGCTGAATAATATCATCTATATTTTTTACCTATTCATCCAACGATGGATACTTAGGTCATGATGCAGGGAATATTGGAGTGCAGATTCTTTTTGAGTTAGTGTCTTTGTTTCCTTCAGATAATTAACCAGAAGTAGAATTACTGGTATGAGATAACAGAAAATGTATATATTGATCTCTGCCCTCAGTCCTGGCAAGAGCTCCTGAAACCCTTATACTTTCCTAAGTGATAAGAATGCTCTGAGAGTCTCTTGTTCTAATATTTGTCTTTGGCCTCATCCCTGACATGGGCTTCCTGAAACCCTTCTAAATTTCAAAATGATAAGAGCAATAGGAGCATCTTTTGTTCTAATCAGGCTACTCTGGGTGGGCTCCTAGATGGAGGCTGGTCACTATGACTGTAGGTGAAAGGCTGAGGATTATAGTGAGTGAGGGCATAGAACCTGCAGCCAGACTCCTGGGGTTCAAATCCTACCTCTGCCAATATTAGAGGTGTGAACTTCAGCATCTTACTTAACCTTTCTGTGCCTCGTTCTTCTCACCTGTAAAATGGGGATGATACTATGGGTTTTTGAGAGAATTATATGAGTGAACATCAAGAAAAGTCCTTTTGCCATGTAATAAGTTTTATTATTATTAAATGAGAAACATGACTCATTAAATAAATGTATACAATTATTATTCAACCAAAAAGATCACTCAGTGGTGTCTCAATGGCACTGCTACCTGGTGTGGGGTAATTTTTGGTCTGTGACTGAAATGTTGAGTATTAATTGCCACCTAAAAGCTGCTTTCCCTTTGACTCAAAAGTCACTATCCCTTGGATCCAGATGAGCAGATTTTTCTGGCTCTGAAAGAAAAATGAAAAGCAAAGAACTGGTTTCTTCTGTGGAGTTGGACGCTTTCCAGAAGCGGATGGCCACGCTGTAAGGTGATGAATGGCTGCAGTGCTGCTGGAGACCCCGGCAGCGGGGACGGCTGGGATGTTAAAGTAAAATGATAGAAAATGAAGACAATTCAGCTTGAGTTTCCACGGGGCATTTGATCCGACCAGAGTTCTTTCCAGAGCAAATGAGACCCGAGCGAGCCAACACCTGTAACAACAACGCTGTGTCACTGCCTGAAGGGCAGCCACTGCGATGGAAAAGGAAATAAATAGTCGTGGGGGAGGACAGACAAAGGAGAGTCGGCAGGCCTGCGGACTGACTTGCTTCATGCCACTTTTGAAATGACAATAGGTTTTGTTTTTTGTTTTTTGTTTTTTTTTTAAAGGCCTGGCACAACTTAGAACCGGAGAAGAGGCTCCTTGCCTCTGAAGAGGATGTCCTGGCTTTGGGCTGATAGATCTGGATTCATCAGTGTTGGAACTGTGCAAGGCCCACCTGGTCCCCTGGCCTCTGCCCCGGCCTCACTCCACCTCCACTCCCACGCCATCCCCCTCCACCCATGCTGTGGGAGGCTGTGCCAGGAGAGCACCAGGCTCCACACTGAGGGAGGCGAACACATCTTTATGCAGCTAAAACTCTGACACCTTAACTATCTACCGCAGTTATGAAATTTAAAAAATAACAATACATGTCATTTGAAGAAAGTTAGGGAAAATTGAAAACTAAAGAGTAAATTCTTCAACTCTAACTACCTATAGCCAATATTTGTTAAAAGTTTGGTATGTTTTCTTCCAGACTATAAAAATAAAAGTCAGAGTGATATGATTTTAAAAAATTTAGTTGTTATTATATCTTACTTAATATTGCATAATCATCCTTCATTGAATTATACATTTTTATAGATCTAATTGAATGGGTGTATAATATTCTATCTATAGATTTATTATAAGTTAAGATTATTTTATAAAAGGGCTTTTAAAAAATATATTTTATTGATTTTTTACAGAGAGGAAGGGAGAGAGCTAGAGAGCTAGAAACATCGATGAGAGAGAAACATCGACCAGCTGCCTCTTGCACACCCCCTACTGGGGATGTGCCCGCAACCAAGGTACATGTCCCTGACTGGAATCGAACCTGGGACCCTTCAGTCCGCAGACCGATGCTCTACCACTGAGCCAAACCGGTTTCGGCTAAAAGGGCTTTTTAATATTTCCTTTTATGCTAGTATAAATAATGCTACAATAAATGCTTTATTGAGATACAATTCAAGTACCATAAAATTTACTTTTTAAAGCATACAATTGAGTACTTTTTAGCATATTAACAATGTATAACTATCACACTATTTAATTCTAGAACATCTTTATTACCTGCTCCCCAAAAGAAATCCATACCCAACCCTCCCACCCTTTAGCCCCGGAAAAACCACTAATCTATTTTCAATATATGGGCTTACCTTTTCTGAACAGTTCACATAAACAGAACCATACAATACATGCCTTCTTTCACTTAGTACAATACTTTTCAAGGTTCATTTACATTGTAGCATATATCAGAACTTCATCTCTTTTTATGATCAAAACATATTTTACTGTATAGATATACCATATTTTGTTTATCCATTCCTCAGTTGGTGGACATTTGAGCTATTTTCACTTTTTTGGCTATTATGAATAATGCTGTTATAAACATTCATGAACAAATATTTGCATGGGTGTATATTTTAAATTTTCTTGGAGATATACCTAGGAGCGGAATTGCTGGGTTCTATAAAAACTCTACATTTAAGTTTTGAGGAATTGCCAAACTGTTTTCCAAAAGTGGCTTTACCATTTTACATTTTTCTCATCAATGTATGAGGTTTCCAATTTCTTTACATCCATGTCGATACTTGCTATTTTCTGTGTGCTTATTTTTTGTTTGTTTTTTAATAGCCATACTAGTGAGTGTGAAATGAGATGTTATAAGAAATTGGCTGAGAAGTCCCAAGCTCTGCAATCTGCAAACTGGAGACCCACAGAACTGATGGTGTAGTTCCAGTTAGTGTTTGGAGCTTTAGAACTAGGAGAGCTGATGATGTATGTTCCCGCTGGAAAGCTGGTAGGCTCAAAATCCAAGGCAAGCCAGTGTTTTGGTTTGAGTCCAATGGCTGGAAAAGACTGACATCCCAGTTCACTCAGGCACGAGGAAATTCCCTCTTCCTGGAGGTAGGGCAGCCTTTTTGTTCTATTCAGACCTTCAACTGGTCAGATGAGGTCCACTTACATTAGGGTGGGCAATCTGCTTTACTCGCTCTACCAAATCAAATGCTAATCTCATCCCAAAACTTTTACAGACACACCCAGAATAAAGTTTCACCAAATATCTAGGTGTCCTATGGTTTAGTCACGTTGACACATAACATTAACCATCATGCCTAGGGCTGATGAAGACCTCATGGAGGCGGTGACATTTGGACAGAGTGTGAATATTTGAAGAGCTTTTGAGGTAGAGGGAGAACAATCTCAGGTATGCCAGGAGTAGCAAAAAGCCCAGTGTGGTTGCAAGGACATCAGGAGGAAAGGAATCTGGTGATGAGGGAAGGACCAGATTGTATACGGTTTGCAGACTATGATTAAGAGTTGAGGTTTTATTCTAAGTAGAGTGGGAAGGCATTGGAGTGATATCAGAAAGATGAAGATGATGAAATAAAAATGGTATGTGGAGTGTGTGTGTGTGTGTGTATGTGTGTGTTGAGGGAAGGAGGCCAGCTGCAAGGTCACGATGATGGCAGCTAGAATTAGGGTGGAGGCTGTAAAGGTGATTGCCAGAGGTTGGAAGTATTTTGGAAGTTGAGCCTGTAGAACTCGTCAGTGCATTGAATGTGAGATGAGAAGATAATAGACGAATCAAATAGCCCAAGATTTTGGCCTGAACAATTGGACTGATGGTGGTACCTCTTATCAAGATGGAAAATGTTTGCTGGGGCTTTGGGGTGAGGAGTAGAGTTTTGGAGAAAATGAAAAATTCTCTTTTGATCTCACCAAGTTTGCTACTTCTGACTAGAACCCAGGCCTTCTAACCAGGACAGTTGTTTTTCCTACAACACCACATTATTCATCCATTTAAAATATATTTATTGAGCACCTGTGTGCAGAGCTCTGTTCTAGATGCTGAGGAAACAGCACTGAACAAGCCAGACACAGCAGGGCTGTCATGGCCAACAGTGCCAGACTTCAGAACCAGTAGCTCTTTACTGAGGCTCTGCTATGTCCTGGGCATTGTGCAGAATGCAGAATGAGTCAGACACATGCCCAACTTGCCAACTGCTTTCAACTTAAAGGGGTACTTTAGACAGAGAGACAAATAAGAATCGATAGCTATAAAATAGTTCAAAATGCACTTATTTCGTACCTGTTATTTTCTAAGAACTATGCTAACCATACTAAATGCATGAATTAAAATGCAGTTCTCCCCTGGCTAGTTGTTCAGTGGTTAGAGCATTGGCCAATGGACAGGAGAAGGGTCCTGTGTTGGATTCTCAGTCAAGGGCACGTACCTCTGTTGCAGGTTCTTCAGCCATGGTTGGGGCACCTGCAGGAAGAAACCTATTGTTGTGGTTCTCTCTCACGTTTCTCTCCATGTTTCTCTTTCTCTCTTCCCCTCCTCCTTCCCTTCCACTCTCTCTAGAAATCAATGGAAAAAATATCCCCGGGTGAGGATTAAAAAAGTAAAAATAAATAAAATGC
Source organism: Pipistrellus kuhlii (assembly GCF_014108245.1). Classification (NCBI taxonomy): domain Eukaryota; kingdom Metazoa; phylum Chordata; class Mammalia; order Chiroptera; family Vespertilionidae; genus Pipistrellus; species Pipistrellus kuhlii. Next base: position 45,100,368 of record NW_023425515.1, on the reverse strand, counting down.
AGTCCTATTCTCCCAAAGCTCACCTTCAAATGAAGGTAAAATAAATAATTGTAGTCTAATGTGGTCAGTGCAGGGCAGCATAAAAACACAAATATGCTTAGCAGAGGCTATTGTCCCTCCTGGGGAGGCTACATATAAAAGAAAATGTGTCAGTTGTCTTACAGGATGAGTCAGACCAAGCATTCCTTACTAAGGGGAGAGGACAGCAAGATGCTGTAGAGTTTCATCAGAGAAGTGAATGGCTGGCTTTGCATTGTATGGCTTCCCATATGGAGATAACTGGAGGTTGACATGGAAGCCAGGGGATAGAGTGTTGGTGGGAGGACTGGAGGAAGCAATGCAAGCCGGGAGTACGTGGCTCGGGATGACATCTAAGGAGAGAAGAAGATGGGAGCCTGAAATGAGGGAGAAAGGGGTTTATCATGATGAGGGTTCTGTGATCCTGCAGGCGGGGGTGGTCAGGGTCATTTCACCAGGGAAGGGGCATTGGGAGGGGCTGGGAGGAAGACTGGGGGCACTTGGACTCAAGGAGTTCAGGAAGCTTGCAGAGAAGGTTCAAGCAGGTATGTGCTCCATGACAGCAGCCAACAGGAACTCTCTTCCCTGTTTAGCATTCTATGACGTCATGTGACCCTCAGTGCGATGTTGTGAGTTGGGCACAGTTGAATTTCCTCAAAGGCAAGGAAATTAAGGGTCTGAGAAGCTGAGTGGTGTGTCTAAGGTCAGACACACTACCCAGTGTCTTGGGTTTTCATTTTGTCCTCCGTCTCCCCTAGTGTAATGGTTTAGAACTCAGACAATGCCAACCCAGGAGAGACCTAAAAAGCTCAAGGAATAAGAATGATGGGGAGGCTGACCAGAGCTTATAGAGCTCCTGCACAGAACTCACGCCTCTCCTAGCCCAACAGCCCCTCCCGGTGCAGGGGTGCCCTCCCCGTGTAGGGGTGCCCTCCCCATCCTGTGAGACTTGTCTCCTGTCTTCCCTGACCCTGGCAGGCCTGACAGCTGTCAAGCTCATCACCTCTGAGATCAGAAAGGCTGGAAAGTAGACATTAGTGGTCGCGAGCTGAGGAAACACACAGAAGAGCAATTAAAGCGGGCGCATGGTGGTGAGCCTGCCTTTAATGGTTTGCAGCTGCAGAAAGTGCTGCCTCCCCTTCGGGCTCTGCCCTGCCGCTGGGGCTGCCTGTCTGTATTTCGCATCCTGACCAATTAGATCCCCATGTGTGCTGCAGGCGTGAAAAAATAGAAAGTGAATAATCCTTCATTTTCTGCATGGCGAGCAGCTTTGATCCTCTGGGCGCACGGTGGCCCTGTTCCATCAGAAGTGCATCCCTTCTCAGCTTCCTTTTTAAAACAAAAAAACAAAACAAAACAAAACCAAACCTCAGTTTCCTTGTCTCAAGATGACATTAGCCTCCATCCAGAGACCTGTGAAATGACAATTCATCTTCAGACCCCACTGATCAAAGCTGGGCTAGGATTATTCTTTTCCTTCATTTTTCTTTTAAACTTTTGCTACACAGTCCCTCTTTCCTCCCATTGGTTTGCTGCCAATGTTTCCAGCCAAAATCAAAAGGAATCATCTATTAATATCAGGCTGCTGCAACAAGGCCGCCATTGTCTGCTCCGTTTCAGAATACCCAGGGCCTTCCGGTGAGAGCGATGTGAACCTGCGTGTGAGTGTGTGTTTAGAATAAGCAGTTTCAAAAGTGAGCAGGAAGGGAGGGAGTTAATAATCCTGGTTTATTTCAAATATGTGATAAATCTTAATGACTCTAGGGAGTAGGGGTGGTGGGTAGGGTGTTGGTGTAGAGGAAATGAGGATAGATTAGTACAGTGGCCGGCAAACTGTGGCACGCGAGCCACAGGCGGCTCAAAAGCCTCGGTTTGCCGCTCAATTCACTAATGAGTTTGCCGACCACTGGGATAGGGGCTTAATCACAAGGAACAACAACAGCCTGTAATTATTGGAATTGAGAGTCTGGGTCAGTGGCTGGCAAACTCATTAATCAACAGAGCGGCAAACCGTGGCTCATGAGCAGCAGTTTGCTGACCACTGGACTAGTAGATGGAGTGGAGTGAGGAAATGGGGAGGTAGTAATGGTGATGGTATAGAAGCAATAGAAGAAGTAGTGGTAGAGGGAGAGGTAGTTAAGGAAGAAATAGAGGAGGTAATAGAGGGGAGAGGTAATGTGGTAGTGGTAGTGGTAGAGGCAATAGAGAGGGTGAAGAATGAGGCCTTGGTGGTGGTGGAGATTGTGGTGGTGAAAGAAGTGGAGGAGCAGTGGGTGGTGGTGGTGATGGTAGAGGTAGTGGTGGTGGAAGTGGCGGAGGGGCAGTCATGGTAGAGGAGGAAGCAGAGGATAAGATGGAGGGGATGGTGATGTTGGAAGTGATGGAGGAGGGTGTGGAGGAGGAAGTAAAAAGGGGGTAGAGACGATGGGGAAGTAACGGTGGAGGAGGGAGAGATTAAGTGTGAGCAGAGTTACTAAAAATAAGAACAAACTGCTGTCCATGCTTCCTTCACTCTGTCCCATGGATCCCACAAGCTGGGAAGAATCAAAGCTTATCCCAGGAATCCCCCGTGTCACCCAGGGGTGTGCAAATCCTCCTCTCCTGTGTCACTGGGCAGGGTTTGGTGGTGATTATTCCCAGGCAAGGCCTGTTTAGATAGCCATTGTTGGAAGCAGCTCTCCCTGGATCAGTATCTGGTAGATATAGGCCCATGTCATCCACGTTTATGACATCCTTTCATTACAGTGTAACCCTTCTGGGAGTGGCGGGTGGAGTGGAGAAAGTGGTGGATAGAGATCACCTGGTCCAACCAAATAAAACATGTGGAGTGCTCTTGAGATACCTGGATGACTTAGTAAGAAAAATGAACTGGGAGTGTGGGCCTGGGGGTCTATCTCTGTCTACCAGCTGTGTCCTTGAATGGGTTACTTTTCCTCTCAGCTCCCCAGTCTCTCACCATGAGGAATGAAGCTGTTGGGTCAGAAGATCTCTGACCCTCTGACACTATTTCTATTTTGGAGAAATTAATGCAATTATTAGAGCTTTGCTTGCATTCTATCTTGACCTTTTGAGGAGGAAGCCCTATTTTCCATCTCTTCTGCCTGGTCCTCTTCTTAAGGTAGAGCAGAATGGTCCTTCATTTGCCTTCTTGAACCTTGGATCAACTGTGGCCCATGATTGTTGAACCATGGCCAGAACCAAACCCCTATCATGTCAGACTGATCTTCCCATACCTGCCTAGGAGGACAGATCACAAGTGTGGTGAAGGGATCCCCAAATGGCCTGCGAATCCACATTGCCAGAGGCGATAAATGCTGGTCAGAGCCTCAAAATAAAGCCCACTATCCTGAGACCAGAGAGCAAGCCACTGACATTGGTCTGGAAAAGTAGGCAGAACAGGAGCAGGGGAGGGCATGAGGCAGGCAGGGCAATTTAGGGGTGAACTCTCCACTGCTGAGAATGAGAGTCAGGACAGTTGCTGGAGGTGAACTTTCCCACCAAAGGATAAAATTGTCCTTGTCAGGGTGTGCTGATGTGACAGGAACACCGGAGCTTTAGTCAAAGATTCACACTGCAACTTTTACCTAAGATTTTGAGTACACCATTTCCCTTCTCAGGACCTCAACTTCCTTGTTCCCATGGTGATGGGACAGTAATACTGACAGCTCCCACGTTGCCTTCAGGGCAGGAGCACTTTGCAAACTGCTCAATGCTATGCCTGTGAAGGGATTTTTATTTCTAAAGCTCCCCTTGACTTTCCCCATGGCCTGATGGGGCAGGTAAGAGGAAAGATGAGCTGGGTGGGAGCTTTTCCGACACACCTGAGCAGCCTGCAGCCATTGCTGCTTTAATTATAGATTTTCAACTGCGAGAGCAGCACTTAGGCACCTATAATTGAAATGCGCTCCGAGGTGCACTGGCTAGAACCACATTTGAATGCCTCAAAAGATATAATTAGCCAATTGAAGAGTCAGACCTTGAAAGGAGGAGACCCAACATTTCCTGAGCATTGACCACCTGTCAGGATGGGTGATTTTCAGAGGATGATCTCAGTTAATTCTGGAAAGGGAGAAACTATTCTTATTTTAGAGTGGAGGCAAGGAGGCTTGGAGAGATGAAATAATATGCCCAAGTCAGGGAACTAAATCAGGATTCAACCCAGGTCTGTCTGCCTGTCTAGGTCTCCATCATGTCGTGTTTATATCTTCCCAAAACAAGTTGAAATCATTCTCTGATTGAGTTTTAGACAAGGCAACCATGGCCTACCTGATTCTGGGTCTTCATGGTTGACACTGCTTTAAGGCTGACTCTCTCTTTTTTTAAAAAAAATTATTGATTTATTACAGAGAGGAAGAGAGAGGGATAGAGAGTTAGAAACATCAATGAGAGAGAAACTATCGATCAGCTGCCTCTTGCACACTCCCCATCGGGGATGTGCCCGCAACCAAGGTACTTCCCCTTGACCGGAATCATCCGCAGGCCCAAGCTCTATCCACTGAGCCAAACCAGTTTGGCAAGGCCGACTCTCTAGACTCAGATCAATCACCAGGGAGGGAAGTAGAAACTGTGAGAGAAACCTTGAATACTATTTTCCAATATTAATTCCCCACCCCCTACTCTCCAGCAAAGGGAATCTAAAGATGTCTTTAAAATAAATAAATAAATAAATAAATAAATAAATAAATAAATAAATAAATAAAAATAAAATGCATCTTTGGACAAACTCAGAAAGAAACTGTTCTTGGTTTTATTTGCCTACGGGCAAGGACAGGGTTGCTCACAAGCTTTTAATGACCACAGTAACAGTGTCTGTGTGGCCAGAGCTGGTACTGACACAGAGGTGCTTAGTGAAGGGGCAGACATGTTCTCTCCATCTCCCAGGTCCTAAGATAATTCAGATTCAAAGTAAAAAGGCTATGTCACCCATAAAAGGCTACACGATGCCCAGAATTTCTGTTTAAAAAGGAGATGGAAGCACATATCAAAGTTTGGGTTGTTCTCTCTTGTTGAAATGCTCCTCTGCCCTCTCTTCCTCATCTGGAACTTTCTCATCTTTTAGGTCTTAGTTTAAATGCCACCTCCTCAGAGATGCCCTCGCAGACGATCAGATCCAGAGGCTGTCTCTCACCATCCTTCCCCTGCAAAGTACACTAATCACAGTGTGTGATGGCACAGCTAGTCATTTCCTTGTGTAGCATCTGTTGCCATACCACATCCTTAGACCCACGAAGATGGGCACCAGCAAGATGGGTCTGTATCTTGACCACATTTTACTGAATGCCCAGCACATGACAGGATAGATGGGCAAGTAAGAGTGGTTAGAGTAAAGGTGTTTTTGTGCTCGAAGGGGTGAGCTCCATGGGAAATGGAAGCACATAGAAAGAAGAGAAGATCCAATTCTAAGCAGCTTTAACAATAAGGACGTTTATTGCAGCACCTAACAAGGAGCCTCATGGTGGCACTTCCAAGAATGGCACAGGGACTCCCTAATGTCATTAGTGAGCTTTACCAGCAAACAAGAAATTGGGGTTGGGGTGAGGACAGGCAGGAGGTTGGGAGACAGCTGTGTCCATGGCACTTCCCAGTGTAGCCCCTGGAGGCCCACAGTAGGAGGCTGAACTTGTAGACAGTAGGATTAAGAAAGAACATACCTTTTTACTAATGAAAGAAAAAGTTTGAGTTGTAATTGTTCTTTGATTCATTGAGGTAATGGTACCCTTCACATTCAGAATGCTGTAATTCATTAGACATCTGCTATGGAATTAGCATCTTGTCCATGCAGCTGAGAATTAGACCAGGGCCTTTTTCTTGGAAGACTAATGAGTTCCCTCTACTGAAACCACTATGGAGTGTCACCCATCCAGTAGCTGTGTGTGAGACTTAAGAAGAACCGGAGACCTCTCCTTCTCCATCCTACCCGCAGCCTTGTCCCAAGTCTTCTGTTAGACTTCAGAGATTCCTCAATTATTGTCTATTCCTTGGGTTGTGTATCCATCTGCTTACTTGGCATCTCCACTGGCCTAATACACCTCATGAACTGGATGTTCCCCACACCTTACAACTCTGCTTCTTTCCAAATCTCTTCCATATTAGGAAATGTGCCACCATTCACCTACCTTCAAGACAAAACTTAGAGTCATATTTGATTCATCTCCTTCCCTCATTGCCCACATCCAATCCATCACAAATTCATGCCAGTTCTACCTCCAAAATATTCCCTATGTCCAGTCACTTCTCACAGTTCTACTGCTCCTGGCCTAGTCCCAGGACACGCCTCTTTTGTCCAGACCACGGCAGTAGTCTCTTAGCTTGCCTCCCTGCTGCTGCTCTATGGGCAGCAAAGCCTTTTTGATCATATTGGAATGTGACATGATCACATCACTCCTCAACAAACTTCCAGTGGCTGCCTGATGCCTGCAGACTGAAATTCAATCTTCCTCCATGGCCTACAGGAGGCCTACAGGATTCTATGTAACCTGCCTTTTGTCCACCCCCTGACTGCTCATAAGCTTTGGTCACTGTGCTCCGGCCACTGGCCAGGTCCCCAGGACTGTCACAGCAGTAACTTCCTCCGCCTGACATGCTTTCCCCAAGAATTCTGCAGGCTGGCCTCTTTTCACTTTTTGGCCTTGACTTAAACATGTCCTTCTCAGAGAAATCTTTTCTAACTCCTGATCCAAAATAGCCCACACATTACTCTGTTTTCTTTCATAGCACTGGTCACTATCTGAAACGATTTTGTTCATTGGCTTGCCTTCATTATCTGTCTTTAACAGAAGAATATATGCTCTATATGCTCCAGGAGGGCTTATATTGGTTATATCTGCACCCCTTGTACTAGAAGAGTGGCCATATATGTAAGTACTCAGTGAATATCTCTTGAACAAGGACACATTTTAAAGCCTTTGAATCTCATTAAAATATAAAGCTCTTTGCAAGAAGAAAGAGAAAGAAATGACATTGATTTTCAGGTTTTGGGAAGACTGAGAACCTGTATGTGACAGAGGGCACCAAAAATATAGGTAGATAAAGTATTGTGATGGGTGGACTTAAGAACATAAAGGAAGGATAAAGAAGGTGTGCATGGATAGGCGGTCCAGGATTTGGTCTTAGTTTATCCCTGACCATTTTAGAGACGAAGATGTTAGAATCAAGGGGAAGAGAGTCACTCAAAGTTCTGCCTGGAATGCTTGGCTTTGTTGCTCAGCCCCTCTAGGCCTCAGCTCTCAGGGCATTGTGTTGGATGATCACTAAGGTTTGGGCCAGGGATGATTGTTTCACATTCTTTCACTGTGTCCCAACAACAGTGCTATGTGTGGAACAAACAACAAAGGACAAGGCACAATACCTTTCCACATGGAACATCTAACATAGAAGACAGACATTAGACAAAGAGTTCTACAAATAAATATGTCATTACATATTGTGTTGGGAAGAGGAAGTAGAAGGTGCGATGAAAGTTTATAAATGAGCCCTTTGTGGGGAGTGTAAGCTGAGGTAAACCTGCTCCCCACAAAAGTTCCAAGCTCTGGGGGCAGGGGATGAGGTGGCTGTGGGATGGTTTCTGGCCAAGTTCCTGCTGTGGGCTGTGCACTGGGCAGAGGCATCTCCATCCCGGTGGGATGGATCCCACTGGTCCTTGTACGTGACAGGCTGGGTGCTCCTGGAGCCAGCGGTGGGGCTCAGTGGGTGATCCCTGAGCTGGAGGTGGGTTGGGGAGGAGAAGGGTCTCTGAAGTTTGAAGAATGGCTTTCTTCTGTGCAGTAGATGAGGGTGAAGCTTGGTGTTTTCAACTTTGTATGCCAATCCCCTGGCCCCGCCTGGCCAAACTCCTACTGACAGGCAGCAAATGGAAGTTTGTGATGGAAAGATCACTGGTCGAGCCCCTACTCAGTGAGTGATTTTGTGGTGAGTATGTTAGTACCTACATTCATTTGTGCAAGAAATAATACTTCCTTTAGTTTAGAGTTAAGTGCTTCTCTATGCCCCATCCTTTTAGGGGGAGGAAATCAACCGCAGCAATTACTCTCTCCTCCGCTCTCCCCAAAAGGCCCCAGGGGAGGCTGAAAAGTCCTGGGCCCTCCCAGGGGCCTTCCCGGTGCTCCCTGGAGCCTTAGTTCTGCCACCTCCGGGAGGGCCGAGACTGCGAAGGACGCCATGGTCCTCTCTCCTAGGCTGGGAGGGATTTCTCATCACTCCTCTCTTCTGGGCTACTTTGAAAGATCCCTCTGGGACCCCTGACATCTCTCTGCATTTTGGCTTCTACGAAAGATGGCAGAGGACTTGATTTTCAGGCTTCTTTGCTTACCGTTTACAGAAACCCCTGAGGCAGGACTGTCGGCTTGGAAGGCTTATGAAAATTCATTAAAAAATGCAAAAAAATTAACGCTTTAAAAATGATCCTGCTGTAAAGCTGGGGCTCTGCAATTAGTAAAAAAATCTGCGTTTATCGGTGTCTCCACGCTGCCTGGGCAAATCACTACCTTTTCAAACCTCATTGGTCTCATCAGTGAATTAAGGGAAACCATAGTAGAGACTCTTTTGAGGAAGTGTTATGAGAATTAAATGTGGATTGCATCGCCAAACCAGTATTATATGAAATGCTGAAAGGTATTCTTTTTTGAAAAAAAAATATACTTAATTGACTTTTTTACATAGAGGAAGGGAAAGTGATAGAGAGTTAGAGACATCGATCAGCTGCCTCCTGCACACTCGCCACTGGGAATGTACCAGCAACCGGGACCCTTCAGTCCAAAGACCGACACTCTAGCCACTGAGCCAAACCAGCTAAGGCTGAAAAGTATTCTTTAAGAAGAAAAAGGTAAAAGATAAAAATTATGATCAACAAATACATTTCTATCAACTAGTGAATTTAAAAATCAAGTGAATAAAAAATCTGATGAACAGAATAATCTGGTGAACATAATAGAAAGGGAGTGGACTGACAACTCTCAAGGGGAAAGAGGTATGGAGGGTGTGAGAAGAGACTGGACAAAAATTGTACACCTATGGATGAGGACACTTTGGGAGTGGGGGTAGGGCAGAGGGTAGGGTGGGAACCGGGTGGAGCTATTGGGGGAGGGGGGGAGAGGAACAATTGTAATAATCTGAACAATAAAGATTTATTAAAAAAATAAATAAAACCAAGGAGTTAAAAAAATTGTAGATTGCATACACAATACCTAGCACAGAGTCTGATACATGGCAGGTACCTCCCAGCTTAGAGAATACGGACACATAGGAAGGTTTTGTGGAGGATAGTTTTCCTGGCGCTGCTGAGCCCTCCCCACCTTCCCCAGACTGGAAGGAGCAAAGCCAGCAGTGTTTTTCATGTTCCCTGAAGAGCAGGTGCAAGTCTGATCACGATTTCTCCCATCAACCTTCTTGTCAAAGCCATAAAGAGTGATGATCTCTCCTCCTCAGAGGTTCTCACTTACTGTGTGGCAGCTTTTGAATTATACCTTGCTTGTTCAGACAGATTTTTTTTTTCCTTCCCTTTACCCCTCGAAATACTACAAGTAAATAGCATTTACATTGAATTTCTTTTAAACCTACCCTCTGGGGAACCCATTTCCATCTCCACTCTGAAAGTCTGTGAGGTCAGCTCTTGATTATATTTTTTCCCAAGGCTAAGTCAAATTTTTATTTGTTATGGAAACATTAAGTCTTTTTTAAAAACAGCCTCACGGCTTCGGGACCAGTATTGACTCTAGCTGAGCGCACGTGCTGATGGCAGGAGGGTGAAGCCAGGAGGATGTCAAGGCTTCTACTGAGCACAGGCCAAGGGGGACGCCTCACAGAGGGAAAGAAAGGATGAGGATGGGTGTCTCTGGGCCTGAGGGGCAGAGAAACTGAGAGAGACAGGGAGAGACAGAGATACATGGGATGAGGACCTGGGGAAAAATTAGACAAGGGCAGATTGCCCATGTAGTTTTTGGGAAAGTTCAAACTAAGAAAATATTTAACATGAGAAAAAAGTGTGTGTAAGAAAAATGGCTTTAGCAAGAACCGGTTTGGCTCAGTGGGTAGAGCGTTGGCCTGCGGACTGAAAGGTCTCAAGCTCGATTCCAGTCAAGGGTATGTACCTTGGTTGTGGGCACATTCCCAGTAGGGGGTGTGCCAGAGGTAGCTGATCGATGATTCTCATCGATACTTCTAACTTTCTATCCCTCTCTCTTCCTCTCTGTTAAAAATCAATAAAATATATTTTTAAAAAAGAAAAAAAATGGCCTTAATGAATGATTTGATTGTGTCTTTCAAAATTGAAAGCCAGAGCCAGGAAATTTCATTTAGCAATTAAACACATAGAAGGGCTGATAAACTGGGTACAACTCATTTCTTTCTTTCTTAAAAAAAAAAAATTAAAAATAATAATAATAATATATGTATTATTGATTTCAGAGAGGAAGGGAGAGGGAGAGAGAGATAGAAACATCAGTGACTAGAGAGAACCATTAATTGGCTGCTTCTGCAGTCCCCTGCTGGGGATCAAGCCCACAACTCAGGCATGTGCCCTTAACTGGAATCGAACCTGGGACCCTTCAGGTTCTATCCACTGAGCCAAATCAGCTCGGGCAATTTCTTTCTGACTTTGAATCATCCTGTAGATTTGAATAGATTCTATCTGTATGCATTGTCTACACTCGCAAGAAACAAGAAAATAAAACAAAAATCTGACCTTATGAGTTTTGCTGATAATGCTTTTGAAGACAAGAGTTTGTTTAGTGCCTGGTACTATGTTGTTTAGTAGAGGCTTATAAATGTTTCTGAATCAACTCTCAAAACAATCCTGTGTGAGAGATGTTGTTTTTTTCTTGCTTCTTTTCCTTCTTTCTTTACTCCCCTCCCCTCCCTCTTCCTCTTCCTCCTCCTCCTCCTCCTCCTCCTCCTCCTCCTCCTCCTCCTCCTCCTCCTCCTCCTCCTCCTCCTCCTCCTTCTTCTTCTTCTTCTTCTTCTTCTTCTTCTTCTTCTTCTTCTTCTCTTCTCTCTCTCTCTCTCTCTCTCTCTCTCTCTCTCTCTCTCTCTCTCTCTCTCTCTCTCATTTGAATTGAAATGAAATAGTGAAATGGCAAGAAAGTTATTTGGTTTATAGTTAACATTAAGTTGAAAAGGGTTATTGATGTTTGAAATGAAAAAAAAAATTCAAAGTATCTTGGATAAATAGATGGTCAAAGAAAGTTTAACAGTAATACTTTTAAAATTATATAGTTAGAAAAAACAAAATCAACTAGTGTCCTCACTGAAACATAGGCAGTACTCAACGAGTGTTTCTTGGAATGGATATTACACTTCGGTTCGGATTCTGTTTTTTAACTGAGAACTAAAACCTATTGGGGGTTCTTAAGACAAACAAAAAGTATTGGCAGGGGGGGCATATTTTTATTTTTTTAATGATGTAGAAAGTGAAGCTCAGTGAGCTTAAATAGCTTGTCTAGTCACGTGACCTGACTGAGACTTGCTTTCCAGTCCAGTCCATCTCATCAGACAGGGCATGAGGATGATCTCTCTAATGTGCTATCTCCTTCTCCTGCCTTCAAGCTTTCATGGAACTGGTTCTCCAGGGTTTTTCCCTTTCCCAGCTGCATCCACTCAAGCCCTTGGCCTGCCTCTCCCCCCCCCCCCTCCCCCCCACTGTAAGCTTCCTGCATCCTCCCTCCACCTCTGAACAGCCCAGAGTCATCAGTACATCCCTGGTATTCTTGGAATATTTCTTTACCCGACAGTTTCCCAATTGCGTTGTTAACCCTTTAACAACAAAACAATGTTTAATATTTAAAATTAAATTAAAAATTTTTTTTTCATCAAAGTTTCACTTGCACGTAATTTGGAGAGTCAAGTAGTTCTACCAGGGTTGTCTTTTACATGCTTGTGTTTTTGTTCTGATTTTTCAGTTTTAAGTATTAACTCTCGAGTTCCCACTATGAGAGATGAGTTTAGCTCTTTCAACCCCTGCCATTCCTTATATACACACTCCTTTCCTATCCCATATGCTACAATATTGTTATATACTAATGTATTTATTTAAAATCCTGTGTTTACATTGTTAAAAAACAAAATTCAACTGGGTAAATTTTAAAGACCTTATGGGCTTTCTGCAAAGATTCATGAATCAGGCAGTATTCAGTCTAGCAGATAGAAAGGATCTGGGAGGAGCTATACAAAATAGAAAACTTTTAGGCACAAGGGAATGAGAATAAGGAAGTTATACTAGGAAGATTACCTTCCGTAATGGCAGGGTCTATCAGCCAGACCACTAGGGCTGACCAGGTGATTCCTGATTGTCTGACTGGTTTAAGATTCCATTTCTTCCCAGTGGGGGGTGTGCAGGAGGCAGTCAATCGAAGATGTTCCTCTCTCATTGATGTTTCTATCTCTTTATCCCTCTCCCTTCAGTCTAAAAGGGAGAGAGATATGTTTTCATTGATTTTTAGTCAAACTGTCTAAAAATCAATGAAAACAAATATTATATATATGGTTTTTTTTTTTTTTTTTTTTTTTTAAAGATTCCATTTCTAGGGTAGTGGGAAATGGTAACCCAGGATTGGTTTGATAATATGGGGCTTAGCACAAGTGACTTCATTTTGGATCTGTTGTCTTGAGCTTAACAAGAGTATAAAAATATAACTTATATTTGTAACAGCTTACCCTCTTATATGTGAGAAGCTCATTTTCCAGTAACTTCATGAGGAAAGGGGCATGCAGTCATGCATTTTTAATCTCAGCATCCTTAGTGCTTTGTATCATATGTGCTCAATAAATGTTTATTAAATTAATAAAAGTATTAGGAAAAAAGACAAAAGGACACCAGCAGAGAAAAAATCACCACAAACCTAAGAGATAAAAGGGCAATCATAAATCTTGATAAGCTGATGCTTAGATGACCAAAACTTTTAAATAATGATTTACATAAGTAATAATAAAAGTTCGCAAGAACACCTGGATTTAGGGAACTCTTCTCATCTTTTCAAAAGGCAGCCTGACACCTGGGGAAGAATACAGGATATGAATGAGTTACTTAAACTTTCTGGGTCTTGGTTTCTTGTTCATCAAAAACAGGGATGATTGCTGAAACCGGTTTGGCTCAGTGGTAGAGTGTCGGCCTGCGGACTGAAAGGTCCCGGGTTCGATTCCGGTCAAGGGCATGTACATTGGTTGTGGGCACATCCCCAGTAGGGGGTGTGCAAGAGGCAGCTGGTCGATGTTTCCCTCCCATCAACATTTCTAGCTCTCTATCCCTCTCTCCTCCTCTCTATAAAAAATCAATAAAATATATTTCAAAACAAAACAAAACAAAACAAAACAAAACACAGGGATGATAATGCCTACCTAGAAAAACTTTCACTGAGTGAGACTAATAGTTGCTGAGTACTTTTTAAAAACTATATATTTTATTGATTTTGTACAGAGAGGAAGGGAGAGAGATAGAGAGTTAGAAACATCGATGAGAGAAAGTCATCCATCAGCTGCCTCTTGCACACCCCCTACTGGGGATATGCCCGCAACCAAGGAACATGCCCTTGACCGGAATCGAACCCGGGACCTTTCAGTCCCCAAGCCGAGGCTCTATCCATTGAGTCAAACCGGTTTCGGCAATAGTTGCTGAGTACTTTTACCCATCAAACCAATAAGATGACATTTAAATTAAATTTAACCATTTGTATGCAAAATACCCTAGTTCAATGCTTAGCCTTTTGTAGCACTTGATACCTGAAAATGACTTCCCTTCTCCTTCTTCTCCTTCTCCTTCTCCTTCTCCTTCTCCTTCTCCTTCTCCTTCTCCTTCTCCTTCTCCTTCTCCTTCTCCTTCTCCTTCTCCTTCTCCTTCTCCTTCTCCTTCTCCTTCTCCTTCTCCTTCTCCTTCTCCTTCTCCTTCTCCTTCTCCTTCTCCTTCTCCTTCTCCTTCTTCTTCTTCTTCTCTCTCTCTCTCTCTCTCTCTCTCTCTCTCTCTCTCTCTCTCTCTCTCTCTCTTTCTTTCTCTCTCTCTCTCTCTTAACTCTCACCCAAGGATATATTCCCATTGATTTTTAGAAAGAGACTGGAAGTAAGACACAGAGAGAGAAAAACGTCGATGTGAGAGAGACACATCAATTGGTTGCTTCCTGTACATGCCCCCTGCAATCAAGGTACATGCCCTTGACGCTTTAGTATAAGGGTAATACTCTACCCACTGAGCAACCCGGCTATGGCCCCTTCTTACTTCTCTTAAGAACTCGGGGCACACTAAATGGCCAAACACAACAGTATCAATTTCGTTTAGAATGGTTATAATACACTTAGGTTTGGATTCAGATGTCACGGCAAGGATAGCAGAGAGACGCCAGCTCAATTCTTGGTTCTCACAGTGCGTCGCTGTGTCTCCTCGGGCACGTCTGTCCCCTTTCTGAGCCTTACTGCTTCCTTTCGTCAAGTGTGGGGCTGCATGGATGGTGACTAAGGTCACCCTCTCCCACCCCAACTCTGTCAGGCTATAATCTTGTTCTGTGAAATGCCCTTCCCAGAACAGACTCCACCCAGCGGCTGTGAGCACAGTTTGCTTGCAAGATAGATGCTATCTCTGCCTCTGGCACCAGGCTTCTACTAAGCCTGCATCCTTCCCCCTCTCTGCCGCCCCTCCACCCCCACCCCCAAATTAGCTGTCCCGAGGTTGACCGGGGAGAAGCTGTTGGATTCTTCTGCAACGTAATGCATAGCAGACCTGGCCTTGGCTCTAGCCAACACCAGGGAAGTAAAAGCTACCTGTCAGGCGCAGGCCGGGTGATTAATGACGGTTGAATCCCTCAGCAGAATACCTGACACAATATGCTCGAGCCCAAAAGGCAGAACAAACCTAATTAGCCTGGCCGACCCACTCACAAGGTGTGGGGTTGCTAAGGGTCCCCACGGCTTGAGAAGGAAGCCTCTCCCTGCTTCTCCCTTTAGGTCTGTGAAAGAATCAAGTGGCCACAATGGGGAAGGGACTCCATTAAAAGGAGGGGGCCGGCCAATGAATAAACATGCAGGTTACCGTGTTGATATTTCATTGAATGCCATTCTGAAGTGGGGTGCCTGAGGCCTCAGAGGCCGGCGCCCCCGGTATTGTCCTGGGGGAGGGACTGGCCATTTGAAGTCAAGGTGAGGACATACTGGGGGCAGATGGAACCTGCTTTGTTTGTGAAAGAGTTTTTCTGCTATTTATGCTAATGAGTGGGAAACACTTCTCAAGCATTTCAGATGATTCTGTAATGAGGCCCTGCAGAATGTGCCAACATTGTTGGCCCAGGACAATTTTAAACTCCCACTCGCCACATTAGCAAGCCCCTTTCTTTACAGGAAGGCCCTTGGAGGGTGAAAGAGGACAATGAAGGAAGAGTGAAAACACCACAAAGAGGGGCTTTTGTTTCCCGTTCCTTTGAACCCTCTCAAAAGCCCGGTTTCAAGGGGTGTGTTGGGCCTGCCTTTCAACGTTACTGAACCCAGAATCCCCTGTTGTTTAGCAACATAGAAAGCTGACCTTAATTGACTCCACTTCTGAGCGGGCTTTGTATGAGAAATCACGCTGCCCAGAGTGAAATTTCCTCATGGGGTCTGTGTATGATATACACCACCGAAGCACAGGATACCAACACGCCACGGCAACACACAAGCCTTCACGTGTGTAAGGTGGCTTTCAGCTCACACCCCGCTCTCCGGTAGAATTCTCACAAGCACCCGCCTCTGGATGAGGAATCATCGTTCTCATGTTACAGACAAGAGAACTGAGGTTCAGAGGGCTTAGCTGAGCTGCCCAGAGTCAGACATCAAATAAGAGTCAGAGCTGTGAGCAGGCCTTAGCTGGCCCAGACTTTTCTCACTCGATCACAGTTGTCCCAGGGACTGTGGGTCACGTGTATGTGTGTGCAGAGATAGTGTCTGTGATGAGTTGCTTGAAAACATTACTATTATTAATACCATTATTATTATTATTTTGGGAAAGAAGGACATCAGTAGGTGATGGTGACTTTTTGGATTTCCTCCTTAATTTCTGGTCATGATACATTTCCTTGACAAGACTTCTCCTTTCACTGCACTCTAGCTGTGCCCACTGGGTCAGTCATTCCCCACCCTCCAATCACTCAGCCACAGGCCCATGGCTGTTGAGAGGAACAGTACTGGGTATTCCTTCTCCCTACAGGACGGCATTTCTCTGAGACTTATCAGTTCCAGGTGTACGGTGAGGAAGGGGGTCCACCCTAGAACTCATCTAAAAGTTTGGCTACAGGCCTGAGAGACATGTTAACACCCTCAAAGCCTCCAAACTAGTCATAATGAAAGTTGACTTTGATTTCTAACCCGGGCTGGCTTCATGGGCATTTGATCCAGGCAGTTTCCCAGGACTCTGCTCTCCAGAGGGTCCTGGGCTGTCACTGTCTTGACATTCTAAGTGATTTCATCCTGAACTTCCATTCTGTAAGTGAAGTCCAATGAGACAGAGGAGCAAGGGAGTTATATGCAACTAGAGGCCCAGTGCACAAAATCAGTGCATGGGGTGGTGGGGAGGTGGATTGGGGGGGGGGGGGGGCTGTCCCTCAGCCCAGCCTGCACCCTCTCCAATCTGGGACCCCACAAGGGATGTCCAACTGCCCATTTAGTCCTGGTTGCCCCCAACTTCCCTCCCTTGCAGGCCTGGTCCCTCCCAATTCCCCTCCCCTTCTTGCCTGGTCATCCTCAACTTCTCTCCTGTGCAGGCCTGATCGCCCCCAACTGCCCTCCTTTGCAGGCTTGGTCTCTCCCAACTGCCCTCCCCTGCTGGCCATCTTGTGTCCACATGTGGGCAGCCATCTTTGACCATGTGGGGTAAGCATCTTGTGTGTTGGGGTTATGGTCTATCTGCATATTACTCTTTTATTAGATAGAATAGAGGCCTGGTGCATGGGTGGGGGCCAGCTGGTTTGCCCTGAAGGGTGTCCCGGATCAGGTGGGGGTTCTTTTTGGGGAGTGGTGGCCTGGATGAGGGGCCTATGGTGGTTTTCAGGCTGGCCATGCCCCCTGGCAACCCAACGGAGGCCTTGGTATCTGGGATTTACTTATCTTCTATAATTGAAACTTTGTAGTCTTAAGTGGAGGCCAAGTCAGGCCAGGATGTGCAGAAAGCTTGGCTTCCTCCATTGCTGGGGAAACCCAAGCCTCCCTCCTGTTCTCTGTAGCCGTAGCCATATTGGTTGGGTTTATTTGCATAATTGTTCCTGATTGGCTGATGGGTGTGGCTGGTGGGTATAGCGGAGTGATGGTTAATTTGCATATACTCTTCTATTAGATAGGATATGCTTGTCTGCCTCAATTCCTTGCTCCCTTATTTGCAGAGTGCATTCTCCAGGTCCTAGGAACACAGAGTTCTGGGGGGCCACCAAGAATGGGGTTTCAGTGAGACTCAAAGCAGTGAGACTCAAAGCAAGATGAGTGTGCTATGTCTGCAACCAAGTAAGCGGGAGCTGATGGCTCCAGGAGCCCGTGCTTTCTGTTCAAACCAGAATAGAAGAATGCAGAAAGCAGGCAATGGTGTTCTGAGAAACATGATTGGCCAAAGAACCCTATCATATCTTTCTTGTTTGTTAATCACCTGAGGATATTTTTCCATTGATTTTTAGAGAGAGTGGAAGGGGGTTTGGGTGTGGGGGGAAGACAGAGAAAGAAAGAGAGAGAGAGAGAGAGAGAGAGAGAGAGAGAGAGAGAGAGAGAGAAAGAGAGAGGGAGAATCATTTATATGAGAGGGACATATCAATTGGTTGCCTCCTGAACCCCCTCGACCAAAGCTAGTAATTGAGCCTGCAACAGGTAGGTACCCTTGACTGGAATAAAACCTGGGACCCTTCAGTCTTTCAGCCAATGCACTATCCACTGAGCCAAACCAGCTAGGGCCCTATCGAAGTAGGGAGCACTGGGAGAATGAGTGTGTGTTACAAAGTGAAATAAAAACAGTTGTATTGGTTTTGAGCAGCCCTTCTACTATTCTGATAACAATAAGACATATGAATGTACGGCTACACAAGCAAAATTCTGTAACTTTGATGATTCTGTGTGGGAGTTAAATGGTCTTACATTTGCATTTAAACCCGGCATTGTACAATCCAAAGATGAATTATGTTAATAATTAAAATTAAAAAAAAATTAAAACTTAGGATGATATTATGTAGCAAATGAAAACCACTATGTCCAGTCAAGAGAGTAACCAGAGAAAAAAGAACAAGTTTGGTTTTAGGACCTTCAGGGGAACTCATTTTCCTGCTTTTTGAACAAGGAGTCCCACACTCTCCTTTTACTGACCTAATATACTGGGTCCTGCAGATTACGGAGCCAGTCTGTTTCTGGCAGAAGACAGAGAGAAATGAGCAGTAGGTGTTTAAAAAACTCTCCTGTGATCACAGAACTCAAAAAGAACTGCTCTGCCAGAGGAGCCTTCCTAGTGTGTTACTTGGGTGCTGGGAAGGGCGGGCGCTGCCTTGCTCTGTGGGCTAAGGGTGGTGTGCGGAGGCCACGTGGCCGTGCCGCCCGTGTGAACGTGGCCGTGCCGCCCGTGTGAACGTGGCCGTGCCGCCCGTGTGAACGTGGCCGTGCCGCCCGTGTGAACGTGGCCGTGCCGCCCGTGTGAACGTGGCCGGCCCCTTATCCGCAGGCCTCTGTTTTCTTCATCTGCCGGCGGAGATAACACAGGCCCTGCCCATTAGTCAGTGGCTCCAGGACAAGACTGGATAGGAAGATGTTTTGTAAAGGCTGAAGTGTTGTACATGCACAAAGTACCTTATGATTTTTAGTATTATTTAAAAGCCACCAAGCAGGAATCATGGACATTGCTGTCTTCGTTCCCTCTGATGTGCAAATTAATGTTGAATGAATTCCTATCAAATTTGAATAAATCCAAATTCATCTCTTTTTTTTTTTTTCCTTTTAAACAAAATAGGTTAATAACCGTTTGGAAGATAGTATGGAACTTCAGTATATTCACAACTCCCGCCCCTCCCCCCCTTGTAGTAATACAATACACAATAATGTTTTTAAAGGCCAGAGTGGTTTGGCCAAAGAAAAAGTTTTACTCTAACGAAAAAGCCAAAAAGAAAAATGTAAACTAGTTTATAGAGTATTCTATGATTACACAGTTGTCAAACCTGTGCACAGGAAAATGAGAAGGAAATAAACCAAAAGTCTAACAGTTAGAAAACAAAACGGCTTGGTAGAGAAGACAGATGAGCCATAATCCCCTGTCCCTGTCACAGCGTGGTGGGCTGTTTTTATCACACAGTTTAGGTAACTTCTGGGTTAAAATATGTTTCTCCAAACATAACAGCTGCTCACAGGCAAAGTCTGATTGATTAACCTGCTGAGGCTACAGCGAATCTTATCCCTCCAAAACCAGCATTAGAAATAGGTTTCTTTGCCAAAACCAGTTTGGCTCAATGGATAGAGCGTCGGCTTGGGGACTGAAAGGTCCCAGGTTCGATTCCGGTCAAGGGCATGTACCTTGGTTGAGGGCATATCCCCAATGGGGGGTGTGCAAGAGGCAGCTGATCAATGACTGTTTCTCATCGATGTTTCTCTCTATCTCTCTCCTTCCTCTCTGTACAAAATCAATAAAATATATTAAAAAAAAAAAAAGAAATAGGTCTCTGCCACCTAGTAGGAAATTAATTTAAAAAATGGCAGATTGCCCGGCCTGCATGGCTCAGTGGTTGAACGTCGACCTGTGAACCAGGAGGCCACGGTGTGAGTTTTGGTTAGCACTTGATCCCCAGTGTGGGGTGTGTGAGAGGCGGGGTGTGTGACTGATGGTTCTCTTTCATCATTGATGTTTCTCTCTCTTTCTCTCTCCCCTCCCTCTCTGAAATCAATAAACATATTTTTAATAATAAAAAATGGCAGAGTATTACAGTGGAATAATGATAGTTCCAGGAAGGAAAACATTTTTGCCCCGTGACATTGGAAAAGGAACTTCTCTGGGCAAAGGCCTCAGCTTCCCTATCTGTCCTTGAGGTGGAGCAGAGCATGCGCTCTAAAGGCCTGGGCCATCCAGCATCAAGAGCGTTCTTTGTTTTGAGGGCTTTGATGTGACCTTCAAAGTCTTAGTGCCAGTGTCACTCTCAGGGCCATCTGAAGTGAGGCGATCAGTCTACATGGGGCCCTTGGCAGAGAGAGGGGTTCTGTGTGCCAAGGTGACACAGCAGAACTGGACTCTGGAATAGCGGTTCCAGTGCAAATCCCACCTGTCCCTCAGCCCAATCTGCTCTCCTCTGGATGGGACTCATTCTCCCAGAGCTCCGAGGAGTGGGTTTCGCCTTCTCACTGCAGCTTGTCTGACCATCTCCCCGGCACACCAACAAAGCAGGTGACCCCCAAGTGTGTGTTGATCACTGAGTTACAGTTTCATAATTTGTTACTCATTGTAATTCCTCCTTTAGACTACAAATGCTTCAAAGATACAGGCTCATTAAATTCATCTCTCTCTTGCCACAGCCCCCAGTGCTCCCTTGGGGCCTAGCGCATGAATAGGAGCTCAGCAAACATAAATTAAAATGTTTCGTGTGGACCTGAATGATGGCAAACACCTATTTTTCCAAAATAGATATTCCTGCTCCCGAAGGACGTGGCTGCCCTAGATCAGTCCTGGTGTATGCCTCCTGCCTGCCTGGGAGAGGAATAAAGATGTAATTTCTGCTTTCTGGGAAGCATGTGGACAGCCGGAAACTGTCACATCCCAGAAACCCTTCCCTGTCTTTCCTTGCTTTGCAATTTGAAATAGCATTCGGATATACCCTATAACCCAGCAGTGAGAAGTTGTGCAAGGCCATTCATAGCAGCTGCATTCATAACAGCCTCAAACTAGAAACAACTCAATATCCGTCAGCAGGAGAATGGGCAAATGCATTATATCCTTACTGGGAAATACTACTGGGGGGGGGGGGGGGAAGGTGCAAACTACATAGATGAATCTTAAAAGCATGCCAAGTGAAAGAAGCCAGACACAAAAGACTACATACAGAATGCTTCCATGTAAATGCAGCTCTAAAACAGGCAAAACTGATTCAGAGTGATAGAAGGCAAGACAGTGAGTGCCGGGGGGGGGGGGGGGGGGGGGGAGAGGGGGGGCTTGGAGTGAAGGTGGCATGACTGATATGAGGACACCAGGGAATGTCTGGGGTGATGGGAATGATCTATATATCGACTGGGGTGGTGGTTACATATGTCCACACTCACTGAGCTGTACACTTACAAATCTGTGCGTAGTACTGTTTGCCAAATTAACCCTCTATTAAGCCCCCACAATGGCTGGTTGTCTCTCGGCTCAGACCCCGGGAGGGCCAGTTGTGACTCCTGCAGCTGTGGCCAGGCCGCAATTTCCTCACATCCCCCTGGGGCGGCCCCAGCACGTGGCCCATGTCTCATCCAGGCACTTTGCTGGCACGTGAACGCCTGTCTCTCCCAGAGGCTCTCTTGGGGCTCATGGAAGACACTCACCCTCCTTCCCCTTAGCACTCCTTCAGATGTCAAGTTCTCTGCGTTTTCTCTTCTTCGGGCTATCCCCAGGTCTGCCACCCATGCTTCACTGCAGGTGATTTCCAAACGCCTCCTCCTTGACTGTCCCTGCCCTGGATACATTCCAGCTGCGCAGGGCCCGTTCACATGTTCTCTGAGCACTTTGGCAGCCGAGCTATGTATGAGAAGTGTACGTAACACTTCTCCCTTTGCAGTGGTTGCAGCAGGAGGAGGCAGGCTGAGAGCCACCATCTGAATGCCTCAACAGGTTGAACTTTTTTTTTTTTAAGGGGGAAGAGAAGTGAAAATGTGATAGGTATTCTACAAAGACCCCCTTGGGTGATTGACGGACATTTAAGTGGACCACGCATTTGTGCCATGCCAGGGGGCTGATGCATTAATAGATATAATTTGTAGGCTCCCGAGGAGAGGTTAAAGAGGAGAGCACCGATTTCTTTGAGCCGATTTGGTGCTCCGTGTCATCTGTCCCAGCCTTAATCAAGTTATCCTATCAACCCCGTGTCTCCTGGACCCCAGCTCTCGGGCTGAATGAGGGAAAAATTTGCAGACAAATTTCTAGCAGCAGGAAGTTGGTGCTCTCCTGCTAGGCTGGATGAAAAGTACCTGTAACCTCTTCAGGCCTCCCTCCTGCTCCTGCTGGGAGTTCAGTTCAAGTGGCTCCCTTATTTGATTACGCCTCTCAGGCCTTCTCTGTGTAGGTATCCAATTCACTGCCGTGCCCATTGGCTCCCTGCAAGGCAGGAAACATTAGAGTTACTCTTTTGTTAAATTATGGGGAAGCTTGAGTGGGCTGTGTGTGTGTGTGTGTGTGTGTGTGTGAGTGTGCGTGCGCTCGAGTGTATGTGTGAGGAGACACACAGATGTGCATAAAGAGAGGAATGCCGTTTGTTAGCAAACGCGGCATTGATTTATATTGGCTCCCTTTAGTCACAGAACAACTGAGTGATATCTCCAAATTCTCATGATATTAAAAAAGAGGAAAAAAAGTCCTTGACTAAGTGCTATCTATCATTTTTTTATTTTTATTTTTTGGTGTTTGCAAAAGCTTTATAACACGCATAATTTACAACCAATGGACCAGATTCTCCTATTATGGATTTCTTTGCTTTGTGGCTATATAATTCAAATGATAGTGCTATATGTTATTTTATAATGAGAGTTCGAATTATGACGTTCTTTGTGTTTGCACAGGAGAGTAGAATGGGCGGGTGTGATGTGTGGGAGATGTGTGCGTTTTCATCTCTCCTATACATTACTTTATGAGTGGACACAAGAGTATAGGCCAGATGCATTGCAAGCCTGTGCCACCTCTAGATTTTTTCCCCTCTCTCTTATTGGTTTCTTTAAAAAAAAAATAAATAAATAAAGGGCAGTTTGACCTGAACAATCACTAAAAAACTTCACAAGGCAATGTTTGGGATTCACTTCAGGAAATATCAACCCAGTCAAGGAAAATAATGGTAATTTCGCTGCATCTGCAGGTGCCTTGGACTTGAGCACTGTTGAGGCTCTTCCCATCAACCTGCGGCTCTGGGAAGGCTGGCTGGGGGGAGCTGTTAGTGCTGAGAACTCGGGATGAAATGGGACTTGCTGGGTAGAGTTGAGGACAGCGCTGGGCGGGAAAGAAATGGAGTTATCATTCATCTATTCATCCCAGAGGCGGGAAAAGGAAACACCCCCTCCGACCTCAAGATGCCTATTGATTTATCCCCTTGAACAGGCAAGACACTTGAGAACCCACCGTCTTGGGGTTCGTTAGCGGATTTTTATTGAGAGAAGAACTTCCCTGGCGAGTTCCCACAGCGGCTGGGAAGTCGGAGGACGGGCGGGCGGGGGCTTTTCTTTGCGCCATAAAGGCCCGCGCATTGTCCGCCGCGGTTCCCGCCGTCTCAGAGAGCTCGCCGCACAAAGGCGCGCGGCCGAAACCGGGAAATAAATTTGATTTTCTGAATTCTTTGGCAGCTGGTGACAAAGGGCCAGGTATGGCGCCGCGGCGGGGGTGATCTCTGCAGAAGGAGGCCGCCCGGCGGGGCGCGGGCCGGACACAAAGGCGGCGGCCCCAGCGCCACAATGGCCCGGCTGCCCTGCGCCTCCTCTCTGCGCCCCCCGCCCCGCGTCCCGGCCCGCAGCCTGGGCGGTGCGGGGGAAGCCCGCCCTGCGAGGAGTCCCAGGCTGGGCCCTGTGAGCCCTGCAGCTGCTTCCCTCCTCGTCCAGCGGCCTCCCAGGCGGCGTAGGGGCTGAGCCCAGGGACACCTGGCCAAGCAGGAGGGACACCTCACACATCTTCAGCGTCCAACTCAAGGGCATTCTGCTGGATTCATATGCAGGCGGAGACTTCTCATGCTTAAATCAATTCATCAAGATGTGAACAAAATATTCTAAAATCATGTATCCAACAAAGGACTTACATCGAGCATATGCAGAGGTTTTGCCCTGGCTGCTGTGGTTTGGTTGATCTTCCCAGAGCAATGAAAGGTTCTGGGTTTGATTTTCAGGCAGGCAGGGCGCATATCTAGGTTTCTGGTTTGATCCCCAGTGGGGAGCATTCCAGAGGCAACCAATGGATGTTTCTCTCTCACATCCATGTTTCTCTTGCTCCCTTCCTCTCTGTGAAATCAATGAACATATCCTTGGGTGAGGATATATCTCTATCTCTATCTCTGTCTCTGTCTCTATCTCTGTCTCTGTCTCTATCTATCTATCTATTTATATCTATCTATATAGAAAGATATCCCAATATTCAAATATTAGAAAATAAGACAGCAGCCAATTTTAAAAATGGGCTAAAGACATTTACTGATATTTCAGCAAAGTGAGCATACTGATGGCAAATAAGCAAATGAAAATTTGTTCTATATCATTAGACAGTAGAGAAATTTGAATTAAACCCAAAATGTCATGCTACATTAGAAAGAGAGAAAGAGAGAAAGAGAGAAAGAGAGAAAGAGAGAAAGAAAGAAAGAAAGAGGGAGGGAGTGAGGGAGAAAGGAAGACCATCAGAAAACACAGATATTTACATTAGGATTCATTAGCAGTAGCAAAATTACAGTTATGAAGTAGCAATGACAATAATTTTATGGTTGGGGGTCACCACAACATGATGAACTGTATTAAAGGGTTGTGGCATTAGAAAGGTTGAGAACCACTGCTTTAGTTAGTAAGTATTTAAAATACAAGTGGACATATTTTTTATTGCAGGAATGGGGATCTCCTGCTAGATTAATTCTTCCTCAGATTTGTTTCATTTTGGCAGATTCTTCTCCTTAATTGTTTCTCTCGGGACCAATACTGCCAAATTATACCAAAATCTCTTGATGAGCAGCATCCTTACTCTTAGAGGAGTTTTCTTTTTTGCTGGAGCCATTTTATTTCAAGTTGATCTCTAATTAAATTCAGTGTAAAGGGAGACCTGTGTGAGTATGGTGTTTGCAATCAGCAGTAAGAAGCCTGGAAATGAGGCCTGATTAAAGGAAAATTTAAATATAGAACAAGTACCATAGGAGTTTTAAAAAGATAACTTATTCTCCACCCAGTGCAGTGACAGCAGCTTGCAACATGTTTGTGTTGTAATGGAACGGTTTCATTTATGTGAGTAATGCTGATAGCATCCTATATAGTAAAAGGTTAATATGCAAATAGACCGAACCATCCAACAATCAGTCACTATGATATGTGCTCACCACCAGGGGGCGTGTGGAACATGGAGGGCGTCAGCCTCACAGGGTAGTAGAGCAGGTGAGCAAGGTGCCAGATCAAGGTGGTGCCGATCAATCGCTGTCATTGGGGACAGCCCCTAGTGGTTACTGTAAATTCTTTGTTCCCATGTGCCTCTGCCCCACCAAGTGCTTGCACCTGCTGCAGGTGCCAGCCCAACTTGGTCCTGCTGTTGGTGCCCTGTGCCGGCCACAACCACTCAGTGCCATCAGCGGGTGCGAGCGGCAGCTGCCAGCCCTGATTGTCCCTGAGGGCTTCTCCACCTCCTCCTGCTCCTGAGGGATGATTGGGGCTAGCAACTGCCTCTCACACTTGCTGTCAGCGACAGCCCCACTCATACCCACTGCCAGCCCTGGAGCCGCTGTTTGCACCCACTGCCAGTGCCGGCCCCAATTGCTCCATGCCTTCTGTGTGTGGGAGTGGTGGCAACAGTGGGAGAGGGGCTGCCCACAGACAGGGGACCCAGGGTCATGGCAGGAAGGGCCAGGTGGGGATGCAGAGGATGGGCCGAGACTCACCCCTGTGCCCACCACAGCCTTGAGGCCCACAGTTCCTTTCAAGGTGCACAAATTTGTGCACTGAGCCCCTAGTAAGAATATAATCATAGTACACATAGCATGTCAGGTATAGAAGGTTACAACTGCTTCATTGTATTAGTTATCTATTGCTGCAGAACAAATTTCCACAGACTTGTGGCTTCACACAACTTACATTTATTATCTTACAGTTTCTGTTGGTCAGGAGTCTACACACAGTGTTGCTGGGTCCTGTGTTTCAGGGTCTCACAGGCTCTGCTCATCCAGGTGTCAGCCAGGGCTGGGTCTCATCTGCAGCTTGACTGGGGAAGGATCTACTGCCAAGCTCACTTGGTTGTTGATAGGATTCAGTTCCTTGAGGACTGTTGGATGGAAGGCCTCAGCTCCTGGTATGCTATCAGCCAGGGGTCACCCTCAGTTCTTTGCCATGAGGACCTCTCTATGTGGCAGCTTACGGCATCAAAGCCAGCGAGGGAAACTGTCAACAGAGAGAGTGGGCTGGTCAGATGAGTGTTACAGTCTTAGGTAATGTAATCATGGGGGTGGCATCCTACCACCTTTGCCATAGTCCATTGGTTTGAAACAAGTCACAGGTCCTCCTGCACTTTAGGGGTGGGAATTCCACAGAGTATGGATATTGGGAAATATAAATTACAGGGTCTCCCTAGCTTCTGTCTATCACATTCAGTCCACCCACAAGTGAACTGAGGCCCTAAAATAGGAGCATTCCCTGATCATAGATAGGGTGAGTTAGTTTAGTGGCTGGAGTCTCATCTAGGACTTCTATTCCGTGTGTACTCGGTCCACTGCAGCATGCAAGCTGTAATGCAAGCTGAGCATCTGGGAAGCCTCTGGTCTGGAGAGCAGGCTGTGGTCTCTGCACAGCAGTTCTTGATTGCTGCCAGATTACCTCCCACACCCACCCTGTGATCACTGTGGTCCCCCACTAAGGAACTCAAGGAACCACAATTCCCCTGGTCCCTACAAAATATCCCCAAACCAAAACGGTAGAAAGAGTCTCCTTTCCAGATCAGTTACATCAGAAAAAAATTTAAGAATCTCAGGGTTTTCCTGGTTCCCCACTTCCACCCACCCCACCACAACTCCTTTAACAGATGAGACAGTTGAGGTGTAGGAAAGAAAAGAAGTGATTGATTCAAGACCATGCGGACACAGTCTGGTTCTCTCTCTTTATAAAGCACATCAAAATCAATCACAGAGAATGTATTGGCTTGTAGCTGAGCATAGGAAGGAAAGGCTGGCTCTCTGTGTCAGCATGCAACACTGGGTCCCCAGCTCCATCCACACCAAAAGGAAAACACTCAAATGTAAACAACAGTCTTAATCCCAACAGGCCGTGCCACTCGAGGAGGAAAGCTGCCGAGATCATAAATTCTGGATTGCAAAGGCTGCTTACATGGTTCATTCCCAAGAAGCCAAACATCGTTGACAGATGCAAACACAGGGTAATGGGACCTTGGCTTTGCCTCTGCAATTTCCTTAAGGTTGCATCCCACCTCAGGAGGTGGCAGTTAAGTCTAATTTGACATGAAATGTGTGTGTGTGTGTGTGTGTATTTCTTTCTTCTGGGCCCAAGTCTTTGTCCCTCCTCCTCTTTGCACAAGGAAGAAAAAGTAGTATTTTCTGACCTCTGGTCACTGCATTTGGTTAAACAGGCTCACAGCAAAGTTATGAACAAAATTTTCTCCCCACGAATGCACTTATTCAAGAAGCCCCTGGCTGCATTCACCTTCCATAATTCTCAGAACAACTCAAGGAAGAAATGAAACAGGGTGTTGTGAGTTCTGTGCCCATCCATCTTGCATTTAGAAGCCCTAAGTTTCCTTTTTGCTGGCTCTGAAGAGCTGAAATCGTTCCATGTGTTGGGGTGGCTCACAGAATACGAAGAGGTTTCTCCTAGGACGGGCTGAGTAGTTCTGATCCTATGCTGTCCAAGTTTTATCTCCTAGGCCCACGCGGACTTTCTAAAAGTACTTGTTTTCCAACAGAAATCAGAATTAGATTTTGCAAAAATATCCATCAAATTATTTGGGAAGAAGTAAGAAAAGCACGTTTATTTTAGCCATACAATGAGCTTTTCTGGCATGCATTCCTAATTTGGTGAAAATATGTTCATTTTAAGTAAAGTCCACATGAGTATTAGAATAAAGTGCCCCTTTGGACTCTCTGACCTCATCATTTTCTGAACGTGGACTGTTCCTTTGCACATGCTGCTCGCTGTACCTGGAGTAGCTCCTATCTCCTCTTTCTGACAAAGTTCTTCTTAACCACATGGTAGGGTCCAGCTGGATTGTCACATCCTCAGTGAGTCTGCCACAGTTCCTGTTCCCCCATTCTTCTCCCTATGCACAGTGGCAGCCACTTTCCCGCTGGGCTCTCAGCCCTTCTTGACAGCTCTGTCTGGGCAATGACTAGGTTTGCCCTGGGAGACTCTGATGATAACACCACAGTAAGATTTCATCTTGTCCATTTTCATTTTCATTTTTGTAAGCCTTGTAGGACTTCCACAGTGGCTATAATGGATGGATTAGTCGGTAAATTGCTTTGAGAAAAATCTCTTGGACTTGGTTATTCTGAATCTTTGTTAATTGCCTACTAGCATTCCTGTGTATATATAGCCAGATATTTAAGAGCACTGAAATGATGGCCATCTGCTATGTGCAAATACGTGTTCTAAGGAAGACAAAGATTTCTAGGTGCAAATGTAGCACAATGAGTAAGAGCACTCTTGGAAATCAAAAGAAGATTATATCCCTAGTCCATGTTTCTAATAATTCCCTAAACTCATTGAACATTCAGTGTATTCAGATTGTATTCTAGGGACTTTATATAGACCACCATGAAGTCTCTTTGAGGTAGGTCTTAGTATGCTCATTTTTCATATGTGAGAACTGAGATCCAGAGATGAAATAAGTTGCCATCAGGTCTCCTGAGCTGTCTGATACAACCTCCAAAAGATCACAGAAGCTTTGTCACAGGCTGTAATGGAAAATTTGTGGCAAACCAGTTCCTGCTCCTGATGCTTTGAATATATAAATGAAAGCATTAGATCAGGTCACTGTCCTTGACTTTCTCTAAGGAGGGGTGGAGGTGGGAGCTCAGATGAGCACACAAGTTATTACGATGCAGGATTAAATTAAAGTGTCAGAAAGAGGACGCCTGGGGGTGGAAGAGACACCAGGGGGAGGAAGCATGTCCCACCTGGAGGATGGATCAGGAAGGGCTGCTTGTAGGAGGTGGCATGTGAAGTGAGTCTTAAATAATGGGGAGAGTATCAGCAGATCTGTGGGGGAGGGATCCAGATAGAAGCTGTGGAGGAGAGAGCCAACAGGGCCAGGTAGGAGCCCTGGGAAAAGAGGAAAAGAGACTGAGAGGGAAGGCAGGGCCAGCACATGGAGGTCCCCTCGCGCGCCCCGCCCCCCCCAACTCGCCCCAACCCTGGGCTATCTGCCAGAAGGATGCAGCCAATCTGGCAAGCAGAGCCTGGGCTATTTTAAATGAACAAAGAGAACCTGCAGTCCAGATGGATGAAGCACAGCCTAGTGGGTCTGAAGCTCTGCTTAAACTACTAGTTTAATGTCTCTGTTAAATGAATTCCAAGATTGTCCCTCCTTTCTGAATTTCTGTCTTTGCTGTAGGCTTCTAACAATTCTCTACTCCTGTACCCACATCCCTTACCCACCCCCAATACCTTCTAATACCCCTCTTGGTCACGCCTGCTGAGAGCCCCCTGCCTCCGTTCTGTGATCATCCTTTCAGCTTCCCCCAGCTGCTCCACTGTATCCCCAGTAGCACTCAGCCATGGAGCCCCAAGTTTTACCTATCACATATATGATCCTTTAAAAAAAAAAAAAATATATATATATATATATATATATATATATATATATATATTATTGATTTTTTACAGAGAGGAAAAGAGAGGGACAGAGAGTTAGAAACATTGATGAGAGAGAAACATCCATCAGCTGCCTCTTGCACACCCCCTACTGGGGATGTGCCCGCTACCAAGGTACATGCCCTTGACCAGAATCAAACCTGGGACCTCCCAGTCCGCAGGCCAACGCTCTATCCACTGAGCCAAACCAGTTTTGGCACACACATGGTCCTTTTGACCTATCTTAGCCTAAGTAAACATTAAAATCCCATCATCTGCTGAGACCGGTTTGGCTCAATGGATAGAGCGTCGGCTTGGGGACTGAAGGGTCCCGGGTTCAATTCCGGTCAAGGGCATGTACCTTGGTTTGCAGGCATATCCCCAGTAGGGGGTGTGCAAGAGGCAGCTGATCAATGACTCTCTCATCAATGTTTCTAACTCTCTATCTCTCTTCCTTCCTCTCTGTACAAAATCAATAAAATATATATTTAAAAAAAATCCCATCATCTATAAAGTGAGTAGAAACTCACACATGAGAATCCACTTAATGGCTTTGAAATGAAGCATCATCCAAAAAGCATCCTACAAGGCATCATGGGAAGGGGCTTGGTTCTACCGTTCCTTGGGCAGGTTATCCTTCTCCTCTGCCTGCATGTGTCCAGTGGTTGTGTTCACCATCCAGTGAGGAACTTGGCCCCTCCCTCCCTCCCTCCATTTCTCCCTCCCTCCCTCCCTCCCTCCCTCCCTCCCTCCTTCCTTCTTCCTTCCTCCCTCCCTCCCTCCTTCCGTCCCTCCCTCCCTCTCTCCCTCTCTCTCTCCCTCTCTCTCTTTCCTCTTCCTTCCTTCCACGTGTCATTAGCTGGGGCAAATCCAAGTCCACTGGGGAAGCTGAGGCCACACCTCAGGAATTTGGTTCACCCACTTCTCGCCTGGGCCCTGTGGCGTCTGCTCACTCATGCCTTCCACGCCCTGTGGCTTAAGGAGATTGAATAGCCATCCAAAACATTCTTTGAAGGGGATGCCTTGCTTATTCATCTTTGGATCCACTTAGCATGGTGCCCTGCACACAGGAATTATTCAGTAAGTGTTTATTGACTTGCTTCTTTCCAGTTCACTAGACTTCATGGGCTTGAAATCCACTCCCCAGCACTTCTTTGGTTGTCTCGCCTCAGAGAGCAGGCCCAGGAATCCTGGCTCCTTTGCCGGCTTTCTTTGTAGGTCTTGTTCACGACACTGTAATCATGCGCTTAGCTCCATTCTGAGCCTCCTCCTCCTTACTGTGTCCCTCTAAAGTGACCAAGCCCACAACTTGACTCTCAAAGTGGATACAATGGACTTTTAAAATACTTTTTGAACTGCAAAGTGCTGTGCAAATGTAGAGGACATGACAGGTATAATGATGAGTTTTCTGTGGCAAGCCATAATAGTTAAGAGCAGTAATAGGATGGTGGGATAAGGAGTGACTTTAACATACACAGACAAGGCATATGACTGTGAATTGATCATAGTAGACTTGAGAAAATAATCATCTTCTTGTTTAACAAATATTGATGAGATATATCTTGTATATTTTTTGTTGGAAAACAAAATGGATTTAGTTTAATGGTATATTTATGATTTCATTACATCTACAATACTTCCAAACACTATTTTAGAAACATACAATGAGTTATCAGCCAGGAAAAGAGAAATATAATTTGCATATTGTCCTCAGCTTTAGAACTGTGCAACCACTCCCCCCCCCCCCCCCCCCAATATTGTCTCTCTATTTGTAAAATGAAGAGGTTGGAAGAGATAATGTATAAGGTACCTCCTGACACTGATAGTCTGGCTTATTGAGAAAACCAAACCATCCTCTGATTTCTTGCAGGACTGAGTCCCTGTCTATGGGCCTTTTCTTGGCCCACATTATTTCTCATTCCTGTTTATGTGTAGTTTTCTCTGACTAAACCCTCAGCCCTCTCCAGTCAGGACCGTGTCTTATTCTGCTCTGTGCCTGGCACATAGTAGATGCCCAGGAAATATTGTCAGATGAAGAGGTCAGAGATGGCTGGAGACAGGTGATTGGGCTCATGAGCAAACTGAACAGTCAGGAAAGGAAAGGGCTTTACTGGCAGAAAAAATATTTTTAAACAACTAGTCTGAAAACCTTCTCCAGGGACCCTTTCCCATGCCATCTGGGGTTGGTGATGAGGCAGGGCTAAGAGGATAGCATATCTCCATTGTTCATGGCATTTCCAGTTTGTGTTAGCTTTCTGAGTTCTTTTTGGTTTACCTGGTAATTGCCTGACACATTTTAACATCATAAGCTGCTTCACAGACTGATGGAGAAGAGCTTGCCATGTGCACCTGGCCGCTTGTTCGGAAATGCTGGGGTGCTGTGGTCCTGAGGTCATGTCACCACATCATTTCTTTCTTTCTTTTTTTTAAAAATATATTTTATTGATTTTTTTACAGAGAGGAAGGGAGAGGGACAGAGAGCTAGAAATATTGATGAGAGAGAAACATCAATCAACTGCCTCTTGCACATGTCCTACTGGGGATGTGCCCACAACCAAGGTACATGCCCTTGACTGGAATCGAACCTGGGACCTTTCAGTCCACAGGCCGACACTCTATCCACTGAACCAAACAGGTTTCGGCCACCACGTCATTTCTTATGTGGAAAACTCAACCATCCATCCAGATATTTGGTAACATAGATATTCCACAGTCCAAGAATATCCTGATACAACATGTTGAGATGGTGTCAAGACTGTTGATCTGGGGAACTGACTGATTTCCTTCCCATTAGAATGACTGCTGTGGTCTTAGTTTGATCACTGCTTGTTCTAGGGCAGCTTATGCTACTGCGAAATTTACTTTCCCTTGTAAAAAAATTAATTTCATAACCGGACCATTCAAGTGGAAAACGTTGTTAGAGAAAGATACAGTTTTGAGAACAGGATGATGTTTCATGCATCAGAATAGCTAGTTTCTCATCTGCTCCAGGCCTGGAAAGGGTTCTAGACAGCACAGGTTCAAGGTCTATTGGCTGCTGTTGTCTTAGCCAAAGAGATTTAATTCTTGAACAGATTCAGTGGGCAGAACGTATTCTGTAAACCTCAGTCAAGAGTCTGGAAAACAGCGGGACAAGTGCATGCCATGCTTGGCTGAGCAGATAGAATGAGAAGAAGAAAGAAAGAAAAAGCTCCCCGTGGTGTGGCTCAGTTAGTTGAGCACTGTCCCATGCACCAAGAGGTTTCTGGTTCGATTCCCAGTCAGGGTACATACCCGGGTTTCTGGCTTGATCCCCAGTAGGAAGTATGCAGGAGGTAGATAATTGATGTTTCTCTCTCATCGATGTTTCTCTCATCAATGTTTCTATCTCTCTCTCCCTTTCCCTTCCCCTCTCTCTAAAAAAAATCAATAAAAACATATATTTTTAAAAATACGTAAAGAGAAGATGAAACTGATATACGATTCAGGAATAGAAAAATAGCAAGAAGGGAAATACTTTACTGGACTACAATTGAAGAAATGTAAAATTGAGTACGTAGGGACTTGTGCAAGTGGGTTCAGTCCTCTGGTGATAGAAATAGGAATGGTGAGGCTCAGAGAAGGGCATGGACTGTCAAAGATCACACAGCTTGTTAGTGACACACCTGGAATTGGAAACCAGGTTTCCTGGCTCCAGTGCTGATAACAGGACATCATAAAGTCTGCTGAAACTTGTTTTACTAGCATCACCTTTGTTTATTTAAAGCCAGAGATTGAGAAAAGAAAAAGCAATTCAATTAGTTATGATTCACCAAATTGTCCTCAATTCCTTCTCCCCCTGCCAGAGGAAGAAACTCTAGTCTGCTTGTCTCGTGGGAAGAACCTGCAAGGATGCCCACCTCAGACTCACCAGAGCAACCCCTCTGAGAATAGGATTTTATCTCAGTCTGTTGCTTCTTTTGCAGCTTTCTTTTCAGTCCTTAAACATAGGACAAAACAAATATTTCTTAGGTAGCCTGTGACTCTTTATTTGACTGGGTGGCAGATAACATTTTGAGGAATGAACTGCTATAGTCTCATTCCCCTCCCACACCCAGCAGACATGCACGTCCAGGATTACTTCTGTTCCCGGGTCCTTCCTCTCTAGTGCACACAGATGGGGCCTAATGCTTTCACTCACTGCTTCTAGGAAGAAATTCACAGTGGATGCAGGGCGCCAAGCCAACCATTTCTCCTTGTCACTAGAGAATAGCAGGGGACAAAGCTGGAAGAGTAACGATAGTCATCTTCTGAAGGTTCTAAATGCTAACTAGAAGACTTCCTTCTTGATCTTATAGGCCAGGAAGGCCAGAGGAGGTCTTTAAAGGGGAAATACCATGATCAGATTTAGATTTAGTTTAGAAATACTGGTTGAACTGTGGAAGAAGGGACAGCAGAGAGTAGGGAGACCAATTGCCAGGCTGCTGGGATTGTTAAAGGGAGAGTGCTGATGGCTTGACCTTGGACAGTTCCAATAAGGGCCAAAAAGGAGTTGGATTCAAAAGGGGGGAAAATAGAAGGGAGCCTGGGAAGGACATGGCTATGGTGTGAGAGGTGATGAGAGGGGCCATGAGGCTGGGGAGAGAAAGGGGTAGGGGAAGTGGAGGAAAGTGAGAATTCTGGCCTGAGAACTGTGGTGTATCTAGGAGTGTATGGGATGGGGGGTGGGGAGGCTGAGGGCAGAGGTGTGGCAGTATGTGGGGCAGTGGGGGAAAGGGAATGATGAGCTCTGCTTTGAGAGCGTCGGGTTAAGAAGCTTGTGGGACATGCCCTATAGGGAGCTGGAAACACAGGCCTGGAGTCACAGAGGGAATATAGCAGACCATCAGGCTTGCAAGCCAGGTGGTGATAGAAGCCATGGGCCTGAGGCTCAGATGGGTTTATGCCTAAACAAATGCCCAACATCCTAACCAGTATCTCTGTCCAATGCACTGTCACTGTATTAATCTTTCTAAAGCACGACTCAGACTCAATTACCCTACTGATATGCACGATGTTCAGTGGCTTTTTAAAAGGTTTCTGTCAAGGTCCTTCAAGACCTGGTTTCACATTGCTCTTCTAGAATTATTCCTTCTACATGCAAATACCCCTACACTCCTTATAAATTAAACTGTCTTTTCTTGAATGTGCTTTAATTCTCACACACGTCCTCTTTCTTCTACTTGGAATACTTCTCCTATCTCTTCCTGTTGAAATCTTACTGGTTCTTTAAAGAATCAAAGAAAAGCATTCCTGGTCACCCCCATATGTGGTCTTTTGGATTCTTATACCTCCTAGTTTGAATTGTGATAATACTTTTGCTCTGTGACACCCCTCTAGCCACCGCCACCACCACATACCTTGTGACTCTCCCCAGCTCCCAAACTTGTATTAACAGACAGGGACTGGCCCAGAGCGGGTCTGCCTGGGGCTGGCCTGTAATGTGTAAGTTCTTGACTTTGTGCAGGAAAGATTTCACAGTGTGAGTTCAGGTGATTTTGAGAGCAGGTTTATTAAAGCTGGATATAGTGAAACATGGAAAGGCTTAAGACAGGGGAAAGCCTAGCTGGGGTTGCTTTGGGTCACTGAGAAGTTAGACAAAAGAGTTCCTTGGAGACAGGTTCAGAGGGTTAGCCCTGGACTCATTGCTGCTTCCTCTTGCTCCCTTGGTTACACATCTCACGGGGTCCTCTAACTTAGGAGATGCGTGACTGAAACGGGAGGAGAGGAGGAAGGAAAAGGTGTGGCTTTGCTCCCAAGAGGGAGAGCTGGCACTGGGACCCTCCTTTTGAGGGTTTTAAGAGCCAGGAATTTAGGGGAGGTTTTAGGGGAGAACCTCAATGAAATATTCATCAGTTTTCCAGGTGTGCTCTTTCAGGGTCATGGTCTCCACTGATTGGTCAGCACCAGGGCAGAGGATCCTTAGTCAATGCAGATCTGGTTTTGCTGCTTTCCTGGGCTTGGAGCTGAAATTCATCAGAGGCCTAGATTTTATTAATATCTCTAGGGAGGAAAGGTCAGGAGAGGGTCTGAACTGCATATGGAAGGTCAAGGGGTCTACACTGAATGACCAGCACTATGCCAGGGAAGGAAAGGTCAGGCACTGGTTTTGACTCTGGGGGCGAGATCAAGCACTAGTTTTGACCCTTGCTAAGCACCTGGGGCTTTCTGCCCTAATGACCTTTTGTAGCTGCTGTAAATTGCTTGGCCAGTTTGTTCAGCAATTTGTACTAGCTTCCCCATTCTATAATACTTGCCAAGGGATTTTCCTAGCTTCTTTCTATTCTGCCTCACTTTCATATTACATGCCTCAAGAAAGGGCAGAATGCAGAGTTCAAATAGTTCAGATCTTGGCTCTTGACTTTTAAAAGTCAAGGATGTGGGTTACGAGAACCTGGACTTTTGATATAATAAATAATAGATTTGGAAAAATAGGTTAAGCCCTAAGTTTCCTTACCCTCAGATTAGATGAAGATTCTCCAGACTGGGAGAGGTGGGAGTTGGAAGGACATGATGAACGAGAGAAATTGATGGGGCTCAGGATGGAAGAACCAGGCCTGGAGGGGAAAAAAGAGAAACCAGTCTCCATGGAACATGCAGGCTCTGCTCTGGTGGGCCCTGGCTGGCACTGGCACCTGAGTACTGCCTGCAGACCACCCAGTTTCCTTCCCAGCAAGTCTGCATTCCACCAGCACATTGTTGGTGTTGAGGAGCTACATCAGCTCGCCTCCTGTTGGGACACTGCCATGGACCATCCATCAAGAACCACTCCTGGCAGTGCCCAGAGGCTCTGCCTAGTCTCCATCTGGCTTGCTCATGGGGACAACTCCCTTTCTAGCAGCCTGGGACTCTCTTAAGATGAAGTGTGGAATCCCAGACTCCCAGAGGACTGCTGGTGATGTGAACTTCTCTTCGCCATATCTATACTTTTGTGGCATTGTATAGAAACAGCCCAGATTTCTCTCTTGCAGAACTAAACCCTGTTACTTCTCAATTGGCATGAGATGAAAATCTTCCTGGTACTGCAGATATTTATCACTGCTCATATCTTCTGTTTGCCTCTCCAGATGTACTCTCTTCTCTTCTCCGTCTGCTCTCTTCCCAAAGGCTGGTCAGTGTGGGCTTCAGGCCTCTGGGCTTCCCGTTGGGTTCAGCCAAGGGGGAGCCCTGGCAGAAGGTTGCAGGGAGGGGAAGGTATAGCCAGGGCATTTATTCTCCTGCTGCTTCTCTTCTTGGTTGTTCTCTCAAGGGAGCCCTTCCCGAGTTCTTCTCTCCTGAACTCCTGTAACCTCCCCCTCCTCTGCTCCTCCCAAAAAGGGGCGGTAACAATTCCTCTGTTGCCAGCCACATCAGGATACTGTGCTTAACTCTTGTTCCCCTACCCTGGGGGTGGGGAATCTTTTATCTGCCAAGAGCCATTTGGATATTTATAATACCATTCACAGGCCATATAAAATTATCAACTTAAAATTTTCCTGCTATATTTGGTCAAACATTTAATCAACTCACCCCTAATGCCTTGGCAGAGACAGAACAAATTATTTTTATAGGCCTTATATGGCCCTCGGGCCAGACATTCCCCACCCCTACCCTACACCCTGCCTATATTTTCCTAACTTGTGCCTCGGTTAAGCCTCCTTGAGTTATCCTAATTCAGATGGGACATTTGCTTTCCTGCTGAAATACTGTTGCAAATTATATTTTTCAAAGGTGGTTAAAACAATATCTCCCATCCACATGCTGTTCTTATAATGTGACTTTGACAATTCTCCTTTAAGAGGAAGTGACACTGTGACTTCTGAACTAATCATAAAAGATGATACAGCTTCTGCTTCATTCTCTTGGGGCACTCATCTTTGGAACCCTGAAATGTTATGTAAACAGTACATACTCAGGCAGCCATCTTGTGAGGAAGCCCAAGATGGCCCACATGGAGAGGCCCTGAGACTATATGAAGAGAGATTCCTGTCTAGTCTCCATCTGCTTCAGTACCCCCTATCTGACAGCAGCTAAAGAAGAGACTGGAGTCCTAATTGCCTAGCTGAATTCCTATTCCATAGATATTATGAAAGATACTAAAATAATTGTTATTTTAAGATACATAATTAATTGTTATGTATCAATCAATTCTTAGGACAGATGTTACACAAACATTTCTCCCTTCTGTTAAGTTTCCTGTGATGTAGGGATCATGCCTTATTTTATTTCCTAGAGCAGCTATCACACAAGAGTTCATTCATGAATATTAGTGAACGGATTCAAAGGATGTGACTGATTTGAGTTTTGGTCCTCAAGGAAGATTTGAGTGTTCTGCATGCTTGGGAAATAAGAAAATGGAGAACATTGCACCCTGGCTGATTGGGCATCTTCTCAACCACCAAAAAGTTGCCAGTTGGATTCCTGGTTGGGGCTTGATTCCCACGTAGGAGGGAGCAGATTGATTTTCTCACATCAAGGTTTCTCTTGCTCTCTCCCTGTCCTTTCCTCTCTCTCTAAAAAATCAATTTAAAAATCTTAAAAAAGAAAATGGAGAACATCGCATTATTGACTACATGAAGGCAAACTGTGGATTCTGCTTCTTATGCTTACAAATATGCCTCTTTGAACTCTAATGACCAGGAGTTGATTTTCCTCAGATTTAAGATCTTCTTTTAAAATAATATTTGCATTAAGAAGTAGAACTAATTGTGCCAAAATGAGATTATGGACTTTCCCAAAGATTTAGCTAAAGCCCAGTACTTAAATGTGTCTCTCCCCCCCCCCCCCCCCCCCGTTGTTCTCTCTCTCTCTCTCTCTCTCTCTCTCTCTCTCTCTCTCTCTCTCTCTCTCTCTCTCTCGTGTGTGTGTGTGTGTGTGTGTGTGTGTGTGTGTGTGTGTGTATGTGGTCAGTTCAAGACCAGAAAGAGAACTGTCTCAAACTGGGGAAATAGGGTTACATGTGAGGAAAGAGGCCATTGCTTGGATCACATTCCTGAGATGATGGGTTTGAAAAGTGGGTGTGCCAGAAATTTCCTGGAAGGTTTATTTTTGCTGAGTTTTAAGCCTGCCTTCAGACCATTACAGCTCTTGGAGAATGCCAGTTTGTTGAAACATGCAGAGAGCCAGCTGTCTCCAGAAATGAGGCTCTCTCTTGCCAGCTGAGAGTTTTGTGGTCTGGCTCGCCTGTGTGCCTGAACACTTCACATTTAAAGCAAGTCTTAAGAAAGGGTCAGAAAGATGTGCTGTCCAGAGGCAGGGCTGATAGGAGTTCCTCTAGACGAGGGCCTCTCCTTGCGGGGAGCTTGTGGAAATGCAGATTTTGACTTGGGCCATCTGGAGGAAGGCGGACACTGCAGCTCTCACCGGCTCCCAGTGCAGCCCGTGCTGGTTCCCCGCTACACTGGAGTGGCCTGGCTTACTCACCCGGGGAAAGTCCCTGCTCTGAACTACCTCCATTGGGAAGTCCTCTCATTGGGGCTCAAAGTTTTATAATTGTTATTTCAAGGATCTTCTAGTAAAATGAAAATGTCTTTGGGTTGGGATGGGGTACAAATTGGGTCTCCACCTGAATTTGGTCAGCTAATGTCACTGGTATTTAAAATAAAAATGTATCATAATAACAACTAAAATTATTATTGAACGATTACAATTATTATTGACATTGACCCTTTGCTGAGCTCTGTGGTAAGGGCTTTGTGATTTATATCAACTACTCTAATCCTTACTATGTCTTGGTGAGGCAGGTTCTATTGTGCCCTTCTACACATGAGGAGACTGAGGCACAGAAAAACTAAGTTCCTTGCCCAAGGTCAAACAGCTGGTGCAGAGCAGCACTGTGATGGACTCAGACATCGAAGCCTAGGTCTGAGGAGGAGAACGTGGGAGGCCCCTGTAGGTAGTGGGAGGGTCAGGTCCTGGAGGAGGCAGGGGCAGATGTGATGGCGCAGCCTTGCCAACCTCTTAGTACTTCCAGGGACAATGTGACTGGCTATGTGTTTGGCTTAAACTGCTATTATTTTGCCCACATTAAACGATTTATTTATTTAGCATTTTCTGAACATGCAATGGTGCACTAGGCACTAGGGTAACAGCAGAATATGCCATTTCCCTGCCTTACAGGATGAGTTCGGAGTTTCTTGGAGAAGGTTGAACTGCATCAGTGCCAGGATGAAAGAAACAAACAGGCTGATAATCTCACTGTTATTTTCATGGACCCAGACTAGACATGCAAGGGCCGAAGTTTCAAAGTCTCTGCCCCAAACACTTAACTGTCTCAAGGATCTGGTTGGTGTCTTCAGTGGCATCTTGGTTGAAAACCCTTGGCATATTCCTTCTTCCTCTTTCTTTGCTGATGCCGTGCCCTCCTTCTAAAGTACATTTCAGCCCATTTCTTGTTGTCTAAATTCTACTGAAGGAATAAGTTACATCCTCCAGGAAAGCTGTCCAGATCCCCAGCACACACATTACTCAGGCCTGCAACTCATCTGGGGTGACCAGTTGTCCCAGCTTGCCCAGGACTGAAGAATTTCCTGGGGCATTGCATTTCTATTGTTGTATAACACATGACTACAAACTTAGCAGTAGAGACAACACTCATATTAGCTTGTAGTTCCCAAGGCAGAAGTCCAAGCATCTGCTCAGACTCTCAAAACCTGAAATTTAGGTGTCCCCCAGGCTAAGTTTCCATCTGGAGGCACTGGGTAAGAGCCATTTCCAAGACCATGGAGATGGTTGGCAGAATCCAGTTTCTCCTCTGGCTGAGATCCCCATTTCCTTGCCAGCTGGCATCTGGAGGCCACTTAGCTCCTAGAGCCACCCGAATTCTTTGCCAGGTGACCCCCAACATCTTCAAAGCCTCCTTTAATCCCTTGTGTTTCAAATCTCTCTGCCTTCTCTGTCTCTGACCGCAATCCCTAGATTTAAAGGGCTCCACTAATAAGGTTGGGTCCACCCAGCTAATGCATCTTAAAGTCAACTTATTTACCCCTGCTAAGTGCCTTCACAGCAACACCTACATTGAATGTTGGATTGAATAACTGGGTGAAGCTGTGGGTACAGCAGGAACCAGGAATTTGGGGAGTCATCCTAGTATTCTGCTTACCCCATCTGGGATGAATCAACCACTCCTGGGGCTTAAGAACTGGGACAGTCCCAAACAACCCGGGGCTGTTGGTCACTCTGTTAGCTAGTTGAGCAAGGGCAGGCATTGGTTATTCACCTCTTGTCCTCATTTCTGACCCTAACCCACAGCTCTGCACACAACAGGTTCTTGGTAAGATGCACTGTATCTTGGTCTAAAGGCAGCTGACATTTCCCCACATGCACCAGTACCACATATAGTGTCGGGAGAAGGGGCATAGCGCTAAGACTGTGGGTGCCAAGTCAGACAAACCTGGATTCAAATTCTAATTTACCAACTTTGTGATCTTTGACTAGACAAACTCTCAGAGCCTCACATACATATTTTTAAAGATATATTTCATTGATTTTTTACAGAGAGGAAAGGAGAGGGATAGAGAGTTAGAAATATCGATGAGAGAGAATCATCGATCAGCTGCCTCTTGCACACCTCCTACTGGGGGGATGTGCTCGCAACCCAGGTACATGCCCTTGACCAGAATCAAACCCGGGACCTTTTAGCCTGCATGCTGATGCTCTAACCACTGAGCCAAACCGGTTTTGGCGAGCCTCACATGTTTTTTCTTCTATAAAACAAGGACGATAACAATACCCACCTAGCCATGTTGCCATGAGGATGGAATGAAATCATGTACATTAAACATTGAACTTAAGCACCCCATGGAAGCAGTTCTTCTTATTATCATTACAGCAGAGCCAGTTGAGTGCTGGCTAACAGGAATTACCTGCGGTGCCATCTCCAGACAAGATGCACAGGTAGGGGCTGTCTGGTTGACCATTCAGGGTGCCTGGCGCTGAGAATAACAGAAGGGTTTTCCTGCAGTGGTGTCCTGGCTGACCCAGGTAACTGAGCTCGACTCTGCACATTCCTTTGGCAGTTTGGCAAGAGAAACACATCTTCCTTCAATTTAAAACTTTTGGGTGGTACAGCAGTACAGATGTTAAATATTTTCTGTGTATGGCTCCAGCGGGTAGGGGGCGGGGCAGTCATTCCGAGCCCTTTGAACATCTTCGCGGCCTGTCTGGATGAAAGGTGCATGTTGAATGTGGCATTTTATGAAATTAAAAGAAAACAATTTTCTGCTAAAACAGCTGTGGGGTCCCCGCCGACTGGAGGGATGTCTCGAAGCAGTCCGTGGTCCTCAGGGCAAGGGGCCTTTTTGGAAAACATCTGGAAACTGCACATCCAACTCCAAAACGGCAAATCAAGTACCAAGTTGTTTATTGAGAAATCCCTCGGTTTCAGGGCATTCTGTTGAAAAAAAAGAAAAAAAAAAAAAAAAAAAAAGCCTTCTAGTGCAGACTTGTGCCATGAAAAGTGTACTAAGGTGTGTGGGGGGGGAGGGGGGGTTGTTTTGATTAAAAATCATTTCAACTGTGAATGGTTCTTTACAAAACAGCACACAGACTCAAACAAAGGCCACCCCAGCATCCCCTTCTCCTCTTCCTTCCCCTAAAGCACGCGGCTTTAGCTTTCAAGGGGGGACTTACTGCCTTAGTCCCGGATTCGGCAAACCAGGTGGTCACACAATCAGCAAACCAATAACAATCACAGACATTGCAATTTTCTACTTCGCTGCCATAAACAAACACTAAGCATTGGGGCAAGGAAGGCCTGGGACCAGCAGCCTGAATAGAA
Source organism: Pipistrellus kuhlii (assembly GCF_014108245.1). NCBI lineage: Eukaryota > Metazoa > Chordata > Mammalia > Chiroptera > Vespertilionidae > Pipistrellus > Pipistrellus kuhlii. The sequence goes on along the minus strand of NW_023425515.1, from coordinate 45,057,947 downwards.
AAGAAAGACAAACAGAGCTGTGTCCCGAGATTTCCATGAGGCCTCAGGCAAGGAACAAAAGTAAAGCTTCCTCCCTTCCTTCACCGTAAATGTTCCAGGGAAGGACCCCTAATACCTGAGCTTAGCGGGGCTCAGCGAACTGCAACAGGCCCCAACAAGGGCCGGTGTGACCGCCACAAGAAATCACTTTGGTAAATGGCCGGGAGATAGAGGCGTCCCTCACTCCCTGCCACCCCTACACTGCCACGAGACGATATGTAAGGAGTTGAAGTTGAGGGAAAATGCTTTTTTTTTTTAATTGCCTTTTCAATTCTGTTTCTGTGTGTGGGTCGTACTTCCCTTCACGGGCATTATTTTTTGAAGTCTTCTGAAGTCCGTGAGCTGTCCCGTCTTCCTTTTCCTTGTGACTTGAAAGAAAGTTTTGTCTCCCAAAGACTTTGATGTAATTTATAGAACCTTTTTTTAGTGGTTGTCTCTGGGCCAGAGAGGACTTCAGAGGTCATTTAAGTCCAGTGGTGACCTAACAGTAATGTTGAACGGTAACAGGCTAATCAGCAGCACCAGCTTGGAGGGTCCTGCACCTATGAGATCAGAAGTAGGGGCTGGCTCAGAAAGTGTGTTTAAACGCTCCTGCCCCTCATCCCGCCCTTGGTGAATCTGTGGTTTATGGGTGGATACACACCTGGAATACACATATACATACACAAGAGGTCAGAAATCTACTCCTCACACGATCACCCTCCATTTATAAACGTGAAAAATGAGCTCCTGAAAGCGAGGTCACAGTCTGTCCGAGGTCATCTGAGAGGTTAGTGGCAGGCTCTCCCGACTGAGTCCAGGGCTGTGGCGTTGGCCTGGCAGTCCCTGAAAAGCTCTCCTCCTTGGCCGGCCGAGGCCTGGGACGTTTCCCAACAGCTGTGTGCAGGGGATTCAGACTCCAGGGCTCAGGAGTGGTCCCTCAGTGATGGGGGGCATGGGGGAAAAGCACAGTTTGAATGTACAGGGAAGTTGAATTGTGATGACCACAGTCACATCACCAAAGTCCACTTGGAAGCAACTCAGCTCCTTGCCCGACTGACTGACTCCATCTGGCTCAGTATCCTCTGGGTCATTTCTCTTGTTTGTCCAAGATTAATTGCTGTAGCTGAATGTGCGACTCACAGTAGCAACAATATCATTACTGGAAGAACCCCCCCCCGCCCCCCCCCCCCCCCCCGGCCCGGCTCTATTTCTTTCTTTCTTTCATTTTAAAGAAGAAAAAGCAGTTTTTTCCTTTAGCCAATAATCCTTTGAACACCTCCCTCCCTGCCCTCTAGTTAGTTGAGGGCAGGCAGCTATATGCCCTAGATTTGCACCTTCTTTCCTTACTTAAAAAAAAAAAAAAAAAAAAGCTGTAATCAATCGCCATTGCTGCCAGCTTGTCATCACAGTCTTCCGGAACAGGGGGGTTCAACTCTGAAGTTCACATGAAATAGTTTAATCAGAATCTAGGAAACCAGTGGCCCTATTTAGTACCATTTCTTCTCTCTTTTTTTTAAAAATAAATTTTTATTGTTCATATTATTACAAATGTTCCTTTCCTCCCCGCCCCCTCCATTGCTCTCCTCCACCAGGTTCCCACCCCCCATTGTACTCCTCCATAGGTGCACAGTTTATGTTCAGTCTCTTCCCACCTCCCCCTCTCCCCTTTTCCCTAAGAATCATCAGTTCACTCCCCTTCCATACCTCTGATTCTATTATATTCAACCGTTAATATTGTTCATCAGATTTTTTTTTAATTTCCTTGGTTTTTAGATTCACTTGTTGATAGTTACGTATTGTTGTTCATAGTTTTTATCTTTATTTACTTTCTCTTCCGAAAGAACCCCCTTCAGCAATTCATATAATTCTGGTTTGGCGGTGATGAACTCCTTTAGCTTTTTTTTTATTAGTGAACCTCTTTATCTGGCCTTCGATTCTGAGTGATAGCTTTGCTGGGTAGATTATCTTTGGCTGTAGGTTCTTACTATTCATCACCTTGAATATTTCTTGCCATTCCCATCTGGCCTGCATGGTTTCTGTTGAGAAATCAGCTGACAATGGTATAGATGCTCCTTTATAGGTAACTATCTGCTTTTCTCTTGCTGCTTTTAATATTCTCTCTTTGTCTTTTGCTCTTGGAATTTTAATTATGATGTGTCTTGATGTGGTCCTCTTTGGATTCCTTTTGTTTGTGGTTCTGTGTGCTTCCTGAACTTGTAAGTCTAATTCTTTCACCAGGTGGGGGAAGTTTTCTGTCGCTATTTCTTTCAGTATGTTTTCGATATCTTGCTCTCTCTCATCTTCTGGGACCCCCGTAATTCTGATGTTGGTTCGCTTGAAGTTGTCCCAGAGGTTTCTTACATTATCTTCAATTTTCTGGATTCTCTTGCCTTCTAGCTTCTGTGGAGGAGTGTCTTCTGGCTCTTTATGTTCCAAATCTTTGACTTGATTCTTGCGATCTTCCATTCTGTTTTTAGGACTCTGCATAATATTTTTTATTTCAGACAATGTATTCTTTATTTCTTGTTGATCCCTTATCATTTCTTGTTGATTCCTTATTAATTCTAGTTGATCCCTTTTCATATCCTCATAGGTCTTATCGACCTTTTCTAGGAAATTCTTGAAAAACCTTATAAGGGTAGATTTGAACTCTATATCCAGTCTCTTTTTGTCCTCCATGTCTTTCGTTTGTGATCTATTTTGTTGTCTCGGCATTTTCGAAGCTTCCCTGATGGGACGGGGTTTCAGGGTGGAGCCTATAGCCTCAGCTTCCGTCAGCCCTGCCCTATGCGGTTCCTGAGTCTCAGTAATCCCCAGGGTCCTTCAGTACTCGTTGCAAGCACCTCTGAGAGAAAGATGCCCTCGATTTTTGCCTGCTACCAAACAGTATAGGCTCTCCCCCAATGAGTCCGGAACTGGGGTTCAGTTCAGTTGGAAGTGGAGTTGGAGGTGGCATTCAGAGCAGTCCGGAGCCTTTGTCTCCTTTCTGTCAGGGCAATTCCTCAAAACAGCCAGCCGTCCCTTCTCTGCTCACAATGTGCACACCTCCAGGACCTCCTTTCGCCGCTCCCGCGGGGTTCCGCCTTACAGCCTAACTCTCTATGGATGAGCCTGGGTCCCCGGGGTCTGGCCTAGAACTGGGATTCAGAGCAGTCGGAACTGGGGCCCAGCACAGTCAGAGCTTTTATCTCCTTCTAGCTAGGGAACGTCAGCCAGGCACTCAGCCGCCCCTCCTCTCCAGGTCCATTCTCTTCGTGCGTCGCGTGTCTCCATACCTTAGGCTTTTACAGCTCCTCTGCTCTTCCTTCTGGTTTTCTCCTTGCTTCTCGTTGTAGAATTTTCAGTCAGTCAACTTTCCTGTAGTTCTGGGTAATGTCCATTTTATATTTATATTAGTTGTATTTTATTGAAATTGTTGTGTGCGGCTGTGGCTAGGTGTTTATCTGTGCAGCCATCTTGGATTCTCTCCTATTTCTTCTCTTCCTACCATCTCTTTCCCTCCCTCTTTATTTTTTCTCCTTTCTTCCTCTTAGACTTTTTGTTTTTTCCCTTCATCCTGCACTGTGGTTTTCCTCTCCTTCCTTTTTCTTCCTTCCTTCCTTCCTTCCTTCCTTCCTTCCTTCCTTCCTTCATCAGCATCATCATCATCATCTCCTTCCTTAGAGCTGGCACACAGAAGAGAAGGAGAAGGGGAGGAGAAGGGGTAGGAAGAGAAGAAACTGGTGAATGAGTGAATATGAGAGCAATTAGGATGATCACAGCTCTGGTATGGACCCCAGGGTGGAGGTCTGGGCTGGTATAATCCACAATCGAACTGCTGAAGTGGTGGGCATTTTTCTGGAACTTCCTCCTGCTGCATCCCATTGGATGTGGGGATGCTACACAAAGGTCATAGGTAATTGCGATAAGAGATTGAATTTGATACTGAGCCAAAGTTCTCTTCTTCCTTTCCCACCACCCAATCTCAGTGATCATTTTTATTCCTATAGTAGATGGACGTCGGCTGCAGCTTGAGGGGCCTGAATATACCTAGACTAGTGAAAATAACTCCCTCCAACTTCTTCCCCAAGCCAATTTCTTCTCCCACTAACTTTTGTTTAAAGCACCACAATTTTGTAACCTGGGGTTCTCCTGCATTCAGCCATGCTGAGCCACATTGCGGATGGAGAGTTGGTGGAGCCACATCTTCAGGGGTGCTAAAGTTGAGACTTTAGTCAGAAGACAGCTAAGGCCTGCCCAAGTAATATTGCTTTAAGTTTTAATTTTTTTAAAATCTACACAACATATAAATTAGTTTTTAATTTAAAAACTTTAAAGAAAATGTAAATTTAGAGTTAAAAGCAAAAGCTTCACCCTTCCTTTACCCTTACACCAATCACAATCGTACCCCCCTATTCTACCCACAGGAATATATTTGTACCCTTATGAATATATACTTGCCATATATATATTTTTAAATATACTTTTATTGATTTCAGAGAGGAAGGAAGAGAGAGAGAAAGATAGAATCGGGGAGACGTCCGCTGAGTGCACGGGAAGTCTGTGCTTTTCCGAGTCACTCTCTTCCAGTCTCGGAGCGGTGGTCGGCATGGCCCATGGAAATCGAAGAGAACTTGCCCGCCAGAAAAACATGAAGAAATCCCAGGAAATTAGCAAGGGAAAAAGAAAAGAGGATAGCTTGACTACCTCTCAGAGAAAACAGAGAGACTCTGAGATCATGCAACAAAAGCAGAAAGCAGCTAATGAGAAGTCTATGCAGACAAGAGAAAAAGGATGACTGACAATTTGGAAAGCCTGGGTGCTACTGCCAACTAGGTGTATTTTATAAGCTCTATGATCAAGATTTTGTAGAGTGAACAGTCATTACATATGTTATATCTTTATAAAAACTTTTACACTTTACCTTTCAGTCTGACTTAGTATAATGTTTCAGAATCTTTCTTCAAAGAATAAAACACTAACCGTGCCCCCCCCCCCAAAAAAAAAGATAGTATCATCAATGATGAGGGATAATCATTGATTAGCTGCCTCTTTCATGCCCCACACTGGGGATCAAACCCACAACCTGAGTAGGTGCTCTGGTTGGAAACCTGTGACTTCCTGGTTCATAGGTTGACAAGCAGCCACTGCGCCATACCAGCTGGGCTATTTGCCCTATATTTTTGCTGAGTTGAAGGGTACTTTTGTTTCTATAGAAACTGCTAAGTTATACCCTCAGAAAGACAAGCCACCACCACCCATAGAGCCTGAGTGCTCAGGGGTGGGGTATGAACACTGCCTGTCCTCAGTGCAAGTGCTGGCCATCAGCCTGTGGTACTGAAGCGAGACCCAAGAGAGAGGACTGAAAAGTCAGTGAGTAGGTGTTCGTCAGTTGTCATGAATGTCCTCGACGACCTGGCTCTACTTGCCGGTTGGTTCCTGCACCAACACAGGAACATGGTTCAAAGCGGCCCAGCTCTGTGGTTAGTTGTGATGTTTGCTGAGATGAGCTCCTCTTCGTGATGCCTTTTAAAATTTCTCTTGGCTATTTTTTTTTTAGACTCTCTGAGATAAAGTTTGTGCAACAGGCTCTGATTTCTCAGTGATAGATTTCCTCCTCTGGTGAAAGCAATCTGCCTTCCCTTCCTGAGGCATCTCGGTGACCAGGTCCATGGGCTATTCTTTAGATCACTCTTCTGACTTAACTAGTCAGAGTCAAAAATAAAATGACCATGCGGAATAAAAGTCTGAGAATGCAATACGAGGGGAAAATGGTAGGTGGAAAGAGAAACCTCTCAGCCGGCTGTGTCCCATTCAACAAAGGAGAATATTAGGATCCAGAGAGGTGAAGTGATGTGGGGGAGGCAGATGGGGAGAGGGTGGCAGATGGGATAAGGGGCTCCACCCAGAGCAGCATCCCTCATGCCCACCTGCCCCACAGGCAGCCTGTGTTTTGGTGCTTTTGTGATGGGCACAGCCCTACATCCTTCAGGGCACATTCACACTATTCGGTGTTCCCTGCCTGCTCACCTCACAGACCAAGTAAAGGGAGATGAGATAGTGGTGGGAAGTGTCTGAGTCAGTACGTGTCCTCAGGCGCTTCTGGAGACATGCTTTAGAAGCTCCCTCTCTAGCATCACCTGGAATATCCTTCACTTGTTTCTCTTTACCCTCTGCCTGACCTCCCTTCCCAGTAACAGGAGGTCCAGGAGCAGGGACGTTGTTTTGTTAGCGACGATGTTCCCACGTGCCTAGAACAATGCCTGGCACCTAGCTGCTCAGTAAATGTTTGTTTTGTGACTGATGCACCGGGCGGGCGACGGTTTAGTTTGGCTGCAATAACAGAAACACCGTAGACGGGGTGGCTTCTAAACAACAGAGGTTTGTTTCTCACGTCTCTGGAAGCTGGAAAGTTCCAGGTCACTGCACTGTAGATTTAGTGCCCGGTAAGGGCCGGCTTCCTGGTTCTCAGAGGGCTGTTTCCTCACGGTGGTGGAAAGGACAAAGGAGCTCTCACAGGTTCCCTTTCGTGAGCCACTCATCCCATTCCTGAAGGCTTCACCCCCAGGACCTGATCCCCTCCCAAAGGCCCCACCTCCTCCAACCATCACACTGGAGCTGTGTTTTTAAAAATATATATTTTATTGATTTTTTTTACAGAGAGGAAGGGAGAGGGATAGAGAGTTAGAAACATCCATGAGAGAGAAACATCGATCAGCTGCCTCCTGCACAACCCCTACTGGGGATGTGCCAGCAGCTAAGGAACATGCCCTTCACCGGAATCAAATCTGGGACCTTTCAGTCTGCAGGCCAATGCTCTATCCACTGAGCCAAACCGGTTTTGGCAAGGAGCTGGGTTTTAACATATGCATTATTTTAGGGAGACACAAACATTCAGACCACAGTGACAGGGGGAGCTCTTGTGCGTTTGCAGCCTGTTTCTCCAGGGAGAGGAAGAAATTGATGGCAGCCAGTGCCACAGCCCTATCAAGGTGGGAATCGGGGCAGGGTGTGAAGACAGAGATTGAAGACAGTCTCAGGAGTCTTGGTACCAGGGCACAAACACGTCACCCAAATAGCCCCCAGGCATTTCAAAAATTCTTTCCATCATTCATTGGTTTTCTTTCCAAAACCTCCAAATGCTGATATTGTTTATGAACTTGAGTTCCTTTTTTTTTTTTTAATGCCTTGCCACTGAGTGAACAAAAACAATGGAGCTCACACCAGAAGACGGTTGGAAGTTGCGTTAGGTGGTTTCACCTAAGTTCACCAGGCAGTTTAGTAGCGGAGGAGGAAATGGTGTGGTATGGACAGGTTTTGGTTTACTGAGAGTTCGGCCAAGTTCAGAGGAGATTTGACACGCATGGCTTGCCATCCTCTTCTCAGGACCAGGAAAAAAGGAACTACAGACACCTTACCCCTTCAGTTAGCCTTGGGCTCAGCTATAAATGGGGTGGCAGAGAGCTAGCTTACAGGGCTGGAGGATACAGGAAGCTGATGAGGTGGATGGACCTCTGGCCTGGGGGGAGTTGCCGAGGTGTAGGGTTGTTCTCATTATCACGAGACCTGATTTCTGCCTGGTGAGGGTGGCGTATACCCAATGGCAGGATGGTTTACTGAGTTATTCATTTGGAATTTATTCTTGCTGTATTTTTTCCTCTCTCACTTGAGGAAGGTAGATAGATAGGACTTTGGGTTTCCATGTTTAAGGATTCTTTGGGCCTTGGAATTGAAAACAGTGGTTTACAGGATCCTTCTCTCTCCCATTCTGGCCTGGCCTTAGAGATCCTGCTATGGCTAACTGGGGAGGAGGCAGCAGGGAGACTGGGAAGCAGTGAGTGAGAGAAGGGGAGGGGAGAAGGGGCTAGAGAAGTTTGGGGTTCCAGGCCCTTACTTCCTCCCCTCTCAGGCCCCTGGGGTAGAGGCAGAGCCTCAGTGGGCCCAGGGCCCCTTTTTCTACAGAGGGCACAGCCCTGGAGCAGGTGAGATGCCAGCCTGCAGTGATCTTGGGCTGTGGGGACATGAATAACCAGAGGCCCTCACAGCTGCTCCATTTGCACACATTAGGCCCTTGCATGGCCCCCAGGTGGGTGGGGCAACTGCCTCTTCCAGAATGAGCTCCATTCACTCATGACTCAGTGGGAGCATTTGTCTACCAACCCAGTGAACTGGAGGCTCCTGATCAGAATTAAAAGTCATTTTAAAAACAATCATTTGGCATTTCTTTCAAGCTTACATTGGTGGAATAAAGCTCATCACCTGCTGCATGTAAAACACAGTATCTAACACATGCCCTTAGACAAAAATGTTAGTCAATAGCAACACCCCTGGGAGAGATGTGTCCTGAAAGAACCAGTAGGAACCAGGAAATCACTGTCCTCTTTTTTTTTTTTTTTTTTTGCCTCTGACACTAATAGCTCTGTGACCTCAAGTCAGTCACTTCCTCCATCTGTGCCTCCATTTACTTGTGGGTTAAATGAAGGGAACTGGGCTAGATTCCAGGGCCGTGTTACTGCAGATTTGGAATGGATTTGGAAAACACGGAATAATTATGAAACTGTATTCTTAACTAAGGGTATTGTTCAGAAGCTGTTTCTGTACTATTGATTTCTACTTCAAAAATAATTGACGTTTCAGAAAAGCACTTTCTGCAATTGCAGAAGACAACCCAAACAAGTGTGACATTCTGTCTCTGACCTGCTTCGGCAACACTTGTCCAGGCACTTACGGTCTCTCTGCCGGGATCTGGATCTACATTGGTAACATGTACTTTTGGGGATTTTCATTCTAAAAAGAAAAGCGCCTTTGAAAAAAGCCAATCTTCCCACAACAGGCTGAGCTTTAGCAGGGCTGGGGGAGTGTACACAGGACTGCATGAGGCTCTGTGTTTATGTTTTCCCAATGACTTCCAGATCAAATTTGCTGTGTTTACAAGATGGAGACACTTTTTCTAACCGCTGGCATTGCAGATTCAAAGGGGTGGGGAGAGGGGAGAAGACCCCAGCTGGGCCCTCTGCTCCGAGTTATCCATGTCTCTGATGACGGATCCGTGTTGCCTCAGCAGGATGGGCGGCCTGCTCAGCAGCCGCCTGTAGACACTGGTTTTTCACTTAAATCTAATCAAGATGCCAGGTTATTATTATTATTATTTTAAACTTTAAGCCTCAGGCCCAGAGATGGGACCCCATGCTTGACAACTGCTTTACTGTTCCCCCTGTCTCTCTCAGTTCTTGCCGCTCCCAGACCCCCTGAATCTCCTCTTGAAGTTTCTCTTAATTTCCTTGAATCATGAGCCGTGTTAACCTAATCCCAGAAGCCCCTGGGTGGCCACGAGGTTTGCAGGTCATCTGTTAAGGCAACCATTAGTCTTCCGCAAAACTTCCAACATAAGGTCTTGAATCTTTCACCTTGGAAAAGAAACTTATTCCTTTAAAACAGTCATTTCATTCAGATGGTTGTGTCGGATGTTTAATAAATACTTATAAGAGATGGTGCTTTGACCAGGGAATTGGCACCCCAACAAGCTGTCACAGCGTCCTTGCAGGGGTGGCGACAGTGGGCAATGGGGTACCCTGGCCCATCCGTCACTGTCATTCTTTTAGGGGGACCATAGCACGGAGGGAGAAGAGTGGATGTGCCTTCGGCAGCCTGACTCGGCAAGGAGCTGAGCCTCCAGCAGCACTGCCTGCGGCCCCTGGGCGGAGCCTGACTCTCTGAAGCACACTTTCTTCTTCTGCCCTCTTTCCTCTCGGGGGTCAGCCATGGTCCACAGGGCATGCCAGGCACAAAAGGACACTGCACCTAACGAAATTCCACGGACGTACCGTATTTTCTGGTGTATAAGACGACCCCCTAATTTTACAGTTAAAACATAGGTTTAGGCCTATATTCGCTGTATAAGACTACCCCCCACTTCAAAGAAAAGACTTTGCCGTCAAGATCTGCAGGTAATTTTTGTGCAATTTTGGTCTTTTGCCCCCAATTTTCTGTTGACTTTTTTTTGTCTCAAAAGTCGTCTTATACGCCGGAAAATACGGGTGAGATGTTTTGTGACCATCGGGCTCAAGCTTCTTGGGGAGGTGGCTAAAGGGGTCATGAATACTGTTTGTTGCTATGCAACTGGGGTTATTTGTAAAAGCAAGTTTAAAATTATTTTTTATCATGACAACACCAAAACTCAGACATGAGGTGTCCAGTGCCTCTATGCCAGTTGCCTCTATGGCAACTCTCCCATCCCATTTTATTGGGCTCTGCCATTACCATGGCCATTATCTCCCTCTCTGGGGTTCCAATTGTCTCTCTGTCGACTAGAGGGTTGGACTGGGTGGTGTAAAAGGAGCCTTCTAGCTCCAAAGTACTGAGTTATGCTCCATGGCTCTCAGGCTGATGTGTAGGAAGATAGGATTAGAGCAAGAAATGCAGACTCTCTAGTCATATCTCTATTAAAGGTGTTGTGTTTTTTTTTGTGTGTGTGTATGTTTGTTTGTCTTTTTAATGAATAAGCAAATGAAGACTTTATTACTAGGAACTCAGATCTAATTAATTTTAGTGACCATTCTTATTAGAGGTTTTGATTTCACACCCTTTCCCAGAAAAATTGTTTTACCACCTCTCCCCACCCACACAGACCACACACACATATGTGTATGCTTTATACACACATTTTTATTTCTGCCTCTCTCTCTCTTTCTTGGGTTTGATTGCAAGTGTTTTATTGTACACTATTTAAAAATTTTTTGAAGTTGAGTAAGCAAAAATATTATATTTCTAAAGACCAAAAGAAATTACTTATAAAGAAAGAGAACTGTGTTCCTTTGTGTATTTAGTACTGTAATCTTGTTCCTGCAACTCACAGCCCAGGGAGCTCTGCTGTCTGTTGATCAAATAACTCCTTGATCTAGATCTGGAGGTGTTTTTGTAGTCCTGACTCTGATGCTGGCTGCTGTGTGACCTTGGGACAGTCACTTGCCCTCTCTGGACCACAGCTACTTCATTTGAAAATGAAGGGTTGGAGCAGATTGTCCCTAAGGCACTTTCCAGGCTTAAGACTCTCCATGTAGGCATCTCACGTTATAAAACCCAACATTGAAAGAACTAATAAATAAAATCCACCCTCCCCAAACACCATTCCTACTTATGAAATAGGCCAGTAAAGGTAAAAATGCTTACACTGTAAGAAAGATTTTTTTTTAAGAATAGCTGCTTCAATCGAAATGATTTGATTTACGTGTAGCATTTCAAAGTCTCTCCTACCTCTAACTGAGACATTTTTGTCTAGTTGGACATTTCAGTGATGGTTCTTTATCCCTGGCAGCTGACCCTGCCACATCTATCAGACAAATTCCTGAGAAACATCTCTATAATGTTCAGCTGAAATCTCTAATGGGTGTGATCAAATCAGGCTTAATGTTCGCTCTGGTGAGCAGTCACTTTGAAAACACGTGTTGCTTTCTCATTATCATTTTATTTCTACCATTAGCCACATAAAAAATATAAATCACTGCTAACATCTTTCAGAATGAAGGTTAACCCTCTCACCCGACAGCTGATCATTATTGCAAGGGAGGATGTGGAGCATGGTGAGAAAAAGAGGGGACACAGAGTCAAGGGAGAATGCGCTGTGTGACCTTGGGTAATTCACTTCCCTCTCTGGGCCTCAGTTCCCTCGTATGGAAATGTGGGGACTCAGTTCCCTCATATGGAAACTGGCCTAGGTCCCTCCAAGGGGCCCTTTGGTGCTGATGTGCAAGGATGTTGAACAATAATTTCAGTTGTCACTGTGCTGTGGTGTATGAGAAAATTAGTGGATAGAGCGCCAGTCTGTGGACTGAGGGGTCCCGGGTTTGATTCCGGTCAAGGGCATGTCCATTGGTTGTGGGCATATCCCGAGTGGGGGGTGTGCAAGAGGCAGCTGGCCCATGTTTCTGGCTCTCTTTCCTTTCCTCTCTATAAAAAATCAATAAAAATATGATTAAAGAAATTAACCCCTAAAACATTTATGATAAAACAGTTTATGCTGGGGTACTGTGTACCAATCCTTGACATCTTGTAGCTTTAGAAGGAGAAAGGAAGCCACCATAATGGAGAAAAGTGGGGAGTTAGCAAAGGGATTTAATTATGAGCACTCCTCCCTCAATGTCCCCCAACAGCCTCCTTGCAAAGTGCCTCTGAGGAATTGCCCCGAGCCCTGGCTCTCCTAGTGGATCCTGCCAGAATCAGGACACGTCCGTAGGCAGGGAGGTCTCAAGGTCCTGGGGAGCAGGACATGCAAGTGTGGGTCTGGGGGACAGGTGAAAAGGGGCAACCGCCTTTAATGGTCTAGAGAGGGGCTTTCAGACTTTTTGAGACACCAAAGGCTTTTTAAAACTGAAATTTAAGGCAGGACCTAAGTATGTAAAACAGCTAGAAGTGGTGGTTAGCTGGCATGCATTTATTTTGTATGTTCAAATCTGTGACGTTTATTGCAAACCCCATGGGAGGTGGTTTGCTTTGCTTAGCACAACACTTTGAAATCGGAGAATACGGGTGACAGTTGTTGTCTTATCGGCCTCTGCACCTAATTAACTTCTCTAAGTTATGTCGTTGCATCATTGTTGTGGAGGATAGGAACGGAGCCACGCTGAAAGGGAGCCGAGTGGCCGTTGGAGAGGAACTTCCTGCATGTCTAGTTTTTCTTTACTTTCTGAACTGGACCAAACCACCAGCATTCCAGGGAGTCAGTGAGAAGGAGAAGAGCCTGTTTGTAAGAACAGATGAGATTGCACTTTACCAAAGACTCCATTGCTAAGCAATCGATGAAGTAGAAATCTAGCCTTCTTCCTGGTGACCAAAGATTGGCTAATCCACAAAGTATAAAATCTAAATGTACCTCACCTAGCACCAATAACTGTTCTTTAATAGAGCTTACCTCGTCTTCTTCCCTTTTACCCCTAAAACCCCAGAGTCTCTTTCCTGTACGGAGGGGGGGGGGGGGGGGGGGGGGGGGGGAGAAGGAGGGGAAGGCCTCAATTTGCTCTCCCCAGATTGCAATTGTTTGATCTCAAATAAATACTCCTTGCCTCTCATTCAGACTTTTTAATTTTAGCTTAACATTCCCAGGTGCAAATGGGAACTTTTCCCTGAGGGGACACTCCAAGTGTGCAGGGATAACAGACTTTTTTATTCTGAGGTTTGCCCTAAAATGAGTTTGAGAATGAGTTAGATGTTTCTGTTAGTGGCCCATGATGTGTTAATGTAGTATAATTCCATGGAAAATGAATGGTATTTAAAAAAAAAAAAAAAGAATTCACTCTTTTAAATGTTTTTTTCACTTTTTTAGAGGGAAAGGAAGTGAGGAGATAGAGAATCATTGATCAGCTGCCTCCTGCACACCCCCTAATGGGGATCAAGCCTGTAACCTGGTCATGTGCCCTAACCAGAAATACAATATAACCAGTGACCTCCTATTTCATGGGTCGACGCTCAACCACTAAGTCATACCAGCCAGGTGCATATTATTTCTTGTTTTAGTTTTTTAAAATATTTCTAATTATATTATGAAATATAGATTTAACCCTAATGCTTGTAGAATTTCCAAGTCAGTTGTGTGGAATGTCTTTGAGCAAAGGGCATAGAGAATTCTGGAGGCCTAAGGCAGCCCTACTGGGGGGAGTCTGGGGCGGGAGGGGGGTATGTTCTCTGTCACACAGAGGCAGGGAAAAGGGCCATGGTGAGCCTAGAGCTCCTGCCATTTAAGACTGCATTTTAAAGCCAGGTTCTTAAGATTTGCTGGATCTCTGTTACCCCCTTCTAATGGTTTCCTACTAGCTGGTAAAGTATATATATATTTCGTTGACTTTTCACAGAGAGGAAGGGAGAGGGATAGAGAGCTAGAAACATCGATGAGAGAGAAACATCAATCAGCTACTCCTGCACATCCCCCACTGGGATGTGCCTGCAACCAAGGTACATGCCCTTGACCGGAATCGAACCTGGGAACTTTCAGTCCACAGGCCAACACTCTACCCACTGAGCAAGACCGGTCAGGGCGAGTCTTTTTTTTTTTTTTTAATGCTCCACCTTCCCTTAGCAGGCTCCAGACCTCACCTGGAAAGACGGTGGAACCAGCACGTAAGAGGAGGCCAGAGAGCACCATGGAGGTGGGAGTGGTGGGCCCAAGATCACTCCGAGGAGAAGGCAAACCCTAGATATGCCAGGAGGGCCTCCAAAGCTGCCTTTCTCAACCCGCCTCTTATCCCCTAGCCCCGAGGTCAGCAAACTGCGGCTCGTGAGCCACATGCGGTTCTTTGGCCCCTTGAGTGTGGCTCTCCCACAAAATATCAAGGCCTGGGCGAGTCTATTTTGAAGAAGTGGTATTAGAAGAAGTTTAAGTTTAAAAGATTTGGCTCTCGCCGAAACCGGTTTGGCTCAGTGGTAGAGCGTCGGTCTGCGGACTGAAAGGTCCCGGGTTCGATTCCGGTCAAGGGCATGTACATTGGTTGCGGGCACATCCCCCAGTAGGTGTGCAAGAGGCAGCTGGTCGATGTTTCTCTCTCATCGACGTTTCTAGCTCTCTATTTCTCTCCCTTCCTCTCTGTAAAAAAATCAATAAAATATATTTTAAAAGATTTGGCTCTCTAAAGAAATTTCAATAGTTGTCCTGTTGATATTTGGCTTTGTTGACTAATGAGTTTGCCGACCACTGCCCTAGCCTGTCTCCTCTCAATGCCAACCCTGTAGGTTCTGGGCTGGGCTTCCTTTCTAATAATAAAGCCACTATTTCCTGAATGCTCCCATTGCCATGCTGTATATTAGGCACTGTGGGGGCGCAGAGATCCACAGGCTCAGGCCAGGCAACGCCCCCGCCCCCCCCCCTCCCCCCCCCCAGCGCTCACCCTCAACGGAAATGTGAACTGGGCCGCTCACCGTAAAGAGAAGCGGGGTTCCCGTGCTCCTCAAATATTATTTTCAACATCGATTCAGCTCGTGTCAAAGATCTTTTGATACCAATTCATTCTTTAAGACCCAGCAAGATCTATTTAAATGTTCACATTCTTCTCCCTTCACTCTCCTCTCCCCGCGCCCCCCCCCCCCCCCAAAGTGTGAGAAAAGACCCTTCAGGATGTCTGCTGATGATTGATGGCCTGGCTCTGTCTTTGTATTTGTTGGCCGGTAGTTTCGATCCAGATTGTTTCAAAATGGCCAGAGCAGCCAGCATGTGGTGTCTCTGAAATGGGAGGCATCAGGTCGCACGCTAGTCACATCAGACAACCGAGGGGATTACAGAAAACAATAACGTTATCTGACGTTTGTTCCTGGAAAATGAAGCCTTTACTTCTTGGGCAGCAAGGAACAAAATCCCAGGGAAAGCAATTTTGCAGAGGAAGAAAAAAAATGAAAGGAAGTAAGGAGTAATGTCTTGTCTCAGCCCATATACCATTTCTGCTTTCCCAGGGGTCCCCAGCAGTGGAGGGGGGCTGGGAACCATGCTTTCCATGTCCTTGCACATGAACCTTCCGCACAGCCTCACTGAATCGCAAAACGTCTGCTACGTGAGGGAATGGGACTTCGCGAGTGGGTCCCTGTCTCTGAGCCGACCCCCAGGAATGGTTAAAGGTGTGAATGGCATGGAAGATGAGAGAGGAGGTCTGTGAGCAATTTTCAATATTTCAAAGAGGTTGACGGCAGTTCCTCATTTGCCTGGCTGTGGGTTGCAGTCTCATCAAAATGCCCCCGTTTCTCTGCTTCTGGCTGTGGGGTCACCGCAGGGACCACTCTGTAAACCAGAGGGAAGCTCTGCTGGGCCAAACAGAATAGCGATGAATCACCTGCGCTTTGACTGCACCCAGGTCTGGGGGCAGCCCGTGCCCATCCACTTCTCACTGAACGATGCTGATGGAGCTCCTTGATCTCCCTGAACCTCAGTGCCCGTGTCTGTCCAATAAGCACAATAAGAACACCCACCTCACGGAGTTGGTGGGGTTGGTCCATAGCAGGCCCTCCACTGAAGGTAGCTGTAATTGCTTGTAGCTGTGGTTAATGAAAACACGAGATGTCGAATTATTATTTCATGAAAGCAGCACATTGGTAGGCAAAAATCTTTCAGACGTGTAGCTCCGAGGGCTTCTAGCTGATGAAAGGTGGAGGCCTTTTGCACCAGGAGGCTGTAAGGTTTTTGATTTTCGTTCTGACAGTGGCGTGGATGCGCGCATGATTAAAATTTAATTGGGAGACTTTCATTTCTTTCCCTGGGGCTGACTATGCATGTCTTCTGGTGTCATAAAGCAAGCCCGGGACCATAATGCAGACCACATGCCCCGAGGTGACCTCTTTCTAAGCCACCTCTGTGTCCTCGAGATGGAAAACTGTTGATTGAAAAGGACAGAACAATACCCTCTGTCATGAGGGCGGCAGATCACATTCAATCAGGACAGCATTCTACTGACTCAAAAGACACACACCCACACACTCACACACACACTTCCCAGATGGTGACATCAGTGACCCGGGCCAGGGGGGAGGTGTGAGGACGGTGTACCTGGGAATGGAGGTTTCAATCATACCACCACCCAGTGGTGGGTAGAAGTAACATGGATAAACAAAGCCTGTTCTAGGATTTTGCTTAATTCTCAATCATCATACAGCTACTCTTTGTTCTTGAAAGTCATTTTTGGCAATATGTTAAGACCTATGGTTTCTTTCTTTAAAAAAAAAAAAAAAAAAAAAGTGTGTTCTCCAATTCCATCCAGCTGCTGCAAATGATAAGAATTCCTTCTTTTCATTATGCTGAGTGAAATAAGCCAGTCAATGAAAGAGAAACACAACATGACACAACATGATCTCACTCATTTATGGATAATAAAGAACATTATAAACTGATGAACAAAAAGATAGATACAGAGACAGTAAAGCAACAAACAGACTGTCAAATTACAGCGGGGAGGATAGGGAGATATGGGAAAAATAAGAGATCAACTGAAGGACTTGTATGCATGCATATAAGCAAAACAATGGAAGAAAAACTCTGGGGAGGGCATGTATGGGAATGGGGGTGGGGCAATGGTAAAATATGTGCACATATAATACCTTAATTTAAAAAATGAAAAAAAAAAATTTAAATGAATTTAAAAAAAAAACTGTGTGTGTGTATGTGTATGTGTGTGTGTGTGTGTGTGTGTGTGTGTGTGTGTTGTGTGTTACACTGAAAACAGCCATGAAACTTAACATTTGATTCCCAACTTTTCTTCATGGGAATATGTTGCATGATTTGAAGGCTAGAGCTTTGCGTATAATATTATGGTTTCCCTATTTATTGAGCCCATGGAAATCTCTTCCCTTCCCTCTCTGCCCACAGCCCTCCCTCCCACCCGCTTTGCAGTAGATGTTCTTTAGAAGGTCTTTTTTTAGGTTTTCTTTGTCATCCATCACACACGGATGTTGTCATGAATAACAAGTCCTTCCTCCAGTTGAAGACTTTAGCTGATGACAAATGGGATAAATTCATGTTCTTCTCTGTCAGACACTTGAAATGTAATAGTTCTTTGAAGGGGGAGGGGGAAACTAGTAGTTGAAACCCATGTAGTTCTAGACTTGACTAAAATGAAAGGAAGAGAGACGAACAATTCAAAAAGGGAGCGTCTTAATTAAAATGAACTACAGTTGCACAACTTGTTAGGCAGCTCACAGGGAATGATTTCTCTCCTGCTTGATTAGGATGATGAAAATTTACCTTTCACTAGGATAAAATGAAGTCATCCTTATCAGAGAGGAAAATTGTTTCCCTAGACTGGCTTCAGAAGTGTTTGTTGTGTTAGAATTTTTCAAAAATGCCCCTAAAGCAATAGTTAAATGAAGTTGTTCTCCAGACCTCATTGTGTATTAGTGTATGATTGAATAAGGGGTTGGGGGAGAGAGTTGACAGGGGTGTTTCTCACAGAATGACCCCAAACTTAACAAACCAAATACATTTATATTTTTGCAAGTGGGGAATTTCAGAGTTGTAAATATCTGCACGGATACACCATTTCAAAATAATTATGAGATTTCTGAAGCAGTACCTAAAATGCTCTGTGCCTGTTTCACAGGGTTTATTAGATATAAACGAACTGTTCCAGAAATCCCTTCTCCCTAAAGAAGAGTAATTTGTTCTTACTTGGTTACTGCTGCAGTCATGCAGATATGACGTTGTTATTAAGCAAGCCATCACCTTTTAAGAAGACCTCACCCCAAAAAAAGAGGAGTGGAAGAAAAATAGAACTATGAGCTTTAATCTCTGAAATAATTTCAACTCTGCAACAAGAGAAAGCAAGACAACCCTAAGAGGTGAACTTCCCTGGCTCCTGTGATTATGAGGTACCTACTCCAGCAGGGAAGCCACATGCCCCTTGCAAGCCATTTTGCCCATCACTGGCCTTTGAACAACGTGTTAGTGAGAGAAAGAAAGGTCCCTTTATGCTTACATCTCACTGCCTCTGAAACTGCCCTTCAGAAGCCCTATCATTCCCGTTCTCTCTTTTCTTGGCAACACTGAACATCCTTTGTAAACATCCTCCCGGAAAAGTCTCTGTAGATCTGGCTGATAAACTTCGAATGGGGGAGCTTAAACTCCTGTCTGAGAGCAGACTGGATGGAGAGCTTAAAAGATTATTCCCTTCAGAGAAGTAGCTGAAGTCACCAAGCTTGAAAGCATCAAGGAGAAATGAAAATGACACAGCCCTGATCTTTCTACACAGAGCTTTCTCTCTCCTCAGAACCCAAAGTTTTTAGGAGCCTTGTTGCTGACCAGGAGGAAGACAGGCCATGCTCTGGGTCTGAATGCATGAAGCTGGGAAAGCCAAGGCAATGAGACATTAAGAGATGTGCTCAAAGTTAGTGAGAGCGTACTAACATAGAAACCACTTCAACCAAACAAATGGCCCATGGGTCAGAAATGCAATTCTTTAAAAAGAATTTGTTAGCCACTTAAGTCTCATTGTTCCCTTCCCTTCATCTCTCCTTCTTCTACCTCCTCCATTGCAAATAATTGATTTCCTCCCAAATTTAGAGTTCCCAAGGAACCACACTGAAGGAAAAGATAGAGATCCTCATGGGTTTTAGGGACAGCTCTCACATTTCCTCTTGTTCTCCGGTTTCTTCCCATTGGAATGTAGCTAGTTGCTTTATATTCAGTGAACAGTGGCGATTTCCATCCTAGAGACATTGTCAGAGAGTAGATGAGGGTTACTTAGAAGTAGAGAGGATTCCTACACTATGGAGGTGGGATTAGAAGACCCCCAGGCCTCTTTCAGGTCTCAGGCCTTGGGGAGAAGTCCCTCAATCCTGTCCCAGAGGTCACTTGTGGTTCAGAATCAATTAGTGCAAGTCTCAAGAAGTCAGGCTTAGATATCTTCTCCTCCTCCCACCAGATGCTCAAACAGCAGGTGTGGATGCTTAGTGGGGACAGTAGCACTTAAGTATGTTAGGCCAGGTGTTGAGTGATTGCAGAGAATGCTGCACTAGATGATACCAAAACAGAATAGATAAACACATGAAAATCCTTCTCTCCTTCGAGTAGTGTCTCTTCAGTGAGACCATGACTCTGAGCTCCTAGATGACAGACTATGTCTATTTTTTAAATTAAGCTTCACTGAGATATACTTGACATAAGATAACTTAAAGTGAACAATTTGATAAGTTTTGACTGATGTGTACACCCATGAAACCATCACCACAATCAAGATAGTGAATATATCGATCACCCTCAAAGGATCTCTCTTTGTGATTCTTCTCTGCCCTCTCCAGCACCCTATCTGCTGCCCTCCCCCAGTCCTTAGGCAACCACTGATTTGTCTTATGTCACTACAGATTAGTTTGCATTTTGTAGAATTTTATATAAGTGAAATTACAGAGGATACATTCTTTTTTTCTGGCTTTCCTTCCACTCAGCATAATTATTTTGAAACTCATCCACGTTGTTATATGTACCTAAATTTATTCTATTTTATGAATAATGTGCAGATATGCTACATTGTGCAGATATGCTACAGTTGTTTACGCATTACCTTATTGATAGATATTTGTATTGTTTCCAGTTTGGGGCTATTACAAATAAAACTTTCTTGAATATTCATATATAAATCTTTGTTTGGACATTTGCTTTTATCTTTTGGGTACATGCCTAGAAGTCTTATGGCTGGAACATATGTTAGGCATGTCTTTAACTTTTTTTTTTTTAAAGAAATTGTTTTTCAAAATGGTTATACTATTTTACATACCCACCAGTGGTATGTGGGAGTTCTAGTTACTCTACCTCTTTGCCAACACTTCATACAGTTAGTCTCTTTAGGCTTGAATTAGTTTTAGTGGGTGTTTAATGTTTGCATATCTCATTATAATTTTTAATTTTCATTTTCCTAATACTGGTAACATATATCTTTTCATGTGCTTGTTTGATATACATACTCTTTTGGATGAAGTGTGTGTTTAAATCTTTTGCCCATTTGTAATTGGTTTGTTTGTTTTCTTATTACTGAGTTTTACATTTTCTTTATATAATCTGGATACAATATCTTATCAGATCTGTGATTTGCAAATATTTTATCCAAATTCCATTTTCTCTATTTGTTTAATTTGTTAAACTTCATTAAACCACACTGGTTATCAGTGTCGTAGGAAAGAGAATTCAGAGGTAGATACCAACACTCAGTGATTATACCTCTAGGTAGAAATACAGCAAATACATATCTTTTTTTTTTTTAAATATATTTTATTGATTTTTTTTACAGAGCGGAAGGGAGAGAGAGATAGAGAGTTAGAAACATCAATGAGAGAGAAACATCGACCATCTGCCTCTTGCACACCCCCTACCGGGGATGTGCCCGCAACCAATGTACATGCCCTTGACCGGAATCGAACCTGGGACACTTCAGTCCACAGTCCGATGCTCTACCGCTGAGCCAAACCGGCTTTGGCCAAATACATATCTTGAAAGATAAATGTTTAAGTAACTTGAGAGAAAGGAAGAGAAGAAGCAGAAAAGACAAGCTACATGGAAGAGATGAAACTTACTGGTAGAATTTTGATAAGGAGTAGTTAGAACACAAGTTAGGATGTACAGAGGATAATATAAAGTTTGTTCAGCAAGAATTCCAATCAGATTGTAAGAAAGGGTGCATGAGGAAAGTGGGCTATCTTCATATGGTAGAGATGGAGGTTAAAGCTTTTGTGCTTAGCCAAGACCGGTTTGGCTCAATGGATAGAGCATCAGCCTGTGGACTGAAGGGTCCCGGATTCAATTCCAGTCAAGGGCATGTACCTGGGTTGTGGGCACATCCCCAGTGGGGGGTGTGCAGGAGGTAGCTGATCGGTGTTTCTCTCTCATCAATGTTTCTAGCTTTCTATCCCTTTCCCTTCCTCTCTGTAAAAAAACAATAAAATATATTAAAAAAAAAAAAAAAGCTTTTGTGCTTAATTCTCCAGACAATGAGTAGCATGAATATTTTTAAGAGTGTGTTATTTTGTTGTTGTTGTTGTTTGAGAGAAATGAGGTTTTAAGGTGGAGAGGATGTTATAGGAGTTGAATCAACAGCACTAACTTAACCTCTTCATGCTCTCATCCTCTTAGAGATCTGATCACCTTCCTATGCTGCTGCAGGGGTAGGGGTGCGGGGGGGGGGGTGAGGAAGCGAGGGCTAGGACTTGTGGGAGAGGTGGATTGGCAGCAAGGCTTCAATTTCAGTGGAATGTTTTCATGGGCATCGCCTTCCCCTTCTTGGATGGGTGGATGAGTGGAGTTTCCTTGGGAGTGTTTTTCTTGGGCACTTTTATTGGGTTTCAACAGAAAACACAGGATATTGGTATGGATCTTCAAGGTTTATGTTGAATTGCAGTCCACCACCCCCAAACTTCCTTGAGGTTCTATTTTACTTAAGCCTACAAATGCCTACCAAACATAGATTTATAGAATGCCAAAGCTAGAAAGGGCCTCCTCCATCCTTATCCTCATTTTCTCTCTGTTTTGTGAAGACATGAGGGAGAGAAATTCAATTTCAATAACATGAATCTGATCCATCGTTTGCCTCTGAAACCCTTCAGTGGCAGATCTTTAGCTGGAGTGGCCAGGCCTCCTGGTTTGCCTGGAATGGCCCTAAGTTCTTACTCGTTGCCCTGGTGCAGGTATTCATAAGGATTCTTTCAGTCCCCAAAAGCGAAAGAGTTTGGATGATATGTCACTGTAGAGAGGATACCCTTAAGTAACACTTTCCAACCTATGGGCCCTGATGTGGAGACAGACATGAACGTGGGGGGAGTCTCAGAGTTAGTGTGTGTGTGTGGGGGGGGGGGGGGGGGAATAAGTCCATTATGGTTATATACAATAGTTTCTCAATCAGCAGAGAGAAAAGTTAAAATGACCACATTTTAAGGATCTAATAAGAATGTTGAAGTTAAGTATAGGAACCACTCAAAAATACCGGGACATAATGACCTACAGCAAGCTTGTTAAACTCAAAGGCTAACACGGGCCAAATAAATGAGGCCTGCAGTCCGTAGGCCTCGAGTTTGACATGCCCGACCTACAGGATCCAGCCTCCCGCCTCCCCCAGTCATCTCCTAACACTCAGCTTCCTTCCTGTGGTCCAGCCTTGAGGGAGGGACGGTGTGTGGCGCTCTGGACTCTGCCATGCTGTCCCAGGGCTCTGTGCTTTCGAAAACGTTCTCCCTCAGCTGAGGGATATGTGCCACCTCCCCCAACCACCACCTCCCCTCTTACCCAATTAATGAATTCCTACCCTTCCTTCAATGCCCAGAGCTGCCACTCCCCTCCTGCCCCCTCCCCCCCACGAACACCAGAGCTGAACTCCCCTCTTCTGAGCCTCCCTGTCTGTGCCCTGTTTTCTCTTCTGTCCCCAGTAACATCCTGTGTCAGCTGTGTTTGTTTACGTGTCTGCCTCCCTCCTGGACTGTGAGCAACCTGAAGGCCAGGGCTGGCCCTGAGCTCTGAGCACAATGGCTGGCACGAGAAGGGGACACAGGAAGTACTTGTCAAGTGTATTCATTGAATAGGTGTTTATTGAGCATTGGCCTTATTCCAAGTACTACCTTGTGGGGGACCCAGCAGTGCACAGAATGATGCCCCCTCCTCAGGAGTGCAGTCCAGTTGGCGAATGGATGTGACGTGAGCCTGTGGGTGGGTTTGCGCATCACCCACGTGTAGACACCTGTGTCTGTGCCGGCTCAAGGAGGTTTCCCAGAACCCCGGGTTCCTCTCAGGAAGCCAAAAACACTTCAGAACAAATCCTTCTTTTTCCAGGCAGCTTTTCTGTGAATTAAATAGCATAAATTTCGGTTCTATTTTAAAACTGGGAAAGGGAAGTCTGCAGAGGCTAAAATAACTTTCTCAAGGTCGCTGAGTTGTGTGGTTGGTCTCCTGGGAGACAAGCCTTGTGCCTTGGACCCCGCTGAGCCCAGGCGAGGGCGAGGGCGAGGGCGAGGATGAGGGTGGTGTGAGCAGCCCCGCCTGACCTTGCCAGGTCCCTCCAAGCCTGTCAGGTCACCTGGGAGGCAGGGCCTCCCCTGGCTGAGTGTTTGTGAGAGGCAGGCTGTGTGAGTGCTTGTCACCAGGCAGGGGCCCTTTCCAGGAGCCAGTCCAAGGCCGCAGAGGCTGAGCAGAAGCCGGCGTGCTGCTTGTGGTGAGGAGAGCTCTGTTCTCAGTGATTTATTTGTGAAAGGCCTGGAGTGGGGAGGAAGACTCACAGCTGGGGCTGGAGGAGATATGGATCCTGCGGCTCTCAGAACTTGGCGAGTGATAATGCAAACCACTGAAGTGGAAAAAGGAGAGAGAGGGGCATGGAGGAGGGGTGGGCGGTGGAGTCATGGGAGAGATAGAAATATTGAGATTCTCACGCTGAGCCTGAGGTCATGCTGCGGAGAGGGAAGCTTCTAACATTGGGCTCTCGGGATACTGCAAATCAGTCTTGTTCTCTCTCTCTCTGCATACACACTCACCATCCCACTCTCAGCCCAATTCATTTCTGCCTTTAAACAACCTCCCCGCCCAGCTCAGAGATGTTCTCTTCTTTCATTTAGAGGTGGCAATTCCTTTGGGCTGGCCTGGGTTCCCGGTTCAACATCCCTTTCCTGCCTTCACCACCTCTTTAGCTACAAATACACTCTTCAGGGCAACGGAGATTGGGGGGAAGATGTGGCCTCCCAGAGGACAGAAGGAAAGGCTGTGGCTCCTGCTCCTATGGGGGCCCTGACCACCAGGTCAGGCTGGGGGTAGAGGGAGGGCTGTAATCCCAGCAGCAGCCCAGGCCTGCCTGCTCTGTCCATTGCTGGAAGAGCTTGCCGGGTCTCCCTGGAGGTAGGTATCCTCAAGTTCTGGGTATTGATTAGATTCCATAACCGGCCCTCCCAGTTCAAAGCAAATCAGGAGCCACAGGGAGGAAAAGAAGGTGACTGGGGTGGAGGGGCGGGGGAGAGAAATGCCAGTGGCTGCCAGGTACCCTGAACCCTGAAACCAGATTACGCAGCCCCTGGCTGGCTTTGGCAGGAAGGAGCCTCCCTGGGCTAATGCCTCTCTCAGCAGGACTTCCTTCTGGGGCTTCATCCTTTGCTGGTGGGCAAGTGCCCTTTCCTCGATGCTTGTCGACCATACTCGTCCTTGCCTCCTCTGTGTAAGAAGTGTAAGGAGGCCATAGAGACTGAAATGGCTTTAACTGGAGAGGACAGGAAGGGTATTTCTGTGAACTGATGGCAAAGGAGTGATGTGAGGAGGAGGACATCTTGACTTTCATTTTGAAGTGCTGAGTCTCAAATATGGTGGGACACCCGAGTACGGTAACTCCCCACTCTCCATTTGCTGAAAATCCAAAGAATGGACAAGACTTTCCCCAGAGCTGAGCATCAGAGTCCTGGGACCTGCCTGACAGCACTTTCACTTAGAAAGTTTGTCCCAGAGTGAGGTTGGGATAGCAGGTGCTAAATGGTTTTGTTGAAAAAATGAAAGAAAGGAAGGGAGGGAGGGAGGGAAAATAGGAAGGAAGGGAGGAAAGAGAAAGGAAGGAAGGAAGGAAGGAAGGAAGGAAGGAAGGAAGGAAGGAAGGAAGGAAGGAAGGAAGGGAGGGAGGGAGGAAGGAAGGGAGAAAGAAAGGAAGGAAGGAAGAAAGGAAGGGAGGAAGGAAAGAAGATTAAAATTGAAACTGGGACCATATGACCCACTGCTCCCATTTTACAAGTAAGTAACTAGTGTTAAGTGAGGGCAAGTGACAGTGTCAAGGTCTTGGTGAGTTGGGGCAGAGCCCACCTCCAGGTCAGGTTCTTTCGGCTGTATCTGGGCCTCCCAGGGGATTTAAAGAGGCAGCTCTTTCTGGACAACATTGCCTGAAGGCCGTGACTCATTAGCACATGAAACCAGTCAAACTTGGCCTTTCTCTGCCTGCCCTCTCTAAGTCACACCCAGCCCTGCAGCCTCTTCTATGCTCTTCTCTGTCTACTTCTTCAACCTCCCTCACCTACCACACTGCCTGGAAGCTCCAGCCCTAAAAGAAGCACTCATTTTTCTTAAGGGACCTCTTTAAAAAAATCTTTATTTACACCTAAATGCTCCAGAGATTGAGAGACAGGTGTCCCATTCATCTGTCTCTCTACAGCAGTTTCCCAAACTTCTCTCACGATGAGAATCACCTGGTGGAGTTGTTAAAATACAGAATCCTGAATCCCAACTAAGAAGTGCTAACCTAGAATTTTTGGGAACATATAGGTAAAATTGTACAATTAGTTGGGATTCAGGAATCTGTATTTTAACAACTCCAACAGGTGATTCTCATCATGAGAGAAGTTTGGGAAACACTGCTCTACAGGATAGCACATAGTAGGTGATCAGTAAGAGTTTAGTGTTAGCAGGGGATAGAAAAAGATGGAGACCAAAATCTAGGCAGCCTGGGATGCCATGAGTTTTATGAACTCCGAGAAGGAATTTACCTGTCAAGCCCCCTTGTGGTTAAATGAACCTAAAATGTAAATCTCATGGACCTTGTACCCCAGAAGAAACCACACACTGAACTTCTAACCTCCTGCCCATCCGGTCTGTCTAGGATGCTGTTTGAGTCCATCACTGTAGGGAAGTTCCTCCTTCTGTCGCCATGCTACCATCCAGCCAATAGACTGCAACCTGCCCGGACCAATCAGAACTACACAAATTGGAAACCTCATTTGCATGAAATGGACCAAAATGGGAACTCTGGGCAGGAAGTTTCTCTATAAAAGGTGGCCTCCCCTTGGTCTCAGGGGCACAATTTAGGTTGCTACCTGAATCTGTGTCTTCCTGACTGGAGCACTTTTTGCTCAAATAAATGATTCCATTTTTTATTACATTTTAAAATTAATTTTGTTTGACAACTTTGTCTGTAGGTTTTCTCAGTAGGGCCCTGGACCCGTGGTCTGCAAAGAGATGGATTTA
The DNA here is from genome assembly GCF_014108245.1 of Pipistrellus kuhlii. Classification (NCBI taxonomy): domain Eukaryota; kingdom Metazoa; phylum Chordata; class Mammalia; order Chiroptera; family Vespertilionidae; genus Pipistrellus; species Pipistrellus kuhlii. Next base: position 45,031,531 of record NW_023425515.1, on the reverse strand, counting down.
AAAGTGTACAAATTAAACAAGCAGAAAGTGTTTGCAAAGGACTGAAGGAGGCTCTCAAACCAAATTAAAATCAAATTGGTAGAGAAAATCTAGGGCCATGGTCGGCAAACTGAGGCTTGAGAGTCACATGTGGCTCTTTGACCCCTTGAGTGTGGCTCTTCCACAAAATACCCCGGCCTGGGTGAGTCTATTTTGAAGAAGTGGCGTTAGAAGAAGTTTAAGTTTAAAAAGTTTGTCTCTTAAAAGAAATTTCAATCTCTGTACTGTTGATATTTGTCTCTGTTGACTAATGACTTTGCCAACCACTGATCTAGGGAATGGGGACTCCAGCTGGAACAAGCTCACGAGCCCTTGGCCTTTTAATATTAGTTTTCAGAGATTCAAGTACAAGCTTCTTCAATAACAAGTTATAACTTACTTCACTTCCAGTCTAGCGCTGGAGTTAATATCTCTCACCCATAAAGAGTGAAGAGCAGCTGTGTGGCAAGCACCAGCATGTGGCCATCATGTGAATTTTGTCTTGATGGCTCTTTTGGAATGGGGTCTGAAAAATTACATATTCAGCTACTTAAAAGCTTCATCCAAGGGAAAAAAGAAAAATATGAGGAATGGCCTTCAACCATATTTCAAAGAGGGTGGTTAGGATGCTCTTCCAAGGTCATAACTAAAATTGAGGAGGATTTTAGAGATTCCCAGCCTGGACTTGTTATATATCCTATAGTGTTCCTGTAATTTCAAGTGATGTCATAGATTTTTAAAATACAATTAAGTGTACTTTAGCTTAAAATTTTACACACACACACACACATATGGTGCTTGATTATGAACAGTTGCCATGCATCACTTTTGCTAGGAGTTGGCTATAGAACAAGAACCAACAAATCAAGCAACAAGCAGGCAACTCATATCCAAACATTGCAGGTCACTGGAATTGCTTTAAAAAAAACTTTATAAAATAAAAACTAGAAGAAAAAAAAAAACACTTTAGAAAATAAAAACTATACAGAGAAGAAAATTACTATTAAAGAAAAATAATAAGCAGAAACAAATCCTAAAAGCTTCCAATGTCTGAGTATAATTAATCCATGGCATTTAGTGATATTTTGGGAAATAACATAACTTTTGTGAGTCACTGGGGCAAGTGGAATGATGTGGACCAAGCTGGGACCTGCGTCTTAATGGTGTTACAGAAAGGGGGCCGTGGGAAAGAAGGCTAAAAGGACAGGTGGAACTATGTTAGGATGGGTCTTGTAAGGCTTCCAAAGGAATTTGAATTTCAGGGGACAGGGAGCTATGGAAGGTTTTGAAGGGGAGAAGGGAGAAAACAGAAGCTGTGCTTTAGCAGACCACATCAGTAGCCTGGTGGGGAGAGATAGGTGGAGTTAGAGCAAAGGCAGAAAGCCCAATTCGGAGGATGTAGCAATAACTGACGTACAAAGTATCGAAGACACTTGATCTGGGGTAAAGATGATGGAAGAGACGCGGCAGTATTTAGATGGAATCATGCAAGTTCTTGGATGATGATGGCCAGTCAGTACGAGGGAAGAGAGAAGTGAAAGCTCTGAGGATGATGACTGTTCGACCCTCCATGCTGCTCTGGCCAGGACAGCAGCCACTGGCCACAGGTGTCTCCAGCACTGTAATGTAGCTAGTCTGAATTTGAGATGTGCACATAGACTTAGCACAGAAAAAAAGAACATAAACTATCCCATTGATACTGTTACATATGGGTTACATGTTGAGATAATATTTTGGATACATTGGGATAAAATGTTAAAATTAATTCTAGTTAATAACTGGATCGTTTTACTATAGAAAAATGTGGCTACTAGAAAATTAAAAAGTGCATATGTTGCTCCCATTTGACTTCTAGTGGGCTGCGCTGCTCCAGTGGCTGCTTCCCATTGCCGTAGATTCAAAACCGAGTTCCTCACCATGACCATGGCCCTGTGCGATCTGACCTCTGCCAGGCTTTCGGGCCGCCTCCTGGGCCCCACCCCCTTTGGTCTGCATGTTTCAGGCACACTAGCCTTTGTGTCCTCCAGCATGCCAGTGCTCTTTCCAGCCTCACGAGCTTTGCCCTGGCTGGGCCCCAGCCTGGTATGCTCCCTGCTGAGAGCTTGACTTGTCCGGTCCTTCCACCATTCAGAGGCTCCGGTGCATCTTCTCAGGAGGATTTCCATTGCCCTATTTTATTTTCCTCAGAACACTTCATTAGTATAGAAAGTCCCTTGTTCATGTTTTTGTTTAATGTTTTACTGTCTTTCTCTTCTGAAAAAGCTGTACCCGGTCGAGGGCCGCCTGGGAAGGTACATGGGCATTTTCTTTAATTATCATCAGCTGAACTCAGGCACTAGGCAGAGCCATGCCCTGGGAACATACTTCCCCAAGAAGGCTGGACATGTTGTCAGCTTGACTTCATAACAGCCCAGGTGTCGGCAGGGGCGGGCCTAGATATGTAAATCCAGTAATGCTAGGGCCTATTTAATAATGCAAATAAGATCCTTTGATCCTAAGTTTTGGTGTTACTTCCTAGATTTTTGGGATATAAAATAAATTTGCTGTGTGGCTCAGGGTGCTTGCTGCCTCTCCATCAGAGAGAATGGCGTCCCACCTCTCAGCTTTTAAATCTATTTCTGCATCTTATCTCTTTCTTTCTTTTATTTCTTAATCCCCAGCTCCTCCACTCAGGACAGCTGTTTCCTTTTCCATGCTGGACTTGGAAAAGAAAGAAAAACCTCCACAGGGCCCTGTCTTTCTCCTCTGTATCTCCAGTGCCTTGCCCTATGCTTGGCACATGACAGGGGCATAATATTTGATGAGTAAATGGAGAAATACAGAAATGTTGAGAAGTGGAAGGTTTGGGAAGTGTCTCAATTGTTCACTGTTGTATAACAAGCCATCCCCAAGCTTAACGCTTGAGAACCAAACTCAGCCAGCCCCACACTCACTGGGCATGAGAACATAAACCACATCTTATTGATTATTTTAACAGGACTCTGCGCTCTTTCTCTGTATGTTCAGAACTTTAATATTCCTCTGCCTTCGTTAATATGACAGTTTCTTCAGGAGTCTCCTGCTCAGGGAAATGGTCTGATTGTTTACTAAAGAAACTTCTCATCAACTCTTCAGTGGGAAACATCAACAAATTGTGCTGTAAGATTCTTTGAATTCCACCAGTAAGAATTCCTTGCCTTGCTGTTTCCACCAATCTCAGATTGTTATGTGGTGATTCTTGCCTAAGACTAATAACGTCTCTCTAACGAAACACTGCCTAAACCAAGCTTCTAGTTATCAATATGTTCTGACCTTATCTCCCCTCCTTGGAGATACTGACAAAGCTTTGCCATGTGGTGTTTCCCCTTACTACAGTAAAAAGTAAGTTCAGGTTTGTTTTATCAACAGGTTGTGTTGGTTTTATTTGCAAACCAGTTTGATAGCTTAAAAAATAAGCCAATTACTGTTCCTCATTCTGCAGGTTGACTGGGCTCAGCTGGGCAGCTCTTCTGCTCCGTATGCCACCGGCTATGTGGCAGTCATCTCGGAACTCCATCAGCTGCAACACCGAGTTGTTTCCTCTCATATCTGGTGCCTTGGTGGTGGTGCTAGAAGGGGAGGCCCAGCTGGCATGCTGTGATGGTGGTCCTCTCTCTCTTCATGTAGTTTTTTTTTTTTTTTTTTCATGTAGTTTTCTTTTAAAATATATATTTTTATTGATTTCAGAGAGGAAGGGAGAAGGAGAAAGAAACATTAATTATGAGAATCATTGACTGGCTGCCTCCTGCATGTCCCCAAACTGGGGATTGAGCCTGTAATCCCAGTATATGCCCTGACCTGGAACCAAATGGTGACCTGCTGTTCATAGGTTGACGCTCAACCACTGAGCCATGCCAGTTGGCTGCTCCATGTACTCTTGAGGCCTCTCTCTCTTCCTCTTGATGTGGTTACCCGCTCCCCCTCCCTCCCCAGGTCTCTCCATTAGTATAGCTAACTTCTTTTTAAAAAACAACAACAACAACATATTTTATTGATTTTTTACAGAGAGGAAGAGAGAGGGATAAAAAGCCAGAAACATCAACCAGCTGCCTCCTGCACTCCTCCTAGTGGGGATGTGCCCGCAACCAAGGCACATGCCCTTGACTGGAATCAAACCTGGGACCCTTCAGTCCGTAAGCTGACGCTCTATCCACTGTAGCTGACTTCTTCCATGGCAGCTCAGGACTCTCCAAAGTGCAAAAGCAGAGGCTGCCAGCCCTTCTTGAGGCTCAGGCCTGGACGTGGCACAGGGGCAACTTTCCTGCTTTTGATTAATTAAACACAGTCATAGGGCCAGACCAGAACCAGAAAAAAAAAAAAAGAAAAAAAAAAAGATTAAAAAAAACCACTCTTCCTCTCTACTGGAGAAATGGCAACAAATTTGCCTCCACCTTAATCCACCAGAGAAGTGAACTCAGAGACTGAGACATTCATTAGCCATCACAATTGGGGAAGAGAGTGGTCAGGCGGGGCCAAGCCCTCCGGCTGAAGCCCTGGGGCTGCCCTCCTTCCTGCTGCCTGAGCACAGGAGCCCAGCAATGTTTCTGAGCAGCCCAGTGTGCCAGGCAGACACTGGACTGATCTCAGCAGAGAAAAGCATCGCGGACTGCCTCTGTGTGCCAGGCTAGCTGTGAGAGACTCAACAAAGACACTCGGGCCTCAGGAACATAATAATTAAATGCTGAGCCAAACTGTGCCTCGTGTTGGCATAGCTGGCACTTAGAAAAGAGAACGATTTCCTCTAAGCTGTTGTCAAAAACTCATTTTTAAGAACATAAACATCTCAGCTAGAAAAGTAGCATAATCACTGTTTACAGAGTGTTTGGAAAACAGAAAGAGGGAACAAACCGAACCCCATTCGTATTCTCCTGCAACACAGCCTCTCTGACAGTTCCGGTGTGCTCCCTCCCAGGCTAAGTCTGTGACTGGGTGCTGTTGGGGTCCTTGGGGAGCTGCTAAGGAATGGGTGGCTTTGTGGGGGGAGGGGGCACTCAGTGTTTACTCACAGAGATCTTCCCGGCCTTTTGCAAAGGGATGCAGCTGGGGGGAAAAGACGTGGCCAGGGCTTCTCCTGGGTCTTCTGACCACTCATCAAACCAGAAGGCCCAGACTGGGCAAGTGTGGTATGAACAGTCCCCAGGCACTTTGTGGAAGACTGGTCTCGGGGAAGCCCTGGTGGGGCAAGCAGGCACACTGAGGTCTGGGGTGCTGCCTGGGGGTGAGAAGGGCAGGGAAGGTGGGAGGGCAGGAAGAACGGAGGTCTTGGAGATAGTGGGACACCTTTGGAAGTTTTCGCACAGAGACATGATTGGATAAGTAACAGCTGTTGGATTGGAGCAGGCGTCTTCAAACTACGGCCCGCGGGCCACATGCGGCCCGCAGAGGAGTCTGATCCGGCCCGCCAGGTTTTTTGGGCAGTGAGCGCAGCCGAGGTGTTACAGTAGGAATTAGTAGTTCATATAGTCCGGCCCTCCAGCTCTCTGAGGGACCATGATCTGGCCCCCACTTTAAAAAGTTTGAGGACGCCTGGATTGGAGGGAGGCAAGACTGAAGGTGAGGAAATCCATTTGGAGAAGGTGAAAGCAAAAAACTTAAAACTCCCAAAGGCAATGATGATGGGGGATGAGATTCAGAAGACAGGGAAGTCTGATGGTTCCTGGTGACCTGTGAGATGTGGAGATGAGAGAAGTCATGGGGCTGAGAGGACACTATGAACCTGGGAAACAGGAGTTGGGAACCACATAGAGATGGGAACTGCAGTCATGAACTGAGTTGGAAACATATGGACTTGGGTGTGGAAATGTCCTGTGGGCAGCTGGGTCCCTGGTATGGAGTTCAGGAAAGAATTCTGGGTTGATGAAACCAGCTTTGCTGGTCTTCTTCATGAAGATGCCAATCACTGTCATGAGTGACTGAGGGACAAGAGGAAAAGGACATGGACAGAATTTTAGGGACTGTGGCCTTAATGGAGTGGGTAGAGGGAAAGAATCCATGGTGGATGTTGAAAGTCATCAGAAAGGTTGGAAGCAGTCAGGAGAAGGAGATGCCACAGGGGCTAAGGAAGGGAGGAATTCCAAGGATGGAGTTTGCACATGGTCCAAACCTTACACATGTAGACAGAGGAAATGACAGGAAAGTAATCATCTGGTTTGTTCTCTGAGTTGCCCTGGCCAGAGCATGCCAGTAGAGGAGTTACAAAAGCCCAGCCTGAAGTGGGGGGTGAGAGACAAGGAGACAGTGCAGCTCTGAATCAGATTTCAGGAGTCTTGGTGAGAAGGGATCAGAGAAGTTGCAGGTAGAGAGGGAGGTAGAGGGTTGGAGAAGTTGACTCTGAAAGATTGTAGAGGAGCCTAACTGCTTTGGCTCAGTGAATAGAGCTTCGGCCTGTGGACTGAAGGGTCCTAGGTTTGATTCCATTCCAGGGCCTGTACCTTGGTTGCGCGCACATCCCCAGTAGGGGGCGTGCAGGAGGCAGCTGAATGATGTTTCTCTCTCATTGATGTTTCTAACTCTCTATCCCTCTCCCTTTCTCTCTGTAAAAACCAATAAAATATATCTTTAAAAAAAGAGATTGTAGAGGAATAACTGTGTTTATATGCTGAAGAAAGTAAAAAAGGTAAGGCGGTTGAAAATTCAGGAATAAACGCAGATGCTCTGTGGGCCACCTCCCCGATGAAGGGGGAAGGGATGGGTCCCAGAGCACAGGCCCTGAGAAAGGGGTGTAGGATGAAGCCGGGTGAAGGTAAGCTGAGGGGGAGCCGTCAGAAGATGACAAGGACCAGAATGGCAGGAGGACAGATTTTGACTCGAGGAAGGAGAAGCCCTGTGTTAGCATGGGTATGGGGAGGCAGATGTGTGTCCTCATGCAGCCCAGTGTGTACTCCCTGCTCCATGGTACCCGTGCTCCCAGGCCCAGATGCAAACCCCAGCTCATACTCTCCCATTCCTGAGCCCAGGCACCCACACTACCCATCCCCCTATAAGTGCTCTCCTCCTTAGTCACACCTGGGGTGGGGAAATGAAGTCATCAATCCAGCAGGCCCAGAAGAAAGGCAGAACCAGGCAATGAGGGGGTTCATACTGAGGCTGCAGTTGGAGGGGCATGTATTTAAAACAGAACAAGTTCCCAGGGAGTCCAGTGGAAGTCTGAGGAGGGACCCATCCATTTTGGGAAAGCATGGAGCTGAGCTCTGGACCTATGGCTAAAGGTTATATACTAAAAAAAGAAAACTTGGCTTCTTAAAATCTAAGTTGAATTCAGCTCAATATCAGTTTAGCTATATTTCAACACAATCGATTGTTTGAAACTCAACTTCTATTTCTAAGCCAGTGTATGTGTTTAAATAGGATGATAGCCTTAGGTCTTTGATATGGGAGCTGTTGCAACTATCTGAAGCAAGAACAATATTTTAAGTTATTCTTTTGAACTGTTCCCAGCATCAAACTGTTTCAAAATGTCTCTTCTTTGGATGCATACTCTCTGTTTTGAACTTAAAATGAAATCTCAAAGAGATCACATGAAAGTAGTTTCAGAAATGTCTACATAATTATGTATTAGTAGAGGCCGACTGCAAGAAAAATCATGCTCCCGGGATGGGGGGTGGGGGATGGGGTTGGGGGGTGGGAGCCCTCAGGGGATGTCTGAATGAGGGCTGCAGTCTGACTCCGCCTGTGGGAGGCAACCAGTGGGTCAATTGGGGGATGGTACTGGTGGCCAGTGAGTGACTGGCCACACTCCCCTACCCCACAGCCTCCCCTATCTGCCCCCTGCCGCTGCGACCAGTCACTGCCCCCCCAAACAGGACCCCCCCCCCCCATTGCTGTCCCCTCCCTCTGCTCACTGGCACCCTCCTTGGCTGTCCTGGTGCCACCCATTTGCTGGCCCCACTCCCCGCTGACCAGCTTGTTCTGCTGTTTGGTCAATTTGCATATTAGGCTTTTATTATATAGGATGTTCCCCCTCCAATCTGGACCTTCCCATTTTGCTCCTTTCCCAAAAGCCAAAACAAGAAAACAAAAAATGACATCAATGAGTCTTTGGTTTCAGGGTTCTTTAGAGACTTATTCTCTACTGCAAGGCATTAATGATCAATTCCACAATTACTCTGTTTTGTAGAGTTTTAAGGGCAATATCTATAGGCTCCTGGAAGATTCTGTTTATATGAAAAGAATCATATGGGTCCTAATTATGGAACAGAAGACAGGAAAAAAATAACTTTGTGTGCTGAAAAGTATTTGTTCTTCCCAAACCTGAGGTGTGGGAAGCCTTCCCACAAGTTTCATATCCCATCCCTGATCCTAAATATCTATCAGGTCTTCACTAAAATGAAGAAATGCCTTAGGCCCTTTCACACTTACTTTTACCCTGAAATGTCACCTATGGCAGTGACTTCTGAAACTGATTTTACATGCCATTTGCCCTGTTATTGCCCTGTTAAGGAATAACATTCCTGTTTTACATTTTTGATGCCTCAGGGACAAATTTTATGGTTCAGGGGGAAAGCTGATAGAGGGAAACTGTGTGGCAGAAAACATGAAGTCATGGGTGGTAGTGGTTTGTCAATATCAATAGGATTTTTCCAGGCTAGAGTTTTTTATAAACTGGGTTTATAAATTTCAGGTCTCACATTGATGACTAAACCAGCAAAGTTAGTTTAACATGAAAACAGATCACATTAGTGAATAACAAACTCATAAGTTACAAAAAGTGCTCCTTAGCATCACCATCATTAAATGATATTTTCACTTCTAAGGGGGACAATGCATTGATTCGTGCTGGACTCAATATAAATTACCACTGAAAATATATCTGGACATAAAAAGAATAGTAAAAGTAAAGCCTTATCATTAATTTAGACTGAAATTATTTACATGGACTGCACTCATGGCTTTTCTTATTCTTACTGTAAAGAAAGATTTATAGTGTAAATGATATTGCAAGAGCCACGTTTTACCTGCTTGAGAGAATACATTCTTTACGTGACTTTAATGCATTTATTTTATGATAGCAAGTGCTTTTGTGAGCTGTGAATTCAGACCCACTACAAGTATTTGCAAAGTTTCCTGCTTTTCCTGTTGGATATTTAAAATGCAGAGTTTTCACTAATTCAGGCTGACATTCTTGTGTAACCAGACTAATTCAGCAAGTGTACCATTGGAAAAACTCTAGCCAGTTGGGGAAATATGTATCCTTGGTGGAAAGAGTTCTGATAACCAACAGATCACATTCTCCATTCAGAAGAGAAGTGGGCAAATAATTATAATAATAATAATTTTTAAAAAAAGCAAGTGGGCAAACGGACAGGATGGAAAGATATTTCTTAGGATGAAGAAGAAAAGTGATGTTTTTTTTTAAACACTTGCTAGTCTGTTTTCCAAGTAGGATAAGCAGACATTTGAGAAGATCCTGCCCAATGCAGCCTCCTTGGATGTGGCACACAGTGGGCATAGTTCTCACTAACAGGGCAGGTCTCCAAGCATCCAACGTGTGTCCTGTTTCCTTACAGCAGTGGGACTACAATGCCCATCTTTTAGATCGGTTTCCACATCTTGAACTGCAGATAAATGCTTGGTTGTAAAATCATCCCAGGACTTGGTTGAAAGTTTTGAAATATGCCCCATGTAGGCTCTTATAGCCATAGAGCACATGTTAAACTGTAGCCGGCGCAGAGAAGCATGCTGAGCAGAGAATCACTGACTGTGGAGTTGAAAGGGACTTCCGGTCTAGCCCTCTCACCGAACCAGTGAGGGAACTGAAGCACAGTGACTTATGGGGATTTGATCAGCATATCATGGGGAGTGGCCAATGTGAAACCAGGATTTTGTGACTCTGGTCGAGTTCCTTGACTTCATCAAGGTGATGATGCAGACTCAGGAAATATTATTTTATCTATTTTTAAAAATATATATATTTTATTGATTTTTTACAGAGAGGAAGGGAGAGAGATAGAGAGCTAGAAATGTCGATGAGAGAGAAACATTGACTAGTTGCCTCTTGCACAGCCCCTACCGGGGATATGCCCACAACCAAGGTACGTGCCCTTGACTGGAATCGAACTCGGGACCTTTCAGTCCGCAGACCGACGCTCTACCACTGAGCCAAACCGGTTTCGGCCAGACTCAGGAAATATTAGCATTGTGAAATAATTAATATACAAATTAACCATTTGACAACAATTTTTTTGTGTGTGGAATTTGACTACTTACTATCTCGGGAATATCTATGGTCACAAAAATTCACAAAGATTCATCATAATTTGGAGGACCAAGAAGTTACCTGTCATGACCTGTGGACCTTCTTTTGTACCATGCACACTACTCTTTTATGACATTTAACACAGAGTAATTTTTTTTTTTAAAACTGGTCTGTCTTGCCTACCAGACTGTGAGTTTTATAGCCACAGAGATTCTGCCTTTCTCCTCCCTTATTCCCATAGTGTGTGACTCAATAATTATTGAATGAATACTTGAAATCCAGAAACCAAGGAAGAAGCAGTAATCCTTTCCTATGAGGCCTGGTGTGCAATTACAAGCCGATCCTGCAATCGCTGGGCAAAGGCTAGGACTGGGTTTCTTATTTGATGAACAAACTTCACCCTGGTTGTTTAAAAATTGTCACAGCTGACATGTATTGAGGACTTATGTGCGGAGCACCTTTTTTTTTTTTTTTTTTTTTTTTTTTTTTTTTTTAATCCTCACCCGAGGATATTTTTTCATGAGAGTGGAAGAGAGGGAAAGAGAGAGAAATATCCATGTGAAAGAAACGCATGGAGCAAACGCCCCATCAGGGCCCTGGCGGGGAGGAGCCAGGGGAGGAGCCTACAGATGAGGTATGTACCCATTACTGTAACGGAACTGGGACCCTTCGGTCCGCAGGCCGACTCTACCCACTGAGCCAAACCCGCTAGGGCCAATCACTGTTTTTGATGCTTTATGAACATTTTTTACCCATTTCATCCTCACAAGCCTATGAAATACTACCCCAAGAGCCCTAAGTCCCAAATGTGGCACAGAGTTACAAAACTGAGGAACAGAGAAGTGAAGTAATAATTTGCCTTGGTTTTACAACCTAAGCATTCAAAACCAGATCATGCGCTTTTATAAGCGCCCCCCCCCCACTCCACTCCCACCCCCAGACTACACTGCACTAAGCCAGGACTGGACTGACGTAAACAAGTAGCCTTCTCTTTATTTTTATTTATTTTTTAATATATATATATTATTGATTTTTTACAGAGAGGAAGGGAGAGTGATAGAGAGCTAAAAATGTCTGAGAGAGAAACATCTACCAGTTGCCTCTTGCACACCCCCACCGGGGATGTGCCTGAACCAAGGTACATGCCTTTCACAGGAATCGAACCCTGGACCCTTCAGTCCGCAGGCCGACGCTGTATCCACTGAGCCAAACCGGTTTCGGCCTTTATTTTTATTTATTTATTTATTTATTTATTTATTTATTTATTTATTTATTTATTTATTTATTTATTTTGACCTCTAAGCCAACGTACGTATTTGAAAAGTAAACTCTAACCACCACGGGGCAAACTTCCTGACATCTCCCCAGACTGGCCCTAGCTGGTTCTCCTTCACCTCCCTATTCCTCTCTCTCTTCCTGTTGAACCCATCTTTCACCTCTTCCACTTCAAGCGCCAGCTCTCTGAAAACCCTACCTGGTTTCCTCTCCCATCGGAATTAATCCCCGGGCTGAGCTGCCCTTTGTTCAAACTGCAGCCTTGGCACTGCCTGGGCTGAGTCACCGCGGTGTGTGTCTCCCTGCTAACCCCGAGCTCAGCGCGGGCAGGGCCGGCGCGGGCAGGGGCTTTGCGGCGCGCTTAGTAGGGGTGCTGGGGGGTTGGGGGAGATGAGGTTGACTGCTTATGGAACCCAGAGTTGCCATCTGGTGACTGTCTTTTTTTGGGGGGACGCCTCTGGGGGCTGCGATGCCCCTGCTCCAGTCCCCTCCCCGCCCTGCCTGTCCCCTCCCCCCCCACCCCCCCGCCCGCCCTGGCCCGGCCTCACGCCGGGCAGTGCCCCGCTGGCCACCAGGGTCCCCGGTGCCCCGACCCTGGCCTCGGCCCAGTGTCCCCGGCGGCGGCGGAGCGCGGCGGGAGCGGCCGGGAGAACTGGAAAAACACTGGCGGGCGGCGGCCCCACCCCCAGCCCGGGCGGGCGGCCGCGCGCGGCGGAGGGCCTGCTGCCTGGGAGGCGCTGGGCCCGGGGCGGGGGAGGCGGGGGAGGAGGCGGCGGGCGCGGGCGGCGGCCTGCCTGTCAGCGGGAGCGGGCGCGGGCTCGTGTGTCAGCGGCTCCCTCCTCCCTCTTCCCTCCTCTCCCGCCGCCGCCCGCCCGCCGGCCTCCCGGCCTCCCGCCGCCGCCGCCGCCCGCTCCCCCCGCGGCCTGGCAGGCTGCCGGCTGCACAGGCGGGGGTTCGCGCCGTTCTCACGACCTCTCAGGTTGCCTGAGCTCATCTGGGAGCTATTCATTTCCTGCCAGAAAGCAGCCGGGCCTGCTGAGCAAACCACCTTGGCCGCAGGGCCGCCGGGGCCGGCGCGGGGTGGCCGCCCTGGCCTGCTCCCGCCCGGCCGGCCGCGGGCCCCGCCGCCTCCCTGCAGCCCCGGCCGCCTCCCTGGAAGCCCCGGCGGGCGCGCGGCGGGGGCAGCGCGGCCGCCCATCTGGTTGCACTTAGGAGCCAGGGAGGAAGCGAGCAGCGAGCAGTTACCGGCCAAGGGGTGTGGGAAAAGTTAATTGACTTTAATGACAGGTTCCCCGGGACGGGGGTGACGCCGAGGGGGTCCAGGTTAACCCCTGGGTCCCCACGCCAGGAACACCGGGGGTGGGATGGGGAGCGAGGAGGTGCACCTCGGAGTCGCGCTCATTCACCATTGATTGAGGGAAGGCTCCTTTCTTGACCCAGGAAAGTCGCCCGCCCCCCTTTCCAGTTCAGCGGCTTTCCCGCTCCCTCCGGGTGCCAGGGTCAGAGAGGGCTTGGGATCCGGAGGGTCTGCATAGAGAGGCTAATGCAGGGCGGCCCAGGTCTGTGGCCCACATCCGGACCTGGAGCTGGTGCTGAGCTTTATCTCCTGGAGCCATCAGCACTGCCCGGGGCCCGGAGGGGGGCTGCTGGGTGCGCCCCAAGGCGGTATCAGGAGGCCGGTGTCCCAGGGATCCTGGTGAGGGTGGGGCAATACTGAAGTGGTCTTTGAAGCTTCGCCTCTCCCCCATCTGATTGCTCCAGACACAGCCTGGGTGCAGGAGGGCACAAAGTCGCAGAAATAAACCCACTCGCGTTACGGATGTAGAATTGTCCCCGAGAAGGGAAGTGACTCATGCAAAGTGACACTGAGTGTAGTTAGCAGAGCTGGCACAAGAGCCTGACAGATCCCCATCGGAGCCCAGGGTCTCCCCTTCTCCATCTTGGGCAGAAACAAATGCCTCATCTAGTCATCTAAACCCATAGTTCAGGGAAAATGCCACTTTTATTTTCAAATGAGCAAACGTTTACTTCTTTTAAAAAAAATTATTACTACTCTCCCCAAGATATCTATGTAGTGTTGATATTAATAAAAATTCACCTCCGTGTCCCCCTTCCCCGTTGTTTCCCTTTAGCACAGGGAAAGACAGAGACTTAGTTTAAAGCTGGTGTCGAAATTGCACTGGGCCGAGGGTTGGGGGGGGGGGGGGGGAGGATGTAGAATTTTTAAAACACAAATCTACTTTTATAAAAATGGCATTGATGTCTCCATTGTTACTGCCAGGACAGTTAAGGACTTCTGGCGGGGCCAGAAGGCAAGTTTACCTAATGAAGTATTGGAGCTTGGGTGGGAGTCTTGATAGAGCTCATTGTTATTATGTTTGTGTTTAAACACGAGGGGAATCGTGGAAATTGATGATAAAGAAGGGTGTGTCTGTGTATTTATTTGGGCGGAGGGTGTAAGGGACCCTTTTCACATACATGAAATGAAGCAAGTAGAAGCCAAGTTTTTAAAAAGTATCTTTTAAATCTCTCCCTCTGGGTCTGAATTTGGATAGAAGGTATCTGAGTAGGAAACTAACCGTGTCTGCTAGATCATCCCTTTGATAGAGCTTCTCTCCACACTGGCTTGTGGGAAAGGCCAGAGAAGGCCGGGGAGGCGGTAAAGCTTTTGAAACGAGACAGAAAATCGTTGGTTTTATCTTTGTTAGGAAGGCTTCAAAGATTGATCTCTCCCGCCTCATCCTTCTCCTCCCAGAAGCCTTTCTAAAGGAAAGGGGGCGGGGGGCGGGGAGGGTGGTGAAAGGAGACGGGCGGGAGGGGCCTGGCTGGGAGCAGGACTGGCCGGCAGTGCGGGAGGAGGGCGCGCCCGCCAGACCCACAGCGCCGCTGATGTGTCTGGTCTCGTAAGGCTCGTGGTTTTCATTTCCCCAACACCTGGATGCAGTCAAACACCTGGCCAAATCTGACAAAATCTGACAAGCCTTTGTGATGGGATTTGGAAGAAATTCCCTGCAGATCCTGGCACAGTTTAAAGCTGTCCGCTTTGAGTTAGGACTTGTTAAGGAGGGTTATGTGAGCTGAAACCCGAGACAAGCCTTTTGCTCCTATCTGGAGCCCACATCTTGCCTGGAAATGGGGCATGACCAAGCGAAGGGGTCGCTTGCTGTTTGTATTAAAAGGGGGAAGATGGCCTGTGTGCCTGCCAGCTCGGCCCCCACATGCTTTCTCTATTAGAGCCAAGCACAGCAACTTATCAAAAACATATGTCTGGTGTTAATCATCTGGACTTGGGCTCCACATGGGAGTCTAACTAGCTGTCCCTTGGCAGAAGGAATCTGTTGACCTTCTCAGCTTGCTTGAAGAGGGTGCAGAGAGGCATTTCAACTTTTGGATGCTGGTACGAGGGAATGTCTAGCTGAACCAAAGGACTGGCTAATTAAAGGAAGACTTCCAACACCTGAAGGTTGGAGGCTGCACTGGTTAAAGAGTGTTTTTACTTTGAATGTTGGTAAGCTATCCTGGGGGGGGGGGGGGGGGGTTGGGCTGCAGGAGACTCCCTTCAAGTGACCTGGGCAATGATACTAGATCCATTAACTTCACGAACTCAGTTCCGAATTCCGTTCAACCTTTCTCAGAAGGAGCAGGTACACTGAATGACCTACCCAGCTATGACTAAATGTTGGAAACCCTTTAAGAAATTTATCACAAATTGATCAGAGAAGCCATATCCCTTGGGTTCTTGCAAATTAAATGGAATATAGTTCATGGTGAAAAGTTTGATGGATTTTTAAAAAAATGTTCTTTGCATAACAAAAGAACCAGTTCCTGAACTCTCAGATTACATGTCATTCAATTTCTGCCCAGTGCCTTTATTTATTTGTTTATTTTTTAAACATATTCTGAAATAATCAGCTCTAAGACATAAAAGCCTTCGGTTTTTTCTTTTATTATATTTTCTCAAATAAACTTCCCAAAAGGAAGATATTTTAAGAGCATTTTCAAACATCTTTGGCATCACATAAAAAAGAAATCTCGTGTAAAAAACGAAATGTCATCTGAACTTTTATAATACAAAGGCGCAATCCAATATGAACATATAAAATATATACAAATATAGTGCATGGTCAGTCACTTAATACAGCTCTCTACAAAAAAAAGTAACTTTTTAGAAATTAAAAAATAACAACAAAGTAACCATTTAATCACAAAAGTTCTCTTCTTTCCCAGCATCCAAGTTCCTGTTTAGTGTCCCGAGAGAAGAGAGAGAGAGAGAGGTTGAGTTTAGGGGGAGGGGTGGCCTGGCTCAGTTCCGCCAGGGCCTCCACATGGAATCGGCTGTGAGCGAAGGTCCGCTGGAAGGCGACACGGCATTGGGTCCCACGGAGGTCCCACTGCTGCTGGTGTAAACTGGGATGACGGGGCCGGTGTGAGCGAAGGCCCCATTGGGGATGAGGAAGGCGAACTGGCCGTCTGGAGCCGGCACCACCTGGAAGCCACCGAACACCTTTGCCGCCTCTCCAGCGGGGCTGCCCAGCTTGCAGGGCGCGCCGCCGGGAGGGGGCGCCGCGCCCCCGGGGATGGGCACGAGCGGCGGTGGCGGCGCGAACGGCGCGTGCTGCGGGCCGCCGGGTCCCGGCGGGGGTGGGGGCGGCGCCTGCAAGACGGGGTGCGGTTGCCCGGGGTAGGTCATGGCGTTGATCTGGGTCATGCAGTTGGCCAGGTGGCCGAGCAGCCGGGTGCGCACCTCGGTGTTCACGCCCTCGCACGTGGACAGGAAGCGGGTCACCTCGTTCATGCACTCGCTGAAGCCCGCGCGGTACTTCCCCAGCACGCTCGGGTCTGTGCTCAGCGCGGCTGCAGACAGAAGGGAGACAGACAGGTCACCCAAAGGCCCGGGCCCCGAGGCCCCCGCCTCCGCCCTGGGAGGTCCCCGCGGCGCGCCTTCCTGACCACGGGCCCGCAGAACTGCCTCCAGCTAGGGTGTGGGTGGGTTTAGTAAACCATCCACTTCTCCACACTAGCTTGGCAACTTAAGCTAGACGCTCCTTCTCTCCATTCTTAAAAATCACTGGATTTAAATCGATCTCGGGCCTAGATCTACCCTGCCCCCCCTCTTCTCCCCCCCCCCCCCTGCCAACACACACACTCAGCGCGTGCGATGTGACCTTGGGTAATGCCCTTCCCGGCCATCCGAACCTCATTTCCCCTTCTATGATGGGGGAGGAGGGACTGCTAAACCAGAAGCCCTCCAGGCACCACGCCACAGCTCAAAACGCCACACAGTTCTGAGCCCTTTGGCCCCCACCCGCCTTCCCCGCTGCCAAACCGCCCGCCGCCCTCGCCGCGGCCACCGCTCTCCCTCCCTTTCCGGAACAGTAACAACTTGGAGTTGTGGCTATAAATAAGCCCCAGACCGTGGGAACGTAAGAGGGAGCCAAGGCAGTAAAATGTAGCTGAATGCCTCTCACAACCACGGGCGGAAGTCTGGAAGAAATCACCGCCCGGTGAGAGGGACGCCCGCAGAGGGGGATGCGGCGAGCCGCCCTCACCCGTCATCTGCGCCCGCTGCAGGTTCCGGAGGTGCTTCACTGTCATCTCCAGAATGTCTGCTTTCTCCAGCTTGGAATGCCGCGAGCTCTGCACAGAAGAGGAGGCAGGGAAGGCAAGTGAGACCCCCCGCCAGCAGCCTCCGAGTGCTGGGGGGTCCCTCCCACGGCGCCGACCTCCCCAGACCCCCCCACAGAAGGGGACCAGCCCTCCCGCCTGGAAGAACGCAATGCTGGCGGGGAAGATCCGCCGGTGAGAGGATTTCATTCTTACGTAGTACCTGAGAAATAGCATTTCACTTATTAAAACTATAAAAGCAGCATTAACCCACTTACATCTTTCTTAAGAGCATCCAAAATCAGTGTTTTCAGTTGGCTCAGGCTTTCATTTATTCTTGCTCTCCGTCTTTTCTCCATAATAGGCTTCGATGACTGTAAAGAAATTAAAAAGCCCTGAGTTCCCAGGGGACCTGCCATTTCACCAAGGAAGTTTTAAGGGAATAAAAGACACCCCCCCCCCCCACCCCAGTTTAATTTCTTGGGGCTGCAGAGAGGGATACAGGTACTGCCCTTACCTTTCTGTGTTCAGATGCTGTCTTTGGTTTATCCGGTGTCGTGTTGACACTGGCTGGAGTAGCAGCCACCGGGGACGAGGAATTTTTCTCCATTATATCAGCTGGCATTTTCTCTTGTTGTTGTTTTTAATCCCTAGAGAATTTTATTTTTGGAGTCCTTCACACATAAAAAAATTTTTTTTTGTTTTATGTCCCTTTTATTCGAGACTTTTACAAAATTACTGAGCAAGTGCTGAGGGTGTATTATATCTTATGGCTACTTGGTGATCAGTAGCGCTATTCCAGGACCAAGGAGAGAGGTAGATAGGGGATTCCGCTGTTATCAGCACCAGCTCCGGATCCTGTGTGATCCCCAGGCCCTGGCGGCCTCTATATATATCTGGGACTGCACGCGAACGGCTCGTGTGAAACTTCCCAAACTTTCTTTCCCACAGTAACTTTCAGCCAATGGGAGGAGGAGACACGCGGCACCGCTCGTGGACCGCGCCCCCCCATTGGCCGCCAGGCACAAGGCCTGGCGGCCAATGGCGCGCGCCTGAGCCTGGGGCACCGGAGGCTACAACGTCAATCAAAAGGATTTTAACCCTTTGATACTATCCCTGCTGAGCTTTGCTTTAGGCAGGATTTTTCCGCCTTGGTTTTGCTCTCGTCAGTTTATTTCTTTGGGGGCTATGGTCTTTGCTCTTCGTTTCCTTTCCAATGGGTAATAGAGCTGCTTTGACGCTAAGTTAATTTGAAAAATATTTTTTAAAAAGGCTTAGAAGAACAGGGTAAAAGATTATACTTGCAGTGGTTAAAAAAAAGGGGGGAGGGGAACGTGTGCGTTACCGAAACATCTAAGTAATTTCCCGCTCAGACTATATACATTGGGGGCAGGGGACGAAAGTCGATCATGCAGAAAAAGAACAAAACAAAAAGTCCTTTTGTCATGCAGAAAAGGGGGAAAAATGCCTCCCACCTTACATTTGCAGGTTGTTCAGAGCAAGGTGGTTTTTGATCCTCACCCTTCATTCCTCTTCAGGAGTTGGGGGTTTGGATCCCGCTCTTCCCCGTGGAAATAATCAGAATAATTTCCAACTGGGCAGAAAGGAAATAGAATTTCAAATGAACGATGAGCAAGGAGGACTTGGATGGCCATGCCTCAGGGACGCGCCATCTCCACTCTTTCCCTTTCCCACCCGCAAGCTCTCGGTTCCGTGGCACTGAGAGGTGGCGGGTTGTGCAGGAGCCTCTAACCTCCTCCTCCTCCTCCTCCTCCTCCTCCTCCTCCTCCTCTCCCTCCTCTCCTCGCCGGGCGGGCGGGCGGCGGTGGCGGCGCAGCCTCAGCACCCGGCGCGCGCGGGCCCTTTAAGAGCTCCACCAGCCGAGCTGCAGTTTGACATCAGCCGGCCGGCGAGGGCGCGCCTGGAGCCGGAGCACGTGCCAGGATGTTTTATTGCCGCCGCGGCTGCGGCCGGGCCGGGAGGATGTGTGTGTGCGTGCGTGTGTGTGAGTGTGTGCGCGCGCGCCCCGGGGGCGGAGAGGCGGGGGGCGGCGGCGGGCGGCGGAGCGCGGGGGCTGGTTCCTGGTCCCCAGGAGAAGCCAAGAAGGTAAATAGCAGCTGCTGTGCTCGAGCCTGGGAAAACCCCGCCCCCTGCCCCTGGCCAGGGCTCATTGGCGCGCGCTGCGTGTGGTGTGTGTGTGTGTGTGTCGGGGGGGGGGGGGGGGGGGCCCTCCTCCTTGGGGCTGGGAATCCGAGGGGGCGGCGGGCGGGCTGGGAGCCGAGCCCCTGCGCTTACTGCCCCCCCTTTCTTTCCCTTCCCCCCGCGTTCCCCCGGCCAAGGTCAGCCCTCCGGGGCGGGGAGCGCGAGCCCCAGGGTGGAGAGTGGGGAAAGAGGCCAACTCCCCACTCCACCCCTGATCTCAGGCTTAGGGGTTTCACTCGGGCGAAAGCCCGGGGGAGAGGGGGGGGAGCTTCTTGTTTGCTCCTTGCCCCGGCGGCCCTCCCTCCCTCTCTCCCTCCCTTCCTCCCCCTTCGGGCCCCGGGCGCCCGCCGCGGTCACGGGACGCCTGACCGCACTTAAGGAAGCGGCCGGGTCAGCCTCCTGCCTCCGCTCGGCGGCTGCGGTTACAGCGGCTTCGCGCCGCCCGCCTCTCCCCGGGGTCCAGGGCGGCCGGCAGCTCCCCCTCCCCGCGCCCGGAGGCCGCCGGCGGGCGGCCGGGAGGAGGCGGGCGGCTGCGTGCTGCCGGCTGGCCGGGCCGCGCGCCGCCAGGAGCCGCCGCCGCCGCCGCCGGGTGCCACGTGGCGGGCGCCGGGCCGGGAGCGCCAGGGCTCTGGCGGCGGCCTCCCTGGGGGATTTGCCGCGCAGGGCGGGCGACGCGCTCTACCCCGGCCTGCCGGCCGCCCTTCCTCCCTCCTTCCCTCCCTCCCTCCGGCTCGCCTGCCCGGTTCGTCCACCCCTCGCCCCTACCCCCGCCGCCCCCGGGAGCCCGGCGCGCTGTTCCGGTGGCTCCGGGCTGGAGCAGCCTAGGCGTCTTGTTTGATGTCGCCCCCCTTCTTCCCCCCCCCCCCCCCCCCGCCCTTCCCCGGGCTTGGAGGCCGCTGAAGGCCTGGCACACATTTCTCAGACACTTCATTCCTTCCTTCCTCCGAGCTCCCCACTGAGATAATGTTGTAAATGATTTCACCAGATCTCCTCCTGGCTGAGATTAGGGCGATTCCTGACTCTGGGTGACCTTGTGCAAGGGCCCCCCCCCCCCCCCCCCCCATGATGGAACGCCACTGTATGCCAGACAGTGTGTTAATCCCCCGGATTACCACGTTGGGAGAGACAGTGGCAGCCCTACAAGGAGTTTCCAATCAACTCTGGAGGCAGACAGACCCTGATGTTTTTGATTGATGACCAGGCATTCCTCTACCATTCCTTTCTTTTTGGGCTTAGGTGATGGCGGGAGAGATCAGGAGAACCTAACAGAAACACTAATGCATACATATATATGAGCAACCGTGCTGGTCTGTTTGGGGATACAGGAATGAGTAAAATAGGTGTTACCCTCAGGAAGCCCACAGACTAGAGAGAACTATATTCCTAAATGCAACGAATGTCTGTTTCCCAGTATATTTCTCTGGTATGTCCTAGTTCAGTAGAGACAGTTATATGTCTAGACAGAATTAAAATGCTGAAGAGGTTTAGGATGATTAAATTACTCATAAATTGGGGTATCCTGGAAAACTTCCTGGAGGAAGTGGCCTATGCTTTGTATCTTAAAAGATAGGATGAGGGGCCTTGGAAATGTGGTGAGTCATGGGGCCGGGGAGGAAGGATGGAAGTAACCTGTGGCATTTAAGTCGTAGACTGGAACTTGGGGTCCTCATTCAGGGAAATGATTTGGACCCCAGGGTGTGTGTCTGGGAGGCATATAAGAAGGGACTGAAGGAGGAGGCTTGAAGTTATGACACAAAACTCTGGACTTCTCTTTAGACAATGGAAGGCTATAAAATGCTCGAGTGGAGAAGAGACATTAAAGTTCTCCTATACAAAGATGGCTCTGGCAGAAGTGTGGAGAGTGGGTTGTAGGATTTGAAGGCAGAGAGCCCAGTTAGGAAGGTCAAGCCGTTAAAGAAGGTTCCTCAGTGACAGGTGGAGGCTGTTACTCCCCGGGAAGCACCTGCCCAGAACCAGCTCACCTGGGAAATGACTGCACACTGTCCAGTGACCCAGGCTCAATGGAAATCTGCCTTCCCTTTAACGCACCCCTTGTGATCTGGAGTCTAAGGCAGTGAGCCGCAAACTGCGGCTGGCGAGCCACATGACTAATGGGTTTGCCAACCACCGACCTAGACTCTCAATTCCAAGAATTACAGGCTGTTGTTCCTTGTGATTAAGCCCCTATCCAGTGGTCGGCAAACGCATTAGTCAGCAGAGCGGCAAACCGAGGCTCGCCAGCCGCATATGGCTCTCCGGCCGCAGTTTGCCGACCACTCAACTAAGGAATCCTTGTGATTTTGACCGTATTTACCTTCCTAGCCTCATTTCCACCTTTCAGGACAGCCCTCAAGTCTGCAGCCAAATCTTAGCTCATTGCAGGCTTGATTTACTCCTTCTTGCCCTCAGGCTACTCTCTGGGAGCGTGTGTGTGTGTGTGTGTGTGTGTGTGTGTGTGTGTGTGTGTGTGTTAACACTGTGGAGCAGGCTGTGCCCTATCCTGTTCTGAAGAAATGATGAACAATGTCTCCTTTGTTGACCTGCAACCTGGGCCAGTGGGGTAGTGCTTTGCTTTGTTATTTTTAAAGAGATGGAAATGTGATGATGACAGAAAATTGTCTGTTGCTTTTGAAAATGGTGGAGTTTTCCTGTGTGTTTGAAATCCTCCTGGTGCAGGGTGAGGAGCCTGTGAAGTTACCCTCCTTACTGCCATGCAGACGTTGTAGTCTTCTTAAAATGCTTCTGCTCAGCATGTGAATTTTTAAAAACTGCCTAAATACTCCGACCCAGATTCTTCCAAGGAACTGAACTCTTCCAGGGAAGCGTGTTAACCCTTTCTAGGTTCCCCCCAAACCTATGAGAGTCAGTAAGTTCTCCGGGAAGCTCTGCTATGACATTGACTGCTGTCTGCTCTTGGGCCCTAATTAACTAGCTGGGTACACCATTCCTGTCTTTTATAGTCTAAACGTCTTTTATTTTTTGGCCTAACTTCCATCTCCTCGGGATTGGGCACCCTGAAGGTGCACAGAAGTTAGGGTCTTTATATATATATATATAAATAATATATTTTATTGATTTTTTAAAGAGAGGAAGAGAGAGAGAGAAAGTTAGAAACCAATGAGAGAGAATCATCGACCAGCTGCCACTTGTACACCCCCTACTTGGGATGTGCCTGCAACCCAGGTACATGCCCTTGACGGGGAATCGAACCCAGGACCTTTCAGTCCACGGGCCGACGCTCTATGCACTGAGCCAAATCGGTTTCAGCTCAAGTTAGGGTCTTACTGCCATGCGTACAGCAGCCTCCTCAGTCAGTTAATCAGCAACTTGTTTCTGGCTACTTCAGAAGTGTGAGTGTGAAGATCCGGGAGAATGAGCAACTAACTCTCTCTCTCTCTCTCTCTCTCTCTCTCTCTCTCTCTCTCTCTCTCTCTCTCTCTCTCACACACACACACACACACACACACACACACACACTTTCAGATAGGCAGAGGGGTCAGTTAAGTGGCTAAAATGTGGTATGAATTTGTGTGTGGGCCAAACAAAGATAAAAACCAACCCAGGAAGTTGCTGGCCCTCCACCCTAACTGTTTTTAAGAAGAAAGCTTCTTTGCAAATATGCCCAACAGACTATTTTTCCGTATCCTTTTCCTGGGCAGTGAAAATAGCACCACGTTGACACACTCTCCACCCCTTTCTCAAATGGAGAATTAAGCTCCTAAACTCGAGAAAAGACCTTGGATTTGGAAGGCTCCTCTTAGACCGCCACCACCTCTATTTTTCAGGCATCCCCCTTTCTCTCCCAAAGCAGACAATATTGGGCCGTGTTGGCCAGCGGTCATGTCTTTGATCCACGGTGAGACCAGCAGCTCACACGGCGTCTTTGCTGCTGTATCACGCCCCGTCGGTAGGACCAGAGGCTGCTGTGTTTCCTCTTTTCCCTTTTCTGCTCCCAAGAAGGGTTATTCTCTGCCTTGTTGCTTCACCTGTTTGCTTTAAACCTTAAAACAAATAATGCATCTACACGTCCTGAGACCCCCCTTTGTCCTGGAGTATCTGAATGATTTGTGGGTTTGGTTTAAAGCTCCTGAAAGGAGAGAGAGGGAGAGAAGAAGAAGAAGAAGAAAAAAAAAAAAGGTATTTTGCCTGAGGACTGGAAGCTCTCCCCCTTCCCACCCCCACCTTTTTCCTCCGCTTGACTGACTTTCTCACACTCGGATTCCCTGCAGCCTGCCAGAGACGTGGTCGCTGCCCTGCCAAGAGCTATCTGGGAGAGCTATTGAAAGAGCCTTGAGTAAGTACACACTGGGCGGATTTTCTCCTCCCCTCGGTACCTGCTCCGCACCTGTACCAGGAGCAGTCCCACACATATCACCTGATCTCGGCCCTTTCAGAGACCGTGAGAAAAATAAAGTCCGGGATAGAAGAGATGTTTGTCGTCTCTCCAGGGCCGCAGCCGGCTCCCCGCAGTCCCGGTGCTTGCCTGTGGGCCTGTGTGCGTGTGTGCGGGGTGGGGGCACCACCACAGGAACGGGAGCGAAGCCCGAGATCACCTTCGGAATGGCTGCCCGGCTGCCTTTGTGTTCTGGCACCTGCCGGACTGCTAGTTTTATGATCCTTTCCTAGAACCATTCTTATGGTTCTTCCAGACAAGAGTCCCTCTATGCGCGTCACAGCAGAATTCACAACTGGGACTTCTTACCTTACGGTTCACGGGTGAACTCCCAGAGAGCCTATGAAGCTCGTGAAATGGAATTCAAAATTGTGCTCCATGAATACGTTTTTGAAAGAATAAATGGATGTGTTATTAATTAATTAGTTTGTTTTTGTTTGTTTATTTCCTGAGGAGAGGGTCCATAGCTTTCACCAGAATTTCAAAGCATTTTGTGACCCCAGAAGACTGATGGAACTGAGCCAGATAGTCCCCATTTACAAGTGGACACTCAGCTTCAGAGAGGGCAAGGGACTGGCTCAAGGGTCCCCAATACCGTCCGCCAGAGTGGGGGCCAGCTGCGAGCTGGGAGCTCTTTGGGTCACACCACAGTCCTGTGGTCCCGGGTCAGTTTAGAGTGGGGGTTACAGATCCTGGATTGAAAATAGACACATTAATAAAGACACTTTGAATTTCCAGAACTTTTTCTCTGTCTTAATTCGGAGTCACTGGAGCTGCTCTGCACCCCCAGTTTTTGGATGGCAAAGGGATAGGCTGGAAAGCCAAGTGTCCAGGCGGAGAAGAGGATTCCCTAGCGCTTGGAGCAGGAGTCCTGCTGGTTGCCATGCGGGGGCATCGCACACAACTGCAGCCCTGCATTCCACCTTTGATAAAAATAAGTCGCTACTTCTGAACAAAACTGCTCCGTTGGTTCCCGGCCAGGCCGGGACCTTGGACTGCTAGCTGCGGGTGGAGGTGGAAGACAGAAGCTTTCAACATTGGCTAACAGCAGCCTGCAGGGCTTTCCGCCACCCCCACCGCCTCTTGGAAAACTCGCTGGAGCCAGAGAGACTCTGAAGGAGGGTGGTTGCCAAGAAAGCCTTTCCCAACGGGGTGGGGGCAGGGCGCCCTTCACTCCCACATTTGGCCCGGCCACAGCAGCGGTGGGAAGGCTCTGAATGTGCTCTTGGCTAACCTTTTACCCTCTGAGCAGCATTGCAGTGAGGCAAGCCTGCAAGCCTGGGATACAGGAGGTCATTTCCCAGCTCAGAACTATACCCTGGCTGGTGACTCGGGGGTGGGGGGTGGGGGGGCTCTGGAAGGCCCAGGAAAGGGGGCAAAGCCTACCAGGCGTCTTCAAACTATGGCTCACGGGCCACATGCGGCCCGCAGAGGAGTCTGATCCGGCCTGCCAGGTTTTTTGGGCAGTGAGCGCAGCCGAGGTGTTACAGTAGGAATTAGCAGTTCATATAGTCCAGCCCTCCAGCTCTCTGAGGGACTGTGATCTGGCCCCCACTTTAAAAAGTTTGAGGACCCCTGGTAGCCCCTTTCAACCCAAGATACGCGATTGTTTGGATTGCTGAGAGTTGTTCTAATGGGGATATCAGACCAAGTTTCTCAAAATATCACAAACAAAAGCAAAACTCAGCTAGCCAGGAAAACGACTTACTAGGTAAAATTCAGGGCCTAAAAGCAATAAGGGGCAGATGCGTATAACATTTTAATGATAACCGCCGTCATTATTATCTTTGCATTATCTCTCAGAGCAAAGGGGAGAGAGGAGGCAGGGGAAGGGACTTAAGTGGCTGGATTGGCCCCTCATGGAAGGCATTGGAAAACTGAGCCCAGGAGGAAGTGACTTGCCCAAGGTCAGGCAGCCTCCCCAGAGAGGCTATAGCAAAGCCAAAATCAGCTCAGGTTTCCTGCCCACCAGCCCAGAAAACCGCCCCCCTGTATCTCTCTATGAGAACATTTTGAAATGCCATCTACAGCAAGTGAGTAACATTACCACGAAAGGCGGGTTTTCCGGCTGAGCTATGTGCTGGTGAGTGATTTGGGTAGTCTGACAGAATATGCCCAGCGCAGAGCCCGGTTAAATGTCAGGCTTGCTGCGTTGAACTCTCTCTCGGGTGTGCTCATCCCTCCAGAACCTCTGGAAAAGAAGGGATCTTGACTTCTGAGACCCAGGAGATAGGAAGCCTCTTAGAGGGTTCACACAGGACAATCCTGCCTCATGTCATTCCTTTTTTCTTATCATGGTCAACCTGCTTCCTTTACTTGTGCTCTAAAAGGAAGGTTGGGGGAGAGATTATTTCCAGCTCTGAAGTAGTCTGTGTTCTGTCTATACTAGGCTTGTGTTAGGCCCAGAGAAGGTGCAATGCTGGTGATACAGTGAAGGCCTTGGGGCACGATCACATCGAGCTGCTGGCTGACTCACATTTAGCAGAGGGAAAGGGGAGAAATAGAAGAGATTTTGAATGGTATTTGCATGTGAAATGTACACAGAAGTGGGCAAAAGTATGTTTATAATTGTGAGTATAGGAAGCAGTTCATCCTCAGATTATTTACTAATTATTGTATTTATTTGTGTTATTATTACTTAGTATCCTTACTTATGATTCATCTTTTAGGTGATCATGGCTGGTAATTTAACCTATTTTTGCCCACCCTGTATTTTCCTTTTGGGTATCAGGCTTAGGGAATGAAGAGAAGCTGTTCGGGCAGCTGCCACAAATGCAGCGTAAGACTGGTGGGTGCTGGCACGGTTGGGCCCTTCCACGGAGTTGGAAGTACCTGTTTCCTTGCTTTGTTGAACTTAACAGCTGACTAGGCACTTTTTAGTCCATTGCGACATGTTGTCATTACATATAGCCTCATGACTTAGAAAGACTTTAGTGGGAGAATGGGGGTGGGAGTGGGGTGAAGAGACAGGATTCAAGTGGTCAGTGCAGGAGACATTCAACAGGGCCCTGGGCTATTGGGGGCACAGGATATAGGACAGATGAGCTTTCTGGAAAATAGTGGCTCTAGAGCAGGGGTGGGGGAACTTTCCTCTGCCCAGGGCCATTTGGATGTTTATATTATAACATCATTTGTGGGCCATATCAGATTAACAGCTTAAAAATTTGTTATATTCAGTCAGACATTTAATTATCTCACCCCTAATGCCTTGGCAGGACCAACCAAATGATTCTTGGACCTTATACGGCCCTAAGGCCCGACCCTCCCACCCCTGCTCTAGAGAGACAAGGCCGGCTAGGGAACTTAGAGGCCAGGAGAGAACTGAATCTTGTTTCTCAGCCACAGGTGACAATAAGATTTCTAGAAACTTGCTGAAATCGGTTTGGCTCAGTGGTAGAGCGTTGGTTTGCAGACTGAAGGGTCCCGGGTTCGATTCCAGTCAAGGGCATGTACCTTGGTTGCAGGCACATCCCCGGTGGGGGGTGTGCAAGAGGCAACTGGTAGATGTTTCTCTCTCATCGACGTTTCTGGCTCTCTGTCTCTCTCCCTTCCTCTGTAAAAAATCAATAAAATATATTAAAAAAAAAAAAAAAAGATTTCCAGAAACTGGAACAGCGGGGACAGCCTGGTGTAGCATATTAGTAATCCAGAGAATGCACCTTTGGAGCAAAGAGGAAAGGTCCTTTCTCTTGGTGAGAAGCCAAGAGAGAAAGGGGGTGGGGGTGGGGAGGAGGAAGTCAGGAGAAGAGATCTCACTGAGCAAGAAGATGATTGAGCAAGTTCTGGGAAGGACACAGAAAGTCTCTCCTGGGCTGAGGCCGGAGCTGCTTAGTTCAGCACCCAGTGCCTTTGGGGGGATTTCCTGGAAGGCCCTTGGCCCGGGAGACCAGGTCTGTGACTGAGGGCCCTTGTAGAACTCTGGAATCCGCATCGCTTTTCCTCTCTAGTTAGCGTTGCTCTATGCTGTCTGTATTGCTGTCAGCATAACAAAGTCGCATGGCCTGGACCAGGTTCAGGGGCTGCTTACGTGAGACATTATGTGAGGAAGAGAAAAGAACCTTCCCTTTTGCAGGGTCAGACTACCACGGCTAGCCTTGACTGAAATGCCAGAGGAGCAGGGGAGGGGGGCTCTGTGTGACATGCTGTGTGTCTGTCTGACCCACAGAGGGCCTGAGAAAGTCCCAACGTGTTACTGGCTCCCCGAGGAGATGGCCACGCTGTACACATCTCACATGTATCCAGCGGGGGGCCTAGTCCCGCTGGGCTCCCACAGTCACAGAGGGCCCAGGAACCACGTTCGAAGAGTTGCCATCGTTGTCCGGGGTGGCTCTTCACCCTCTGCACCCTCATCACCTGCCCTCAAAGTCTGGCACCTGGACAGACCTAGACGGCGTGTCTAGAAGCACCTGCCATCAGACAGATGGGGGAGGAGTCTCCACTTATTTTCTCTGCATCTGGTGAACCTGTGTTGATGGTAGTCAGACAGTACAGTCAGGGGTTTAAACCATCCAATTTCCAATGACCCGAACGTAACTTGAATTAACTTTCAAATATTTGAAGAATAGTTGCATAAAAGAACTTTGACTTAAGTATGTCTTGTTGGCAATGTCATGGAACCCTCCGAGGGTTAGCCCATTTTCCCGTTTTCTTTGGTTGCTGAATCAGAGAGTTGGGTTGACTTTGACCGCTCCTGGTGACTACTCTGGGCAGCCAGGCTACCCTTGCGGACAGCCCTGCTCTGTTGCAATCCAGTGAATTTAGAGGAGTCTGTGGCTGTCCGTGTTTCCCCAGGCCTATCTTTATTGATGGTTATTAAAGACACACCACCACATGGCCATATGAAAGTACAAAGCAATTCCCAGGGTAAGGTTCGTGGGAAGGAGTGAGATACTGAGCTCCCAAATAATTCTACTGTAATCGCGGGCTGCCATATCTGTGTATAGTTAATAAGTAAGATTTAAGCAGGCAGGTTCCCCCACTGGGCAGCAGATGCAACGGCAAAAGAGGCCGGTGGGAGATCCCTGGTCCTTCTGGAAACTGGGAAGGGGACTGAAAAGGAGAGTCTGGTGGGCAGTCCCAGAAGCCGGCAGGTCCCCAGGAGGAGGGCCATGGTTTAACTGCGTGTGCCCTCAGTCTCTCTATGCCACCCCTCATGGGAGATTCTGCATATCCGAGAAGTAGAGCATAATCATGCCCAGACACACTGGGTTCAATAGGTGTAAACACCACACACAAAACCACCTGTTTTTATCGAGCACCCCACCACACCTGCTGTTTTACGATGCTGAGCGATATTGATAAAGGGGGCTATAAAGGCGAGGTGAAATGGCCTCATGTTTAAATAGCACCTTCCTCTGTGAACTTCAAGTGTTTTACAGCTGAGATTTGACTGACCTGGTGATCATTTCTTACAGGAATGTTGAACACATAGCTCTATATATCTGTTCAGAAAAGAAACTCTAGCAAGTGATTAAAAAGTAAAGACTTTGGAGACTGATGACCCTGGTTCACATCCCGGCTTGTTTGCTTTCTAGCTAGTGACATGATCATTCAGTACCTCAGTTTACTTACCGGTTCTGTGGGGAGACATTCATATTACCAAGTTCATTATGAGAACCACTGTGTAGAATGTGCTTAGGACAATGCCTGGCATATGGTAAATACAGTGTGCCTTGTCAGCTGTTTTTAGCATTGCTATGTACGTATCTTGGACGAGCAACATAGGTACCCTCATTCATCGGGAAAAAAGTCACAAGATGTTAATATTCTCAAAGAAATGCACAGCCACTGTGGTCCATTGGTCCATGAGTATCTGACAAAGCAGAAGCTCCAGCTGGTATTTTATGAATCTCAGGGCGTGCGAGCAGGAGAAACCTAAAAAGGGATCTGGCTTCTTCTTTCCCAGGGAGGAGGGTCTCTATTACCCTCGCTCTGTGGTTGCGGCTTTGTCTGTGGCCGATGTAGAGCTTGGTGTGGCCTGGCTCTGATCATTGAAATGCGCCTCAGGCCCACGGAAAGCAGAATTCCAGTGGAGGCAGGGGCATCAGCAAGATGTGTGGGTGACTTCTCCCCTCCCTCCCCAGGAAAGAATGGGGCAGCTGCAGAGGAACACAATCCAAAAGAGTAATGCGAACAAGCCCTCCTGGGACCCCGGTTGGATTTATCTGAGAGAAAGATCGGTGGGGAAGATGACTGAGGTCTTTCCTGCTCCAGCAGGTTCTTGTAGATGAGCATACTGGGACCCTCTTGAGTGTTAGGAGGTAATGCTTTTAAACCATTATGTCAGGACAGCTGGCATCAGCTGGACATGTGGCCATCCTACTTCTGTGGGCCCAAACTAGCATCTGCTAGTTTCTTCTTCCACTTCTTCCATTATCTTTTCGTTAGGGATGCTTCCTGAGAAGAAATATTCTTCCCCAGTCACTAATGCTTTATCACTTCAACATCTGTGGAAGGTGATGCCATTGATCTGCCTTCCACAGAGGTAGGAGCCCCATTTTTGAACCTAGAGTATGAAGAGAAAGCAGGGTCAGAGGGAGGTCCCATGATGGTTGGACGGTTAAGCTCAAGGTATGCTTGCCATGACTTGGCTGCTTCTTCTGTAGAGTGTGTGTGCTCTCAGCTTCCTCCCTTACCCAGACTGTGGCTGCCGCACAGCAATGCTACCAGGGACTCTTGCACCTACTTACGATGGCTGAGCACACCTATTTTTCTTAGGCATGTGAATGTGGAAAAACGAATGCTAACATTTGAAATCCAAGCCATTGTTTCATAGCTGAAGGAAGACCCCAAAGGAAGGAGCATTTTCCCACATGAAATATTTACCCTTTTAGCCCTGAAGTTGACTAGATCTTTAATAGGAAAAAACAAAACAAAACAAAACAAAACAAAAACCCACCACCAAAACAAACAAACAAAAAAACACTCAGAAAAATTAAAAAAATATATATATATTGATTTTGTACAGAGAGGAAGGGAGAGAGATAGAGAGTTAAAAACATCAATGAGAGAGAGTAATCGATCAGTTGCCTCTTGCACAACCCTTATTGAGGATACGCCTGCATCCAAGGTACATGCCGTTGACCGGAATTGAACCCGGGACACTTCAGTCCGCAAGCCGACGCTCTATCCATTGAGCCAAACTGGACTCAGAAAATTTTTTTTCGAATAGGTCAAAGTCAAGGTTTACTCTGTTAATTCCCTTAAAAAAAAAGAAAAGAAAAGAAAAGAAAAGAAGAAGAAGAAGAAGAAGAAGAAGAAGAAGAAGAAGACAAAAAGAAAAATGGCTCCCTTGCCTGAGTGGTCTTCTATGTGCCTATTTAATGATTAATAATACCTTGTTGGGCTATTGTTTGATGTGGCCACTGCTGGTTTGAACAGGAGAATACTGATTCACTGGTAAGGCATTTATGAATCACGAGTGTTTACCCTGAAAAAATAAATGAACTGGGGAGATGAAAAAAACACCTAAGTGTGGTGAATTCTTTGACTAAAAACCGGAGATAACCCTGTGTGGGGTCCACCGCTTTCTCTCGGAGAAGAAAGGTTGTGTACAATGACCAAGACCAGGGCTTCGGAGTTTGTGGGGTTTTTTCCTTTTACCTACTGATAGGTTTGAGCCAACTTTCCCACTCCGTTTCCGTACAGCATGCATTCATCTTCTCCTGATTTGCCTTTTGGCCCGTAAATCAGAGGGGAAGCTGGAGCCCTGCCTTAACTTAAGTGGGGCTGGTGGGCTGAAGAGAAGGGATTCAAGAGGTTGAGACCTGCCAGGCCTCAAGTGGACAATGATGGGGAAGGAGGAGTCAAAGGATGACAACTGGTTTGTTGACTGAACTATGTGGACCCTTCTTCCACATACCACTTTTAATAATAACTCCTAGACTTGTTTTTCTTCTTTCTACCCCAACGTCTAGAGTTCAGTGAAAAAAGACTTCCAGATTTCCCCCAATGACGCTTAAATGTATTTTTATATTTTGAGATAATTTTAGACTTATAGAAAAGTTGCAAAAATAGTACATAGAGCTCATTTATACCCTTGAACCAGCTTCCCAGCATTACCATCTTATACAATGATGGAGTGATCATTAAAACTAAGGAATCCATCTTGCTCCAGTACTGTAACTACAGACTTAATTCAGATTTCACCATTTTTTCCATTAATGTATTGTGTTCTCTTTCTGTTCCAGGATTCCACAGTGTGCTTAGTTATCTTGTATCCTTCATCTGCTTCACTCTGTGGCAGCTCCACCATCTTTCCTTGTCTTTCATGATGCTTTCAAGAGTCCTAGTCAGTTGTTTCATAGAATGTTCTCCACTGGGGTCTGTCTGATACTGAGGAGCTGCATTATTGGGAAGAACGCCCAGATGTACATGACATATTTCACTGCTGTAAACATGATCACAAGGTTAAGATCGTTTCTCTAGTATTGTCTATTATCAAGTTACAACTTTTTGTATTTTTTAAAAAAGATTTTTGGGGGATGTGTGTGTGTGTGATATTTCAAAGCAATGCAAATATGCTATTATGCTTACACTTCCGCCTACTAAATCTATCAAAGGCTCTCACCTGTGGCAATGAATGCTGTGGCGATCTAAAAGTCATGTTATTTCCCTTATTCATTCTACATTTATAATTGCAACTCTTTGAAAGGAGGAGTTGCATGATGTTACATTGTGATAAAGCAGAAATAAAAACAGCCAGTACTCTTGGAGCCTAAATTTTAGATGAAGAGAGAGATAAGCAAAATAAATAAGTGGACTTGATAGTATATTGAATGGTGACAAGTACTGCAGAGAGAAATTAAGGGAGGAGAGATAGAAAGTGCCAGGAGCTGCAGGTTTAAATTGCATGGTCAGGGAAGACCTTGGAGAGAAGACTTGAAGCAGAGGAGGGAACCAGTGTGTGAAGCTTTCTCCAGAAAAGAATTAGCAAGTACAAGAGCTCGGAGGCAGGACCACATCTAGCCTAAGCACTCTAAGGAAGCCAGGAGGCCAGCGTGATGGGTGCAAAGTGAGCAAAGTGGGAAGGGGAGTGAGAGAGTGATGAAGCCAAAAATGACAGGGCCAGCTGATGCAGGCCTGGGGACATTCTAATGATCTGCTTATTAATCCGAGGAAGGCAGGAAAACCATTCTAGAGCCATTGCAAGATGTTGAGCGAAGAGGTCACATGATGTGACTTTATATTATTAAAAGATCTGCTCTAGTAGGCAAGGGCAGAGGCAAGGAGACCCTGCTTGGGAAGCTATGACATCATCCAGGTAAGAGATGGAAGTGGGTTGGACCAGAATTGTAACAAAGTGGTGACTGGATTGTGCATATCTTTTGACAGTAGGACTAACACTGCTAAGAAAGGTCTTCAGCAGCTTTGGGCCACCATCTGAATGCCTAGGGCATGTTCCTCCCTCTCTCACCTTGAAGTGGGGCTTCACTAACCAGATTGAGAAGCATGGGCTGGCCACCTTGAGTCTAAGCTCTGCAGTCCCTCATTGGAGCCTTCTTTTTCTGGGCCTACCTTCATTTTTCTCTGCACCCCACTTCTGTCTGCCACAGGCCCACCTCTGCCCAGGCCAACCCACCACCATTTGCTCACACTCTCCCACCCCTGCTCTGCCAAACAATAGCCTTTCCCTCCCTTAAGGTTCAGCTTTGCCACTCAGAGCCCCTCTCGGAACACCTGCCCTCTTGGTTGTTGACATTAACTAGAGTCTGCTTCACGGGAGCAGCCCCTGGAGATAAACAGGCTCTCAGACACCCCAGCGGCTCAGGGACTCTTGAACACAGAGCCGGCACCGAGCGCTTGGTTGGCAGGGTGCTTGGTTTGTTGGCATATGGCATACGGTGCAATGAACACATCATGTTTTCTCTTAGTCATCCAAGTACACTTTGCATTATACTTCACATATATCCTCTTTTCTTTCCATGTAAAAACTATTTTTGCCTCTTCCTCTGCCCAATCTTTCAAGTGAAGTTAAAATTCCAGAATTCCTCTTGTTGGTCCAATCTGTGTCCCTTGTGGGGAGGAGGAATGTCCTTTGTATCTCAGCTTGAGAAGTCAGGGAGAAACAGGCATCCCTGAGGGCTGAATGTAAAAAACAAAATAAAATAAAACAAAACAACAACAAAACATATGGTTAGAAATTAGAAATTTTAAGCAGTACAAAAGTAACCCAGCCCAGTGGCTCAGTGGTTGAGTATCAAACTATGAATCAGCAGGTCACAGTTTGATTCCCGGTCGGAGCACATGCCCAAGTTGTGGGCTCAATCCCCAGTGTGGAGCAGTAAGTGGTTCTCTCTCATCATTGGTGCTTCTATCTCTTTCTACCTCTCCCTTCCTCTTTGAAATCAATAAAAATACATTTTTAAAAATGTGATTCTTCCATGGGTGGCCCCATCCCCCAAGCCGTGTTCCAGAGGCAGTCACTCATACCTGTCCCTTATATACCCATCGGAAGTGCCGAACAGTCAGTTGCTGGTAGCAGACAGTCACTACCAACTGAGTGCCGTGAAAACCAGCCTGGCTCTCCACTTCCCGGGGCCAAGGCAGCCCCTTGCAGAAGGGCTGGCTCAGCACAGTCAACCTGCCATTTTGATTGCTGCCTTTGGCTCAGACCACACAGGGGTGAGTTTGCAAAGACACCACACTCCGTGGAATTGGGCAGTGGGTGCCACCTTCCTTGGCTCTGGTTCTGTGCCCTCACAGGGAGGTTCGTTGTCACTGAGATTTCCCGGGTTGGCTGTCGTCTCTCCCTCAGAGTCAGCCCGGGGATCACGGCCAAAAGCTGTATCAGGGAAGAAAGGCCGGTGGGAGAAGGGGTGGAGGAAGCCAGCCCCCGAGCTGCGATTACAGCAATGCAGGGGATTACAGGGAGTTTCGGGGGGAGCTTTACCCCCCACCCCACTCCTGGGCTCACCTGAAAGGCGGCCCTCTCCCTCCACCTTTCCCGTGGGAATTCGGCGCAGCCAGCAGAACCCCTGAACTCTGCTGGGCCTCTGCCAGCAACTTTCAAGCCGTTCCCCCTGCCGACTACCGTGACATGATGTCGTTTTTTATTGAGGCAAGATTAGATTTTTTTTTTTTAAGTTTTCAAAAGTGTGGTTCACATGATCTCTAGTACTTTTCCTATTGCTTGAAGACCACAGAGCTGCCAATTTCAATTTGCTTCAGCTTTTATCACTAAAGAAGCTTAAAAGAAAGAAAGAAAGGGGGAGAAAGGCTGGATGAAAATATTCCCCTGGGCCCTGGCAGTTAGCATGAGGGTGGCAGGGGACACACGCATCGCTCACTCCCTTTTGTGTAACTGGTGTAACAGGAAGATGTCGGGAGATTGAAGCTGGGACTGGCTGCTGGACAGCACACAATGTCCTCTGGAGCGAAGGGTTTTTATGCCATCTTTCTCCAGAAAGAGAACGTGCAGCGTGGAGTCCCTCATAGTAGCCTGGACAGTATGAAAGAGGATGCTGATCTCTATGGAAATAGGTAAAATAAACTCAGAAAAGGAGTTCTTCCTCTTAATTCTAATTTCATGAATTCTTCTCTTTGGAGGCAAGATTTCCCATTCATTCATTCAACATATTTACTGAGCACCCATTATGTTGCTGGGAATGCAGGATGAATAAGGTAAAGTCCTATTTTTAAGAAAAATGGGAGAATACCTATTTGCAGGGATCATGGTTGCCAACTCAGCCCTCAACATGGGTGATGGGATGGAAAGTTAGGAAAAACGTGGGATTGAATCCTATTGTTTTGGCATAAAATCAGAGAAAAAAGTCTGGAGGACTAACGGACATGCTGGGGAAATAAATGTCTCCCACTCCATCAGGATCTTGGAGGAGAAACAACGTTTAAATGTCACAACCATTGACTTTCAGATTCCTAACAGTCTGATTATCCCCACACCAGCCTGTGAAGTAGGGAGGGGCAGCATTCATCACAGCTCTGCTCATTCATTGCACCTGGCTCATGGTAGGTGCTCAGTCAGTGTTTGCTGAATGACTGTGGGTAAACCCCCAATTTACAGGGCGGGACAGGTTCAAGAGTAATCAGGAGATTGATCCTGAGTCACCCGGTAGTAAGTGGCAGAAGCTGGAGCACACACATCAAGGCCCATCATTCCTCCTAGAGGCACCACTCTGGAGATTTCTCCAAACCACTGCCCTTCCTTTGACTGGCAGGAAAGTGACTCTGGAGTGAACATCCCCCAAGGTTGCAGTGAGTTTTTGGAGAGTAATTCCAATGGATGGAGGACAAATTGACCACAGCTGTGGACAGGACACATCATGAACAGACCTGGTTCCCTTGGAAGTTCCTCCCAGGATTGAGCTGGTTGGGTTAAGAAGCCTGAGTGTTGGTTGTTCTTTGGGTGTAGACTCCTATCCCAAATTGAGGTGGAATATTTTGTGGAAGTTTATGCATCTCCCCAACTTACTCTGTCTCTGTCAAACATCTGGATCAGAAAAGGCTGGTTTTAGAACAAACTTGGGAAGAAATCACTTCCAATTTGTGTCTCATGAACCTTGATTTTTCTCCTCCACAAGGGGATAAAGTGGGGCGAGTCCCAGGGAGTTTTGAAGGATTCCCTAGGATATCGAGCGAGGAAGTCTAATCCCACTGGCTGGAAGGAACCAGAAAGCCACTGAGTTCCTGCCCCTTCCTCCAAAGACAGAGGATCACAGCACTGGATAGGCCTCTAGCCAGGAAAGCAGTGTGGGAACAGGAAGGAGCCTGCGGAAAAGGAGAGTCTGGATGAGAATGGAGACCAGAGGTAGAAACCCATCTTCCTGTCCACTCTCCCCAAGAATATGAAGTGGTGTCGAAAGCTCCGGAGTAGTCGTGCCTCTGCTGTAGACTCACCGTGTATGTCCATGAGGACCACATTCATGGCCCCTTCTCTGGGCCTTAGTTTCCCCATTAGCAGTCTCATGGACCCTCTCACCCTCTACCAGAACCATGTGGCTTTTGCCTGTTCACACATTGCATGTCCTCATACCATTTTTTTTTAAAAAAAAATTCCATTGGGTTTTGTGTTTAAATTTGAAAACCACCAAATAGATGCTCTCAAAAATTCTCTCCAGCTCTAAAATCTCCTGAGTATTCCCTGTGCCTCCCTGGCTTTTGGATTGCTCTCCCCTCTAACCTGTAGTCCCTTGTGCTTTAGCCACTTGAATGCTTGCTTTGCTTTCCCCAAAGACTTCTTGCAGCCCAGTTCCACGAATAATTATGAATATGGGGAACCTCTTTCAAAGGCCACCTGGGCCAGGTTATCTGGCTCTCAAACTGCTCCTACTGAAGCAGGATAGGCTGGAGACAGTTGAACAAAGAATTACAAAACTGAACAGTTTTCCTTAGAATACTCTTCATCAATAACTGGGACCTTGTCTTATTTCTCTCACCCATAGCCAGCATGTGTAGGACACTTAATAAGTGCTTAGTAAATATTTCCTTAAAGAACTGATGAATGAATGTCTCGTTTCCATCTTTGGGAGGAATCGCAGATGTATCCGTAGCTAAGGGCCTTCCCAGGACTGAGTGGAGCTAGGTAGACTGTGTGGGCTCTGGGATTTCCTTTTACGAGCTGGGCTGATTACAGCTGTTGGGTGTTGTTACCTTTTATGGGTTGAATTGTGTCCCCAAAAATATATGTTGAAGTCCTAATCTCCCGTACCTCATAATGTGACCTTATTTAGAGAGAAGGCGGTTGCAGATGTAATTGGTTAAGATGAGGTCATACCAGAGTAAGGTGGTTTTTTAATCCAATCTGACTGGTGTCCTTAAAACAAGAGGCACCGAGGGAGAAGTTGGCCACGTGATGAGGGTGGTGGAGGCTGGAGTGGTGCATCAGTCTGGGAGCGCGTTTCGCTTCCCCGTGAAGAGCGGGGCATGCGTGTCTGAGCTAAATGTTGTGCAGAGTCATTGTCCTTCTCTCCTTACAAATGGTGCCCCTTGCTTCTGAGTATCTTCCCTGAGTTTTGTTTCATCCACCTGTCTGGGGTAGGTTTCCAGTTCTGGCTTCTCCTCTTGTGTCCTTGATCATAGAAATACAGCCCCCCTTCCATCCCCAAGGAGATTCAGGAGTTTCATAGGACCCACCTCACTTCTGGTTACTGAATAACTGTTGGGGCATCGAATGTCAAGGCGAAGAAAGCAGAAGGGCCTACGTGTTGGACCAAATTACCTCATAGCCCAAGCTGTTCCCATGGTGTCTGCTTGCACTGTCTGTCAGCAGCTCTTTCATCACCAGCCCCACTTACATCACACTGTCCTCAACACCCACCCTGATCATTGTCACCTGCTTATCCCACAGAGCACAGGTGAATGGCAGCAGTTTAAAGTTTTGATTTAGCCTGGAGCAGTCTGGCAGGTCTCAGGACAGGCGGGATCTTTTATTTCCAGCCTTAAGAATGGAAGTTGTGAATGGGAAAGGAATGAGGAGCTTATTGTGTTTTGATTCAAAACGCACCATTAACATCCCAACCTGGATTTCTACCCAAAGCTTTTCTCAGCAGTAGAGGTGGAGAAGGGCATCCACTGACTGCCTCCTCCCACTCACTCCCCCTCCCTTCCTCAAATCTGACCCATGGCTCTCTTGCAGGAGAGATGGTCCTGGTGCCATTTCTCTGGCCTGGGAGCCACAGCACCAGCATCTGTGAATGGACGTCTTAGACCCACCCATCTCTGGGCTTTAGTGGAGAATGAGACGGGCTCCCTTAGGCTGTGTGTGTGGAACTGCTTTTCACCACTGGTGCTGACTTTAGCATCTCTGAGAGATTGCCACATGGACACAGAATGAAAAATGGTCTCAGCTAGCAAGTCGAGGTTTCATCAAGTTAGAGGTGAAAGAACCTGAAAGGGCTGATGTTAAATTCATTCACTTGCTCACTCACTCATTTATTTATTTACTCTTTGATTCAACAGATATTTCCTGAATATCCCCTACAGGCCACTCAATGTGTGATGTGCTAGAGGAAGAGACAAGGCCACAGTTACATGACACTAATGTGACTTGTGCCTAAGGAGAGGTTTGTCCAGGGGGTAGATGGAGTCATGGGGAAGAGGACAGCTCAACCAGTGGCCTCGGGAAGCCCAGAGAAGGGTTTTAGTCCTGGGACTAGAATAGCGATTTTTCAAAGCATAGGCCTTGGGTTCTCAGCTTCAGAATGAACTTGGAGAGTTTGTTAGCATGCAGACTTGCAGATTCCAGACTGCCACCCTAAGCCAACCCAGCCGGAGTCTCAGGAGTGGCCCTGGGATATGCATGTTGACTCCTAGGTATGGAGGTGTAGGATGTCCAATTAGGGAGCTTGAGAGCCTCTGCCTCACAAAGGGTGTTCTAGCCAGTGAGTGCCTGAATGAAGAAGGACGTCTGGCCTGAGAGAGGCCCAGAGCTCCAGATAGCGACAATAAATTCATTATATATATATTCATTAAATATATATATTATATTCATTAAATATATATATTTGATTTCAGAGAGGAAGGGAGAGGGATAGAGAGATAGAAACATCAATGATGAGAGAGAATCATTGGTTGGCTGCTTCCTGCCTGCTCCCTACTGGGAATCGAGCGTGCAACCCAGGCATGTGCCCTTGGCCAGAATCAAACCTGGGACTCTTCAGTCTGCAGGCTGACGCTCTATCCACTGAGCCAAGCCAGCTAGGGCTAAACTCATTTATAACTGAGACCGTGCTGAGGTATAACTGGGCAAGGAACGGCCTATTCTATCTTTTTGCAAAATTCGAGGATAGAGCTCCATGTCACATAACTGATTTCATCTCAAAACTTTAGGAAATCACCTTTCTGTCCCGTCTCTTAACGGAGATTGTTTGTATAAGAAGGTTTGAAGACGTGCTGCACAATTCCATTCCGAGGAGCTTACTCGCGTGAATTGTTTATGCTGCCTGTTCCTCAGCCACCTGCTCTGGGGGGATTAGCATTCTCCTTTGAGGCTCTGTTTGTGGGGGACCTGTGTGGTTCCTGCTTACAGCTCCAGGTAATCTTCCAACGTGGAGAGAAAGCTCCACCCCATTTCCAACAGTTCTTAGTTCTCAACAAAAAAACAAGAGGAAAGACAGTGAAGGGGCAGGCTATGCGACACTTCCCATAATGTGCTGTTCTGTTTACTAAGTAAATGGTTAGAGGAAATCAAAGGTGAAAATCAGGGTTTCTTTGCCATCCCTAAAGCCCCTTCCATGGTGTTGCAGGTGTTGCTGGAGATTGGGGTGCATAAGACGGACACAGCCCCTGGCCTCGTGGTGTTCATGATCCACAGGGAAGAGAAACCAGTTATGATGAAGTTTAATGAAATATGGTGAGTTATATTCTTCTCCCATGATCCTCCATGCCTCAGAGACGGCACTTGGTCCAGTGCTGGATGGCTCCTTGGTACTTGAGATATCCTTGTCCTGCATTAATTCGTTCCTTCATTTGTAAACATTTGCTAAACACCATGTTATGTGGCATGTTGACTGAATTATGTCCCAGACTCTGTGCTTATAATCTGAGAGGCTAATAAAAAATAAAAATAAAAATAAAAAAGCTTGGCCTATGTGGCTCAGTGGTTGAATGTCTATGTATGAACCAGAAGGTCACAGTTCGATTCCCAGTCAGGGCAGATGCCCTGGTGTGGGTCATACAGGAGGCAGCCAATCAATGATTCTCTCATCATTGATCTTTCTCTCTCTTTTCCCCTCTTCCTTCCTCTCTAAAATCAATTTAAAGTATATATTTTAAAAATTGAGCAAAATGCAAAACCTTGTCCTAAGGATCTGAGTCAAGTGAGAAGTCAGATGAGTAAACAAATTGCATCAGCGCTGGGAGAATGGCTCAGGTGTACAGTCGTGGTCTGTACCAGGTCATAAGGGAGCGTGGGCTGGGGTCCAGGCAGGGCAGAGTGGTCAGGGGGACCTGGGTCTGGAAGCGTAGGCAGGAAGGTTTTCATCCTTTCTGTATTTCCCAGGCAAAAGGTGAGCTGATATCTGTTCATCACTCAGTCACTGTGGATTGAATACTTACAGTGTCCTTGGACGGATGAACCAGTTGGACGGATTATTAGATCTAACCAGTCAAACCAATAATCCTCTCTTGGCAGGTGACAAACGCTGCCAAGCATTGGGGACCATATGGAAGAAGTGGGAGAATTTGTCTCTTGCCCTCAGGGCATCTGCAGCTGAGCTGAGATGGCCACATGCATTCAGATACCTCCAGAGCCCCTCATTTAGAAAAGGTGGGTTTGGCCACTGGCAGGAGTGAGTTCCCTTCTGGGGGGAAGTAAGATGCCCTCTCACCTGGGTGAGGCAGTTTAAGTACAGCTCTTAAACGCCCCCCTCCCCCCTTCCCCCCCCCCCCTCCCGCACCTTCCAGCATTTGTTTGTAACAGAATGCCTGGTTTGTTGTCTGCCATGTTGGTAGCTAAAGTATGAGCATCTATAGGCAGCTAATATAGATATTAATGATAAAGTTTATTTTGT
Organism: Pipistrellus kuhlii; assembly: GCF_014108245.1. NCBI lineage: Eukaryota > Metazoa > Chordata > Mammalia > Chiroptera > Vespertilionidae > Pipistrellus > Pipistrellus kuhlii. The sequence goes on along the minus strand of NW_023425515.1, from coordinate 44,990,358 downwards.
TGTGTTCATTAAAATATAAAAATACATAAAAAGGTGAAAGAAAATAACAAATCTACTTATTTGATACTAGTGGCCTGATGCACGAATGGAGATTCGTGCATGAGTGGGCCTTAGTTCCACTGGCTGCTGGCACTGCCTTTGCTCTGGCTGGAGCAGCCTTTTCACTCCAACCCAGAGCCACCTTTTTGCCTTCCCACACTGCCCAGGGAACGTGGTACGGAATGCCTGTAGGCCTCTCTGTGCCTGTGTATGCAAATTAACCACCATATTTGTTGGGTTAATTTGCATGCTTACTCCTGATTGGCTTGTGGGTGTCTCAAAGGTATGGTCAATTAGCATTTTACTCTTTCATTAAGTAGCTTTTTCTTTCTTCCATGCTTTTACATGGTTATGATCATTGCATATGTATAATTTTATAATTTGTGTTTGCTGTTTAATCTTATAGCAACATAAACATTATTTTAAATGACTACATAGTTTTCTTCATTTATGTACCATGACTTACTTAATATATTTAAGAATAGCACTTTTAAAATATTTATTTTTCTTAAGATAAATTCCCATAACTGGAATTTCTAGTTAAAGAGAGAAGCATTATTAAGACCTTCAGTACATATTGCCAAATTGTTTTTCCAAAGGGCCATACCAGGTTTTATTTCCATAGTATCTGGAGTGCATGAGTTTAATTCCAAATTGCCTGCTATTTATTCTTGCTAAAAACATAACTGAGATAATAAATTAAGCACCATCCTTGTATGTGACTGGCTCAACAGAAAGAAATAGCTTTGGATTATATTCATTTAGTTCCTTTACTTTGTATTGTAAATTAATACTGTGCCCTTAACTTTTATTACAGGTTATTATAAAACAAAACAAAAAAGACACCTTTGGCATCTTCTGCTAAACCATCATCGATGATCCCATCCATGTGTTATGCAGTGTCCTTTATAACAAGATATATTCCTCTTCAACTTCAGCCATATTTCCATTTTCTTAAAGTTAAATAATGGTACCTAGGATACCAAGAAGCTCATAGTTCATATTCATGTTTTCTAGAAGCAAGGGCTTAAAGCCATCTTTTAGAGTGATTGAGAACAGGCTCAAGGGCCACTAGCCAAATATACATTAGAGTAGCAGCTAACAACGAGGTACGCTTCCAAAATGTCAGGTTCTCTTTTAACCCCTATATGGAGAAAGGGGTGTGACCTCCTTCTCCCTCCCTGAACTAGATTTTGGGACTCACATGCTCTGCCAATTGGATGCTGAGCCCACATATTCAAGCTACTGCAAAGAATAGATTACAGGCCTGCTTCTAGAAGGCTAGAGTGGACGCAGCAGGAGAATGGAGACCATCCTGCTTGGTGGTGGTGGCAGTGGGCAGTGAGGGGCAATTCCTCGTGCAGGTGGCCTATCACAGAAGTCCCAGGAGCTTCCCTGTTCTGATCAGACCAAGGAGGACAGGCAGTGACTGCATCACAGGGCCCCTCTCAGTGACCCCTCCCGGCAAGTGTGGACCTCACCCATCTCAATAGCTCCTCCTCCTTTCCAAGAGGAGAGAAATGGCAGAATCCCATGCCAATTCTCCCCTTTTGGGGCAGGCAAGTCTCTCCTCCATGGAAAGGAGGAGAAGAGAAAAGAAGGATTACCCACAGATTCACCAGATGTCTAGCATAATTGTCCTTTTCCTCCCTCTGTGATGTTTCTGATTACTCCCTCTCCTTATATCTTGAGTTTTGCTATCATTTAAGTGAACTTATTTTTTAACTTTTAAGCAGCCTAAGTTTTTGTATTATATTATATACAAGTTAATAACATGTGCTGGACGCAGTCAACAGATCAAAACACTTCCTGGGTGAGGTCAGCAAGAACTCCAGTTATCAGGCATGGTTTTCTATGGGCATGCCGGCTTGAGTTGGGTTTGACTGAGTGTAAGAGTCATGACATCAGTGGCGGTGCTGGGGGTGAGAATAACCAGGAGTCGATATGAACAACTGTCATTCCTGTAGTCCTTTACAGTTTGTAAAGAACTTTAACATCTATTAGACCATGTGATCCTCACACCAAGTAGGTGCTATTATCATCCCCATTTTATCCATGAGACATGAGGCACAGAGAGGTCAAATGGTGGATCTGGGCCTCCCAATCAGGCCTTCTGCCTCCAAATACCACACCTGCTGTCCTGGGCTGTTTGAGCTGGGTGAGGAGGCCCAGGTGACTCTAGAGAGTGTGGGAAACTGTGGTGTTGAGTGAAGGCAGAACCCAATGAGGAGGTCCCTGGCAGCCAAGCGGTACAGATTTAATGCAGAAGAAATTGAGAGCCATCGAAGGCTTTTGGGCAGGAGTGTCCTAGTGCAGGGGGGGAGATCCATCCATCTGAGCACGGGTGAGCAGAGGATGGGGAGGTGAGAAGGAGGGAGCACCAGAGTAGAGATACTGTGGAGGCGGCATCTGGCAGAAGCCTGGTAGCCAGGTGACATTGTTAGTGCCCACGATATTGTTGGCTTTTCCTTGGGGCTTATCATGATGTCCCAAACTGGAATTAGACACAGTTGATATATTCTGTCCTTCTCATTCCTTATCTTTATTGATGAGCCAGTATCTCAGATATTTTGTCCATGTGTTTTTGGTTTTTCCCCCTCCCAGCATTTCTGCACTACGTCACCTTAGGACCCTCTCTATAAGTAACATTGTGATTAAAATAATGCCCTAACATGACTACGAGTTTGGACAAATGTTGACTTGATTTGCTGTAGTTAATGAATAGTTACTGAGGACCCAGTACGTGCTGCTGAGGGGCAGGACTGGGAGGGGGATGGAGGAGGGAAAGGATTTGCAAAGCTGGCTCCTTCTTACCCCGGGAGGGAGAGGATTAGGTGTGGATCCACCCTGCAGGGTACGTTCCACTCTGAGGCTGGCTTTGCTGTGTGATCAAAGGGTGTCTCAGAGAGGCCAGCCGGCCCAGCCTCAGAGGTTAAACCGCTCCTTGCTACTCTGCCATAGCCGCCCCTGAAACTGGCTGCCTCAGGAGAGTGAGTGCTAGTCAGTCTCCTCCCCTCCTCCACCCCTTATCTGCTCCCCTGGGGCTGTGCCCCGCCCTCCCAGGGGAAGTCTGTGCTGTGAGGTGCAAGAGGGCACCTGAGTCCAGTGACACTGACGGGCCATCAGCCTTTGGGCAAGTTATTTCTTGTCTTTGGTTCCTTCCTCTTTCAGAATTGGAGCAGTTCCTTGTAGCTCTGAAGATCTGAGGGTGATTACTACAGAACTGCATGGTGTGTGTGTGTGTGTGTGTGTGTGTGTGTGTGTGTGAGTGTGTGTGTGACTGGCTGTTTAATGGGGTGCTAAGACAGCAGGGGAGTCGTCCTTCCCGCCTCCCCCCCTCCCCCGCAGCCACACACGTGTGGCTCTCATTACTGTCAGGAGGCCTTAAGTCGGCCACATGGAGATGAGAACAGACCCCTTAATTAGGCACTGTTCCCAGGGAGAGAGAGGGACGGGCCTGGGCCTGGCTGCCCTGGCCTCATGGGGAGCCCAGCCTGCAGGGCTGGAGGCGGGCGGGAAGGGGGGCTGCGGCCGGGGCATCTGAAGGACTCAGCAGGTTTACACTTCGCTGACCCGATGGATGAATGGGGCCCTGTCCACCCACATGGGGCCCTGGAATCTTCAATTATGGCAATTACATCAACAGGTCGGGAGGGCAGTGCTCTCCACTGAAGAGGTTGAGGAATTAAAAGGAAAATCATAAGCCACTGTTGTATTTCTTTCTTTCAAAGGGGTTGGGTTGATGGAAGAAGACCCCCATCTGCAGTCTAATTGGGCTGTGGGGAGTAAACAAAGATGTGCCATGTTTTGGGGGTAAAATCTGGCTGGCACATGCTCCCCAGCCTCTGGACTCTGGCTCTTCCCTCAGTTGAGTTTGTACTACAGTTCCTGGTGGGTGTGCATCTCATTTGTTGTCTTCCTGAGGACTGGATGGGTTCCTTCATCACTGAATCCTCCCAGAATGCAGTGCAGTGGATGATAGTTAAGACAGCACTGAACTGGTGTCAGAAGGGCTGGATTAGACCTTGGGGAAATCAATTCGTCTTTCTGACCCTCAGTTTCCATATCTGTAAAATGGGTATAATGCTCGCTATCCTTCCTCCTTTCTAAGGTTTTGAAGAAGAAACCAGTTCCTGCTATATTCTCCAGCTGATTGGTTTCTTTCTCTCAGCCACCTGTTAGATAGGCAAAGCTCAAGTGTGGCCCTTGCACCTGCCGTATGGGTGTCACCTGGGAGTTTGTTAGAAATGTAGACTCTCAGGCCCCACCCAAGGTCTACTGAAGCAGAACCAGCACTTGACCAAGCTCCCCAGGAAATTCATGAGCACAGCTGAGTTTGAGATGTACTGCTATAGACCGAAACTTCACATAATAAACAACAGTTAAATGAGCGAATGACAGGGAGCTTTGTGACCTTTTTCTCGTTTGCAAAATGGGGATAATAATGCTTTTTGTTGTTGTTGTTGTTGTTTTTTCCCATACAAGGTATGCTATGAGGACCAAATAAAAAAGTAGTTTATAATTGTAAAGGTTTTTTTTTTTTTATCATCGTCACTAACCCATTCAGCAAACATTTGCTGAGCAGCTACTATGAGGCAGGTTTGGGGTTATAAATGTGCTCTCTGCTTATGAATGGTTTGGAGCATTCTAAAAGTCTTATTTTTATTTTTTTATTTTGTAAATATATTTTTTATTGATTTTTTGCAGAGAGGAAGAGAGTTAGAAACATCGATGAGAGAGAATCATCAATCAGTTGCCTCTTGCACACCCCCCACTGGGGACGTGCCCGCAACCAAGGTACATGCCCTTGACTGGAATTGAACCTGGGACCCTTCAGTCCGCAGGCCGACGCTCTATCCACTGAGCCAAACCGGTTTTGGCTAGAAGTCTGGTTTTTAGAAGAACTGAGTGCAAGAGAATGTGGTAAGTGCTGGCAAATAGCTGTGCGAACCACAGGGAATATGGGGGGAACTCTGATTGAAGCTCAGGGCTGAGTGAGTTGGGGAGTGGGTGGCACAGCACTTTGGTGGGCACGAGCCAGGGGGAGAACAAGGAAAACATCCTCTGGAGGCTTGGAGGTACGACCCGATGGGTAAGGACAGACGGGAGAGCTCTTGCTGCCTGTTTAGCTTCTTTGGGCCCATCGCCCTGGTGTCTTTTAGGGTCCAGTGCTGCCCTGGGGCCAGCAGAGAGCTCTTGTCCTGTCTGCACTGCCAGCTGCCTAAGGAGACATCACTTAATTTTGCTTTTCTTTTTCTTTGTAACGATTCTTCATTAGCCCTAACGGGTGAAGTTTATGGCCAACCCCAAGGTCTTACTTCATAAGATTTTAACTTAACACTGAGTGGGTTAAGAAAGGGAAGTAGGTTTCCAGCTAGGTCATTATTTTCCCCACCGCGTCAGAGAGGCAAGTTGGCACCTAGGGTAACTGAGAACGGAGATGTCAGCACCGTTAGGAAATGGTCAGTGCCCTCCTCCGACACCACCGAGACTTGTCACTGCCCGGCTCCCCGCTGTCACCCCACTGTGTCCACAGCAATCGTGGTCACAGCCCAGGGCCAGATGGCTCTCAGTCAGGGAGCAGCCTGCAGAGTAGAGACACCCTGAGGCCCAGAGGGCAGAAACCCTGATGCATCTGGAAGAGGCAACTCCCCTGGGAAGCAGCAAGGGAGTTGGGGTCCCGTCAGCTCTGCCTGGTCACAGCCCGGAGACCAGGAGTGAGAGTGGGTGACACCGTGTGGGTGTGTGCAGAAGCAGGCTCGGAGCAGGGCAGGCCCAGGGTGTACACCAAGTTCGCAGGGAGGTCAGGAGACACTCCGGTGGCATGAGGGCTGAGCTCTCGCTCGCTGGTCTGGGCCACCAATGCCTGCCTGTGGGGCCGGATTGCAACTCCTGATGGAGAGGGAGGCCCTGGCCAGGGCTCTGAGCGCGGCAGGAAAGACCGATCTAGATACTCCAGCTTCTCAGGCCTGAGGTCCCAAGCCACAGACAAGGACTTTGTCTCGGTTGTGCGCGACAGCGCCCTTGGTGGCGAGTTAAATATTTAACCAAACTTGCAAATAAGGGTTATCTGTTTGTCTCTGGCAAGGACATTGGGGCGAATGGCTTTCTGCACCACTGCCCTAGGTACGGTTCTAGTGTTTATTCTCTTGGGGCAAAGGGAAGAGGTAGGGCCTCCCCTTATCTCCTGTCCCTTTTAGTTTGTTAGCATAGGCAGTCAACTTAGAAAAAAAAAAAAAAGGACAGAACCTGGGGGTGGAGCTCTGGGTGAATCTTCACTATGAGCTTGAGAGTAGCACGTGGCAGAGAAATAGCCTGAGATTTGCAGCCAGGGAGGTCTGGACTCACACTGACAGACTGCAGTGCTCAGGAAAGCACGTTTGCCTTGCCCTGCCTCCGTTTCCCCGTCAGCACCTCAGCACTGAGCTGTGCCCTTGCTGGTGGTGAGGCCTGGAAGGCGGTGCAGCGACAGGGCTGTGCGGGCTGGTTTGCTGGGAAGCTGGACGTGATCAGCCCCGTGGTCTGGGGACGGAGACTCGGAGGGCTTTAGGTTCGTGAAGAGCCTGGCATGCAAAGAGCCTCGGGTCAGCCGTTCATCAGCCAGAACAGGAAGCTGCAGCCAGAAACGCCCAACCCTGCAGGGCCTCTGCGGCTGGCCACCGCGCCCGTCTTCGTCCTCAGACCACACCACACCCCACCCCACCCCAGGCGAGGGAGCTCCTGCACCCTGGGGCTTTCTGGACCTGTGCTTGGCACCCACCCTGCCCCCACCTGACCTGGTATCTGCTCTCTAGCTCCATCGCCTTGTCCTCAGACTCAACTCTTGCTAGTCCCCAGACATGACCTGGAATCCACTAGCAGGGACTCTGATCACACACCCAAGTGTTACTTCTGCTGCCTCTGGCGCACACACCTCCCATGTCAGTGGGTCTGGAGCCCAGGGCTTCAGGAGAATGCCCTCCCCATCTCCGCACTCCTGGCTGCGGTGGTTTCTGAATTGACATTTCCTTTCTCTCTCTCTCCCTTCCTCTTTCTCTCTCTCCTTTGTATTTTGTATAGCTCTGGGAAGCAGTCTTTGAGGTTTTTGGGGGTGAACACGCTGCTTGCCTCAGTAAGTATCAGCAAGAAAAAGGATGTCCTTAAAGTAACATGAAATCAAAAAGGGCTCTTAGCCTCCCCTTCAGAGAGTATAGGGCAAGTCCTGAGCAAGCTCCTGGCATCGGTGACTAAATCCACCTCCTCTAGATGCTATGGAGTGTTGCAAAACATTCATCTCCCTGCTCGGAAGCTTAGTTTCCTACTCTGTAAAATGGGCACAATAAGGAGTCTAATCTAGGTAACCCTAGTTGCTAGCTGGACTGCAGCAGATCCTGATGTGAAGTGGTTGGCAGGCTACACGGCTGGTGCACTTGACCTAGCTTAATGCTCAGCCCCGTTCTGGGTTGAGGTCTGTGTATTCTCACCTGGGTCAGTCCTGGTTGTGCTAAGCAGCCCCCTTCAAAGGCTGTCTGGCTCCAGGGCTGAAGAACCACAGCCATAGGTTCCATCAGATCCCTCCCTCAGCTCCTCTCCCAGATGAAATGTGCCTTATAGGTGATGAGGAGGCTGAAGGAGTTCTCAAGGTTATCTCATTCCAGATGGGATCTCCCATGGCAGACACACCTAGACCAAGGATCCTGACCGGACCCCCCTCCCAGTTAGAGGTGATAGTGTCCAGGGAGATGTGCCTGCATAGGTGACATGGCTCCCCTGGGGAAGGAGGGGAAGAACATGTTATAAAGGGCAGCCATACCTATTGCCCAGGCAGTAACCCAGCCACCAGAGCATTTGCATGAGACATTTGTTCATCATAAAGGAGCCAAGAGAGTTGTCACAAATTTTCCAGAGACAGCAGCACCAGGCTGGACATATTTACTAGTTCATTCATTGGTTCATTTCCTCAACGTGTGCTTATTTCTTTAATTTTGATGCATTTATCAAACACTTCATATGTATTACAGCCGTGCCAAAGGTCCTAGAAGCATTATGTCTGGTGTTAGTCAGGATAGATCAGGTAATGCTGTTGTAACAAGCAACTCCCAAATCTCAGTGTATAGAAGCAATACCAGTTTATTTCTTACTATCTCGCTGTAGCTCTTTAAAGAAGGATCTGCCCATGGTTGACAACTTGAGGGGTGTTCCACCATCTTATGATGTCACCGTTCAGCATGAGCCCTTATGATTCAACTGTAGCAGGGGAAGGGAGCATGGAGAACTGTGCACCAGTCTCTAAACGCTTTGGCCTGGAAGTGACACTCATACTTCTGCTCACATTTTACTGGATGTCATATTGCCACACCAAACGTCAAGCAGGGATTGAGAAGTGTAATCCTTCTCTGGGCCTTGAAGAAAGGACATATGGAAATAGTGTACACTCTGTTAATTTCTACCACACTGCTAACCATCCTCCACCCCCAGTAACCCTGGATATAGTTACTATTCTGGTTTGAGGATGAGAAGGATTAAGCACCTCCTTCACATTTGCATAGCTAATAAGAGGGAGATGTGGGATTTGAACCTAGGATGATCTGACTGCAAAGCCTTTTCTGGTTCCTTTATACCACACAGTCGTGCCCACAAAATGGTTATATCACAAGTTAGGGAACAGTAGCCGGTCAGCCAAAGAAGGATGGGTGGGGTGCTGTGTGGTTTTATAGGAGGGAGAGATTGCTTCCAGTTGGATAAATCCGAGACGTCTTCATTGTGCCAGATTTGGACAATCCATGTCAAAAGACGTGGCTTTTGACTCCACGTCTTGAAGAGTAAGCCAGATTTGGACAATCAGAGATATTTATTTATTTATTTATTTATTTATTTATTTATTATTTTTTTAAAGATTATTTTGGCTATTCGATGTTCTTTTTAATATATTTTTATTGATTTTTTTTTTTTACAGAGAGGAAGGGAGAGAGATAGAGAGCTAGAAACGTCGATGAGAGGGAAACACCAACCAGCTGCCTCCTGCACACCCCCCACCGGGGATGTGCCCGCAACCAATGTACATGCCCCTGACCGGAATCGAACCTGGGACCTTTCAGTTCGCGGACCAACGCTCTACCACTGAGCCAAAAACAGTTTCGGCGATATTTATTTTTTTCAATTTTTGGGTCATTCATTCTGTTTGCTATGTGGGCAGCTTCTTATATCTGGCAAACTTTTTGAAATCCATTTAGTTCACACTCTTAGCTTAGTTCACACTCTTTCATCACATGAAAAGTCCCAGAATGAAGAGGATGGGAGGGGTGGTGGTTCTGAACTGGGTTTGACTAAGAAACTTTCCTGGAACAGTCCCTGGGGAGAGAGATCTGATGCAGTTGGTCAATTAAGAAGTGGATTTTATTGCCAATTTATTACAGCCTTCCTGCCTTTCTCCCTCCCTCCTTCCCTCTTTGCCTTTCTCTCTCCCTCCCTACTTGCGTCCTTAGTGCCTGCTGTCTGCCTAGAGTGTGCTGAATACTGGGGAAGGGAACTGACCTGGACACAATTGTTGTCCCTGGGAGCTTTGGGGTTCAATGATAGGAGGGGTAAGATTGCAGGGCCCCAGGGTCCCATGTTTGCCTAGAAACTCAAGAAGAAGCCCCCAGTGTGGGGCAGAGTGACCCCATCGAGGGGTGTGGGTAACTAGAGTAAAAGAAAATAAGCTAGCCTTACAGAGTGGAGGTGGGGGGAGGGGGAAGAAGCTTGCAGGGCAGCCAGAGGGGAAGTCCCAGGCCTGCCGTGAAAGGGGCTGAATGAGTCAGGGCCAGCCAGTGTTATTCCCTGACTTGCAGGGGGAGGTGGGCAGCTGGGCCCTCCGGGCTCACCCAGAGGCCGCCCGGCTGCACCTGGCCTTGCCCACAGCTGTGCTCCCTGGAGTGGCTCACGCCAGCAGCCAGCTTGTGCCAGGGAAGCTGGAGCAGAACTGGCTGCGACACTGATTTTGTTCTGCTTCCTACTCCCCCGCCCCCCTCCAGGGAGAACTTGAGTTTGGAGGCCAGAACTCTGCCTCCATCAGAGGTGGCTCAGGTGAACCAAGAGCTGGAAGACATCCTTGCACACAACTTGGGGCACACATTTCCCTTCTGAGATTCACAGCAGAGCACCTGAGATTTCTACTCTGGAGAAAGTGTTCTCAGGTCATTCCTGGGAAGAGGAATGCATCCCCTTTAGCTGAGTCTGCATCCCGTCTACTCCAGTCTCTTCTCCCAGGCACACCATCAAAGGATCTCCGCGCTGGAAGGACCTGGGAGGGTATCTAGGCCAGTGGTTGTTAAACTGCCAGATCGTCACCTGGGAAGCTTTAAACACACACACACACACACACACACACACACACACACACACACTGCCAGGCCCTGAGCCCAGGCGTTCCGACTCGGTAGGCCTGGGCCCGGTCTGTGCTGGTAGTAGATTGTGCCAGTCCCACGCTCAGAGGGGTGGTCCCCTGGGGCCAGAGGCCCGCAGAGCACTTCCTTTGCTTGTGCTTGGCAGCCAGCCTTTCCTTGTGAATTTATCGTTCTCATTAAGGGAATGGCTCTCCAAGCCCGCTGAGAGGACCAACACCATTGTGCTTCTGAATGCGGGACCGGCCGGCCGGGAGAGGGTTTCTGCACTGGCTCGGTTCCATTTCATCAAGGAGAAGGAGCCCTTCCCTGGGGTGGGCGAGCCCTGTCTGTGCCAGCCTCAGCGGCCTGGGGAGTTCTCTGGAGCCAGCCGCGGGGAGACTGGTCAGCCAGCAGCGTCCTCACTCACCAGGGCTCAGGGCTGCCCAGCGGAGGAGAGGGGCTGCAGAAATACCGCTGACCACTGCCCTGACATCTCCGCATGCCCAGGCCTGGTGAAGAGCAGGCTGTGGGTGGAGGAAGTGAGACCCTGGGCGTTTCTCTGGGAAAACGCTTTACTTGTAGAGATTTTATTCCACGTGCCCAAGGTTTGCTCACGCAGGCTCTCATGTGCTGCTCAGTGACTGCCCTGGGGGGAAAGGGCACAGGAGGGAAGGGGCTCCTGGGGGGCCATGCTGCCTGTTAGATACTGGCAAATTGCTCAGAAAGAAATTGTGTGTGTGTGTGTGTGTGTGTGTGTGTGTGTGTTAGAAAGAGAGAGAGATGCCGAAACCGGTTTGGCTGAGTGGATAGAGCATCGGCCTGTGGACTCAAGGGTCTCAGGTTTGATTCTGGTCAAGGGCATGTACCTTGGTTGCGGTCACATCCCCAGCAGGAGGTGTGTAACAAGAGGCAGCCGATCGATGATTCTCTCTCATTGATGTTTCTAATTATCTAACCCTTTCTCCTCCTCTCTGTAAAAAAAATCAATACAATATATTTAAAAAAAGAAAGAGAACCACCGATAAAGAAAAAAATGGGGCAAATTTTAACAATAGTGGATCATCTGGGTAAAAAACATACAGGGTTTTAATGTGGTTTATTCAAGACACAGAGCAAGTGAACAGTAGGGTCCCTGTCCATGTGAGACCTACTTGTCGCAGCTCTAAGTTAATATGTTCCTTAGACGCCGTTTAAATGCTCGTTCTTGAGGAGCCTTCATTGGCCTCCCAGAATGGATTGTGTGCCCCAATTCCAGGCACTTTTCCTGCCACTTTTCACAACAAGCAGGAGCGAACTGTTCTTCATTTGATGCCTGTGCTCCTGCTGGACTAGGAGCTCCCTGAGGGCAGGACCCCAGCTGTCTCGCTCCTGGCTCTGCCCCAAGGGTCCAGTGCAGAGACTGGAGCGCAACACATGCCTGACTGAGACTCATTGGAAGGATGAATGAACACGTGAGTGGATGCCAGGGCATGGGCCACGCGTGTGCACGGGTGGACTCTCCCGTGCACGGAAACGCGCATGCGCTGCTGTCTCCGTTCTATCGCTCCGTGTCATCCTCGGGCTGGCGATGCCAAGATGTAGAGGCAGCTGGCAGGGTGGCATCGTGCCTCTCGGAAATGACATCTGGAATGAATGACATTCTTTGGGAAGAGAGGATGACATCCCTTCCCAGCCGGTGCCCCCCCTCCCCGCCCCACCTCAAGCCCAGATGCTCTTCTGGGGAGAAATGACGCCCTTACAGCAGGTGGTGGAGGGATCCCAGGGACAGCAGGCGTGAGAAGGGGTGGGGGTGCGGAGTGGAAACCGCTGCCTTTCCAGAAACAAAAGGGCCCTTTACAGTCCCTTGGGATCACGTCTTCCTGCCCTGGGCCTCTGCCAAGCCCGCCTCTTCGCATCCTGGAGCAGCAGTACCCGCAGAGACCTGTGTTTGCTTTTCCCGATGCTCTGCCATGGGGATGGGGACAAGCGCCGTGCTGGGCAGGCCTTGTGCGTGCCCATTCACCGAAGCATTTTGATTTTAATTCTTGAATAAGTAATACATCCACAGATTTCAAAGTTCAAAAGCCTATAAACATACATGAGATAAAAGTCCCCCTCCCATTGGAAGTCGGCCTTCCATTCACCCAGTTCTCCCTACCAGTGTTTTTAGTTTTCGAATCCTTCTGCAGATAGTGGATGCTCATACAACCAAACACATACTTCCCTGCAGGGGCAGAATTCCATACACTGGACACTGAATCTTGCCTTTTTACCTAATTATATATCTTGGCACTCTCTCCACGGGAGTCTATGAACAAGTATCCTTGTTTTGTTTTTCTTGGCTATGTAGTATTCCATGGGGTCAGCGTAATGGGGGAAATGCTCAATATATCTCAGAAGCCACGCTCCAGCCTTCCCCTTGCCAGGCTGTGTGTGCAAACCCACGCTTTGGTTCCTGGATCGGATTGAGTCCTGAGGAGTGATGGAGACTCTGAGATGGGAGGCACCTCACGCCTGTGCTGTCCAGTGAAGTAACCACTAGTCTCTTGTGGCTGGTGAGCATTTGACACATGGCTAGCCACACTGAGATGTACTGGATGTCAAACCCTCACTGGATGCTGACGATTTCATTTTAAAAATCTAAACTATCTTAGTCATGCCCTGGCCGGTTTGGCTCGGTGGATATAGCGTCAGCCTACGGACTGAGGGGGTCCCAGGTTTGATTCTGGCCTGGGGCATATGCCTGGGTTGCAGACTTGATCCCTAGTGGTGGTGGTGGTGGTGGTGGTGGTGGTGGTGGTGGTGGGGTGGGGGCGCCGTGCAGGAGGCAGCTAATCAATGATTCTCTCTCATCATCGATGTTTCTCTCTCTCTATCCCTCTCCCTTCCTCTCTAACTTCAATAAAGATATATTAAAATAAATAAAATATCTTAATCATGAATAAATGAGATGTTTGTTACAGCTTGAAATTATGATATTTAAATACATTGGTTAAATAAAATACCATGAAAATAAATGTCAGCTGTTTTTTAAAATTACCTTTAAAAAATGTAAAGTGATGTAGGAGGCTCATGCTTGTGGCCAGCATAGTTGTATGGGACTGTATGCTTCCTTGGAGACCTGGAGCCCGGGGGGAAGCTGGGGTGGGAAGGCGGTAACCGGAGCAGAAGGAACGAAGCAAAAGAAAACAGACAGATGGCCAGCAGCGTGCTGGAAACCCCCGAGTCTCACAGGGACTTCCTGGGAGGCCTTGGGGCCGGCCTCCTCCCTCCTCGGTCCCGGTGTCCACCTGTGTTCTGGATGATGCCTGGGATTTGAATAGTTGCCACTAGGAGAGCAGAGGTTCCTCTCTGGCTTGTTCGCTCCTCTGTCCCCGGAGCCAGAACAGCGTCTGGCACAGACTGGGTGCTTGCCAAATGAATGAATGAATGAATGAATGAGAGTAGAAAGTACAATGGAAAAATCTAATTTTTCTTTTCTAGGCAAATAGTAGGCTCATCAAACGATCGGACCAGGATGCCCAGGCTCAGCATGCAGGAGCCACTTGCCCGAGGTCTCTCTGGGTATCTGAGAGACAGGACCCCCTCCAGTTCCTTCACTCCCACAACCAAAGAATCATCCAGAAAAAGAGGCTCTTCTAAATTGGTGCCCTTGGTAATGCCCGCTGTAAATGCATCCTGTCCGTGGCACCCCCTCCTTCTCCATTACCTGTGTTTTAGGGAAAGAATGGGAACAAGGAACCCACTCAAAACCAAGGCTCAGCATTTTCCAGTGCCCCTCAGTCAGAGGGCCTTGCTCCAGCACAATCACCAGGCAGAGGCCCGGTCCTCTCCCCCAGCCCAAGGGGCCTAGGCGCTGACCAGGAGAAGCCAGAGGCCAGCCCCGAGGCCGAGGAGCCAGCAGGCTGCTCCCTGGCAGCCAGAGACCAGCCTCTAAATCACTCCCGCAGGTGGGGGGAGAGGGGGGGCGGGATTTTCCTAGATTATATTGAGAGAATTACAATGGCGAGAGAAAGGAGCCGAGTTCCCACAGCGTGTCCGGTCACTCCCGAGGGGGGCTGGGGAGCCGGGCCCGGCTGCCTTTTTCTCTCTGGGCAGCAGCACACACAGTTTTTAATAATTAAGTAACTTTAATTGTCCTGGGAAAGCCGAGCTCGCCTTGGGGCACGCTGCACAAACTCATAATTAATGTTACCAAGAGAGATTAGCAAAGGAGAACTGAGAAATGATTCACTTTTTAAAAAGCGCCTCACTGTTAAGCCTTATTATCCTAAGTTTAGAACCTCATTTATCTGCTTGGAGGGAGGGCAAAAAAAAAGACTCGAGACCCAGAAACGAATGCCTGTGAAATTAAAACTCCATGCCTTTGTAATGCGGTTTAAAAACATCAGATGGGAAAATGTTGCCATTTAGTGATTCCATTCTGGCGAGTGAGGGAGAATGTAAGACACAGGAACAGAATTAATAAATTATAATGCATTAATAAGAACCCTCGATTTTTTTTTCTTCACTCCCTGTTCCTTAGAAACAATTTCATTTTAGGAGTTTTGGGAACAGCCTTTTCTTTCCGGGTGCCCATGAAAAACACACCAAATTCTGTGAGATTATCTATAATTATTCATATGAAATGATCCTAGTGAAGTGTCCGGCATATCAGAACTTGGTAAATAGCTGATGAATTACTGAAGGAGCACCTTCATGACGAAAGGAAGGGCGGCCTAAAGCAGGGCTTCTGTGCTTGCTCAGGCCTCCCTGATCCAAAGGAAGGGCCAGCCAGCCTGAGCCTGGTGAGGAGAGGACGGTGGGAGCGCTGGCTGCGAGGGAGGGGAGAGAGGGGGCCTGAGTTAGGAAAGGGTGTGAGAATGAGGGCCCGGGGTGAAGGGAAGCACAGAGCAGGGCGGCCTTGGGTGGCCTTTGTGCATAATGAGGAGTGCGTGACCGATGACCCTCAATCGTGAGCGTGCTCCCGCACCGAGCTCTCGGGTCTCCACTGCATGGCCCTGCTTTTGTCTTCCATTCAGACGCCAAATAGCTGTTCCCTACGTCATGGGTGTCCTACGCTTTCCAAGCACTGCCCTGGGTTGGTTCTATTTAGTTGCCTGATATTTAAATATATATCTCGAAATATATATATATATATATATATATATATATATATATATTATTGATTTTTTACAGTGAGGAAGAGAGAAGCTTAGAGAGTTAGAAACATCGTTGCAGACTCACTCTGCACCCGGCTGCAGTCCCAGGCGGGTGCTTTTTCTGTCTGCCACAGAAACATTCCGGGGGCTGCGGCCACCTTGCCCTGTGGAGGGTGATGCAGCTGCCTGGGGACATGGTAAAAAAAAAAAAAAAAAACGGAAAAAAAAAAACATCGATGAGAGAGAATCATCGATCAACTGCCTCTTGCACCCCTCGCCCTCCCACTGGGGATGTGCCCGCAACCAAGGTACATGCCCTTGACCGGAATCGAACCCAGGATCCTTCAGTCCACAGGCCGACACTCTATCCACTAAGCCAAACCTCCACTATGTTGCAGGCACCTTTTTATACGGACATACCTTAAAACAACTAGAAGGCAGGGGGGAGCATGGTTCTCAACCAGATACATGGCTCCTTTCTTCTCTCTGAGCCTCGGTTTCCCCATCCACAAGATGGGAACCCTCGTAGCAGCTTCCCCGAGGCTCTGCGGAGAGTGGATGCAGCTCCTCGGCAGGCGGACAGGTGATGCTGGGAGTTCCTGGAGCCCCGTTTCCAGGTCTCCATGGAGGAGCGTCCTCTTTCCTCCCGGCTCCTCCGAAGGAAACCTTGGAGAAGGCTTCGGTCCTAGGAAAGGGCACTGTTGGCCCCACACACCCACACCACAGGGCTCGGAGGGCCCCTCCTCCCTTGTCCCAGAGTGGGAGCTGGGGGGTGACTTGTCCTGTGCAGCCACCTGCCAGCGCGCTCAGGCCTCTCCGGAGAGCTGTGCTGTCTGGAGAGGCTGGTGGGTAGAAAACTAGGTAGTGGTTGATTCAGCTCAAGGTGTGATTTCTTTCAAGGTCACTCCATGTGATAAGACATGAAGGAATGAAGTCATTCTCTTCCGGGTGCTGTCCCTTTGTGGCATTCGGCAAACGGCATCTGGGCCTTTGTTGCCAGAGGGGAAAGAGTAGAAGGGGCTCCTCCAGGGCTTCTCCTGAGGCCCGGGGCGCTGAGGTGGCAGAGGCTGGGAAAGGCATCCAGGCCGGTATGTGCGGAGGAGGGGGCTAGGGAAACAGGGCTTGCCAGGCTCAGCGTCAGGGGATAGAAATCACTCTTGGAAGCCATGACTAATGAAGGGCACCGAGTGGAAAAAGCACACACTGAGGATAAGTAGTGTTACTAAGAAACTCGGTCCCTCAACCTGTTCCAAAGATTAGATATTTTAGATTACTTTGCCATGCATCATCTCATGTGACCTACATGAAACTCCAGGTCAGAGAGTAAGTACTATTCCCATTTTGCAGATGAGGAAACTGAGGTTTCTGAGATCTGAGTTGACCCCAGGACTTGAGCCCAGGTTGTCACACTCCGACCACTCTGCCCGACGAAAGGCTGCTCACAATAATCCTATTTCCCTCCTGCTCCTCAGTACTGAGATCTGTATTCCCACCGTTACCGAAATGGGATGCCATACATTTCACTGTTACCTTGGTGCTCAGGAAAAAACAGACACATCTCTGTTCATTACTCACCTTTCAATCATCAATCCATTGTTTATTCAGTTTATATTTCCTGAGAACTTACTATGTGTTTTAGCTAATCGGGATCCCTGACTCCCAGTCTTGGGCTAGGTGAGATTTTTAGATTTTAAAACGACATGCCCAGGCCCATGTTAGGGAAAACGTGTAAGAAAAAAAAGGAGTAAAAAGTTAGCTCTTCCCTCTTATTCTTGATACTCTGTCCCTCAGGGCCTGTCCCAGACACAGCCACTCTTGCCAGTTCCTGTGTATGCTTCAGAGATAGTTTATGCATAGACTATCACACACACACACACACACTATGCACACTGTATGCACCCTTCTTCCAAAATGGTAACATACTATAGGTACTGTTTCTATATCTTGGTTTTCTGTTTCCATACCTGCTTTTTATCAGGGAGATAGCTCCGGATTAGAACACAGAGAGCCAAGCCAATCTTCCTAAATGGCTGACTAAGCGTTTCATTTTATTTAACCTACATTTCCCTTGCCAACTACTTGCCTAGTGATGGGCTATGGGGTGGTTTTCATTATCTTGCCACTTACATTTTCCCCAGGCCTGCCCTCTGTGGTGGCCGCAGGGCATGCCTAGACTGTCGCCGTGCAGCGCAAGTTCCCGATGGGCCCTCGTGTCCTGGCCTCACCTGGTCCTGTCTCAGAAGTCCTGACGGGGGCTCCTTCAGACTGGGCACTGGGCCCCGTGAGGAGCTGCCCCTCTTCTCCCAGGCCAGCCTGAGCTCTCCCCATCCGCTCCCTCATACCTTGGAGGAGAGGGGTCCTTTCCTGCTGGCTCAGCCAGCCCCTACCGTCAGCTTGGAGTAATTGGTGCAGTAGAAATGGCTGGGGACAGAGACGTGAGAGATGGACGTTCTATTCTAAACCTGCATTGATTAGCTACTTGACTTTGGATAAGTGTCACTGCCTCCCTGGGCCTGAGTTTTACTCTCCATCAGATGGGGACATTGGGCTCTAGCTAGTACCCAGCATCCTTCCCGGCCTGTCTGCCTCAGAACCCCATGAGGCTCCCCAAACCTCAGAAGTAGCAGAGCACCCCATAGAGGGGCCGCCCCGGCTGGAGCTGTGGGTGGGGTCCCCGGGGCTCGGTGACCTAGTGAGCCTCTCCCGTCACGGATCTCGGTGAGGCAATATTGAACCCAGGCAAGTTTGGCCTTGTTCTCCCCTGCATGCGGCGTGATTCAGGCCTGTAGCGTGGCTTCCCCACCAGCAAATGAGCTGCAAGACACTTTTCTTGGCAGTGGGCTTAACGAGGGCTCCGGGAATGTCTGATTACTCATGTGTTTTGCAAGGCAGCAACTCCTGGCTGAGAAGAGGAGGCAGCAAGCGTGGCTTCCTTCCTGAATTAATGACTTCAGCGTTATGAATGACTAATCAGTTCAGCATGGAGCAGAACCGGGTGGTCGAGTCGAGGCTGGGGGTGGCAACGAGGCAGATGGTGCCTGTGGAGACTTTAAGGGGGCAGAACTGGAGTCACATGCCCTTCCCAGATGCAAGTCTCCACTGCCCCCTGGAACCCGTCTACCTGGGACATCGTTGCTGTCAGCAAAGGTCCCCTCTAGCCTCAGGTCCTGCAGAAGGAAAGCTAAGTGCTTACACAGAAATCCGGGGGTAAATCCAAAATGCGTAAGTTGCATGACATCCTCTATGGTGCACAAGAAGGATTTCTGCCATGGATCTGCTACTGGGAGAAGGCATACAGGTGTAATTGGTGCAATAGAAATGGGAGCATTCTCTTTGCCAGGATCCCGTGACAAGAGCAACAGATGGAGGACTTTCTCCCGAGCTGGTTCCCTCTCCTCTCCTGGCTCAGGCAGCCTATTGCTTATTCTAGGATTAATGCGGACTGGAGGGAATATTTCTCCTTTAAAGCAGGGTCTCTGGCTCGGAGTTGGCCTCCCTACCATCCCTTCCCTTCCCCCAGCTTTCCGGCAGTGATTGGGCAACTGCTCTTTGCTCTTTGCAGTGGCTCAGGGCATGCCCAGACTGTTGTCACTCAGCACAAGCCCTAGCCTCCTCTGGTGCATCCCACAAATTCTGAAGTGAGCCCTTTCCATCTGGCCACTGGGATCTGTGAAGAGTCTCTCTTCTCCTCTCCTCGGCCAGGCTGTGCTCTTCACATCAACCCCTGACTCCTTGGAGAAGAGAGGTCCTTCCTGTGGGCTCCTCTCCTTAGCGTCGTTTTGAAATTGCTCTCCTGACTGACATACAGGACACGTGGCTTCAGTCTATGCCATTTGGGGCTATGGCTGTAGGACATCGCTGAGCACCTGCACGTGCTGGCCCACCTGTCTTCAGCAACATGCACCGGCCCCGTCTCTGGGGTTTGTACTGGGAGGCTTTCCCCTGTGCTTCTGAGGGTTCTCTGTTCTGTTCTTCTCACCAACTCGCCTTTCAGGGCTTCATTGGCTAACATGCCCTCATGAGATTGGAGGGACTCACCATTTAAAACAGGGCTCTGGCCCAGCTGGTTCGATGGCTGAGCATCAAACCCATGAACCAGGAGGTCATGGTTTGATTCCCGGTCCGGGAACATGCCGAGGTGTTCGCTCGGTCCCCAGTATCATTAATGTTTCTTTCTCTCTCTCTCTCTGAAATCAATACAAATATACTTAAGCCCTAACCAGTTTGGCTCAGTGGATAGGGTGTTGGCCTGTGGTCTGAAGGGTCCCAGGTTCGATTCCGGTCAAGGGCATGTACCTTGGTTGCCCGCACATCTCCAGTGGGGGGTGTGCAGGAGGCAGCTGAGAGATGTTTCTCTTTCATCGATGTTTCTAACTCTCTATCCTTCTCCCTTCCTCTCTGTAAAAAAAAAAAATATATATATATATATATAAGCTTTAATAAAGTATTGCTCTGCCCACTGTAGACAATTGTTGAGTGAACAGATAGGTGAATGGTTTTCATCCTGGGCATTAACACATTCCCTTTGCCTACAAAACTCTAAAAATTGCCTTTTGCTACATATGCCTGGACCGGCTGCTCAGTCCTCAATGACTTCTTCCCTGGGAACACCTCCAGCTTTCCTGGGACATGGCAGCGAAGCTCCTCGTGTCAGTGGGCCCCAGTGATTTACAAGTTCACCAGCTTCCTGGTCTGACTGAGAGGAGTTATCCTCAACTAAACTCTTTAATAAT
This sequence comes from Pipistrellus kuhlii, assembly GCF_014108245.1. NCBI lineage: Eukaryota > Metazoa > Chordata > Mammalia > Chiroptera > Vespertilionidae > Pipistrellus > Pipistrellus kuhlii. The sequence goes on along the minus strand of NW_023425515.1, from coordinate 44,970,123 downwards.
TGGGATGTCACCCTACGTGGCCTTTTCCTAGAATCCCCCCCACCCCCCAACACACACACAAAGTCATTGTTGGGCTCAGAGTGGGCAATGAGACCTCCACGAGCACAAGGCACGTGCTTGAGAGGCAGGACTTCCCAAGTGTGAAGTGAGATTTATCTTTCCTCTCGCAGAGCCTTTGAGCTGCATACCCTAAGTCCCCGTGTGAAATTCCCCGGGGAGTGCTCCCTGTCACCTCCTTCTCTGCCCAGGGCCTGTGGGCTCTGGGCCTTGGGTTTCTGCCCTTTCCCACGTGGACTGCTCCTTGGCCTAGGGGAGTGCAGGCCTGCTCCTCACAGAGAGATCACTCCTAAGGAAGGAAGGCGGAAAGGGGCCAGAAACCAACCTGTGTATTGCCTGTGACTGGAGACAAAGGCTAACACGTTGCCTGCTTTAAGATTAGCAAGCTATTTGACTAAAGAGATTCTGTTCTTTTCTGTTCTTCACCCCACCCCTGGAGTCACAGGGAATGGGGGGTGTTTTTAGCTTTAGAAATCCTTTGTTCAGGCAACTATGTCAAGAATGTTTTCATACTTTGGGTTCGATGGGGAGGGAGAAAAAAGGCTTAATTCCCTGAGATGGGTATTGCTCTGAAAACAGACAAGCAAATGTTGGGCCGTCACCCCCTAAAATGTTTTCTTTATTCTTGAGAGTTATGGCATACTGCAGGCTGAGCCTGAGAGACCTGACAAGTGAAGGAGGGAGCCCTGGAGGTGGGGTGAACAGAATGTGGGGGGGCTGGGAGCAGCAGAGGCAGAGGCACGTGCCAGATGAGCTAGGCCATCCCTCCCCAGTCCCTCAGGCTCCCTGAGGTGGAGCTTGCCTTCCAGGGAACTGAACACCGGGATAAGGGAAAAACCAGAGTTGCACGCTCATGCGCATGTTCAGAAACACCCTTGTGCCTGCTCGCCAGCTGTGGGGCTAGCCGGAGCTCCTGCCAGCTGGCTTAAGCTCAAACCTGCCAACCTGAGTATAAGCATAGAGACTTAGTGAGAAATCGGTATGCCTGCAGAAGCCACCTGAATGAGGCTCATGGTGCAGAATCTCTCTAGATCTCCTCCATCTGCAGGCATTGGGATGGGGGCAGGCAGAGTTAGCAAGTGTTTCCTGTGGGCTACTAAATACTTGCAAAGCACCTCATGAGGCCTTTATGTCCCTAGGTGTGAGTTCACAGCTCTGTGGGAGAGACAGACAAGAAAACACACATGCTAAAGCAAAGAAGTCTGAGCAGAATGCAAAAGGAGAGGGGCAAATATCCCTCATCCCCACACTCGGTTAAAAGAAGTATCCCAGATGATAAAGTGGCTTTAAACTATCTTTCTGCATCTGCAGCTCTAGAGAAGAACTGGTCTAAACTTTCCAGGTTTAGGTTTCTCATTTCCCACTTTGCCTAATGAAAGTATGGAAACAGGGCAGGAAGTGGCCCGATCAGCACAGCTGGGGGTGCTTGGGTACAGTGTCCCAGAGGCTGAGAGAAGAACTGTGAGGTGGGCTGCTGTCTGACTTATCTGAGTTATTGTTTTGAGATTCAGATGAGGTAATGATTAGGATTACATTTTGCACCTTATAAATTAGTAAATAACTGAAGAGTAGCCTTATTTTCTTGAGAATTATGATTGCAGCCTTGAAAACTCTAATGATGCCTTCAACTTATTGAGCATCTACTATGTTCCTGGCTAATCTAGGGACTTAACTCATGTGAGAGCCAACTGGAATGTAAGGTTGATGAGGGTCAGAACTTGGCTTTGTTTCTTGCTGTAGTCACCAGGCCCAGAAGAATGCTGGTTACATAGAAATTCTTCAACAGGTATTTTTTTTAGAGGTTGAAAAGGTGATTTTTGATCCTGCCAGCCTACTAGGGCATTGGCCCCACTATACTGATGAGCAAATAGGCTTGGAAGGGTTCGGTGGCCTGCTGTAGGGCTCCCTGTCAGCTAAGTAGTGAGCTGGGATTGAAATTCAGTCCATCTGTCTGTGGATCCAGCTCTTTCCATGATGCCCGGGCTGACCTAGACTTCTGGGTCATCTGTCTCCTGATTTTATTGGGCTTAGTTGTCCCTGGCAAAGGAGGCTGCTATACCAGGAAGATGTGAAATCCTAGAATCAGCTTCAAGGACGGGCAGTCTCTAAGGACATTGCAGAAGGTAATCCCCAATTAAATGCAAAATGTTCGAGCTCTTCTGTTCAGACACAGGTGAAACAGTATCTATGGTAGGCAGAAACTATGGTTCCTCTCAAACATCCATAATCTAATTTCTGGAACCTATGAAAATGCTGCTACAGGTCAAAAGGGAATTAAGGCTGCTAACCAGCTGACCTTTATATGGGGAAATTGTCCTGGCTTACCCACTGTAATCACAGGGGTTTTTATAATGGGGAAGAGAGAGGCAGGAGAGCCAGTGTCAGAATGATGTAACATGAGAAAGGCTTACCTGGTCATTGCTGGCTTTGAAGATAGAGGAGGGGTCCACAAACCAGGGAATGCAAGCACCTTCTACAAGGTAGAAAAAGCAAGAAAACATTCTCTCCTAGAGCTTCCATAAAGAAAGCAGCCTTGCCAAAACTGGTTTGACTCAGTGGATAGAGCATCAGTTTACAGACTGAGGGGTCCCGTGTTCAATTCCGGTCAAGGGCATGTACCTTGGTTGTGGGCACAAACCCAGTAGGGATGTGCAGGAGGCAGCTTATCGATGTTTCTCTCTCATGGATGTTTCTAGCTCTCTCTCTCTCTCTCTCTCTCTCTCTCTCTTTCTCTCTATTAAAAAAAAAAATCAATAAAATATATTTGAAAAGAAAAGAAAGCAGCCTGGCCACCTCCTTGGTGTCAGCCCGGTGGAACCCATGGCAGAGTTCTCAGCTCCAATATAGTCAGATGACACATTTGTGTCATTGCTGTTTTAAGGCATGGTGGTGAACGTGACAGCAGCCGGAGGACACTAATACAGCAACTGAACGCAGCGCAGTACTCAAGCAGCTTTGGTCTGTGCCTTGAACTCGACGGACAGGCATGGCCGAAGCAGACACAATGCTCTCGGCTTTCTGGAAAACTCCTTTTCCGGCCCTCCTTATTCCAGCCACTCGGCACCTGGGGGCTCACTGGCTCTGAGCAGCTTCCTGGAGGTGCTGCACCTCACCCCAGGCCATCTCACCTACCTCGCACTTCCGGTCTTGGGGCTGTCTGCTGTGAGGCACTGACATTTACCTACATGCATTGTGGAGCTGCCTGGGACTACCCTTGACCAACAGAGGACATGAACTTATGGACAAATGCATCCCCCTCTTTAAAAATTCCCAGGGAGTGGAACACTCCTTTCCCAGGTGGAAGTTGCCTCAGTAGCACATCCTTGTATTGGCTTTCCCCTCTTCCCTGTTTTCCCCGCAACCGGACCTCACTCCTGGCCCTGGAATCATCACCCTCATGGGAACCTTTGTTTCCAGCCCTGCTTTTGGAGGAAGCTGCTAAGACAATGTGCTTGAACAGAACAGCTGCTCTTCTCGTATCTGCTCAAAGGTATATCCCCGGCCCCAGTCTCACAGAGCTGTGGGAGCTCATGAGGGCGAGGGGTAGTGGGTGGCTGCGAGCCCTGGCTCCTGCCAAGCACAGTTGCAGACAGGGCCTGTCCGGGGGTCCTGGCTGAGGGTACTTCCTGGTCTAGTGAGAGGTGGATGAAGTCCGGAGGGGGTGTGGCCAGGCTCTTTGGGGCTATCAAGGGCCCTGCTTGTTGAGTCACCCAAGCCCCCTGATTCTGGGGGGAGTCCCTTGGAGCACACCAACTGTTCCTATCATTCAGAACAGATGTTTTTCTGATGAACTTAATTGCATTATTAGCAACCAGACTGCGAAATGGGTGATTTGAGAGCGGTCCCAGGCTGGGCAGCTGTTCCCAGGGCTGGCGGAGTCGGCCTTTGCAGTGGGCTCACTCCCCACCCCCAAGGAGGCTGCCTCTGTCACGCTGAGAGGCCGAGCTGCCCGGTCTGAAGTTTTCCCACCAGCCTTGCCCAGAACAGATGGGAAGGGATCTCTTGGGCATTTCCAGCTGATGCGGATTTCACAGCAGGCGGAAGAGGGTGAGGGGGAGCAGACAACTCAGCCCCTTCCCACGGCCACTTGGGAGGCCACACTGGTTGTTCAGCTGTCCACCTTCAGTCCTTGTGAAAGGGGCGGGGCTCAAAATTGGGGGATCTATTATATTTCAGTGGAGGTGAACCTAGAAGCTAGGATTACAAAATATCCCAGTTCCTTCTGGTCTTAAACCTGAGCTCCAAGGAGCTGTGGAGAGGAGGGGGGGGGGGGGGGGGGGAACCTCTTACCATCACTGTTTCAGCCAACACAAGGTCTCCCTCCAATACCCACTGCAGGAAAGGTGGGGGGACTTTGATGGGGGGATGTTAGTCCCTAAATGCCCCTCCCCCCACTTCCTGCCTTCTAGCCTCTGCTCTTTGCTCCCATCCCAATCTCCTTTCTGCACCAGCACATCCACCTGATCCCTCTAGACCTGGCTCACGTGACATTCTCTCCAGGAAGTTGTGCCCCCTACCCCCACCCCATTTTTAGCAATAATTCATCCTTCTCCCCTCGGCAATGGGCAAGGAGACACCTGATTGGTGGTGTTGGTCTTATAGCAGTCAGGGGCAAAGCATACATACAGTCCTTAGTTCATTCTAGCTTGATGCCTGTGTCGGTGGCCAGAGCTGGTTCATGCCTGAGGCACATAAAAATAATAATAATAATAATTCATCCTTCTTTCCTCTGATTGCTCAGACGGAGCCAGTCACTTAATATCTGGGTCATAATTACTTCTCTCCTTAGTTATCTCTCCCACTGGACCGGGTCCTCTTCGGATCAGGAGATTGCTCTTTCTTTGACTCCATATTCCCTATGGGAGGTGCTTGGTAAAATGTCTTTTCAGGTCTGGTTAGTTTCATTTTTATTTTTAATGAATGCATGGGGAAAAGCTGCTGTTTAAGCTCGTCTTCCCAATGACTCTGTCTTAGTCTGCTTGGGTTGCTATAGGAAAATACCATACTAGCAGGCCTGGTAGCTTAAACAATCAACACTTCTTTCTGCCAGTTCTCAAGACTGGAGGTCCAAGGTCAAGGAGCCAGCTCAGGCAAGCTCCCTCTTCCTGGTTTTTCGGGCTGCTGACTTCTTGCTGGGTCCTCCCATGGTGGAGAGAGAGAGGGCTCTGATCTCTTCCAAATACCATCCCATTGGGGAGTAGGGCTTCCAGATATGAATGGGGAGGTGGTGGTGGTGGTTGGGGGTGGGGGGGCATAAACATTTAGTCCAGTGTTGCCTGTCTTGTAATCATAATCTCTGAATTAAATACGGGAAATCTGTTCAAAAACAGCTTTCGAAGGAATACTTGCTTGTGACAGGCATTGGGGGAAGGTGTTGAATGGTGACTGAGACCCAGTGCCTGTCCTCTGGGAGCTCACAGTCCAGCAGACTTGCAGTCGAGCACCCAGACAGCTGTGCATTGTCATCAGGATTAGATGGCGGGTGGGGGTGGGGAAGAGGTGGCATTTGACAGGCATAGGTCGCAAGGCCCGCTCCTAATCTTCCCATCTTCATGCTCCTGTTCCTCTGCTTTCCTGGCAGGGTCAGGAGACAAAAACCTTCGGCCTCAGCGAACAGCAGCCTAAAGAAGGTTTCGTCGAATTTTCCTCATTTGGGGAAACCGATGCCGTCAAAAGAGAAGCGGCTCCTTGTGGGCCCCATGAAGCAAAGCAACGACTCAGCCTGTCTTGGGAGACCTCTTGCATGATTGCTCTTAAGGAATTGAAGAAGAACAGGAAGGGGAGGGGGGTGCCTACAACACATTCACAGAGATAATCTGTCAAGGGAACGAAGGAAAAAAAAAAAACAACGGCGAACAAGCCATCTATTCTTGTCTGTGCCATTTTCCCATGTCAGGAGCAGCCTGCTGAAAAATTTAGGTTTCTCCTTTCATGTTTCCTTTCACCACACTCAGGACAAAATGTCTTTCTTTCCCCCCTTTTCTTTGGCAAGATCCTGGCCAAAGCTGTAGAAAAAGAATCTCTTAAGAACATATATATATCTATCTATCGATATACATTCAGCCCCTGACAGTGACAGGGAACTGTAGTGCCTCTTAATTGCCCAGGAAGTGACAAGGTCACCAGGTGTCTGAAAGCGGCCTGGTGGCTCCGAGCATTGATTTCTCACCATTGTCGCCGCGCCACAAGCCGGAGTGGGGGGCCCCGGCGCCTGGTTTTTGTCCGCTGTTTGGATTTCTCCCTTTCTTCTTTCCTCACTCGCTTTTGAAAAGAAACTTCTGGCATTTGGAGTATTGACCGAAAATTCATAAAAGCAGGACGAGTTTCAGGTTGGCTGGCTAATCATAATTGCTGCTTGGGTGCTTGGGGAAGAGGTCAGCTTCTTACAGATACACCCTCCCCTGATGCCCCCCATTCTCTGCTACTCTCCCACTTTTTTCTTTTTTTCTTTTCCCTATTGTCTTTGGACTTCCCAGGAGAGAATGACAATTAAAGAAAAATTTTAATCCCATGAATGATCACTGGTTGTGTTTGTGATGCATAAATAAGTTGTACTTTTTTTAAAAAATATATTTTTTTATTGAGTTTTCACAGAGAGGAAGGGAGAGGGATAGAGAGCTAGAAACATCGATGAGAGAGAGATACATTAATCAGCTGCCTCCTGCACACCCCCCACCGAGGATGTGCCCGCAACCAATGTACATGCCCTTGACCAGAATCAAACCTGGGACCTTTCAGTCTGCAGACTGACGCTCTATCCACTGAGCCAAACCGGTTTCGGCAATAAGTTGTATTTTTTGTGCTTCACATAGAGTTTTGAGGGAGAAAGTGGTATTGTTTTGAGGAGGGGAGCTGAGGTTTTGAGTCATAGTCTTCAAGAAGTAGGATAGTACTAAAACAGAGCCTCCCATGTTTCTGGAAACTGTTGATCAACGTTTTAGAAATTCCTGGGCAGTGTTGTGTGGTTGTATTTTGAGACAGAGAAGTAAGAGCCTTCTCCAGAGATGTCAGAAAAACCAGTAGTGCATAGGCCACCACTGAGTAGTTTGTTCCACCATAAAAACTATGCAAAGTGTTTATATCACCAGAGCAGAGAAACAGTTAATTATTGGTCTGATAACAGAGGCGTCTTTCAAAATGTTACCATATCCTAGCGAATGTTAGAATCTTTACTATGAAGAAAAGTCAGGGCCTACACAATGCAAGTCTCTAATTCTTCTTGTTTCCCGGTCAGAGAGGAGCTTATTGTGCACAGGCAGCTCTGGAATCTTCCAGAACTCTCAGGAAGGAGTCTGGGGCATAGCATTTTTCTCTTCATTGTACAAATGACACCTTGGAAAGTGAAGGCCCAAATCTAATGTTAAACATTGAGAGAATCTCTAATTAGAGAAATCTTACCTCCGCTTTAGAGTAGTCTTGGATTTTCTTCCCAACCTCCCTGCTTTTCATCAAGGTTTTTAAACAGACCTAGAATAGATAAGCCAGACAGATCTTTGGCTTTAAGCTTAAGGTATAAAAGACAGAACAACAGGTGGGAGTTGAGAGTCAGGTGGAGTTTTAGATGCACTCTACATCTGGCCTATGCAAACCTCGTTTCCTCTCCAGACCTCGGTTTCCTCTTCTGAAAAACGAGCAGTTGGACTGGTTGACCTCCCATCCAGTTGGGACCCCAAGAACAGAAACAAGAATATACTGACAGCTACTTTTGAAATATATTGACATCTACTTTTTAGTACAAGCTCAACATGTTTCGGGTTAGGGACAAATTACAACATAATGGACCTTTTGTCAACTGCAAATATTGACTTCACAGGATTTGAGATCCAGCCTGAATGAAATATTCTCAGTACCTTTCTTTTCTTTTCTTTTTTTATATATATTTTATTGATTTTGTATAAAGAGGAAGGGAGAGAGATAGAGAGCTAGAAACATCGATGAGAGAGAGTCATCGACCAGCTGCCTCTTGCACACCCCCCACCGGGGATATGCCCGCAACCAAGGTACATGCCCTTGACCGGAATCGAACCCGGGTCCCTTCGGTCCCCAAGCCGATGCTCTATCCATTGAGCCAAACAGGTCTCGGCATTCCCAGCACCTTTCCCACGATGAGAAATAAATTGTGAACGATAGACAAGACATGAAAGCTATTGGATAAACACACTGAACAAGCAAATATATTAGCATGATGAAGACACCCAGGTATGAATATCTCCTACAGCTCCTACTGCCAGGCTGTTATCTATCTACCCCTCCAACAATGGACATGCATTCCCTCCATCGATCCACGAACTCACCCATCTGCCCATTTGTCCATCTTATTCTTCCACACTACATGGGAGATAGGGATGAGTGCCATGACAAGGAGGTGTAGAAATGTGCAGGGGGCTCAGACAAAGGGAGAGATCTCTTCCAGCCCGTGATTTCAAAGAAGGCTTCATGGAGGATTTGAGCTGAGTGTTGAAGAATGGTTAGTGTGTGAGAAGAAGAGCGTTGGGGGGAGACCGCATGAGCAAAAGAACAGAGATAGGAAAGGACTGTGCTTGTCTGGGGCACAGAGAGTAGACCAGAAAGAAGGTCAAATAAGAAAGAAGACTAAAGAAATCTTAACTTTGGGGATCAAGGCAATTAAGAAGGAGAGGCAGGAGTGATTTAGACCTTCCAATGAGTCATTTTTATGGTAGAGAAAGCGCGAGAAGAGAATGAAGTTAAGGAGGCAGGAGGGGTGGAGAGTCACTAGACAATGACCAGCACATGTTGTTATGGGAAAGGATGTGTGAATAAAATATGAAAAAAAAGCAAAAGGAAACCCTGTGCATTGTGTGAAGTTTTACAAGAGCCTCACATTCAACCTCTGAGTTCTGCAAGCAACCCTTTATAGAACGTTGAAAAGTCAAGGAGTCTTGAGTTCGTAAGAGACTCATTAAGGAGTGGGAGGCAGGAGGGTGTGAAAGGAATTTTATGGTTTTTGTGTGAGACAAGAGCCTTTCCACCTTCCTGCACCTGGCCCTCTCAGGCTATTTTTCTGGAATTGCAGAAAGGAAAGCTCCAGTGGGTGGAGTCCTCTGCTGTGCCCCAGCCAGATGGTTTTCTAGCCCGGAAGCACCCTGTGGTCTGAGGACAGGAAGAGGAGCAGAGACCTGGAAGCCTGTCCTTGCTTCCCCCCAGGTGCACAACTTCAGAGTTGCAATCCCTCTTTAAAATGGAGTCATGAAAATGTTCAGAGTCAGGATTAATTACAATGAAACATGATAAAAGCAACTAACCCCAAACGTTAAGCCCCCCAAACATGCTGGCTCTTTCAGAGGTTATCTCATTTTATCCCTCAGCCCACTGAAGCGGGAATTATTTCCCTTGTTTTGCAAATAAGAAAATCGAGGCCAGAGAGCTTGAGGAATGTTCTCACGATCACACCGCTCATTAGAGGGTGGCAGAAAGGATGGTCCAAACTCACCGCACTGGATGACCTTTGATAATTTACTGAACAGTTTTTGTGCTGTGGTTATTGTGGAGCTCTTGGGGCAGAGATTCCTGACTGGCGTGGACTGTTAAATAATACATCTCTATAGCCGTATTTATATTAATAGAAGAAGGGGGATGGAAGGGTATGGGTGGGAGGAAGTGAGTGTTGGAGGAGATAGGAGGAAGCAGAGAGAACAGGGAGGCAGAGGAGCTTTGCAAGCTCCTTGGATGGGGAGGAGGAGAGCTGAGCCTGAGCCGAGTGAGTGGGAGCCTGGCCGTGGGGCTGACTGGGCCAGATGACCTCAGTGCCTCCCGCTGCCCAGCCCATGCTCGGCCCTGTGGCCGGGGAACCTAGTAATCATAGTGGGCGGCAAAGCAAATAATGCTTTGTTGGTTTTGCTGAAAGAAAATAAAAGAAAGACAGTTTAGTCCCCATGTGCTGAGCCAGCTGCTTTGCAGCCCCACGCTGGGCCCTGGTCCTCTGCTCCTAAGGTACCTTGAGGGTTCAAATGAAGGAAGTCCAGGCTTTTCAGCTGTGGTGCCTTTGTCTTTTCTTATAATTTATAAACAGTGAAATGCCCATTCAAAGCCCAGAACATTTCTATCACTCCAGAAAGTTTGCTTGGGGTCTTTCCCAGTCCATCCCCAATTCCTCTAACAACCATGATCTGATCTTTCTTTCTTTCTTTCTTTCTTTCTTTCTTTCTTTTCTTTCTTTCTTTCTTTCTTTTTCTTTTCTTTTCTTTTCGTTTCTTTTTTCTTTTTCTTTCTTTTCTTTCTTTCTTTCTTTCTTTCTTTCTTTCTTTCTTTTAAAATATATTTTATTGGTTTTTTACAGAAAGGAAGAGAGAGGGATTGAGAGTTAGAAACATTGATGAGAGAGAATCATTGACCAGCTGCCTTTTGCACACCCCCCACTGGGGATATGTCCACAACCAAGGTACATGCCCTGGACTGGAATCGAACCTGGCATCTTTCAGTCCGCAGGCCGACACTCTATCCACTGAGCCAAACCTGTTTCAGCACCATGATCTGATTTGTATCGCCACTGGTTAGTTTTGATTATTTTAGAACTTCTTATAGATGCAGTTATATAGGAAGGTCTTCTCAAGTTTATCTTCTTTCACGTAGCATGATTTTTTTTGAGATTCATCCATGTGTTTACATGCCTCAGTGGATCACTCATTTTCATCAGTAGAGGTATGCCATTGTATGATTACAGTGCAGCTTATTTATGTCTTCACTTGTTATGGGCATCTGGGTTGTTTTCAATGTTGCCGATAATGAATAAAGCTACTACGAACATTCTTCTAAGAGGCTTTTGTAGGCATATGTTTTCATCTCTCCTCTCTCACCCCCTGACCAGGAGCCAGTTGTTAAACATTTAGTGGTATAGCGCTGTGTAGAGATGTATAACTTTCTAAGAAGCTATCAGTTTTTCCAAGTGGCTAACATTTCTTCTTGTGACATATGAAAGTTCCAATTGCTCCACTTCCTCCTCAACATTTGCTGTTGTCAGTTTTTAAATTTGGCCATTTTGGTAGGTGTGTGATGATATCTCCCTGCAGTTAATTTGCATTTTTCTGGGAACTGATGATGTTGAGGGCTTAAGAGTACCTTTTGTAAAGGATCTGTTTAGTCTTTGGCCATTAAAAATAAAACTGGGTGTTTGTCACTTTATTATTAAGTGGTAGGAGTTCTTTATATGTATAGTCTGCATGTAAGCCTTTGTCAGATATACAGTATGTGCTATGAATATTTTCTCCTAGTCTGTTTATTTTCTTATTGGTAGAATTCTTTTGTGAGCAGACATCTAAAATTTTGATGACATAGTCCATCTATTTTTTATTTGTGATTCTTATTTTCTGTGCCTCTCTAAGTTGTCCTGATGTGTTTCCTCTGCCTGGAGTGGCTTTCCCTGCTGCCTCCTCTGTCAAGAGGACCATGTATTCTTTATGGTCCAACATAAAGCTCACCTCTGTAGGGAACCCTTCTTGCACTTCAACTGATAGCATTCTTGCATTGGTACCCGCACTTATTTCATACCGCTCTGATCATGAGGTGATGTCATTGCCTTTTTAAAAAATATATATTTTATTGATTTTTTACAGAGAGGAAGAGAGAGGGATAGAGAGTTTAGAAACATTAATGAGGGAGAATCATCAAACAGCTGCCTCTTGCACACCCCCTATTGGGGATGTGCCCGCAACCAAGGTACATGCCCTTGACCGGAATCGAACCTGGGACCTTTCAGTCCCTGGGACCTTTCAGTCCACAGGCTGAGGCTCTATCCACTAACCCAAACCAGTTCCGGCTTTTTATTTATTTATTTTTTTAACCTACCTGATTGGGAGCCTCCTGTGGGTCTTCTGGGTTGCATTCTCCCTTGTGCCTTCTCTTCGGCTGCTTGTCTCCATCACCACCCTGCTACCGGTAGGTGCCTGGCCAAGCAGGTTCGCTCACTGAATGCTAACTACTAAGGGAATGAACTTGAACATACCCAGGACATCACGGTTGACCTCTTTGTCCTTTAAGGATGTTCTAATGGTTGAGAATTGCTGATTGCAGGTCAGAAGGCGAGGATAGTTTCTTTCATAGAACAAAAGTGAGTTTGAAAGATTCTGCCAGGTTTTACCAGAGCCAGAGCCATTGAGGATCCCCAGTGAGGACCCACCGAGGATCAAGTGTGATTCTGCTCTGAGGAGATTGAGGCTGGGCAGGTCTTTGTGCATGTGTGTGCTCTGGGGAAGGTCTTTGTGCATGTGTGTGCTCTGAGGGTGTGTGCAGGGAATGTAATCTGAACTGCACTTTAACTTTGAGAGATTGCTGACAAAGCACTGGGCTGGTGGCTAGACAAACCTGGGGTCAAGCATGTTTATAGCAATGGGACCTCAGGCAAGAGATTTTACCTCTTTAAGTCTCAATTTCCTGAGGTATAAACCAGGAACACTAACACTACCCATCTCGCTGGTTGTCATTGAAATTAAAGGCAATACACACAAGACTGCTGTGGAAATGGTGAAGTTTCCAGGACACTTCCTGACCCCAGGGTCTGGGCAGCTCCTGTGGGAGATGCTTGCTGGGTTCCTTGTTCTGTGGGGTTTCACACGAGGGATGGCTCCCAGGGCCTCCTGTTTCACTGTGCTATTTGGCTGGGCAGTTCGATGTAGTCCTAGGGTGCTGGCATTGGAGGGGTCCTGTGGGACCCACACAGAAGCTGAAGGGAAGCAGAAACAGGGAGTGCCTGCCTGCCCCATGGAACCGAATGCCTGCCCTAGAATCAGAGGGCACTTCCCCCCCCCCCCCCCCCACACTTTTCTAATTGCCTATTTTTGCTGCTCTCAAATGGTTGCCAGCATGGGCTGTGATCAAGGCTTCTGCAGCCCATCAATACACAGCGAGCTGTGGGAGTGGGCCTTGGCTAGAGACTGGCAGGCCCCTTCATTACAGACCCGAAGGTGGAGGATGGACTTGATGGCGAGTCCCCCAACCCCACCTCCCTTAGGCAGTTCCCATCTGAATCCAAAAGCAAAAACCTCTGCCTTGAGCTGGCACCTCTTCCTGAGTCTAGTCTCTCCTCCCCCCGCCTCCCACCCCAATCTGGAGGTGGGGTGGGGGAGAATGTAAATGCCCCTCTCACTCCCCTGGGTCTCTTCCAAACCGGTGGAAAGGATGGGAGTCAGGTGCTTGCTTTAGAAATGGCCAATGCCTGTACAGGCGCATTGTGTGTGCCTGCCGGGCGGGGCTGCCCCGCCCCGCGTACCTTTGTTCCTTCCTTCCTTCCTTCCTTCATTCATTCCACACGTATTCGGCACCTACACACACTGCGATTTGAAAAAAATATATACCGTGCCATGCTGTCCAGACGCCCAAGGGTTAATTGAGCAGGCGGCGCGGCCTTGGGCGGGAGGGAGGGAGGCGGAGGGCGGCGCGGCGGGTGCCAAAGTCGGAACCTGCTCCGCGGCAGCGACTCCCGGCGCGGCCTTGACTCGCGGCCAGGCCTGGCGCGGCCGCCGGCTGTGGAATGTGTGAGCGCCATGTGTTACCGCCCCAGACTGTGGGAAAAGGCTGCTCCGCTCACCTCCCAGCAGCTGCCCCGCGCCCGCCCCGGCTGAGCCGGGAAACAGGAGCCGCCCGCCGCCCTGGCCCCGGGGGCGCTTCCGAGCGCGCGTCGCGCCCACGCGCTCCCGGCCCCGCCTGGCCCGGCCCGCCCCCGGGACCCGCCGGCAGCCGGCAGGGGCAGCCCAGCAGGGCCCCTGCCTGCCCTTCCTACTCATTCCCCTGGAGTGATCTAGTCTCCTTGGGTGAAGTAGGTTAGCCTTGTTGGATGGAGCAGTATTTTATTTTCTTTTAACTTTTCTTTTTTTAAAATATATTTTATGGATTTTTTTTTACAGAGAGGGATAGAGAGTTAGAAACATCGATGAGAGAGAATCATCGATCAGCTGCCTCTTGCACACCCCACACTGGGGATGTGCCCGCAACCAAGATATGTGCCCTTGACTAGAATCGAACCCCGGGACCCTTCAGTCTGCAGGCCAAAGCTCTATCCACTGAACCAAACCGGTTTCAGCTTGATGGAATAGTCTTGTAAGCAGGACCTCACTGGGAGAAGAGCCTGGGGAGTGAAGGACGGGAGGGGCTGTGGTCTGAGAGGCCAGACAGGAGGCCTTTCCACCTGGGGGTGTCTGACATGGGCAGCACCTTCCTGGACCCCGCCAGGCGCCGCCCTGAGGCCAGGCTTAATGATCCAGAGCTCTGAGCGGGAAGCCCCACTGTGCCCACTTCCCAGAATCAGAAACAGCATCCTCTGGGCTAGGCAGGTGACTGGCACCTCCCTCTTGGTTCATGCCTCCACCCTCTGGCAGATCCAGAGCCACAGCCCGCCCCTGCTGTGCGTGGAGCTCAGGAAACGCCCAGGCCAAGGCCCTTGAAGTCCTGCCCCCAGTCTGCCTGGCTGGGACACACATCCAAGGTCACCCTGCTGGGTGGAGCAGAGCTAGTCTATACTCCAAGTCCTCCCTGTCACACCCTACACACCCCTTTTAGGAATGGAGCTCCTTCTCAGCAGCCCTGTGCCCCAAGGAGTTCCCTGCCTGAACAGAGAAATCGAGGGTGGGGCACATGGGAATGGAGGGGTAAACCATGTGTCCTGGGACCCCAGTCGCTTTGCCAAAAGTCAATCTCATGCTACCAGAGGTCTTACCCCTGAGACCTCAGCCTAACTTCTGGGGTGTCCAGCACCCTACAAACCTTCGGTTCTGGTGAGTGAACCCTCCACAGTTCACTCTACTGGCACCCTTCCATTTCTGCACTTTGCTCCTGCTTGTCCGTCCACGTCTGGCCTCCAGGTCAGAGTGCAATGGGTCCTGCACACCTGAAACACCTGCTTCCTGTTCCTTCTTGTGGCATTTGTGGTCACCTACAACCCGCTATCTGCATGGCCTCTCCTCTCATCTGCCATTCCATGAGGACAGGGACTGTGCTGCTCTCCTTCCTACAAATAATAGTTTGGGGGGATGGTAGCTGCTCTGTTCATGGGCGGAATGAACTAGCAAAGGAATGCTCTTCAGGGGCAATCTATCGCTGGCTCTCAGTTTCACTCACCAGGTGTGTGACCTTGGACAAGTTACTTACCCTATTTAAGTTTCATTTTTCTCGGCTGTGAAATGGAGGTAAGTGTAACTGATATTGGGTCTGAAGTGACTTATATAGAGGTTGGTACACAGCAGGTGGTCAAATATATGTATAATGGAAAATATTGAGTATACAACTGCCTTTTAGTATACACACAAAATGTGCAAATAAGTGACAAATATTTTCAGTGACTATTTCAGTATGGGAGGTCTATTTCTCTGCTGGCTAGCCTGGTGGTTTGGGGAAACTCCTTGTTACATCCATGTAGATCATCTTGTGTGTTTGCCCCTCCCCAGCATCCTGCCTTGGGCCGTGATGATGGAGCCAAGATTGGGCTTAGGAAAGCAAATGTCTGGGTCAGGGTGAGTGTGTGCCCCTATGGCATCCTCCAGCCACTCTGGAAAGACTCCTGTCCTCTCAGACCACTGTTCCTCCTCCGTCAATAAAAGACCTGTAACCAAAGAAGCACATCTTAAGCAGCTGCTGCGCATAATGCTTTGTGCAGGACCCGTGGGTGATACAGACCCTCGTGCTCTTACCTGCAAAAACAAAAAAACAAAAAACAAACAAAACAAAAAGCATTTATCTCCTTATTGGAGGAGCAAAATGAGCACACACAGGGTAAATTACTCAGTAAGACAGTGTCACTAACAGTGCTATCATGAGGGACATGTGACAAGTGACACAGGGTTCTGAGGAAGAAGGGAGAAGTAACGGTGGGTGTATTAGTCTGCTTGGGCTGCCATAATAAAATACCAAAGGCTGGGTGACTCACACAACAGAAATTTATTTTCTCTCAGTTCTGGAGTCTGGGAAGCCCAAGATTGAGGTGCTGGCCAATTTGCTTTTTGTTGAGAGCTCTTTTCCTGGTTTGCAGATGGTTATCTTCTCACTGTGCCTTTACATGGCAGAGAGAGAGAGAGAGAGAGAGAGAGAGAGAGAGAGAGAGAGAGGAGAGAGAGAGAGAGAGAGAGAGAGAGAGAGGAGAGAGAGAGGAGAGAGAGAGAGAGAGAGAGAGAGAGAGAGAGAGAGAGAGAGAGGGGAGAGAGAGAGAGAGAGAGAGAGAGAGAGAGAGAGAGAGAGAGAGAGAGAGAGAAAGAAGAAGGAGGAGGAGGAGGAGGAGGGGAGGAGGAGAAGGAAGAGGAAGAGGAGGAGAGAGAATGAGAGAGCAAGCAAGCTCTCATACTTTTTCTTATCAGGATATGAATGCTGTTGGATTAGGGCCCTACCCTTATAACCTCATTTAGCTTTAACTACTTCCTTAGAGGCCCTGTCTCCAGATACAGTTCACACTAGGGAAGTTAGTGGATGTATGAGTCGGGGGTGGGGTTACACAATTCAGTCCATAGCAGTGGGGGAAGGATGTGACTCGGTCTAGAAAGAGAGACCTCCTTGGATAGGTGGGCAGAGGGCATGCCTGGTAAAGGGAACAGCTTGGGCAGAAATGCAGAAGCCGAGTAGGTGAGCAGTGAGGAGTCCAACATGGCTGGTACCAAAAGTGTATTCTGTGCTGGACATAAGTTTGAGAAGTTTGGGGTGCAGCCAGGTTATGGAGGGTTCTAAATACTGGGTGTGTGAAGGTGTTCGAATTCCGAGTTTGTGTTTGATGTGCCTGGAAATAGGAGCTGAAGAAGGTTTGGAAGTTGGAGGAGTCAATGCTTGTTAAATACATGGCAACAATAAGGCTTTGAAAATGCTTCTCCTGGGCACCAGATATAGGAAACTTTAACCCTAGTTTTCAGAGGTGGGCACTGAGGCTGAGAAAGATCAAGTGACCTGATTAAGGTCAGCAGCAGGTTAGTTGGGGGCAGGATCAGGTATGGAGCTTGGCTGGCTTTGCAGAGGACACACCTTCCACTGTCCTCGTTGGCCCCTGAGCACTAGGTGATGAGAGGTGGCCCAAGGGAGGCTCACATGCTTGGCTGGGACAAGTGGACTAGAGGGAAGTGAGTGCGGAGGCAAAAGCAGCTGGAACCTACAACAGTGATCTGATGAGCCTCCTGTCCTGCCTGGGGCAGGATCAGCCCATGAGAAACTGTAGGGAGCAATGGAGAGTGGATGTGAATGGAGTCTCCAGTAGAATGAGGAGGATTCAGAATAGATGGGCAGGCATACAGAAGGCCATTTTATATTTTGGGGGATATTTTGGTTGCTATTATCATAGCTATTTAAGATGGCACTTGGAACCCTACATTTAAGTTAATGCTTTAAATTATAACACACAAGGTTTGACCAAAATCCAAACAATGACAATACAGACAGAATGGCAGAAACATCTGGAAGATATTAAGTGTCCATGAGCAGTGGTGGTTCTGATAAGCCCAAATCCATGGGTCTAACTTCCGGAGAAACTAACAATTTCCTAGATGAAGAAGCTGAGGCTCCGAAGGAATAAAAACTGCCTAGAGCCACGCAGATAATAAGCGGTGGAACTGGTTGACCCAAGATCCTTCTGGCTCCGAAATCTGTCCTCTTTCCACCCCCGTGACGCTGACTGGGTCTGTTTGACGCTTGGATATCGGGTGTCCATGTGGTAACTATGTTTTCCAAACTGCAAATAGGGGACACATGATCTGACAAGTGTGAAGGCGCTGCTGGGGACAAGAGGCTAGAATGTTTTAAATTAGGACCGTCCCAGCAAATCCAGGACATCTGGTGATCATAGCTATCTAGGGGCTGCCCACACCCTTGGCACAGGCTGACTTTGGCCATTTAATGCTCTACCCCAGCCTGAGCGTCCAAGGTCTATTTTTTTCGGTTGGAGCATATGCCACGGGCAAGTGAGAGACATTTAAAAAGATCAAACAGCTGGAGAGCGATGCAACAGGCATTCTTTGCAGGGCATCCTAAGGAGAGGAGAGAGCAGGAGCGGGCAGGGAAGTGGCAGAAGGTCGGAAGAACAGCCCACAGGTTATAAATCTTGGGAGGTGTGAGGCGCTGGGAGCTGAGGGCAGATTAAGGTTGATGGCCTCTGGACTTTTCACCAGGATCAGGAATGTAGCTGTCCCCTCCTTCCATCTCTTGCCCTTGCTCTTGTTTCTTCTTGAACTCCAACTGCTCCCTTGCTGCCTCCCACTCAAGAAGCTCCTGCAGCTGTGCTTTGGCACCTCAGGGAGGGGCAGGTGGCTTCTGTGGGTGGTAGTAGCTTACTGGTTTGCTCGGTGACGGCATCAAACTGTCTTCTGTAAAATGAGCCCAACAGTAGCAGGTTATTGTAGAATGTTGTGGGATCCTGTGTGAAACTGTCCTGTGAAGAATTAGATCCATATAGTGCTCAGTTTTGTATTTAGTGGGATCTGGGGTTAATATCATGTTGGATTTATTACAATAGAATAAAATGCCAGTCTTAGGAGCGTGCATATTGAGAGGCCTAAGGGCAATAATTTGAGGTCTGTGTGGGGTTGTGCGTTTGCCTCGTTTAAAGTAGCCAGTTGCCTGCTAACTCACAAATACAGGGAGAAGAAAGGAGAGGTGAGGTGGGAGGTGGTATATATGGGGGGGAGGAGAGAGATTTTTTTTTTTTTTTTTGCATTTGCTTGAAATCACATAATCATAGAATTTAGGGACCGGCCTCAGAGAATGTATAAACCCATCCTTTTTACTTTATAGATGGCACACTGAAGTCCAAACAGAAAACTTTCTTTTCCAAGTTAATAGCTACCCAGTGGTCATGGTCTCCAGGTCTTCCAGTCCAGGTCTAAGGCTCTCCCTGACAGGCCATGCTCAGCCCATACCATACACACAGCCCTATTCTAGGAGCAGTTGGGGAGGCAGAGAGGAGAGGAAATGCAATCTCTAGTGTCAGGGTCAGAGACTAATTGGGAAGACCATGACCCAGTCAGAGAATAGCTCCAAACTCTACTGGATGGGGTGTGAGATCCAGGGATACGGCCCAGGGAGATGTGAGAATTTTGATATAGTAACAGCCATCCAGGCTGAATAGCTGAAGGGGTGACATGGACAGTTGGAATGATGTTGCTTTTCCTTTTGCTCCAACTCTTTGCTTTCCCTGAAAAGCTCTAGGACTTTGCTTTCCCTGAAAAGCTCCTTAAACTAGAAATGGATGGTTCCTAAAACTTTTGCATAGCCTTAAATGTCTGTCGGAGACAGAATCTCACCAGTTAATATTTACTTCTTAATTAGCCAGTGTGCTAAAGAAAGATTCACTAAGTGGTGGGCAAAGCTAATTTGTCATGCGAGTGTTTTAATCTATTGTGCCTTTAAAGCGTTATGCTCCCAAACCATTTCAAAAGTCTCTCTATTTAGTTTCTCTTGGGAGCAACCAATTAGCAAGCAGTCTTTCCTTGCAATGACTTGCTCTTCAAGTTACTCAGGTAGTTTTCCTTTTCACCTGAAAACTTGATTGGGAACCTTTGGAGATGGGGAGCCTGACTTGTCCATCCCAACCCCTCCATCAATCACACCTTCCATGAGTTTTTGCCCAGGGTAGGCTCCGAGGCTTGAACAAATGATCAAAGCTGGTGGCATGCCCAAGTTACCCTCAACTGTCCTGACTATCAAGCCACGAGTTGTGAGCAATGAGATTTACTGTCAGTGAACCTGGTTGTACTAATAGCTCATATGAATTTCCACTGTAAGAAGTGTCACCTGATATCTTGAGGAAGGGGACTGTCTTACTGGTCTTGGCATCTTTATGCTTAGCTCAATGCCTGGTATATAGTAAGTGCTCAATGAACGTTTATTGGTGTAGAGCGACACAAAACACATTTTCATTAGGCAACTTCTGTTCCAAAACTCAAACTACATATCTTTATAGATAAGTGAGATTTAAAAAAAAAAAGAATTTCTTGCTTTGGAAATTGTACTATTAGCTTCTTTTCTTAAGATCAGTCTTTCTGATCTGGTCCCTGTAGTTTATGCAAGAAGTGACAATTTCCCTGTTACATCAAAGCCCCTTTCTCTTACCTAGACTGATTTTTTAATTTAATTTTAATTTTTAAAAGCATAGACCCATCTTTGATTTATGTCTCTGGGTTGACAAGATATTTCCCCCAGTTTCCTTAATTAAGCAGGCTTTCGGCAGCCTGTGTCTCCCTTGTTCTAGTCCTTATTGTTTTGCGCAGAGTTTACCATGGAAATTCACATTAGAGAACATTTCTGCATCTTTCTGTGATTTTCATCTCTAAATACTAGGATAAGCCCCCACTCCAACTCCTAAGGATGATATCCTTATTTAAGAACATGATCCCAGGCTACATATTCATTCATGTGACTACTAACTGATGCAGATGAACTTTGCTGGAATCTAAATACTGTAGCTAGAAGGCAAGGTCAAAATTGTTCCCTGTACAGAAATCTTAATCTTCCATGGCCCAGGGGAAGCAGCTTAACATGTGAGGCGATGCCACTCGCTTCCCATTAAGTAGAATTTTGTGCCAATTTTGTATGGTTGAGATTGTTTACCAGTAACAGGTAAAGATCAAAAGCCCAGAATTGCCCGATGTTCCTGATTCCTGTTCGAATGTCAGTCCCACCAAAGATGTTTGGAGAAATCACAGTTCTGACCACAGTATCAACTAATACTACCTATTAATATTTCAAGCACCTGAACTATGTCACCAGAGGTTAGAGGAAAAAACAAACTAGTTTTCATGTGTGTGTGCTGTGTGTGTGTGTATGTGTGTGTGTGTGTGTGTGAGATGTGGTGAATCTTATAGTTTACCACAAAGGAGAAAGCTTAAGCTTAATGAACAAATTATAACAGATTTAAAAAAAATGAACTCTCTAAATGTCTTCTGTATATCAAGAAATCAGTAGATTCTTCCATAAGAAATATATATATATATTGCCGTATGAGAATGTTTGGACTTTCCCTGGGTACTTGTGTCATTGGGTCACATTTAGATGGAGAGCTTTGGAAAGCTTGCCTCCCTGCAACAGATGCCAAATTAAGAGACTAATAGTACATGAAATAGCCAGGCCTTTGGGGATTCAAATGGCTCCAGGCTGACCTCTTAGCCAGATGCCCAGACTTCTACCACCTCCAGCTCAAGCTGGTCTCCCAGGCCAGGTCTACAACAGCCTGTTTCCAAAGAATGGGTATCATTATACTGGGGTTAAATAAATATTTTGTGTGATCTCTTTCACTTGGCCAATCACTTATGGGATCAGATTGACCTTGAACCTCTGGTTACTGTAACATTCTTCTGTCTCTACCCTGGAAGAAAAAAGTCATCTATTGTCTCAGCAATAACAATAGCAACACACACACACACACACACACACACACAGACTTAGAGCATTTTGAAGCTATGATGAAACACCTTAACTTATTTAAGCAAATTACACAAGAGTTCACATCTGTTTTGAGATGGACTCTGGTAGCACTAGTGTTATTGCATTTTATAAAAAGGGATTCCAGTTACACCGGCTACATGTACACCAGTAAAAGCACCACTGGGGTGGATGAAATTGGAGTAGTTCACTAGGTTAGATCAATATTCAGTCCTGGCTCCACATTCACCTGGGGAGCTTTTGAAAAATCCCGGTGCCTGGGCCACACATCAGAACAATTCAGTTAGAATCTCTGTGGGTGTGGCTTGAGCATCTGCATTTTTAAAAGCTCTTGCAGCATATTCCACTGTGAAGCCAGTGTTGAGAGCCCCAGAGTTTGACTAACGGAGCCAGGGAATCAGAAGAGTAGTGGTGAATATTACGTCATATCCAATACCAGGCTGACGAATCTGTACCTTTAATTTAGGACAAATCTTCAGATGACAGAGTTAGATAGGACTTTAGAGATCATGTGTCATTTTAGAGAGGGGAAACTGAGACTCAGAGCCTTGTTAAGTAGTTGAGTGGCAAGACAATACAGGCAGCACTAGCTCTAGAAAGCAGGGCCTTTCACTGTATGCCTCTTTCCCTAAAAGTTATGTTGAAAATTGAGAGAAGAGATCAGCTACACTTGTATGTTTCTAGCCATCCATTGACTTAGAAATGCTTAGACACTGGAAATGGTTTATGGTAGTGAAAAGAGCACGGCTTTGCAGCTCTCACACGGAGTTGCGTGAGCATCAAACCTGCATCATTCATTAGCTATCACTTATTCCCCCTGAGCCTGTCTCCTCATCTCTAAAATAGGAATTAAAAGTAACTATTCATGCCTAGCCTGGCATGGCTCAGTGGTTGAGCATCAACCTATGAACCAGAAGGTCACGGTTCGATTCCTGGTCTGGGCACATGCCTGGGTTGTGGGCTCAATCCCCAGGGTGGGGTGTGCAGGAGGCAACCAATCAATGATTCTCTCTTATCATTGATGTTTCTATGTCTTTCTTCCTCTCCTTTCCTTTCTGAAATCAATAAAAAATATATATTTAAAAAAATAGAACACTATTATCACAAATGAGAGTACAAGTCACACATGTATAATAGAATGTTCTTGGCAAATTAGATGATAATTGTAACTATTAGCAGCATTTAAAAACTTTTGGGCTTAATGTTAAAATAACTGCAGAGGGCATAAAATGATGCCGTGGTGTTTCTTTGCACAAAATCCCTAAATCTTGCAAAGGTTGTTTTTGATTTCCACTGGTTGAAAACATAAATAAACCCCAACTAAAGCACTTAGGAAGGAATGAATGGATTTCCAATCTGTGTTTTCTTGTTTGCAGTGGAAAATATGCAATCCAAGGAAAACACAGGTGGTTAAACTGTTCAGTGTCCCTATTTTTATCAGATCTAGAAGGCTCTCAGCATGCAAAGGTTTTAAGTCATGAAAAATGAAGACTAACTTTCAAGGTTAACTGGCTTTGTGTTCCCTATGGCTAATGTCGGGTTTTCTCTCTATCCCATTTATTGAAAACAACAACACTGTATATCCAACACAAACAAATTCCAAAATAATTTTTTTTTAAATGCCCACAATTAGCATGTGTAAAGAAGCCTTTCTTTTTCCCTTAGAGTTTTTGGCTTTGTTTTGTTTTGCAAAAATAATATCAATACTATCATAGGAAGAGGAAAGCCACCTTGACGGGGCGGGGAGGAAGTGTTGCATGACTGGAATGGAGAGGGGAACCCAGACCAGGCCTAACCCCCAGCCCCCATGCCCCCCAGGCCAGGCTTGTGCGGACGTGTCTCGGGCGTGACCTCCCAGCAGCTGCGCCGCCGCCAGCGGTTCAGCCCGCGGCGGGGGAAACCCGAGCTCCCCACAAACAGCCGGGCTCTGGCAGGCCCTCTGGCATTTGAGGCGCTGCCGGCGGGGAGAGCTGCCGCGTGCCTGAGAGGCCCTGGGAACTCGCAAGCCCGGACTTCCCTGGTTTAAGTTTCTGAAGGGTCTGAGCATCTGCAGGGGAACCTCCAGTCGGGGGCAGGGGTGGGGATGGGGCCCAAACAGCAAACGGAGGATCTCCAGAGTGAGCCTTGTTCACCCACCTCCTTGGCATGGGTCCTGGGTCTTGATTTTCCTTCTTTATTTCATTTTTATTTTTAAGACAATATTTTTATTGAATTCAGAGGAAGGGAGAAGGAGAGAGGAACCTCAGCGATGAGAGAGAAGCATTGATGGGCCGCCTCCTGAATACCCCCACTGAGGATCAAGCCTGCAACCTGGGCATGTGAACTGGGAATTGAACTGTGACCTGCAGGTTGAGAACTGCTAGCAGGGTATTTACATTACGATTCATAGCAGTAGCAAAATTACAGTTACGAAGTAGCAACGAAAATAATGTTATGGTTGGGGGTCACCACAACAGGAGGAACTGTATTAAAGGGTCCTGACATTAGAAAGGTTGAGAACCACTGATTTATTGTGTGCTTACTTGGTGCTAAGCACTTGAATGCAACGACTCATTTAATTCTCACCACAATCCTATGAATCCTATGAAATAGGAATTCTTATTGCCCGTGGTTTACAGGCAACAAAACAGGCACAGAGAGGTTCAACCATTTGCTCAAGGTCACACAGAGAGTAAATGGTAGGGCTGGAGCTTCAACTTAGTCAGTCTTGCTCCAGATCTCATGTTTGCAGCCACTTGACGAAAGATACGATCTTCTAGTATATCTTTTCTAGCATACCAGCTCTCCACAGAGGTAAATTTCTGGAAAGTTTGGCTGTCAGACAGAGCAAACCAAGAATTTCCTAAATGTTCTGAGATTCTCAGAAAGAGCTGGGCACTTGGGGGGATGGAGGGAGCTTGTAGTCCACATTCACTGGGAATTATGTGCGTGCTGTTTGGGACATGCTGGTAGATAGATTGTTGCCTCTCATGCTGTCCATCTCAGAAAGGGCTTCCTGGCACTTTGGCAGATCGGAAAGGGACAGGACACATGGTGACAGGAGGTGAGCATTGTGGTCCGTCTGCTACAAGTGTTTGTCTGAAAAGAAAAGACAGAGGTTCCAGTGGGATATGCCACCTGGCAGCCCAGCGAGCCTTGCCTGAGAGTGGGGGGAGGGTCCTGGCCTCACCTTCATTGCCCCAGGAAGTATGCTGGCATCTGGAAGCCCTACTGTGAAGCCTGAGTCTGGCAGGCAAGTTTTATTGATGGGCAGTGTTGGCTGGACTGTCCCATCCAGGGCACCCCCTCCTGCTATGGCGGTATGAGGCATGGGATGAGTCACTGGAGGATGCTTTAGGCCAGGGGTCGGCAAACTCATTAGTCAACAGAGCTAACTATCAACAGTGCAGTGATTGAAATTTCTTTTAAGAGCCAAATTTTTAAAACTCAAACTTCTTCTAAGGCCACTTCTTCAAAATAGACTCGCCCAGGCCGTGGTATTTTGTGGGAGAGCCACACTCAAGGGGCCAAAGAGCCGCATGTGGCTCGAGAGCAGCAGTTTGCTGACCACGGCTTTAGGGGAGAGGGCAATGAAAAAGCCCAGGTTGGAGGATGGCTCGGGGGGTCATTTCTTTGGAGGGTGGAAGGGCTAAGTGCACCACCTCCTACGTACACACACCACAGCATGTTCGCTTCCCACTGCTCTGAATGTCACCCCAGGTCAGCAGTGTTCAACTAGTGTGCTGACAGAACCTTGAGAACATGCAATACCTGACTATTTAGTCAGGGGCACTGACCCCTTTTCCCTGAGATTGCCAAATAAAAAAGAATGACAACTGCCAACATAGCCATAGCCATCTGGTATGACTGAGTCAAAATTATACCCTTTTTCTGTGTGTGTGTGTGTCAGATTTGGCAAAAAATGTAATTTTTGTAATTAGTTTATGTGTTCATGAGATGAAAATCACTGCTCTAGGTTAATTATTACTCTCTGATTCCACTACATTTGTGCTAACAGCCCCTATGATACCATTTTCTTTTATATTTGAAAAATATAGTTATATTGATTTCAGAGAGGATGGGAGAGGGAGAGAGAAACATCAATAACAAGAGAGAATGGTTGATCAGCTGCCTCCTGCATGCCCAACACTGGGGACTGAGCCCACAATCTGGGCATGTGCCCTGACCAGGAATTGAACCGTGACCTTCTGGTTCACAGGTTGGTGCTCAACCTGTGAGCCATACCAGCTAGGGTGGTGCCATTTTATACCAGTGAAAGTAGTCATCACATCAGTCCAGCAGGAAGAGCTTTTCTCTCATGATCCCCTCTCCTGGTACCCGCCTTTAGAGTGAGGGGCCTGGCAGAGCAAAAGTACAGAAAATGCACCTCCACCTCCACCCAAGGACAGTGATTAGGACACAGAGCAGTCCTGGGACTATATCTGAGGCATTGTACCTGGTGTTCCCAGGCCAATGCTCAGAATTCCTTCAGATGGGCAAACTGCTGTGGTGGGGACACCCATAGCTTTTTTTGGTTCCTATATGGCTCTACCACTGACTTGCTGTGTGACCTTGGGCCAGTTGCTTAACTTTTTTGCACTCTGGTTTTGTCATCTAACAAAATGATCATAATACTAATAGCCGCTTCACAGAATTATAAGAATGAAAATGAGTTCATGAATGTAAAATTCCTGGCACATCGTAAGAGCTTAATAAATATTAGCATCTGCTTTTACTATTACTATAAATATTATCATCGTGCAACGCTAGGCAGCTTACTGTACCTCTCTGAATCTTGTTCTCCCCCTATGTACGATGGGTATAATATTAGGTATTGTACTTTATGGGATGTTGTGAGACGTAAGAAGTGTTAATTACTATTGTAAAGTTTGCAGTAGATGACTTTTTTTTTAATAATATATTTTATTGATTTTCTACAGAGTGGAAGAGAGAGGGATAGAGAGTCAGAAACATCGATGAGAAAGAATCATCGATCAGCTGCCTCTTGCTCACCCCTTACTGGGGATGTGCCCGCAACCAAGGTACATGCTCTTGACCGGAATCGAACCTGGGACCTTTCAGTCCACAGACCGACGCTCTATCCACTGAGCCAAACCGGTTTCAGTGATAACTATTCTTTATGCATTGTTTTAGCCTGGTTTACTTCCAAGAGGACAATTTTATTTTCAAATAAGAGGAGGCTTCTTAGAAGAGCTCAAAAATACTGACCATCGCCGGCGAGGGCGCTTGGACACCTCAGCCACATCCCTTTTCCCAGCTGTAAAATCCTATGATGATAACCATCCCTAGGAATCTCCGGGATAATACGAGGGGAAAATATACAATAATACACAAAGCACTTTGAGCTCCTCTGAAGAGAGATGCACATAAATGGAAGGTGGTATTACGAGGAGGGGTAATTACTGGGTTCTCCCCCACTCCTTTTATTTTATTTTATTTTTTTATTTAATTAGGAGAAAACTAGTCATGAGAAAGCATGGTCTTGTTAAAACAGTGCCCTGAGAAATCCATCCCTTGGCACCTAACCAGGACTGTGACTTGGCAAGTTTCTGTCAAATGTGGGCAGCAGGAGACCTTCCCCTGGCCTCAGGGACAGGCCTGCAGATTGGGAGGCTCGGCTGTCTAAGGACCATGGCCCAAGGTGGTTGACGTGGAGGTGGCTGGGGAGCATCCCTGGGCTGCTCCTGAGGAGATTTCCTTCCAGGTCAGCAAGGTGACTCTGCCCAGCTCAGGAGCCTTACTTCCTCTAGAGGCCCGAAGTCACCCTGGTCTGCAGGTTTCAGCTGGCTACACACCTGGATCCAAGCTTTTCCACCACTGGGCTCTCTTGGTCCCACTGGGCTGGCTGCAGGGCTCTGGGAACCTATCCCATCTGGCCTTTCTCTCCAATTCAGTGCAGGGAGGAAAGTCTGCCTGCTCTTCTTAAAATGGGCCATGGCGGAGTAGGTGCGTGGGTGCACCCAGTGCTGCCTCTGTCCCTGCAGCAGCCCCCAACTGGACAAACTTACCCACCTCTCTGTGAGGTCCACGCTGCCCATCTGGATCTTGCTGAAGGGCTGCCTCTGCTGGGTGCCTTCCCTAGTCTCCCCAGTTCCCATTACTCTCTTTGTCTTCTAGTCTCTGTTGCTATAGTGTGATTTTTGTGTTAGTCCTTGTCTTATTTCACCTTTTATTCTGGGCCACTGGAAAGAGAGGAAGGAAAATCAGTTAGAGACATGAAGTACACCAGCTGGAATCACAGCCAGAATTATTAGCAGAATTAATTGTGCTGATTTCTTCTAATGTATTGATGAGCAGTTAGACTTTCTGATAAACCTTGAGATGAGCAGTCCTCTGTAAAATCAAAAATTATTTTAAACGAGAGGCCCAGTGCATGAAAATTCATACACTGAAGGGGGGATTCCCTCAGCCCGGCCTGACCCCTCTCACAGTCTGGGAGCCCTGAGGGGCAGGAGGTGACCCAGCGATCAGGGGAAGGCAACGCACCATTATACCTTTGCTGCTGCCACTGCCGGCAGTGCAAGCCTCAGCTGGCCCTGGTTACCTGACCCTCAGGCAGCCCTAGGTGGCTGGGCAGCCAGCATCTGGGGCTTGCCTGTGCCCTGGGCCAGTCCTGGGCAACTGGGGCCCTGAGGGAACTGGGGGACTCCGGGGGCAGGCACACGGAGTGGTCAGGCCCGCCTGGCCTTGCTGCATGCCTGCCACCCTGGTGGGGCTGAGGGGACTGGTTGCTGCCATCTTGTGGTTGTGGGCGCCGCCATCTTTGAGGGCATGACAGTCAATTAGCATATTCCCTCCTTATTGGCTGTGGGCACTGCCATTTTTGTGACAGTGTGAGGGTCAATTAGCATATTCCCTTTATTAGATAGGATATATTGAAAAAATAATAGACACCTATGTATCCACCACTCAGATTGCCAGATGCTACTCTATACTAATAAAAGGGTAATATGCTAATAAGACTGGGTCAACTGGTAATCTTCTGGACTTCCAACTTTCTTCTGGACAAAGCCATGCTGGTGGGGGCTGAGGCAGAGGCGTTAGGGGTGATCAGGCTGGCAGGAGAGAGCAGTTAGGGGCGAGATCAGGCTGGTAGGGTGTTAGGGGTGATCAGGCTGGCAGGGGAGGGCAGTTGGGGGCATTAGGCAGGAAGGCAGGTGAGTGATTAGGAGCCAGTGGTCCTGGATTACAAGAGGATGTCTCAGATTGGAGAGGGTGCTGGTTGGTCTGAGGGACCGCCCCCCCCCCCCCCCCCCCCCCCCCCCGCACAAATTGTGCACCAGGCCTCTAGTATTTTACCATATTTTCCTGAAACATCTTTTTACGTGTTTTTAAAAAGAAGTGCACCTTTTAGATACAGCTAAGGCATTCACTCTCCTCTGGAGTTACCGCTTTCCCCTTCCTCCTTGGGGTCACCACTTCACTTTATCACCTGAATCCATGGAGATGGGTGTTTAGGAGGTTTGTAACTGTTGCATTGTGTGTGTGAAAAAACATTGTGTTGCATGTCTTTCTTGTACACACCACAACTATTCAGGAAATCCCCTGACTCAACCTTCTCAAGGTCTTCACTGCTACCACCGAGATCATGTTACCCCTTTGCTCAAATCTCACTAATAGCTCGTGATGTAACACAGAGTAAGAGTCAAAGTCCTTCTGACCTGCAAGGACCTGTGTGATATCCTCCCTCCACCCCCCTGCCTCCCTGACCCACTGCCATTGCCTCCTCCCTCTCCTCAGTCTAGCCACACTGTTCTCACTTTTCCTCAGACAAAGGGCAAGCCCTGGCCCTCCGGCTGTTCCCTCTGGCTGCGACACTCTCTCCCCAAATACCTACATGGTGAAACCTCTTACATTCTCCAGTTCTTTGCTCACATTTCACTTTTTAATGAGGACAACCTGGCACACTTGATTAAAAATACAGCCTTCGTCTCCACCATCCTCTCTCTTACCCTGCTCAATTTTTTATCTTTTTCCATAGCACTTGTTTTCTATTGACTGTATACTTTACTTATTTATTAAATAACATTTGTTATTTAATGCCTCTCTCTTCCTGCTAGAATGTAAACCCCATGAGAGTAGGAATTCTTGTCTATTTTGTCCGTGGGTCTTTGTTTAGTGCCAAGCCGTGCTTGGCACAGAGGTGCTCCATAAATATTTGTTGAATGATTACATAATTAAATGGAAAAAAATTATGAGTGTTTCTTGCTGGAGAGGCTCCAGAACTTTCATCAGATTTTCAAAGGTGTCTGTGACACTAAAAAGGGTAGGAACCATGGACATCGTAAATCACCAAAAAGTTTGCTGGAAATTTTTTGCTTGCCAGGTGGCTTTCCGAATGGAGTAGAAAAATCACGAAGGGTTTTCTCTTTCTCCAACCTGCGTCTCCCTGGAGAACTGCTGCTGGCAGCGATGGGACCTCCTTCCCCAGGACTGGCAGAGGGTCCTCCCGGATGCAGCCCTGGCCTGACTGAGGTCCAGAGCAGGAGGTATTGGTGGAGAGTGTGGGCAGAAGCTCTGGCTGTGGGCCGGCTCCAGAGAAGCTGTAATTTTCCTCACTCCTGTGTCTGGGGCAGAGGCTGCACTGTACGCGACCACAGCCTCGAGCTCTCCTGGGGGAGCCAGGCAAGATGCCCAGACCAACAGGAGCTGCTTCCTGCCTTACAGGATCCAAGCCCAGGCAAGGAGCAAGAGCAGGGAATCTCAGAGGAGCCCCAGTCGGGGAAACTAGACATTGCCCTGTGATACACAGAGAGATACTAGGTGAGTGGGGGGAACCTGAAAAGCAGAGAGATACCAAAGGCTATCTTGGAGGTGATAGTGGGAGTGAATTGGAGGTGAGTCAGCCTGCTCTCAGGGCAGTTAAAAGGCAAGTGGCTAATTGTGGGTGCAGTCTGCCGCTGGGTCACACAGAAAATGAGGAACAAGTGCCTAATTGGGCCCACAAGCCCAGGATCCTGCCTGTAATTAGCAAATTGCAGGGCTTTGATATTTGCTTTGGTAACAACGTGTGGAGTAAATGGCAGGGAGGAAAAATGCACCCCAGCCTGGAAGGTGACTCAGTGTCTGCTCCTTGAACGGCGACTTTCTCACCAACACCTGTAAGCAGTGCACATGTGAACATACTCCCAACATTGCCAGAGGCCTGTGACACTTTCTATGTTTCCCTTTGCTTCTTTAAGGACTTGCTGAAGTTCTTGCTGGCTCAGGGCAGAAGCTGAGGCCTGGTTTCCTGCCATGGGCTCCCACTGTGCACACTGATTCCTTTGTTCCCTTAAGCCACAACTGAGGCAGAACTCCTCCTGCCAGATATATGACTTAGGGGTGGCCATGGGGAATTCTACCACAGCAGGGTAGAGGGGGAGACCAAGGAGTTCTGTTGCAGTATTGTTGAAATTTTGTCCACGAGGATTGCCTGTGCTGGTTCCTGATCAGGGACTGGCCTTCACAGGTTTCAGATCTGTTGTCTGTCTCTGCAAACTTCTGAGAGGTGCTAACCAGAAGGATAGAACAATTGCATTGCGATTGTCATGGTAAAATCTTATAAATTGCCCCAAATGCATAGACTGGTGGGTACAGGCAATGGAAAGAACTCTATATTAAAGGATCAGGAGACCTCGGTTTGAATTTGGACTCTCTGATGAGTCATTGTAGGATCTTGTCCAGTTACTTAAATACTCGTACATCATCTCTGTCACATATTGACCTGTTTTTATTGCCTGATTTTTCTCTTGGTTATAAGTGACCATTTTTCTGCTGCTTTAAAGTCTAGTGATTTTTTATTAGATGGTAGACATTGTGAAGCTATATCATTAAGAATGTACACTTTGCTGTCTTCTTTCAAAGAGTGTTAGATTTTGTTTGGGCAGGCAGTTGATTTGCTCAGGAAGTAGTCTGATCCCTTTGAGTCTTATCTTTCTGCTTTGCTTGGCGGGTTCAGGTAACCTTCACTCCAGGAAGAGTTTAGTCATTTTACTCAAGTGTGACTCTGGGCTCTTCCTTGAATGCCCCAGGGGATCGCCAAGGACTCTTCACTTTGGTTGGTTGGTACACAACCATTTTTTCACCTTCTGAGAGCTCTGGGTTGTTCAACGTAACTACTCTCTGGTCATTTCTTTTGTGGAGTTTCACTTTATACACACAGAGCCTAGTACTCAGTAGACTCAAGAGGATACCTCAGCAGACTTATGGTGCTCTTTTACTGGGTATTTTCCTCCTTTCTGGGATGGTGATCCTCACCTCCAAGCCTCCTCAGCTCCCCTAACCTCTGGTCTCTGTTTCCTCTACTTGGCAAAGCTGACAGACTGTGCTTGTGATTTCCAGAAGGATACTGCCGCAAGCATAAATCTAAGGTTATTTTAAGGCTCACCTCACTGATACTTTCTCTCAGGGATCACAGTTTTGCACTGCCTATTTCTCAGTGTCTTAAAGCAATTGTAATTCTATCAAGACTAGTAACTGAGGTCTTCACAAGCTAATAAAACTTCAGTTTTCCCAAGTGTAAAAACAGAGCATAATATTTTCCTTAAAAGTTAGTTATGGTGACTAAAATACGCAATAGATCTGAAAGCATATACAATGATGCATACAATAAGCAATGAGGCATACAATAAGAGCTGCTAATAAATGCCAACTCTATCTTTCATTTCCTTGGGCACCAACAGTATAAATGAATTTGGCATTTACATGAAATGATAGAATTTTAGAGCTGCAAGGGATCGACCTCAGAGATGATGGGTTGGTTGGTTCAAATGCCACATTTTACAGAAGCACAGGCTGAGGTTAATGAGAGGAAGTGATTTTCCCAAGACCTCATGGCCAATTAGTAGAAGAATGAGACTATTACTCAGAGGTCCTGGCTTCTAGCCTATGGGGCATCCATTTATTCAGCTCACATTTATTGAATATTTACTAAGTTCAGAGAACCGAACTAATTGCTCTAGTGCCTCTATATAATGTCCTGGTTTATAGAAATGTTTAAAAATTGATTTTGGAACATTATAGTACGTTCAGTAAATCAGCATATAATTTTGGGCTTCTCAGGAGTGGGTGGATCTGACTGACATTAATTGGAGCAGCCTACATTGTACCATGCAAAGATGCAAAATGCTCCTAGCATTCTGCTCCCATGGGATGTTCCATTACAGTGCTTCAGACATATGAACATGTCAGGTAATTGCTGTGGTTTTATGGCTCTGTCAGTCATGGTTATAGGGAAACTAAAAATTTACTCTGCTTGTAGCCATTCCAGGGACTCAGTGCAAAAATGGATGATAAAACTTAAAAAGGAAAGTGCCCCCACTGAAGTGGCTTATTTGTTTGAGCATCATCCTGTGCATTGACATGTCATCAGTTCAATTCCCGGTCAGGGCACCTGCCTGGGTTGTGGGTTCGATCTCCAGTTGGGTTATGTACAGAAAACAACCAATTGATGTTTCTCTTTCACATCGATGTGTCTTGGGAGACACAGGCTTTGGTGACAGTGCCCCATGGAGCCTGTCTTTAGCTGTGGATCTTTGATGAGACAAGCCGACCACTATTTCTCTGGCTCCTGATTTCTGCCTGACTTGCACATTGCTCAAACCAGCCAAACTTTTCCACTCTGGCCTCTTCCCTTTTCCTCAGTTCTAAGGGGCCAGCATTTTGGAGTAGGTGAAACCCTTCACTCAGCTCTTTAGTAATGATTGGTGCTGAGCACACAGTTATCTGTCAACCAAGGAAAGCTGGAAGCAGGGGACACTGTTAGGAGAGCAGGATTTCAACCATGCCAGTTTCCTCCTTCCCCAGTTTCCTCTCCGCCCATGCCCTAGGTCACATGTGCTTTGTCCTGGCAAAGCAGATGCAGCTAGAGTCTCATTCAGAGAAAGCCTATGGGCTCCGACTTCCCTCCTTTGCTTATAACTCAAATGGGATGCTGTACTTTTATAAATCCTGTCATTGAGGGGTTGGGTATAAGTCCCTTCTCCTTGAATCTAGATGTGCTTATGACTGCTTTGACAAAAAATTTGGCAGAAGTGACTGTATGTGATTCCAAAGCCAGGTCGTAAAAGATCAGGTTACTTCTACGTTGTTCACTGGAGACTTTGTTCTCGAGTCAACAGTCCCCACTGAGCCGAGTCTTCTAGCCATGTCCATCCATGAACCTGAGATGTGAATGAAGCCATCTCAGACCCTTCAGAACAGCTCATCTACCAGCTGAATGCCTCCGAGTCAATGTCGTTCATGGCATGTGGAACAGAATTGCTAAGCCAAGCTCAACCTCAATTCCCAACCCACCCAAATCAGGAGATATAATAAAATGGTTGTTGACTCCACTAACTTTGGGGATGGTTTGGTATGCCTCAACAGGCAACTAGAACACTAGACACAAATAGATAAGATTTTGCTGTCAGCTTTTGATAAATTTAGGTTGATTTCATGTGACTGACCCTATCCATCTGCTCCTGACCATGATAATTCATTTTGCTTAAAACTTGGATCAAGTTACCTCTTGACTGAGCCAAAATTTGCCTGGGGTTCATGGACAGCTCCTTGAGCCACAGCAAGGCTCTCAAGCTTCCCAACACATTTGGTTGTCACACGTAACCACACACACACTTATTCCAACACAATGGCTTCCTGCTCCCTTAATCCAAATGATTTGGGAAAAAAAAAAAAGTCATGAAATGGAAGTGTAGCTTCAAAAGCCCTTTTCTATGGATCTGGATAAACAATGTAGAGACAACATTTTCTCAGCATCTCCACAGACAAAAAGGATAAGGTCCAGCTTCTTGGCTTACACTTACCTTCACATGTGGAGTCTAGGATTTCCATATGGGGGATTTTCTCTCCTGCAACCATCATTTCTTACTTCCACAGAGAGCTGGTACCGAGACATTTTTAAATGAATAGGAAGTCAATGAGACCAATCCTATTTTTTCAGTCTTGATTTGGGGAAAGTTCCCAGTTTACTGAGTAGGCTGAGCGTAGGAATAGGAGTGGTTTGAGTCTCCAAGATCAAGTGATTTCTCTCAGCATGATAACAGGGCAAATGAGGCCTTGGAGTCAGAAGGATGTTGGTTCAGACCTGAATGCTACAATGTGCTTCTTAGGTGATCTTAGTTATTTAATCTCTTTTAGTCTTAGTTTTCTCACTAGTCAGAAGGATGCAGTTTTAACCAAATTTCACTGGAAATATGATGCTGCCTTAGTTTGGGTTGGCCAGAAGCATACCCTGAGACAAGGATTTGAGTGCAAATGATCTAATTGTGAAGGGGAGGGAGCACAGGTACAAGGCATGGGCAGTGATATAGGGATAGGAAGACAACCAGGAAAGGGTTTGTGGTCAAACCAGTGACCACTGTGGGGCAATTGCAGCTTGATTCCAACAGAGACACTCTAGGAAAGTTGTAAGACATACTATGCCTCAAAAATGATCCTCCTTAAGCGGGGAGGAAGCTGGGATTAAGCACCAACTCCTCTCAGTCCTTGGATGGCGGCTGCTCCTCAGGCTCAGATATGCAGATGCTAGTAGTGGGGAGTTTCTGGAGCACCCAGAAAGGCTGAGGTTGAGGCTGAGGTTGAGGGTCCGATAGCCTTTGTTAGAGAGCATTGACCAAGATACAAGCAGAAGGCTGGGGTACAGCAGGCACCTCAACCAAGGCCTGCTCATTTCTCTTCTTACCTCTTTTGATTGCCTCAGCCCACAGGGACCTCTGCCTTTTATTGTCCTTATGGAATAGCTAGGTCATTTGGCACTTGATATACATGGTTGTATCTACTGATAGCTTGTCCCCCGGATAAATAGTAAATGCATCGAGTCAGCTCCTCCTATTTTTATGCATTGTTGCATCTCCCACAGTACCCAGCTCAGCAAGAAATATATGGTAGATGCTCAGTAGTAAATACTAAGACAACACTGGCCAAACAACCTTGGTTTATAATCGGATGGGGTTTGCACAGGTCGGGTGGAGTGGCATATGTAAAAGTGAGTTGGCGTATCTAAAATATTGTACTAATGTGAGAGGCAATTAATTACTGAGTTGATTGTTCCTCTTTTATTTATATTCCTGAGGTTAAAGATAGCAATAATACTTTGAGACTACAATGACTCTCAAAGTGAGGCAGAAAGAAAAATATATTTGGGGAAAACAGTATAACAATTTCCTCCAATTATTGGGAAACAATCAAATCCCCTGTCACCCTCTGCTTGGTTTGCATGTATTTCATAGTTAGAGATTGACATTGGCCATGCAGTGTATAGGCTATGGGAGTAATGAGTAATTTGCTGCACCCTCTAATAATTTACATGTATTAATTCTCATCATGACTCTCTGAAGGAAATTCTGTTGTTTCCATTTTACAGATGAGGTAATTAGGTACAACCTGCACAAGGTCACACATGGTTAAATGGCAGGGCCAGGATTTAACTGGGTTGTCTGCTCCTGTGGTCAAAATAATGCATGCACATAACTGCATTCTAAATGATCTATAGAGAAGCGTAGTGTTTGCATTCTGAATCATTTTTTCCCCTCCAACACCAGTATTCAGTGAAGTAAATTCTTGTATGTGGTCATTTGGAAATTGGTACTGATGAGTTTAATATTATTGCTTTCTGTATCCTTTCCCCAATATTGCTAATATGGCCATTGGGATCAGAAGTTCACCAAAGTGCTTTGCTGGATAGAGATTGGTTTCCCAGCGTCATATTTGCTCTGAAGAGTCTGATTCTTGGGGAGCAGAGGCTGCAGGTCAGTGAGTCAGAGCCTGAATGGGGAGTCAGGAGGCATGGATTGCTGTGCAGCTGGAGACTTGCTGAGAGGCTGAGATGACCACCTGTCACCTGGTATCATTTGCAGCTTCCCTTCAGGTCCTATACAGTGGCCCTATTTATTACTTTAGATTCATGCATCAACTGTCCTTTCAGGCACTAACCTCTGTTGTGTTCTTAATTCAGTTCGCTCAGGACTGAGAGGTTTCCTGGGATGCAGAACTTTTCATGTTAAAAATGGGTCGTCCTGGGAAAATTGAGATGAATGGTCACTCTAACTCATATACCAAAGTATTAAATAAGGATGCTGTTTCCTTACCAGAAAACAAGGAGGAAGAGCTCTATAGACTTTTAAATGACAAATGGACATGGATATGTTCCTGTAGTGATGACCTCTCGGCTATCTGAAGAAAGCTATTAGATGTATTTCCAAAGTCTCAAGTTTCTGAGACTTAGGAAAGCTGCATTGGAAGGAAATTTAAGCCAGAGGACCCAGAGTCCCATTTATGAACTTTATACTGTGTGACTTAGAGAATTATTCTAACTTCTCAGAGTCTCAGTTTGCTCAGCTGAGAAAAGGGAAGAGAGCCCATCTGGTCTCACTCATAGGGGTTGTGCCTGTGGAATTGGAAAGTTTACTCCTTTGTAGCCGCTCACCACATTCCTGCAGAATGACTAAGAGCTGCAGTGAACAATCTTTGTGGAACACAGTAAGTGCAGGTCACCTGGATACTATGTGGGAGGCGAGCCTCATGGGAAAATACATCTCCACACACACAATTCTAATACTGTATCCAAGAGTCATAGACTCATGTCAACTGATTTAGCTACCATGGTTCAGCCAGGTACCTCATTCTGAAGTCTCCAGGATTCAAGATTTGTCCCTAGAAACTCAGAGGAAAGTATATGTATTGATTAAAATGAAATATCCAAGTCATTAAAACTCTTACATAAAAAAATCTGTAATAACCTTTTCTGTCTCCTCTCTCTGCCTCCTCTAACATTGCTCCATGTGACCTGTAGAGTGGGAGCCGGAGCTCTGGTATCATTTGCAGCTTCCCTTTAGGTCCTGTACAGTGGCCCTATTTATTACTTTAG
Organism: Pipistrellus kuhlii; assembly: GCF_014108245.1. Taxonomy (NCBI): domain Eukaryota; kingdom Metazoa; phylum Chordata; class Mammalia; order Chiroptera; family Vespertilionidae; genus Pipistrellus; species Pipistrellus kuhlii. The sequence goes on along the minus strand of NW_023425515.1, from coordinate 44,932,868 downwards.
ATTCATGCATCAACTGTCCTTCCAGGCACTAACCTCTGTTGTGTTCTTAATTCAGGTCTAGACTTGGCTCTGGATCTAGCCTCTCCCCTTCTTTTCTAGAGTCAGAGCTATGGATATAGGGCCCTGGAGGCCAGGGCTACATGACTTGTCCTCCAATAGATTTCTTTTTTTTTTAATTGAATTTATTGGGGTGATATTGGTTAATGAAATTATACATCACCTGTATATTCACCACCCCAAGTCAAGTCTCCTTCTATCACCATATATCCCCCCATCTTCCAACCCCATTCCTCTCCTACTCCCCTTTTGCCCCGTTCCCTTTAGTAGTCATCATGCTGATGTCTGTGTTTATCAGGTGTCTTCTTGTTTTGCGTTTTTGCTTAATCTCTTCACTTTCTTCACCCAGCCCTGGCCCTCCAATAGATTTCTATGTGTTCAAGACTTCTCTCTCCCCCTCCCTCTTTTTTTTTGGGGGGGGGGCCCGCAGGTGGGTGCGGCGGACCTAGGCATTTACTACTAGATAAAAGGTTCGCATGACTCTTCTGCAGCACATTATGGGGCTTCCAGATTTGTTTCTCTAAAAATTCAGCGTGAAGAAAGGCCACCTAAAGACCATGTTAAGATGTGACTTCCACTCCCTGTCCCTGGAGTTGCTGATTCAGAACATGGCAAGAATCTGGGTTTCTAAATAAGCTATTTGGTATAATAGCTTCTGACACCTGTGCTCTTAGTTATATTAAAGAACTACTGCTGGGAATTGGGGCACTTTGGTTAGATATTTGAGCTATGTTAGAAATATGGATGGAGAACTTTTAGAGGCTGAGAATGTGATATTTAAATAACTCAGTCTTTGGTGCTTTGTCTCAGGTTCCTGTTGTTGGCTGAGGTAGTCATTGTTTAGAATTGAAACATGATTCGGGTATTTTTCATTTTCTGACTGTTTGGATATTGGTAAAATGGAGAATTGACCCAAGATCTTGGATAGCTTTGCAAACAACTAACTCTTTTGACCTCCTGACATTCTGGAATGTGAGATGCAGGGATTATTGACCCATTGTGTAAGTGGGAAACTCAGCCAGGCTTAAAAACACCCATCACTGAATTCTCTTACGATTTCCTTCCCTTGCCTGACCCTCACAGGAGACTGTGACGGGTAATATCATGGTCTCTACTGCACAGGGGAGGGAATCTGGGCTCAGAGCAGTGATGGGGCCACTCAAGGTCATTGAGTGGAAGAGCTGACACCAGGAACCCCTGGCTGCTCTGGCTCCTGAGGTTACTTTTCAATGCATCCAACTGCCTCTCTAGAGAAGACAACAGCACAGTCGAGAGGGAGCCAGGACACCCTGGTTTGAGGGAAACAAATGTTTTTTTCCAGGCCCAGGCCCGTGGATACCTCTGCTCCCAAGACTTCAGATCCATCGTGACCATTTGCTAGATCTACCCATTGCATCACCTGCCAAGCAGGGAAAATGTAAGGGTTCCTTCGGGATTTCCTGGGTAAGAGGAGGACAGATGACAACTTAATTTAAAAGAAATGGAGGGGCCGAAACCGGTTTGGCTCAGTGGATAGAGCAGATCGATGCTGAAAGGTTGCAGGTTTGATTCCTGTCAAGGACATATCCCTGGTGGGGGGTGTGCAGGAGGCAGCTGGTCGATGTTTATCTCTCATTGATTTAAAAAATATATATATTTTATTGATTTTTTTACAAAGAGGAAGAGAGAGGGATAGAGTGTTAGAAATATGGATGAGAGAGAAATATCGATCAGCTGCCTCCTGCACACCCTCCACTGGGGACACACCAGCAACCAAGGTACATGTCCCTGACTGGAATCGAACCTGGGAACTTTCAGTTCACAGATCAACGCTCTATCCACTGAGCCAAACCGGTTTTGGCTCATCAATGTTTTTAGCTCTCTATCCTTCTCTCTTCCTCTCTGTAAAAAAAAAAATCAATAATATATATATATATATATATATATATATATATATATATATATATATAAGAAAAGAAGGAAAGAAATAGAGGAAAAACTAGAAAATAAAGGTGACAAATGGACATGGATGTGTTCCTATAGGATGGCCTCCCAGCTGTGTACCTGCCTCCTGTCACAGCTCTCTCTGCGTCTGACACCTCTGTCTCACTTCCTCTGGGCACCCAGGGAGGTGAGGCGCCGAGCACGGAGAGTTGTTGGAATTTACGGGACCAGTGCAGCCCCTCTCCCCACCCTCCTGATGGGAAGGGGAAGCATGACGCATTTCCTCCTGGGTAAATATTTTCACAGGAAGCATTTATCAACTGTCCGCAGGGGTGGGGAGCGGTCTGAGATCAGTCAGCTGTTCTTCTTCTGCTCTCCTGGGCGAAGGCTGTGGGGTTTCTCCTGCACATTCACACCTTCTCTGTCTTCTGTCCCATCTTCTCTCACCCTCACCTGGCTGAGCCAAAGGAGAGGAGCACAAACTCGAGAACGCCCCACACCCCCTCCACCCTTTCTAATACACAGGGTTCCTATGGGACTGGGCTCCTCTAATGAAGCTGAGTGCCCAGATCCTTCCAGAAGAAATGCTGATAAGGAACTCTCCATCACTCCTCACGTCTTGGATTCTGAACCCATCCCTGTTCCTCGGAGCAGGGGTCTTGCCACTCAGACTTGATCCTTTCCAGGTTGGGGATGGTTGGTCAAACAGGGACTGGCTCAGAGGTCTCTCCCCGGTCTTCAGACTCCGGCCACTCCCTCCCCCCCAATGCAGAGGAGAAAAGCCCTCCCTCAAGGTGCCTTCGTTTCCCTCACGGTGCCCATGCCTGTCACCTTTTCTTTCATGAGAAGCCGTATGAAGCAGTGCTGGTAGTTAAACCAGAGGGATCTGAATCTCAGTGCTGCTGGCTAGTAACTGTAAGACTGGAGCAAGTAGCTTCATCTTCCTATGCTTAAGTTTCTTCATCTGTCTTTTCTTTTTATGAGTTTACTGGACACCATCTCTGTTCTAGGCCCGGCGCTAGGTCCTGGATAAAAATGCTACCTTCTTATAGATTTGTTGTGAAGATCAAATGAAACAGTTCAGTAAAAACACTTAGCAAACTGTCATAGAATAAGTATTCAATAGATAAACAGAGTAAGTATTCAGTACAGTTAATTCTATTATTCTTTCCACTTACATTATTTTCACCTCACTATTATGATTTAATCTTTGGAGAAGAGAAGAATTTTTAAGAAATATTTTTATTGATATTTAGAAAGAGTGAGGAAGGGAGAGGGAGAAAGAGAAACACCCATGTGAGGGCTGCTTCCTGCAGGCCCCCCACCGGGGATCAAGCCTGAAACCTGACCAGGAATCAAACCAGCAACTTTTCAGTGCACGGAACAAGGCCCAACCAACTGAGCCATACCAGCTCAGGCAAGAGTAGAATTTGAAATGTCATTTGCAGTCTTTCCTGCCTCTGACCTTCATTGCCATCTCATAGACCCCCTGGCCTTTTTTACTGGGTGAGGGCTGCTGTCTTTCCCACTTCTCTGTGAAGCCATAGCTCCACAGTTCACTCACCCACTCCATATTTTCATCGTTCAACAAAAACGCAGTGAATTTGTCCATGGTGCTGCAAAGAGGAATCAGAAAGGCGCCGGCCTTCGTGTTCAGGAAGGTGGGACAGTGAGGGCCAGGGTAAATGACCAACTGCAGCTAAATTAAAGACAAAAAACATGAGACTCTAGATCTGGAAAGTAGCACTCCTCCAGGGGAAGAAGGGTTTATTTCCAGGTAGGGGCTTGGGGAAAGGCTTGGCAGGCTTCCTGGAGGAGGTGGTAGCGGGCTGTAACTGAAGAAGGAGGAGGATCTGGTGGGTCCTGCGGAAGTGGGGGGAAGGGACAAGCATGAGCTCCAAGGCCTGTTGCCCAGGCAAAGAAAACCACTTTGGCCCAAGAACATGAAGCCCTTGGTCTCTGGGCTGCCAGTTCATTGTGCGGACGCTTTGAATCTTCTATTGTACTGGTGGGCCATTCTCCACATTCATTATGTTTGAGTTTCACAAAAATCGAGCGAGTCAGACAGAGCAAGAATTATGAGCTCACTTTCCGGATGAGGAAATTGTGACTCAAAGAGGTGAAGGGATTTGACCAAGGCCACAAAAGTGACCAATGGGAAGGTGGACACTGATCTATGGTTTCTTGGCTCTAAGTCCAGATAATTTTCTCCGGCACAAAGCTGCTACCTGCTTCTCCTCCATCCCACCCCTGCCCCCAGGCTGAATAGCCAGAAGAGCTTTGAGCTATTCCCTTGGTCTCAATGGATGTCCCATCAGCCATTGCCAGGACTCCGTAATAGCATCCTTAGAGGTCCCCTGCTTCCTCTGGGTGGCCTCCAATCTATCTTCTATAACCACACCTTCTACACAGAGTAACCTTTCTAAAGCCTGGACCTGATCATTGCTTTGCTCTTGCTTAAAAACCTTTCTCACCAGCCCTGGCCGGGTAGCTCAGTTAGTGTCATCCTAGTCTGCCAAGGTTGCAGGCTGGGTTCCATCTCCAGTCAGGGCACATACAGGAAGCAACCAATGAATGTCTAAATAAGTGGGACAATACATTGAGTTATTTCTCTTTCTCTTTCTCTCTTCCTAAAAGAAAGAAATAAAACTTTAAAAAAGCCCACCAATAAATACAATAAAATAAAAAACCAAACCAAACACTAACCTTCCTACTTGCCTCTTACAGGGCTAACCCAACCTCCACGTGTTCTTCTAGGCCCTTCAGGGTCCATCCTGACCTTTTGGCCTCCCAGCCTTCTCTCCTCCCATGTGCTTTCTGCGTGGGAGACTCTGCATTTCCGCTAGCTCCCTCAAATGCTCCAAGTTGTCCCCTCATAACTTTGTGCGCACATGAAGTCTGGAGCCAGACTTCCTGGGTTGAAAACTCAAGACTCACCACTTGAGTAGCTATGAGATTGAGAAAAGCTCCGTCACTTCTCTGTGCCTCCGCTTCCACACCTGTGAAGTGGGGATAATAGTAGGACACACATTGTGGGGACGTTGTGCTTACTGATTTTGTAAAGGTTAGCCCCCAGTGTGGCACACAGGAGGGGCTCAGTAGATGTCGTGGGTTCCCTGAGCGGAAACGCCTTGCCCTGCCTAGTACACGTGGGCACCGTCTCCCAGGCTCCCTGCTCCTGGTCCCCTGGGAGGCTGCCCTCACTGCCCGAGGCAGCCCTCCATCCCTCCAGCCTGCATTCAGAGGTGCCCTGCACCCCGCACTGTAATTACCTGCCTACACTGGCCTCCTCACCACCGCCGGAGCTCCTGGGGGCAGAGCCTTGTCATTTTTGAAGCCAGGTCCATGTCTGAGTCACTGTGGTGCTGGCCACACCCATCGCAGCCCTGCCACCTCCTACGTCGGGACACAAGTCCCTGAGGGAGGGCACGGTGGGGCTGGCCCTGAGGGCCTCGTGGGTGGCACAGCCGCTGATCTCTGAGGTGACTAACCACATTTACCTCCTGCTCCTTTGTTTCCCCAGAAATAAAATGGACGCCTGGCCTCCCTGGTCTGACTGGTGTCCCAAAGATGGCAATGCCTACAGGAGCACAGAGTCACAGCCTGGAAGGTAGGACGGGATGTGGACATGAACTGCTCAGGGACCACAGAAGAGCAGCACGCTACCCAGAGCAGATTTCCCGAGAGATCCTAAAGCTCCCCCCTCCCTAACCACCCCCTCCCCCCAGGCCTCAGATACCAGGCTCCTTGCTGGCCCCCTGCTTCGTGTTATATTTGTCATTTGTATTCCTTTTCTTCAAGATGCTTTCCCCGCAAAGTGTGCAAGCTTCAGGCCCCCCAAATTGAGGGAACCTCTGGAGCCAGTCCTTCTCCCCTGGACCTTTCTCATCTCTCCGAATCTAGGACTGTGCGTTAGGCAGGAGGACAGAAGCTGGCCCCTGTCACACTCTGCCCTCTCCTGGCACCCCCGCTTTCACCTGGGCAGCAGTGGGAGTTGCCTGCGGTGCCAAAACCTATCACTCACACCTGCCATCACCCACACCCACTGCCCCTCCCACCGGATCTCTCAGGTCCTCCGACCTCCCGGGCAGTTTTGGCTCTGAACCATGCCCCGCTGCTCCCTCCACACCTCCCCCACCTCCCCCATTCGGGGCCAGCCTCCTTGAGTCAGGCCTGCTTGGACTTTGTGCATTCAAGCCTCTCCCTTCCAGGGCATGGCCTCCGGCCCCATAAACCACAGCTAGGGTAAACAGTCCTGCCTCCAACCTGCGCTGCTGGCCTGTGGGGCCGAAAGGCCAGCTGACCGGTTCCCCTTTGTGGGGAGAGGGCGTGGAGGGAGCAGGGCGATGTCAGACACATTCAAACCATTTCCTCGGGGAGGAAATATCATTTTCATAAGCGCGCTATTTGAAGACTGCCTGCACACACCCTGCAGGGTGCAGTTGTCAATCCTGGTTGCACTTTTGAACCAGTGGGAGCTTTAAATCTTAGGTCCCGCTCCAGAAACTGGTGTGAGACACAGCCTGCGTGCGAGGGCTTTTTAAAGATCCCAGATGATTCGAACATGCAGCCACGCTTGAGAGCAACTGCTGTTGGGAACATTCTGTAAACATGAAGGCAAAAGAGAAGCGAGGGTTTGGAGTAAAATGAGTGTTAGCGTGAGTGATGACACCGCTGTGCTGGGTTCCTGTGCCTCCCTGTTTGGCTTAAAGGGACACACCCTTGCCTTTCCCTCCTCCGGCCCACAGGACAGGAGGCAGGTCCCAGGGCTCACACCGGTTCGGTTCCGCTTGCCCCCACCCCAGGAGGACAGGAGTTTTAGGGCAGAAACTATGACTTTTAGGGAAACAGGGCCAAGTCGGCTTCATTTTGGTGTGGCCTAGGCCTGAGTCAGAGGTCATGGGCTTGCTGGGAGATTGAGACAAGGGTTCAGTGTTTCTATCCCAGCTAAGCCCCTGGTGCCGCCCACGCCTGCTCCTCCTGGCTCTTCACGTCACACGCTTTGCTGTTTATCTCCAAAACCCACTCACTCTGGTCTCTGCCTCCGCTTCCCTCCAAATCTAAATGGTCACAGCATTCTGCATGTCTCCTCCACCTTTCATTCACCCCACCCCAATCCCCCTGCCCAGCTTCCCCCCACTCTCCCAGCTTCTTCTACTAGAAGCCACTGCATTAGCTTCCGGCTGTTCTGAACTTCCTGTTTTCTCTCTCTACACCAGGTCAATGTTCCTGTCCTAATGAGGCTCCTCTCTCTTTCTCTCTCTCCATGTGATCCAAGAGCCAAAACCCCAAACCCTCTGGGGTTTTCCTTGGCTCAGCATAGTGGTTCCGAAAGTGTCTTCTGAGGACCAGCGGGATCAGTATTATTTGGGGATTTGTTAGAAATGCAAGTTCTCGGGCCCCAGCCCAGACCTGCTGAAGCAGAACTCTGTGGGTGGGTCCCAGAATGTGTGTTAGCAAGACCCCCCGGAGGTTCCGATGTGTGGCCTAGACAGTTCAGCCCTCATTCCTGTGTGTGCATTCCTTTTTTTTAAATATATTTTATTGATATTTTACAGAGAGGAAGAGAGAGGGATAGAGAGTTAGAAACATCGATGAGAGAGAATCATCGATCAGCTGCCTCTTGCACACCCCCTACTGGGAATGTGCCCGCAGCCATGGTACATGTCCTTGACCGGAATCGAACCCAGGACCCTTCAGTCCGACGCTCTATCCATTGAGCCAAACCGGTTTCGGCATGTTTGTGCATTCTTAGTGCCCACACTCTGGTCCCAAGTTGTCCAGTTGTCCACTGCTACATCTCTCCCCCACATCCCTTCTGCAGGGCCTCTGCCCATGCCTCTCCCTCTCTTGGAAGGCAGGTTCATGAAGGCCTTTTATCAGTTCCCAGTGTCTAAATCCATTTCTCCTTCAAGACCCAGCTCAAACATCATTTCTTTGGACAAATCCCAAAATTCCTTTTATAGGAACATTTCTTTTTTCCCTTCTCTGACCTCCATAGAATTCTTCCTCTCTCTCCCTAAGTTTTGCCTTTAAAGCAAGACTTCTTTCAATTATGACTACACATTAGAACCACTCAAGGAACTTCCAAAGATATGTGCGCCCAGGCTGTACTCCAGAGCAATTAAAACAAAATTTCAGGATGGAGCCGGCCATCACATATTTTATAGTTCCAAAGATAACTTTAATGTGCAACTGAGATGAAGACCCACTCTTCTAAACCAACCAGAGGAAAAACCAAGTTGGGAAGAGATATGAATTTAATGTCCGGAGACCCAAGTTCTGCTGGGGACTCTGTCTCAACTGGCCATTTAACTTTGGGCAGGTCACTTCCCTCCCTCTTGGCTTCTGTGTTCCAAGCTGCCATATAGAGCATTGTTTTAGGACCTAAAATTTAGGCCAGTGGCTCTCAAATGTGATACATGACTGGATCTCATCCCTAGAAGGTTTTGTTTTATTGGTGGGGGGGTTGGGGGGAGAGACATGAGGGGGCTGGACTCCACTTAAAGCCAAGATTGATATCACCTTCTTAGATCTTATCCAAGGGCCCAGGAGACTGTGTTCAGTGGTTTACTTTTGGGAGCAAGGATGTCTGCCTCTTTAAATTCTTGGACTTCTCTGCTCTGCTATTAACCTTTCCTCCCCTGAGGATAAACACCCACACCCAGTGTGAGTAGAGAAGGGCAAATGAAATTTCCTTATCTGAAAGCAGGAGAGCGGGGGATATTCTGCACCCACCACACTTGGCCACATTGAATGTGTTTGGCCATTGAGGCAGGATGTGAATTAAGTATCAGATGAGCATCCTCACCAGGGGCCTGGTGGAGGGTCACTAAGGGGCCTGTCCTTCAGCAACCTCAAGGCTTCGTGCCTCATGCTTCTCAGCTCCAAAACACCTGGTCACACCAGCACACGGCGAGACAAGTCTTCTTCATAGTCATCAACGTCTTATTTAAAGGCAGGTGTGGCCGAAACCGGTTTGGCTCAGTGGATAGAGCATCGGCCTGCAGACTGAAAGGTCCTGGGTTCGATTCTGGACAAGGGAACGTACCTTGGTTGCGGGCACATCCCCAGTAGGGGGTGTGCAAGAGGCAGCTGTATCTCTCTCATTGACATTTCTAACTCTCTAACCCTCTCAATTCCTCTATGTGTAAAATCAATAAAATATATTTAAAAAATAAATAAATAAAGGCAGGTATGGAAAAGAACTCACAAATAGCAGAAGGCAGGTTCACCAAGGGCAGCTGAGGTCTGACGCTGGAGAAGTCAGGCTGCAGCCTGAGAAAGGCAAAATGACCCAGCTGCCAGGGGCGGGGCCAGCAGAGGAAACTGCCTGCTTATTTAGGGGTTGGGGGCAGGGAAGGGAAGTGAATGCTTACATAAGTGCCTCTCTGATGGAGGTGTTGCTGTCCCCAGAGACACCCAGCAGCCATCCACAATGAGTCCCTCTATTTATCTGCACATTGGGCTGTCCCCCTACAAAGGAAACTGGCCCAAGTGCAAAGGAGTCTAGACTAAGTCCTGTCTCCCCGCCAGCCCCACCCCACCCCCTTACCCGCTCACCCCCACTCCCATCTCAGGGTCAGGATTTCAGAAATCTCCATCCCTTCACCCCTCACCCCAACCCCCGCACACACACTTGCACAAAGAATCCTTTTCTTACTCCCTGCTGTGTTCTTCCACACCCTTTCCCACACTGATTCCTCTGCTGAAGGCCGGCTGGTTCCTAAGTCCGGCTGGGCTGCCGCCTGGAGGGAGGGGCTGTTTTGCCCGGAGAGGCGATGCTCGCTCGCCTAGGGAGGCCAGAGTTGTTTTGCAGACAAGAAAGCAGTCCTGGGGGTGTGGTGTCTGGCCTGGGCTGGCCCGGGGAGCCAGGACAGAGGTCGGGCTGTCTGGCTGGAGCTTGGAGCACCAGACCATGCTTCCTGATGACTTTACAGTGGGCCATTGAGGAAGAACAGGCTCATGGAAAAGCAGCTATGTTTTGACTCCTTGACAAAGCCTGGGACCAGCCCTCCCTGCGGGTGTGGGGTAGGGGGTATGGGGAATGTCGCAGGGCAGTGGGTGTGACATGTTCCCACTCTGCCCACCCCTGTGAAGTGTCTGGTGAAGGCTGAGGGGGTAGCTCCCCAAGGTTAAGACTTCTGAGGTTCCTCCAGGCAAACGGGAAGATTTCGGACTTGATTATTGATCAAATATAGAGCTTTCTGGTTCCTGAGAGGGAGAGAAATCATAAAAGTCGCCTGCCAGAGGACTCATCGTGGCTTTGGAGGGATTGGATCACCTTTGCTAGGATCCCTTTTGATTGGCCTTTGAGTTAAATAGATCCAAACAGCCTGCATCCATTTCCTTGTCATGGACTGGGGTGGGAAGAAAGGAAGTGGGGAGAGCTTGGTGTGGCATCTGAGTTTGCTATACCCACAGCACTCTATGCAAATGCAAAAATGCCCAGGGAGCATTTTATACCAGTAATTACCTTAAATTGCAAAGTAGTCAGAGAATCTTAAAGTTGGAAGGGAGCTTAGATCAATTTAGTATCTGTCTACCTCAGAAGGCCCGCCCTACCTGGGGGTCTCCAGATAAGGATGCTGAGGCCCTGGGATGCACAGCTCTGAGCTCTCCAGGGAGCTGTCAGCAAAAGTCAGGCCCAGAGCACACTTGCCCCACACGCTCCTTGGCTCCCTGGACGTTTTCCGCCTCATGACTCCACTCCGGGCCTTTTGGCCTGCTCATACTCTCCCTGCACTCTGGGAGGGCCATCCCAGCTCTGTGATTTTTGGCAAATCTCTTAACCACGCTGTCACTCAATCCAACCCAGCTGGGAAGCCAGGCATGACCCAGGCTCCTGGGAAACCAGCTGTGGCACTCAACTGGCCCTTCTCTGCCAAACCTCCACAGCGTTGGAGAGAAGTTCTGGGTAGGGAGAGTTGGACATGGCTTAGCTGATAAAGACTTGACCTATGCTCCATCCCCCCTCCCCCAAAAGGAGAGAGAACCTAAAGAATAAACATCCTAAACAATGAGCCTTCACAAGATCTTCATTGGTCCCTTGCACACTAATCCATAGGGTTTGTTTTAAGAAAGAAACAAAAAGAAGGAAAAGGATTGAAATGAGGCCAGACATGGTGACTACCTCCAGAGAGTCCAGTAAACTGCTGCCAACTGCATCAATTACGGTTGCCCACAGAAACCCATAGAAAGGCCTACAGTTTAAACTGTTATTTGTTTTTAAATCTCTAGAGCATTTTAAAACTGGCAGACCCCTAAGGTCTAGCCCACCATAAAAGGAGAAAAAGTGGATTTGGAGAAGGGAAGGATGTTGGCTAAGGTCGAACAGCAGGTGATAGTAGCAAGATCAAGAGAAACCCCAGTTCTTTCCTGCCAAGGACTCAATTCCATCACATGGGCTGTTTGCACACGTGAAGATCAAGGTCACATCTCTGTGTTGCTCAAGCAGTCACTGATGCTAGATGAAAGTGTGAGCCATACCCTTGGCCTGATTCTGGGCTAATAACAAACTTGGTTGATTAATGGATCATCCTACTTTTTGAGCTCCTGTGGGGAGGTTAGGGGAAGCCATGGTCCTGAGTAATGGGTACAATTTTAAGTCTCATCAAGAGCAACCTGAGGAGAAGTGACCAAGGAGGAGAGAGGAATGGTTAGCTCTGTTCCTGAGGCTCTGCTTAGCATCCCAGAGACACGCCTTCCAACAACGGAGTTCAGGCAGCTGGTGAGCAGACTCTTGCAGAGCACCTGGGAACTGCAAATGCACCAGGATGGGATTCATGTCGAGAAGAGGCCTAAAAGCCTATCTGAGGGAAAGAGCAGAGCCTGGTGAAGGTGTAGAGGTGACAGGGCCACTCTGCTAGGTGGTCAGCATGGATGATCAGCAAGAGAAATAGGCCTAAGCTGTGGAAGAGGAAGGAGGGCATAGGTACAAGAAGATATGCAGGTAGCGATTCTCCTGCCCAACAAGTAACGAACTTTGTCAGAACCACAAAGCTTAGAGGCTAGGAATATGGGCTCAACAATAAGAATGAATGTTTGGCCTCAACCTCTTTCTAGGAGTGTAGACATGGTGCAAGTTACTTAACTCCTCTGAGCCTCATTAGTGGGATGGAGATTAGAATGCCTACCTTCCAGGTCATTGTCAGAATTCAGTACAACAACACATGTCAAATGTTCATCACAGGGCCTGCCCTCCGATATAAAATTATTATTATTTCTTTTTTGTTTCAAGGATTTTTCCCCCAGACCCCATGCAGCTGCTGGTTTATAGGACAAGTCTTTGGGGCACCCAGGAGAGATCCAGTAAGGGAGGACAGAGGCTATAGTGCCTTTTGGTGGGACATTCTCTGGGTGTGTTGCTCTTTACTGCAGCCAGAGTTTGCAGGAGCAATAAGGCGAGGAGGTTCCTAGGCAGTCTGGGACTACGTGATCCCTAACAGGTGCTTCAAATCACAAAGAAGAGCTTCCTCCTTCTTAGAACCTTGGCTGGAGATGCAGTCCCATTATTTCTGTCTCATTCAGGCCGTTGTCACCCAGCAGTCCCTCTCATACTGTGACATTCCTTTCAGGTTCCTCACAGCTAAAGTCGTATCTGGCTCAAGCCTTGCCTAGCGGGGCATGACTTACCTTCTACTTGCCTCTGGGAGCTGCCAAGGTCTCAGTACTCCCTACCTCGTGCTGGGTGTCCTCAGTAGCCTCCCTGTCTAAGGGTGTGGGCTTGTTGAGCTTGTGTTGTTTCCCTGGGGGATTCCTTGGCCTCATGGGGCCTCAGGACCCTTCCTCAACCTTTGGGTTAAATGACATCCCACGACTCTAATTCCCACAAGAATTAGGAACATGTTACATTTATAGGCAGCCCTAGAGAGCAGCTGGGAATCTTCATCAGATCTGGATGCAGCTTAGGAACTGGAGCAAGGGTTTGGGCAGAATTTTCCCCCACCGCCACACAGATCTCAGTATTGCCTCAAAATAAACTTGGAGCAGATATTTAAAGAAGTAAAGGGAGCAAGTTATTAATCTTCATGAGGTGGCCACAGGTCTGGGTATGAACTTTACTCCATGAGTCCTTAAAACAAACAAACTGTATCAAGAGTCTGCTAGCAGTTAAGGAAATCTCATTCTCTTCTTCCTGTTCATCAGACAGACTACATTTCCCAGACTTCCTTGAAGCTAAGTATGACCATGTGACTTAGTTCTAGCCAATGGAATATGAATAGTAGTGATGAATGCCATTTCCATGTCTGGCCAATCAAAACACCTCAGATGCATTCATACATGTTCCCTTTCTCTTTGGGCTAAATGAGGATAATGCTCAGGTGCCTTTGTGAGATATGTATTGCAAGGGCTGTGTCCATCAGCCTGAATTCCTAAAGAACCGAGTGGAGGAGGTTCACTAAGTTGACTCACCAACTGAAAACTTGACTATGAACAAGATATAAACATCTATTGAATTTGAACTGTTACAAATTTTGGGATTTTTTTGCTGAGCAGTACACTTATATTAACTTATATAGCAACAAATATTTGAGCTAGAGAAACAACCTCCAGTCCTTGTGATCAATATAGTATCTTTTTTTTATTCATGTATGGTGTTCTATATAGTTGCTCTGAATGCTGAGTAAGTCAATGCTGGGCCATTGCTCCTAGGATAAATTCAAGGTTAGCTTCCTGTAAGCCTCTGGACACAACATTTTAGTCAGTTGATCAATACATAATCTTGTTTTATGTGTGTTTCTGTTGATAGAAATTTTATTTAAATATATTATTGGTTCTTTAACAATGACCTCACAGCACAGTGCATTATAACACATGCCTGAATAAAACTTATCCAACACAAGTATTATTTGCTCTATATGGCACATTAACCCTTCTTGTTGTGCTAAAGAACACTGTACAGCACTTTAGCACCATGCTTGGGGGTCTTTTTAAATAGTGAAATCACTTTAAAAAGCACAAAAAGACAAACAACAACACTAAATAGACTGTGAAAAAAACCCTTTACCAGTATGAGAGCTGAAATAAGAAGGCACAGCATGGACTGGCAGCTGGGAATGTATACATCAAGGGACTCAAATATTTCATCCCTCTGCAAATGTCATTGAATGAAAGCCAGAGTACCATGAGTATTCACTTTGGGGTTACAAATAGTTGAATCTGAAAATGATGAAAATAGCCTATGACTAGATAACACCAGAGCCTCTGAACCTGATATCTTGGGGAAGTCCTGGTTGGTGAGGAGGATTTGAATCATGAATTGAGGGAGGTCTTAGGCTAGGACTGGAATTAGGGCAGATGGTGGTGCTCCCAAAGACCTGGTGGGTTTGACCTGCTGCCTCTGCTTGTGCTGTTCATGCAAGGATGCTTTTGAGCTGAATATGGCATCAGGGTCTGGCTGTCAGGCTATGGTTGATTTTAAGAGTATAGCAGGATCTTTGGCAGGATCCAGGGTAACCATATTCTCAGTGGCTGCTTTTTAAGACAGTACCAAATCATGGAGCCACTTTTAGTTGTGTGAAAGTACCATGTTCTTTCTCACTTTAAATTTTTGCACACATTCTCTCTGTGTTGGAACTCTATAATCCCCATCCCCCCACCTTTTTTTTTTTTTTTTTAAATTTCCCTCACATTGCCTGTCTAATGCTATCTATTCACCAAATCTTGGTCAATTCTTTCAAATTTGGATTCCAAGTTTGGATTGGGTGGCCCAGCTCTCTGCCTCTCTATCTAATGAAAGAGTGATATGCAAATTGACCATACCTCCACTGCATCCACAAGTCATGCCCACCAGCCAATCAGGAACGAGTATGAAAATTAACACAACCAAGATGGCTGCAGCCATGGAGAGAGCAGGAGGCTTGGGTTGACTCTGGCAATGGAGGAAGCCAAGCTTTTCGCCTGCCCTGGTGGGCCCAGGCCGCCGCTCTAGGCTACAAAATTTCAATTATAGAAGATAAATAAATCCCAACAAAAATGGCTGTGGCCAAGGACTGAGCAGGAGGCTTAGCTCTGCTCAAGGCTACAAAGTTTCAATTATAGAAGATAAATAAATCCCAGATATCAGGGCCTCTGCTTGGGTCACTGGGGGGCATGGCCAGCCTGCAAACCACCACAGGCCCCTTGCCCAGGCCACCCCACACGAACCCCCATCCTGATCCAGGATACCTTTCAGGGCAAACCACCTGGGCACCAGACCTCTATGCTATCTAATAAAAGAGTAATGTGCAAATTGACCATAACTGCAACACACAAGATGGTTGCCCCCATATGGTCAAAGATGACTGCCCCCATGTGGATACAAGATTGCTGCCACAAGATGGCCAGCAGGGAAGGCAGTTGGGAGGGACCAGGCCTGCAAAGGAGGGCAGTTGGGGGGATCAAGCCTGCAGGGGAAGACAGTTAGGGATGATCAAGCTGGCAGAGGCAGGAGGTTGGGGGTGACAGGGCCTGTAGGGATGGGCAGTTGCGGGGGGACCCAGGCATGCAGGGGAGGGCAGTTAGGGGTGACAAGGCCTGCAGGGGAGGGAAATTAGGGGTGACCAGGTCTGCAGGGGAGGGAAATTAGGGGTGACCAGGCCTGCAGGAGAAGGAAGTTAGGGGTAGACAGTTTGGCAGGGGAGTGGTTAGGGGTGATCAGGCTGGCAGGCAGAAGCAGTTAGGAGCAACTGGAAGGCAGGCAGGTAAGCAGTTGGGAGCCAGCAGTCCTGTATTGTGAGAAGGATGTCTGACTGGCCGTTTAGGCCCAATCCTACCTGGATCAGACTTAAACGGGCAGTTGGACATCCCTCAAGAGGTCCCAGATTGGAGAGGGTGCAGGCTGGGCTGAAAGACACACACCCCCATGCACGAATTTTGTGCACCAGACCTCTAGTCTTATTATAATTCTCTAGATTAGTATTGATTATATTATGTACTTTTCTCTTCCCTTCACTGGATTGCAAACTCACCAAGAGCAGTTGGTTGTTGGCTCTTGGAAATAAGCATTCCAGAGGGTAGGCCTCAACATGATTTTAATTCAGTGGCTCAGGGATATAACCAAGGACCTAATTTCTTTCACCATTTCTTCTCTGCCTTCTGTGTATCAGCTTCATTCTAAGGTGGACTCCTATTCTGGTTACACGGAGTCTGCCAAGAGCCCCCAGGACACCTGCATTCTTGTGAAGAGAAAGAAAGAAAGAAAGAAAGAAAGAAAGAAAGAAAGAAAGAAAGAAAGAACGGATGAACAGATTCTTTCTCCTCCAACACTGAACAAAAATCCTGGGCTTCCTCTGATTTGATGATCTGAAGACATAAACTCACCCCTGAATTGAGTTAAGAGGAAAAGGATTAGCACGATTGATTTAAATCTTGCAGCTAGGTTGGGACCAAGACTGCAGGACTGTTACAAAGTAGAGGAAGGGTGGAACGGATATTGGGAGGTCAACAATAGTGTCCAAGAGAGTAAGGATTGGTGGCAGGAAGATCCCTGAAAGAGCAAGACCTAGATGGCTGTGTACCTAGGCGACCCAATTAGAGAAGAACCTAGAATCACACGCACCAAGAGTGGAACCATTTCCTTCTTACTGAAGTAGGGGGATTTGCAGCAAGGCTCATTAAGGCCAAAGCTAGAATGCAGTGAGCAGAGAAAAACAGAATTGTGAGATGAGGTAGAGGGGGTGGGGAGGGGCTACATCATGCAGAGATTTTACAGCCATTTTGAGATTTGAGAGATTAAGCATAAGCAGATCATGTTTCCCTAGCTTCCCCCCAAGAGGACAATGAGGATAGAGAGCCAGCCACACCACCATTGGCGCAAACTCCTTCTTTGCATCGAGTTATAAGACTGCTGCTCACCTACCAAAAACCTTTCTTGGTGACAACTAAAAATAAAATGACTGCTCAAATGTGTTTCCAGAATAATTGGCCAGACCTGCTTCAGACTGTGCTCCTCAAACCCAAGGAAATACAGCCTCCTTTTGGGGTGGTGACCTAGCAAAGCATATTCTTCCATAAGATGACTTGGTGAGTTACTTGAATTTTTTTAAATAATAAAACAAAGATATATTATGGAATAGTTGCATGAAAATTATGCATGAATTTTCCCACAGGCATTAGGGAAAGTTTGGGCTTGAGCGTAGGTGAGAGCAAGGTTGGGGATGAGTATACGGAGTACCCAAGACCCTTGCTGGCAAGCCTCCGGGGGTATGTTTCCATTTTTCTCCCCTGTCTGGGATACATTAGGGGAGAAATGAGAAGTCACTAATGCCTGTGCTTCAGGGCTGGGCACTAACACCGCAGAGCCAGGTGAGGGGCCACAGTACAGCCTCCCCCACCACATTACAACAAGATCCTTCGGGGACTTTTGGCAGGTAATGACTCCTGGATTCATCTAGGATGGGAGACTATGCATTCGGGTGAAATCTGTGCTTGACCAAGTTATCTGAAAGTTAGATAGGAGCTAGAGTCTGCTGAAGCTCATATGTGATGCGATTAGAAGTCCTGGCTGTGACCCAAGGAAAAAGTGGGGTGGGGATGGGGTGTGGGCACATTATAAACCTTCTGCCTGTCATTTGCCTCAGTGCAGCAAAAGGCCATGTTTGTGTAAGGTCATTGCTTTATGTCTTTTTCTCTCTTTTCTTTTTGATAAATTTTCTTTTCTTCTCAGTTCTTGGCACCCTACTTCCCCTCTCCCAGTACACTCGCTGCTCTCTGCATTGCTTCTGGACAATGAGTGCTAAGCTTTTTAATCTTTGTGATTTTTCTGAGTGCCCACTCAGAGCAGAAGCCAAGCGTCTATTTGGTTACTCAAGGAATTTTTGTCCCCAAGGGCTGTAAGGGGGTGAAAGGATTTGGAATTCTTTTTCTTTCTTAGGGAGAACTTGCTCTGTTCTTCCAGGGGTAGTTCTTGAATGATCCAGTCCTGGGGCCGATTCACCTCGGCTATCTGCGCGTGTTTGAAATTTCCTGTGTGTGCCTCAGCAACAGCCTCCCTGGAATGTGTTCCTGAAGTTCTGCAGGGTGGCCTCTCTCCCACAAAGTGGGGCCTGTTCTACGTGGGATGGGGAGGAAGGAAATGTCAAGCAGGTGGAGTTACGAGAACGACATGGAGGAAACAGTCAGAATGTCACTCTATAACTAATTCAAGGGCAACGGGAATTTAATAATGCACGGTGACCCATGCTGCATTTACATACCATCCCACAGCTGACCATGGAAAATATTAATCTTTTCGCTCCTCTGGCCTGGGTTATATGAGGAGTCCCATCTGTGTTTTGTTTGTGTGTCTCCTCCCTCTTCTCCCCCCACCTCCTCCCCAAGGCAAAGAAAGAGTAACTGGCTCATTCAAGTTCGCACAATAGCTCCTCAGATTTGAGAGAAGTTGATGCCCGTGTTCCTTTCAGGCCCCGGGGACAGGAGAGGGGTTGGAAAACAAAGATGGCTTTGCTCTGGCCAAACGGTCACCCAGTGAAATCCTTTCGGGACATTCTTTCAGGTGAGCACACCAGTTCAGTTTAAAAAAAGAAAACAAAAACAAAACCAAACAAGAGCAGGGTGTCCTGTACTTTCCACACAGCTCCAGTGAGAGGTGAGGGTGTGGCCTGGCCCCTGGCCTCTGGTATCTCTGACTGGTGGCGTAGGGATTTGTCTGGTTTATTTCGTGAATGCTGCTGAACACATGGCAGGACATGTTTCGGGGGTCTATGGCAGGTCTTTGAAGGAAATGGTATCTGAGTCTGATAATAACATGAACACACCAGCAACACCGGGAAAATGAGGTGAGGCATGTTTTATTCTCTGCCCCAGTCGATCTTCTTCCCAATACCAGTGAAGCTATGTCTGGGGAATAAACAAATGCTTCTGAAAGCTAAATGTAGGTCACTCATGGATCTCGCTTGATAAGATTATGGAAATCATTTGATGCATGTGTCTATTTATTTATTTCATCCCACCCATTTCCACAAGAGACATTAAGTGTCTTACAACAAATACTTGAAGTGAAAAGCAAAGGTCAAAAACAATGGGAAAGGGGGAAGGGTAGAAAAATGTACGTCCAGTTGTCAACGAATATAGGCCCTGTGATCAGATAGTAGCTTTCAGTCTGAACCAAAAGGCACATGTGGAGAGAAGGGTTCTGGGATGCATTTCGTCTGGTAGAAAGAAAAGTGATGGCTGTTCAGATGCGAGGACCTTCATCTAGCCCTGCATTGACTTCTGAAATAAATGTATGTCAGAGATCTGTTTACCAGGCCCTTTGAAAACCATGATGACTATATTTTTAGCAGCACTTTTGCAACAGAGGCAGCTGGATGTGTATGTGGGGAGGGCAATTGTGACATTTCATCAGATACTCCCAGGAATTCCCTTCTATCCTCCCTCTCCCTCTGAGGACAGGGAGGTTTAGGGGGGCTGGATGCAGGCAGGTGTCTCTATGACAGTGTTGGGTTGCAGGTAATAAAATTGCTTCTGGCCAAGTCAACAGAAGAGGAAGCCTTTCAGAGGTGGGAATAGTAGAACTGGTCCTGATTACCTCCCAGTATCCAGACAGCAGTTCCTGATGGATGGTCCCTTTGGGGCCTAACAGCTGGATGGACAACATGCAGCTATTTCTTTCTGGCATCACTGTGCTTGGGACAAAAATCCCGAGCAGAGTCCAAGGGGCAAAGTGTGAGTCATGTGGCGGCTCCCTGTGAAGAGATGTCAAGGAATTTTGACAGCCCCACCAACACTGCGTACAGCGAGGGCAGAGGACAGATCTCTGAGGGAAACTGGAATGCTCTTATCCAGCAGGGTACTCCTACTCCTCCCTGTGCTGGATTTGCTTAAGGAAATTCCCTTATTCAAACTGAAGTTTCTTTTTACAGCTTTCCATTATCTGAGCTCATCGTAGAGATTCTTCCCTGCTTAACTGACCTGATGATTATCCATTGATCAACCTGAAGGTCAGCTGAGTATGGATTGTCCACTATCAAAAAAGGGACCTGCTGGGCAGTTTCTTAGGGCAGCTGGTTGGCTTCAACCAACAGGAATGGATTCTATCATAGTTCTGGAGGCCAGAAGTCTGAAATCAAATTGTCAGCAGGGCCATGCTCCCTCTGAGGCTCTAGGGAAAAACCCTTGCCTTTTCCTAGCTTCTTGTGGTGGCCAACAATCCTTGGCATCCCTTGACTTGCCCCTGCATCACTCTAATCCCTGCCTCCACTGTCACATGTCTGCCCCCACGTGTCTCTGTATTCACAGGGTGTTTTCCTCTCAGTGTGTCTCCTCTTCTTTAAGGACATCAGCGATTTGATTTATAGTCCACTCTAACCCACTATGACCTCATCTGTTGTGTCCTGAATGTTTGTGTCCCACCAAAATTCACATGTTGAAATCATGCCCCCCAGTTGTGACTGCATTAGTAGGTAGAGCCTTTGGAGGTGACTCGGTCATGAAGGTGTAGCCTCATGATCTGGATTCCTGCCCTTAGAAAGGAGATCCCCCAGAGCTCTCTTCCTTCATGTAAAGACACTGGCTAGGAACCCAGAAGAGGGTCCTCTCCTGACCATGAGGCATCCTATTGTATCTCACAGAGTTTCCAGAACTGTGATATAAATTCCGATTGTTTCCAAGACACCCATTCTATTTTTGTTATAGTAGCCTGAAGGGTCTAAGGCACAAAACCAGTACAAACTCATGTTTTAATTTCATATGCAAAGACACTATTTGCACATTCACAGATTTCAAATAGTCATGCATTTGTGGGTGGGGGTTAGAAGGGGGCGGGAGAGGAGAACACTATTCAGTGAACACTATTCAACCCAGTACAGGCAGAGAATGGTGTTTGCTCCTCTGGTGGTTGATGAAGTCAACCACCAGATACAAAGATACTTAGATACAAAGAAGTGCTTGGATTTTATAACTGGGGAAAACAGGTAAAATCAAGTTCTTGGACTAAATTATCAAGACTTACTTTTAGGGAGATTAATATCAAATCAGTTTAAGTTATTGTGCCAGGAAAGAAAAAATATATATATTTTCTCCTTTCAATGAACTCATGGTTTGGAGCAGGGGCACTCCTGGTCCCCAATGCTTTCCTATCTCAGCATGTTGTCTCCTTGGCTTCAGGCCTACTTTTTTCTCTATTCTGCCCCTTCTCACCTTCCTCTCCCCATCTTTAAAACTGACAATTCCTTGAGTTACTTTCAGAAAACAAGGGGTCTGGTCTCTAAGGGAGACTCAGAAAGAGAACAGGAACTAAGGCCCACGATGTGTTTTGTCCCCGTCAGCTTTTAAGCTCACTCTGGGCTAAGTCACAGAGATGTGGTTCCCATGGTAACCCACCGGCATGACCATGGAGATTTTGCTGGTTGTCAACTCAGCTCTTTTTTTCTAATCTCATACAACACAGCAGTCATATGGAGAAATGCAATTGAGCTTGACTTCAACACGGCTTTTTATTTTTCCTGATGCAAGCCTGGCTGGCAGGATGAGGGGTGGGGTTCTGAGCAGTGAGGCTAGAATGGTGGACAAGAGCCAGAGGACCAGGGCCACTGAAAGCCAGGCTAAAAAATGGACTTTATCCCAGAGGCCTCTTTTTCTCAATTTTACTCTCAGACCACTTACAACAGAATCCCTTGTGGCAACACCTTAAAATGTGGATTCCTGAGCTGCACCCAGACTTCCTAAACTGGGGAGTGGCTCAGAAGTTTGCATTTCTCACAAGCACCCCAGGGAATTCTAGTGCAGACTGCAGTTTGAGCACCACAGCTACAGATAGTGTGGATCCGGGCAGGTGGTGAGCAGATTTGGGTTTGAGCGAGAGGCTTTTGATATTGTCGGAAGAGGGAAGCTGTTTAATAACCCAGGCTTTTATGAAACACTTACATACTGTGCTTACTATGTGCCATGCACTCTTTTAGTTGCTTCAGAAACATTGAGTTATTTAATTCTCATAATAACCCCAGGAATAAGTTCTGTTATCATCTCCACATTCTGGAAGAGGAAACTGAAGCACAGACATTTGCCTAAGGTCATACAGCAGTGTGACTTTGGAGCACAAGTCCTCAACATCTACACTCCACTGAGATGTCAGAGTGTGGCGACCTTGTGGAGGAGGGAACCTGAGGAAGGAGAAGTCAAACACAACCAGGAGGCTGAGGGAAGCATTAGCATGAGGGAACCTGAAAGTGCAGAAGTGCTGGGGTTTATGCGCTTGTGTGACCAGTACCTCCTGAATTCATTGTGAGCTCTTTAAAGGCAGGGATACTGAGATCACTGACAGCTTCCAAAATGTAATGCATGCCCAACTGCACAGGCACCACTCAGCTGTAGAGGGTCAAGATCCTAGAGCCAGTTCTGCCAATAACTTGCTGTGTTGGTGAGTAGCTGGATATGTGATGTTTCTTCCACTGTAGAATGGGCAAGGCTGCACTGAGTCTGGGGTTCACTTGGTGCTCTCAGGATAATGTGAACAGTGGTACCTGGGATGGGACAAGGTGAGGTTACTGAGATACTGAGAAGGGGATGAGGGGTACCTGCTGGGGATTGAATGAGTTAATACAGGCAAAGTGTTTAGAACTTGCCTGGGATAAGGAAGTGTTAGTATTCTTATTTTCTTATTTTTTTTTTATTTTTTTTCTTGATTTCAGAGAGGAAGGGAAAGGGAGAGAGACAGAGAGAGGGAGGGAGAGAGAGAGAGAGGTAATGAGAGAGAATCATTGATCAGCTGCCTTCTTCTCCCCGCCACTGGGGATGGAACTGGCAATCTGGTCATGTGCTCTTGACCAGAATCTATTTGGGATCCTTCAGTCCACAGGCCAGTGCTCTATCCACTGAGCCAAACCAGCTAGGGCTAATCTTATTTTCTTTACATTTCTTCCAGCTTGAACATCCTTTGTCTGAGATCCTTTAAGTGATTTTTTTTTCTTCCAGAAAAAGGGAGCGTGGATTTGAATTTGAAAGACAGAAGTAGCTTATAGGCTACTTTGATTTTTTTTCTCTTAACTGATTTGTCCCTCCTACCCAGTTACCTCTATTGAATTTCTTTAGTTCTCTTTCTAGCATCTTATTCCCTGGAAATGTCCATTTCCAGGTAAGTGAGGGAAGCATGGGCCATGGTGGAGGATGACTTGTCCTGCTCCTCCTCTGGCTGGCTGGCTCGGTCTCTGGACCTGATCAAAGTCATCTGTGCACAATACACTTCCCAGTGAAGGCTGCTTTGCCTCATGTTAAACACAGGCTGCAGGGCTGTCTATACACTGTTGCAAAAAGCCTGGAGAAAGAGAGATCGGAGCTCTCAAACTACTTCTATATAATGATTTTATGAAGAAATCTAGACTAAAGGAAGTGCTTATCACTGTTCCTAAACAATATTAATCAGGCAAGTGCACTTTCTCGAGGGCATTTCCCTGAGGATGTGTGATCTCACTTACATTTGGAAATGGTGTTTCCTGAGGAATTTCAAGAAATTCAGTTTCTTCTTATTCATTCATTCATTCATTCACTCATTCAACCAACTTTTATTGTTTATTGAGTCCATGCCAAACACACATTACCTGCCAATTACCCTGTTTATTACTTATGTAGAACGGGGGTCAGAAGACTGGTTTTAAAATCCTCTACAGTCCACTAACTCTGCGAACTCTGTGAGCCTCTGTTTTCTATTCTACCTCTCAGGGACATTGTTGGGGTCAAATGACTTTATATACATTATAGATGTAATGTGTAAATGGCAAATGTCAATAGTAGAAATATAAGGAATGTGCCACTGGGGCAAGCCTTAACTTTGTAGGTAACCATGGAGCTCTTTCTGATTAACCACACACTTTAATGGTTCCTCTTTGGACAACCAGCAGGAGAGCGTCTGTGTTGTTACAGCAGGAGAGTAGGCGTTAGGCCACTTGCTTTATTTCTGGGCATGAATTAAACCTTTAAAACCTTAGGGGAGTAGGGGATGCCCCACCTCCCAACAATTTTCCAAAGTCAGTAATCCTCTAAGGCCACGTGACTTCCAAAATTTATCACCAACCATTTATTGCTTCCTCATTTTTCTGTCTCAAGCATTATTTCCTTATATTCCATCGTCATAATACACCTGCCAGTCTGCAGAAAAAATCCTCCTTTAACCTCCTAGGTGATGGACTCCTAGAAAAGCCAGCATGAAAGGGAAGAGAGGCAAGGCCAGGTGGCCTAACGTTTCTTGTTAGGCCTCATTGATTCCTGTTAGACATGGGCTTAGGTGACTTGGCCAAAATTCTAGCCAGTGAGTGGCAGAAGAGAAGGCTGAGTCTAGTACTCTGACTTGGTCCTATTTACTGAGTCAGAGCTGAGAGATGTGAGGAAGGTCAATGTCCCTCTTGAGTTGCTCTGCTCCTGAGTCAAGCCCTTGGTCAGTTCATACAGTCTTAAGTTTGGAAAGGCACCTGGCTGACAGGGCCCCATTCCTAAGACCCTAGGCAGCTCTGAGAGTTCCAGGTGGCACTGACTGGTCTTGAGGATCTCATGAAAAATCTTTTCAATTTCTGGCCCATCGTGTTCAATCATTAAATTCTCAGACCTTTGTCTAGAGCACATGTGTCAAACACAAGGCCCGCGGGCCAAATCCGTCCCGCCAGGCCTTGCAATGTGGCCCGCACCGCGCTGTCATCACTGCACTCCGCTGCGTTTCCATCACAATGACAGTTTATGACTGTTCAGCAAACCATTCGGCCCGCGATTTAGGCTGGATTTTAGATTTTGGCCCCTTCTCTGATTGAGTTCGACACCCCTAGTCTAGAGCATAAGGCCGGTGTGTTTCCTAAATACTGTGGACCTGACCACTCTCTAGATCTGTACTGTCTAGTATGGCAGTCTCCAGGCCATGTGGGTGTTGAGCACTAGAAATGTGAGTGCTCTGTATTGGCAGGTGCTGTTAGTCTAAAATAGTCACCAGAACCTGAAGACTTAACACAACAATGGCAATCTCGTTGACAATTGTTAAATAGTGATTGCATTTTTGAAATACTAATATTTTGAATATCGAGTTAGATAAAGTATGCTTTAAAAACAATTCCACGGGTATGTGTGTGTTTGTTAATTGTCACCCAAGGATATTTTTTTCCATTAATTTTTAGAGAGAGTGGAAAGGAGGGAGGAGACACACAGAGAGAGAAACATGGATATGAGAAAGACATGTCAACTAGTTGTCTTTCGCATGCGCCCCGACTGGGCTAGAGATTGAGCCTGCAACCAAGGTACATTCCATTGACCAGAACAGAACCTGTGACTCTTCAGTCCACAGGCTGCCACTGTAACCGCTGAGCCAAATGGGTTAGGGTTTGTGGGGTTTTTATTTTTATTTTTTAATGTGACTACTAGAAAACTAAAAATTGCCCATGTAGCTCAAATTATATTTCTATTGCTGAGTGCTAGTCTCAGTTCCAAGGATCTTATCTGAAAAGTCTTAGAACCCAGACCAAGGGGTTTAGCTGGAAGAGACAAGACATATGTTTACTGTAAGACGTAGACCATCTGCCCCTTGCTATTAGCGCAGGCCCCTCTCAATCTGGGACAACATCATGAACTCAATTACACTTCTTATTTGACTAGTTTTTAAAACTCTGAAATCCTACTACTTGTTTGGATTTTAGTACCTTACTTTACAAGTACTCTTTCTAACTATTCTGGGCTGAATTGTGTCCCCTCAAAATTCATATATTGAAGTCGTAAACTTGAGTTCCTCAAAATGTGGCTGTACCGGTATATGGAGATCAGGCCTTTAAAGAGACGATTAAGTTAAAAGGAGGCTGTTAGGGTGGGTCTTAACCTAATTTGACTGGTGTTATTTTATTTTTTTATTTTTTAAAATATATTTTATTGAATTTTTACAGAGAGGAAGAGAGAGGGATAGAAAGCTAGAAACATCCATGAGAGAGAAACATCGATCAGCTGCCTCTTGCACCCCCCCTACTGGGGATGTGCCCACAACCAAGGTATATGCCCTTGACTGGAATTGAACCCGGGACCTTTCAGTCTGTAGGCCGATGCTCTATCCACTGAGCCAAACCGGTTTTGGTGTGATTGGTGTCCTTGTAAGAAGAGGAAACTTGGACACAAAAGGAAACATCAGGAGTGCACATGTCCAGAGAAAAGACCACGTGAAGACACAGTGAGAAGGCAGCTGTCTGCAAGCCAAGAAGTGAGGCTTCACCAACTCCTTTATCTTGCAGCTCCTTAACCTGCCAACACCTTAATCTTGCCCTTCCAGCCTCCAGAACCATGAGAAAATTAATTTCTGTTGTTTCAGCAACTCAGTCTGTGGTACTTTCTTAGGGCAGCCTAAGGATGCAAACACACTAACCTTCAGTATTTCTTGGTAGAGTTGGAAAAAGCTTAGTGACAAAAGAAAACAATTTCTCCAAGGCCAGCAGTCTGGCTCTCTGCAACAATCTGTCCAGACCTCAAAGAGAGCTGCGAACATTTCTCTCTCATGTTGCCTCTGCCCGAGATCAGCGTCTGTTTTCCAGTCCCCAAGTCCCAATTGTATGGTTCTCTGTCTCCTCTTCTATTAACAGTCCTCTTTATTCTCTGACAGGAGATGAAGATTTAAGAAGGGTCAGAGAACTGGCATTTTGAAGATTTGAGGGAAGGTTTGACCTCAAAGTTTTATATCTTGGTCTATGTAAACACACAAAATCCTTTATTCTCTATCTAAAATTCTTTCAATAAACTCATGTGAATGAAAGATAAAGTCATATGTATTAAAATATCTCTGAGATTCTAAACATATTTATTGGTAGAAATAATTTCATTTTCTAGAAAAACTTTCTGCTAAATAGTAGGGGTATACCCTAGCTGGTTTGGCTCAGTGGATAGAGCATTGGCCTTCGGACTGAAGGTCTTGGGTTCAATTCTAGTCAAGGGCACCTGCCTGGGTTGAGGGCTCAGTCCCCAGTAAGGGGCATATAGGAGGCAGCCAATCAATGATTCTCTTTCATCACTGATGTTTCTACCTCTTTCTCTCCCTTTCCCTTCCTCTTTGAAATCAATAAACATATATTGAGGGGAAAAGTAAACAGTGGCGGTAACCAACAGTTCAAAAAGAAGGATGCTCGTCCAAATGACCTCTAGAATTTTTTTCTAACCCTTAGATCAACAAGGCTGTAACTCCCTGTTTCAGGGTTTTATTCTCTGGGTGGGTCTCAAGGATGGAGAGAGAATACTCAGAGTTGGTGAACTTGAGTGGTAGCTTTATCTTCATAGACATTTGCCCTTTAGGAATGAGTTAAGGTCAATCCCTTTGCCCAAAACTCAACCAACTGCCTTCTCAACTAGGTCAGTAGCATAGGTGTAAAGGCCTCAAGGAATATCAAGTCTCTTTAGAGAGACTCTGAACTTTTGGAACATGCGTCTATAAACCGGCTTGGGCCCAGAATTCACTGAAGGAAGAAAAAAGACTAGATAGACACAGGGATTATCTTCTTGGCAGTCCCTAGGACAGCTGTCTGGCAAATGTTACACCATGTCTAAGATTATTTTAGAAACTTTGTCTTGAAGAACATTTAGGGAGAATACCAGACAGAGTTGCCCTAAATTTTTGTCACAGAGAAAGAATTTCAAGGACATTTCTGCTTTCAATGAGATAATTGGAAACTTAGCATTTTTTAAAAACTTAAATCACATCACATCTAATAAAATTATGGTGAACTGCTGTAATAGCCATGAATTGATACCATTAGATAGTATGTAGGTCTTCTTTCTCCTCTTCTTGTTCCTTTTCCTCATCATTTTGATACATAGACTATTATAAAATGTTTTAAATAAAAGGATTCCACCAAGTAGCAATAGAAGCCCATTCTAAGTGAAATACTTATTTAGTAATAAAATGATAAATTATATCTGTTTTCCTAAATTTTCTTTTAAGCCTCATTGTCTGCTCAACTGTTATATTTTGTATGCTCAATGAAATATATTATAAGAGAGAGAGAAAGAGAGAGAGAGGCAGAGAGAGAGAAGGGGAATGAGTTGTGAGAAGTGGGATAAAATATAGCAAGACAATGATTGGAGTATCTCTTGGGGTCCAAACCTGTGGAATTGAATGAGAGAGGGGGCTAACATGAACCTCTCACCATGTTCTTTTTCACATCAGAATCCAAAGTGAAGGACCCATTTGTCAATATGGATAACTTAGACCAAGTAGTATTTGAGCTATGAGCAGTTGACTCACAGCCATTACCTGAAAATGCCATCTTAGCAGTTCCGGTAAAGTGTGTGTGTGTGTGTGTGCGTGTGTGCGCGTGTGTGCCTGTATGTGTGTGTGTGTGTGTGTGTGTGTGTGTGTGTGTGTCTTGGTAACTTTATACACTAAAATTATGGGGAGTTTTTGCGGCTTATCTGGAAATCAAACATTTATTTATAACATTATTTCTGAGCTCTAAAAAATAATTTTAAAAAGAACTTTGGAATGCAGCAGGACTGTGAATTGAGGACAGGCTGTTCCACTTGGAGAGAATTGAGGGTCAGTGCAGCTTCCTATGGAAAATAGTCCAAGCACTTCCCAGCATGTCATAGCTTTGAAAAAGAGTTGAAATAGTTAGAGATCTGAGTTAGACCCAGCACGTGAAGAACTCTTGATGTTTGCAGACTTCAGTCACCTTTTCACAAAGGAAATGGGTATGTGCTAACTGCACGTCTCTTCTTATTCACAGCACTCATTTTCCTTCTCTCCTGTCTTCCCCAGGTTATATTAAGCT
Source organism: Pipistrellus kuhlii (assembly GCF_014108245.1). Classification (NCBI taxonomy): domain Eukaryota; kingdom Metazoa; phylum Chordata; class Mammalia; order Chiroptera; family Vespertilionidae; genus Pipistrellus; species Pipistrellus kuhlii. The sequence goes on along the minus strand of NW_023425515.1, from coordinate 44,904,195 downwards.
TAATTATAGGTTCACTAGGTACTGTAGATTTCCTAAAGTCTGCAAGAAAAATAGACTTTCTGATCGACCCAGACAATGCTGAGTGCTTTAAGATAATGAGGAAGGAAGGAAGAGAAGAAGATGGGGGGGAGGGCAAGCCAATCATTGGTAGAGAAGAAGGCACATACACTGTTTAATATTTCACTGGAAATTTATCATTCAGCATCCAGGCAGCAGAGGACACAGGAGAATCCAGTGCGAAAAGGTATCTTTTTCTGGGTGCAGTGAGTTGGTGTTGCTCATCCTACAATCTGATGAGATCACACTCACTTCTGGTGGTCCCCCCCTTTGAAGAAAGTAAGCATTCACATTACAGAATTAGGCTTCAAAACATTTATTAAAGGGCCCCAATAGATGGGGAACCATTTCACCACCCTTAAGTATTTTGTTTTTCAGAACAATTTTTTTGGTTAAATGGGTCAAACCCATTGCTAACTAAAGGTTGTTTATAAATGGTGATCAGATATCATGAATTTAAACTGGTGAGGATACAGGACTGGTTTGTAGTCTTTGCACACAGTCTTTCTAGAAGTGCACCAGGCCACCTCAGATGGCAGGTTACTACCCTGTCCTTGTGTGAAGCAGCTGATTTCCTCAAAGACGTGACAAAAATGCCACTTTGATTTGCTTGTGCTTAAATTTCTTCTTATTTTTGTTTTTATAAATCCTCACCAGAGGACATGCTTTCATTGGTATTAGAGAGAGAGGAAGAGAGAGAGAGAGAGAGAGAGAGAGAAACATTCATGTTGAGAAACATCAATCAGTTGCCTCTTGTCTTATATTAATTTTTTCTCCCAAAGTTGCGCTAGGTCTTATTTTCAGGGGATGTCTTATCTTTCTATGCGCTAGATCTTATTTTCGGAGGATGTCTTATTTTCTGGGAAACATGGTAGATGCCCTGACCAGGGATTGAACAGACAGTCTTTTGGTGGACGGGATGATGCTCTAACCAAATGAGCCACCTGGCCAGGGCTCTTCTGTAAATTTTTTATTGTAAAATTTATATAATAAAAGCCTAAGTGACTGTTGTGATGGAATGACCAGAACGACCGGTTGCTATGATGCACACTGACCACCAAGGGGGCAGACTCTCAACACAGGAGCTGCACCAGGGTGGTCAGTAGGCTCCCACAGGGGTAGCACCACTCAGCCAGAAGCTGGGCTCAAGGCTGGTAAGTGCAGCAGCGGTGGCAGGAGCCTCTCCTGCTTCCACAGCAGTACGAAGGAGCAGCAAGCCGAGCAGTAAGGAGCAGTGAGCAGGCAGGAGGTAGGGAGCGAGGGGTTCTGGACTGTAAGCGGGATGTCTACCAGCTGACTTAGGCCTATGTTGGCAGTTAGACATCCCCCAGGCCTCCCAGACTGCTGGAGAGCTCAGACCAGGATGAGGGACTCCTGTCTCCAGTGCATGAATTTTGTGTACCAGGCCTCTAGTAACTATATATTTACACAAAAGTTGCAAAAATACCATAAGGAACTTTTTTCCCTTGAACCTGAATACTGTAGTGTATAATTCCTACAAACAACAACAACAAAAATCTGCTACTTAATTATAATGCAGTCATCAAAATAAGGAAATGAACAAATGCCATTTGACATTTAATCAAATAATGTTTGTTATTGTTGGGAGCCATCAGAGTTGATACAAGCAACTCCATCTTAGAAAATACAACTCCATCTTGGGAGTTAAGTTTCCAACTCCTCTTATAACTCACAGTCACCAGAGATCATGTGGTGCCCTTCGGCTTGGCCAGAAGCTAAAGATAACCTATCCCTTAACGACTCACCCTGCTCCGGAAGATCCCTGCAACATCTCCTCCCTGACCCTCCCTCGCATAGTTTGCCCCGCCTTGGAATGTCCCCACGGCATCCTCCCCCTACAGCCTGTATATATATTGCAGCTTTAACAATAAAATTCGAGGCTTGATCAGAACCCTGTCTTGCCTCCATTTCTCCGGGTCTCCTGTCCCTCATTCCCTTCCAGGTGTCTCCTCGCTCCCACGTTGATTTCCCGCTGGTCTGGACATGTTATAACAAAAGGATACAATTCAGGATCATGTTTCATTTTGTTGTGTCTTTGGTTTCCTTCACTCAGAATTATCCTCTCAATCTTTCTTGGGCTTTCAGAACTTTGACATTTTTGAATATTACATGCTGAATATTTTATAAAATTCCCCTCAATTTGCATTGGTCTGATATTTCCTCCTGATTGTACCCAGGTAATGCATCTTTGGCAGGAATACCACGGAAGAGATTGTGTGCTTGTATTGCATCCTATCAAGTTGCATATGATTTCAGTTGTGTGTTGGTGAGGCTCGCTTTAATCACCCAGTTGAGGTGGTCTCAGAATTTTTCATTATAAAATTACTCTTTTTTTCTTCGTAATTAATAAGGATGTTGTGTGGAGATATTCTGAAACTATGCAAATTTCCCATTTCTTAATTAAACTTTTACCCACTAGTTGTAATATTTACTGAATATTTCTTGGCTGAATTAATGATTACTGTGATGGTTGCTAAATGGTGACTTTTCTAATTCCATCATTTCTCCATTTATTCGTTGGCATTTTAATGTAAGGAAAAGCTTTCTCTTCTCTTCATTTATTAGTATTTCTTTGTATCAGTGTGGATTTATAGATTCTTATCTTACTCAGTGATTACAATCTATTACTCTCATTGTTTATGTTGATAAATAAATTGTCCCATAGTTGACCAGTGGAAGAACTTTCAAACTCACTTCTGTGTCTTTGACATTTCTCCATCATTCTTTGACAGTCTTCATCTTCTAAATGATAGTTCTGTTGGGCACAGGGAAGAGGGACTCTTCTTAGGGTCTGAAGACCTGAGTTGCCACTTTGTGGCTGCTTTCATTTTTAGTTGGGTATCATTGGGAGAGTGGCCCTTCGGCTTTAAAGCTAAATATGGGGACGATTAGTCCTTCCTACCATCTGGAGCAGTTGCTGTGAAATTCACACTAAAGGAGGGGAGATTATAATACAGGCTGATTTCCCTTCCTAGAGAATTTCCAGATCTTCTGTGCATTGATGGCCTAATGAGTTGCAGAGGCGCCATTTGAAAAATCTGTTTGCCTGTTCTGTTTGTAGCCTGTGAGACTTATGTTTCAGTTAAATCAATATATGCCTGAGTGGCTTTTTCCTCGGCCGAATATTTGATACCACGCAGGCTGGAACCTTTTCCACAAGTCAGCCCTGCCCTGGGTGACACACAGTCAGTACAGCAAAGTCATTTTCTGGGAGGGTGAGCCCAGCCACTCTGTGATGCCTGTGTTATCTTCCACCCCAGCCAGGCCCCATCTCAGCTGGCTTTGGGCCATACAAAAAGATTGAAATGGGTGTGGCTGGGCATGTGACTCCTACTCATTACTGGTGAGTTATTTGGAGCCAGGAATCCAGACCTGGAGTGACCCTCATGGCTGTCCAGGGTGCAGGTGGAGGTAGGAATGGCATGTGAAGTCATTCACAATCTGGCCGCAGCTTGGTTTTCAAATCTTAGAGGCGATTATGAATATGAAAGTGCCTGGCTTGTGTCTGACCTAAAGTAGACACTGAAAGTCCAGTCTCCTGCTACCTTCCTCCCCTATACTCAGCCCCAGCCACATGCCATGTGCCAGATGTTTCATGCACGGCCACCCCCTCCTGACTACCTTACCTACTGTATACTGTGCCTCATGTGAAGGCTTCTCTGACTGCTTCCCAACCCAAAAAACGAAAAGGCAAGCTTGAAATTAATATCAGCACTGATTGAATTAAATCTGTACAACAGGAAGCATGGTGCCAGTTGCATTGATCATGACATTTAGTCTTTATAAAAATTTCATTGCATTAGAAAACAATCTATGACTAAATTTTCCTGGGTCAGTATGAGGATTGCTGAACGCATTGTAGTAGACTTCAAATCAAAGAAGTTACTTATATGCAATTACCTTCAAAAACAAAACTTATGAAAGAACCATAAAATTTTAAAATAAAAATGACATTTGATGAGGGATGAGCATACATTTTAAGATATTTAAAATGATATGGAGCAGCACCCCCAAGCTAGGAGACCGATGGCTTCCAAGGGACCTAAGCCAGCCAGCCCAGTTAGGGGGAGGAGGTATTTGGAGAACACAATAGAGGCTGGACAGCCAGTATTTTGTGGCTAACTGAGCACCTCCCTGTGCTGGATGGTGGAATGGGAATCAGTCCCTAATTAGTTTATGACCCTGGGCAGATTATGCTCATCGCTGGGCCTCGGGATCTTCAATAAAACCAAAAAGTAAACAAAATCCCTGAAGCTCTCTTATTTCTCCAAAAACTCCTCTATCTGAAGATGCTTGAAGCTCTGAAATTCTATGCACTGTCCCCTGAGCTTTGATTCCAAGAGCTATTTTACTTTGAGCGTCGGTTTCTGCCTAGCCCATCAAGGACTGGACCTCTCTCACTGATGGAGTCTCCTCTGGAGAGGAATGCTAGTAGACCAGCTGAGTTTTGTGAGCTGGCATTCTCCCCTCTTGAGACATAATGGAGGCCCTGCCCTGAGGCCTGGGTAGAGAGAAAGAGAGGCTTTCTTCCTAATCCATTAGTATACTGCGTTGTAGTTCTTGCCTTTAAGAAATTATATGGGCCCGCCTGACATGGCTTAGTGGTTGAGCGTCAACCTATGAACCAGGAGGTTCCAGTTTGATTCCCTATCAGGGCACATGCCCAGGTTGCGGGCTTGATCCCCAAGGTGAGGAGTACAGGAGGCAGCCAATCAATGATTCTCTCTCATCATTGATACTTCTACCTCTCTCTGTCTCTCTCCTTTCATCTCTAAAATCAATTAAAAAAATATTTTAAAAAAGAGTTATACCAAAGGGAGGAACTCATGGGGAAGAGATATTCTGGAAGGTGGAGTATTAGTTTTCTATGGTTGCTACAAACTGGGTGGCTTAAGACAACAAATAAATGTACTATCACCGCTCTGGAGGCCAGGAGTCTGAAGTCAGGCTCCCTCCCAAAGCACTTGGGAGAATCATCCGAGGCCTCTTTCGGCTTCTGTGATGCCTGGTGTCTTTAGTTTGTGGCCCCAACACTCCAGTCTTTGCCTTAAGAAGGCACCTGCCAGTGGATTTAGAGTGCGCTTGAGTGATCCAGAATGACCTCAGTTAGAGATCTTACATCTGCAAAGACCTTTTGTTTTTACAAATAAGGTCACATTCACAGTTTCTGGGAGTTAGGATACAGATATCTTTCAGAGGGGTTACCACTCACACCTCCCCCCCGCCCCCCTCACCCCCACACACACAGATGGCATGACCAATGGGATACTGGCTCTCAGCTGAACTCTAGGGTGATGATGGAGAGGGAGGGTACTGTTCACAGTGTCAGGGAGAGGTAGGGAGTGGAGTGTGCACATGGCCCCCGCTGACACTGCCGGCATGTTATCGGCAGCCCTGTGGGTTAATGAGGGTCCTTCTGCGTAACCATCTCTTTTCCCCTCCTAAGGAGGATACTGTGTCAGTAAGTTGGGCTTGGCTCTGCTACAGTCAAAAAACAACTGCAAAAATCTCAGTGGTTCACGCACCAAACGTTTCTCCCTGCACTTGCCTGAGGTCTATGACAGGTTGACTGCAGGAGCGCTCCAGGTCACCTTCACTCTGGGACCAAATAGACCAATTCTACTTAATATATTAGCTTAGTACTCCATCCAAAGCTTTTTCCTAAACCTTGGTTTTGTTTCAGGGAGTTAATTTCTCTAATATTGCAACCTACTCCGGGGGAAAGGAAGACTCTTTGAAAAGTTACATTAACTTTTACAGCCACCAGGGTATCATTTGGTGCATTCCTACCCCAGCAATTATTAGCCTCTGAGTGCCTGCAGAGCTATCTCGAGCCTTCCCTCTGGGCTCCGTGGGGATTTATTACATTTCTAACAGGCACGTCTGAAGACTTCCAGTGCTGGCTTACCAGAAGGGTTTGCTTCGGGGATTTCACAGACAGGGCTGCTCTGTCTTGTAAGGAAATTTACATCCCGCGAAGCAGACTAGGGAATGACTACGGCAGATGATGGTAATAGGGTTGCATCAATATTACATGTCTACCAGGCAGAGAACCAATATGCTTTAATAGCACAGGTCTTTTTATCCCCCCCCCTCTTCCTTTATGAAGCTGGTCGGAGGTGAGTAGTGTTTCCTTTTTACAGTTAGGGAAGCAGAGGGTCAATATTTTATAGCCTCTGGAGCAGAGATCTTTAACACAGCCCTTGGATGGGGCTTCAGGGGTCTATAAACCCTTGAAATGATCTGTAAAGACAAATATGTATTTATATTTGTATGTGCATTTGGGGGTGAGGGGAGAGGGAAGAGCATGTGATTTTCATCAAATTCTACCAAGTTCTGTGACTATAAAAAGCTTACCCTAGGGCTTTTATTCTTGTATAACAATTGGCAGATTAGCCCAATTTGATAGTCAGCCCCTTTTTTTTTTGATGAGTTCCCTCATTTTAATTTTTTAAATGGAGGTAACAGTGGTTTATAATATATTTCGGCTCAGCACCTGTATGTACTACATCATGCTCACCGCCAAAAGTCTCATTTTCAGCCATCACTATGGTATTGATTCCCATTACCCATGTCATCCTCCCTCCACCCAGTGCTCCCCTTTCTTCCTTGGTTGCAACCTTCACAGCAACAGACAAAGTTAGAAAGCAAGAACAGTTGTGGAAGAGTCACATTTACATAATTTTCCTATCCTGTATCTGTCCTAGAAAGTTAAAACCTTACTTCTCCTCATGATGGTTCCACATATGTTAGAATCCCGGTATCATACAGCAGAAAAACAACAAAAAACAAACTTCTTAAAAATGCTCGGGATCCATGGATGGGAGAACGGAGGCCTACCGTGTTGATCACATTCACCTAATAAATCACTGATGGAGTAAGTGTTCATTCATTTTGAGAAATGGACTCCAATCTCAGTTGGGAACCTCTTGCCAATATTTTTTAACAAATGACAATTCAGTATGAGTCATTTTTCTTGACATTATGCAAATGAGCGCACAAGACTGAGTGGGTTTCTGTCCAGAGCACAGGAAATGAAGCCAGCCTGGGGCCACATGTTCCCTTGGGACACATTGTGGTGTCAGAAATGGGTTCTGGAAGAAGCAGGCCTTTGTTCCTCTCTGATTCATGAGTGAGCTCCTCCTCTTGGCCATGGCCTGAGGGTGGCTCCCCACCCACATTCCCTGGAGGGAAATTCTTCAGACTCCCCTCAGGCTCCCCAGCCTTTACATATAGTTTTCCAGATTAGAAGTTCTGAGCCAACCAGACCCTCCCACAGGAGACAGAAACCGCAGTCAAAAGGCAGCTTATACCTGGGGACCCAAGAAGCACTGAACTAATGTTAGTTTGCTGGATTTTACTTGTAAATGTGTTTTTGCCTCACAGGTGGACTTCATTCTGCCTGGAGGGAACCTGGACTTCTGTCACCTCCAGGAGGGGTAAAACTAGTGTTACTCTCACCCTTGAGTGGTCAGTTGCATAAACTGGCCATGGCCCAGTTTCTTCCAAAGGGACATAACTACTTCTCCAGAAGGGTAGGTGACAAGACACATCAGAAATGGAGTGATTTATAGGAAGGACACGGATTCCTACAGAATAGGAAAGCTGGGGGATCCTTTGAGATATCAGTCAGTCATTAGACAGACAGATGAGGAAACTGAGGACCAGGGAGGGGCAGTGGCTGCCCCAGGGCCAGAGCCAGGTGGTAGCAGAATTGGGCTAGAGACCTGGCTCATGTGACTGAGCTGGGGTGCTTTGGGCTGCTCTGCACACCCTGTCTTCCCACATTTCTTCATACTCATGGGATCGTCCTCAAACTTCAGTCTCCAAATTGTACCGTTGGTTAATGTGAGTGTCCCCCACTCAAAATTACTACCAAATAACATCTGAGGGGCTTCCTTTTATAAGACCCTCAGAGAGGAAGGGAGAAGGAGAGAAATACAGAAACATCAATGATGAGAGGGAACCATTGATCGGCTGCCTCCTGCACACCCCCCACATTGAGGATTGAACCGCAGCCCAGGCATGTGCCTGATCGGGAATCCAACTGTGACCTCCTGGTCCACACTCAACCACTGAGCCAAGCCAGCGGGGCTCTGAGGGACTTTTGAACACATATGAGTAGAGGGTACTCCCTCCCTTCTTTTGCAATCAGGGCTCTGCGTGCTCCCTCTGCCTCTGAATGCCTGGGTGCTGGCCAAGTCCAGAGCCCGGGGTCCCAGTATGGCTTGGCTGTGGCATGCTGTCCATCCACACCTGTACAAAGCCACTTCTGTGGGAACCAGTTCTCATCGCCTGCCCCTGTAGACTGCGAATCACCCTTCCCCTCCCCTCTTCCTCTCCTGCTTCAGCCCCTCTCAGGTTGTGCAAGAGTCAAAGATGGCGATAAGAAAGCCACAGGCACAGACCCAACCCGGGCCAGAGGAGCTGCACCAGAGGCCAGAGCATAACCCAGAGCAATGCACTCAGCGTCCTGGGCGAGGAGGGGTGGCCGGGCAGCCAGAGCGAAACCCCTGAGCTGTGTCTTGAATCAATTGATCAAAGAGAAGATGAGGGGCCTCTGGCAGGAGAAGAATGCAGGGTTATTTATGGCGCAGGTCTGGAAAGGGGGAGAAGGAGGAACTCTTTTTCCAACTTGGAGTGTGATTCATTACCTCCGCCGTCCCGGGGAGGGCCGCACGCGGACAGCTTCGGGCCACCAGCGGCTGCGCCGGGCGATAAAGTTCATGAAAGGAGGCGGCGTCTCTGGCGGCGGGCGGGCCGCGCTCCTTTCTCACACTGATTAGGATCAGCCCGGGCTCTGCGGGCCGCAGTTAAGCATCTCTGGTGCCCGGAGCCGCGTCTCCCCATTCCCGCCCGCACGCCGCCCGCCGCCCGTCGGCTGGCCGCCTGCTGCCCGCGTGGGAGCGAGGTCAGGGCTGCGCCGCCGGCGGCCGGGGGCGGGGGAGGCCCGCGGGGAGCGGCCGCCTGCGGGGGAGGAAGCGCCCGGGCCGGGGAGCCAGAGGGGAGCCGTCATCCAAATGCGATGTGCCTTCTCCAAAGCTAAGAGCTGGAAGCGGGCAGATAGGAATTTTTTCTCCGCGGAAGGAGTGGCAAATTCGCATTCCTGCATTTACGTTTCTGCATTCCTTTCCCGTCGTTTCACCTGGGTTTCCTTCGCTTTGCATTTGGCCTTGACTCATTTCTCTCTCTCTCTCTCTCTCTCCCTCCCTCCCTCCCTCCCTCCCTCCCTCCCTCCCTCCCTCCCTCCCTCCCTCCCTCCCTCTCTCTCTCTCTCTCTCTCTCTCTCTCTCTCTCTCTCTCTCTCTCTCTCTCTCGTCAGAAGGTATCAATAGTAATGAAACACCTAGTTTCCAGGACACTTATTGGTGGGGCGCAGCTCAGAGAGGAGCGGCGAGGGGAGACCTGGGCCTGGCCCTCAAGGTTGTGTGGGTCACAAAGACAGGCCCTGGAGCAGGGTGCCTGCAGCCTATGGCCAATACCCCTCTGCTCCCAGTTATAGGGAGCCAGGAGCTTAGGCAGGTACTAACTTGTTTAATCCTCACAGTCACTGTAGGAAGGGACCATTATGATGCCATTGTGCAGATGGTAAAACTGAGAGGGTGAGTGACTGGTAGGTGGGAAAATCACAGAGATGGACGAGGTGACTACCTTCTGCAGTGTTTCCCAAACTTTTGACATGTGTGTACCCATTCTATAATTTTCGTAACGCTGAGTACCCCTCGTACTCATGAGAACGTAGAATTAGGCGCAGCTAAGCACTGTGCAGTGCATATCCCCACCAAACTCCGGTGCAACGCGTATGCCCACCAAACTCTTCCCGTACCCCTGGGGGTACGCGTACCACACTTTGGGAAACACTGTGTGGAATAAGGAGGGCCCAAATGCACTCATGACATTGCAATAAAGGGCACCTTCCATAGCCTGTTTGATCAAAGTAGCATCATTGCATCTAGCAGAGAAAAGGACCCAAAATGACTTCTGTAAGTGCATGGCAGAATCAACTGAGTGTCCCCCCGTGTCCCGCCTGAGGACAGAACCTACCTGGGGACTGCAGGAACGGCTGCCTGGAGAAAAGGCTTTCTTGCCTCTGTACAGACTCTCTGGGTTGCCCCAGGAGCCCTTGGGTCTGCTCCTTCTGGGCTCTACAGTCACCACTGGACACCCCAAGGGAGCCTGTGGGCTGTGGGCGGAGAGAGACTCAGAGTTCATTGCCCTTCTCCTCCCCTGGGCAGGACGGTCTTCCTGGGTCAGCCGGGCGTCTCAGTCTGCGTTCCCACAGAGCGAGCTCCTCCCAGGAGCTACTTGTTAGACGTGCTCAGACGTGTCAGACTCCGGCTCAGGTTCAGACGAGGACCTTGGTTCCCCTAATAACTAGCAAGAGCTCGGTCATTTTGACCAGAGATTCTGATCCATTGGAAGGCCAAAGCCAGGCTGTGGATGTAAACGATGGAATGATTTTACTGAGTAAAAGGGAGGATTTCTCACAAGGGGATGCTAGCAAGAAAGTTATTTCAATCTAAGGCAGTGGTTGGCAAACTCATTAGTCAACAGAGCCAAATATCAACAGTACAAGGATTGAAATTTCTTTTGAGAGCCCAATTTTTTAAACTTAAACTTCTTCTAACGCCACTTCTTCAAAATAGACTCACCCAGGCCGTGGTATTTTGTGGAAGAGCCACACTCAAGGGGCCAAAGAGTCGCATGCGGCTCGCGAGCCGCAGTTTGCTGACCACGGATCTAAGGTAAAGCCCACCACCTTTCCTGAACAGCTCAGGAGCCCCACGTCTTGCAAAGCTGAGCTCTTGGGGTTCCTGAGGTGGACAGAGATGGCCTACCTTTAACATTAAATAGTCGTGGCCTTTGCTGGATTCAGGGAATGCCATTTTTCCACGTACATTTTCCCCATACTTTCTGAAAAGTCTTAAACCTTTAACACCTGCAGGCAACGAAACTAATGAACAAGTAGTAAACAGATCTGAATGGGGAAGCTTGAAAACCACTGAGCATGCTGAGTTTGTTGCCCTTTTTAGAGTGCTTGTGGTTTTATACTGCCTGCCCATAATGTAGCCATATTTTCTGCTATTAAAATTGTTCCCAGTTCATGGGTGGAATGAAACAGACCATTATTCCCAGGTGTTCCCGGAAGAGCCTCATGTTTCAGGAAGCACACTCACGATTTTCAGTTCTCGGACACCTGAGTACACTTGAGCACAGCTATTGTAGACTCTCAGGTATTAATTCCCCTTTCCTCCTCCCGCTCCCTCTGCTCTTTCCCATCATGGCCCAGACTGACTCCCAACCTCTGCCAGGCTAAAGATAACCTCTCCCTGTGGGGTATCACCCTCAGGCTAAATTTATCCTCAGGGGTGAGTTGGGGTTGCCCAACTGACCGGTGACTCCAGGCAAGCATTTGAGCACCCATGGCTCTATGTCATCCCAAGAGAGGGAAGGGGCTTGGGAGAAGGAGGGGACCCACAGGGATGAGTGGGGAGGGGTGGGAATGAAAGACACAGACTGAGATGACAGGAAGCTGGCGAAAGGACTTGAGAACAAGGGTGACACACTGTGGGTGCAGCACAACCCAAGTCAGTCTGAAGAAGTTGACTGCTTCCAGCAAAGATTCCTTTTTCGTCAGTTATAATGTTACGGTAATACAACCCCCAGAGGGAAAAGCCCGGTGCTAATCAGGGATCGAGAAGTCAGTGGACTTGATGTGCAGAACGGGGTGTTTAATTTTATGATGTGGCTATGGGTTACAGGAGAGACTAATAAAAAAAAAAGAAGAAAAAAAAGCTCCATAAAATGTGGCTTGGAGCAATGGGGCTGCAGCCTCTGCCAGACGGTCAGCCTTCCTCAGAAGTGGTTTCAGAGCAGGGCTGATGTCGAGCTGGTGTGCACTGGGATGGCCATACTGGTTCTCAAAGTATTGAAAGCCCTCTGTGCCGGCTGTTAACTAGGGCTGCTCCTAGCTTCTCGGGGGCTGGCCTGCTGCACTGGCTGCTCAACCCCTACTGTGGGACTCCCCCAGGATCCAGAGTCACACAAGACAGCTCCTATCTAGGATGGACCCAGGCCTGACATGAGGTTCAGAAGCAACCTTCAGCCATCCCAGATGTCCTTGGTCTCCCCGGCTCTCCAGTGCTGCCCCCAGTAGGACAGGCTCTTAGAGCAGAGCCAAGTCTAGTTCCCTGCAGAATCTCCAGCACCAGATCCTGCTCACGCCCTGTCTCCAGCAGCAACACGCTGCTTCAGAGTGGCTGGTGCCCGTGCAGGATAATCTGTTCAATACTCAAAATATCACCCATCCCACAACATGTCTGCCTGGGAACAGGCCCGTCAGATGCCCGTGAAACAGACCAGGGTGCATCCCATAAGAATAGGACTCTCCTCCACGGCTCCCAGGCCGGCCCCGGGTCCCCAAGGAGGTTTTCTTCAGAGCTGCCTCTCGCTTCCCCCGTTGTTGAAAGAGCACGCCCTGCATCCCCTTGGATCATACGTGGCTGCCTCAGAGGAGAGTTTTAATGGGCACAGCAATGACTTCTGGGTAGAAGAATATTTTGGGGAGAAAGGGACACATTTGCATAAGGTATTCCAACCAGGAATTGCATTTGCCGAAGAGTCTGAATTAGAAGGCCACTTAGAGGACACGTGGTCCGTCTTCACAGCCAGCCTGGGCCCTTTCAGATCCATCCTCCTCGGGAAGCAGCCAGCCCCTTCCGGATCATGTCCATGGACAGGCAGCTCAGCCCGTTGAAAGCAGCCCACTGAATGAACCAACGGGAGCGGAAATCTTCCTCAACAAGTCCAAGCGTGAACCCCGTTTGCTTCCTCTACATCTCAAATGTTGGTCCCTCACTCAGAGGGAATCGCAAGCCCAACAGTGGCCCAGGGCAAGCAGTGCCATCTACTAACACAGTGTTTTTCAACCTTTTTTGGGCAAAGGCACACTTGTTTCATGAAAAAAATCACGAGGCACACCACCATTAGAAAATGTTAAAAAATTTAACTCTGTGCCTATATTGACTATATATAAAGTAATTCTCTTGAATAGGAATCAAATAAACACAAAGAAAGTATTTTATAATTACTTTATTATGAAATATTAAGTAAACAAAATAGTGAAAAATTATAAAATTCTTGTCTTGTCTGCACCTATGGCACACCAGGCAACATCTCGCGGCACACTAGTGTGCCGCGGAACAGCGGTTGAAAAACGCTGTACTAACATGTCCGGTAGTACCGTGTTTCCCCGAAAATAAGACATCCTCCGAAAATAAGACCTACTTACAGGTTTCCTTCTGAGTGAAATATAAGGCATCCCCCGAAAATAAGGCCCCTCTAGGCTCTGTCTCAGAATGCTATTGCTAAACATGAGAGATTTGGTCCACTGATTCTGAAAGAAATGGAGTCACAACTAATTCACCAGAAAATTCAGGAATTGGATTGTTATGATGATGTTCCAGAAGATGATGACATGATTGTCATTGAATAAATGAGTAAATTCTTGATACTGTAGGATTCACAGTTTGTCTGGTTTGTGTTGACAACTACCGTACTACCGTACCGTATACAGGTAATAAATTTCCTTTATTTTCATTTAACAATAAATGTGTACCGTATTCTTCTTCATGGAAAAATAAGACATCCCCTGAAAATAAGACCTAGCGCATCTTTGGGAGCAAAAATTAATATAAGACACTGTCTTATTTTCGGGGAAACAGGGTAGTATCAAGTGAGCCGAGCGCTCTTGCGATCCTTCGTTCACTCAGCCAACGTTTATTGAGCAGCCACTAAGTGCCCGACAGTGTTTCTGGTGCTGGAGATTTGGCGGGGAACTAGACTTGGCTCTGCTCTAAGAGCCTGAGCTACTGGGGGCAGCACTGGAGAGCCGGGGAGACCGGGGACCTCTGGGATGGCTGAATGTTGCTTCTGAACCTCATGTCAGGCTTGGTCCATCCTAGATAGGGGCTGGCTTGTGTGACTCTGGGCAAGAAGTTTCTTCTGTCCAGGGGCCTCCTTTGCCCCCATAGGTTACTGGTGAGTCTGAGAGCATGGTGTCCTCCAGATGCATTTTCATTGCGCAGACATTGGGATCTGTGCCCTCTTTCCTCACACTCTCTAAAAGTGCTGTGACATCAAACTACATCTTCTACTGTATGTTGCTGAATTAGCAATTGGACAGAACAATCCTTATATCTTTATCAAGAAATATCAGACAATCAGATAAATCCATCATTGTATATCCATGGATGTGGAAAATTTTATACATATACATGCACACATATATGCATTTTTGTAATCTGCCTTTCTCATCAAGTTATTTCCCCAGTGAGCACAATTTCAAAGTAAATCCCATTATTTAAAAATATTTTGCCCTGGCCGGTGTGACTCAGTGGTTAGAGTGTTGGCCAATGCATCAAAGGGTCACAAGTTTGATTCCCAGTCAAGAGCACATACCTGGGTTGTAGGTTTGATCCCCAGCCCTGGTCAGGGTGCTTGTGAGTAGCAACCAATATATGTCTCTCTCACATTGACTCCCCCCTCCCTTTTCTCCCCCATCCCTCCTTTCCACTCTTTCTGAAAAATCAATGGAAAAAGTATTCTCAAGTGAGGACTAACAAAAATAATAAATATTTTGTTAAGCCAGGCTCAGTTGGTTGGGCATTGTCCTGTGCACCAAAAGGTTGCTGGTTTGATTCCCAGTTAGAGCTTGAGCCCTCCTCCATTAGGAGCATGCAAGAGGCAGCTGATAGATGTTTTACTCTCACAGATGGTTTCTCTCTCTCTCTCTCTCTCTCTCTCTCTCTCTCTCTCTCTCTCTCTCTCTTTCTCTCTCTCTCTTTCTCTCTCTCCCCATCCCTCTCTTCTTCTCTCTAAAATTTTTTTTTTAAAGTTTCATGAATGCACACAACTCTGAAGGACTTCCCCAAAGAAACTGATGGGGGATAAAGAGTTTCATCATCTTAGAAGTAAATGAGGCAAAACCAGGGACAGCAGATCAAGATTGTCCTTCATTTATATTAAGAGGTTGGGTGTGGGATGGAGATTTTCATACGTTGGAGCCCTGGCTGCCCTTGACTCCCAGCTCTAATTTGGTAGTTCTCCTGATGAGGCTTTTGGTAGTTCCCCACCTGGGGATGGAGGAGGTGGAGCCTGAAGGAGCAAGAGCAAGCCAGGCTCTGTTAGAAACCTGGAAGGAGCTGGCGCAGGACTTTCATCCTCTGAGCCAATGGATGGGGAGTGTGGAGATGTGTGGGCCTCAGGCTAAAGAGTGAGTCCCCTGGTCCCAGGTGGCCAGGAAGAAGCTGAACGTGGGAGACAGCAGAGCGGAGAGGCTTCCTCCGTCCTGGAGTCTTGTTCGGGGCAGACTCCCTATGTGCAGCTTCTTATAGGAATGCTTTCACTTAAGGAATGCCCGGGCACTGCTCCTGGGCTTCAAAGAACAAGTGAGAGAAGACTGTGCATCCACATCTCAGCAATTAGTGTTCCTGAACAGATAAAAGTGATTCATTGTGTTATAAAGGATTTTTGTTTGTTTGTTTGTAATTTAGTATTTGTGAAAAACCACCTTTTGAAGCAGCAACTATCAAGTCTGAAAAGCAATTGATGTTTTCATTAATCTTTTTTTGGGGGGGAAATCTTAGTTGTAAGGATTTAACATCCTGTAAGTAAAGTTTAACATAACAGTAAAAAAAAAAAAAAAAAAAAAAAGAAAGAAAACTGTACACCCCAAGGGCTCAGCTGGCAAAGAGAGGGAGAAGGAGAACCCACCAGAAAGAACACTGTGAGAGTAGACAGCCTGAGCAGGAGCAGCAAAGACAGAAAAAAAAAATATATATCATGGATCTAAAACATATATATTTTTTAAAATATATTTCATTGATTTTTTACAGAGAGGAAGGGAGAGGGATAGAGAGCTAGAAATATTGATAAGAGAGAAACATCGGTCAACATCAATCAGCCACCTCCTGCACACCCCCCACAGTGGATGTGCCTGTAACCAAGGTACATGCCCTTGACCAGAATTGAACCCGGGACCCTTCAGCCTGCAGGCTGACACCTCTCCATTGAGCCAAATATGTTTCGGCTAAAACATATTTTTAATTCATTGGATAAATTAAAGCAGAAAATAATTTGGATTTAGAATATCAAGTGGGAGAATATTCCCAACATAGAACAAAAATAAAAAGAGATGGAAATCATGAGAGTAAAATAAGAGACTAGGAAGTTAGGCCCAGGCAACCTAAGATGTCAATAATGGGAGTTCCAGGAAGAGGAGGAGGAGGAGGAGGAAAACAAACCAGTGAAGGAGAGGGGATAATTAGACAGGTGACAAAAAGAGTTGGGTCTGAGGTTTAAAGAGAACTCATGGGGTCACCAGGAAGGAAAGCCACATACCAAGTCCTTCCTCAATAAAATTCTTGAACAGCAGGTATAAAGAGAATCTCTTGCCCGTTTCAATACAAAGAGAAAAACATTAATTACACAGGAAAAGGAAAGAGATGGGTGTCATGTTTCACACCTATATTAATGGGAACTTGAAGACATCTATAAAATTCCAGAGCTAGCCAAAATACTTCTTGCTGGTCAAGAGGGGAAAGAAGTATTGTCCAGGTATCCAGGAACCTGTTTGAGAAAAACACTATAGAAAGAAACTCAAGCAAATGAAATAAAATAAAATAAAATAAAATAAAAGAGAGAACCAAAATAGATAACTCAAAATAGGAGAAGGTGATGAAGAAAAAAGAAGTTAGTGGTGGGCAACTGGGCCCCTCTCTCTCTCTCTCTCTCTCTCTCTCTCTCTCTCTCTCTCTCTCTCTCTCTCTCTGGAGCTGGTGCTGTTCTGAATTGAGATGCACTTGGCTTTCTTGCCTCAGCAGTGACTAGTAGTGGCATGGAGGGTGCCAGGGAAGGGAGCAAACCTGAGGTATGACAGTTCCCTTCAGCTTGGGGCAATTGCTAAGAAGAGAGAGACTTAGCTGGGCTCTGAGCTGTCAGTAGCCACACTCCTTCAGCTGGAGGTGGGTTGGGAGAAGGCAGGGGGGTGCAGCATACAGGCTCTGCAGCCAGCATCTGCACAATGCTCGCATGGTACCATTTATGTGAAATTGTCCATCCATACTTACATATGTATATGCCATGGTATGCTGGGCAGTGTTTTACAATCAGCTCTGGTGAGTGGTGGTGGTGGTTGTGTGTTTGTGTGTTTGTGTGTGTGTGTGTGTGGGGTGGGGGTGTGATGGCACTGATTTGTAGCTCCTGTTGATTTTTGGTATAGATAGTCCTATCATGGCTGATATCAAACTCCCAGTATGTGGCCCTGCACTGGAGCTGGGACAAGATGCACGCAACTGCCTCTCATGAGCTGGTGCAGCTGACTCCTCCCCATCACTGTGTGCACAGGAGATTTAGGGGATGCAGATGTGGAAGGGGGAGTGTGAGGAGCAGCAGTGGGAGCATCAGCCCCCTGACTGCCCTCCCTCCCCCACTCTGCCACACACACACACACACACACACACACACACACTCCAGTACTTGGTATTCTTCGTAGATAGTATGCCAGAAGGCATCTCAAATCCTTGTTCATACTCAAGTCCATGTGACCACCAGATCAGGAGGCTGCTTCTTGGCAGGCAGTTGTGAGGATCCAGGAGCGTGCGTGGCGGGGCTGGCAAACCTCTGGAAGGGGCCAGCGGGTACTCGCTTTGGCTTTGCTCCACATATGGTCTCTGTTGCAACCACGAATCCCCCGCAGGACATAGTTTGCTGACTCGCTGTAAATAATACCATTGTATCATAAACCTCGTGTAAGTGTTAATTATGGCTATTTCAAAGGGCCCAGAGGAAAGAACCCCTTAACTCCAGACAATCAGACCAACCAGCTCCTAGGAGGGATTTAGGCCTTGGGGGAGGCTTTGTGGTTCAGCTGGCTTTGTGAATTAGCCTTGCTCAGGAATGTGTTTTTAACTTCTTTTTCTCCAGGGCTTCAGTAAGAGAGGGAAAAAGAACCCCAGGACTAAAGAAAAGTCTCCACACACACCCCCACCCCCCCTCAAAAAAAAACACCCAGTTCTACTAAAAACCCCTTTAATTTTTTATCTCGATTATAGACCTGGCAGAGGCGGGCACTCAGCCCTGCACCAGCTCTGAAGAAAGGAGCAGTAAACAGATGAACAGCCCAGCTGGTGTGGCTCAGCGTTTGGTTGAGCCTCGACCCAGGAACCAAGAGGTCGCTGGTTCTATTCCCTAAGATGTTCCTCCCTCATCAATGTTTCTATCTCTCTATCCCTTTCCCTTTCCCTTCCTCTCTCTAAAAATCAATAAAAATATATTTAGAAAAACAAACAGACAAACAGAGTAAACCAGGTCAGGCAGGCAAAGCCTTTCTGAGGCTGAGAGAGTAAACACGACTTTAGCTTTCCAGCAAGTGAACTATTTGAATGTTATTATGAAATCCATGAGTTTTCTATTTATGAAAACGGATCATGTAGGACCTTTTGGCAACACTTAATGAACACTTCTATCATGTGTGTGCAGAGTCTGAGCTTTCTAAGCTATAGGTCTTGCCTTTTAACTCTACAGGTTGAGGGGCCAATTCTAATTTGGCTTCCAGGTGTGTGTGTGTGTGTGTGTGTGTGTGTGTGAGAGAGAGAGAGAGAGAGAGAGAGAGAGAGAGAGAGCGAGCAGGGGGGAGATTTTTTTTTCTAATGGAAAAGTCCTTGCACCATCATTACTTTGTTGATGTCCATCCTGGTGACCAGGAAGCTCAGAATTGAATTTAGTGTCCAGACAAGCCCAACCTGGTTATGTTGCAATTACCTTTCAGTCATTCTCAATTTCCTGGCTTGTTAATGCCTATGGGAATTTGATGGAAGCAAAGAGGAACCCCCCTGGAAGCTTTCAGATACTAGTATTCTCACAGAGTATAGGCATAGAGTGGATTCTGATAGCTTATTTCGGAAAATTTCAACTATCCTATTTTATGTTTTATTTGTGTTACTTTCTGGTGTTCAAAATGCTGATGTACATAACGACTTGAGGACAGAAGAGACTGGACCGCGTGGATGGTTTGTCTGTTTTTAGGCAAAGGGGAAGAGCTGGTCTACACTCTCTGAGGAAGAGCATTTCTCCGGGAGGTATCACAGCTTCGTCCCATGGCATTGTGGGAAAGCTTTGAACCGAATGGAAGCCCTGCTATCTACTAGCCAGTTCTGAACAGAAGCTGACTAAGCCCTTCCCTTCATGCGGGATGGTGGGAGACCAAGAGAAAGGTTCGGTATGGGCGGTGCTGGCTACTCAGTAGCGCGTGCACAGATGAGGGCACGTGGAGAGATTGGTTCCTCAGGATCCATCATGGTTAGCACTTATGTTAAACCGAGACCGAGGGATGGACATGCCAAGGCCATCACCTTGCCTTGCATAGCAATTGCCGCTTGCTAAGGGCCCAAGACTGTGGTGCCACCATTTGTTTCTTGCTGATCCAAGAAGAAGGTCTGTGTTTCGATAAGGCCTCAACCATGGCCCTACCAGAAAGACCAAACCCAGATGGAAAAGACAGTTCCTTCAATATAATATTGGCTATTTTGGTTATTGAATCATTTCTTCTTTGCATAAAGAATTCATGAGAAGATATGAGTGTGGTTTTTTCCCCCTGAACATTTGCTTTCCATTGATTGGATCTTTCATGGTGGAACAGATTTGCAATCCCGCCAAAGCAGATAGTGCTGCTGGCGGAGGGATGTGCATGGTCTGGTGTTAATGCAAAAAGGAGAAGACCGTGGCACTGTTGCAGGTCAGATCGTCCATAGAATTTATTGGGAACAATAGGACATCATCCGCTCACTCTAATTCACTAAATCTTACCTCCGGTACCCTCTCCTGCCTCGGCCCCCACTTGGTCCGTGTACTTCAGGTTTTTCTTGCTATTCTTTTATTTTTCATTTCTTTCTGTCTTGTTCTTGTCTGTTATTTCGTTCTTTCTTCCTTCCTACTTTTCTAATTTGTCTTCCTTCCTTCTTCCTTGCCTTTCTTTCTTTCTTTCTTTCTTCTTTCTTTCTTCTTCTTCTTTCTTTCTTTCGTCTTTCTTTCTTTCTTCTTTCTTTCTTTCTTTCTTTCTTTCTTTCTTTCTTTCTTTCTCTTTTCTCCTTCCTTCCTTCCTTCCTTCCTTCCTTCCTTCCTTCCTTCCTTCCTTCCTTCCTCCCTTCCTTCCTTCCTTTCTGTAAATCTAAAGTCAAGAATGGCTTGACTCCTTAGCCAATACCTATTTTCCAGAAAGTCTCCATTTTCCCCAGGTAATATAGATTTCTGAAAGCATTGAAAGAATACAGACTTTTTTTTTTTTTAAATCCATTCATAAGGTGTACAAGAAGGATTCATTACAGAAACTTCCACCAATCTTTACAAAAACAAAAAACAAGAAAAAACAACAACAGGCTTCAGCAACTCCCTTGAGATGGGTGTTAGCAGTATTTGATTTTCCAGATGAGGTTTAGAGAAGTTAAACAACTTGCTCGAGGTCATTAGCCAGTAAAGCAACAGCACCAAAACTTGGACTCAGTTCTGCTGATGCCTAAGTGCTTGCTCCAGTCTATACCACCCAGCCAGTCTAATTAGTTTTAGTTCTTAATTACGTGTAATCAGAAAACCCATAGCAGATCCATGGTGCAGGCCCTGCAGGGGACAGTGCACAGTGGTGGGACTGGCCAGGGTATGGGAGCATGGGCTAGGAGAGTCAGCAAACACGTGGGGGAGAGAGAATCCTTAATGGAGGCCAGAGGGACTGTTTACCTGGCAAAATGGCAAAAGGGGAAATTGGACACATTGATCTAGAAAAAGATGGTTCATCAGAGGAATTAAGGTGGTTCCTTTTTCTCCTCACAGACTTCAGGAGCTCTGTGTGTGAGTCTGTTTCAGAGTAACTGAAGGCTTCAGTGGAAGAACAGTGGGCCCCAGGAAGAGGGAGGTGAACAGGGTAAAGTACTACCAAGGTATAGAAGTAAGAACCAGGAGGCAGGGGGCCCAGCCTCAGACAGGGTGGGGCTGGCACAGGAAGAAGGCACTCCATGGATTGATGGGGAAGGATGGTCTTTGGTTTCCAAATGCCGCTTGTCTCAGGAGGCGTGTGAGGAATTGTTCTCACCAGCTGAGCTCCCCTTCATCGCTGCAGACAGGGCTCGCAAGAGCTGGGCCACGTGCAAGGGGAAGCAGTGCTTCGGGTCTGGTGGCGTAGGTTCTCTAAGACAGTGGCTTCTATACTTGTTCAGATAAGGACTCATAATGAGGAGTCAGAGACACATACATACATATGAAGCCAAAGCAACATTTCACAGTACAGTACTTACCCTTAGTACACAAGATACAGTCTGGTATTTTATATTATATTCTACCTCATTTCAACAAAAGTGCTGGCTCCTCTCACAAAATTGATTTCTGAATTCATTAAAGGGTCATGACTTATGGAGTGAAAAATTACAGTTCTGAGTTGTACCATGTATCAACAAAACAGAATGTCCGCAGAGTCATTATTTGGGGGCTTACTAGCCACAATCAACATTATGGATGTTGCATATAGATTTTTTCCCCCCCCAAGAAGAAGAGGTGAGAGAGAGAGAGAGAGAGAGAGAGAGATGTTTTAATCCTCTGCCTGTATAGCCTGTAAATAACTTCCACTGTGGCAGGCTTGGGATCGTCCAGGATGTGATTGGAAGCCTGTGCTGAGTAAGTGCAGGAGTTTCCCGAGTATCATGCAAGTTCAGTCTCGCTAAGCCTGAGATAGGTCTGCATCTCTCCCAAGCTTCCCAGGACCCCTTGGCTGCGCACACAAAGAGAACCAGGCTTTTCTTGTTTGGGCCTTTGCTGCTTCCTATTTGATTGAATTTGAAGAGGAACTGTTTGCTTTCAGCCACACATTCTGAATCGTAATCAGGATGCTGCTGGCACAGAAGACCTGCTCCCACCCTCGTCTGAAATAACTGACCTGGGAAGTAGAGTTCCCCCGCTTCCCAACCTTAAAGAAAGAGGCTCATAATTTATGGTGTGCTGGCGATACATCAAAAGTCAATTCAGTCACTTACAGTAAAACCGAAGAGGGCAGAACAATGAATATAAAGTGAGATTCAAACACCTCGTTAAAGGAGCAAATGGTTCAGTTGACAGCAGAATAATGATGCTTACATATTTGTCGGCCAGAGTTCAGTGGCCTCCAGACATGCTTCCTTGCCTGTAGGATACGCAAAAGGCACAAGCCACACCCTCAACCTTTTCCATTCCTAAGCAAGTGTGCCTTGCTTAAATTATCTACCAGGGATGGTGCTGCTAGGCTATGTCAGAGTCCTGAGGCTGCTGTAACAAGTTACTATAAAACAACAGGACACTGTAGGGGCCAGAGGGTGAAATCAAGGTGTCGGCAGGGCTTTGATCCCTCAGAGTTCCCTAGAGGAGAATCCTTCCTAGCCTCTTCCAGCTTCTTGCAGGCATTCCTTGGCTTGTGGGTGCATTACTCCACTTTTTGCCTCTTGCTTTACCCGGCCCCTTTCTTCCAGAATGTCTCTCCTCCGTGTGTCTCTTTTAAGGGTGCTTGTCATTAGATTAAGGGCCCACCTGGATCAAGCTGATCTCATTTGGAGATTCTTAATTTAATTACATTCACAAAGACCCTTTTCAAAATAAAATCGCGTTCATAGTAATGGGGGTTAAGAGTTGACATATCTTTTGGGGGTGCCACCTTGATACAGAGGACACAAAGTAGGAAAGGACAGGGTTGCTGTCCACAAGGAGCTTAGGCTAGTGGGGGGACAAATCATCAAATCTCCATGTAAGAAGGAATAACCACACACAGAGCCATGAGCTGAGTTGGTATTGTGAGTTCATGTGGAGGTGATGGTGAGGCAGGAATGAGTGTAGGTGATGGTGAGGCAGCCTGCTAGCAACCCACAGGTTGAGAACTGCTGCTATAGAGCCTAAGATCATCGGAAAACACAGATATTTACATTTTGATTCATTAACAGTAGCAAAATTAGTTATGAAGTAGCAACGAAAATAATTTTATGGTTGGGGGCCATCACAACATGAGGAACTGTATTAAAGGGAAGTGGCATTAGAAAGGTTGAGAACCGCTGCTTTAGAATCATTAAGCAATTTCTGAATTCTTTTTCTATTTTAGTTGAATTCTTAGACTTTTCACAGGCTGGGTTGCTCATATGAATAAAACTGTTGTCTCTTGTACTAATTTAAAACTGAAATAATAATTTTGGTTATCCTTCTAGATTATAAAAATAACAGATTCACTATATATCGATACAATTTACACAATATAGAATGTATAAAGAAGAACATAAAATCACTATTAACCCATGCTCCAGAGATAGCCACCAATAATATTTTGATGAATTTCTTGCTTTTGGTATGTATGCATTTGTGTGTTTGCATATATATGAAGCAAAATTGAATAAGACTGAAAGTGTAAGTTTATCTTATTACAAAAAAAGAGAGCATTTCAAACTTCTTGACCTTTTAATGCTAGTCCAGTTTTCTTGAAGCATTTGAATGGGTTTCTCCAGCCTTTGTGATCTGTTGTTAAAAATCACTTTTTTAAAGTTGTAGTGAAGACATCTTCCTCTTGAAATCTCCCATCTTGCCATAATCGGTTTGGCTCAGTGAATAGTGTGTTGGCCTTCAGACTGAAGGGTCCCAGGTTTGATTCCGGTCAAGGGCATGTACCTTGGTAGCGGGCATATCCCCAGTAGGAGGTGTGCAGGGAGTAGCTGATTGATGATTCTCTTTCATTGATGTTTTAAACTCTATCCCTCTCCCTTCCTCTCTGTAAAAAAATCAATAAAATATATTGGATAAAAAAAAAGAAAAGAAATCTCTCATCTCTTCTGAGTGCTTAGTACCCTGAGTAATAGTATTTATGTTAAATGCATAGAATTACAATTTATTTTTCCCTTTGGGATGGATAAGAAAAAAACTTACTAGTAAGTCCATATTTGTTATTGAAGATGGAACTGGGGCACAGTTAGCACGAGAGTGCTGAAAATCTGGGTGTTTAGGGGTGGGGGTGGTGAAACCTAAACAAAACATTTATTTATGTGTAGCGTGGTTTTATGGGTTTGCTGTTCGGTGAAATCAGTGCAAAGGAAGCGTGCTAAGGCTGTCTGCTTGAGCCTACTTCCGTCAGGGCCAGTAGGTTGCCACGGAGACTCACAGGAGCTGAGGAGAGAAGAGGGGTCCCAGGAGGGACAGCAAGGTGGGTGGGGCCTTCAGAGATGGGCAGAAGGACACTTGCCCTCTGACTATCAGTGGCACTTGGTAAGGCCCTTCACATTTTGATTTGGAGGAGAGTTATTTGTTTGCTTACGTTAATCTATGTAAAGCCCCAGAAAGTGTCTTGTACTTAATAGGCACAAAACAAATACTAATTATCCCCTGTTGTATAAGACAATGAGTTCTTGGGAGGTATCTGCATTGTTCTGAGCAATAAATAAGAGCATGGGGCTTGGACCTGTACAGACTTCCTTAGGGTCTTGAGTTTGCCTCTTATTAGTGTTGTAACTTTGGAAACTTGCTTAAGATCTGATCCCATTTTCTCACCTGTGAAATGGGGATAGTAATAGTTCCCATATCTTGGGGTATTAAAAGGATCGAGTTAAGAATATTTTTGTAATAATAGCTAACACGTATCAAGGGCTTACTGCATTCTGATCACTGATGTTTTATATATATATATATATATATATATATATATATATATATATATATATATTATTGATTTCAGAGAGGAAAAGAGAGGGAGAGAGAAACATCAATGATGAGAGAGAATCATTGATCAGCTGCCTCCCGCATGCCCACAACTGGGGATCGATCCCACAACCCAGGAATGTGCCCTGACCAGGAATCAAACTGTGACTTCCTGGCTCATAGGCCGATGCTCAGCTACTGAGCCACATGCCCAAGTGTTTTATTTAGTTTTTTTAGTGCCTGAGTTATAACTATCGTAAGCTAGGTACTAGCACCCCCATTTTGCAGATAAGAAAACTGAGACAGAGAAGTTGAGTAACATGCCCAAGGTCACACAGCTATTAAATAGGTAGACTTGGGATTTTAACTGAGGAAGCTTAGTCCTCTCTCTGGAATCTTTATATTCCACTTTGCAGATGGCCATCTCCTCATCACACGTTTGTGTGACGACACATCTGGTAAACGCTTGCTGAATAACATCTACAGAAATGCCTTTCCAGGTTGGTAATGAGAAGAGGACTGAATGTATTCCTGTTGTGGACGAGAACATACTTTGTTGTTCAGTCCTTTGCAATAGTAACCTTGCATTTGAATAAGCTCATGGAAGAAGGGCTGGTCTGGTGAAGATCTCTGCCTTTCCCTGTCCCAATCAGCTGCTGAGTTGGGCTGCTGCCAGACTGATGACTCTTCTCCCAAATGCAAGAGGGTGAAGCATGAGGGTGTTACCAGGAACTGTGAGACCTGGACAGGCTTGCAGGGCCGGGCACCCAGCCGAGTCACACCCAAGTGGTGGGCGCCTGCCAGCTTCAGGGCTAAGCTATTGCCCCTGAGAGGCTGGGCAGGGCAGGCAGCTCTTTGCTTGCTGATTCTCTCGTCTCCCCGGGCAACAGCCTGGAGCAGACTGTGGTCACCCGTGAGAATGCTTCTCCTGAGTCAGCGGGGTCTGCAATGCCTCAGGGTGTGGCTGACTGTGCTCCTGTGGGTCCTACACAGATGGCTTTTATCTCAGGGATGTCACTGCGCCATCATGGGTTCGGGGCTGGAGCTGCAGGACAGAAATTGCTTGTTTTGAGCTCAATTAAGTCCCCAGAAAGTGTCAACTTTAAGGGCTTTTCCTTGGGCTGCTGCTGTATCCACAAGGTGTTTAATATAGGTACATTTTAAGACAATATATCAGTGCACAGTAATCAGAAAGAGACTTCATTCTAGAATCAACTCATTCTCTGATTTGTTGTATAAAGGTCACTTCTTCTCCTTCAGACCTCTGTTTCTTTATCTGAAAACTAGAGGCCAGGTACATGAAATTTGTGCATGGTGGGATGGGGGGGGGGGTCCCTCAGCCCAGTCTGCACCCTCTCCAATTTGGGACATCCCTCTCACAATCTAGGACTGCTGGCTCCCAACTGCTGGCCTGCTCTGCCTTCCTGATTGCCCCTAAATGCTTCTGCCTGCCAGCCTGATCACCCCCTAACCACTCCCATGGCAGCCCGATTGATGTCTAACTGCTCACCTGCCAGCCTGTTTGCCCCCAACTTCCCTCCTCTGCTGGCCTTGTCACCCTAACTGCCCTCCCCTGCAGCCTGGTGCTTCCCAATTGCCCTCCCCTGCAGGCTATCTTGTGATGGCCATCTTGTATCCACATTGAGGGAGGATCTTTGACCACATGGGGTAGCCATCTTGTGTGATGGAGTGATGGTCAATCTGCATATTACTCTTTTATTAGATAGGATAACTCTTGCCCTACCTATATCACTGAGAACTAAATGAGATGATGAATGTAAAAATGGTCACTGAATGGTAAGGTATTGCCCAAAAGCAAGGAACCATTTGCTTTCATGTGGTTGGATCTTACAGCCCTGGCTCCTGGTGGCTGCTTTCGGTTTGAAGAGTTTCTGGCTGTAGCCAGCTTTGAGGGGGCTGGGGCCTGGTTTTATTAAGAGGCATGGCTGGATTCCTGACCTTAAATGCCAGCAAGGGTTTCTAAGAGGAAGGAAGGTCTTGGGGAGCTGGTATTGGAGGCCATGGGGTCCAGCCCCTCCTGCCTGGCCTGGAAGGCTACCTGTTTCCAATTTCAGTAGATTGGGCTCTCGTGGTATCAAGGTTTGCTTACTCGTACCTCTCTTCCATGGTGCTCTTTGGGAATTCTTCTGTTTGAGGAACACTCTAAAACACTGGTGGTGAGGGCCACTCTCAGAGTGAAGATTTCCTTGGGAGGGTCAACAGTTGTACTTATAGAGAACGGAAGAGGCGGAGACTCCCGAAGTTAAATCTCAGTAATGACCAACGTGGGGGGAGGGGGAGAGAAAGGTGATGCTTGTCCAAGAGTGATGCTGGCTTTGATACCCTCACCATAGATTTGTGGCAAGAACAACACAAACTTCTCAGCTGTTTTTTTTTGGGGGGAGGGGGGTAGAGAACTCTTGTATTTATGCATCTAGATATGGCTGTCATCAGAATAGCTTACTGATGGCTGCACAATGGTGGAAAGAGCGAGGCCTGGACTCCAGGACTTCTGCACTCAGTTCTAACAGGGCATGTCTCCGGACTTTGGAAAGGAGAGTGACAGACTGGGACTTACGTTACAGAAAACAAAGGGGTGTTTACTATGGACAGTAGACTTAACTTCCTCCACCCAAGAGCCCCTCATGGGGAAGAGTAGCCTACTCGGTCAGCTCCCAACTTTCCCTTCTCCTCCCCTCTCTCCAGCGCAAACATTTGGCTCATTAGGAGGAAGAACTTCCTATAAAGTCAAGGCACCTGAAAGTGGTGAAGCAGAAACCATATGACCACATGAAGGAGCTCTGTGGAGGGGATGCAGAGACAGAATGGCTTGACCCAGAAGATGTCTCTCTGAGTCCTGGAGGCTGTGCCGGAGAGGCTGATTCTGCAGCTGTGACCCTGATCTACCCACACTCAGCAGCAGCAGCAGGACCCCGGAGTGACCCCAAGATGAAAATACCGTTTGATAGATTAAATAGAGAAGGTAGACCGGAGACTGGGATGGCAGGACACACAGGCTTTATTGGAGGGAAGGTTACCCCTGCCGGCTGCTTCCACGGAGAGGTGTGGAAGAGAGCGAGCTATGGGCTAACAAGCACCTTTAAGGATAGGAGGCGGGGCTTAGGGTATTTGGCAGGTGCTGATTGGTGGTTCAGTGCTCAGGAATGTCTGGCAGCAGGTGGGGTTTATGTCTGTCCATCAACTGAGGGAAAGGGAGTATCTATCACCCTTCAGGACCCTAACCGGTTTGGCTCAGTGGATAGAGCATCTGCCTGAGGACTGAAAGGTCGCAGGTTCCATTCCAGTCAAGGGCATGTACCTTGGTTGCAGGCACATCCCCAGTAGGGCGTGTGCAAGAGGCAGCTGATTGATGTTTCTCTCTCATCAATGTTTCTGACTCTCTATCCCTTTCCCTTCATCTCCGTAAAAAATCAATAAAATATATTTTAAAAAAAGAAAATACTCTTCAGGGCTATTGTGCCGGATCTTTCTCCATAGCAATGAGCCTCTGAGATGCTAAGTTCTACTTCCCTCTGGTTTTGCCCACATCTGTCATTCAGGTTTCCAGCTAGCCCCCTTTTTCATGCTTCCTGTTCCTTCTTTATTCTCAATGTGTTGTTCTTGGCATAAGCATTTGTGTGGGTTTGTTCATAACAATTACCCTCTGCCTTGGGGAACATGTAGAATGTTTTAGAGAGATTTTTACAGAGTCTTGGGCTATATTTTGGTGGCAGGAAATTAACCAGAGAACTACTGAAATCCAGGCTTGCTTACTGAGAGTGAGCGTAGCCGCCTCCTGCTCATGGGTTCTAGGTTGTGGGCCCCGTGGACTTCTTGGACTGAACCCTTCCTCTCTGAGGAGACGGCAGAGCTGCTTCAGCTCTGGGCGTTTTTAATGTCAAGTCCTCTGGTCCTCTTCTCACCTCCCAGATCCTGTCATTCTCCTTGGTTTTCTTCTTTTCTCAGTTTTTACCTCCTCTCCACGCCCCATATTTCCTCCATCGTGGAAATCACTCCTCCTTGAGCACAAGGTGTCTGTCTGGCCCAGTGTTTACATCACTTCCTGGAAGGACTCCTGGGTGAGGGGTGAGATGAGCAGGTTTTGGTTCCCTTTGAAATGGCCTCAGCCATTCTGACTATCATTTCTCTTGGGATGTAAATTGACAGGACCGTAAACTCCAGCAAATATTCTTTTGCTCAGCCATGGTTGTAAAGACCTGGCCCATTTCCACATTTTAAACATTTTGATCATTCTTTTCAGATCATAAAGCCATGCTTCTGGTGTCTTTTACTTTTAAATTTAAAATGCTAAGGCCTGAGGAAACAGTTTGAATTTTGATTATGATTCTACTGACTTCTGTTTGCTGCTCCAAGTGACCCCACTTTAATGGGCATTGAAATTCAGTGTGACCCCACATTAATGGGCATTGGCATTGCAAAGTGACCCCACTTTAATCAGGGATTGACCCTTCAGTGTGACCTCACCCCCCCACCTGGGCATTGACCCTGCAGTAGGCATTGGGGTAGGCACTGAAGGCAAAGGGATTAGGATGACAGCTCCCTGCCTTTAGGCATTCAGAGTTCAGTCAAGAAGACCCTCGTAGGGTGTGTAATAAGGTGAAGTGGGTGCACAGATGAGGAAGGCTTACATTCTGCTTGAGTAGAGATGGCGCAGGGGCAGTAGGGAAGCCTGTTCAGCTACACAGGTGGAATCTCAGGTGGGTCTTACAGTACACGAGTAATCCTTTGCTAGAGAGACAGAATATTACTGGCAAGGAACAGCATTAGGAAAAGCAAAGGATCATGAGAGCAGTGATATTGTAACAGGTTAATCAGTGGGTCCATACTGCCTGTCACTATTTGGGCCAATTCAGCAGAGACAGGGTTGAATCACAGATGAGCATTCATTCCAATACTGCCAGCAGTATAGGAGAGCAGCAGGTCATCCACAAAATGCTCTGCCCCCACCACAAACCAGCTGCTTATATTGGATAGAGAGACAAAGATTACATGGGACACAGGCAAAAGGGTATGCCAAATGGGCAGTTTACAGGTAATGCAGGCAGGAGATTTGCAAAGGCCTGTGGGTATGCAAAGGCTGGGGATCTTCAAAGGACTGGCAGCTCTGGTTTTTGCAACGAGATTGTTAACCTTTCCATGATAATTGCTCCCTGATGGAGAGGATGGGCCGCATTTCCAGGTGAGCTCCCAGGTCCCAGGTGCAACTCCCAGTCAGGTTAGAGTGTGACTTCTAACAATCATGGTTAACAGAGCATGATTAATATTTCTTACAATTATAACTGGTCCCCAATATTCGATTTCTGCCCCTACCAGTATGTTTAGGAATCGAAGAGAAGCTGAATCTGAGTAGATGTAGTAGAGGGAGGAGGCTCCGAGATGGGCAGTCATCTCGGAGAGCACCATGAAGGGCCTTGGGCACCATGCCAAGATGTCTGGGCATTGATGATGGGATTCCTTGATCTCCACCTCCCATCATGATGACCTTTTTATGGTTCATGTCCACCAACTCACTGTGAGATGCTCGGAAAGACCTGTGAGTTTGTGTGTTTCCAGCTGCAGAATGAAGGACAGACAGGGATAGCAGGACCCGACCACAAAGAGATGCCCTTCGGGGAGTTTGTGAAGATCCGAGTGAGAACTGTCCAGCGGCTAGGAAATCGGCAAGCCCTGCCTCAGGGACTGAGTCAGGTGTGGAAAACTTTCCCTTTCCTCTTTAGTTCTTCCACTTGGTTAAATAATTCAAAGGACATACAGCAGACTAAGAGGAGAAAATCTAATTTTAATACGTGTACACAAGGAATTCACAGAAACATGAAAATTCCAAAGACAGGGAGGCAAAAGGAGATATCTATGTCATTTTGGACTAAGGAGAGGGAGATAGGCAATTTACAGGTAGAAGAGAAAGAGCAAATATTTGGTAAACAAATACTTGCAGGGCCACCCAGAAACAATGGGACACAGAGAGGAATGTGGTGAGAATTTTGCTGGGACCCACCCTGTCTGCCACAGTATATTCATATGTGCTAAGGTGAATATACTGTGGTGACTATGTTAAGGTTCCCTTCCTGAAGCAGGTTTTTCTATATGAATCTCCTTTAAAAAATATTTTTATTGATTTCAGAGAGGAAGGGAGAGGGAGAGAGAGAGAAACATCAATGATGAGAGAGAATCATTGATCGGCTGCCTCATGCATGCCCCACACGGGGGATTGAGCCAGCAATCCTGAGCATATGTCCTGACGGAATGGAACCATAATCTCTTGGTTCATAGGTTGATGCTCAACCACTGAGCCACACCAGCTGGGCTCTCTGACTCTCGTTAGGCGGATGAGTTTTGTTTCTGGCTGGAAGTAATC
The DNA here is from genome assembly GCF_014108245.1 of Pipistrellus kuhlii. NCBI lineage: Eukaryota > Metazoa > Chordata > Mammalia > Chiroptera > Vespertilionidae > Pipistrellus > Pipistrellus kuhlii. The sequence goes on along the minus strand of NW_023425515.1, from coordinate 44,873,000 downwards.
TGCACACCAGCGTGGCACATTCCAGGGAGACTCACCTGACCTCCTAGCGCTGGGCCACACCTAGCGACAAGTGCTTCACCTGGTGCCCAGGCAAGGTCTGGTTTGACTCCTCGCCTCTGCCTTCGCCCTTCACCTTCCTTTCCCAGAACTCATCCTCTCACTCAAGCGTAGCCCTGAGTGAGGCTGCAGCACCACACCCTCTGAGGCACTCCTCCAGGGCATGCATGCCAAAGACTGGGCAGGGTGGATGAGGTAGAGCCCCCGGCCTACTCCTCCCGGCATCCCACACCCCTCCCCTGAAGAAAATGCTTACAGGAACTCAAAGGCTCTGTCTCAGCTGAGTTTGGGTCAGGCTCACCCCTTCCTGCATATCAAGCACAGGCCTTGTGGCCATCCTCGCCTGAGGAAATGGAGGAAGGTGGGCTCGGGAGGCCTGCCTCTGTGAATGTGAACTCAGAAGCGTCCCGCTCACGGCGTGGGATGGCTCTAGACTTGTCTCTGCAGGCCACTTGGCTGCGCCTGGGTAGGTTCTGCATTACCTCACCCGGCTGAACACTCACTGGCGTCCTCCTCAGGGGCACTGGCGGCCTCAGATACTCGGCCCGCTTCCATCTCCGGGAGAAGAGGGCCTGGGACTGCAGCCTCCACTCTGCTTTGTGCCCCCGAAGGTTCAGAGCAGGCTCTGCCTGACTGTCCTAGGTGTTGGGCAGACAAGAGATCCCCTGGTGGTCACACAGCTTTGGGGAAGCCGTGGGTGGAACAATGCTAAGTAGCTTAATTCTTCTGATGAAGACTTTGCTAATACAGATATTTTGAGTCTCCCAGAGGAGGGAAGAGTCAGGACAGTCCGTTTCCCACCACACTTAGTTGACTAAGGTGCACCCTCTTTGCCATGGTAGAGGCTTTTCACCTCTACGACAAAGGAGGGTAAAGGAGCTCACCCAGGCCCCCAGCCTTCTCTGGAGTGGATTGTGAGGGCAGCTAATGTTAGCTCCCAGCTCTGGAGGGGTTCCTAGGGTCAGCAAAGCCCACGTTGCATAGGGTAGCTCTGGCTTCTATGGGTTGTTGCCCCATTATAATTCTCCTAGCCCTGATTTGAGGGTGCAGGTTATTTGGTCACTGGGACCATAGCCCGCTGCAGAGCCCAGCCACTTGGCGTTTTGGAGCCCACAGGGCAGCTCATTGTCAGGCTTGTTTCTGCCCATAACACAGTCTGATGTCACCCTTTGACTCACCACTTGCTCTCCGGCAACCTCTGGTATTTGCCAGTGGGTCCCGAATTCCTTTCCCTTTATTCAGCCACCCTCGTCAGGCTGGCGGAGTGCCTCACCTTCTCAAAAGCGGTTCTGACAGGGACCTGATGGAAAAGCAGGGCCCTAAGAAGTGCAGACCTTAGGTGCTGGATGTCCCTTCGCAATGGGTGCCTTCAGTCAAGGCTTTTCTGGGCCTCCTCAGCTTTCACACTTGGTTATTCTGCCTGACTGACTGCTGGTCTGTGGCTGAATTGTTTGTTTGTATCATTTTTTTTTTCTCTGTTCCTTTTATTCCTGCTATTAAAACAGCCACCTTCCTGAAGTCAGATGCCCTGAAGGAATCTTGTGTTAGAAAATATCAAGAACCATTCTCCTTTCGGGGCTGAGAGAAATCAAAGGGAAATGGCCACGTGGGCAAGGCAGCAACCAAACAGCTATGATTAACCGGCAAGCTCACAGAAGTCCCTGAGAGAAATGAAAGAATTCAAAATGTTCTTGGTTCTTTTGAAGGGGCAATTAATGGCCTAAGGTTTTGATTTTTAAGTATTGCTTACTTTTTTCTCTGTTTTGTTACTTTGGTTGACAAACCCGTTTTCAAAATGTCAGATATCTAGCTTTCCAAAATCCTTTAGCTGGAAAGGTGAGGATTTTTTGAAGAAATGCTTTCCTTTTTTCTTTGACAAAGTAAATGGTGATGAGCACCTTTAATATTTACAAAAGCCTCAAAAAAAGTATCAGCAGTTAGAAACACAAAAGGAAACCAGCAATCAAGTGTTTGGGGCCTCTAAATTCTACATACCTTAGTTTTATCTTGTAAATGCCCCGAGTAATAGGGTTCCCATGGCTTCTTCATGAGTATTTTGTTTAATGTTCTAATTGGACAGACTCTTAAAACCCTGTCTTCTCAAAGAAAAGAAAAAAGGCACCTATTTTGTCTTTAAATTTGATCCTTTTTAAATTTCTCAAGTGATAGATCTTAAAAATGAACTGCTCTTTTTTTAGGTAACCATTGTGGCATTTTTTTTCTCTGCCCTCCCCCAACTGCATAGTTTGGCTTTGCCTTCTTTTCAGCATGTGAAGTATTTTTTCTCCTCTTAATTCTTTTCAAAGTATGATTTTCTTTTTTCTGGTTTGAATATCGTCGTCTAGGCGTTTCTTGTGTGTGTGTGTGTTGACAGCAGCTTTTGACTGGGCGAAATACCATGCTTTTCAGCTCCTCTGCCTGTTTTAGAGTCTTCGTGATAACTTTCTCTGGCCAACCCAAACAAAAATCAAATCAAAGCTCCCTCTCCAAAATACAACAAAACTGTCCCTCCGGTTCTCAGGAGATAACAGACTAGGGTTACTTTCTTCCTGTTTTATTGTTTTATTTGTTAATATACCAGTGTACCTACGAGTATGTGTCTAGGATGCTTCGACCCTGTTATAAATCCTGACTGAAAAATTCAAAAGAGATATTTGTCCCTAGACATTAAAATCAAACTTTGTTCCACCTTATTTTGTTGACTTTAAAGAGAGAAGGTCATTTCATTTTTTTTAAAAAATGTCCTTCTCTTTCTTTTCTTCCCCGCTCCCCTCCCCCACCCCGGGGTTGTCTCCTAGGACCAGGAAGTTTATATGTAAACAGAACCTGTAAACAGAGGCCTTAATCAGACCCCTGACCTCCTCTGGGCTTTCAACCCAGTGTTTCCACAGAGGGATTAACCCCAAATACTAACTTGCTTTCAGAGGCAAAATTGTTCCCAAGGCGGGCATCACCAAAGGGTTTTCTTCTCTGGAGGCTTTCACATTCGCCCTGCAAATCAGGTCTCCTCAAAGGGAGGCTTAAGGGCAGCCACTGGAAAGCAAATTGCCAGGCAGGCTGGAGCCAGGAGGGATGCTGAGCATTCTCTGGGCTCTCAGGCCCCTGAGTCTGTCCTCCTCCGCCCTGTGGAGCGGTCATAACCTTCCGGATCCTCTGGCAATATGGAAACTGCCGGGTTGCTTGATCTAATGACATATCACAGTGTGTGTGTGTGTGTGTGTGTGTGTGTGTGTGTACACACACGCACACGCACCCCACCTCTGGGAGTCCTGTGGTGCCGGCAGGGTTGGGGCATGTCAGGGACACTGGCAGGGAGGGGTGTGGGGTGGGTGGGGAGCAGGATTTCCTTCTCAGGGGACATGAGCAACAGCACTATCCTGTTGTCCAGAACCACAGCTGTGCGCCTACGAGGGGAATGTTTGCGAGCCGTCCTGCTTTATTCTTTCCTGCGGGCCTTAGAAGGTCCACTCGGGAGGGAACGCTTTGAACCGGGCATCCAGCTCTGGGCTGAATTCCAAGGCAGCTTTCCAAACAGTCGGAGCTCCTCCCGTCCCTCCTGTCCTCGCCTGGCTGGGCAGAAGGGCTGCAAAGGCGAGGTCTCCCTTCTGCACGGCCTCCACCCCAGGCCTGCTCCCCACGTGGCCTGAGCCGCCCCGCTCTGAGCCAAGACACTGACAAGGCCCGGGTTTCTTATGGCACAACATCCTCCCCACCCCGACCCCCAGCAGCGCCTCGCCTCAGAGACAAAGTGTTTTCAGTCTAAAGGCTCCGTGTCCAGAAATGTCTCCCGCTATGAAGAAGGGGCTTGGGGGTGGGGAAAGGTCCCAAGGAGGCTACTTAATAGCTCCTAACAGCTGTGGAAAGTTTGATGCAGCAGGAGCACCCAGACAGAAAATTAAAAAACTAATAAAGTCCTCAGTGTGGGGGCGCTGGCATCAGGACAGCTTTCCTTCTCCAGACACCTAATAAAGAGACATTCCCGGACACTCGCTCATAAGGGGAGTCTGCAGGGGTCACCGAGAACAGTGGAAAGCGAGCCATGGAAACATTGCAGTTACTCACATCGCTGCAGGGAAGGTGCGTTTGCTTCTTCTATTCCTCCCCCCTCACCCCCTTCTCCTTTTTAGAGAAATGGCATTAAAAGGAAAAAAGAAAGACAGGAAAAAGTCCTGGGTGGATGTCAGGAGCCCTCAATGCAGAAACCTCACTTCGGTGGACAGATGTAGCCTGAGGCTGATGTGTGACCGACCGTTTGGCATCAGGGGACCGGAGGGGACCTTGAAGCTGGGAGGTGCTTTGGCTGCTGGATGTAGCAGAGAAAGTGGGCTTTGAGAATTGAGGGTGATCCAGATGGATTTTATGAAGCCCCCTCCTCGCCCTAGGTTTTCTCAGACAGGTTTCCCCGCGCGGATGTGGCTTTGTCATTTGGATCCGAGTCCCTCGGGGTCTGATGAGTTGTGGGGTTTCTGGTTGACACTGTTGGTTTTAAGGGATATTTTTTGTTATTTCTGTCTGGGCTCTCCAGTTGGGCTGTGTGTAGCCGAGGGGGAAAAATAGTGACTCTGGACAACCAAGCTATCAGTCAGTTGTGGAAATTCCATTGAGCTGGTGGCATCCATCTTCTCACACAAACAACATCCAAGTGCCACAGGTGGGATGAAGCAGCCCGTGAAAAAGGAGAGAGTGCACTCAGTCAGAGAAAGCCAAATACTGTGTGATCCCGCTGAGATGCGGAATCTTTAAAAACTGAACTTACAGCAAGGAGAACACACTGGTGGTTGCCAGAGGCAAGTGGAGTGTGTGTGTGTGTGTGTGTGTGTGTGTGTGTGTTTGTTGGGGGTGGGGGCAGTGGGTAAAAAAAAAAAAGAAAAAGAAAAAAGAGCTGGTTTGGCTCAGTGGGTAGAGCATTGGTCTGCGGACTGAAGGGTCCCAGGTTCAATTCCAGTCATGGAGGGCATGTGCCTTGGTTGCAGGCACATCCCCGGTAGGGGGTGTGCAAGAGGCAGCTGGTCGATGTTTCTCTCTCATCGGTGTTTCTGGCTCTCTATCCCTCTCCCTTCCTCTCTGTAAAATATCAATAAAGTATTTAAAAAAAAGAGTAAAAGAAAGTTGGTTCCATGTCCTACTCTGATGTCGAGTTCGGTTCAAGTTTCTGCGAATGGCTGGGCTTACTTCTCACTCTCTGTGTCACCCTGGCTGGTTTGCAATCTGGAGACCCGCTGCCCAGGTGGCTCCTCGGGATTACCGCTCCTCCACAGCGGTGACAGTTTGCTTTAGAAGAATGCAGTGTCCTGTTGTGCAAATTTGTAAAATGGCCTTTGCGTGCCGGCCGCGAAGTAGTCCTCATACAAATTTCCCTGAGAGCTTTTGGTGCGATGGCCAGAGGACCAGAGGACGGGCGACAAGGGACCTGGGCGCCATCCCAGCTTCTAAGGAGTGTGAGCTGCTTAAACAATTCACGTGTCCTTTGGGCGCCTTGGTGTCTAGTCCTGGGGGATGAGGGGTGGGGAGTGACTTCTCAGGCCTCTCCCCGCCCCCACATGCTGTGATTCTGTGGGGTGAGGAGGCTGGTCTCTGTAGTGGTGTTCCTGGCCCCCGTGGGTCAGAGAGAGTGTTTTCCTTCTGGCTTTTCATTTCCTTGTGGCTTGGCAGAGTGGCGCTGCAGCCCTTGGGTGTGATGCAGGATAAATCTGTGGTTACGTGAATAAAATAAAATATGGGCTTTTAAAGGTTTCAAGTCCAGAAACCCTTCCTTGATCTTTTCTGTTTCTTGTTTATTTCCTGTTCTTCTTCTTAAAAAAAAAAAATTTTAAAAAAAAAAGACTATCTTTTTAAAGGTTTTTGTCTCATGAGAATATTTAAGAAAAGAGAAATGCTGCCACTGGGTGGGCATGGACTGGCTTATAGTAGGGTGGTCTCTCTGAGGGAGGCGTGGGAGATTCTGAGTTATACTGGAAGGAGATAGCGCTTCTCAAATTCCGAGTAAAGACCACCTGAGGCTCTTATTCCATCCAGATTCTGATTCAGTAGGTTTGGGTGGGGCCTGGGATTCCCATGAGCTCCCAGGGGGTGCTGCTGAGGCAGACCCTTGGGTATACTTGCAGGAAGAAGACTGGATAAACCCACGTTAGGCCTCCCCTGGGCACCTCTGGGAGCAGGAGGATGCACAGGCTGGGGACATAATAACCAGGGCCTCTGAGTGGGGCTCTAAGCTTCTCAGCGTAAGCCCAGAAGGAACCTGCAAAGGCAGCTCTGAACTTAGGGGTTTGGTCTGTGAAGAGCTGGCTAGGAATCAGTCTTTATGCAGATTCTTCCTTTTGCCATCCAACTCTTGAGTGATTCTTCCCCTCCCCCTCCCCCTCCCCCTCCCCCTCCCTCCCCTCCCCCTCCCCTCCCCCTCCCCCTCCCCCTCCCCCTCCCCTCCCCCTCTCCCTCCCCCTCCCCCTCCCTCTCCTTCTCCTTCTCCCTCTCCCTCTCCCTCTCTCCCTCCCTCTCCCCATCTCTTTCATTTCTCTCCCCCTTCTTCCAGCATTGGGAGAAGAAAAATTGGACAGTGAGGGTGAGAGAGAACAACGCATCAATCAGTTAGAAAGCTACAGTAGAGAATTAAATGAGCCCCATGCTCTGCCCATTAACAGCATTATATTACTTAGCAAGTCAAGAACTCACGTTTCAGCTAAATAAAGACATGTAAATCATTTAATACACCCATCTTAATTGAGCCACACGCCAGGGGCACCTTTCTAACGGTATTGTGGCACCACTTACCTCATTAGGAGGGAAGAGCAGCTTTTATGACAGGTTTTGGAAATTAAAGTGACAGAGGGATGTCCTTCAGGAGGACTGCTTCCAGGCTGGGTGGGGCTGAGCCGAGAGAGCAGGGGCCAGAAGGGCACACGGCTCGGGACCCATGGCAGGGTGATGACTCCTGTTTGGTCGGATCCCTGGCTTGGGGACAGATCGGGAATCTCTCTCCACCTATTGCTTTTGGTCATGATTATAAACCCCAGTGGCTCTCGTACTTTGTGAGTCTGTGTAAGACCCACTGGGAAGGCTTGTCAGGAATTCTGATTCCAGGGCCCCTCCCTGAGATTCTGCCCCAGGAAGTCTGGCAGGGGCTCCAGCCAAACCAGACTTGTCTGGGGTCCCTGGGCAGCAATCCTGCAGGATGCATGCAGATGCTGTCTATTTTGTAGAAATTGGAGGGAGGCCCCTGGTGACTTCACCCAAAACCCAGCTGAGCGTGCAGGCTTCTCCAGCCCTGGGGCTTTCATCTTTTTTCTGTCTTTTAGGGCCTGATCCTTCAGACAGCACACGGCTGATTTTATCTGCTTCCCTCCGGCCAGTGTGCTTGGGTTGGTTTGTGTGGTGGAGTAGCAGGGGAAACTGGGTTTGACTATTAGCTCTGAGGCTTTCCTGGTGTGTGACATTGGACAGGTCATGGTGCCCTTTGAGCTATGGTTCCCTCAACTCAAAATGGGCACAGTCCTGCGGGAGTTGTAAAGTGCATTGCACATGCTATTGGTCAAGACACACTATCTTTTGGCAACCCAGTGTCCTTCCCTGTAAAGTGAGAAAGTAAAATGAGTATGAATTTGGTGAGTCTAGGTAGCAAGTGGGCTTCTATTTCTGGCAGCTTTTCATGTTTTTTCTTCCCCATAGGAATAAGAGCTTCAACCTCCAGATTTTGTGTAAATGTTGAATTTATAGCAATGGTCTTGTAGAGTTGTTCCAGTTTTCTGGGTTGATGATTAATGTGGTTTTTCTCAGAGTGCACTGTGCCTTCTCAAAGGCTTTTCCTGCTGGTCCTGGGAACTGTGCGATGGTTGAATGTCGTTTCTGCTCTTCTCTCTGTTGTCATGTGGAACAGATGTATTCTGTGTTACCCCAGAGGCAGACGAAGCATCAGCTGACAGACACAGAGGGAGGGAGGTGAAATTGGGTTAAAAAGCTGGAATTTCTTAATCAATAGAAGGACTTCCCTGATCCAAAACCTTGGCTGGCTGTACATTGCACATATTTGTCTGGCTTTCAGCATCCCTATCACCTTGCTTTTGCAGGCTTTGCTAATTCTGTATCTTCTCCCTAAGTAACTTGAATCAGGTGATTTTAGCTCACTTTTGTGATGGTTACTCTTGAATCCACATTTCCAACTCAGATTCTGACAGCCTGCCAAGCATTTTCTGTGAGCAAGCTTGTTAATTCAGAATGTTTTCATGGACACCCAGCGGCTTTCCCTGAACCGCAGTGCTCTTCCCATCTCTCTCATTTCCATGTGCGAAGCATGATCTAGTCTCGGGGAATAAACACTAGATGGGAAGATCCCCAACCTCCTTGTTCTGTCCCCTCATCTTTTACTAGAACCCATTGCTTTAAGATATCTCATAGTTGAATAGTTATATAAGAAATCTTTTCCAGTTCTTATAGTCCAGACGATTTCTTCTTTTTCCAGACCAACAGTGAAAACTCTCTAAGTTGTATAGCTCATGGGTCTACTTAGAGCTCATGTGTAGAGGATCAGCTTGATTAGTAGCACATGTGCAAGCGGGTTGGGAGACAGTGTAAGCCAAATGTAAAGCTACATCATGCGGATGCCAAAGAAGCTCACATACCGTCTGCTTTATTAAGAAGAAAACAGACTCGCCCTAACTGGTTTGGCTCAGTGGATTGAGCATCAGCCTGTGGACTGAGGGGTCCCAGGTTCGATTCCCATCAAGGGCATGTACCTTGGCTGCTGATTGATGTTTCTCTCTCATCGATGTTTCTAACTCTCCATCCCTCTCTCCTCCTCTCCGTTAAAAAAAAAAAATCAATACTATATATATATATATATATATATATATATATATATATATATTTTTTTTTTTAAAGAAGAAGAAAACAGACAGTAGAATGAGCAAAGTTATTGTCCTCATTATTCTTGCGCTGAAGGTGACACTCTTGGAATATTATTTTTCTGATCTGTCAGAGATATTATCTTAAAGTTTCTCATCACTGTTATATTTCTATCAGTTTATCCTGAATTCCCCTAAGTATCTCTTGCTTTATTTTTATTCTATATTATGTGGCAAATAAAGGTTCATGGAAGTTATGTTTTCTTTATGAGTTGTTCATTTTTTTCAATATTTGTTTGTCTAAATTTCACTTATAAGCTTTTTGCTTTAAATTCTACTTGGATAAAAGATATTGTGATCCTAGTTTCTTTATAGAATGTGTGTGTTATTTGTTAGTTTATCTTTCCTTATTTTTATACTTCTCTTTGTTTTAGGTACATATTTTGGAAAAACACAGGTTTCGTTTTTCAAATATGGGAGTTTAAGATATTTATATTTATTATCATAGTTAATATGTTCATTTTTACTTTTGTCAAATTGCTTATGTTTTCTGTCTTTTAATACTTTCTTGCTTTTTATTTAAACAGTTTTACTATGTTGTTTATATTTACTTTGTTCAGTAGTGAATTGGAATGTATAGGTCTTATTTTTAAAGTTTATTTGGATTGCCTTAAAAATTAAAAAATATATATGAATCTATATTTTCCTAATTATTGATTTTAAATGGCACCTATCGACTGTCTATATGTAAGGTTAAGAAATAAACATACTTTATTTTCCTCTTCTCTATTTTTGCCAATTTCTTTGTTTATTTAAACTTGGATTTTAGACTCAGGTATTACTTTTTTCCTCCCAACATTTTGTTTTATGAACATTTTCAGACCCACAGAAAAGTTGGAAGAATTTGACAGTGAATATCCATACAGTCACTATCTGATTTCCACTATTGCATTTTTTTTAACCTGGTTTGTGTTATCAAATATTCATCCTTCTATTCACCCATCCCTCACTTCATATTTTACAAATGCATTTCAAAGTGAATTAAAGATATCAATATACTTCCCCTTAAATACTTCAGCACAAGTATCATTAAGTAGAGTTTAATAATTCCTTGCAAATAATTTCCTTTGAGGTAAAATTTACAATGAAAAAATGCACAAATCTTAAGTATGTATTCATTGAATTTTGACAAATGTACACCAGATGTTTGACATTATTTTATTTCAGTAATTATTGTTTTTTTAAAAAAATATATTTTATTAATTTTGTACAGAGAGGAAGGGAGAGAGATAGAGAGCTAGAAACATCGATGAGAGAGTCATCGATCAGCTGCCTCCTGCACACCCCCTATTGGGGATATGCCCGCAGCCAAGGTACATGCCCTTGACCGGAATCGAACCCGAGTCCCTCAGTCCCCAAGCCGACTCTCTATCCATTGAGCCAAACCGGTCTCGGCTAATTATTGTTTTTATTTAGAAACTATTTGCAATTATGCTTTCAAAATTATTTAGATAACATATTTAATTTATTTTAGTAATCACCATTATTTCCATTTCATACCAGGTAAAAAAAAAACACCCCATTCTTTATTTTTATTTCATCTCTCAGTTGGCTGGAGTATAATTTTAGTACTTTTTTCTCTAAGAATGTAAGTGATATAGTTTAGGCTTCTCTCTATAACTGAAAATTTTCTTTTGTATCCTTCAGACATGCATGAGTTTAGAATTCATATTTGGCAACATTTGGCACTCAAAACTATAGATATTTCTTTGTAATCTGATGTTTAATGTTATAGGACTATCTGAGGCTAGCCTGAATGTGTTTGCTACCTAGATAATTAAAAAAATTCCTTATTGTTTTTGAACTTGAATGTATCTAATAGTCTTTGAGGTAATATTGCCAGTATTCTGTGAGATCTTTTAAATCTGCCAATATACTTTTTTTTTTTGATTGAGTTATGGCAGAGGTTAGTAGAGGTGTCCTCAAACCCACACTTGCCCTATTCTATATAATGAAAGTGTAATATGCTAAGTGTCTGGTCATCCCGTCATCCATTCAACCAATTAAAGCGTAGTATGTTAATGATATTCTAAGGCAGTTCCACTCACAATGTCCTGCACTGACCACCAGGGGAAGACAATCAACTGGTCAACCAGTTGCTATGATTTGCACTGACCACCAGACACTCCAACTGGTGGGTTAGCTTGTTGTTGGGGACTGAGCGAGATGGAGCCCTCCCAGGGTCCCTCCCCAGGTGGCCAAACTCCTGCATCTCTCCCTGGCCCTGATCGTACACTGGTGGGGTCCTCAGCTTGGCCTGCACCTTCTCACAATCTGGGACCCCTCTGGGGATGTTGGAGAGCTGGTTTCAGCCAGATCCCACTCAATGCAGGAGCTACCCCTGGTGGTCAGTGTGGTCCTATAGGGGGAGCACTGCTCAGCCAGAAAGCTGGGTTCACAATTGATGAATGCAGTGGCAGTGGTGGGAGCCTCTCCCACCTCTGTGATAGTGCTAAGGGTGTCCAACTGATGGCTTAGGCTTACTCTCTGTGGGCCTAAGCATCAGTTGGACATACCCCAAGGGCTCCTGGACTGCAAGAGAGCGCAGGCTGGGCTGAGGGGACCCCCCTCCCCCATGCTGAGTGTACAAATTTCGTGCCCCGGGCCTCTAGTTAGTAACATAATTCTTATCCTTGATTTTCACATGGATGATAGCTTTTTGGAATAATAACCTTATTTCCTAGACTCACTTGAAGTCTATTGTTGCAATCCTGTCTCAGGCAGCTGACCCTGATTCTTTACTCCATTCTTTATTTCGATTCATCAGCTCAGGAAAATTTTCTTCTTTTATATTTTTGGCTATTTTGTTTGTTCTATTCTGTTCTCTCTCTCTCTCGCGCCCCCCCCCCCCCCCCCCCAGGAACATCTCTTATCTACAGTCTCTAAATGATCTGTTTGTCAAATCCAACAATTTTCCTCTCATTATTTTCAATGACTTTGTCTTTTCCCTCCTCATTTTTGGCAGTTTTTTAACTTTCTTTCTGTACCACTGATTTTGACTTTCTGGAAGTACCTATTCTTCTCTTTATTTCTTTTAATAAAAAATTTAATTAGCTATAGCTTTTGGAGTTCTCTCTCTCTCTCTCTCTCTCTCTCTCTCTCTCTCTCTCTCTCTCTCTCTCTCTCGGAAATGTTTGTCTCCTCTATACCAGCAACCTTTTCAGTGTTGCCTCTGACCCTAAAAACTTCACAACTGAAAGGGGGCCATGTGCTTGGTGAACTCTTACAGTCTCCTTGCCACTCACTTTCTGTACCCACTGCTGCTCCTCAGGAGGCAGAGCTGTGAGATGATCTTCAGTGTCCTCCTTCATCTGTTCTACCTGTGCCAAATTGGACAGGATAGCACCAAGCCTTCAACCATCTGTAAGGCACACTTTCTTGTACTTGTCCTCCTTTCCACCAAAGCTTTTTTTTTCTTTCTTTTTTTAATTATTTTATTATTCTTGGGGTAATTTCAGAGGGGAATTGGTATAGGAGAATGTTAAATACTTAACTTTAAATAGTGCCTATTTACCTAGGAGTCTATAAAACACTAGAGACCCAATGCACAAAATTCGTGCAAGAGTAGGCCTTCCTTCCCCTGGCTGCTGACACTGGTTTCCCTCTGGCACCCAGGACCCAGGCTACTCTCTGGGCATCTGCAGGCAAACAGGACCTGGGCTTTCCTTGAAGCCTCAGCTTCGTCCAGAAGATTGTCTAGACGGACATCTGGGGGGACGTCTGGTCTAATTACACTTCTATTATTATAGATATCATTTAAGGTTTTTCATATTGTGAGAGTGTATATTATATGTTTAAAGTTTACTAAAAATAACCCAGGTCTTTGTGGGCAGAGGAGTAAGAATATGAGACTCAGAGTCAGAAGACCTACATTTGAGCCCTAACTCACTTACTTATAAACCATGTGATCCTGGTCGTATGCTCTTCACTTTGCTTAATTGTACAATGACAGTAATTGAATTTAATGAGACCAAGTATCCGAAAACACTTTTATGTTTTTAAAAGCTAAAATTACATAAGAAATGGCTGCCATTCTTTGCTATTCTTTCTCTTTTTGCCTTTATAGGCTGGGCCCAGGGTGTGGACAGTATTCAATAAAACTTTGTTGGTCAGTTATTTGAAATGAATGTCCAAAAAATTCTGAAGAATACCTAAGGGGGGAAAAAAAGAGTGACAGAGTAATTTAAAGTACTATTACTGCCTTCTCTGATACTTATGTTTGTAAACTTTCTTTAAACATGTGGTATTAACTGCCTAGAAAGTTCCAGACTTTATTAACCATTTTCACACTTTCTCTGGGATTCCTCCTAATCTATTCCCCTATGCTCAAAATTTATTATAAAAAGTTCTCCTTTTTAAAACTTGATAAAAGAAATGTAATTTTCTACAGGTCAGTGTCACTTTATACTTTCTGGAGGCTGCAAAATATATTTAATTTCAAAGTATTCCTGGAATTCATCCAATAAATTCAGGCAGGGCGGGAGTTGTCAGGGTACAGAGTATGCAAGAGGATCGCACTGTGAGTTGGCAGGTATCATTTATTACAGGCAATCCAGCAGGTGCGTAAATAACTCCTGTGGGGAGTCTTTCCGCTCAGCTTCCCAAAATGGCTCTATTTCAATATCCAGCAGTGATGCTGTATTCTCAGAATTGGATTAGCTAAGCAGTGGGCAAGGTAAAATCCACTAGAGGTATCTAAAGGGAAGGTCTGCTTCTACATCAAAAGCACTAGTATGAAACGGGCTTTTGTTTATGAAAAGTGGTAGGATTCATCAGCTACTTGAAAATGCAATTCTTTGAAGTATAGACATGCATTTCATGGTTGGCTTCCATATATGCAATCTGTGAGCACCTACTAAGCGTAAGAACGGATGCTAGGTACTGTAGAGGATAAAGAGATGAAGAGACCTAGCCTGGCTTTGGAAGTTCATATGTTTGTGGAAAGACAGAGGCATATGTATTATCTCATCACAGGGCAGATTGAGGGATCACAAGTGGAAGCAAAATGCCGTTTCCTTAGAAAGGAAAGCTTGGAGGTATCTACTGGTAGAGGAAGAATTCAAATTGAGCATTCTTGCATTCATCTATAACACAGATAAGTATTGAATGCCAAATTGGTTTCATGCAGAATACCACTAACACTCAGAGGGGGCCAATTTTAGTTGTTTAATTATTTACGGAAGAATAAAATTCAACAGGCAGAAAGAAAAGGGAAGGGAGGGCACTCAAGGAAATGGGAATTGAGTTGAGGCCTCAAGGGTGCATGGCATGCCAGACAAATTGGGCGGAGACAGGTATGGTTCTGACCCAGATGTGTCTGGGAGTGGGGGAGGGTAGGGGCTGCAGTAAAGGAAGGGAGATGGAGCAAAACTGCAGAGGGCTCTGAACACCCAGTAGAAGAGCTTGAATGAAGAACACATTTCAGTCACATCACTGAATCCTCAAGCTTCATTGCTAAGTTTTTCTCAACTTCGTTCCAGTGGTTCTAAAACCTGAGAAGCCCTGGAATCCCCTGGAGGGTGTGCCAAAACACAGATTACGAGGCCACACCCAGTAGGTCTGGGGTGGGGCCTGAGGATGTGCATTTCTAACAAACTCCCAGGTGCTACTGATGCAGCACACTCTGAGGACCTTCCGCTTTGTCTTGCTTTGCTTTGGGGCAGACCCTGTTGGTTGCATCCCCTCTTCCCTGCTGGCAGAGCCCAGAGTTGCTCTGATAGAGTTAAGTCTATACCTCAGTGCCAGAAGATGCTGATGATGGGTCTAAAACAGTCATGGTCATCTCAGTTCCCTTGGCCATTGATTGGTCTGAAGGTGAGTAAGCACTCCATAGTGTTTAAAAAGACCTGAAGGTGAATCATAAGGAGAAGAGTTTAACCTTTGCCCCTTCTTCCTGAATATGTACATATTGTTGGAGCTACAGTAGCCATCTTGTGACCACGAGATGACAAGCATTAAAGAATCAACATGGCAGCCAAAACCAGTTAGGCTCAGTGGTTAGAGAGTCGGCTTGGGGACTGAAAGGTCCCAGGTTTGATTTCGGTCAAGGGCATGTACCTTGGTTGTGGGCACATCCCCAGTGGGGGTCTGTGCAAGAGGCAGCTGATCAATGATTCTCTCTCATCGATGTTTCTAACTCTCTATTTCTCTCTTCCTCTCTGTAAAAAATCAATAAAAATATTTTAGAAAAATAAAATCAACATGGCAAAGATATTAGGGCAGAAATATAGACATAACCTGCTGTTCCCTCCTCCTTACCCAAAGGCATCTCTAAGCTTATGTCCTGGACTTCCTACCTTGACTTGTTCTTATGTGAGAAAAATATACTCCCATCTATTGAAACCATTATAATCCTTTTTTGTTGTTGTTATTTGCATTAACCATGCTCGTAATTGATACAACCTGTTACTGTTCTGTGATGTTGGTAGCGTAGGTAATATAGATTCCATTTCATAGATGAAGACATTGAAGCTCCAGTAAAATGAAGGTGCACAATTTATAACAGTAGGGCTTAGATTCCAGCTCAAGTTTCCTGATTATAAGTCCTTGGCCTTTTCCATTGACCTAGCTCAGCCATTCTGATTATTTCTTCCTACTAATATATATATATATATATATATATATATATATATATATATATATATATATATAAATTTTGCTTTCCCTTCTATTAAGGATAAGTCCTATCCTGAGCTTTACTGGTACTTCTGCTGTCAGTCATCTAACTTTTGATTCTCATTCATTCATAAGTAATTCATTTCACTCATGTTTACATATATTGTTACATAAAACCTTTGGAGACTTTGACACACACACACACACACACACACACACACACGCATTTGTAACAGACAAACTTGCATTTGTTGAGATTTTGTTCCTTAACAGGAAGAAGTAGTCAAATTAGCTTTGCACTTTAACTTATAGACATGGGCTTCAGTTTATACTTCTAAATTTTTGAAGACCCTGAAGCTCTAATTAACTGATACAACCTATTACTGCAAAAATTATGAGGCAATTCTAGAAGTATTCGAGAAAGTGCAATTGGATCCAGACTTCTCTATAAATCCATCCCAGCTCTGACTTGGATATATCTTCTTAGCTCACTCAGCCCATTCATCATACTTGGGCTCTCCCAGCTTTGCTACTTCAAGCTGTCAAGCTTAGTGCAAATTTATTGCAGAGACCAGTTCTTTAATCATACTAACACACCTTTCTCTTCTCCCATTGCCTGGTTCAGACAATGGGCCCATAGCTCTCTGAACCCCTAGGGAAGAGTGAAATTCTGTTTGTTACTAGCTCTTAGATCAGAGTCGGGCATTTATGATGGAACCTAAGTTAATTACATCACAAAAAATATTTAGTATGTAATATATGAAGAAGTGCCATTTATTCACCTCAGTTAAATTACCTTAAATAATTCATTCATTTGATTTGGCAAAGTTTTATTAAATGTTTCATGCTCTACAATGATATCATTACCATACATTTACAGTTACTTATCCATAGTTTATAAAAGCACTTTATAGGATTAGGGGCTGGGAATTGGGTTGGGTTACAATGGAAAGCAAAACCAGTACATATTGATAAAATACACTTATCTCATTGTTTGTATAGGCTAATGTAGTTATGTGTACATGTACATAAGTGGTTTTACTTATTTTTATTACTGTTCTATGTTAATATAGTTATGTTCATATATACACATATGCTATTGCTTGCACTCTATTACTCCTTTCTGGTTAGAGTTTGATACCTTCCCCCATCTCCTTACTTTCTTAGTTTACCATCAGTAAGAAGGTAAGGAAACACTGTGACATGCTGTCCTACTCTCTCTGAGGAAGAACAGGTTAGTAAGTCCCTGTCCTGAGCTTTACTAATATCTCTGCTGTAGCTGCCTGGCTTTCGATTGTCATTATTAATTATTTCAGTAATAATCTCACTCACATTTACTGAGCAGAGTCCATTTAAATCCGGCACTTAGTGTACGTAGGAGTTAATAAGTGCAGGACTGTGTCAGAGGGACCCATCATACAGTAAATGAGATAAAACACGCACAGATAACGGAAGTGCACACACACAGAAAACCCCTGATAGATATTATAGGAAAAGAACTGATGGGAGACCAAAGGTGAGAGACAGGACTTCAGGAAGGAGAATCAAAGAGGCTCATGGTCGGGGTGGTCTGGGCACTGACTGTTCAGGATCCTGCAGGATTTGGGCCCATGGACTGGACCTGAGACAAAATAAAACATGGAGAAAGTCCTTCAGAAGTGTGCCCTGGTGTTCTTAATTTGTCGAAGCCAACCCCTTCTACAGAGTCCTGCTTCCTCTTCAGTTTCCTCTCTGTCTGAGAGGCCAACAAACCCTTCTCTGAGATGGGGATACATTATACGCATCCTCCAAGCCAAGACCTGTTACAACCCTGTGAAAGGACTGCCCGCAAATATTGAGTTTGTCTGGAATACCTGGTGTACCCAACAGCTCAGTTGCAGAGGCTTTGATGATCTTTTGTGCTGAGTTCAGGGTGAAAGGGTTTGCATATTTCCTGGGATGGAGGAAAGCCGAATCAGGGCGCTTGTGGAAAGTGTGCCTGCAGATTCTCAGGGCAGGAAGCATTCGGGTGCATTTGTTTCCTTTTTTTATTTTTTATTTTTAAAAAATATATTTTATTGATATTTTACAGAGAGGAAGAGAGAGGGATAGAGAGAAACATTGATGAGAGAGAATCATCAATTAGCAGCCTCTTACACATCCCCAATGTGCCTGCAACCAAGGTACATGTCCTTGACTGGAATCGAACCTGGGACCTTTCAGTCTGCAAGCTGATGCTCTATCCACTGAGCCAAACCGGTTTCGGCTGCATTTGTTTCTTTTGCAATAGCACACAGGAATGATAGTCATAGGAGAAGGATGGACAGATAGCAGAGGAGTGCTCAGTACTGGAAACCAGCCCCTTGGAGTTATCCAAGTGTGCAGTGTGCTTCCCTCCCAAGTGAGAAGCAGCTGAATTGAATTAAAAAACAGGCTCCCCTTTGCTGCAACCTGGCCTGCCAAATTCTCAGCTGGCGTGAGTTTTTATAGCTCCGTTATAAACCCCCGAAAAGTGAGGCATATAATGGAAACATTGACATAACTTGAACTCCTAGGAGCGGCTTGTGCCACTCTAATTATCCTTACGTTTCATTGGCCCCCTTCTCTCCCTCCCTGGCAGGCCCCGCTGCAGCGGTTCTGCCTCCCCGTCCAGGGGGCTGAGGTTGGAAGCCGGGGTGTGCTGGGGAATAATGAGATAGTGTCTGCTGGTGGGAAGCCCCTTGTTCCATACATACTGGCCCCTCCCTTTTCCCCTTCCTTCCCTTGTTCTCCCCCTGCGCCACCTCCCTTCCCCCCCCCAAAGGCAGAACAGTTCAGTTGGTTGTAAAAATTAATGAGTTCAGATACAGACTTGCCTTATTCCGGTCCAGCTGCGTAACCAGGGCGATTCCGACCAGCATTCTAGACGCTGACATCAGCTCCACACCCCGGTACAATGCTGCTCTGTTTGATCTCAGAAACAGATCAGGCTCCTGGGCTTTATACATCCTGCTTCCTCCCTGCGTAGCCTCATTTTATGACCCACCGGGAGAGCTCATCTCAACTGCTCTCCCCTGGGCAGCCGACACCAGAGGGTCAGGCCCCGCAGCTGACTCCCCTCTACCAGCTGGACACTTTGATCAGCTTCCCTGGTCCTCCTGGAGGATCCCCACCCCTGGGTGTTGACAGCTGGTGGGGGATGAGAGTGATAATGATTTCACCACTTTCCATTTGCTCAGCACCTCACATTCTCATGTCATTGTGGCCACCACCAGCGTGGGAAGTGGAGGCAGGACGCCCATTTCACAGATGAGGAAAGTCGGGGAGAGCTGGGGAGTGGGAAAATCCAGAAGGGATCACGTGGTCCTTGACTTTTAGTCCCGGGCTCATTTCATGGACTCAGGTGTTGATTGGTGAACTCTGCTGGGAGAAAGCTCTGCAAACCCACTTTCTTTTCTTTTTCTTTTTAAATATATTTTATTGATTTTTTTTTTTTTAGAGAGAGGGATAGAGAGTTAGAAACATCAATTAGCTGCCTCTTGCACACCTCCTACTGGAGATGTGCCCACAACCAAGGTACATGCCCTTGACTGGAATCGAACCTGGGACCTTTCAGTCCTTTTTCTTCCTTCCTTCCTTCCTTCCTTCCTTCCTTCCTTCCTTCCTTCCTTCCTTCCTTCCTTCTTTTCTTTCTTTTTTTTTTTTTAAATATATTTTTATAGATTTCAGAGAGGAAGGGAGAGGGAAACAGAAACATCAATGATGCATGCCCTCTACTAGGGATTGAGCCCACATGTGCCCCTGACCAGAATCAAATCTGGGATCCCTCAGTCCTACGGCCAATGCTCTACCCACTGAGCCAAGCCAGCGAGGGCTGCAGACCCACCTTCTGTCTAGATAAAGGAGACAGACCATGGCAAATTCATGGCAGGCCCTTCAGAAGTGTGTCATGGTGTTCTTGATTTGTCACGGCCAACCCCTTCTACAGAATCCTGCTTCCTCTCCAGCTTCCTTTTCACCTTATCTGAGAATATTTTCTTCCCAGGAGGACCGGATAGACCTCTTTCTTAAGATGGTTCCGGAAGCAGCAATGCCAAAGATGGGTTATAAACTGCTGAAACAGTGACAAGACTTTATAAAACATAGAAGCAAACATCCTATTATAGGTAAAGCTTCATTTTGGAGTTTGAAGGGGCCTTACAGGTTACATGTTTTGGGGAAGAGGAGCTGAGCAGGGAGGAGGAGCAGAGAGGTCGGCCTCAGTTTGCGTGGCTGCCACACAAAGTACCGTGAGCTGTGTGACTGAAACAATAGGAACTGATTCTCACAGTTCTGGAGGCTGGAAGGTTGAAATCAAGTGTCAGCAGGGCCGTGTTGTCTTGGAGACTCTGGGTTGACTCCTTCCTTGCCTGGTCCTAGCTTCTGCGGGTGGCCGGCATTCCTTGGCTTGCCCCCCCATCCCCCCACCTCTGCCTCTGTCAACACATGGAGCTCTCCTCTTCTTATTAGAACACCAGTCAAGCTGGATTCAGGTTCACCCTAAGTCAAGTGAGGCAGTGCTAGGAGGAGGGGGGTGTGTGCTCTAGTCCAATGACTAGAGTCCTTACAAGAAGAGATCCTTAACTTTATTACATCTGCAAAGATCTTACTTCCAAATAAGGTCACACTCCCGGGTAACGAAGGGGAGTGACAGGGGGGTTAGGACTCCAGCCAATTACAGTCTTACGATTCCTTTCATGGTTGTCTAACTGCTTGTCTCTCCTCAGAAGTTAGAGAATGGGATTGATTACCAAATACCCATTTACAGTGGTGTTAAGAATCCCTTATATTACTTGGATTTTTACACAAGTGTTTTCATCTAGAGCCTCATCCAATCTGCACAGTGACCCTGCAAATGGCAAAGGGGTACAATTCCCATTTTACAGGTGAAGATGTGCAAATGAGGAGGGGGCATGCTCTTCTTAAAGGCTACCAGCATCATAGGGGTGGCTATGGGAGCCCCTGCACACGATCGGCTCCCACTTGACAAGAATAACTCTCAGAGAGGTTGGCCAAAGACGCCTGCTTGGAAAGCGAGCTGGTGTGCAGGTTCCAGAGCTCACACTCAGTCCATTCCGTCTTGACCCTTGGGGAAGGTGCCACTTCTCTGAAGCCACCTGGAGCTCAGCAGCTGAATCGGGAGCACGATGTTGAGGTCTCACTGTGGGTCTCAGGCTCTACCCTCTGGTCACGCCTCAGCATTATCAGACAGCCCGGCACCCTTGAGAGTGGCTTAAACCCATGTTTGTCATCATCTTCCATTATCTCTTACTATTTTTCTGTGTCCCTTTCTTCTGCAGAATACATAAACTCAGCATGTTTAGCTTTTGAAATAGATTTGCTCAGCAGTCAGTCTCCTGGCTCTTGAGTGACTTAAAAATGTGTTGTCTTGCCAGCCTCTCTGTGCCAGTCACAGTGTTCACCATGGAAAGCAGTAGGCTACCACGAAGACTGATGTTTACACAGGTTTTTTTTTTTTTTGGGTGGGGGTGGGGTGGGGTGGGGGGGATTAAGGCAATTCTGGGACCATACAGATTATAATGTCTCATTGTCCCTGAAGCTACTAAAATATTCCAGAAATGACCATATTTCAGCATCTAAGCTACATATTTTAGATTGGCTTTTGTGCCTGGAAATGACTTCCATAAACAGCCATAAGGTACTGTAATGGTTCTGACATGGAAACAATGTGGTCCCGCAGTCACTAAAGCCCAGCTGAGACTGGATGCCCATTGCTGTTTCTGCCAGGGCTCTGATTTAGGAGATGCTGCACGAGTTCTGTATTTAATATATGTGGCTGGCTGCCCTCAATGGACACAGCCTGATGGTGTTTTCCCCCAAATGACTAGATGGGATACGTTTATGTTATAGATGGATTGTTTAGGTGTACAGACAAGCCTTGCTTTGCATAGTCCAGTCAACGAAAATGCATGCGATTGGAACCGGGCCCTCACTGTGCATGATTCTGTGGTGACTACAAAGTGAGAACACAGGTCTGGTATGTATGATTTCAGTGAGCACAATACTGTGCAAAGCTGCCTTAAAACTTTTTTGGATAGAGAATGTGACTTGAGCAGTTCTCATTCCTTGAAAAAAAAAAAAAAATAGGGTGTGCCTACTGGGTGCAAAGCTCGACTCTGTACGGATAGACAGCAGACACAGCCCCCGTGGTTGAGGAAAATGGTAGGAGAGGTTAGATTATGTACAGACATGACTGAAAGATAACAACAGTTGAAAGTTACAAGTGCTTCAGGAACTCAGAGTGGCATGGTTCTGTTTTACTGGGGACAGGACAATCAGAGAAGGCTTTTGGAGGAGATAACACTTGAATTGAGCCTTGAGGGAGGAGTGGCTTTGGGAAGCACAGAAGAGGAAAATAGAGTTGGACATTCCGGGCTGAGCCAACAACATGAGCAAAAGTACAGGGGAGAGAAGCCCTGAACCGCAGAGCTGGGGATTTGCAAATGATGACTTATCATTGACATTAACCAAGGTGGGAATTTCTGCTTCCAAAGGCCTCACACCCAAGGTGAGTGGTGACAACCAGTCCTGTATTAGGGATCCCATGGCGCTGTCACCTTCATGGCCTTGTTAGATGCCCAGAACGAACCTGTGAAAGACAGAGCCTAAGTGTCCCCATTTGATTGGCGAAGAAGCAGAGAGCTGAAAGGCAGAGACTTGTCCAAGCCTTCACAATAGCAAGTAATAAGCAAGGAGAAGAACATAATGTTCTTGTGTTCAATCCCCTTTTTTCCCTACAGGCCACACTGAGAAGTTGGTGCTCTCACAAATTGTATTTGGGTCCTGACACTCCAAGATTGTGGGTTGGACCCCCAGTCAGAGCACATATAAGAATCAATTCGTGAATCTATAAATAAGTGGAATGACAAATCTCTCTCTCTCTCTCTCTCTCTCTCTCTCTCTCTCTCTCTCTCTTTCTCTCAAATCACTAAAATAAAAAATTAAGAGCTAAAAATTTGTATTTGATCTATGCTAAATTATCTAGCTTCACACAATTTTGTTCATGAAAATACTAATTATTAGTATTATAGCCAATCTCTCCCTATAGTAACACCCATTGAAGGAAGAACAACAACAACAAATCAACGCAGGCACATCTACAGCTTTGAGTTTCCTTTCTCATTTTTTTCTTCTATACTTACTTTTACTTTGAAAATAATTGTTGTTTAGATTTTAGAAAACTGTTCCCCACAAGATCTTTTCAATTGTTAATAATAATAATAATAATAATAATAACAATAACATACCCACTAAGGGGGTTTTTCACTGTGATGCCAAGCTGTCTTCCATTTTGAGTGGGTTTTGCTTTTGTGTAGCCAGTAGCTATTGCAGGCCTGCTGTTCTGGCTCCTCTAGGCAGGGGCTGATGATTCTCCAAAAGAATATCACCTTCCCATCTGAACTCTTCTATCCTCTCACGTTTGCCAGGAACATCACAAAGAAGCCTCTCCATCAATCAGTCTCTGACAGACTGAGAACCAGCAAGATGGGGCTGTCAGGAGGCCCACCCTGGCTAGTCTGAAGGCTTTGACGGAGTAAACACAATCTGAAAGGGCTGGGGAGCTTGAAAGTAAAACTGTAAATGATCCCATCTGTGATTCTTGGCTGATTGCTCCTCTGGGGTGGACCAAAGAGGGGGAAACCAGAAGAGAGGGTCTCTCTTTGCTTTAAACAAAATACCATTACACTTCCAGCATCTTCCTTGCTTGAGGTCTTTTTCAAGTGAAAGTTCATTAGGGAGACACGAAAGCACGTTTTGCTAATATCCATCAAAGAGAGAGGCTCAGTTTCAAAGCACAGAAGAAATACAATAGTGTTGAAGCAAACTGCATGAAAAAGATCTTAGGGTCCGAGAAGCAAGAGAGAGGCAGGGACTGGTGACTTGCATTTTTTTTTTTTTTAAGCCAAATTTTACTTGGGACAAAATAAGCGCGTCCCAGAAAAAATTAGTATCTCCTGGGCTCTCTCCTATTTACACAGGGCAGCCTGAACTAAACATTCTGGGATGTTTGTAAATGTTTGGGTTTCCTTTTCCATATTTTCTCCTGTTGGCACCAAACCTGAAGGGCTCAGAATGCCTCAAACATGGTTCTCACACAGTGATGACTATTATTAACATGTATTGATCTAGAGGATATACAGAAACAGGATTAAGTGCAGATCCGGAGCCCTGGGATTAGGTCTGGCTGGTGAGTAGAATGTAAACAGGGGGACGTCTGAGCGCTGGGGCTCCTTAGAGGTCTGGGCTCAGGAACAGGGTAGCTTTGTGTCTGTTCTCAAGCCAGGGAGTAAGCCAGATATCAGTGAGCATTCGCAGGGCTCCCTGGCTTGGTCACTGATCTGAAGGGGGCCAGGATGTCCCTTCCCGGGCTGTTCAGGTGTTGGGTAGATCCCAGGACGAAAGGCCCCTGTGAGGGAGCAGTCATTTATGTCAAGTAGAGGGATATTTTCTCTGATGTTGAGCTTTCTGCTGAGGACATCCCGCCTGATCTCAGGGAGGCTCCTTTGTGGGGAGGTTTTCCTCTATTTCAGAAGGACTGGTCTCCCTTAGCTGCCCACGTGAAGCAGTAGTTGTTTTTAATGCTTCAATCCTTGTGAGCTGTGAACCTCCCCAAAATACTTTTTATTTTTTATTTTATTTATTTATTTATTTTTTTACAAAATAAAGCCTTGGGTGAACATAAATGAGGAACTTTAACTTCTCAGGAGCAAAATCTACCATCAGAATTCTGGCTGCAGCCCTGGGTTACATTGAACCTGGGTTCCCAGCAGTGAGACTGAGAATGTGGAGTGAGCTATCACCAGCTGGAGATGGATCCAGTCCACCTGGAGTTCCCAGCTTTACAGGTTCTTTGGGGAAGTCTAGATCAGGGCTTCTCAAGCTCGGCACTGTTGATGTTGTCATCAATAGTAGGGACGGGGGGAGGCAGAGCTAGCCCTGGCACTACTGCATCGTGGTTATCAGCACAGGCTTTGGAATCAAAGATGGAGTTTCAGATCCCAGCGTTAGCTGCTCCGTTTTCTCATCTGTAAAATGGGGATAATATCACCCAATGGAGAGAGTAGCTGTGAAGAATAAAGAATAAATGTGGTAATATATGTACATGGTTGCTTAGCACAGTGCCTGGCATATAATAAGTGTTAAATAAGTGGTAGGTTTATTTCCTCCCATTGCGGACTCTTCAGAGAAGTGTGTGGACAGGAACAGAAGTATTTAGGAAGCATCTAGTCTATGGTACACATCCTACGATTACCTCCATGGGTATAGGGAGAATAGGCTCTTGCCTTCTCAGGGATGGTGCCTGAAGGTGATGTTGATGCCTGGCACCAGAAGCTGAGGGTGAAAGAAACAAACACACTTGTTTCTTCTTAGAGCTAATGCAGAGGCTGAAACTGCTATTCTCTAGTGACTTCTTCATTTGTTTTCATGTAAGGGCTGTGACTTGCTTTGGCAGCTGCGATGATACCTTCAAGCTAGGCCTTGGATCTAACTGAGTTGTGTATTCAGGTTTGGTGCTCAGGAGTCAGGCTGCTCCCCATCTCTCTATTCCCGACCACCAACATTTCTTCACAACCCTCATCACTCAGAATTCAGGCTCTCAAAGCCTAGGCAAGAAACCCGGAATTGTTCATTAGGCAACTCAGGTAAAGTGGGATTTGGCAGAAAAGGTAAGTGGGTCAAAGAGACAGGGGTGATAACCATTCATTGATTCATTCAATAACCATTTGTTAAGTACATGCTGCATGCCAGCCACTGCACATGGTGCTGAGGTTACAAAGTGAATAAATCTTAGCCTCTGACATCAAAAGTATGTCTGGGTTTTGTTCTGGGTGTTGGATAAAATTTATAAATACTCAATTCTTCGCATACTTAAGATTTGGGCGGGTATGCTATCCCTCAATAGAAAGGAAAAAAAAAAAAAAAAGGGGAGAATAGTAGCTGACAAAAACATTATTCTAAGTGCTACATGTAGATGTGCCCTGGGTGCAGTGGGAGAGTGAGGGGAAGGTAGGACATGTTACATGTTAGGAAGGCTTCCCGGGGGGCAAATTCATAGAGGAGAGAGAACACATGGTTCCCGTGTGAGGAAACAATGAGCCCTGAGATTGGGCGGAAGACTTTGTGTCTATGATATGGGCTTTATCTTGTGGGTGATGGGGAGCCTGGGTGTGCTCCTGTCCAAGGAGGGGAGTGGTCAGACAGCAACATAGGCAGCAGGGTGGCGGTTGGTTCAAGACCCAGGGTAGTGAGGCCAGTTTTGAAGTCATTTTCCAGATGAGAGATTAAACTAAGGTACGAGTTTTTACACATAGTGTGGACACACACACACAATTTTCCAACAGAAGATTTTTATGCATTTCTCTACAGAAAAGTCCAGTTGAGCTTGGTAGAAATGAAGGCAGAATCATTCAAGAACTCATTACTCCCTTTAATTTTTTTTTTAATTTTTTATTTTTGTGTGTGTGTGTGTATCAGGAGGTTTTGAATGTGAGTTTATGCAGGACATGCCTCTTATGTTGACTGTAGGCAGCACATATTTCACGTCTTGTATTTTTGTTTTGGAGGCATGGGTGTGGAAGTAATTTTTCCTTAGTCTTTTGGGGGCTTATTTGCTGAGTGTGTCTTCTCTGAAATATTTTCTGTTATCTGCTTTACCAGCCAGACTCTAGTCTGGGGAGTGAACAGTCCATATTAGCTCATCTTTTCCACCTTTCGCTAATCACTTCTTTCCTCACATGTTCCAGAAGAAACTCCCAAGCATCAACATTGAAGAGATTTTATCTCCTCTCTAAAACCCCAGCTTGACAGATGTGTTTCTCATGTTCTGTTCCTTTAAAGAAGGAGGCTGAAGGTTCTGCTCATCCATTCCAGAGCTGTGACCTGGTGCCTGCCGCGGGCCAGGCCCTGAGAGGCAATGATGGTGCCCTGGGCTCTGGGTGGGGAGGGTCAGCTTAAGGGTGTGGACTCAGAATATTCTTCAACTCCTACATCCCAGGAGGAGGAGAGAAGGGAAGGTGGGGACAAGTAGTCCTTGTGGTCATCGATCCAAACTCTCATGTTTCAAAGGAACATTGATTTTATTGGTCCCCAAAGGGAGGAGTAAATTCTGAAGCATTAACTGAGCCATGTTGTTCCCCCTGGAGGCTAGGGTTCTAGATCTACATGAGCCCCTTGTGAGGAATGTGGCTTTGGGCGAGTTATCTCACCGCTCACAGACCCTTTTCCTCTTTATAGAAATGGGGCTTATACACTAAGTGGCCAGATTATTATTATCTCTGATAATAATAATCTGGCAACTCAGTGTGTGTGTGTGTGTGTGTGTGTGTGTGTGTGTGTGTGTACTAGAGACCCAATGCACAAAATTTGTACATGGGGGTGTATGTCCCTCAGCCCAGCTTGCATCCTGGTAGGGCAGTTGGACATCCCTCTCACAATCCAGGACTGCTGGCTCCCAACTGCTCACCTGCTTACCTTCCTGATTGCCCCTAAACGCTTCTGCTTGCCAGCCTAATAACCCCTAACCACTCCTCTGCCAGCCTGTTTGCCCCTAACTGCCCTCCCCTACAGCCTGGTCACCCCTCACTGCTCTCCCCTGCAGGCCTGGTCACTACTCACTGCCCTCCCCTGCAGGCCTGGTCCCCCCCAACTGCCTTCCCTGCAGTCCTGGTCAACCCCAACTTTCTTCCTCTACCGGCTTGGTCATCCCTTACTTCCCTCCCCTGCAGGCTTGATCTCCCCCAGCTGCCCTCCTTTGCAGTCCTGGTCCCTCCCAACTGCCCTCCCCTGCTGGCCTGATTGCCCACAACTGTCTTCCCTTGCAGACCTGGTCCTCCCAACTGCCCTCTTCTGCTGGCCATCTTGTGGTAGCCATCTTGTTTCCACATGGGGACAGTCATCTTTGACCACATGAGGGCAGCCATCTTGTGTATTGGAGTGATGGTCAATTTGCATATTATTCTTTTTTAGATAGGATTAGATAGGATAGAGGCCTGGTGCATGGGGGGGGGGGGGGAGATGGTTTGCCCTGAAGGGTATCCCAAATCAGGGTGGGGGTTCCCTTGGGGCATGGGGCAGCCTTGGTGAGAGGCCTGTGGTGGTTGCAGGTCAGTCACACACCCCTGGCAACCCAAGCAGAAGCCCTGGTATCTGGGATTTATTTATCTTCTATAACTGAAAATTTGTAGCCTTAAGCAGAGGCCTGGGCTGGCCAGGGCAGGTAAAAAACTTGGCTTCTACTGAAACCAGTTTGGCTCAGCAGTAGAGTGTCGGTCTGTGGACTGAAGGCTCCCAGGTTCGATTCCGGTCAAGGGCATGTACGTAGGTTGCGGGCACATCCCCGGTAGGGGGTGTGCAAGAGGCAGCTGGTCGATATTTTTCTCTCATCGACGTTTCTAGCTCTCTATCTCTCTCCCTTCTTCTCTGTAAAAAATTAATAAAATATATTTAAAAAATAAATGAATAAAATAAAATAAAAACTTGGCTTCCTCCATTGCCAGGGAAACACAAGCCTCTCTGTGGCCGCAGCCATCTTGGTTGGGTTAATTTGCATACTAACTCCTGATTGGCTGGTGGGCGTGGCTTGTGGGTGTAGCAGAGGTATGGTCAATTTGCACATTACTTTTTTATTAGATAGGTGCATGAATTCGTGCATGGGTGGGGTCCTGCCAGCCTGGTCAGGGTGAAGGAACATGGGCTGTTGGCCAGCCTGCCTGCTGGTTGAACTCCTGGTCAAAGGGACAATTTGCATATTAGCCTTTTATTATATATGATATACACTGAATGGTCAGATTATGCATTCAGAAATCATAATAATCTGGCCACTCAGTGTAGATACTGCCTTTGCCCTTACAGGCTCTATGAGGTTGAAGGAGGAAATGTTTTAGACACTGAAAACTGCATTTTGAAACAAATGGTCTTACATGAGCATTTTCTCCTGAACATTAGCTGAAATACCACTGAAGCAGCCTTGATTATAATAAAGGGTTTGAAGAAACAAGCAGAAAGTATGCAAAATGCTCCTTTACTAAAGCAAGAGAGTATAATAATGTCTTGATTATCCATTACAGGAAGATCTAGTATGGCAAATGCTTCTGTGCTTCCTTTGGCCTCTCTTCCTTTGCAGGGTTTACAAACTGATTTCCACACCAGCCAAGGCAGAAACCCACTAGGCAGTGAGAGCTGAACCCGGCATTTTAGGAGGGAGGCACTGGGCCTCAGTCCCACAACCTGGGTGTAGGTCTCAGCTCTGCCCTTTACTCCCTGTGGGTACTGGGTAGGTCTCTTCCCTTCTGGGCCTCAGTTTGTCTTGCACCTATTGGTTAGAATAGTAATAAGGTCCTTCCCAGCACTTAAAATGGAATCTGTACTATCCCAAAGCCAGAAGTCAGTAATGCCTGGTAGGGACTGAACTACCACATGTCACCGAATGACTAGATTACTGGTGCAGAATCTCCTGCCCACTGGCATCAGTAGTTGGCATCAGTAGTTGACATCGGTGTTCTAAGTCCCTGGCTCTCACATCACACAGCTACATGGGATTGGACGTATTGCAATGGTCGCTTGATGGTCCATCCTGTCCAGGATGCAGGCATGTGCAGGGTGCATGTCGATGTATTTGTCTTTTGTTCCAATTCTGAGAAAGCAACAAAGGAACTGGGAGGGCAGCGGCCATTCTACATGGGCAGGCAGGGCGGAGGGAAGAGGGTCGCTTGTAAAGTAGCTGGTCAATGCTAAGACCTCTGGAGGCATGGGCATTACAGGGTGGGCCAGGTCCCATTTAAGGAAACGCTCACAGCCCTGTTGTTGTTGGCTAATGGCAATCCCCAAACCACAGGCTCCAGAGATAGAAGCCAGCGTTCCAGGAGAAGCCACCCACGGGAGAGGAGAGGACGGAGGGAGAAAGGCTGGCTCAGGGCCCTGTGTGTTTGGGACTGATTGCTTCAAATGGAGGGTTATTGCATCCTCTCCTTCAGAGTTCTTTGGTAAGGCCTCACGCAGAACCCAGACTACATTCACAGCTACTCACGTGGCCAGGGGACTGAGCTGTCCTCCCCAAAGTCAACATCGAGAGAACCAAGGGAGTTGTGGGGTCACTTGGAATTCTTCATGCTGCCCCCCCCCCCCCCCCCAAGCTCAGAGACCAGCTCAGCCCTGAGATGGCTTGGTTTGGATGGCTCTCCAAATCCCTGGTGAGATTGCTATCTTTCAACTAAAGCACAGGATTAGTTTGTTTTTTTTTTGTTTTGTTTTTTTTTTCTTTTCCAAACTTCATTTCAAACAATTACCTTGGCATCTTATTTGTAATATTTCCTTTGGAGGGTTCTTCCATAGTAAAAAAATAAATTCACCATCTCCTGTGAATGACTGGACTGAGAATCAAACCTCAAAGCAGTAAAAGTTCATGAAGATTTGAGTGAGTCCTGAGTGTGGGCTACACTGAAGCCCTCATGTGGACGCAACAGCACAGAGAGACCACCCCAGGAGAATGCAAGGCCGCAGGGCTTTGGCGATTTGCAAGCTCTGAGAGGGTCTACCCTGAAAGACCCCTGTTCAAGCCCTTGCCTTAAGGTCAGGTCATTCTTGCCTCTTCAGTCTTGAGACCCCCTTGAACACACACACACACACACACACACACACACACACACACAGAAAATATACATTTGTAGGTGATATTGCGCCACCGCCCCCCCCCCCCCCCCCCCCCCCAATAACTCACGGCAATTAGGAGTTGAATTCCCCAGCCTGTAGGGCTGGACTTAGAGGCCCGGCAAAGGGACTCTTGAGAGGAAAAAGGAATTCCACACTGGTGAGGTTAGGCTGTGGGCCTTAAAGGCGAGGTGTTTCAGAGAGACTGGCTGCTTTAGAAAGGGAAGGATCCTGGCATTCTCAAGGAGGACCTGGGTGGAGTGAAGAGGCCACGGGCAAAGTTTCAGTAGCCTTGGAGATGGGGATAGCGCTCAGCACAGCGCTGAGCAGTGGGTTTTACCTTCCTCCTGCCCTCTCCCGCCCATAGCCCAGGGCCCTGCAGTGGTGTCATTCTCCACCCCTCTCTGAAAACCGTCCCTCTAGGATGCTACTTCAAAGCCCCCTGGGAAAGCCAAGTTGCCAATTAGGCCTTTTGAGGCAGGTCCTCATTCCTTCCCGACTAATTGAAATGTTACTCCTTTTACTAAACCCAGAAACCACCCAAACACAACGGTCCTCCTCATTTGCATTGTAACAATGTCCCTAATGTGCTTCTGAGAGCTTCAGGTCCAGGCGGACCTTTTCTCCTCTCCCTGTCTGAGCTGAGCGGTCAAAAGCAATTCCGAGGCAACGGCCCTTCATTTCCATTCCTATACAGCTGCTCATTAGCTAAGGTGGAATACATTCCTTTTATTCTGCGTCCATTCTGCAGGATGATAATATCTTTTTTGTCTCAGGCCACTGTTCCCAAACTAGGCCTTAATTGCTGGTAGTAATTGAGTTAATACATATTTACAGCCCAGAAGGTTAAAGAAGGTCTCCCGTAGCTTTATTTGAGGCATTCCATTTAACCTGCCATAAAATCATTAACAAGTGGCTCCATGTTAGTTCTCTCTGTCCTTTATCTGTTCTCTGCCCCTTGGGAAAGCTGGTGAGGGCTGATGGGATTGGTTCTGAGGCTGGACAAACTGGGGAGCTGGGAGCCTCACCTCCTCACCTCCTCTATTGGGAGAGGAGGGCCTCTCCTTTGTGAAAGCAGATAGCCCAAGGCAATCCGGCAATTCTGCGCGGCAATCCCAGGCGCCCAGCCAAGGCGCGAGGGCGGGATGATGAAATCTCATCAAAGCCACGGGGCTGGCCCAGGCTCCTGAATCAGCTCTGACCAGCAACTCCAGCCCAGAGTGGCCCACAGGCTGGGCATCCAGCCAGAGTGTCAGGCCCTGTGACAGCCTGGCCACTGGAACCTGCCCAGGAAGAGGAGCTGAAAACAGGGCAGGAGGAGGAACCAAGAGCCAGGGGCAGTGCCAGGGGCTTTCCAAACTTGACCCTGGGAGGCTTGATAATCTTGCCACATTCTGCCGCTCCCCTTTTCATAACCGGAAAGCTATAGAAGCTCCCTTCTCTGTGGGGCCCCAGGCCTCTGTATCCCATCGGAGGAAAAGGAAATTGGTGGGAATCAACCTGTGTGTCTGACTGCCCTCATAGGGCTGCTGCCAGCTGCCAGAAACTTTTTTCCTTTCTCCCTTGCCTCTCTCCTGGGTCTTTAGCTACTTTTCTTTCTGATCTCTCCTGAAGAAACAGGAATACAAGGAATGGAGCAGGCTGTGGCAGAGGTGGCTGGCTGTTCCCCTGAGTCCATGTTGCCGTGTGTTTCCTGGGTACACATCTAGATGATATTTTCCAGCTCTCTCTGTAGTTAGACTTGGGCCGGGGTGTGACCAGGAGTCACCCCTGTGCTTTTTGCCCTGTCTGGCTGCCAAGAGAGATGACCCTCTGGGCAACTTTTGAGGCCAAATGTTAAAAATGGCAGTGCCTCAGTCTAGCTCAAATATTTAAATGATGGTGGATAGCTGTTCTACCCATCCTGTATACAAGCACAAAGTCAATATCTATGGGTCTTAAACCATTGTGTCCTTGGGGGACTATTTGTTACAGCAGGAATTTGCCACAGTGGCTGCCATGTACAACACCGTGAATTGTGGGGCTGTCTTTGCTGAGAATGCTCGGCCTTTCCTGCTCACCCCTTAAGACTCAACTCTTCTAGACCCTCCGCGGAGCCTTTCCTGGATCAGAGGAAGCACTCACGTAGCCTTGTCCGGTGTTAATTAATGGGCTCCTGTTAAAGCCACCATTGCTTACCTCTAGGCAGATTGAGCCAAGCAGGAATCTGGGACAAGGTTAATTGAATGGGACTGAGAAACTCAGCTTGAAGGCCCAAAGCCTCCAAACCAAAGGCTCTGATTTCATCATTCTTTGTTTCTGCAATCACTGCTCAGGAGCACCGCATGAGGAGAGTAAATACCAAGCTCATTTCTGGGGCGATTCAGCATGTCAGAGATAGATGGGCCCTTAGGGATAATCTGCTCCTCCCCTTCTCCTTATAGACGATGACATGGAGGCTTAAAGTGGAAGAATCAGTACTGGGGCTCCTGATTCAGCCTGATGGGTTTTTTTGTGTGTGTGTGTCTTCCCCTCCCCCCCCACCCCTCCCCCCCGTAATAAATAAGCTACTGCTATAGCCTTTACTATAGTTTAGTTATAGATTCACATATGCTCAAATTTGTAGCTAGTTTTATATTTAAATACAATACAATGCTTACCTGATTAATATATATCTCCAAAATGTCCAATCAAAAAAGGGAATTATTAAATGAATAATTGGATATTGATAGGGTGGAATTTACACAACATTAAAGTTTGTGTTTTTTCCCTTTTGTTTTTATTTATTTTTGTTCTTTTTATTTTTTAAATTTTTTATTGATTAAGGTATTACATATCTGTCCTCATCCCCCTACTAATCCCCCAACCCTTTCCGCCACTCATGCCCTCAGCCCCTGTTGTCTGTGTCCATTGGTTACAGCCTGGTGTTCTTAATTGTCTTGTTTAAACCTGAGGTTAAGAATATGGCCGATGGCAGGTGCTGTGGTCCAGTCTTCCTTTGCATCTCTTGGTATGAACTTAAGAACTATTGATCCTTTTTATCAATAGTTTATCAAGATGTATGTGTCTTCAGTCCACTGTGTTCCAATGTTCTCAAATACTTTCTATAATAACTCCCTTCTTCTTCCTGAACTTCTAACTTCCAAGTTCTGGTACTCACACTTCTGGCATGAACCTGTTGGAAAGTGCCAATACCTCCAAGGTTAACTGTTCAGAGTCAAACTGGATGGGTATGGCCCATTTCAGGAACATGGACCTGTTCTAGAGAGGGATTTCTATCAGGCCAGAAATGCTGCAGCATCGAACCATCCTGGGATTCTTCCTCTTTGGCATGAGAAGCGCCCTCAGGGAGGAATTCCATCCCCGTGTCACGAGAAGGAAACTGAGGCTCAGATTTGGGGATTAGCCCAAAGCCATACAAAATTCCCTCTTCTGAGGCCTTCCCACTGTGATATGACCTATTAAGCGAGAAGTTCTTTTACTTTTACTTTTTTTTTTTAATGTCACAAAAGAAATATTTTGGAATTTAAAACTCAGTCATCCATGATTTCTCTTATTATTTCCCAAAGCACAGACTTATTTTCCAGTGTGAATTTCTTAGAGTCTAAGGAGCCTACTGGTTAAAACTTGAAATCTGACCTAAACTGGAGTTGATCTAAATTTCCAAAATGCAGCCCCATCTTGTCAGCATTTTTCCTGGCTGTTGGAGCTGGTTCCAAACCCACATTTTCTTCTTCCACATCCTTCCTTTTAGGCAGCTGCAGGGGCATCAGAGTCCTGGATGTTTTGCTCCGGAAGGGCTGTTAAGGGCATAGAGTCTATTCCTCTCCAATGTTTCAGGGCCATACGCACATAGCGATCTGGGCAAGCTGGCCCTGTGTCCTGACTCTTCAGCACAAGGTGCTTTGTACTAAACACGTGATAGAGAGTCCAGATTGGTTAGTGTCTCTATAACATAAAGAGGAACACACATTTTTCTTTAAATTGCATAGCCTGGAGTCAGCGGGGCAGTTTTCCTTGGGGAAATATGTCACATACCACCTCGTGTACACCGCATTTACGACATCATTGCTTGTTTGGAATGCTGATGTGTTCCTCTGGGATGGCTCTCTGCACCTGATTCCTCTTTTGCTAGGTCAGGCGTTCTTTCTGAGCTTGGTGGTTTGGGTGTGCCCATGCTGTGGCCTGGTGACTGTCACTCAGACATTGACGATGGAAGAAGGGAGAAAGGGTTTGACAAGGTTAGAGTTGGGAGTGCTTGCCAACAGCCATTCTTCAGCATTTATTGAATACCAAGTACAGTGAAGGGACATTGTTTCATGTATGCATCTTTGTAATTCACTTGGTGCGTTTTCCATTTGGTATCTTTTAATTATGTAAAAGAAAAAACTCCACAATATTTGGACCGCAGAGACCTGGAGAGGAAGAGCTAACATGCTGGGGAGTCTACATACTCTAGGAAATGTGCTTCTCACTTTCACATCCATATGAGAGAACTTCCAATCTCCAACAACACTGTGAGACAAGTGCTCTTAAATGTCGTAGTCAGGAGGGGTGTGCTCAGAGCAGTGACTTACCTAAGATCTCCCAGCGGATGAGTTGAAGAGGCAGAATTTAATGTAGATCTGTCTGAGTCAAAGCCAGCCTTCTTTCTAAACATCACACTGCCCCCTAAGTCCTTAGTACTATTGGCCATCATCCTCCATGTGTAGCATGAAAAAAAAATGAGTCTGTACGTCTCATGAGGGGCATAAAGCACCATAGCGATTTTCCAATCACAAAAATGTGACTAAAGTGTCACCCTGTGTTAAGTAAAATGTCACGCTCCAGGTTTGGTCCCACCCTCCAGTGACCAACCATCAGTTGGGAGTTATGGCCTGTACCTGCACCCCACAAGGGAATGGTGCCAAAAAAGCCCTTGAGTGAGGGCTGGCTTGGGTAAATGAGGAAGCCTGAAGAATCTGAGATGATTGTCAGCACAGACTGCAGACTGTTGCCTTGCCTGCTGGTTTGTTAAAATTGTCGTTGCTGTAAACTGTAGATCTTCTTGTACCCTTTCCCAAAATGTCTTGTGATCTGGAAATAAGAAAACCTAAATTATAGACAAATATGTTGTAGTAATTGCATCTGCTTAGCAAGGATGGGGCTCTCTCCCCATGGCGAATGAAGCTGGAGCTAGGGTAATCAATAGCCAGATCTTCTCACAATGGGCCAAGTGGAAGCCCTCTCCCCTTCATGGTACCTCCAAAGGGAACAGGGGATAAACACCCTTGTAAGACAGTTGGTCTCATTTTGTGGACGTGAATTCAATGGCTCATGTCTCCGTTCTACTCATCCTGGCTCCAGCTTAAGTTTTAAAAACTAATTCTCTCTGCATTAATCTGAAAAGATCCTTCAAACAAAAGCTCAACATCTGAGTCTATTTACTGAGTGTGCAGCTGTGTCAATTGGCCAAGACAAAGAGAGGCTTCCTGGTCAGCCCACAATGGGCTGCAGGTAGTCTTGCAAACAGAGAAACACAAGGCAGGGTCCTTTCATGAGCCAGCAAGCCTTCCTCCAATGGGGAAGAGTGGGAGCTGAGGGGTCAAGAGAAAGGAAGGCTGCCCCACCCCCATCCTCACCACACACAAGTGGGGACTGAAAGATATGATCTGTAAGCCCATCAATTAGGGCTATTAAAAAGGTAATTAGCCCTTTTCCATGGAAACCAAGCAAAGAGATGTGAAAGGGGGGAAATTCATTTCCATGTGGTTACATTTTAATGTGGTCAGTACTTTAGTAATGAAGCGAGATGCTATTGTTGAGAATATCACTTGGTCAGCCTTAGTAGGAAGGTGATATCAAGTCAATTAAAGAGCTATCTTATAATAAAAATTGTTTTTATTTGTGCTTAAAATATTTTTCAGCTAGATTAAATCAAGTGGCCAGATTTGGGAGGCCACGGAGAAGCTGAGTGTCATTTCCTTTCTAGTTTTCTTTTCCTAAAAGAATCGTGGCAGGAAATGAAACCTGAACATGTCAACAAGGACCAATTTGTCTTGGATTCTGATGAGTGTGAAATTCAGAATTAGTGTTTCTGTTCCTTCTCTTTTCAAACACGTGTGGGTATTTTCGTAATAAAGCCCAAAGGAGATAAAACGAACAAAGGGGAGACCATCCTTAAAATGAGAGTTGAAGATATGTATTGAAAGGGGTCTCAAGTGCCTGGTCCTCTGTGCAACACTGGCCCAGTCCACAATGAACGGTCTCACACACATTTATATTGTCTGTGTCTGTGTGCGTGCATGCTTGCAAGTAAGGTATAATTTGTCTTTTTATTTTCCCTCTACATTCTCACTCTCCTTCTTCACTGCCTTTTCCTACTTTAGTGAGGTAAAATGTACATGCATTTAGTGGGGTTCATAGATCTTAAGTGTAAAAATCACATCCTGTTTATCCACATAACAGTCAAGATATATAATATTTCTATTACCTCAGAAGACCCTGCCCCATTTGGGCAATAGCCACCTGCCATACAATCAGTGTTCTGATTTTTGTTACCATAGATGAGTTTTGCCTGTTCCTGAATTCCATGTAAATAATACCTCATATAATTTCTTTTTGCCTGACATCTTTCACTCAAAATTTGAGTTTCATCTGTGATTGAGTGTATCCATTCAATATCTGTTATTTATAATCTGTATTCAATTGTACGACTATGCCACATTGTAATCCATTCTCGTGGTAATGAACAATTGAGTTGTTTCCAGTTTGGGGAAATCATGACTATAGCTATTACAAACATTTCTGTATAAGACTTTTTGTGGGCATGTTTTATTTCTCTTGGGCCATAACTTAGGAATAGAATGGCTGAGTCAAAGGTTAGGTGTATCTTTAAGAAATGAACAAACTATTTTCTAAAGTGGTGGCACAATCTTATACTTCCAAAAATAATGTATGATGAGAGTTTCGGTATTTCTACCTTACAAACATTGAGTATTGTCAGTATTTTTAATTTTAGCCATTCAAATGTGTATGAAATAATTCATTAGGTTTTATTTTGGCCACTCTAGTTTTTTGCATTATATAAATTTCTCTGATGACCAATGATGTTGAACACCTTTTCATGTGATTATTACCAATTTGCATATCTCCTTTTATAAAGTTTCTGTTTGAGCCTTTTCCCCATTATTTATTGGTTTGTCTTCTAATTAATTTGTAGATATTCTTTATATAGTCAGGATAAAAGTCTCTTTTAATATATAGGTATAGCAAATATTTTCTCTTAGTCTATGTCTTTCATTTTCATTTTCTTAATGACATATTTTCAATGAACAAAAGTCTATTGCTTTGAGGAAGTCATTTTTTTGTGTATAGTGTGGAGGAAGGGTTGATGTTTATTTTTCCTATGTATTCATCTAATAGTTCCAGCTCCATTTAATAAAGACTTTTTTTTCCTCTCTATTGAATTGCTTTGATGGTTTTGACATAGATCAATTGACTGTATATGTGTGACTTTATTTCTGAACCCTCTATTCTTTTTTTAAATCTATCTTTATGCCAATATAACATTGTCTTGATTGTTATAGAATTTTAATATGTCTTAAAATCAGATATTGAGGGTTCTCTATCTTGCTCTTCTTCTTAAAGATTATTTTGGCCACTCTAATTTTTTGCATTATATTTTATTTTATTTTAAAAATCTTCATTGTTGAGAATATTACAGATGTCCTCCCACTTCTTCCCCATTTCCCCCCTGCTCCCAGTTCCCATTCCATCCTAGTCCTTTGCATTTTAGAATCAACTTGTCAATCTCTAGAAAAAAATTTTGTGGATATTTTGATTGGGATTATGTTGAATCTGTAGATCAATTTGGGGAGAAGAAGAATTGACATCTTAACAATATTGAGCCTTTCAATTAATGAATTGTACATATATACGTTAATGAATTGTATGTATATATATTTCTTCATGAATATTTTATAATTTTAATATAGTCTTGCAAATCTTTAGTCAAACTTATTCCTAAATGTTATACATATTTTGATGCCAATGCAAATGGCATTTTGAAAATTTTATTTTCTAATTGTTTTTTGTTAGTATATTTGTATATTTGACCTTATAGATTGCTGTGTTGCTAAATTTCCTAATTAGTTGTAATAAATAGCTTTATATATCACTTAAGATTTTCCATATACATATTTATGTCCTATACAAACAAATAAACTTTTACTTCTTTTTTTAAAAAAAAATCTTTATATTTTCTAATTCATCTTATTGCACTGGCTGGGAGCTACAGTAAAATGCTGAATAAAAGTGGTGAGAGCTGACATCATTGCATTGTTCCTAATATTGGGCAGTGTTCAATGATCTACTATTAAGTATGATTTCTCATAGCTGTCTTTTATCCGACATTTTAATTCTTTGTTCAGAGACTTAAGAAATTATAAAATGGGTATTTAATTTTGTCAAATGCCTTTTCTTCATTTTAGAAGTGAACATATAGCATTTTGTTATGATTCTGTTGATTTGGTAAATTAAATTGATTGCTTTATGAATGTCAAATCAACCTTGCATTCCTGGGATAAACCTCACTTGGTCATAATGTATTTATTCTTTTTA
Source organism: Pipistrellus kuhlii (assembly GCF_014108245.1). Classification (NCBI taxonomy): domain Eukaryota; kingdom Metazoa; phylum Chordata; class Mammalia; order Chiroptera; family Vespertilionidae; genus Pipistrellus; species Pipistrellus kuhlii. The sequence continues at coordinate 44,834,190 of NW_023425515.1, read as the reverse complement.
CAAAATGCTGGCTTTGATTTGATAATATATTGATGAGTTCAGAAAAATCACTAGGTGAATCTCACAACATTTGTCTTTCAATGTATTAAACAAACAAACAAACAAACAAGCACATAAACAAAGTTTATAAGCACATAAATCATAGTTTCTAAAAAATCAACTCAGTCTTTAGTAGTTCTTTTTAAAACAGAACTTCCCATACTGTGTTCTGAGGAATGCTAGGGCTATGAGAAGTTCAATGGTAATCTGTGCATAGTGCTCTCTGATCAAATACTTTTGGGAAATATTATGCCTGATTTTTCTTCTTAGAGCAACACAGACACATGAACATATTAAAGATTCTGAGAAGTCCTATTGAAAATTTTTATTGACTCAATGTTTCCCAAACTTAATTGATTGGTGGAACTTCTTTCACCAAATATTCACTAATATTGGAAACATGTGCTCTTTAGGTTCATGGATTATCAGACTTTTTATCTGTTTTCCCAAAGTTTTGGAAAAATACTATTCAGGAGGGGAAAAGAGAGCTTTTAGATTTAGCAAATCCATCAAAATTAATGTTGCTGATATAGTTTTTAAGCTGCTATATATTTTTTGTAGAGCCAGCAATTAAATAGATAATTTAAACCTCTCCAGCAAAGGATGAGTCTGAGTTAAACACTTTAAATACCGTATTTTCCGGCGTATAAGACGACCCCCTAATTTTACAGTTAACACATAGGTTTAGGCCTATATTCGCTGTATAAGACTACCCCCCACTTCTGAGGCAACACCAGTTCTCTTTTTAATAGGCCGCCCCTCTGACTCTGGCTAGTCTGAGCAGGCTTTTTACTAGAACACAGTGTAGCTTCGGGTACAGAACATGTATAATTTGCATACATAAAAAGCCTGCTTGGATTGGCTGAGTTAGAGAGGCGGTCTATTAAAAAAAGAACTGGTGTTGCCTCAGAAGTGGGGGGTAATCTTATACAGCGAATATAGGCCTAAACCTATGTTTTAACTGTAAAATTAGGGGGTCATCTTATAGTCGGAAAATACGATATGCAAACAAGAAGATGCTATAATAAAAGGGACTTTTTCCTTGAAAGCTGGTGGACCCAGATATGAATATTTATATTTTAAAGAAATAGAAATCTGGAGGTATAATGCTAGCCCATAAAACCTTACCTTCAAAAGTATTTTATCTATTTTTTAGATAATAAGTCACATATAAATTTTGTTAGTCATTTATGAAACCCTCTAAAAATATTTTGGAAGCATTTTTCCAACTCAGACACCTTTTAAAATTAAATGACATCACGTCTGCTTGAGCATATCGTTCTATAAGGGAAATTAGGAATGCTTCTCCATCCCTCCCTAAAGCATTCTCCCTAAAAGCAAGCACCTAGAAAATGTGGATAATGAAACCTCCAAGCAGAGCACTGCAGAAGTTATTTATAATAGATTCAAAATCCTCTCTCTGGGGGGATTGCTTTGGGTGTGACAATCCCAGGGGACTTCCGGGTTTCATGAAGGGTGAGTACACTGAGTATGTTCCAGCTGCTGCACAGGCTGAGCGCCTTCACTGTTAGCTTCACATCCGGACTCTCAGGCAGAGGTCAAGTTGATGCATTCTCATTCATTCATTCATTCATTCAATCCATTCAAACTTATTTACTGAGTGCCAATTCTATAGCAGGCACCATACCAGAGGTGTAGGATGCATTGGTGGATGAAACCCAGTCCCTGGCTTCCGGGAGTTGAATCCAGTGGCTCCTAAATGCTTCCTGGCTGCATCAGACTCACTCAGAAAGCTTAACAAACAAATCACATTCCCAGGCTCCACAATTTCAGAGCCTGATTCACCACCAGAAGTGGTGCCCTGGAACCTAGATTAAAAAAAAAAAAAAAAAAAAAAAAATCTCTTCCCAAAAGCTTAGATCAGTTTTGGAAACTCTGGTATAATCCAAATACCTCATTTTACAGACAAAGAAATTGAGGTCCAGAGAGAGAGTGTGTTTTTGTCCTAGTCATAAAGTTTAATGGTGATCGAGCCAGGCTTAGAAACCATATTCTTGTCCTCCCAACTACTGCTCTTTGTCTTCTATCCCACTCCCTTCTCTATTCCATCTTTCCCTCTCTCCTTCTTATCCCCCAACAGAAGAGGCCAAGAGAAGTGTCTTATACTCTAGTAGTAGTTGCTGTTATTATTATCATATAAATAATAGCTATCATTTACTGAATATTTACCTTATGTCAAGCATTGGTCTGAGCACTTTATATATGCTAATTCATTTAATCCTCACACTAACCTTAGAAGATTGGTGTGCTTACTAGTCTAACTTTATAGATGAGAAAGCTGAGGCTGGAGAGGTTAAATAATTTGCCCAAGGTCACCCTGCTGGCAAATGAGGGAGCTGGAGAGTTTAAGATTCTGGATTCACACACGGTTGCCTCCTGCTGACCTGGGCAAGACCCTGATCGTTCTGTTGTTACTGACTTGCATCAACAGGAGCCCTCAGTTCCTGGTCCTGTGCACAACCCAGGGACACCTGCCATATCCACCAACATTCATGTCAGAACTAGACTCATTTGTCACCTGCTACCATAGATTGGCTATCTATTAAAGATTTTTACAGCAATCAATGAAAGCATCTTGTGAGAATCAATTGGCCATATGAAATTTATGATAGTGATGTATGTTTTTATTTTTTGTGTTGCAGATTCTTTATATCAATGAAATTTATAATAGACTTATGTCTATCTATCATCTATCTATTATCTATCTATCTATCTATCCATCTATCTATCATCTATCTGTCTATCTATCTATCTTTTATCCAGAGATCCAATTGTTAAGCATTTACCAGCACACCACTGCTGAGACATTTTATTTTTCTTGCAAATTGACAAGAAGAAGAAATAATTATCTCACATAATAAAAGTAAAATGGTCTCTGGAGAGCAGGACTGACTTGGATTGGGTGCAGAAGGTCTCCTGGGAGCTGATGAAGAGGAGGTCACTAATACAAGTTGAAAGAATAGTAGTTTGTTTCTTAATAAAATAAAATGCACTTTATTCCGGGAGCTCAAAGATTTTAGCAACAATGGCTCAATCAAACAGCTCCACCGGATAATAAGGTTGGATTCTTTGCTCTTATCTCTTCCTGAAGCAGAAGGTCTGAGGTTGGCATCTCCTAAATTCTCCCTCATTCACTACAATCAGCAATAGCAGCCTCCTTGCTGGCCTGCAAACATGCCAAGCACACACTCTGTGGCAGACCTTTGCACATACTATTCCCGCCACCTGGAACTGTCCACCACCTGGAACTGTCCACCCCGGATACTTGCATGAATCACATCCTTACTTCATTTAAATGTCACCTCCATGATCAGCCAATCTAAAACCTCACCTCCTCTTCCTCTCTTCCAGCTCTATCTTTTACCTTGTTTTATTTCCCTCATAGTATCAGTCATTACCTGATGTGTGTTTAGAGGGATAGAAAGTTAGAAACATCAATGAGAGAGAAACATCTATCAGCTGCCTCATGCACACCCCCTACTAGGGATGTGCCCCCAACCAAGGTACATGCCCTTGACCGGAATTGAACCTGGGATCCTTCAGTCCACAGACCAACACTCTATCCACTGAGCCAAACCAGCAAGGGCTATCTGTTTTGTTTTTTAGCCCAGCACTTCAAATAGCACTTGACACAGAGTAGGTGCTCAATAAAGGATAAGTGTATGAGCTTGGCTCAGAATTTTTTTTTTCTTTTTTTTCTTCAAGGATTCTGAATCACCTCCAGCTTTTGATCCACAACCATGGGCCAGAACCACATGGAAATGTGTGAGGCTGACACCTTATCTAAGAGTGGGCAGTGCCCTCCCTGGCTGTTGAAGGTGTTTCCTCAGGAGATGGAGCCCTGCTTTGCCGAGGGCAAACCCAGGTGAAGCCCACTGGGTGGGCATCTTTCATGCTGGTGTGTCGTCCACGCATGTCCCTACCCCACCATGCTGACAAATGGGTGCTATCTGCCGTCTGTGATGTGCTGTCCTTGTTTAACTTTCCGGGATGGATGCCCCATGGCTTTGCTTTTGAATTCCACTTCTTTGACTTGGAGAGGATGATGCAGCAGAAACAACAAAGGCTGTTTAGAATTTAGCCTTCCCAATTGTTCGACCCAGTAAATAGATAAATAACGAGGGGGGAGGGTGAGAGAAAGAAAACGGGGACTCTGGCTGAGCCCTCCAGCTGTGGTTCCCAATGGGCCTGGCGGACGGGGAGCCCAATTACTGTGGGGCCAGTGCACCTGTGAGGAGTTAATGAGCAGCATGCAGAGCAGCTGCTCCCACAGGGGCTCCATTCAGGACCCCACAGAGGCAGCCCCGCCCTCGCTTCTGGCACCTCCTAATGACTGACTAATCTCAGCAGGTTGTATTCCAGGACACTCCACCTCTATTTTAGGAATAAGAGAAGTTATAGGTGGGCTTCCCGATTGGTTTCCAGATATCGACACTGTTGCTGAATGTACCACTAACAAGGCATAAATGAAAGCGAAGGCAGGGGCTGGTGTTTTCAATGGGGTCATATTCCATAGGAAGTCAGCATGAATCTATTGGAAAATCAGAAACTGTTAATGAGCATGACACTCAATTCCCTCACATTGCAGGCAGGGAGACTGAGACCCACAGAGGGCCTCTTTTTTTTTTTTTTTTTTTTTTTTTTTTTTTTAAATATATTTTATTGATTTTTTACAGAGAGGAAGAGAAAGGGATAGAGAGTTAGAAACATCAATGAGAGAGAATCCTTGATCAGCTGCCTCTTGCACAACTCCTACTGGGGATGTGCTCGCAACCAAGGTACATGCCCTTGACCAGAATCGAACCCGGGACCTTTCAGTCCACAGGCCGATGCTCTATCCACTGAGCCAAACCGGTTTCGGCCAGAGGGCCTCTTAAGGGACACTGGGAAGAGAGTGGTTTTTTGGGGCAGGAGGAAACTCTGGCCTGAGGGTCAGTGAGGTGTGGTTACGTGGTTGGATGACTGTGAAGGCTGAGGGACCTGATTCTGGCTCTGCTGTCCCTGACGGCATGGCCTTGGACAATCTACCGAAGCTTCCTGACCTTCCTACTCTTTATCTGTAAGAAGGGAGCGCAGGTAGTGGCCGCTGTCAGGACAGCTGTGAAGTCTAAATGTGTTAAGACACACAATGCGCTTAGGGAAACATCTCGGCCAAGGCAGCTGTAAGCAAGCCTTAGGTTTTGTGATTATTATGGTCTGCTTTTCTAGGCTCCCTGCCATGGTCTCACTCCTAGGTGCTGTTCCTTGAGGTCAGGGTCAGATTCAGTCTGCAGACAGTCTTCCTGAGCACCTGCTACACCCCAGCTTATGTCTGTGGGTACCAGCTTTGTCAATGAGTGAAACACGCCCTCCTGGCTCCTATCGGCTCATTGGTCAGAGCCCCCACTGGGAGTCAGAGACACGATTTATGGAAGCAGGTCTCTCTCAGGCAGCCATGCCATCTCAGCAGGCTGCTTTGTCTCCTGCACCTGGGATCTTCCCTGTCATAAGGAGAGAGTGACCCCTCCCCGGCCTTTTTTTTGGTTCTAACAAAGATCCAATGTGGTATGTGGATGCAGGGGGTCTTTCACTACCGTGAAATGCTTCTGCTAAGGTGAGGCGAGAATGAGACTGAAGGACCTCCACATGCTCTTACCCAGGGTGGACTGCATATGAATAGTGCTAAGAGTGGGCAACAGAGGAGAACAGAGGCAGAAAACCTGGGTTTAAATTCCAGCAAAGTAACCACCTCAAACAGGTTACTTAACTAACATCAGCCATAACTCAGAATCAAGACAGCTACCTTACAGGGTAGTTGTAAGGAGAAAAATGGAATGTTAGCTGTGAGCACGTCACAGCTGTGTCTGGTATATAGTGACCTCTGAAAGAGTTGGCTGGGCTGAGGTGAAGTCACCCTATTCCAGGGCCCAGTGCTTGCCAAGCCCCTCAGAGGATCCTGTTTGCAGAGCCTGTCATATAGGCAACTGATGCATAGAGGAGAATTCTAATTCATCCACTTACCAGGTAGAATTGACTTCTGCTGGGGACTGGAAACTCATGTTTAGCCATCCTTTCTTTGTAGGCAAATTCCCCAAGAAAGCCATCTGAAACCAGCATCTTACCTGGTAAGCAGAGTTCCATGACAAGGGAGACAGTCAGGCAACTGCTTATGTCTGTGGGCACCATGTCAAATGACCTGATGCGTCCAAGTCCATGAGACATGGGCAGAGCTGTCTATAGCCAGAACCTTTCTCCCGCTGTGCAAATAATACTGATTCCAATGGCTGCCCTTTTCCATGATGCTGCCTGCTGAGTTACCACCACTTGTAGAGGGCCGCCTGGGAAGGCACATGGGCATTTCTTTAAATTGTTGTCAGCTGAGTCTGAGACAACCGGCAGAGCCGCATCTTGGATACACATTTCCCCAAGATGGCGAAGAGTGTAATCAGCTTGGCCTTCATGTCAGCCCATGTGTAGGCAGGGGCTGGTCTAGATATGTAAATCCAGTCAAGCACTAGGAATGCTCTAACCTACTCAAGAATGCAAATAAGCTCATTTGATCCTAAGTTTTGGTGATACTTCCTGGTATTTGGGGGTATAAAATAAATGCACTGTGTGGGCTGAGTCATCAGAGAGAATAGCATCCCACCTGGCTCCCAGATTTTAAATTTATTTCTGTGTCTTTCTTTCCCTCTTTCCCTCTTTCCCCCTTTCCCTCTCTCCCTCACTCCCCCCTCCTTCCCTTTGGAAAAGGCAAGGACAGTGCCAAGGACACATCTCAATCATATCTCTCAAATGAATAAAATCCACTTCTCAAGAAAGCATCTCGATGACTTTAGCATCTGTGTTTTCATTGGTTATAGAAGACAGCAGGCTTTGGTTTTCCACAGAGCCCACTGCTCTGGTTTTCCCCACAGAGCCCACTGCTCTCCTGGTCTCCCCAGGGAAAGCTCTGTTCTAATCTCACCATTCCTCAGCCCCGATCCTTAGATGGCTCCCCTTTGCTGTTAAAATCAAGTACAAATTCTCACCTGGTAGTCAAGGCTTCGAGTTTGCAGCTGACCTAGCCCTCCAGACTCAAGCTTCATGTGCTTCACAAGTGCTCTCGGTTGCATTTCAATGACATTGCTCAATGTTTTCCAGACTTTCCACTCAAACCTTCCTGTCTCCATTCCTTTCTTCGCATTGTTCCCTCTGTTTGGGACAACCTCCCCAACAAAACGATGTTCAAGAGGAATCTTGAAAGCTATAAGCGATCCTCAAGTCTGCTGGCATCACTGGGAGCTTTTAAGACCTAGCTTGAACAGCATTTTGTTTTTAAAAGCTCTGACTAGTTGAGGTCCCTTCCTCCTCTTACTCTCTAGCATGTGCATCTATAAACTTTCTTTTTTTTTTGCTCAACTTTTACAATTGTTTCTGTAACCCCTTCCTTCACTCCCACCCCTGTAAGAACAAAAGTTCTTTAAGGATAAGGACATGGTCCTAATTTTATTTCATTTCCAGCTCTGTGCACATGGTGCTGTCTCGGGAAATGAGGGAAATAACAGAACTGAAGAACTGCTGAGTCAAGTCGTGATTCTGTAAACACAGGTGCTACCTCTACAGTTTATGATTCTCATTTCTAATTGTTTCTGGGTTGCATGGATCTTACAAGAGGGATGATTTTTGTTGTCATTCTTAAAAACTGATTTCAGGTATCATTGGCTGGACTGAGAAGTCAGTGCACCTCAGATGACCTTAAACATGTCACCATTCTTGCTGTCGGGATACCTGGAAATTCAAAATGCTATTGCTTGCAAGTAAATATCACCAGGGCCTTTCCTCATACATTGATCATTCAAACAAAAGTCACATGTGGTTTCCTCTCAGATCTCGGAAAGCCAAGCATGAATTTCTCAAAACTGTCCAACCAATCTCTACTTAGGAAAAAAAGATAGAAGCTGGGCCATTTGCTCAATTTGATTAGCTAATATGCATTTTAGAGTGCCTGTACCATTGTTAAAAGGGCTTCCTGTCTGATGGCTCAAGGTTGCATCCTTGAACTTGTGAAATAAACTAGTTCATTAGCATATTTTTGTATCCTCCCACGCCTTTAGGTGTACCCATTTCTAGACATGTTTTTAGGATGCTTATCGGAAGCCTATGTTTAAAGGATATATATATATATATATATATATATATATATATATATATATAATCTTTGCTATGGCATGGAGGCTGAGTCTCTTAACAATGACTTGGAAAAAAAAAGAATAAAATCTATTTTACATCAGCTGAATGTCTCTAATTGGGTCTTAAAGATCAAAGAATTCTGTTCAAGACAGCTGGGTTTTAGGTAGCCCTAAACAATTAACTCAAATTATATCATTTTCCTCCCACTCCTACCCCCAAAGCTTGATTTGCTTATTTAGTAAAGAGGAGGATTATACAAACACCCAGGACTCCATTCCTTTGCTGCCTGGTACAATATGTGAAACTCTGTCCTGGGCCAGTCTATAGCACACTGGCTGGGAAAAATTGGGGTGGGGGGTGTAGTTAAGTCAAGCAGTCTCCTCAGTATGTCTCATCTTTCTTGGGATACAATGCAATTCAGCATAAACACAGTGCTGGGTGACTAGGCAGCAGGAAGCATCCTAGCTTTGGAAACAAGCAATTTCTATCCCTTCTAAACCTCTGAAAATGTGTAGGAGCTACATGAGGTGATCAAAGACCAGAGAAATATGAATAGCTATGGAGGAATCAGTCTCAGAGTGTTAGTGTATGAGTGTGTGTGTGTGTGTGTGTGTGTGTGTGTGTGTAAAGGAGCATGTAGCTGTACTATGAATAGGTTTCATGTTTCTTCTCTTTCCAAATGGTTTGTTAAGGCTGGAATAGCCTTAACAAATGACAAAAGTATGTAATGATTCCAAATGCATTTTCCAAATAAAAAAATTTTAAAAAGTAAAAAATACTGTACATTAAAACTATATCACAAATAGGCTCAGTAAACTTTGATAGAGAACTGCTTAAAATGTTTTCTATTATATTTCATATATAGTACTGTACTTTGGATGTTACAAATTTATCATCCTTGATACTAAATTTTTGACTTGACAATTGTGAAATATGCTAGTAAATGAATGTAAAATCATGTAATTTGAATAAGAAACGGTAATTCATGCTATCTTACAGCTGTTAGGATTCTTAAGGGAAGTCCATTCTGGTATTTTTTGGCCTTTAGAATCGTAACTTGTAAATGCTAGTCTCTTATGTGCCAAAAAGAAAAGGCAAACAGGAGACTGTTGAATGTCTCTCTTTTTCTAAGCATATAAAACACGCTGATGAATTTACCCTCGTATTTTTCACACCCTCCTTTCTGAGAGGGCCGTTGGCTTCTTCATCTACTAGAATCAGTTTCATGTAACACACTCCCCTGGTATTGTGGGTTCTAGAAGTTATCTTCCACACTTGATTTTTTTGTTCATATGCCTGTCAAAAAGGACACTCTAGTGAAATTAAAGTCCTATGAGAAGCCACAAGTCCAATTTCCAATCTCCACCCCCCTACCCCCACGAAGCAGCATTTTGCCTCTGATGATGTTACCATCTCTACAGGATTTTCTGAGACCTCTAGAGCTATGTTTATCAGTTTTCTCTGGAAGCTGCTGACCATCATTTTAGACTCAGAGCTGGAGAATCTCACCCTTTGGCCCTTCAGTCCATGGGCTTAGGCCTCCTCTGTCGATGACCTCCTCCGTCTTTGGGGAGATGGGTTTTAAACCCGAGGAGCCACAGCCCCAGGAAAGGTATTCAGGTGAGACCCAGAGTGTGGATGCAAATGAAAATAAAGAACACGGACTTTCCAGTTCAAATTCTGAGAACACTGAAAATGTTTTAGTTCTCCATCATGTTAAAGGTGAAGCCAGGGCAGCCAGGAAGGGAGGTGACCGTTCAGTCACATGGAAACTTAGTGGCATAGTCTGAGTACCTCGCACTCTGAACTCAGTTGAAGAGTGGCCCCTGGGATCAAAGCTGATCACATCTTAATCATAGAAACATCTCACTTATTCCTTTGCCTTTATAGATTGCTAATGGTAGGTTTCTCTCCCCCCCTTCCCCCCATGGTTTGATTTACAGATTGTGGTTTCCCCCTGCTGCCCTGGCTGGACAGATTCGGCATCTGTGGTCTGGTCTCTAAGATGGGAAGCCGACAAGGCCCTCTGCATCAGATGTAAAAGCAGGAGGTGTACTTACTCATGAACATACTAGTAACATCGTTGCTTCCATCTCTAAGCCTTAGCTGGCACGTTGCTTTGAGATTCTTCGCTAAAATCAAAGCACCACTCTGGTTTGCTTTGCAAGTATCTTGAAAAGGAAAATGTTTGAGCACCCCTCTCCTGGCCCTACCTCCATGTGCTGTGTGTAATGATCCAGGGAGAATCAATTGGACACTGCATTTTAAAGATAAGGATTGGGATTTTACTTCTGGGTAACCTGGTGACCCCAATCAATCTCTGTCTCACAAACCCTCTGAAGATTTGATGCTCCAGTCTGCAATTAAGTCCCAGCCTCCAAGAATGGCAACAGATGTTGCAATCCAAACACCTTTATTAACTATTTATCTTCAGATGTGTATCAAGGATCTCTTGGCCAACAGAAACAGCGGACGGCTCCCTAAATGGAAAAAATCACACTCTTTCATCTTTAAGCTATTTTACCCTGTAATCCCTCTGAGAAGATAAGACAGGATATGTTAAGAAGGTAGCCAACAACATTTAATTGCTTTAAAAATGTGCCCTTTCTAAATGTAGTCACCAATCCAGTGAAAATATTGCCATTACATCGTGTAGCCCAATTATACAAACTATTAGGTGGCATTTAGGGCAAAGAGAAAACATACCCAAAGTGAAGATTTCAATATTTGGTTTATTTTTTTTTCCCCCTCCTTACACCTTAATGATTATACAGGGTGGGGCAAAATGAAGTCTACAGTGGTTTGTATTGGAAAATAATACAATAACTAATAAGTAATAATACAAGAATAAACTGTTTCATCTACTTACAACTGTAGACCTACTTTGCCCCACCCTGTATTTCATTTGCCAGGCTTTGGACCTGTGTGAACCGTGGCTGCAACACCATAGGGATTATCCTTGCCACTCACCTGCTTTACAAGAATGTCATGAGGATTATAAATGACAGTGGAGGACTTTCAACACTAGGACTGAGATGTAAGGCCAACATGTTCTAAGCAGTACTCTGCATCATCCTTTGTATTGGAATTCATCAAGGCTTTGCTCTGTAACCAACTTCTTGCCTAGAGTTTATTGAGGTGATTCCAGAGAGAAAAAACATTCTGTTGTGGACTCAAGAAGGCTTACTCTCTCTGGATTTAACTCCCTGGCTGCACTGGCCAGGTCCCTTTCACACAGGCAGTCCTTCTCTTCAAGGGCAAGGTGAAGCCACAGGGAGGCTAACGTTTAAGCTTCTCATCAGTACGGGCCCTTCCACAGTGTTCTCATTGCCATTTGTCTTTGTAAAATTTGCAGAAATCATATATGTTAACCATCATTGGCTAAGAATGCAATTTCCACTCTGACTCCCCCCTTCTCCCCCATCATATCCCATTGGCTGTTAAGTGACATTAAAGTTGGTCCCAGAACAATTGTGAACTCCAGCCAAGAGGACCTTGAGTCAGGGTTACCTTAATTTGGGATATATTTACGTGACTTGCTGTCTCTCCTGTGTAATGAACTTATTTCCAGCCTTTCTGATGTAAGGGTGACTTTCAGGAATGCACCACCACCTGCCAACTCACCTGCCACCATGACACAGAGCTGCAGACTGAAGGTCCCCATCAAGAGTAAAATTAAACACTGGAGGTCCCTGGGGAGTGGAGGGGAAGCAAGGTTTGCCAGATCTGGAGCTAAAGGCCAGAATGCTTCTAACCACCAGGGTATACAGTTAGTTATAAATGGAGGCTTCCATGTCAATGATGCGGGGTAAAAAGCAAAGCCAGGACTATGCTTAACAAGGCATCACTTGTAATTATAAATACACCATATGGTTTTTCTTTTAAAACGAGGAAATCATGTCAGCAATGATATAGGTGAGAAACACAAAGGCTGAGCTCCTGGAGACAGTGCTGGGCTGTGACTGGGGTGGGGCTTTGGGCTCTGTGCCCTCAGACAAGTTATCACCTCCAGTCTCCAGTGAAAATGGTGACGGTGCCCTCACCTACCTCAGAGAGGACAGCAGTGAGACGACACTCCTATGATTCTTTAAAGGCACATGGTAACGGGCAGCTTCCACTGCCATGAATGCAGTTTTATTAAACACTGAAAGTTCCATAAGGCTGAAGGTAGGGCTGTGAAGGGCAGAAACCAGGAAAGCAGGCGGGAAAGTCTGAGTGAGACCTGGCAATGAGGAGCCTTGGATGCCAGGCTAAGGGACAAAGGGTCAACACAGCTACCCAGAGAGCTTATTGAATATGAAGCTCTCCGAGCAGCTACCCTGGGATGGCATCCAGGGACTGGAGTTTAGCAAGAGTGATCTCCTTAGCTGGTGCTGCTTAAGAAACATTTTTTATTTTTTAAACCGACTCGATTGACTTGATTTTTAACAGACTTTGTTAACTCAATTGCAAAAGCCATAATAATTCTTCTTGCTCCCAGTTCTCCTTTATGCAAAGTCAGCAAAGGCAAAGCTGGAGATGGGGGTGAGGGTGAGGGTAGGAGAAAGCAGGTGGCCCAGGGTTGAAGGACTGCTCTGGGGACCTCTGAGAAGCTAGCCTCTTCCAGGGGAGGCAAAGCAGTGGCCAAGTTTGCATTCTCAACTTGCCTCCTCTTATACCCATAAGTCACCTTGGGCCCTTGGGTAATTCTTGCCTCCTCTCTGAGCTGCAACTTCCTCCTCTTTAAAAAAAAAAAAAAAATGTCTAGAGAGCTGAGTTGGGTAAACTCTAAAGTCCCTTCCAGCTCCAAGTTTATCTGTTTATCAAACAGCCTAATCTTTGCAAAAGCACTTGCGCAGGCTGCAGCCTGGAGACAGTCTTTGCAAACTTTGCTGTCAGACTCAAGGCTTTGGGGTTATGCAAAGGGCACCAAGTACCCCTGCCATCAAGATAAGAGCCTTTCTCCCTGGTGGTGCACAAGCACCTCTTGCAGGCTCGATCCTTTCTGATTTAACCCTTATCTCGCTGCAACATTTGGCAGGGCGGACCTGGAAGCAGCTAGACGCTGTCAGTCATGCAGCCGACTTCCTGGCGATGAAACAATGCTTGCCCCTTCTATGACTGAAGGGAATGAATTGGATTTTGTGCCCTCCGATTGGAAGCCTGGTGATTCTGTGGTGTGGAAGCAAAGAAATGAAGTGCCTTTTATTTTGGATAAACCACTTACGCACTCCCGGCTTTTGCCCGGCTGGTCTCCTGCCTCCTTCACCACTGGCTCAGGCTCAGACACCAGGATGCCTTACCCTGTTGTTTTCCCGGAGGCCTTCCCCCATGACCCAAGGAAAGCATTGGTCTTCCCACAGAACAGCCAGCTTTACCTTCCTTCTCCATAGCTACTTGCTCTCTGGGCTTCTGAGCCTGTGGTCTGGGCTGAGGGCTTTCGGGAGACACTCTCACCCAACCCCAGGCCCCCACTACCATGAAGCAGAGTCTCAGAGGGCCTGGGGATCTGCTGTGAGTCAGAGCCTGAACACACCTTCCAGTTCTTCTGCTTATGATGCACTTTGTCCTCAACAGACTCACCCTCCACATGCCAGTCCAAGGGAGGCTCCCTGAAATCCTACCCCCTTCCCCTTCCCCCGCCCTCCACTGCTGAGGCCCACAGAGGTGGGGCGGGAGGCTGCCTGCCAGAAGTGGCTGAGGAGCTGGGTGGCTGAAAAGCTGGGCAACTTGAGGTAGTCTCATCCAAGTGTCAACGTGCAGTTTCTGTTTGACTGCAGTAAAGCTCTTGTGACAAATATTTATTGAGGCCTCCTTAAGTATGCTCCATAGCATAAAGAGCAGAAAGAAATGTGGGTTGTCCTAGGGCAGTCGAGGGCAACTGTGGTAGACACACAGGCAGACAGCCATGGGTGCCTTCTCTACTGGGAGCCTAGAGGATTGCTTACCAGTGGCCCAAGACTCCCAAGACAAGGTAGTGGGGAGGGGGAGAGGGAGGCAGAGGCCAGCCTGAGGACATTATAAAGCAATGGGCTACTCTTTCTCTGTCCACAGATCAGCTCCTCCAGGGCATAGAATTCTCAGGGGAGTCTGTCCCCTGGGCCCAGGCCTTTGCTTCCAGCTTCCACCATGGACCTTCACATGGCAATGAGTGAGCACTGGCTTGCCCTTTTTGCTGGCCTCATTTCTCTTAAACTATACCAAAGTCTGGGTCCTCTTGACTGACTATTTCTTCTGCTTTGCATATCCCCTGATGATCTGTTTTATTTTTATTTTTTTTTCTCTCAATATCTCCTATTCTCTCTGCACTAAACCCAACCTCTTGCTCCACCTAAAGATTGTCAATGATCTACTGACATGCTTTCTAAAACCAACCTCTAGGTCCTATCCCTCCCTCCCCAGTATCCTGTTGTCCTTTTCTTTAGGTCAAATCAGGCTTTCAGCAGCCCAGCAAACTATTTTCTCCAGAAGCCCACCTGTATACTGACCAGCTGTTGCTTCTTCAGGTCTGACCAGCCCCTGCCTGGGGATGTTCTGGCCATGGCCACAAAGTTTTAGGAAACCCTCAAGACATCCTTTTATCATTGCAACAGCTTCCTAACAGGACTAGGCCTCTAGGCTCACCATCCTCCATTTCATCAACAATGAAGAGGGTTGATGACTAAGGTTGCTTAACCTGGAGAAGGATGATCTTTTGTGGAAGAAGGTGACCAGATGGCTGACGTGCTTCTGGGTGGCTGAGGGGTTGCAGATGTTCTCTAGGACCCCAGTGAGCAGCAGGGAACTAGGGCCGAGGGATGGAAGCACCAGGAGGCCAAGCCTGCCTCCACAGTAGGAAACCATCTTCACAGAGCTCTCCAAAAATGGGAGGTGCCGCCTTGTACCTCAGTAAGTAGTGCATATACCTGACAGGCTCAGTGGACAGTCAATCACTGGAGAGATTGGGAGAATTTTAAAGGCCCTTTTTGACTCGGTTACCTATTGCTACATAATTAACCATCCCACTTAATCACTTAAGACAAGAGGAATTCATTATTTCTCATGATTCTATGGGTTGGCTGACATCGCTGGGCAGTTCTGTTGACCTTGACCTGAGTTAATCATGTGACTGAAGTCATTTGACAGCTCCACAGGATCTGGAGGATCTAAGATGCCTCCCTGACATCCAAGGGCCGCAGTGCTGGCTGTCACCTGGACCTCCTCTCTGTGTCATCTCTTGCCATTCAGTCATCTAGCCCAGGTTTTCTTACACGATGTGGGGAATGTTGCAAGAAAACAGAAGAAGCTACACGCCTGGGAAATAGAGCATATTCTTTATTGCTTCTGCCACATTCTATTGGTTAAAACAAGGCCACCCCAAATTCAAGGAGATGAGAGAATAGACAGCAAAATAGATATTTGATGGAAGGAACTTCAATGTATTTGTGATCATACTTAATCTAACTCATTTCCTGAATTATCTGATTTTGGATATTCTGGGTTATCCCTTAAATTCCATTAGCCCCTGGTAAGGTCATGTGGTACATCTCTATACCTGTGAAGAAGGATTCTCTTTGGACACTGATTGCCTACTAATATCCATCCTAGATTTTTTTTTTGGGGGGGGGGGCACCTACTCCATCTCTACCCAGCCTCATGCTTTAGGGGACACTGACCTAATAGCTGCTTTGCTAAGAGGCTGATGAGCCTAATGGATCACTAACTGGCCTGGGAATCCAGGTCTATACTAGTGAAGACATTGTCCTGCCACAGAGATTGGCCAGGAAAGGCATGTATCTAATGCAGGCCAACAAGATATGGGGGGAGGTTTTCTAGGAACTTCTGGGGAAAATTTCCTCTTTATTAAGAAAGAACCACTGGAAAGGATAGTTTCTCTTCTTCCATTGGAGGCAGGAGTGAGGCCTGGCCACTATCTTGTTACCAAGCTAAGGATGCAGCCATCACAGAAAGGAGGCAAAGCCTAGAGAACTGCAGAGAAAGGTGGGTGGGCATCCAGGTCATCACATACCTGATCCCTGGCCTCTACCTCTGGGCTTGTTTCAGGTCCAAGAGCCAAAACTCCTCTTTATTGGGTAAGCTAGCTTGAGTGGGATTTTCTGTTTCTTGCAGTTGAATATGTAATACTTGTCCCAGGACCTGAAATTGTTACATGACAAATCTAGTCACTATATAGGTAGGTTACAAATCAGACATTAGCTTTTAAAGAGATTAATAGCAAATGTATCTTTATTTTACTTTTCTAGAAAGCGACAAAACAGAAGATTTGTTATGTTGGAATAGAACCAGAAATACCCTTGGGCATCACCTGTTCAACCACCTCTCTCAACGGATAAAGAAACTGAGGCCCAGATATGTCAGCAGAAACAGGACTCAGGTGTCCTGACTGCCAGTCCAACGTGCTCACCATGACTCTCCATGTGCCCACCTGCCCTTCACAACAGTACAGTCACTCATGTGCCCAGAAGCACAGAGAACACCCTGCTATTTATACTTGGTTAACCTCTACACAACTGCTATGGAAATCTGCTTGGCAGTTTCTTAAAAATCAAATATCCCTCTATCTTAGGACCCACCAGTTTTACTCCTGGGCATTTACTCTAAAGGAATGAAAGCATGTCCACACAATGACTCCAGCAGGAATGTTCATAGCAATTTATATTCCTAACAGCTAAAAACTGGCTACATCCCAGATGCCCAATAACAGGCGAACGAATAAACAACACATTATGGTATTGTAGTATATCCATACAATGGAATACTACTCAGAAAGAAGAAGAAAAAAAAAGGAGAATCTCAAAAGCGTACAGAGTGAAGGAAGTGAGCCATCAAAAAGGATCCCTCGTATGATTCTGTTTATAGAAAGTTCTACAACAGCAAATCTAATCTGCTGGATACAGAAATAAGATCAGCAGTTGTGTGTACTAGTGTATATGGAGGGGCATTGACCAGGAAGGGGCATGAGAGAAATGCTGGGGTGATAGAAATGTTCTGTGTCTTGATGGGGGTACAGGGCACATGGGCATATTCATTTGTCAAGCGCAGTGTCCTGGAATCCAGAACCTGGGACCATGGCTCTGTTCTCACTTGTGCTAGTGGCTGGAGTCAGCCAGCCTCCCGAATTCTCTGCCAATGCCTTGCTGCCGAGCTGGGCATGACCACTGCTGCCGTAATAGCAGGTTGGGAGAGCCATTTCCTCTAGGCCCTGCAACCACATCACAGGGCCAGCCATACCCTCTGCCGGCCTCCCCTGCCACTGACTGCCTCATGGAACCCACCAAAGAACCTTCCCTTTCCACACCCTCAGGTACCCTTGGGGAACCTTCCTGAACCCAGGCTGCACTTGACATTACTTGAGCCCGACTGGGTAATTAACTCTGGTTTTCTGACATTCCAGGGCTGCTCAGAATTCTGAGCCATTGCAGCAATTCTTTCTTTAACTTTTTTTTTTTTTTTTAAACTACCATTTGTATTTTCTTCCTATTTCCTGGCTAAGTGTCAAATCAGGATCTCTCCAGATACCAACATCTGGTACTAAATTGCAAGTCTGGATAATCTTCCAAAGCGATGTTTTCTAAAAGCCAGGGAACTTCTTTTGCTCACATTAGTCATCTGTTCAAAACATTCTCTCAGTGACTTCTCTACTAAAATATATCTTTCAACATGTCAAACTCTCTTCTATTTAAGATAGGCCTACCACTGCCTGGAGAACATGGGGTCTGTTGTTTTGTTGTTCTCTCTTTTCTTTTTTGAAAGATCAGTAAATTACAAGAAAAGCCTTCATGAAAAACTATTGACTGGATAAATGAGCTTGGCTTTTCCCTTATGATGATGTTTATATTTTCGCTGCAAAATGAAATCTCTAAGGCCAGACACATGGCACCCAGATGAAGTCTGGTTGTCTGAATCTGGGGCTAGCGGTGGTTTTAGATATTTCACACATGCAGTGCATGTCGCCCAGCTGGGAAGATGTGCCTGGGACGGGGAGGACCCCAACCCCAAGCTTGATTCCTTTTGCTTCTCCTATCATTGTAGAAGCTGCCATTCCTTTTTCTGTAGAACCAGGAGGAGGATGCCGGGGCATGCACCTAGCCTGGAGTGTAAAGGAAAGCATGTACTGGCCCCAGTGTTACCATTAACTCACAGATGGGTCACTTCCCTCCTCTAGGCCTTCTGCCAACTTGGGCCTTAGAACGGATCACCAGGTTTCAACCTCAATGTCTTTTATGGGCCACCTGAAGGGAGGTGGGATGCTGGTGGGAGAAGGGGAAGAAACGTCTCAGGGGGTGGGTTCCTGGCCACCTCTTACTTCTACTTCAACCAGAGTCAGTTCTCTTTGATTTGGTTTATATCTTGGGCTTCCACGTAAACTCGAGCAAAACAGCAACAATACAACTACCACCACCTCCTTTTGGACCATGTCTGGTATTAGATGATCTTAGTGGCCCCCTCCAGGCTGACATGGGAGGATGCCTTGTTCCTTCTTGGAGCTGAGCCATAGGCGATGGCCAGTGACACTCAGAAGGGGCTCCATCACCAACACTCAGACTAGTTATGGAGGAGTCATGTGTTCAGTGCTAATGTGGTATTACTCTCTCTGATAAGTACTCCTTCCTTCCCTCCTTCCTTCCTTCCTTCCTTCCCTCCCTCCCTCCCTCCCTCCCTCCCTCCCTCCCTCCCTCCCTCCCTCCTTCCCTCCTTCCCTCCCTCCCTCCTTCCCTCTCTCCCTCCCTCTCTCCCTCCTTCTTCCTTCCCTCCCTCCTTCCTCCCTCCCTCCCTCCCTCCCTCCCTCCCTCCCTCCCTCCCTCCCTCCTTCCCTCCTTCCCTCCTTCCCTCCTTCCCTCCTTCCCTCCTTCCTCCTTCCTTCCCTCCTTCCTTCCTTCCTTCCTTCCTTCCTTCCTTCCTTCCTTCCTTCCTTCCCCATCTTTCTTCCTGAATACTCCCTGCTGTTTCGCCTGCATGCTATAAGCCTTCCAGCGGCCATAAATCCCCTTCACACTTTGAGCTGTTTCAAAGTGAATTTGGAAGGTGAATATGCCTAGCTTTCTGTCTAGACACAACTTCAGCGTGCAGATGGGGGTTGGGCCAGCCTGGGATTCTCACACGAGCCCCACCAGGGCCCATCTGTGGCTTCATAAATCTACAGGGAACCAGATTCAACTGCCTATGGGAGGGTTTTCAAGCCCCCAAGGCTGCCAGCTGTTCGGAACGGCCTTCTGCCGCAAGGCATGTGAAGTCCTGAATCAGCAAAAATTGGGTACCTTTAGAAGAGACTGGGAGAAATGTGAATTTAAAACACAGCACCAGCCCAGCACAAAACAAATGTTGAACAAAAGGTGAATTCCACGGATAAACAGCTCTAGGTGGCGCTTGACTGAGGGTCTGGTTCCCATTTCGTTATGCCCTTCAGCCAGATGTACCCCTTTATGGATACATCCTGCTGAAGCTGAGATGAAACACAAAACTAGAAAGCTGCAAGGATTGCTGGCAACATGATGTGGCAACGTGCAGGGGCAGAGAAACCTCTGAACGTGGCCTACGTGGGGCTGCGAGTTCCCAGAGAGAGCCGCCGGGACAGGGGCCCCTGTGTACGCTGTCTATGCCTCATGAGATTTCTTTCTTTTTTTTTTTTTTTTTTTAAATGAAAAAAATGGAAGAAGAGGGAGGGTCACCTGATTCTGCACCCTTTATGTGTGTTGGTGTCATTTAAGAGATGGACGTGAAGCTCATTCTGTGTTTCCTCGGTCTGGGAATTCCAGGCTCCGTCTCTCCTGCATCTTCCTTTGTACAAAGTGCTCTCGCAGTTCCTTCAACCATTCACCCAGAGAAATGCACCGAGAGCCTCCCAGGAGCCAAGTATGGGCTGTGTCCTATTTTAGTTAGTGACATCACCCTTTGTGGTGCGCTAGGACAGGGGAGGGGAACCTTTCTTCTGCCAAGGGCCATTTGGGAATGTAAAACATAATTCATGGGCCTTACAAAATTATCAGTGTAAAAATTAGCCTGCTCTGTTTGCTCAAACATTTAATCAACGCACCCCTCATGCCTTGGTGGGGCCAGACCAAGTGATTGCTCGGGCCTCACATGGCCTGCGGGCCAGACATTTGCCACCCCTGCTTGAGGGCAAGGACCATGCTTATTTATATTTGCGTAAGTTCATGGATCGCGTCGTAGAGAGAACTCCAGATGTCGGTTTCCTTGCCCTTGGTCCCAGGATGCCAGCTCTTGTCCGATCCCACACGAACGCTGGAAGGTGACGTGGTGGCCCGGCCGCTTCCCACTCGCAGGCAGAGAGAACAAAGGCCGCCTGCGCCCGAGGTGTTCTCCATCATGTGGAAAACTGTGTCCAATCTCATTGTGGGGAGCAGCAGGTAGCTGTGAAAGGCGGCTCAGGCCCCCATTGTGATGGCCGTGGCTGCAGGTGAAAGGTCACTTCTCAGGCAAGACTCTGACCCTTAACTTTTTTGTTGAGAGTGTCACAAGGTAAATTAATCAGATTTATAGCATTAAGCTCTGCCAATTTCTTTATCCTCTCGGCTCTTTTCCTCCAGCAAAACTCTCTCTCCTAGGGGGGGAAAAAACCCTCCTTTTTGATGAAAGGGGAAAGTGCTTTTTGTTTCTCCCTCACAGTTTTCACTAAAAAAGTGAAGATAGTTAGCCACATATAGATAACGCCCAGAGGCCCGGGCAGCCCCTTCTTCCTGGAAGAGCTGAACACGGTTCTTGCTCGGTGACGTGAACTTTCCTGGCTCTTAGTCAGATGTCCGCTGGCGTGGGGACAATGAGGAGGGCAGGATTTGCTGGTGGTGAGAGGCGTCTTGATTTCTGGGCAGAGCCCTCTCTGTTGACCAGAGCAACTCAGCAAAGCCTATTAGGGATATATCACCGTGAGCTTATGTCTCATCTGGACCCCGCCCGAGGCAGTACTGGTACCGAGCAGTATTTTGCAGTGGCAGGTGGTTTGGAAGTGTACCCTCAGTCCCAAAGCTAGAGGCTTTAAGCAGCCGCCCAGCAGGAGAGGGAGGGAGGCGGCTGCTGCTGCTGCAGGTGCTTTTCAGGCAGCCTTGCAGGAGAGCACCAATTTCCTGCTGCTAGAAATTTGTCTGCAAATTTTTTCTCATTCAGGAGTGACGGGATCCAGGAGACCCTGGCTCAATATGATAACTTGATTAAGGCTTGCACAGGAGACCCAGATGCCTGGGAACTGGCTGGAAGAGAGCGTGCTCCCTCTCTAACCTTTCGCCAAGAGAGAACTGACAGGTTGCAGCTGGTAGATTTCTTCACCCTTAGCTGGAAGGGGCCAGCGTTTTAGACTCAGAGACCTCTGGATACTGCAGTTGTGTTTTTGATACAGCTCCTTTGGAGATAAAGAAAAGTCAGCTGACAAAGCATCCTGTCACCACATTTATCTGCAGCATAACATAAGAATTGGATCATATTGACTCAACCAGTATTTAGTGAGCACCTACTGTGTGCTAAGCCCTGTTTTAGACAATGGAGGCATAGGAGTGAATGCTTTCATGGAGCTTATCGTCTAATTGGGGGAAAGTGACAGTAAATACTTACATAAATTCTCCGAATGGCGGGCTTTAAAATATGATAAACAAACAAACAAACAAACAAAACAGCCGAAGCCTGTTTGGCTCAGTGTTAGAGCGTCGGTCTGCGGACTGAAAGGTCCCAGGTTCGATTCCGGTCAAGGACATGT
Organism: Pipistrellus kuhlii; assembly: GCF_014108245.1. Taxonomy (NCBI): domain Eukaryota; kingdom Metazoa; phylum Chordata; class Mammalia; order Chiroptera; family Vespertilionidae; genus Pipistrellus; species Pipistrellus kuhlii. Next base: position 44,812,295 of record NW_023425515.1, on the reverse strand, counting down.
ACATTGGTTGCGGGCACATCCCCGATACGGGGTGTGCAAGAGGCAGCTGGCCGATGTTTCTCTCTCATCGACGTTTCTAGCTCTCTATCTCTCTCCCTTTCTCTCTGTTAAAAAATCAATAAAATATATTTTAAAAAAATAAATAAAATATGTAAAAAAAACAAACAAACAACCAGGCAGGGTTGGAAGACAAAGAAGGGTGATGGGGGTGGGGTGATACTTTGGATACATAGAGTGGATAGGGACATCCTCTTTGGGAAGATGACATAGGCTAGAGACCTGAATGAAGGGAGAACATAAGCCACATTGATAACTGTGGCAGAGCCTCTGAGGTGGGAGTATGTTTGATATCTTCTCACTTATAAATGCAAAACCCAACCCATTTAATGATTGTCATCATAGTGGCGGGACTTTGGGGACCCTGTTGTTATGAGGATTAAATAAAATAATGCTTATAACACATAGCACAGTGTCTTTGAATAGTAATAAATTAATAAAAGTTTACTACTTTTATAGCTATTGCTTATTAAGCATTTGATAGTCACAATAATCCTATAAGGTGAGTGGGTAAGAGCTATAAGCACCATCCTATGAATGAAGACTCTGACACCCACAGAAGGGAAGTGATTTGCCCAAGGTCACGCTCCACGTTAGCGGCAGGTGGAAACAGCCTGAGCCATAGGGCTGATGCAAAGTCACCCAGGAGAACCGCTGGTCAGTATTAGACTTTGCCTGAGCAGGAAATAAACTTTTATTTCATTAAACCATGGAGATTGTGGGGCTATGTGCTCCAGCAGCTAGCATTACGTCACTTGACTAATACAATGGGCTGTGAGAGGGTAGAGACCAGGACTGAGCCCCTCAAATAGCAGAACGCATGGATTTTGGAGGAGAAACTATGTCACCCAAAGAGAAGGTTGTAGAACATATTATGAAGCCTTGTGTCTTGGGGCTCACTTAGACAAGGTTCTTCACAGTTATTTTGATATTTCGTCGGTGGACATGGCTTTTGAAAAACTGTATCTGTTTCTTAAAATACTGCTAAATCTTATTGTTTAGAAAATGAATGATTATATTTGGGAGTGGATGGGGAGAGCGAGAGCAACCAGAGCTGGAGGAAAGATGAGGTGTAGGATAAATAAATACAACATTGCCATATAGGGTGTCTGCTTCTCTCATAAAACCCACGGATCCTTCAAAGCCCTGTTTGAATGCCACTTCCTCCAGGAAGCCTTGTCCAGCATTTGTGGCCCTGCACTTCCACAAAAGATCCCTGTTGACTGGGAGTCATTTGGCCTCTGTTCTACTTGTACATATATGTACATGCATGAGATTGCGTGCTTCCCAAGGTCAGGCCTGTGACCTCATAGCTCTCAAAAAAATTCAGGGGCAGGATTCCATTTGAAGAGGGATGCAATAAAGCACTTAAAAAAAAAACTTTTTAAAAGGTGATTTTAAATGGTTGGGCAAGTATTCTGAGAACATGTTCTTTATAACATGTTAATACCACTGCTCACAAACATGCAACCTCCATGCACACATCTTGCAGTGGGCCCCTCATTTCTATGGGCAGAAGGATTGTGGTGGTGTATTTTGCTGTTGCCTTTATGTTGATATTCAAACTCCTCTTCCCCCCTCACCCGCATCAATTATTGAATGCCTTTTAAAAGAAAAAAAACTAACCCAGCAGATGTGTGTGAGCTGTTTGATCTTGAGACTGAATAGGAACGAAAGTATCTGAGACTCAGATTATGGTGCAGAGAGGGGGGAAAAATCTGAACAGGAGCTCTGTGAAGGAGAGAGTTTAGCTTTGATCTTCTATTGAATTTTGCTAGTGGGGTGTGTGTTTCTATCTATTTCTATTTATCTTTTTAGCTCTAAAATTCCGTGCCGCCGTGTCTGTCTTTTATAACACCCAGAAGAGTTTCGTCTGGTTCTGTGCCATGCGATTTCAGTCATTGAAGGTAAGAATTTAATTTCTCTGGGAAACGAGGAGAGGACTGTAGCTTAATTTATGGATACCTTTTCCTTTAAGGGATTCTAAAATAATTGGTCCACTTTCTCTCAAGCCAAATGGAAAAGAGGCCTATTAAAAAGCAGAGGCCATGCCTCCCGACGAGGAGGTCTGACTTTATTGCCTAATTCCCAATTTGCACATCTTCTGCACGAAAGAAAGCCCAACCTTGGAAAGTAGTCTGACCTTTGTCATCTAGAAGGAGGGAATTAAAGTACACTTGTTTATAATTAAATCTTATTTCAAAATTCCAAACATAAAAACAAACAAACAAACAAAACACCCCCCAATCATCTTAAAAGTTAAGATAACTTGAGAAATTTTAAAAGGCATCTGTCCTGATAGGCTGATAATATCATATGATGATACTGGTGTGATATACAAAAGGTTTTTAGTTGTCCTCCCACTTTGTGGATTTTTAATGACTTGCTTGGTGTAAGGTATACGCTTATATTCTCACTATTGACTTTTTCTCTTGGTTTGAGAACTGCTGAAATGATTATTATAACTTTCCTTTCCTGACACGCATTCTTCAGTTACTGTATTCATTCATTCAACCAATACTTATTGAGCCTACTATGTGCCAGACGCTTTGCTTACGCACCTCTAGTCTGTGGTAGGTATTAAAAAGACAGATGTTTATTTGCACCTCAAGGCATAAGCCTGCAAGAGTTTCTAAATTAGACACAAAGAATCCTCCTCTGCAGCTATTCTTAGAATTTGTTTTATTTAGCATTTTCCAAGGTTTTTATTCAAAGCCAGCCAAATATAAAGCCCCACGCTAAGCCCTGGCATGCGCAGGCAGATGGGACATGCATGACTGTTTTCAACATGGCTTGGGGGCTGGGGCTGGGGCTGGGGAAGGACAGCAGAAGGACCACTAAGGGAGTGAATAGTTATGGGTGGATGGAGTAGGGGGAACACTCAGAGAAGGGGGATCCCTTTGGCATGGGCTGAGGCGGGACTTGTCAGCATCCAAATAATCAAATTGGAATGTCAGTGCTCTGGTGTGGAAGGAGATGCGATTCCAATGCTGGCTAAGGGTTGTGGTCATTGTTTGGGAATCCTTCCCTGCCAGGCCAGGAGAGGAGGGCACACTCAGGAGAACACCTGTTGCCTAGAATTTAGGCTGTGCTTCTTTGGGTTGTGGATCACAACATTCTAGAAAATTCCAGAGAGACTACCTCACTTCTCGGCTAAATGAAGGCTGTATAAGAGGCAAAAATATGATTGATATTTCCCACTCCACCCCCGAAAAACTTGCTACAGCCTTACATCTTTGCTGTTCTCTTGCACCTTCTCTCCCCCATTCCCTGGAATGATTTCAAAACTCCAAGTATTGGTTCCCATTGGCTTTGTGACAGGGTAGGGCGGTCTTAGGGAATAAATTGTCACCCTAGGTGCAGTGATATTGGTTGGCTCTCATAGACCCCATCTTCCTTTACTTCATTGGGGTCCATGTGTAATAAACATGAAGCCCTTGGATCTGCCTTGTGTAGAATTGAAAACTGTTCACAATTTTTCATAGAGAAATTTTAGAGTTTTGTGGTGTTTTATGCCATTGTTGGTCAAGTGTATTTTAGGGATGTATAATAATTTCTGATGAGCTCCCTTTGGACTTGGCCAGAAGAAAACAAATTAGAATTTAAAATAGCCACATATGGTCCTAATCATTTTGGCTCAGTGGATAGAGCGTTGGTCTGCAGACTGAAGAGTCCCAAGTTCCATTTCCATCAAGGGTATGTATCTTGATTGCAGGCACATCCCCAGTAGGAGGTGTGTAGGAGGCAGTTGATCAAAGTTTCTGTCTCAGCGACGTTTCTAACTCTCTATGCCTCTTCCTTCCTCTGTAAAACATCAATAAAATATATTAAAATAAATAAATAAATAAATAAAATAGCCACATATGTTTTATATTTCTAATCATATATATCTCTGTGAATGTTTAGGTATTAAACAATTATATACAGAATGCCTACTATGTACATCAAGTACCTACTGTGTAAAAAGTAAACAAATACCACAGAAAGATGCAAGTTTTCCCCTATATTTATTTGTACAATAATGTTAATGTATACTATAAATGCTTTATTTTTTATGGCATTGTATAGAAAATTTTGCTAGTAAGTTGAATAGTAATAAAGACTTTGCTAATATAATATTTAGCATAGGCTTGGCAGTTAAACATGTCTGGCTCAAATACTGGTTTTGCTATATATTATCTGTGTGACCATGAGTAAGTCATTTAAACTCCTTCTTATAAAACAGAGATTTTGGGCTGTTTTCTGGATTAAATGAGATATAACATTAAGTGATTACTATTATGCCTTTCACATAGTAGTTGCTCATGAAGTGCTAGTGATTTTTTCACAATTTTTGTAAAATTTTCTAGTGTCTTTAATTGGGTTTCAAAAGCTATGATAGTTTTTATCTTATGATAGAAGTTTATATTGTCAACATTTCTCTTAAAAAATGTCAAGGTCTGTCAGGCCTTACACACTGACAGTGTGGGGATTGTCTCTACAACAGGTAAGGTTGCCTCTTACGGATTCTTGCTGTCACATGGCACACACCTGTAGCCCCAAAGTAACTGAGAGGCCTCCTTTCATGGCCCCTGGCCACCCCAGCCCAGCACCACCCCCTGTCATCCTGAGGGAGTGATGTCCTTTCTTATGGGATGCTCACAATTCAGGTGTGTGTTGGAGAGACCTGCACTCCCAGCAGAGTCTGTATTCTCTGTGGCCATCTCTCACAGACACCTCTCTGAACCTCTGTCTCCCTCCCTCCCTCCTCCCCTCCCCCCCTCTCCCCCCCCTCAGGAGCATGCGGTGCTTCTGCCCCTGCCAGCTTCTCAGAGCTGGGTTTCCTGAAATCATTACTGAACTATACCTAATCATCAGGACGTTGTCTGATTGTTGTCTAACAATCAGAGTGTTTTTCCTAGCTTTTGAACTTGCCCAGCCTCTCTAAGAAAACTTTCACATTTCCTTTCATCTCTCTTAAGATTTACACATCTGGATCGCTCCTACTGAGGTCCAGTTAAACCCAGCCAGCCTGGGGAGGCAGGGCACATCCCCTGTCTTGCCTGTTGGCTCCACCCATTCATGTCTGGGAGTTGCACCTGATTTTGCTGTGAGGAACCATCCAGTACCCACTGTGTGTAGTCTTGGAGGGGCTCTGGGACCATTGGTCAAGCAGTTCTGCTTTCCTTTGGCCAAGGCTTGGCATGTGATTATAACTGAATAGTAATAAAGATTTTGAGAGAAATAACAAATTCCATCCAAAATACCAATTCCCAAGAGAGAATCAGATTCTCTCTTGGGAATTGGTATTTTGGCTAAAAAGCCACTGGAGTCACCTAATCCCTGCAGCAGCTTCTTACTCAGACTGCCCATTGGTTCCTGCTACCAGGGCCTGCCTGGGTTCCTGGTCATTCTGACAGGGAGTTTTCAGATTCTATAAGCGGTCCTGTATCCTCTCTCTCTTGTGTTTAAAATAGTAAGATTTCACTTCTTTTGTTTGCAATCCAAGAATTCTAATTGATATAATAGGTCAGTCCAAATATCTAAAGCTCAATTTATATTATGATTACTCTTAGCTGATCCACAGTGGAATTCTAAAAATCTTCTAAGTTTTGAAACAGAGGATTTGGTAAAGGAAAGGCTTTTTCTTAATCACATGGCTAAAGGTAACTACAGATACTACAAGTAAGCTCAAGAGAGGCTGGTGTATCTAAGCTTGTCTTTAAATCAGTGCTTCTCAAACTTAGTGTGCATGAGAATCACCTGGAGAGCTTATTGTTCAAAATACCAATTCTTTCTTTCTTTCTTTCTTTCTTTCTTTCTTTCTTTCTTTCTTTCTTTCTTTCTTTCTTTCTTTCTTTCTTTCTCTCTCTCTCTCTCTCTCTCTCTCTCTCTCTCTCTCTCTCTCTCTCTCTCTTTCTTTCTTTTTTAAATTCTCACTGAGGATATTTTTTCCCATTGATTTTTTTTAGACAGAATGAAAGGGAGGGAGATGGGAGAGAGAGGGAAACAGGACACATAGATTGGTTGTGAGTTTCATGCCCTTGACCAGGAATCTAACCTGCAACCTTTTGGTCCAAGGGTTGATAGGAAAAACTAACTACTGAGAAAAACTATCCAGGGCCAAAACATCAAGTTTCTTGAGAACTACACTCAGAGATTTTGACTTAGTGGTCTGGAGTGGGATCAGAAACCAGACTTTTGAACAAGCTCCTGGTAACCCTGCTGTTGCTGCTCTAAGGACCACCGTTGGAATAGCAAGTCCTTAAATATAATTTTTTTTTTCCCCCAAGTAAGAGAGACTTTGGAACACGGAAAGATTTCTTCTGGCTTGTTAAAATTGAAAGACGGAAGACAAGATAAAAACTTCCCTTCCAGGTGAACTCTAGAGATGCCTGCTGGTCCCTGACCTCAGTAACAAACTGTGCCCCACTGAGCCTTGAGTGAGAGGAGACAATGGGTTGAAGGGTGTGTTCAAGGGCAGAGTGTCTTCACCAGTCAAGCCTGACACCCCCCTCTCCCCCACCAAGAGCCTCACCCACTGTTGGGAAGAAGGTCCAAAGCTACTTCAGTGGAAATTTAAAAACAGCAACAACAACATACCAATACGTAAGATTCTTGCATAAGATTCAGAGGAAATGCATGACTGCCTCCTGGGACTACTCCGCAGTGACCACAGCTAGAGCCGGACCTGGAGCTGAGCCCGCTCCTCACTGTGTCCTCACAGGCCCCTACCCCCACCTCATACACCCTCCTCACTTTGCTCTTCCAAATCATGTTCTTACCTTCTGCTGAAACCAGCTCTGAGCTTACCTCTCCCCAGGTCCCCTTCCCTGCCCTCATCATTATGCATTATTCCAACATTTGCATACTCAGCTTTAAAATGTTAAAAGTCCTGTTCTGATACTAATAACAGCCACTACTTCTCTGCTCCTTACTGCATTCCTGGAGCATTGTTTATCTCTCCTGTTTAATTCTCCCTACAACCTTATAAGGTAAGTGTTATTACCCTTGTTTATAGATGAGAAACCAAGACAGAGGAGTAGTTTGCTTATGATAAACTACTTGGGAAAAATTAGAGGCAGAAATTAAATACTATTTTGTCTGACTCCAAGACCGATGTCCCAAACCACTCTGCCATGCTAAACTGATACATGCTATATGTATGTGTGTGAACGTGCACGCACGTGCGCGCGCGTGTGTGTGTGTGTGTGTGTGTGTGTTCCTGTACATGTCATGGCATTTTGTTTCCCTTTCTAGTGGAAAACTCATGTAGGCAGGACAAGGTGCTCTGGGAGAATATCCTAATGGTCCTCTTGACCTGGCTTAGATTATATGGAGTGCTTAGAGTCAGGTTTCTTTCTAGGGTAATCATTCAAGAGATTTTGTTTACCACTGATGTATTCTCTGATGGCTGACATTTCTGAACATCAGCAAGAGTAGGCACATTACTGGAAGAGAGAAGCATTTTTTCCTATTTACCAATTGGCTGTGTTTTCCATTCATGTCTATGAGACATATGAAAAGTCTGACTTCCAAAAGGAATAAAGAGTTCATTATTTGTCATCATCCACTGAGAGTCTGTTTTGTGCATACCATGAGGCTGGGTCCTAGAAGGAGCCACAGAGTATCCTGATTTGAGAGGCCTTAGACCTGGGGTATACTGGTATTCAGAGTTGGAGGAGGCAGGGGCCAGGAAGGGAGAGCAGGTAGGGAGGGACCAGGCAGAACCTGGGCTGGAGGAAATGTCCCGATGGTGGTGCTGGTTCCAGGCTGGACTTCATGCTGAACTTAATGGTGTGTGGCAAACACAGGTGCTCATCTCAAAGGGGTATACAGTAGTAAGGGGCTTAAAGTCAGATGAATACCAGCATTGCTAATAGAGGTGCTTGGTGACTGGAGCAGAAGAGCCCAGGCAGTGGTTGAGAAGGCACAGGAAACATTCACTCACTCATTCATTCATTCATGCATTAAAGAAAAATATATTGAGTATAGAACTTGGCACTGATGATATAATTATAAACAAGACAGATAGGCCCCCCTGCCCTCAAGACCTTGTGGTGTTAAATACTAACGGCAAAGGGTGGTTTGATTATAGTTGTGGTCATTGATATTACAGGATGAACAATAGCATTAAAAGAGGACTCATGCTCTGTGGCTTGGCCAGAGTGTAAGTTCTCCAAGCAAAGGGGCAGTAGTTCAAGACCAGGCAACAAGTACAATGGCCTCTGCCTGCAGTTCATTTGGATCAAGTGAGAGAACAACCTGTCTAATTACACAGACAGACCCTGAGAGAGGGTATTGGACTTAGAACCAGAAGAGCTAGTGTCCAGTCCCAGCCATCCTTGTTCCCACAGCAAATTGCCTGAATTTTAAGACATGTAAACTCTCCAAGCCACAGTTTTCTTAATTGTAAATGAGAGAAACATTTACTGTTCTGCTTGCTTTATGGCACATGTGTCAAACACAAGGCCCGCGGGCCAAATCCGTCCCGCTAGGCCTTGCAATGTGGCCCGCACCGCGCTGTCATCACTGCACTCCGCTGCGTTTCCATCACAATGACAGTTTATGACTGTTCAGTAAACCATTCGGCCCGCGATTTAGGCTGGATTTTAGATTTTGGCCCCTTCTCTGATTGAGTTCGACACCCCTACTTTATGGGAGTCATGAGTGAGAATGTGAAAGGCTTTTGCAAACTATGCAAAGCAGATACGCACACACACACACACACACACACACACACACACACACCCTGTGCTCAATGAGCCCAGGATGCTTAGGGCTGAGTGCAGAATTCAGTGCTAATGAAGCATTGAGAGGGTTGGGTCTGGAGAGATTCCCATGAGCAGTCTTCAGAGAGATGAATGTGGCACAGGGAAGAAGGAAGTGGCCTGGTGTGGGCATTCCACAGGGGTGGCATGTGTGAAGGCAGGTCATCAGGAGGGAGGGACTCTGAGGGGGGCCCCGAGGTGTGTTTGGTAAGAGTCAGGAGCCTCAGTAAGGGGCATTCAGAGACTAGAGGAGTTATATGCAATGGAAGGAACAATCTGTGAGAAACCTTGGTCATCTCCCTCGCTGTTTTATGGTCTCAGTTCAGTCCAATGTCACTAAAGCATTTAGGTGACTCATGGATTTCAATTTATCAGAGAGGTTTAATTCTAGCACAAAGAAGGGGGCCTGGCATTTCTATATATAAAATGAAAAGAGACAGGGTTAGGGATATGGTTCACTCTTTGAAGAAAAAAAAAAGTTAGAATCCCTACCTTATACTCAGTAAACGGTGAATTTTAGATAGGTTAAAGACCTACATGAAAAAGGTAAAATGACAAAGCTCCAGAAGGAGCTATAGCAGAAAAGATAAGAGAATATATTTGTGACTTTGGGGTGGAAAGGTCTTTTAAATAAGAGCCCAAGAGCATAAAATGATTTGACTTTGAGTGGTGACACACAATGCAGTATACTGATCATGTAGCATAGAAATGCACACTTAAACCCACATAACCTTATTAACCAATGTCACCCCAATACATTTAATTTTGTAAAAAGCACAAACCTTAGGGCAAAATAATGATGGATTTGGCAAAAGCAATATTAAATTTTTGTGTTCAACAAATTGTACATTAGATAAAGATTAAAGAAGGGTATCAGATGAAGAGAAGATATTTGCAATGCCTTAAACTAATGGGGTAAAAGAATATATAAGGAGCTCCTGAAGACCAACAAGGGAAAGATAGGAAACCCAATGAAAAATAGTCTATATGTAGGCAAGTTACATGGGAAAGTTTAAGTACACAAATGACACCTGACCTCACTAGTAATCAAAGAAATGCAAAACAAAATTATATAACTGTATCTGTACTCACTAAATTTGCAAAACTTAGGTGATCAGATCCTAAATACTGAGGGAGACACTAGGAAATAGGCACCCACAAGCATTGCAAGTGTAGCCCTTCAAAAGAGCAGCCCGATGGGCAGCAGGCACCTGACTGACGAAAGCCTGTGATGTCTGACCAGCTCTCACCCCAGGGATAAATGCCATAGAAACACTCCTGTGTCAGAGCTGTGTTGTTTGCAGCAGCAGGGCGTTGGTGATGATCTCAGACACTGTCTCTAGAGGAATGGATAAATAAAATAAGATGAATGCATACTGTGGAATATTATACAATAATCAGAAACAGTGAGCTAGAACTAAAACACCAACATGATTAGATCTAACCAAAATGGTTTTGAGTGGAAAAAAACACCGCAGAATAAAATATATAACATAACAACATTTATATAAATTAAAACCACAACAGAAAAAATTATATTTTACAAGGATTTATTCATATCCAAAGACATATAACAAGCATACTCTAAGTAGCAGCAAGAAATGGTGGCAATGTATAACCAGTGTCCAATGTATTAATCAGCAAAACATAAACAGCTCTAGATATTTTAAACAGGAAGGTTTTACTATGCAGTGGTCGGCAAAATCATTAGTCAACAGAACCAGAAACCAATAGTACGACAATTGAAATTTCTTTTGAGAGCCAAATTTTTTAAACTGAAACTTCTTCTAATGCCACTTCTTCAAAATAGACTTGCCCAGGCCGTGGTATTTTGTGGAAGAGCCACACTCAAGGGGCCAAAGAGCCACATGTGGCTCCCAAGCTGCAGTTTGCCGACCACAGCTATAAGGAATTGATTACAGGGGGATTGAAAGGCTGAGAGATGAGAAAGAGGACACTGAGAACACGGAAGTATTGTAACTACAGAGAAAAATTACCACATTTAAGCCTGGTGAACAGAAGGGAAGGGACAGTGTGCTGAGATCTATGGGTTCAAAGGAAGGAACCCCATGGTTGGTGTGCAAGCCTGATGCTCAGAACTCTGGGATAGGAACATAACAGTGCTGATGGTTGGTGCCAAGAGTGCTGAAGGAAGTGGAGCCATGGCCCTCCTTTGTTGCTGAGGGATGCTGACAGAAAGTGAGAAAAAAGAGAGCACCTCCATTCATCCTGCCTTCCTACCTCCAATCTGCATGTCCCATTGACAGAACCTGCCAAGAAGCCAACTTTCAAAGAAGTCTGGGAAATGAATGTAAGCCCCATTATTACAGGGGAAAATGTAAAATTATGAGCTTGGGCTCAGAGATAATTATAAATAGACCATGCTTTATTAAAAATAATAAAACAACAGCTTTGTCTTGGACTGCTGGTGATGGTGCACCTGTGAATTAAGGAATATGATAAACTCAAATTTATAACTAAGTCCAAAAATAAATAAATAGAAAGTAAGGGCTCAGGACAAAGAGTCATGTGACATGGGGGAAGTTTATGGTCTGACTCACCATGTCACCTTGGCCAAATCACTTAAACACAGGAGTCTCAGATTATTCACCCTTGCTAAATCATAGATCTACCTGTAAAAGATAAAGCTATAAAACTTTTAGAAGTAAGCCACAGAATAAAATCATAGTGATCTTGAATTTGGCAAAGATTTTAAAAGTCTGATATATAAAGCATGAACTGTAAAATTTTTTTAAAAAACACACACAAAGAAACAATAAATTGGACCTCACCAAAATAAACAGATTTACTGTTCCAAAAAACAGTTACAAAATTGAAAATGCAAGCTTATCTAGACATTAGTCAGATAAAGAACTTTATGTTTAGAATATATTTTTAAAAAATTCTATAACTCAATGATAAAAAGACAAAGAATACAATTTAAAAATGGGTAAAAGAGCTGAATAGACATTTTACCAAAGAAGATATATGGAAGGCAAGTAAGAACATGAAAAAATGATCAACATCACTAGTTATTAGTTATTAGTAAAATGCAAACTTAAACCACAATGAAATACTTTTAGTTTCCCACTAGAATGGCTAAAATTAACGATCGGTGAAACCAAATTATGGCAAAGATGTGAAGCAATTAATTAAAACTCTCAAATTCTGCTGGTAGGAATGCAAAATGGTAGGGCTACTTTGGAAAACAATTTCATCATTTATTTTAAAAAGTGAATACTTTTAAAAGTACATACTTTTCATGTGATCTAGTCATTCCCCTCCTAGGTATATACTAAGAGAAATAAAAATATATATTCATAAAAACACTTGTGCAAGAAGGTTCATAGAAGCTTTATTTGTAGCTGCCAAGAACTGAAAACAACTCAAATGTCCACCAATAAAATGACTGAATAAAAAATTGTGGTACAGCAATGCATTGTAATGCAATACTATTGATATATGGGGGAAAAATATGAACTATTGATATTATAACCATGTGTATGAATCTCAAAATATTTGTCCTGAATAAAGAAGCCAGACAAAAGAAAGTACCTACTGCATGATTCCATTTATATGAAATTCCAGAACATGCAAACTAGTCTATGGTGATCGGAATCATCCATTGCCCACAATTCCCATGGCGAGGTGGAGGGGATTGGGCTGGGAGCAGAGAGAGGCAGCCATTACACAGGGGCACTGGGAAACTTGTGGGAGTAGTGGATATGTTCATAATCTTTATTTTGGTGGAAGATTTCTCATGTGTACACATATGTCACAACTCATACAATTTTATACTTTAAATATGTGCACTTTATGCAACTTATTGTATGTCAATTATACCACAATAAATTAAAAACAAGTCTGTCTGGCGTGGCTCAATTGGTTGAGCTTCCTGCTGTGCACCAAAGGGTTGCTGGTTCGATTCCTGGTCAGGGCACAGGGAGCATAAGGAAGACAACCAATTGATGTCTGTCTCTCTCTCTCTCTCTCTCTCTCTCTCTTTCTTTCTTCTCTCTCATTCTCCCTCTTCTTTCCTCTCTCTAAGCATGTCTTTAGGTGAGGATTAAAAAACAAACAAAACAAGCCGGGACCAGTTTGGCTCAGTGGATAGAGCCTCGGCCTGCGGACTGAAAGGTCCCGGGTTTGATTCCAGGCAAGGGCATGTACTTTGGTTGCAGGCACATCTCCAGTGGGGGGTGTGCAAGAGGCAGCTGATCGATGATTCTCTCTCATCGATGTTTCTAACTCTCTATCCCTCTCTCTTCCTCTCTGTGAAAAATCAATAAAATATATTTTAAAAAAATAAAAAACAAACAAAACAAAAACAAAAACCCTTCAAAGTAAGGAATCAAGTGACATAGTCCTACTTCCACTTCTAGCCTCTAAGGCTCATTTAGGCTTCATCCATTTGGAGGAGTGAGTCTCCGCTCCGGATGCACTTTGGGAGCTTTGAAAAACACAGATGCCTGAGCCCACCTTTGGAACTCTGGTTGAGTTGGTATGGTGGTATAGCCTGGTCTCAGCATTTACTGAGTCCCCCCTCCCCCAGCAGCACCCCCTCCCAGGTTATGTGCAGGCAGAGCTGAGAACCACTGACAGAGAATTCTGTTCTGAAAAAATCACTACAGTATTTTATGAGCATTTACAAATGAGTCACTGAGAGACAATCAGGAGGTGCTGAGCAGGTGCCTATGGGCTTGTCCCAGGTAGGGTTCTGCAGAAGCAGATGAATCAGGAAGTATAACTATCCACATTCCATAAGAGGCAAGAAATGAGCAAGCCACACTTTGAAGGCTGATTTGGTGTATTGAGAAAAAACAAGGTTGGGATTAAGTAATAAGACAAGACACAGATAGATCTTGAATTCCAGGTGTGGTTCTTCCTACTCCTAGGAGCCAAATCTTATAAACGGAGACTACTCCCTCTGTAGAGAACTTCTTGGATTTCAATCTCAGGCAATTCAGTGGAAAGAAAAGTAATACAAAGTTCTCTAAGCAGGAATCTTTCCATTCCCATGTAAATTTCTGTCAAAAAGAAAATACTGGACTTGAGTAACTAGTTAGACTCTTAAGCTTTGTCATTCTAAATCTCTTATGGAACAACGTGGGAGAAACAATAAATAGGCCAATCTGGTTTTCTTTCCCTAAAACATATTTTCTCCATATCATTTCATGAAATTGGTAGGAAAATGGCTGTCATGTGATATAGATCACATGAACTATAAAAATCTATCAAAACAAAAATTTTTTTTTTTTTTTTTTTAAAAAGGAGAAAAGATAAAAATGTCCCGGAGGGAGCAGGAGTCTGTTACATGGAGATGGTTGTGTGATGCTAAGGTGTGATTGGGCTCTGAAAGTCCCAGTGCATGGCGTGTGTTACTCTTTGCACATCACTCCTCTGGCAACCTCGCTTGCTCACAGAGTTGAGAACTGAGAAGAAGAATAACACCGATAACACTAGCTAAGCTATGCTGAGTGCTTTACCATGTTCCAGGCGCTCACTCTTCTGTGAACTTTGCCTGCATTGAGATTTTTAATCTTCACAAGAGCTCTGTGAGCTAGACCTTATTTTCATCCTCCCCTTGCTAAGGACCAGGAAGCTGAGATGAGGAGAAGTTCAAATATTCACCTGAGATCACACAACCAATAAACGGCTGCTCTGGATCCAGGCTAGTCTGGTTCAGGGCCTGAGCTCTTCACATTCCACCCTTATCCAGGAAGAAGGGAGAGAAGGCAGAAACAATCAGTAAGTGTTTATTAAGTGCCAACTACTTTACAAGTGATTATTTCATTTAACCCCCACAACACACCCGTAGCCCCATGGTATAGCCAAGGAAATGAGGAAACACAGACTCAGAGTTTAATGACTTGCTTATAAGAGGTAGAGCTGGGATCCCACCTTAATTTGCCTGACCGTAACCCTGTGCTTTTTTCACTAAGCCATGAAATTTCAGATAGCGTCCATGCATGAAAGCACACTGAAGAGAGAGAGTCTCTTGCTTAGAGCTTCATCCTTAACTTTGTATGCTTTTAACAAGCTTGATTACCTGGTTTCCTTGTTAAAACCAGAAAGTATGTGAGAAGAGGAGGTGGGTACATGGACTGCAAAGAAAATTAGGTTAATAGAGAAATAAATGTCCAAGAAGGAAAAAAAAAAAATCATTAAATAAGCAGTCTTTTAGCTATTTCTCTGAGATTTCTTTGAACAGAAGTTTCACATTAAAAGCTTTATCTTTTATTTAAAGGAGTCAAAGAGAAGAGACCAGATGAGTTTGTCAGCTAAATTTTGTCAACTTTCAAAAGCTAGTATACAAATAATAGTTAAATTTAGAACCCAAATCAAGCCCAACCAAGAATTCCTTTTTAAAAACACAGTTTCATTTGTCTCTAAAGAATACTTTGCTATTTACTCTTAACAATATAAAGTCAATGAAATGCTGATTCCGAAATCATTAAATGCACATCCGAAGGTGTGCTGAGCTCAGACACGAGCTGCAGATGCAGGGAAGGTCCTGTGCCCGGGCATGTCCTCCTTCCCGCCTGCCCATGAGCTCTTCTTCAGGCCCGCGGGCAAGCAGTCAGCCCTATTTCCTTTGCCCCCACCTGCCACCCCGCAGTTCTCACACTTCAGAGGGCCTCAGAGCGAGGAGAGCTTGTTGAAACGCAGATTGCTGGGCTTTACCACTGGAATTTCTGATTCAAGACTCTGGGCTGGGCCTCAGGATTTGTATTTTCGACACGTTCCCAGCGGATGCTGATGGTGATGCCGCTGGTTCCATGACTACACCTTGAGGATCACAGCCCCAGGGAAAATAGATCTCTCCTCTGGGCTGCCTGAGCTGTTCAGTTGTTTTATTCTGATTTCCACCAAGCAGATCATGTCTGTGTCTTCTCAGGAGTCTGTGAGCTCCCTGAAGGAAGGCGCTGATTTTGCAAGCCTGGGCGAAGGGTGATAATAGCAGGGAGCTGAGGGGCTCCTGGAAGAGCAAGCCTGCTGAGCAGAGAGGACCCAAGGCTGAATAGTCTGTCAGTAACACAGCTTTGGTCTCTGAGAACGCCATCCCAAACCCCAGAATGTGTGGCCTCCCAGGCCGGTAGAAAGTTAGGAGTTATAATTAAACACAAAAAGCTAGTTTAATGGCAGAAAGGGAACTCTCTGGGACCCCATAACAGTGCATGGTAGGTGTTTTTTCCACCCCCCACAAACCACCCTCTCGGTGCCCCACCACTCCAGGCCATCACAGGCAACATCTGAGTGAGATGCCAGTGCCCAGCAGAGCGGACATTGTCCAGGGCTGTGCTGCCCAACACAGTAGCCATTGGCCACATGTAAATTAATTAGAATCACAGAAAAATGAAAATTTAGTTCATCAGTCATGCTAGCCACGTTTCAAATGCTCAGTAGCCACAGGTGGATAAATAGCCACCCTACTGGAGAGCACAGATATAGATGAAGCAAGTCTGTTACTGAAGAAAGTGCCATTGGCTAGTACTATTGTTAGAACTTGGGTAAGACGGAGCAGGGGTAAGATGGCACTGGGGCAGGGCAATATCATGTGTTTGTGTCCCTTTGTCCTACATGCCACTATTGCCCAAGAATCTGCAAAGATTTGCAGTATCCCCCACCACCAGTGCCTGAAAACAGTACTCCGCATGTCTCTCCCTCCCCCCCTCCCCCCCACTTTCCTACACTCCTGGGGCGAGGACTTCAATGTTTAGTGTGGGGATGGCACCCTGGGACAGAGGGCCGCTGGCACTGAGAGTGGTATTGTCTTTGAGCAGAGGTAAAGTCCCTCCCTGGACTCTAACAGGGCCTAAGGGCCCTTCCCACGAGGCAGAGACTGTTTGACATGCTTGGGCTATGTTGGGTCATGCTCTTGCCAATGGCAGCAGTTTTAGCAAGTGCCTTGCCCGGCTTCTTCTGCAGCAGGGACTTTCCCTCCACATGCTCATAAATGAGGTGAGCTCTTTCCACTGCCATCACTCCTCTATCAAAGCCAGCCTACTCTGTATTGGAATTCAGGAATTTAAAAGAATAGCTAAGCCGAGACCGGTTTGGCTCAGTGGATAGAGCGTTGGCCTGAGGACTGGAAGGTCCCGGGTTCGATTCCGGTCAAGGGCATGTACGTTGGTTGTGGGCACATCCCTGGTAGAGGGTGTGCAGGAGACAACTGGTTGATGTTTCTCTCTCATCGACATTTCTAGCTCTCTATCACTCTCCCTTCCTCTCTGTGAAAAATCAATAATAAATAAATAAATAAATAAATGAATATCTAAGTCTGACTGGCATAGCTCAGTGCTTGAGTGTAGACCAATGAACTGGAGGTCATGGTTCAAATCCCTGTCAGAGCACATGCCCAGGTTTCGGGCTTGATCCCCAGTGTTAGTGTGCAGAATACAGCTGATTAATGATTCTTCTCATCACTGATTTTTCTATCTCTCTCTCCCTCTCCCTTCCTCGCTGAAATCAATAAATAACATATTGAAAAATAAAAGGATAGCTAATGGAAAAGAGAGTTGGATTATCCAGGCTGATGACAGCATCTTCCAGACCTAGCCTGGTCCCTTCTGTATATTTTAGTAATGGGGTTTCCCAGTCTTCCCTGGAGACATTGCCATGGCCTAATAAATCTCTCTCCAGACCCGATTTCCTGATCAAGGGTAGCTTAAATGTTCCTTTATCTAATTCTTCTTTAATTCCTCACAAAATAGGAAAACA
Organism: Pipistrellus kuhlii; assembly: GCF_014108245.1. Classification (NCBI taxonomy): domain Eukaryota; kingdom Metazoa; phylum Chordata; class Mammalia; order Chiroptera; family Vespertilionidae; genus Pipistrellus; species Pipistrellus kuhlii. The sequence continues at coordinate 44,794,767 of NW_023425515.1, read as the reverse complement.
GACTCTAATTGTCTCCAGTCTGGCTAAAGGCTCAGGTAGGTGGGAGGGAAAAGCACCCAGGCTATCTTTCAGGTGGCACACGGGACTTGAACTTTAGCAGAAGGGTCCTTATCTGTCTCTTTCATCAATCACTGCAATTCCTCTGCCTTCAGTGTGGCAGGGTATCAGTCAATGGCTGGGTGACAAGACTGGAACCCCGCTGTGCATTGAGCACACTTAGAACAGAATGCTCAGCCAGATCACTGAAGAGGGTCCAGTGTGGGGTTTCAAAATGTGCAGAGTGTGTGGCGATGGGCAACCAGAAATCTGTTCCTGTGAAGACCTAGGAGCCTCCTGGGAGACATTTATTTCAGGAGGATGGAAATCAGGGCACTGCAAGCTTGATCTTGTGGGTGCAAAGTCTAAGCTGGAAGGGGGAGGGAAGCCCACATGCATGATGGTATTTGTCACCCAGATTTGTCTCTAAACCAATGAGGAGGACAACATAGCCAGGCCTGCACTAGGTACCCTCTGGGAAAGCTGTTTGACTTTCAGCTGTGAAGCACTGAGCACAAGTAGCACTTCTTCCGAAGAGTGATAAAGCAGGGTAGTGAGCAGAGCTGTTCTCTCTCACTTCCCACAGAACCCACATGTTCTGGTGCTTTAAGAGCTCCAGGCCAGATGGCACAGAAATGGGGCAGGAAGCAGCAGAGCCCTGGGGGCCCCAAGGAAGACCTCTTAACCTGAGAGCTCAACAACCCCAAGGGATGTTGGGTTCCTACAAAGCTAAGGGATGAGAACAAAGAAGCCTGGGGTACAGTAACAGGCCAAGAAAATTAGCTCTTCTTCCCTTCCCTTCCAGAAAATTCTGTTTAGGAGCTATTATGTGAGATGAAGCAATGTAGGTCTCTGCCCCTGAGTGGTGAGTGCCTATGGTGGCCCAAAGCAGGAGGGGGGAGCCAACTGGGGTGAGGAAGAGTTTCACATGGGGGGGTGACTTACTGAGAGGTTAAGGACCATGTGGAATGAAGGGGTGTCCACATTGGAAGGTGGCCCTATGTGTGATGAGTAGGGTAACTTAAACAAGGTGAGAAGAGAGACCCTCAGGGAGGTGTCCTGGCACTGGACTCAGACCCAAAGTGGAGTGAGAAGTGAGTCTTCATAGGAGAGTTTCAGAATCTGAGTGGGGTGAGGAGGATGTAGGATGGTGGTCCAGGTCAGGATGCTGGTGTCCTTCCAGAGGGCAACCCGGCATGGATGCCTGCCCTGAGCAGGGTGAGGAAGGAGATTGTGTGCCCTCAAAGGTCACTGTGGGTTTCATTCTTTTTTGTATACAGGGCCTAGAAGAGTGTAAGGTGATTCTTAGGTGCCCAAGTACAATAACGGTGATGTTAGGTGGGTAGTGAAATAAACTAAGAAGACCTGAAGACCTGGTGTCTGGGTCCAGTCTTTACTGCTTATTCCTGTACTGATGTGGCTTTGTCTCTGACAAGGGGACCCTGTGTATAAAAACACTGAAAAGCCAAAGTGCTGTCGGTGTTTGAAGGATCCAAACTGTTCCATCTAAAGGGAAGGGGGAACTTGACATTCTCTGAGGGGCAGGCCTTCCTTATACTTCCCATGCTTCTCTCAGTGGGCACCTGGGCAGTCTGCTCAGCTGGTCAGGCCTCGGTGCCTTCTGCATAAAGTGAGAAGAACGTGAGTGAGCTCCCGAAGCCAGCCAGCCCAGGCCATGGTGGACCCAGAGCAATGTGCCTCTGAGAGGGAGCGAGCTGTGGCCACGGTGAGTAGACCTCTGTGTCTGTGTCCCTGTTGCTTTATTTGGCCTTGCTTGCCCCCACAGATCAGTGGGAGTCCATGTCACCTCCCCTTTCAGCACAGACCCTGCACTCTCACAGTAGCCCGAGGCCCTTGGCTGGTTCAGGAAACACCAGGGTGCCTTCCTGTCTAACAGACCAGCTTCTACCAGAAGCACGTATCTGAATGAGGACACTGGGTGGGATCTGGGAGACCTGGACCATAGGAGACCAATCATGTGACCTCAGGAGAATGATACCCTGGCCTGGGCAGCTGAGGATGGCCTGCTGGCTGTATTCTGGGGTCTCAATCCTCAGAATTTCCCTCCTGACACCACTGGCCGCATGCAGGCAGTGGGGACAAACTTCCTGACAAGCAGCAAGAGATCTGAAGGATAGTTAGACATTGTCTTATCAAACACACCTTTCCCCACATGTACACACACCCGAGGGGTGTAGGTGGGTAGTTGCAACACAAATTAACAAAAGACATTTTCAATAAATATATTTAAGCTATTCTAGACCAAATTGTTTTCAGTTTTTATGCAAGCTTTTTAAATTTTTGTTTTTAATTAATGTCATGATGTTTACAGTTCTGAGTCTGACTTTCCTCTATCAAGGGTGGGGAACTTTTTTTCTGCCAAAGGCCATTTGGATATTTAGAACATCATTCAAGAACTATACAAAATTATCAGGTTAAAATTTAGCCTGCTCTAGTTGGTCAAACATTTCATCAACTCACCCTTCATGCCCTGGCAGGGCCAGACCAAATGATTTTGTGGGCCGGACATTCCCCACCCCTGCTCTACATCCTTGGGTGTCTTTTCTACTCCAATGATATCAGTTAGCATTTTTAAGGTGACACTGCCCATAACTTATCTCCACTGGAATTTTTTCTCTTGAACTGCAGGTTCATATAGCAAACTGCCCCCTACACATGACAAGCTAGATGTCTCTCAGGCCCTTTCTTCCACAGATTGAATGGTGAACACATGGGCACCACCCCGGGGTGCTCCTCTCACAGTCCCCCTCCCAGTCTCAGAGAACAGCAGCAGCATCCAACCCCACCCCTTTCTCTCACTCACACAACAATTAGTCCTGTGAAACCCTGCTGATCTGTTGCCAATATCCTGGTTCAAGGCTCCAGCAGCTCTCATCTGTAATACTGCAGACTGCCTTCCAGTTGATCTTGCCGGCTCCGCCCTGCCACACCATCCTCTCTGCCCCCTTCAAATTACACAGACTACAGCACCAAACTTTGCAAAATGTAACTCTGACCCTTGTTCACTACTGCCCTTAAGATAAAGTTCAAAATCCTTACTATGGTTATCAGCAGTCCTATACCAGGGCCTCAGCCCTCCAGGGAGACCAACTTGTCCAGGTTAACCAGGGACTGTCCCTGACATTAGCACCGAAAGGTCTGGGTTCTCCTTAGAGCCTGGCAAACTGAGCAGGCCCTTCACTCTACTCAGAGGCCCATCCCCATCCTAATCCCTCCAGGCCCCCACTGTTTTCACCTCTTCTGAATTTCTTTCCTTCAATGATGTCTGTCACGTCAGGGCCTTCACACTTGCAGTCCTACTGCCTCCTACTGAGAACGCTCTGCCTCATTCCCTTTGCCTTTTAAAATTTTAACCCCCCTCCAGGTGGGTGGAAAGGTGTGGCAGGCCAGAGGACCCACCCTGCTGTGAGGCTCTGCCTAATTCCTCTGTGGCTCCTCAGCACACATATTTTCATCCACTGATTAATTGGATCCACCTTCCAAGTCTGTAAGCGCAGCCAGCAGGAGCTGTATCACCTTTGCTCCAAGTTGTCATCCCATAGCTGGCCCAATGCCTGCCACAGGTTTCAGTGGTGACTCATTCAGGTACAGCCTAAACACAGAACATGTGTGTATGTCTGTTATTTTGGCTCTTAAACAAGCAGCCTAACTTACAGAAAACAACTAACTTATAAATACACGACAACAATATCTGTTGTTCCTCCTAATTAAAAGCATGCAAACTAAAACAACAGTAAAACTCATTTTTTACCTACTAGATTCATAAAGATCACAAAGAGGTGAGGTGGGGTCAGCAGCAGGGTGTAGGAATGTAAATCCGCAGGAATCCTTCAAGAGCAACTTGGCAATCTCTACTAAAAGTTCAACTGGACATATTTTTTACAATCTCACTCTTAGAAGTGTGTTCTTTAAATAGTCTTACACACATGCACAGAGGATATACAAGAATATTTCACCGGTCATTGTAATCAATGAGGAAAAAATGGAGAAAAAACACTGTTCATCAAAAAAGATCTATTAAATAAATTATGAAAGTCCTTCTCATAGAGATTATAAAGAAATTTTTTATAATGATATGGATTACGTTAAAATTTAATACTTCTGCTAAGCAAAGGGTGCCACTAATAAGTTAATAGACAGGGAACAAAAATAGACTCACAATATTAAAAATGGAGATGGGCTTAACAATTAAAATATATAAGCAACTCTTTTTTTTTTAAATATATTTTATTGATTTTGTACAGAGAGGAAGGGAGAGAGATAGAGAGTCAGAAACATCGATGAGAGAGAGTCATCGATCTGCTGCCTCCTGCACACCCCCTACTGGGGATATGCCCGCAAGCAAGGTACATGCACTTGACCAGAATCGAACCCGGGACCTTTCGGTCCCCAAGCCGACGCTCTATGCATTGAGCCAAACCGGTTTTGGCATATAAGCAACTCTTAAACAAGCAAAATTAACGATTGTAATAGAAAAGTGGGTAAAGCTTGGAAATAGGAATTAGTGGAAGAGGGAAATTGCAATGCTACCTTCAATTCATTGGTGGAAAAAAAATTGCAAACTAAAAAAGAAATGAGACTGAGATCAATTAGAACTTTGAAAAGCTGGATACTTCCAAGCGCTGGTGGATAGGTGATTGGAGAAATGTTGATATATTGCTGGTGGAGTATAGATGACTGCAGATGGTTCGAATAGCACTCAGTGGATACTTGGTCAAATTGAGTAGATATATACTGTGTGACCCAGCACTTCCACAAATTGTTATGCATTAAAAATGTTCACACAGCCCCGGCTGCTGTGGCTCCTCCGTTGGTTGGACAGTGTCCCATGCACAGAAAGGTTGTAGGTTGGATTCCTGATCAGAGCACATGCCTGGGCTGTGGGATTCATCACTGGTAAAGGGTGTGCAAGAGATAGCCAATCCATGTTCTGCTCCCTTCTCCATTCTAAGAAAATGATTTTTCCAGGATCTCCTAACCAGTTCCCCACCTCGGGTTTGACTGGGTGAGACCATCACTTCTTGTTGCCAAGTGCTGACTTTCTAACTTGATGAATGGGCACCTCTGTGCCCTCCTTCATCCTCTCAACCCACCTCTTTACTCCAGCCAGGTCTGGACTTTAGCTATAACTGCTCCCAGATCCTCCTTTCTGCCTCTCATTCCTGTATCTCAGTATCAATTATGAAAATAAGCTACCAGCCCTTGTTGTGGAACTGCTCACTGTGGGAACCCAGGCTGGATGCCATCTTTCAGTCATGATGTGCTCTGGCATCCTTGGACAGCTGAGGGTCAAGGGATAACGACTGTCTGTGGGTGGCTTCTCTCTCTTAGTCTTTCTGAGGTGTAATGTTTATCCTCTAGGGCAGTGGTTCTCAATCTTTCTAATGCCTCGATACTTTAATACAGTTCCTCATGTTGTGGTGACCCCCAACCATAAAATTATTTTTGTTGCTACTTCATAATTGTAATTTTGTTATTGTTGTGAGTCATAATGTAAATAACTATGTCCTAGTGTCTAGGTCCTTATGCCTGTCTTTCCTCCTTCGACTCACCTATCGATGTGAGGATGGCATATGTGAACCCAGCTACTGTATTCTTCAAAATTGCTTCCAAGTCAGACATAAACACACAGTACAGATTTTCCAAGAGGGAGCATCTCTTCTGTAAATTGACTATACCCTTCCCATTGGGATCCTCTTGCATCCATTTTAGGTCCCTTAACTCCGATTTAGTGTTTTAAGAAACCGGAGAACCTCTGAATCTAACCCTGATTCACTGGAAGGTGAAGAATATACATAGTTTGCTCATTTGGAGAGAAAGGGTCCTTGCACAGAAAGTGCTGGATCAACCAGCCAATCCCTGGCTCAAGGTCACTATTGTTTCATCACCCTCTGTTCAGAGTTCCCACGAAGGGCTGCCAATGCCTTTTCAACAGGCCAGGAAAAGTTGTGTGGTGGTCTCCCATCCACCCTACCTTCCCTTTTTTGGGGTGGTGCTCCTTTTCTTGGGTTGTGCCCTTTTTTTTTTCTTTTTTTTTCTTCTTTTTTTTCTGTGTTACACTTTCAAAACAAACCATCCCCACAGGTTGTGGTGAATTTCAGTGAGGGAAATTTCCAGTTGGGACTGGTGAGGGACATTATATATAGCCTGTCTTTAATGGTCATAATAACATAATTGCCTTTTCACTTCTGTCTACCTTTAAGCAATAAACAACATTTTCATTCGAAAAATCAAACCAGAATAGGTTGCACAGTCTGCCAAGATTCAATAAAGTATGTGTAAATATGCAGCATGTATTATTTATAGACCTGACTATAATTTTCTTTTGGATAATAGCTTCATTTGGGTGCTCTGTAGATCTGGGTCAATGTAATCTGTCAAAATTCAAATTTGTCATAGAAATCTAGATGTTTAGAACTAGAGGAGCCTATAGGAATCACAGGGTAGAAAGCCCATCTTTTGGCCAAGGTCATATGATGACAAGATGAGAACATGCAAAGAGGAAGAAGAGATCCATTCCAACTCACCACCAAGAGAAAGGCCTTGATTCTTGGATTCAATAAAAGGAATCTTCACACGTCTTTTTACTTATTACTACCCTTATTTGGAGGTTGTAATCCCCACTGTTCAGTTGAGAGAACAGGTTTAGAGAATGAAGTGACTTATTCCAAGTCACACAGCTAATCTGTGACAGGGATTGAATTGGAATCTGATTCCAACTCAAAGCCAGTATTTTTCTATTCATTAGGACATCTCAGTTGTCCCTGGTTTCAGGACTCTTGAGTAAACTTTGAGAGATATCTCCATAGAAACAGTCCTGTTGCTCTCACTACCCATTCCTCAACATCTCTCTTTGCTCCCTCCCTCTCTCTCAGCCCCAGGGCTTGCTCATACTGTGAATGATGTGAGTTGCTCCAAGCCCCTACCGTTACAAATGCCTTCCTCTGTTTTCTTCACTTTCTCCCAGAATGGTCCTTTCAAAAATAGAGCTATTTACAATTTCCTATTTTCAAAAGAAGAATTAGAAAAGAAAACCACATTTTAGGTTCCCTCCTCTTCCATTAGTTTCATGTAAAAGTCTAAAGCCTTTGGCCTTGGCATCCAAGTCTGTCTGTGACTTGGCTCTTGCTATATCCATCACCTCCCCATCACTGAGCTGCCTGTACTCCCATTAGATCATTGCATCCAGTTCTGCAATGTGGTAAGAGAGCAGAGGATGTTGAACTCATTTTTATGTCTAACAGAACAGCTGCCACAGGGTCTAGAGAGCAGGTAGGTGTTCAATGACGATGTTGAATGAAACGGACTCATCCCTGCTCTCTGCAGTGTGCTTGTATGGCCTGTGAAGATCACAGGGGTGGAGGCAGGTCTGGGACTGCCATCCTTCATGGTAGACACTAACACACAAAGTGGTGAGATTTGCCCCTGTGTAGAGTGTCCTGGAACTGGCTGACCTAAATAAAACTGTGAGCATGCTACTGATATAACTACGTTTTTCTTAAATCATCGCAATAGGATGCCTGATGTGTTTTCTACAAACTTTATCTGGTCTGTGTGAATGCATGTTACTGACTCTCCCCTCTCTCAAATTGTAACTGCCCCAGGCGAGGTGAAGAGGAGTGTTGCTGAAAACTCCACAGACCCTACCCCAGTGCCGTGTGCTGGGGTCTCGAGATGCCTTACAGAGGAGCTTCTGGTATAATGGGGGTAGAGGAGGAGTGTGCAGGGAAACAAAGCTGTAGGGAAACACTGACAATAGAGCAAAACCAGAGCACGAATATGGATACTGCGCAGTGAGTTGGGGTGGGAGGGATTAAATGAGAGAGTTTATGGAAAATGCCTACACAGTACCTGGCACATAGTAGATGCTCAATAAATGGCAACAAGTCATATCCTCACTGTCACATAGCTGGCTGGATACACAGAGGAGCAAGGCCTCTCTGCCTGTTTCTGATTGCTATGATTCCTCCCACCCTTTCTATCTACTCCAGCTGGATTTCATGAACAATGAGAAACACCAAATTCTTTCCCTCCTGGGGAAATAAAAGTTGTTCCTTATGCCAGGAACCTTTTGTTCCCAGCTCTTGGCAAACCTAGCTCCCATTTCATCTTTCTGGCCTCAGGGTAAATGCCACCTCCTTATAAAGGTCTTTCCCGATATCCCATCACCCCGATTTGGTTTACTTGTTTGCTTTATTGTCCCTTTAGACTTCAAGCTCCAGAAAGAGAAGAGCCACCTCTGTGCTCTACACTGTTGTGTCCCAGCCCCTGCGAGGTACTTTTTGTAAGATCAGCCTGTAGTTGCCCCACCTCTGCCTGGGAAAGCTGGGGTGGCCTCATACTTGAAGGTACATTTGATCAGGGCCTTGAAGAGGGGACAGGTTTATCCATCAGGGGCCTTGCAGATGAGGTGGCATTGGGCCTGCTTCTCAGTGGGAGGGAAGTACTGAAAAAAGAGACTTGGTTGTCCTGAGCAGTTCTGCCCAAGAGAAGACAGACTCCAAGTCAGAACGGGGTGTTCCAATGGCAATACCCCAAAGGTGGGAGGGAAGGGGCCGCACCTCATCCCACTATCAGAGGTTGGGGCTCAGGCCCCATCTTCTCATCTGGGTTCTCCCACCAGCCTTCTGAGCTGGAGATTGTTTTGTACAATGTATCCTGCCCACCAGCCAGGGACAGGGAGACCTTATCAGGTGGCCAAGCCCAGTTTTCAAGCAATCATAATAATCAAAAGTACTATTACCATTTATTGAGCTTCTACTAAGCGTCAACCACTGCACTGAACATTTTACTCACAGTATCTGTTCAAGCCACAGTCATTGCGCAAGGTTGGCACAATTTCCCCTTTCTGTAGGGCCGTAACTGGGACTCAAAGAGGGTGGGTAACACGTCTCAAGTCCTGGAGTCAGGAGGTGATGGATGGAGTTTCAGACCCAGCTGCTTCAGACTTCGAAGTCAGTGCTCTTACACAACCTCCTCTGGTTGGTATACCTCGCAGGTGGATCAGCCCCTTAGGTTTGGCTCAGACCCTTGGCGGTGAGTCATCAGAAGTCAGCCTGCCTGAACCTGTTCCTCTCTGGGAAGCTGATATAAATCTAATCCTTAAACTGACAAGGCCCAGGGTGAGCTCTGGACTTTGGTAATCCCAGATAGGGCCATTTCTGCCCAGGGCAGGACCCAGGGGGACTGTGGGGGCAAGTGACTGCAGAAAGTGTGCTTTGCTCCGCCATGGGCTGGGGTGGCTGAGAGCTCGGGTGGAGAGGGAGAAAACTGGTTTGAAATCCAACTTAGCAGCTGTGTGGCCTTAGCCTGGGCCAGTCCCTTCACCACTCCACACTTCCACTCTCCCCTCTAAACCGCAGACGAGAACCGTCTCCTGCTGTTGCAGTGAGGATAACATGAAAAAATCCACTTGCCATTTACGTATGCAAGTCCTTGGCAACCGGTGACCTTTAATATCATTGTCATTAATGGTCTTACATGACAATTATAATAATAAATTATAGATATCACGTGAAGGCATACGTGATAGGGTAGGTTTGAATCTTGGTACCATCACTTTATAACCATGTAATTTTGAGAAGTTACTAGACTTCAAGACTCCTCATCTTTAAAGTGGATAATTTAGGGATTTTTTTTTTTTTTTTGGCGGGGGGTGGGGGGAGCTTAGGAGTTCGAGGGAGTTCAATACTCTCATTCTTAAAAACAAAACAAAACACCCCAACAGCTTCTGTTAAGGAATTGGGAAATGCTAGAAGTAGGAAATGATTCTTGCTATGAAGGGACAGCACCTGCCTTAAGCCCTGGTCTGTGGAGAGGAAGCCAAGAGCTTCTGGACTGTCTGAATCTCATCAGGGTGTCCAGCTTGAGGCTGGATCAGCTGGTGGGAAGTCTCAGCCGGTCTGTGGTTTGGGTTTGGGCTGAAAGAAGATTGCTGTTAGTGAGGAGCATGGCGAGGATGGCCTGCTTGAAAGAAAAGGCCACAGAGAAAGGCTAGGTCTATGCTCACTGCCCTGGCCATGCCCAGCCCCGGAGTTCAGATGGGCAGCCTGTGGCTGGCCACCCGCCGTGGGAACAGGGCCACAGGAGAACAGAGCGTCTGGCTTGGGCACTAAACCTCTGCTTCTGCTTCCACACTCCTAGGCAGCCTTCCTCTCCTGTACTGCTCACCTTCTCACGGTGAGAAAACATCCGCTCATCTGCGCCCCAGCCTCTTGGTGATATCTCCGACTAAGTGTGAGTTGATGTGCGTTACTTCTGAGACGCTGACCCCCTCCGAGGGACACCAACCACACTGAGTTTCTGGGCCTGCCAGACCGAGAGGCTGATCCTGTCACACGGTGGTCCCACCACGTTGCCATCATTCGGAGACCCTGATGGAGCGGTCACTGACTGTCCCAGAGGCCCCGGCTCTCCCAGACAACTTCTTAATCTGTAACAAACCTCCCTCAAGGTTAAAGCATTGGATGTCCTGGCATACATGAGGTGCTCAACAATGCCAATTCTTATTAGCTTATGTAAACCCAAGACACTGTGATCCCCTTAAAGCCTGGAGCCCTGCCTCCTGCTGCTCTGGTTTCTGTCCCTCACTTCCCAAGGTCATGCTGTGGGTTTGCCCCATCCTGACCTCTGCCCACACCTCAGTCATATCTCCTGCCCACACCTCAGCAGCTACACAGCACCCTAGGCCTGGCAGCATGGCACCAATTAAAAGGCTGTCACCTCTGCCTCAGGGACCTAGCTCCAACCATTCTCATCTCTGAGCTTCATTTCCTGATCCAGCTGTGAGACGAGGGCTTTGGGCTAGCTCTTCACATGCTGTAGTATTTGTATGATGACTTACTCCTTCCACCCACCCCTCCATCCATCCCACAGACTCTCAGCACCTTCTCCCAGCTGGATCAGGGAGGGTGGTAGGAAGAATGAGTTGAATGGACATGCCCCCGAAGCATACCATCCTCTGCAACGGAGGATGTACCTCACGGGGCAGAGGGTGGGTGGGTGGATGCACTCTGTTAGCCTTGCCCGAGCCCCTGCTTGCTGGCTTTGCAGTGGCAGGCGCCAGAAGTCGGCCCTGCTTCCTGTGGAGATGTCCCCCCGCCCGCCCCCCAGCATTACTCAGCGCCCCACAATGTCTGCCTCCCTGCGCCCTCCTCCTGGTCCCCCGGGAGCGCAGCACAAACGTCCTGTTGTGGGCCAGCAGCCCAGGCAGCAGGCGAGCCTCTGGGTGACTCACAATCTTGCCATTTCCTTTGTGTGGTCCGCGGATCCCTGCTGGAAGCCGGCCTGTGCCTGCCCCACCAGGGTGGGGGCTTTGGCGGGACTCTCCAGCATCACCCCTCGGGGAAGGGAACCCCCTCCTCCCTGGACCTGCATGCCTTTTAGATAGCAAGGGGGTTCCCAGCAAGTGAAGCCCCACTAAGAAGGCAGCTGCTCAGGGGAGGCAAGATGTTTGCAACCTCATCTGGCAGGAACCAAAGCGCCCGCTGTGGGCAAGGCATGTGGTCCCCATCAGGCAGTGCTCTGCTCCCGGTGCCCTAAGGGATACATCTTTAGGAAAAGTGAAGATTAACCACAAAAGGGAAGGGCAGGATGCCTTGGGAAGCAACGTGGGCTGCTGCCTCCGGGGAGGAGAGGGAGGAACTTTGGTCCCAGCCCAGATGCCCAGTCAGCTGCCACAGAGCCCATCTGAGCTTCATCCGGGGCTCCTGAACTCAGCGCCCTGGCAAGGCTCTGGCTAGAGTGTAGCCAGAGGCAGCCTGGCGGGGGTACCTAATGAATAGTGAAGGAGCAAGTGAGCACTGAACTAGGAGCCCGGAGATGGGTTCTCGCATAGGTTACTAACCTGCATCACCTCCAGCAGGTTTTCCCGGTGGGATTTTAGGCTCCTCGGGAGCAGGCCCTAAGCCATGGCTCCTGAGACTCTTCCTGTCTGGCTCTAGCCTCCTGCTCTGGTTTTATCTCTACCCATCCGCTCCTTAGGCTTCACACTCCAGCCACTGTGAACGACTTGCTCTTTCCCGAGCACACCATGTTCTCACTCACCTCCAGGTTTTGCACAAGCTGTTTGTTCTTGCTGCAAGAAGAGCCTTCCCCAGCCTCCTTGAGGGCACGTGGTCAGTCCTTTCCTTTGAGACTCAGCGCAGGGGCCACCTCCCATGGGAAGCTTCTCCCTGGAGTCTGTCATAGGCAACCCTCCTCTGCACTCCTCTGAACGCCTTTGCAAAACCTGTCAGAGCACTCACCCCCTGCTCTGTGATTCCTGCTGGTTTACATGCAGGAGGGCACTGAAGGAGTGAGTGAGCGAGGACTGCTGAATGACAGAATGAATGAAGGGCTTGGGAAAGGAAATTGCTTCACATACCATTGCCCCGTGGGTGGGTACTAAGACACACCCTACAGGAAGCCTAGGAAAATGGCTCTAATTTTGTCCTTCCTTTTACAATTTTTAGGCATCTCTTGTGAAACGACAGGTGTGGCTGTGAGGTTATGGCCCTGGACTGAGGAGGAACCCACACAAATGAGGGAGGGTGCATCTGTGATCAGTATGCGGGGTCAAAGCCAGCGCACAACTTGTAATCAGACCATTGGAACATAAAAGTGCATGAACACAATGATGAGCCAGGTCAGTAGTCCGTCGCTGAGAACAATGAGGTAGGCATTGAGAAAAATCCCCACACACTCCCACAGTTCTTTAGGGTTTGCAAACTTTCACCATCACTGGTCTTATTGGATTTGAGTAGAGATCATTTCTGCCCCCTGCTTTTGAGATAAGCATACGAAACTTAAGAGAAATTGAGTTTTGCTTATAAAGTAAATGGGAAGAAAGAACGGTTCCCTTGAACAAGCCCTGAGAGGTTAGTGGGTGTCAATATCCTTAAGATGAAGGAGATGTGGAGCATCCAGGGTTGTCAGGAGTAATTGCTGCCTTCATGATAAGAACAAGGGGACACTGGTGTCCAGAGGAGGGAGAGGCTTGTTCTGGCTGTAAAGTCAGGGAAGACTTTGTAGAAGAGGAGACTTTTAAATAGGATCTCCAAGGCCTGTTAGAGGCTCCTGAAGATGGAAAGAAGGGAGGAGAATACAGTGAGAGGGGGCTATGACAAGGAAGCATGCCACCCCAGGCTTCCTCTTTGGGGCTCTAAGGCATTCATCTTTCAATGTTTAAACCAGTAAGGACAATACCGGCAGATGCAGTGATTAGTCAATGTGAAAGTCCTAGAAGTTCCTGTAAAGCACTAGTCTCACCAAATCTCAGCAGCAAGGATCTGATTCTCATCTTTAGGCAGTTTTCCCAGAGGAGTGTGAATTTGGAACTTACCATCAGTTAAATAGAAAACGAGGGTAGCAGTTGGAAAGGAGTGAAAGGGGGTCAATGGAAGATTGTATTAAAAGATACATAATATAATATGTCTTAGGCTGAAAGCAGGCCAAAACAGTGCCCAAGCATCAACTGGAGACATCAGCCTGAGGCTTTTCTAACTGACCACCAGTTCCCTCTTGGTGTCTTCTCCATGCCTTAATGTGCATACACCTGGCTCCTTGGGTCCACACCTTTCATTGCATTCCTCTTTTCCCCTTATTTCCTCATCCTGTCAACCCCAGCATCACCTCTGCTGGTTATATAGAAACATCCAACTTGTTGGGCTTTAGCTCCTAGAAGGAAATAGAAATGCAAGCAAAAGGTTCCGAGAGATCAACGTGCATGGACACAATGCTGGGCCAGGTCAGTAGTCTCATTTGAAACTGTTTGAGAGACTACCTGATCCTTGTTGCCAACATACCTTAAATAAGAAAAATACTAAAATGAAAGACAAAGTGTATTTGAATTAATCCTTGGAATTCCTTGGTCCAATTCAATAATCATTCATGAACAACTTCCATGTGCCAGGTACTGGGTGCATTTGAGACCCAGTATCTGTCCTCAAAGAGTCTCCAGGCTGGTAAGCTGTGTTCCTATGTACCTAGAACACAGATAGTTAAATGTTAACATCCTATGGGAAGTGCAGATGGAAGGCTGGAGGGGTGGACTACAGCTGCGAAAGCAGGAGGAGCTTGATGGGAGAAGGCCTTCAAGGAGGAGTGATATTTAATATTGGGAAGAGGAAAGAAGCATGGAAAGTATAAAAATCGGAAGTCTGGTGGCAGGAAGAAGCATGACATTCATGGGACATGGGTTGAGAGAATTATGGGTTAAGGGGGATAATGGTAGTTGAGCCTGTAAGACAGTAAAATTTTTATCACAGAATCATAAGAATGGAAAGAACCTTGGATGCTATCTGGTCTAACTCAGGTAATCTGGTCTCTATCCCTCTTAAGGTGGCCACCATGACTGAGTGCATCCCCAAGTGCTTATTTGTGATATAATTTCAATGATAGTGACTCAGAAATGAGTCTTCTCTCTACAAGGACTTTCAGTTCTATCCACACGAGTCCTCTCACTGCCAGGAAGACTGTCAGAGCACAGGAACTAGGTGTAGAAATTCTGCAGATCATCTGCTGACCCTTTTCAGATGAGAAAACTGAAGCTCCAGGCAGGAGTAGGAAGGTTCTCCAGGTCTGACAGCTGTAAGAAGTGAAGCAGGAATGTGGGCCGGGTTGACCATGGTAATGTGCTTCCATACTCTTTCTCTGCTTCCTGTAAGGCTAGACAGGTCTTCTAAGTATCACCCACGGAGGAATTTCAAAATGACCTACACTTAAAATTAATGGCTGGTGGCTGGTGTGAGTGGGCAGAGGGAGCAGATTATAACAACAAAAGCTCCATTGCATGAATGTAGCAAGGTTCAAAATTGGCACACTGGTATTCCACAAGAATTTTTAAAACATGCAGTACCTGACTATTTAGTCAGGGTCACTGACCTTTTTCCCCTTAGATTTGTTAAAAAAAAAAAAAAAAAAAAAAAACAACAGCCAATCCAATAATTATCATCCATTGTGAATGAAACAAAATTATACCCCCTTTTTTTGTCAAATCAGCAAAAAATATATTTTTTTGTTATGCTGCAGAATTTTAGTAATTAGTTTATATGTGCCATGAGATGAAAAATGTTGAAAATCACTGCTATAGACCGTACAGACCAGAAGGCTACAGAAACATGTGGCAAAATGGTTATTTCTTGTTAAATAATCCCAAGACTCGATTTATAATATGCCTTGAACAAGTCCCCCATTCAAAAGCCTTTATCATCTTATAAACCCCTCTTGAGACCACACAGTGCTTCCAGCTTCCGGAAACAGCAGGTGCTATTGCTTCCATAAGTAATGTCATCACTGAATACACAAGGGGAAAGAGAGGAAGGAGCATGCATGGACGGGGCCAGGGGAGGAGGAGGCAGCATTAGATCCTCTCTGGGGTCCTGTCCAGCTGGAAGTGTGCTGTTTCCATCTCCTAAAGTTGGCAGCTTGGGTTGCGAAGGGCCTCGGAAGGGGAGGAGGAAGGGGGCAGGGAAAGCACTGTGAGGGGAGAAAGGTGGCCTGGGGGCGAGAAAGCCCAGGTGAACCGATGGCACTCGGAGAGACAAGCAGAACCAGATGAAAGAGCAGCTGAGGCCTGTGAGAAGGCTGGACCCAGCCTGTGTCTAAGCAAAAAGGCCAGAGCACTTAACACAGATTGCCAAACTTTAGGGCTCTTTAGAAACACCTGGGAAGCTGATTAAATTCCTAGTTCCTGAGAGAATCCCCAGAGACTCAGAGCCTGTAATTGGGCCAGGAGTGGCGTTTGTGACCAGTTTCCCAGGTGATCTTAGACAAGCAGTCCTTGGGAAAATAGTGGCGACAGGAATTTCCTCTGTGAACACCTATGATCTGGAAATTGAGAGGCTGTCAAAGACAATTCCAACTGTCCCTGTCAACTCCAACAATGGACTTCTCAAAGGCTTGCACAGCATCTCGCTGCCCAAGCTTGCAGGCCTTCTTATTTCTCTCAACATGCTAGTAGTTATTTCCTGTGCCTTTTAATTTACGAGGCATGCAGGTTGTCAGCTACCTGCTCAGCTCTTGAAAAGGCCTTACATGTCATAGACTCTAGCAGCTCCATCTTGTCTGCCCATCTGATAAGAACAAGGCAGCATCATGTGTGTTCGCGTTGGTGTCAGATGGGACTGAGTCCCTCTCTCTGGAGGCCATGGCTTGGGGCCAGGACAAAAACCACTTCCAGGTCTCAGGTCACAGGACCATGCAGGATGATTTATTTAAGGAAGAAAGCTTCAAGGTCTCAAAGGAAATTAAACATGTATATTTCTCCAGCAATTATGCATGTGCTTTCCCTTGAAAAATAGTCCCCAGGCCCTGCCTGGAAGAAAAACCAGATTTCTCAATGAACCTGTGTTCTGAAGGCACCCAGGGGGAGGTGGTGTTTTTCTCGCAGGGAAAGCCACATGAAAGCCTTCGCAGCGGCTTTGCACTGTTTCTGCTGCAGCGCGTCTCAGGGCAGACTGGGGAGTCAGGGACTCCTGTCTGGGAAAACGAGACAGGCTGGGCCTGAAACATTGATTTCTGGTTCAAGTTTCTCAGTGAAATGTGAATAGGGAATTTTCCACTTCTTTTTGTCCTGATTCACCTTGGCGGAGTCTTTGGAGTCTCAGACTGGGTCAGGGAAAGTCTGTTTCAGGTGGGCATCTGGCCAAACTTGCACCCCAAATGAATAGTCCTCTGTGCTGTTCCAGTATCACTTGTCTCCTTTTTGGCCAGGAAAAGGCTCCATCCATCTGACTTCTGCTTTAACCATTTTGCTTTAGGAGAAACCAGGCCAGAGTGTCAGGACACGAGAATGTCATAGTGCTGTGGATGTCCTCATCCCTGGCTCTGAGCATAAGTGGGTGATTATGTCCATTGATACTAACTGAATAGCTGGTATACATCAGGCTCTCTGCCAGACTTGGGGAATCAGAAGGTAAATAAGACACAGTCCCTGTTCTCAAGAGCTTGCAGTCTAGTGGAGCTGACAGTTGTGCAAATACCCAGGGCAGACTCTGATAAAGGTGACAAGACTGAAGCAAAGAAGTGGGGAGCAGGCTCTGGCTGAACAGCATCAGGGAATGCTTCCTGAGGAGTTGATATTTGCAAGGGGTCTTGAAGGATGAATGGGACTAGGAGATGGTCAAGGGGGCAGGGGAAGGGCTGTCAGAGAAAAGTAGTGTGGTAGAACGTCTCTGGTCCAAGGGGTACCGTAAATAATCTGGGCCTTGGAGGTAGATAAACAAAGAGAGGAGTAGGAGATAAGGCTTGAACAAAAAGCAGAGACCACGCTAGGAAGGACACTCTAAGTCGTGATGAGGGTCTGGACTTAACAAGGCAACAATGGACAACCATTAAAGTACTTAGGACTGGAGAGAGAGGAGTTGAACTTAGAGAGAATAGGTCAAAGGCTTTTGCAATAAAGCAAGTGAAAAATTCGCTTGGCCAATGTTAGGCTGAGGAAATGAAAAGTCAAGAATAGAATCAACAGACTATTTTGGAAAAGAAAAGAAACTGATTGGCCATAAGGAAGAGGGAGAATTTAAAGATTCCCAAATATGGGCTGACCCCCAATTTAGAGAATGATTGGGGGATGGTAGGAAGGTTGATGGTTACCTGCATAGTTTCTAGAGCCAGATGACCTCTGTCCAGCACCAGAGTTTTGCATTTCCCAGATTGCCCAGTAAATGTGTTGGCTATCATTGTATTAAAAGGCCTATCACTTTTTTATTTCTCAGGGTCCCCAAGGGTCAGTGACTTGGAATTTAAATGAGGTACACTGTGAGGAGGGTATCTCTGGTACATTGTTTAGTTCATGAGGGTGAGATTCACTCTGCTCATTTTTACTCTCCATCTGGTAACTCATCTGACAATTTTGTTAAGTGATTAAATTTTCTTTGAAGAGAGAGAGAGAGAGAGAGAGAGAGAGAGAGAGAGAGAGAGAGAGAGAAAGAGAGAGAAAGAGAGAGAGAGAGAGAATGCCTCTTTTGAAAGTGAACAGGTCCAAGAAAGTGTTGTTTCTTGGGCAGAAAATGGAAGTTTTATAAGGGAAAAATTACTGCCAGAATAGTTTGAGAATTTGAGGTTTTTCAAAAGAATCCTGTAAATCATCCTTTGTATTCTCACTGGAAAAAATGTTAAGAGTATTGCGATATGTGAGGTTTTTAACGCCATTAAGCAACATACATACAGCCCTAGCTGGTTTGGCTCAGTGGATAGAGCATTGGCCTGCAGACTGAAGGGTCCCAGGCTCAATTCCTGTCAAGGGCATGAACCTTGGTTGAGGGCACATTCCCAGTAGGGGATGTGCAAGAGGCAGCTGATTGATGTTTCTCTCTCATCAATGTTTCTAACTCTCTATCCCACTTCTGTCCTCTCTGTAAAAAATCAATAAAATATATTTAAAAAAAAAGAAAAGGTGTTTCCTCTGAAGCTCACGCACAGAGGCAGGACTGCCAGTGCACTGTGGCTGGCAGGCCCTCTTCTCTCTGGGCCTGCACCATCCATGGTTTACCTCACTTTGCATGCAGTCCCCTTCCACCCACCTGCACACTCAGCCTCCTCCCTGAGTGGTCATGACATTATGATGTTCCAGACAATTTGCATATTATCTCTCTCTCTCTCTCTCTCTCTCTCTCTCTCTCTCTCTCTCTCTCTATATATATATATATATATATATATATATATATATATATATATTAACCTAAACAAAGCATTGAATGGGCAGGTCCTAGAGTCTTCCTGGCTGAGTTGACCAAGGAGCCTGTGGAAACCATAGAGACCAGACACCCAAAGGGTCAACCTGGATGCAACCTAGCAAAGACCTTATGCTCCTCCCAAGCCTAAAGGTGTACAATTCTGGAATTAGACAGAAACAGTAGGAATTGATTCCAGTGATCACAGAATGAGACCCTAGGCAAACTGTTCTGTTCTCAGTCTCTTCATGAGAAAAAACTCAGTGCATTTAATTTATTAGGCAGAGCTGTTATGAAAGTAAATGCAATCACAGACATAATTGGTAATTATACTAGTTTGAGTTCATGAGGAGAGCAGAACCATTATGAGTGATAGAATAAAGGATCTGTTACAGGAATCTGACCATCAGAATTGTATTGGAAACTGGAGAAGAGAAGATCTGGAAGGGGACAGAGAAAAGTCACTTACTCACCAGGGACCACAAAGAGATGCTGATTAATAAGTCTATGTAAGGTTCTGCATTGATGGTGGCCTGAAGTCACTACAGGTCAGCAGGAAAGGCAGTTGGGGAAAAATGCTGGACATGAAGCATAAGAGAGCAAGGACAGAGCTCATTTCATAATGGTAGCTCAGGTCTAATGCTAACTTGGTGACCCATGAAAGGCACCCAGTCTCTATTAACCCCAATAGCAAGGCAGAAGCTTTCTAAAAGGGGGATAATTATCTGTAGAGTATGGCATAGTTTTGTACCCAAATCCTAAAAGTCTGTACTATGCCTTATCAATAGAGACCAGCTAAATTTTTCATAGAGCTTCTTTATCTGCCATGGATATTTCTAGTAACAATGTATGTTTCATTCAGCTGGCAGAGCAGCTTCCAGGCTAAATGTTGCAAAGTCTTTGCATTTCAAAGTCTTCCCATTTTCTGGACTGCACTAAAAAATGGCAGACATTTAGGTTACTTATTAAGTGAGTTCAAGTACCATGCTCATTGAAGTACAGTTTCCTCCAAAATCCAGAGATTTGCAGGACATTCTTCCATTTCCTCAGTGGTAAGATGGGCCAGATGTTACAACTTCTTCTTTACTTTGGACAGAATATTTCAACATGTCCTGATCACTAGACTCAGAAATTTCACATTGATTTTTTTGAAATTTATTTTCCTTCATCTACTTGCTTTTTTCTTGCCAAGGTATTCAGAGTAGCTGCTATTTCCTGCTCACCAGGACCAATTAGCATGACATCATCAGCATAGTAGGCCAGTGTGATATCCTGTGGAATAAAGAAGCTATCAAGGGCCCTGCGATTAGACAATAGAATGGGAGGCTGATATAGCGCTGAGGCAGGGCAGTGAAGGTGTATTGCTGAAAGCAAACTGTTCCTGGTGATTTTGTTGTTGTTGTTAATCCTTGCCTGAGGATATTTTTTCATTGATCTTTTAAAAAGAGAGTGGAAGAGAGAGGGAAAGACAGAGAGAAAGACTGATGTGAGAGAAACACATCAATTCGTTGCCTATTGTAGGTGTCCTTACGAGGACCAAGGTCTGCCAGGAGCCTGCAACCAAGGCTCATGACCTTGATTGAAATTGAACCCGAGACCCTTTGGTTCGAAGGCCTACATGCTATCAAATGAGCCAAACCAGCTAGGGCCCTGGTAATCTTTATTAAAAGGGGAAGAAAAGCATTTTCTAGATCAGCTTGTGCTGATTTTCTTCAGTAACAAAACCACATCTGGGGGGGGGAAAAAGTTACAGCCAATTAAGTTTATGATAATCTACTGTTATTTTTCAAGAGCCATTCATCAGGCCAAATAAGCAAGTTGAATGTGGATGTGGTGGGAATCACAGTCTCTGCATCTTTCAAGTCCTTGGTGGTGGCACTAATTTCTTCTATGCCTCCAGAAATGTGATATTTCTTTAATCTTTAGTAGGTAGAGGTGATTCTATTGACTTCACTTGATTTTTTTTACCATAATTGTCCTTACTCCATGGATAAGGAAAACAATGGGAGAGTCTACTACTGGCTGAGTATGTCCCTCCCTAAAATGATCAATTCTGGAACTGGGGCAATAACTACAGGGTGTTCAGAGACACAGTGAGCCCTCCATGAGATGGATCCAAGCCCAAACTCCACCGATCACTTGACTTCCATAAGCCCCTATTATAATGTATCCAACAGTGCAATTTTTAGTATCTTGAAATTAGTCAATTCAGAACCAATACCCAGTAATTCTTGAAAGGTGTGGTTCATTTTGCTTTTCCTAATGCAAAATCACATTGGTAAATGTCCTCAGTTAACTTTGGGGAAAGTTAGAAAAAAAGATTTACTGTATAAAGTTTGGGCTGAATAGTAGTTCCTTCCTCACAGGATCAACACTCTTTCATTCAAACGATGATAGCTTAAGTCTGGGAATTTCTACTGTTATCAAGTCACCTCAACTTGCCAGACCTAGAGCTTTTCAATTTGCATAAATCAAGTAAGACTTGAATGGGCCACTCATCAATTTCAGTTTTCAGGTTGCTATGATCAATTAGCCAATACCAAAGAGCTCTCTTCAAGGTCAAACAATTCTGATTAATGCTTTGACTCTGCTGTCCATTGTGGTAGCCACCTCCTGTCAGAAAATTAAGTGTCTTACCCTTAGCTTCTGCCACCTGGGCATCCCATTGTCTCCATGAATTTGTGGAATCCACTTCAATGGCTACTATAGGTTCTTCAAAGATACTGCATTCCCTTTGTGGTATGCATACCATATTACAAGGCCTTGGTAAAGGGAGAGTCCTTGAAACCCTTCTGGAAACATAATTAGAAGGTGGGCAAACAGGTCTCACATAATAAATATACTCTAACTAGAGGCCTGGTACACAAAATTCATGCATGGTGGGGTGGTCCCTCAACCCTGCCTGCACCCTCTCCAATCTGGAGCCCCTTGAGGGATGTCCAACTGCCTGTTTAGGCCCTCTCACAATCCAGAACTGCTGACTCCCAACCACTTGCCTGCCTCTGTTTGATTGCCCCTAAACCCTTCTGCCTGCCAGTCTGATCACCCCCTAACCACTTCACTGCCAGCCTTATTGGTGCTTAACTCTCCCCGGCTAGCCTGATTTCCCCTATCTACCCTCCCCTGCTGGCTTGATTTCCCCTATCTACCCTCCCCTGCCAACCGGGTTACCACTAACTGCCCTCCCCTACCAGTCTGGTTACCCCTAACTGTCCTCCCCTGCTGACCTGGTCACCCCCAACTGTTTACCCCTGCAGGCCTGGTCCCCCCACAGCTGCCCTCCCTGCTAGCCTGGTCTCCCACAACTGCCCTCCCCTGCAGGTCTGGTTCCCCCCCAAATGCCCTCCCTTACAGGCCTGGGTCCCCCAAAACTGTACTCCATTGCAGGCCCGGTCACCCCTAACTCTCCTCCCTGCTTGCCTGATCACCCACAACTATTCTCCCCTGCAGGCCTGGTCCTCCCCCAACTATCCTCCCCTGCAGGCATGGTCCTCCCACAACTTCCCTTCCTGCTAGCCTGGTCTCCCCCAAAACTGTCCTCCACTGCTGGCTCTGTAACCCCTAACTACCTCCCTGCTGGCCTGATTGCCCATAACTGCCCTTTGCAGACCTGGTCTCCCCCAAATGCCCTCTTCTGCAGGCCTGGTCTCCCCTAACTGCCTTTCTCTGCCAGCCTGGTCATTCCCAACTGCCCACAACTGCCCGCCCCTGCCAACCATTTTGTGGTGGCCATCTTGTGTCCACATGGGGGCAGCCATCTTTGATCACATGGGGGCAGCTATCTTGTGTCTTAGAGTGACAGTCAATTTGCATATTACTCTTTTATTAGATAGGATGTTCTGAATACCACCTTCATCTACATTATATCAAAAAGTTCTAGTATTTTAATTGCACTAGGTATAAGCCATCATTGGGTCTAGATTTGAGTTCCAAGCAAACTATTAGAAACATTTGAAACTACTCAAAGTAACACGCTGAATTGAGAATCTCTGCTCAGTGCACCTATATTGACAGATTTAGCCCGGTTCAGAATTGTATTTCTTTCACCCTGATACAACGTCAATGAGATCCATTTCTAAACATGTTCCTCAGGTTTCCTCAAATATAAATTGGCAGAACTTTGCAGTTCTTTTGTTGTATGTGACATTTTCACATGGGTCACACCTTAATTCAACTTGAGTGTAGTCATAGGGCGAGAAGCAATGAGAGGGGTTGAAGATAGGTCTTGAGAAGAATCAGTGGTCTTCTACAAGGCACTTCAGCTTTTTGGTCCTGGTCCAAGTTTTTCCAGAAAAGGTAGATTGAGCTTTTCAGTTAGTGGGGGATGGGAGTTGAGGGGGAGGGGGAGACATTGCTACTTCTTATAAAGAAGATTCAGCAAAATTCAGAGCTCAAGTTCCTCTGCTTCATCTAAATCTGTCCATGTGTCTCCATCCCAATTATCAGGGTCCCACTTTCTCCCAGTCAATGTTCTAAAATATATTTTATTGATTTTTTTACAGAGAGGAGGAGAGAGGGATAGAGAGCTAGAAACATCGATGAGAGAGAAACATCGACCAGCTGCCTCTTGCACACCCCCTACCGGGGATGTGCCCGCAACCAAGGTACATGCCCTTGACCGGAATCAAACCTGGGACCTTTCAGTCCGCAGACCGATGCTCTACCACTGAGCCAAACCGGTTTCGGCTCCCAGTCAATGTTCTAACTTTTATTTTTTAATCTTCACCCAAGGATATTTTTCTATTGATTTTAGAGAGAGTAGAAGAGAGAGGGAAAGAGAGAGAAACATCAATGTGAGAGAAACACATTGATTAGTTGCCTCCTGCAAGAGCCCTGACCAAGGCCTAGGCTGGAGCGGAGCCTATAACTGAAGTATGTGCCCTTAACTGGAATTGAACCTGGGACACTTCCAGCCAATGCTCTATCCACTGAGCCGAACTGGCTAGGGCAGTGTTCCAACTTTAATACAAGAGACCCTATGGAGTGGTAACTTTAATTTTCATTATTCAGCCCAAGATTAGACTTTGGGATTGATTCTGAGAGATTTTGACCCTGCAGCCATAGGATCTATGGGCTTTTCTTAGCTAGACCTTGAGTTGGGGACTTAAAGCCCTAAAGTCATAATTTTCTTTTCCCATCACATTTAGAAACTACCTACCAATTCCTTTCTCCTCTTTATTTTAACTGAAACAATCTATGGGCAACTACTTGGTCATCTGAAGCCTTTCCTTCTAATAAGCACTTGATTACAGGCATTACAGGTAATATTTTAAATAGCTGTTTTGGCATTGCATGCCATGGTCTACCTGTGTCCCCTTTATCACTGGTATCAGGATCATTGTGCCTCTAGATATAATCAGAACAGAGAAGCCATTCTAGAAAGCAATTCCAGAACCAATTCAGAGAATTCACCCTTTAGATTCTCTTTCTCATAGTTTGATTGGGAAAGTAGAGCCACTCTCCATGATACAAAACAAAGAATTTTATATTGAGATTAGGCTTTTTGCAATTGTGAAAGAAGCCATGCAGGTAAAGGTCTGGAAGAGAAAAATTACTAACTAGAGACCACAAGGGGACTGGTGAAGACTTCTGAGGGAAACTTATCTC
Organism: Pipistrellus kuhlii; assembly: GCF_014108245.1. Classification (NCBI taxonomy): domain Eukaryota; kingdom Metazoa; phylum Chordata; class Mammalia; order Chiroptera; family Vespertilionidae; genus Pipistrellus; species Pipistrellus kuhlii. The sequence goes on along the minus strand of NW_023425515.1, from coordinate 44,770,450 downwards.
CGTTTTCTGGTGGTTCTGAGCTATTGCAGTCAGGAAGACAAGTTGGATCTGAAGCAAAAGAGAGAGAGAACAACCTGGGACCCATGCCCTACTCTTGCTACATCTAATCCTGACAGTGTAGGTGGCCTACAGAAGAAGCTTATGCCCTCAACCCTGAACTCATGGGACTGAACTCATGACTGATCTGGGACTCAGAGGAAGCTGGAAAGGCTGCAGAATGGGTTCCTGCCCATGCCAAGGAGAGGAGTGAGCAGATCAGTAACGATGCTTGTGCTGAGCGGTGGTGACACCTGTGGACAGGTACCGGCCTTCAAGTAGGATAATTATTCTTAGTTTTCCTTCCAAATTTCATGCCAATTTCTCTTTTGGCCAACTGGAAGGAGGGCCATAGGAAGAAGGGGAATCTGGGAAATGTGGTTTGAACTTTGTTAGGCTGATTCAGTATGAAACCACCACAGCAGTCAATATTTGATAGTTCTTATTTAAGGAGCTCAAGATCTAACCTAAGGATCCATTCCTAGAGGGAGATGCCAGGAGAGAAGGATGAAGAGGAGCCATGTAAAAATTGGAATATGAGTCAGCTTAAATTAAGACTGTGAGGTTTTACTCATAAAAATCAGGGTCCAGGAAGTCAAAGGGGGTTTGATAACAGTGATGAGAATCTGCCATGCTCTTCTAGAGCATCTTATGGTTTGGGAAATGATTTACTTCCATCATTTCTTTCTGGGTGAATTGACCTATAGCATTCACTTATTCACTAAATATGAATTGGGCATCTGTTCTAAGCCAGGCACTATGCTAGGTATTTTACATATGCTGCCCCCCAATATGATCTCTCCTTTACATTTCACTCTTTGCTATTTTACATGTAAAGACATTATGGCTATAATTTTGGGAATACAGAGATGGGCAAAACTCCTTCCTTGCTTTCTAAAACAAAAGCTGGTGAACTTTTCTGTAAAGGGACAGATAGTGTGTATTTTAGGCCTTGTGGTCCATACAACTTCTTAACTCTTGTTTATGGAGAAAGCAGCCCATAGACAATAGGAAAATGAGTGGACGTGACTGTGGTCCAACAAAATGTTATTTACAAAAATAGGTGGTTGGACAGATTTGCCTGTGAGCCATTGTTTGCTAATCCTTTTACTACAAGGTCCCAGACTAGAGGAGGGACTAGTGTAAACAGCTAACAATAAGACAATGTGGTGAAGAGGTATAAGTGCAGGCAGAGGGCCTACGTGTTTGGGGACCTTGGCAAAGCCTCCACACAGCTTGTCTAAAATCATGATCTGTGTGGCCTGTATTTCTAGGTCACTGCCATCTATATAAGACCCAGGAAACGGCTTGCAGACAAATGCAGCTTGGGATCTGGCACTTACATCCAATCAGAACATGTGTCTCCTTTCTGCCTGTGATATGGGAGGGTGGTCTACTGTTTGCTTCCCCATCCTGCATTAACTGCTCCCTAATACTTCTAGAAACCCAGAGTTCCATAGCTTTGGCACTGCAGAAGCTGCGGGCTTGCCCCAACACTGCCCTAGGATGATACTTACTTGTATGCCATCCTCAACTTCTTCTGACTCAGAGCTAGGAGACAATACTTCCTAGCAAGTAGGTCACTAGTTAACGCTTCCTAGAATGCCGTCTATATATGGTTCCTGCTATAGGTATGGGATCACACTTAGGGTTGGTTAGATGTCACAAGGAGGCAGGCTTCAGCTCAGTACATGGAAGAACTCCCTGAAACAGCAGAAACAGCCTCAAACTGGCATGAGTTGTCTAGGGCTGTGGACGAGAGCCACATGCAGCTCTTTGGCCCCTTGAGTGTGGCTCTTCCACAAAATACCACGGCCTGGGCGAGTCTATTTTGAAGAAATGGCATTAAAAGAAATTTAAGTTTAAAAAATTGACTTTCAAAGAAATTTCAATCATTGTACTGTTGATATTTGGCTCTGACTAATGAGTTTGCCTACCACTGGTCTAGGGAGAAGAGTTTCTGTGGTGTAGCAGTGGCTAATGACCATCTGAAGGAGAGAGACTCAGGAGCATCTCAGTCCTGCTCTCCTATTAACCAGCTCTGTGGCCTTGGACAAATGCCTTCATCCTCTTTGAACTTGGTTTCATCGCTTGAAAATAGAGATTACATGTCTCTCATATGGCTGTTGTGTAATTAATGAGAATTTCATCTAAATTCTCAGCATGCAGCAGCCTTGCACTGAGTGGATTGAAGATGCCTTGGGGGGGACACTGACATCAGGTGGGGTGGAGTGAAGTAACACTGAGGTCTCAGCTGTACAGTTCTTTAACACACGTCTACTGAGAATGCCTTTCCTTCTATGAAACGAGCTCATGGAATCCTACAAACCAAGGAATATGACTTCAGAGGATCCACTTGTGAGAGTCCTAAAACTAAACATAATGAAGGAACATTTATCAGCATAAAAGGATTTTGTGTGGAGGGGAAAAAAATTGTGGGATTTTTATGCTTTCTGATTTTTCATGTGTATAAACAGTTTTGGATAAAAGACATTCCAACGTAAAGTGTTTCCAGTCAATCTGCAGGTAGTTTTGCTTTTAAAGTGTCTATATTAGCAAAGCTGTGGTGAAGGTTTGGGGTGAAGAAGGGGGAACTCTTTTTTTTTTTTTTTTTTTTAACTTTTGCTTGCCACTTGTTTGAAATATATTACTCAATGGGCTGGTCTTAGCAATAGGCATCCATTTCTATAATTCCTCTACAAAATGCGAATCAAAGAAAATGCAACTCCTTTTTTCTCAATGCAGATGGAAAGAATCCCAAGAGACTAGTGAAGCAAGAAATTATCAAAGCTGCGTGCGATATTTACTAAGTAACTTTGTATCAGTGCCCGGGGAGCTGCCACTAGGGCTGCCAAGCTCCATCGCCCTCTGCCCGGTGCAGAAGGAGCTCCCTGCCCTGGGATAGAGGAAGCAGGAAGTTTGCTGAACCCAGACCGAAGGAAAAGAAGGCATTCTGGAGAGTCCCAGCAGGTGGGGGAGCCCCTTTGCACAGGGAGGCTCTTTGACCCAAAGCACGCACAATAGCGCTCTCTCAGAAGAGAGATTTTTTTTTTCCCCCCCACGGGTTTCTTCTTGGCTCTGGGGATTTGTCCTAAGTGGCTTTCTCTGTGTGTGAGTTGTCTTGGCCTTTCTGAGTTTCTTTCCCTTTGGAACTCTCCGATCTTTCCATTGTATGCAGTGTCCTTGTTAAAAGGCTGAGTCACTCTGCCTTGCACTTTGCAGCCTCCACATTCCTTTTTTGGATTCAGGTAAGCAGGCCTATGGCTGGTGGCTCAGTAGGGGAAAGGGCACCTTTATCGCCCCCTCAGGCTCCAGGCACCCCCTCAGGAGCATTGTGGAGGGACATAGGTTTCAGATGAAAAGGTGTCTGTAAAAGGCTGACAGGAGCTGCTTAGGCCAGATGACCTTTAAGATCTTTGCCAGTTCTGAAATGCTACAGTTCTAAAATGGTGTGTGGCCTCAAACAATGCCGCTTGAGGAAGGGCAGGCCAAACTAAAGACGTGCATGACTCAAGAGGAGGCAGTCTAGCTGCTTTTAAGATTTTTAAGATTCTTAAAGAGATAGATTAGTTTTAGCCTATATGGCTTCAGAAGGCAGGAATTTTGGCTGGAATTTGATCTCAGGATGGGAGTTGATAGAGAAAAGGAACTAGGGCCCCAGGTGTAAAGCCTGAACACCTGGGTTCAAATCCTGACCACTACTGACCACCGTGTGACCCTGGGCCAGTCACCTCGCAGAGCCTCTGCTTTCTTCCGGGTCATGTGTGATAAGATTGGCTTGCTTCTACCACTGGGCTATTTCGAGGATAGACTAGGTACAGTGTTTTTCAACCTTTTTTGGGCAAAGGCACACTTGTTTCATGAAAAAAATCACGAGGCACACCACCATTAGAAAATGTTAAAAAAATTTAACTCTGTGCCTATATTGACTATATATAAAGTAATTCTCTTGAATAGGAATCAAATAAACACAAAGAAAGTATTTTATAATTACTTTATTATGAAATATTAAGTAAACAAAATAGTGAAAAATTATAAAATTCTTGTCTTGTCTGCACCTACGGCACATTGTGCCGCGGAACAGCAGTTGAAAAACGCTGGACTAGGATAAGGGAAAGTGCTAATAAATTCTAAAATTTTTCATATTTAATCTTATTGTTCAACCCCTGATTTTGAATAGTTGATACCCAAAGTCTAGAAAAGTTAAAAAAAAAAAAAACAAAAAAAAACCTCATGTGAGACCACACAATATTGGTCTAAGGCAGTAGCTGATAAGACCTCACTAATAATTCTATTAACCCTTAGAAACCCTGGGGTAAAAAGCTTTTGGAGGACCTTGAGGCCATGATGCATCCCCAACGTCCAAGTGGGATTTCATTCACTGAAAGTTTTGTTTTCTGATTATAAAAAATAGTACCTGCTCACTATGAAACTTACGTAATACAAAAATCTCAAAGAAGAAAAGTTTAAAACATTGTTTTTTATTCTGGCATGTGATTGTATTTACTGTGCCAATTTTGATATCTTCCTTTCTAGTCTTTTTTCCTTGCATATATTTTCTTGAACATAATTGAAAGAACATTTTATACAAAGTTTTGCATACTGACACTTTTTTTTTCCACTTAACAGTTTATTATATAATGGAGGCCCAGTGCACAAAATCTGTGCATGGGTAGGGTCCCTAGCATTGCCAGCTGCTGGCCGGGGCCTTCTTTAATTCCCTGCTGCTTTCTAGTGGTCAGCACATGTCATAGAGAGCAATGGAACTCCCAAGGGGACACTGCATATTAGGCTTTTATATATATATATATAGACTAGAGGCTCAGTGCACGGATTCATGTACCAGTGGGGTCCCTCAGCCTGGCCTGCACCTTCTTGCAATCCAGGACCCCTTGGGGGATGTCAGACTGCCCCTATGGGATGAATTAGTGCACAAAGTAGCAGGCAGCTGGGGAGGAGCCCAAGCCCAGATTGGGTGCCATGCTGCTCCCACTCATCCTGGCCCTGCTGTGCCTGCCGCTGCTGTTACTGCTCAGTAGTAATAATAAGCCTCACAGTGGACTGGTTGCTCTGCCAAGAAATAAGGTGATTCTGCAAATAGAGTAGGGAAGGATTCTGAAAAGATGGCATTGAATTGCATCTTGAAAAATGCCTGGGAACTTACCAAGGAGGAGAGGCAGCCCAACAGAAAGACCCATATGCAAAAAGGCATCCTGGTTGGAGAAGAGCAGTGGGAGATACAGGATCCTATCATGACAGCCTCATATATTCAGCCATAAAGTAGAAACTTTAATGGGAAACAAAAATGGGAAACCAATAAAAGACTTTTTAGTAGATGAGTGACATGATGAGATGTGCTTTTAGAAGGAAAAAGATCACCTGTTTATTGAGCTAGGAATGGTCTAGAGCAACGATGTCCAGTAGAAATGCACTGGAGAGTGGCTGGCAGGGCTCAGTGGTTAAGTGTCGACCAATGAACCAGGAAATCACAATTTGATTCCTGATCAGAGCACATGCCCAGATTATGGGCTCAGTCCCCCATATGGGGCATGCAAGAGACAACTGATTCTCTTTCATCTTCGATGTGTATATCTTTCTCTCCCTCTCCTATCCTCTCTGAAATTTAATAATAATAAAAAAAGAAATGCAATGTGAGCCATGCATATAATGTTAATTTTTCTAGTAGCCATATTTTAAGCAGGAAAAAATAACAAGTAGAATTAAATTTATAATAATATATTTTATTTAATCTAATAGTTCCAAATTATTATTTCATCAGTAATGTAATTCATATAAAATTCTTGGGATATTTACATTATTTTATTCTAAGTCTTTGAAATCAGTGAATATTTTACACTTACAGCACATCTCAACTTTAACTAGCTACATTTCAAAAGCTCAACACACACATGGGGCTTGTAGGTATTGTACCCAGCAGGGCAGCTCTAGAATCAGGGGTCACAGTGGAGAACAAGGCAGAGGAGGTCTCTGCTCTCACAGAGTTTATAGTCTATGGTTGAAGGGTGACTATTGAGAATCAACCAGCAAATAAGTCAATCAGCAAAATTGTTTCAGAGAGCGACAAGCAGTAGGAACATTATAAAACCAGCAGAATAAAACCATTAAACTATGGTGATATGTGCCTGGGCAGGCAGGTGGTGGTGGCCAGGCAAGGACTTGCCATGGAAAGGGATGCTTATGCTAACACCTGAGTGCCAGGTGGTGCCATGTGTGTAGGGCTCTTGGGGCATACGCTGTGGGATATGATCAATTTGAAGTGCATGTGGGAGATCTGAAAGGAGATGCTTAGAGTTAATAAGGTTCATAGAATTGTCGTAAAACTGTTCTTCACTTCCTGCTTTTCCTCCTAGCCCTTAATGGCATCATGAACAGACTTCATCATTTTCAGTTAATTAAATCTCAGTCAAGTGAATGTACTAAAAGCCACTGAAGTGTACATTTTAAAATGCTTGACATGGTGAATTTTATGTATAAAACCAGTCAAACTTCCTTTAACTCATTAATCTCACACCTCATTCAGAACTTTGCCTCCATCTGTCCCCCTCCCCGCTCCCACTCCGCCCTGTGCTGCCATCCTTATATCTTATGAATTTGTGTGGGAAAGGTACAAGGCCACTTTTCCATCTTCCTCTTCCTCTTCTGGACTTCTTCCTTTATGAATTGGAGCGAGAAGGAGAGCCAGGGAAGTGAAGTCATTTTGTGTTTCTGGCCTCATGTATGGTAGGGAGGTGTAGCTGGCCTCACTCTGATTCCTTGAATTGCGGTGGCCTCTATCTCTCCAGGAAGAGGGAATATGTTATTTTCAGCTTCATGTTGGTCCCTCTTGTAACAGAGCAATCCTCAGACCTGGGCCCGGCTGGCATTTATACTCCCAGCCTCCCTCACTTGGCAGCCACTCGGCAGTCCTGTGACTGCTCCTTTCTGTGCCCCGGGCTTGCTCTGGGAGCGGAGGGAATTGCAAGAGATGCACTCAGGAGGCTGCAGGAAACTGGGAGGAGGTGCCTGTTTCTCCCTTTGTCAGCACAGACTCTATTCCTTCCTAATTCCTGTTGGCACCAGCCAGGCTGCCGAGGCCAGGAAAGAAGTGGGCACTGTCTCTCTGCTCACAGTAACCCTTTCCTTCAGGGCATGTGTGGTAAGCTGTGCCAGGAATTAATTCTCTTGCCCTACTTCAATCCATTTGGATGGTGGTGTCAGGGTGGGCCTGCAGCTTAAATTCTCAGCAAGCAGGTGGCAGGTGAAGGGGGTGTCAGTCCCCTTTACCTGAAGATACCCCAGTCTCTGAGGGAGATTCTTGTGGAGACGCCCTCTTACTTGGCCTCAGAGTTGGGTGTAGTCCCTTCATTCCCCAGACAAACGTCTCCCCTGCAACAAGGCCAAGTGTGCCCTCCCTTCTTCCCCTCGCCAGTCTTTTGATGAAAGAGTGTTTCAGAGTGATGATTAGTAAGCCTCAGCAGGGTACCCAACTCTAGCTGCCCATAGAATCACCTAAGGAGCTTTTGTAAAGCACCAATGTGGCACGCCATTAAAAAACTGCCATTATCCACTGAAGCTGACTAGGCATATTTTAGCAATTCCACTCCTAGATATACATTCAACAGAAACCCAGGCATGTGTATGCCAAAAGTCACTTACAAGAATGCTCATAGCAGAATTATTTGTAAGAGCTAAAAACTGCTAACAATCCATGTTTATCAAGAGTAGCATAGTTATAGTCCTAGCTGGTTTGTCTCAGTGGATAGAGCGTTAGCCTGCAGACTGAGGGATCCCGATTTGATTCAGGTCAAGGGCACGTGCCTGGGTTGCAGGCTCAACCCCCAATAGGGGGCATGCAGAAGACAGCCAATCATTGATTCTCTCTCATCATTGATATTTCTATCTCTCTCTTCCTCTCCCTTCATTTCTGAGATATATATATATATAAAATTATATGTGTGTTATATGTGTGTATATATAGTTAGATGTGTGTATATATAGTTATATGTATGTATAGTTAGTTATACTATGTGTGTATATATATAGTGTGTATATATATAGTATATATATGTATATATATGTGTGTATATATATATTGATAGTTATATGTGTGTATAGTTAGACAATGGTCTACTATAAAATAATCAAAAGGTATGAATAATAGCTACTCAAAACAACATAGGTGCACCTTACAAATAAGATACTGAATCAAAAGAAGTCAGACACAAAGCATATGTACTCTGCGATTTTGTTACAGGCAGAATAAATATATGAGATTAGAAGTCGGGAGAATGCTACTATCCTTGGGAGGAAGGACTGAAGGGACATGTGGGGTAAGAGTATTGGGCTGCTGGGAGTGTCTTTTTCTCTTAGTGTAGGTAGTAGTAACATGTGGGTATTCACTTCTTGAAAATTTGCCAAGATTCTTATGTAATTTTCTGATGCATATTAGAATTAAATTTAAAAGTTAAAAAAAAAATACTAGTGCTGGACCCCCCCCCCCCACCTCCCCATGGACTTTGATTTCATTGGTCTATGGTGAAGCTCAAGCTTCTTAATGGTTTAAGAGTTCTCCAGGGACTGTGTGAAACCAAGCTTGAGAAGCACATGACACGCCTGACTGCTGTCCTTCTTAACCAGCTGCAGAGAACTTGGGCTGGTTGCTTTCACCTGCTGGCCAGGAGTAAGCAGTGCTCAGCACCTGGAGAGAGGTCAGGCTGAAGATGCGGAACACCGAGTCACTGCGTAGAGACCAGCACTCCCCGAGAGTTAAAGAATCTGGGATTGGTGAGGGATTGCTTGGAGTGATGGCTCCCAGGAGCTAAGGTGGCTTTGGGAAGACATGAACTAAGTCTTATTTACTAAGAGGAGTTACAGACTTGGGAAATATGGGGAAACTAAGGACCTGGATATCCGGATGAGGTTTCATAACAGTAATGAACATGAAGAGTAAGGCACTGGGGCCATAAGCAATCATGGTGAGAGAATGAATTTGGAGGTTCAAAAGCCCAGAGGAAAACAAGGCTGGAACATCCCCACCAGCCTCACTCTCAGTGTGGCCTGTCTGCAGGGTCGCCCCCGTGAAATGCCTGCCCCTCAGGCACTTGAATGTGGTTTGCAGTGTCCTACCGGCACAACATCTGACCCCTTTCCTAACACACTCACTGATTCAGCAAAGCAGCGAGGGGTTCAGTCTTGAACGCGAGCTCCAGGGTTGCCACCTGCCAGGTGGTCAAGCTTGGTAAATAGCTCCCCTTATAGGACTCTAGATGCAAAATGTGGAGATCTTGTCAGATAAAACAATTTTCAACAGTCTCTGTGGAGACCGCTAGAGTCCACCTATAAGCAGGTGGTGTGGGGAAATGGGAGGGAGAAGTGAATTGATGGCCTCACTCCTTAAGATTTAGCCAGAAGGAGAGGCTTTTAAGTGTTTTACACACTGGATTCTGCAGTTAATACAAGCTTGAAGTCTGCATATTTAATTATCATGGAGGTTCTTTCTAGTGTTGAGAATCTGAGCTTCCTCTCTCTCCTCAGTTGGGCAACAAGTGAATTACAACTCAGGGCCCCACCAGGAACACAGCTGGCTCCCCAGGGTTCTTCCCCTTCAGAAGCCACCCCTCCTCTGATTTCTCCTCCCAGAAACTCAGTTTCAAAAGGAAACATGTGAGGTGCCCGAAGACAACTGCTCACAAGACACAGGGGTGCCTACACGGGCATGCTGCCCTGTGTCCAGGTCCCAGGCAGGGCCTGCTGATGCTCAGCTTTGCCCAGAACAAAAGGATAAAAAGACAGAACCATCCTCAATGGTCGGGCAACCAGAGGAGCAAGGATGGTGCTGGGAGCCCGACTGAGCTCCTCTTGACTTTAGAGAAGAAAGCAGGTCCGGAACGCAGCACGATACCCCCAAACTGAGTGGGTAGGAAATATTTTGAGCTCCTTTCAGTAAAGAGAGTTGTTCAACTTCCAAAAGCAAAGCTATGTTGTGGCCTACTCAGGAATGAAGCCACCAGTTCACAAACCCAAATGTAGAAAACTTTTCTACAGAACATTGCTGGGCCCTCTGGGTTTGAGAATCTGGCAAGTGAGACCTGGAAAGAAGTGAACTGCCCCAGGTCAGAGAGGTGTTAGAGGCAGAAAGTGTAGTTGGTGGGAAGAACACTGTCTCTGGGGTCAGGCAAGCCTAGGGCTGATCCAAACTCTGCTGTGTGACCTTGAGAAAATTTGTCAACCTCTCATTTTCTTATCAGTGAACAAGGGCAATAATGCCTACCTACCATATTTAATGTAAGGATCAAATGAGAAAATATATGTACAGTGCCTGACACAAAATCGGTGCTCACCAACTAGTTGTTTATTAAAATAAAGTACAACTGCCTATTGATATAGAATCCCCTTAAATGAGAGGTAGAAACCCACAATGGAAATGCCACTATCTGGGTGACTTTGGGTGCTTGATAGTAATACTACCCTTGGGAGTGATGTTTCTCTGGTGCTTGTCTGAATAGTTCAGGAGAGAGTCCCTCTTCTTGTCCTTCATGAAGTTTTCCATGGTGGCCTTGTCCCAGATGGGAGTGGTTTCTGAATGAACCACTGTGAAAAGACTGTGACCAGTGATGTGAACACTAATATTTCATTCATTCAACAAATATTGGAGCACTTTATTTACTTTAGACAGTGTTCTATATGCTAGGACCACCGCAGCAAACAAAACTCCTGCATTCATGAACTTATATTCTAGAGGATTCTAACAATTTGAGGAGAGTGGTTTCGGGGCTGATGATGCCAGGCTCTGAGGCCTTTCTGTTCCGGAGGCTCTTCTCCCCAGTTGCCACAGACCCTTTGTTTTCTCCCTTCCTCCAACAGCTGTTTTCACTTCCTCCTCCACATTAATGACTCTCCTTTCATGACCCATTCTGGAACTGGGGGAATTAGTGCAAAAAAGGCAATTGTTTAGAAGCAGGAAATATGATCATTTCTTCAATGATTGAGAAATCAAATAAATTAACAATTTTATGAATTTCTTTTCTAAAATGTGCCCCCTCATTTAATTAAGTTGCTTTTGTCTTGTAGCTGATGACTTTTTAAAATTTATTGATTAGAAGTGCTCCACTGGGGAAAAGCTTGCATTTATTTATTTATTTATTTATTTAAGTTTAATCTTTATGGTTGAAAGTATGACATATGTCTCCTTTTGCCCACATTGAGCTGATAACTTTCTGAGCATGACCAGCCTGCATCAGAAGGGCCTCCTCCCTTTCCCTCCCCAGACCCAGGTTTCAGGGTGTGTCTTTTATAGCAAACATGGCACCCCTCACCTCCACCTCCTTTATCACTTGACTCTGGCTGTGAAAAGAAAGAGAAGAAAAGTGGTTTGTTTAGTGGGAGCTCTTTTCTGAAGCCAACGGGGAGAACAGGATTTGAAACAAGAGGAGGCTGCATTTGGGGGTCAATGGTTAACCAGTCAGATTAATAAATTCTAGAAGGAGGAAGTAGCCAGTGAGTAAAAAGCCCAGAAAAAAAAGTCTCCCTGTGGTTCAAAAGCCAACTAAAGTTTACCAAGATCCGTGACCTGTGGTTAAAATGTCCTCAGAGGCCAATACTCATCTGGTTCCCACCTGAAATGCCACTGCCTTTCAAGAGAGCCACCCGGTTCTGCTCTTGGGCACGGCTCCCGGTGCAGTAGCCCAGCAGTGACCTACGTGGCACCCGCCACTCGGACCTCACCAGGATTGCCCCACTATGGAAGCCTCAGGGCCTTGCCTCAATTCCACTGACTTTTTTCCTTGGAACCCCCTCCTCCATGTCCACAGGCTTTCTCCCCAACACAGCTTCCACCCAATGTCTGGAATCAGATGGAGAGCATTAGGCCAGCTGAGCACATTGAGCTGGCATGAACCTGGGAAGCTGGGCTGTCCTGGCCTCTGTTCTGGCTTGCTCTATGAGTTTTGGCAAGTTGTTTGCCTCAGTTTCCTAGCTGTTGAAATTGCAGGTTGGCCTAGAGCAATGGTTTGCACACTTTTTCTATAAAAGGTCAAATAGTGAATATTCTAGCCACCCAGTTGGTGTTTTTCTTAACTACCCACTCTGCCACATAACCTGAAAGCAGCCATAAATGATATGTAAATGAGTGGGCGGGGCTGTGTTCCAATATAATTTTATTTATGAAAACACCACTCTGTGAACAGGACTGGCCAGTAGGCTGCAATGTGAGAGCCCCTGAGGCCCCTAAGGAGATTTGCAACACACAAATATCACTGAATCCTGAATTATTTCACAGAGAGAAAATTCAGGCCCAGAGATGCTAAATAACATTTTCCAAGCCACCAACTATGTGAGTGACAGAGTTGAAGCTGGAAGTCAAGTCTCCTCCTGGCTGTAATCCACCATAGCTCTCAGCTCTTCCAGGGGCAAAGCACTAGATATTTTGGGGAAATGGGGCTTACCCTGACAACCACTCTTGGAAGACACTGGGTGCAGGGGTGGGAGGCGGCACTGTCTTTGCCCAGCTCTGGAGGGCTTTCTGGCTCAGGAATGTCCCAGACTGAATTCGATAAGGGACACTATAAAAATGGGGGGAAGTAGTGTGCAAAAGGCTGCCATTCATTTTGAATCGAGAAAACTGTGGCTTCAGAGAGGGAAGTCCCTGTGTATTCCATGTCATAACCTCTGCTTCTGAATCTGCATGTGTTGACCTTCTTTTCACCCAGATGGTGCCGCAGGGAGGAAGGCCCCACCAGCATGTGCTTTTCCTGTGTGACTGGATGTTCCCCCAAAGGGGCTCCTCCCAGGAGATCAGCTCCTGAGCCTGTTCTTCCCCCTACAGAAGTGGTGTGGCCCAGCACGGCTATTTATTGTTATACTTCCATGACATGCTTCCCTTCAAACACTTTGTATAAACTTGCTTGGGACTAGTTGTTCCTTGGCTGGTGATCCAGAAGCTTTTATGATGTTATTCTGGTTTCCTCTTTGCCTCCAGCCTTTGCCCTCCTGAAGGAAGAGACCATGAATAGGGTCCAATGGGGTGGGGTGAGACTTCTTTCACTCCTATTCTCAAGGGCCCCGTGGTCTGGCCAGTATGATTCTCTTCTCCACACTCTATTCTCCAATTCCTGCATGGATCCCTTGACAGGACCCTGGCCACAGAATTCTGAAACAACAATATGCCCCGTCACCACTAAAAGTGAGACAATGCTCCCTGTCTGCATTCATTGGGCTCCAAGGAACAGCCCCAGTTCTGTTTGGTGTGATAGGATTTTGCAGCAAATTTGCATGAAAGATATGAATCTTGGGAATTAGTTTGATACAGGGGTTTTCAGCCAGATGAGGAAAGAGGAATAGGCTTTAGCATAAGACTGGATTGGGGAGCTAGACTGGTTCTGAGGAGTCCTCTGAGGAGGCCTCCCCCAGAAGGCACATTAGGTTCCTGGTCAGCTGGCATCTTCTAGCTGCAGGTTAAGCTCAAGATGATTCCTACCTGGAGCTGTAGACCTCTTGGCTAATTTTGGAGGTTGTTGATGGTACTAAATGGGGTCTGTCAGTAGAACACCCCAGTCCACCATTACAAACCCTAAATTGAACTACGATGGTCGGAATCTGAATTTTCTGTGTGACTGATTCTCTAGCCTTGTCACCCACTCTTCCCACCATACCCCTCATATTCCTGCTAAACTCAATTGCAGAAATTCCTAATCTCCGTCTGCTTTCTATCTCCTGCCTTTGCTGACAATGTTACCCTCTGCTTTGAAAGCCCACCCTTCTAATGGCCTTCTTCCATTATTCCTTTAGCTTCATTTTTTATGGTTCTTATCATTCCCTTCTTTATATGGTGGCTATCTGTACCCCAAGGCCCTATTGAACAGTGATATACTTCAAGGCAGGGACTCCATCTAATTCATTATTATAGCTTTATTTCCCTCTATGATTTTTGGGGCAATTGTTAAAAGAGTGAGCAGATGAGAAAGTGACCTTTCAAGGATTGGGCAGGTGAATAGTTCCTCCATCCCCAAAGTATGTCCAAGTACCAGTCTTCAGTACTGATGGATGTGACTTTATTTGGAAATAGGGTCTTTGCAGATACAAATAAGTTCAAGATCTTGAGCTGAGATCATCCTGGCTTTAGTGTGGTCCCTAAATCCTTTTAAGAGATAGAAAAAGAGAAGACACAGAGACACACAGAGGGGAAGGCTATGTGAAGACAGGAAGAGATAGGAATGATGCATCTATAAGCCAAGGGACATCATCAATTGCCTGAAGCCAGGAGAGAGGGATGGAATGGATTTCTCTCAGAGCCTCCAGAAGGAACCAACTCTGTTGACACTTTGATTTTGAAATTCTGGCCTCCAGAACTGTGAGAGAATAATTTTATGTTCTTTTAAGCCACCAGTTTATAGAAACTTGTTATGGCAGCCCTAGAAAACTAACATAAGGGGGGAATACTTCCCAGCTATTTCTATAAGGCCAGTATCACTCTGATATCAAAACCAGACAAAGACATTACAAGTAAAAAAAACTACAAACTACAGATCAATATCTCTTGTGAATGTAGATATAGAAATCCTCACAGAATATTAACAGATCAAATCCAATAACATATAAAAAATTATATACCATTGCTAAGTGGCGCTTATCTCAGGAATGCAAAATTGGTCCAAGTCCAAAAAATAATTAATGTAATATACCATATCAATAAAATAAAAACAAAAAATTCATGATCATCCCAGTAGACACAGAAAAATATTCAACATACTCCAATACCCCAACATTCATAATCAAATACTTGACAAAGTAGGAATAGAAGGAAGTTTCCTAAATCTCATAAAAGGCACCTATAAAAAACTCACAGCTAACAACATACTCAATGGTAAAAGAATGATTGTTTGCTCCTTAAGATCAAGATAAAGACAAGGATATCCATTCTTGCCACTTCCATTTAGCATTATACCAGAGGTTCTATCCAGGGCAATTAGGCAAGAACACAAAATGAAAGGTACTGAGGTTGGCGATGAAGTCAAACTACTTGTATCTGCAGATGGCATGATTTTGCATATAGAAAGTTTTAATAAATACACTAAAAATTTATTAGAACTACTAAATAAATTCAGCTAAATGAAATTTAAAAATAATTTAATTTACAATATCATCAAAATAATAAGATACTCTAGAACAGCGGTCACCAACCGGTGGTCCACGGACCACTGATGGCCCGTGAGGTTGGAAAGGTTGGCGACTGCTGCTCTAGAATACATTTAACAAAAGAAGCACAAAATGTATACTCTAAAAATTATTTTTTTAAAAACATTATTGAGAGAAATTAAGATCTAATAAAAAGAAATAAATCCATGTTCATGGATCATAAGACTTGACATTGTTAAGATGACAATACTCTCCAAATTGATCTACAGATTCAATGTACTACATCAAAATCCCACCTAGATTCTTTGCAGAAAATGATAAGCTTATTCTACACTCATGGAAACTTGAGGGACTAAGAATAGTTAAAACAATTTTATAAAGGAAGAATAACATTGAAGGACTCACATTTCCTAATTTTATAAGCTTACGCCACTGCTCAAACCCACTGGTGGGGCTGGTCCCAAACACTCCATGCCATCAGTAAGTGCGAGCGAGGCCAGTGCTGTCAGTGGGAGTGGGAGTGCCAGCAGACAGAGAATCAAGGGTCACAGTGGGAGGGGCTGGGCAGGGATGTGGAGGATAGGCCTAGAACCTGTGTGTACTGCAGCCTCGCAGCCCACAGTTCCTTTCAGAGTGTACAAATTTATGCACTGGGCCTCTAGTATATTATATTTGTACTACCATGTTTCCCCGAAAATAAGACAATGTCTTATATTAATTTTTTCTCCCAAAGTTGCGCTAGGTCTTATTTTCAGAGGATGTCTTATCTTTCCATGCACTAGGTCTTATTTTTGGAGGATGTCTTATTTTCGGGGAAACACGGTAATAGCCCTGTGCAGGAATCTATGCACCAGTAGCTCACTGCCACCCTCCAGTAGCTGTCTGCCAGCTGCCCCACCCTCCTGTAGTCCCCCTGCCTCCCCTCCCTGGCCCCCCTTCATAGTTTGCTGCCCTGCCCCCTCTTGTAGCTCTCCACTGCCCACTTATAGCTCACTGCCCCACCCTCCTGTTGATCTGTGATCTGGTTGTTACACGATTGCCCGTTACACTTCATGGCATAACAATCATTTGCATATTACATCTTTATTATATAAGATAAAGTTCTACAATAGGTAAATCTATAAAAAAAGAAAGTAGGTTACTGGTTTCTTAGAGTTGGTAAGAGGTGGGGAAGAAAGAAGGAAAGTAAAGAGCGGACAGCTAACAGGTAAGGAGTTTGGGGGGAAGGTTAGGAAAATGTCCTAAATTTGATTATGGTGATAATTGCACAACTCTGTGAATTTACTAAAAACCATTTGATTATGTGTTCTAAATGGGTGAGTGGTATGGTATGTAAATTATATTTCAATAAAATTGTTGCCCAAAATTTTAATGTATATCCTATCTAATGAAAAGGGAATATGCTAATTGACCCTCACACCATCACAATGATGGTGATGCCCATACCCAATAAGGAGAAAATATGCTATTGATTGCTCTGCCCTCAAAGATGGCAACACCCACAGCCAATAAGGAAGGAATATGCTAATTGGCTGTCTTGCCCTAAAAGATGGCGGTGCCCACAGCCAATAAGGAGGGACTATGCTAATTGACTTCCACACCCTCAAAGATGACGGCACCCACAGCCACAAGATAGCAGCACCCAGTCCTCTCAGCCCTGTTGGAGTAGCAGACATGAGGCAAGGCTGGGCCTGGCCTGGCCCCAGGTGGGCCTGGCCCTTTCATGTGCCTGCCTTCAGAGTCCCCCAGTGCCTTCAGCTCCCAACTGCTTAGGGCCATCCGAAGCACAGGAAAGCTTCAGATGGTAGCTGCCCAGCTGCCTAGGGCTGCCCAAGGCTCAGGTAACAGGGCCAACTGAGGCTTGCACTGCCAGCAGTGGCAGCAGCAGAAGTATGATGGGGTGCTGCCTTCCCCTGATTGCTGGGTTGCCTACAGCCCCTGAGGGCTCCTGGACTGTGATATGGGGTAGGCCGGGCTGAGGGACCCTCCTCCAGTGCATGAATTTTCATGTACCAGGGCTCTAGTATTGATATAAAAATTAGAAATTAATACTCCCAAATGTGTGGTGGTTTATAAGTAATACGTATATTCTACTTTATACTTTTTTTTTATAGTAACCAAATTATCTATTGATATGTGGTTTACTTTTTCTTATTATCATGAAAATGAAGATTATAAAAAATTAAAGACCTGGCACATGAAATCCTTATGCAGGTACGGTCCCTAGGCCTGGCCTGCAAACAGGACCATCTTCTCTAGCTACCCACAACCAGCCCCACCCCCTGCCACCACCCACCCCCAGTTCCCTATTTGCAATTGGGTGATCAGAGCCTGCCGTCTGGGGAAGGGGACCAAGAGGTGGTCAGTGTGCTTCATAGTGACTGGTTCAGCAGTCATTCTGGTTGTTTTGCTGTTAAGGCCAATTTGCATATTAACCTTTTATTATACAGGCTGGAGGCCTGGTACATAGGTGGGGGTTGGCTGGCATGCCCTGAAGGGGGCCTCTGATCATGGTGGGGATCCCTGCAAAGGGTAGGGCTGGCCTAGGTGAGGGGCTGCCGGGGGGTTTGCAGGCTGGCCAGTCCCCAATCAGGGTGGGAATCCCCGCTGGAAGGGCAGGGCCAGCCTGAGCTTGGGGCTGCCGATGGTTTGCAGACTGGCCACCTCCTGATTGGGATGAGGGTCTCCACTGGGTGATGGGACCAGCCTGGATGAGGAGCTGAGGGCAGTTTGCAGACCGGCCATGCCCCCGACTGTCCAGCCTCTCTTGTCTAATTAGTATATTACCCTTTTATTAATATAAATTGTTAACAGACTACTAGTAGATCGTGTTCTTTCTTCTTTCCCTTTCCTTTCTTTCCTCTTGTGGAAGATTAATTACTACAATGGCACCTAAATTGTTCTGAAATGCAATTGAAAATGGAAATATATCTTTAAAGCAGAGACACCTTATCCTGGAAATAGATCCTTTCTGTACAGCAACCGTGACAGAGGGTCCGGCCTCCACTAACCCCAACAGTGACCCAGATCAAGCTCACTTCATCCCCAGGCATCATGTTCCCGAGGGCTATCTCGGAAGGTTTTGTGTTGAGTTGAAATATTTCTCCTCAAAGCTTTCCTCATTGGTCTACTTTGCCTTCTGGAGCCACTCAGAAGCTGTCTGTTTCTCTTCCCCGGGACAACCCTTCAGATGCCTTTAGATAAATAGCATCTCCCTGAGACTTCCCTGCTTTAAACCAAACACCCACAACTCCTTTAATCGTTCCTTACACCAGCGTTTTTCAACCGCTGTTCCGTGGCACACTGTTGCCTGGTGTGCCGTAGGTGCAGACAAGACAAGAATTTTATAATTTTTCACTATTTTGTTTACTTAATATTTCATAATAAAGTAATTATAAAATACTTTCTTTGTGTTTATTTGATTCCTATTCAAGAGAATTACTTTATATATAGTCAATATAGGCACAGAGTTAAATTTTTTAACATTTTCTAATGGTGGTGTGCCTCGTGATTTTTTTCATGAAACAAGTGTGCCTTTGCCCAAAAAAGGTTGAAAACACTGCCTTACACTATGTCAGTCAAAGTTCTGAGCTGCAAGCAGCCGAAACCAACATTAGCTGACTTAGGTAGAAAGGCATTGCTATTATTAAGAAATGAAGTTGATCTCCAAACTGGCATAAAAGTTGGAACTCCTGCTTGAGCAATGGGCAGGACCAGGGGTGTTCAGACAGCCAGAGCACCCTGGCACCTGTCCAAAAGCATATTAGGAGGGTGCACTAGATGCCAAAGGGAACCCATGCCACCACAGGGAGAAATGGTCTTTCTAAATTGTAAATGATATTCTACCTGCACAATGAAGGGAACAGCATCTATTTCTCAAGAACTCATGGGGAAGAATAGGTAATGAAATGTATCTACAAGTAGGTCCTATCTGCTCTGTTAGGTCAGAATGGCTTTCTTTAAAGCATCTGTCACAGATGGTATTAGTGACAAAATGTTTGTTCCCTCCTCCATGGATTCACATGTTAAAGACCTAAGCCCCATGTGACTCTGTTTGGAGGTAAGACCTGTAAGGAAGTGATGTTTAACTGAAGTAATAAAGGTGGACCCCTTATCTGATAGAGCTGATACCTTTATAAGAAGAGGAAGAGACACCAGAGCTCCCTCCCTCTCCTTCATGAGAGAACAGAGCAAGAAGGCGGCCCTCTGTAAGCCAGGAAGAGGGCCCTCACCAGGAACCGAATCTGCTGGCACCTTGCTCTCACAATTCCCAGCCTCCAGAACTGTGAGAAAGAGATGTCTGTTGTTTCAGCCAGCCAGGCTGTGGTATGTTGTTTTGGCAGCCAGAGTTGACTAAGACAAATGGGTTGGTTGTAGTTATGTGCTTTCAGCTACCTGATATTTCTACAAAAACTAGTAGCCCCTTGAAAGACATGAAAACAGTCATGACACAGGGCTTCCCTGTTCATGCACAGACTTGTTCTCATGGTGATGGTTTTGATGTATTTATTCCAAGGAGCATTGTTATAGTTATATTAGTGTGATGTTTGATTTATATTAATATTTTAAGGATTTAAAACAGTGTGAGAACAATTATTTGTGTGATTTAAAATAGGAGTGAAAGCATTTATTTTTATGAGTGATTCATAGTTTAAGTGTGAATTGTATTTCTGATCTTATTCTGATTTTATTTTAAGTAAAAGAAATTATTTGAAATGTGTTTAAGACTTAGTATAAGTAACTCCATTGTGTGTGACTTGAATCCATTTTGTAAAACTTAAGTTTTAAAGTGACTCTGAGCCCCGACTGTGTGAACGCTCTAGCATGTGTTTATCTGGAAAGTTGTAAGCGAGCAAAAAGTACCTGGAGACCTCCGATGAGACACACTGGTTACACCCAGAAGGAACAATGGAACACCCAGAAATGGCCATATAAGAAGGGACCTAGAGGCACTGGTCAGAGACCACGAAGGGCTCCTCCACCCGACATGTTCTCTCTGCTCCCTTCTCTCCCTATTCAAGATACTGCATGAAGCTCTGCCCAAGAGAGCTGTCACTCTGCCTGTGAGCCGAACCTCTGAGGCCTCGATCGTGACCGAGACGCTGCTGCAGCGTGTTCCTGTCCAGTGTGTGTGTCTGTCGGCGCAGATCTCCAGGTGACCTGCCTAGGCTTCTGGAAACCACCAGGAATCTGGTAAATAAACCGTGTGTGATTCGTGCATCTTAATATTTGTCTCTGTGTTTAGTTTATGCTCGGTCAAATTTAATTAAGTACTGTGGGCAAACCCGTATAAGTCTAATCCTTTGGCTGAGGGATCCCAGTCACCTGTGCGTACGTTCCTACCTGAGGGTGAGTTGGAACAAGCATCAAATTAAGAAGAAGAAAAAAAATCAGCATTCAAGAAAGCACAGGGTTGTAGCATTTTAGGAATCCTCTAAAGCAGTAATTTCAATCCTAGAGACAAAGACCATGCATCAGTTGCCTGGGAAGCTTTCTAAAAATGTAGACTTTAGGCTGCACCCTTGGGAGTCTAATTTCATCAATCTGTATTTTGAATAAGTGTCCCAGGCGATGGGGCTGGGCAGAGCCAGGACTAGAAACCTGCTCTGGGTAAGCTCCTCATGAAAAGCTAAAGAGGAAAACCCAGGCCCAGCCAGGACCCAGGTTTCTTGGCTTCTGGGTATTTGTCTCTTCACAGCTCTGTCCCATTCTCTGAGACATCATGGGCTAGAGAACCAAGTGGTGCTGAACGAGGGTCTTGAACGTCTGCCATAAGAGCAAGGAGGCGAAGGGGCAAAAATTCTGACAGGAGGGAGAGACTTCAGTTTTCTGGTGATTGTTAGCCTGCAGCTAGGCCTGAATTAGGATTAGCAGCAATGAATGAACATCTGGGGGTGGAAGGGATTCCAGGTGGATGAAACAGCTGGAGCAAAAGCCTGCTGCCTTTGGGATTGTATAGGCCAAATCAGGGAAGAGATGGTAGTCCCCCGTGATGGCTGTTGGCCCCTTCCAGAGCATTGGGCATTTGGGATGAGATTGGACTTGAGGCTTACATGACCGGTTGGGGCTGTAATTACTTTGTAAGCCCTAACACACCACTGGGAACATAGAGATTGTCAATAAATACCTCATCATGCCATTTGATAACTTGCCTTGATATCCAGATGTGAAGAAGGAGTTGAGGTGTTTGTAAATCAGCAGAGAGTCATGGGATCCCATGACTCACCTTATTGGAAGTGAGGATATTCTGCCCCAAAGGGAAGAAAAGCACATACCCCAAAATACCACAGAGGAAGGAAGAGTTTACCTCATTCCCACAACCCCACTGAGTTCTCCCAGCTCCAAGGTGGGTTTGTTTATTGGCTCTGGTTACTTTTAAAGAATGAGAGGGAGAGGTCACCAAAAAAATGCAAGGCGGAAGGAGTGCCTCCCCAGTGACTCAGGGCAGAGATTGCATGTCTGATTATGCTGGGAGTCTGGTGAACAGAGAACCCTGAGGCCCTTCTTATCAGCACTCAGCCATCAAGTCACAGGCATTCCTTGAGGGCAGAGGAGGCAGCTAAGTAGGCCCAGACTCAGATAAATACAGCTCCAGGTAATGCCAGAGATTTCCCCACGCCCCACCCAGGACAGAGCACTACCCCAGCATGCAGCTCCCAGGGCCTTTTTCCAAAATGACCATCTCGAGCCACATACACTCCTTATGCCACAGAATATATAATGATTGCCCTTAGGGTCTTGGGGGATGTCAGGAAGAGAAAAGAGGCTGAGAACTGCCTCAAGCACTTTTCACTTTCAAAGGCAGAACAGCCAGTACATGGACAATTATCTGTGGGATGGCAGTGTCCAGGGGTGCCGGAGAAGGGACAGTTCTAAGGAAATTCCCAATTTCCAAAGATGAAGCAGTGCCTTCTGAGAAGGCATAAGGTAGGGTAGCATTGAAGTTGAGACTTGAGAGTTGGAATTTGGAAGTGATGGTTGCAGAGAACCATAGATAGTGGGACTGGTCTGAGCAATGGAGAGGGTGGATATCCATGGCCCAGCCATCACTTCCTGGCTCCAATCCTTTCTTTAAAAAAAAATAAAAAATCTTGTTACTGATTTTAGAGAGAAAGAATAGAGAGATAGAAATATAGATAAGAGAAAAACAGTTATTGGCTGCCTCCTGCATGCCCCCTACTGGGAACTGAGCTGGCTGGCAATCTTGGCATTTGCCCTGATTGGGAATCAAACTGTGACTTCCTGTTCATCGGTTAATGCTCAACCACTCAGCATACCATCTGGGCGTGGCTCCAGTTTCTTCTCTTTCTGCAAGGCCCTAAGGTAGAGCCCATGAGACTCTCACAATCTCTGAGCATCCATAACGTTCAGATCACAGTTTCAGATGCTGACACTGTTTATAGAGGAAGAGGAGTCGCTAGAACCTGCCTTGTAGTAGGTTAAAAGAGTAGATGCAAGAGGAAAATTGTGCACAGACAAGAGAGTTATTATTCCTGCAGGGCTCTGCCCCAACACCCAGGCTCATCTCCCCGAAACCCCAGCCAACATATGCTCCTTCCTCACACACAGCTCCCTAAGCCTGAACAATGTTTACCCTGCCTCCCAGTTTTGGCTGTGCTGTGCCCTGCAACTGGAGTGTTCCTCCTTGCATGTATGAGCATCCAGATCTGCCACTGAGGCCCTGGTCAAATGTTGCCTCCAGTTTGCATAGGAGTTCTTCATCCCTCCCCAGGTGGAAGTGGTCAGTGCCTTCCCTGAATTCCCACCACACTGTATCTTTATCTCTGTGTTGTAACACTTGTCTTCTGACATGATGTTTCCTACCCTCCAAGATTAGATGTGAGTACCTTGAAGGCACTATGTGTCCTCACTCAGAGTCTAGTCCCACATTTAGTGGGTGTTTAGGAAACATCTTTTGTTAGCCTGGATGGTTGTATATCCGTACAGATCTCTGAAACCATGGAGGCCAGAGTTCATCAGAAAGGGTTAAAAGAACTTTAAAAGGTTAATTGGAAAGAAAGACAGTTCAGAGATTTGTGGAAGGAGGTGAAGGGTCACCTGTGGGGGCCTGGTGAGGGACTGTGTGCATCAGGAGTGAAAGGAGATGGATATGAGGACTCAGGCTTGTGGACTCTCTGGGATGCAAGGGTCTTAAGCTACCAACTAGACCACCTGTCCATCCTGAAAGCCCCTCATCTCATCCCCAACCCAGACACATGCCCTAAATAGATGCTGGACAGAGGCCCTGGATGTGAGGCAGAAGAACTTTGGCTCAGAGGCTTAGGAAGGCATTGCTGGTTGTTGAAAAGGTTTCTATTAAGATGAAAATTACATTTCAAAACGGTAGCCTAGATTAGGGGTGTCGAACTCAATCAGAGAAGGGGCCAAAATCTAAAATCCAGCCTAAATCGCGGCCGAATGGTTTACTGAACAGTCATAAACTGTCATTGTGATGGAAACGCAGCGGAGTGCAGTGATGACAGCGCGGTGCGGGCCACATTGCAAGGCCTGGCGGGACGGATTTGGCCCGTGGGCCTTGTGTTTGACACATGTGGCCTAGATCATGTCACTCCCTGGCTTAAGAGCCTGGAAACGTTTTTCGTTTCTCTTAGCATATGGAAAAAACTCCTTCCTGTGGTTCTCAGAGTCCAGCGTGTCTGGGCTTTCTCAGCTTCCTGAGCTCAGCCTGCCCTGCTCCTCCCTCCGTGCCCCTCCTGCCACAGGACATTTGCACAAGCTGTTCCCTTTAACTGAAACACTACTAAATGTGGAAGAAAAGGAAGTTGGGAAGAATGACAGGAGGCACAGGTGACTACAAGGCACAAGAAGGACAGTAGCAAAACATAAAGAATAGATGGATCTTTCTTTTGGACACTGAAATTAAAGTGTACAAAACTGGAAGAAGGAAGAAAAAAGGAAGCGAAACTGACATTTATGAGTTTCCTCTTGGAGAGGGAGTAGCAGCCACGGTCTGACAACAGGATGCAAATCCCAGCACAGCCACTGGTGGCTGAGTGGCCTTGGGAAGAGGCAGCCCCTTGGTTCTCTGTCTTACAAATTAGCTGACTCGGCATGAACAAGGCACTTAGAGCAGAGCCTAGCTCCTGGGCAGCGGACAGTACATATTAGCTATTCTTAGCATTGCTGTAGGCCAGGAATAATTACACCCATGGGCTAGTAGGTATTATTATAGACTAGAGGCCCATTGCACAAATTTTGTGCACTCAGGGGAGGGAGTCCCTTAACCTGGCCTGTGCCCTCTCACAGTCTGGGAGCCCTCGGGGGATGTCCAACTAATGGCCATCAGTCAGACATCTTTAGCTTTAGCCCTGCTGCACAGGCAGGAGAGGCTCCTGCTATTGCTTGCACTCACTAGCCACAAGCCTGGCTCAGGGCTTCTGGCTGAGCAGTGCTCCCCCTGTGGGAGTACATTGAGCATCTGCCCCCTGGTGGTCAGTGGGTGTCATAGCGACTGGTAGTTCCACCATTCAGTTGATTTGCATATTAGCCTTTTATGATATTATATAGGATGAGGAAACTGAGGCCAGAAAAGGTCCCAAAGCCTGCCTGTGGCCATGCAGCACATCCAGGACATGGACGTGAACATTTCTGATTTCATAGCCCACATGTCCTATTTTCTCTTTGCTTTGGGCTGGAAGGGACCTGAGAGACTCTTTCAGTCTAATCTTTTCATGAGACGGATGGGGAAACGGAGACCTCAGTAGATAAAGTGACTTGTCCCAGCCTCATGTTCTTAAGTTTTAAGCATCTAGGGATCATCCAGATCGAATCATCCCATGGACAGTTAGTTGGGAGTGCTAGTTGGAATCCGAGGCTGGTTTTCAACGCCCAGAACAGAAGTTCACTGACCTCCGTGTTCTTCCCGAGTGACTGGGCAGATGGTGAGCTTCGGTTGCCAAGGAGCCGGGACTGGCAGTTGTGAAAAGGGCTGTGTCAGGAGCCTCGCTCCCCGGCTTCCCACATCCTTCAGGAACCGCCACACGGAGCCGGGCACCGGACCAAAGGCGCGGCCGAGGCGGGCTTCGTAGCCCACACGTGGGGACTCTCACCAGCCCGGTTTCACTGCAGCTCGTGACTAACACGATGCCTTCCTTAGCATTCATTAAGGTCCCCAATAAAAAGGTGAAACGTTGCAGGGGTTAAAAGGGGACAGCCTGACCTGGAGTGAAGGGGCTCCTCAAAAATGGAAATCAGTGATTGCCTGCTGACAGGCATGATGGACTAAGTGAATCTGTTTGAACGTGGGTCGCCGTGGGACAGGCAAGGAGAGGAGGGAGCAAAAGGTGTAAATAACCCGCGGTGAATGCGGGTCTTGTTGGCAGAGCAGATTTATGTCCTGTCTTCATAATGTTCCCTTTCATCTCGGGAACCTGGATTCCAAAAATTCGAGTCTAGACAGGAATGGATGGTGCTGCCTCTCAGCTTACACCATTCAAGGTTTCTCAACATCCAGGACTCCTGCCTATGGACATGCACAGCCCACTCTGCGGGGATATTGCTCGGAACCCGAGGAGGAGCCACAGGCATCCGTCTTTCAGGCCGTCCCGCCCTGGCGGCCGCTCACAGGCAGCCCCGCGGAGGCAGTCATTCATCCTGGGGGATGACGCGGGCTTTGTCTCCATCTCCCCAAGTGGGAGACAAGCCCCGTCACGCCTGCGACCCGTCAGGCAGCCGGCCTGCGCCTCTCTCCCCCTCCTTTTCATGTGTGCGTGGTTCTGGTTTCAGTGGCTTTCATCAGCGACTGAAACTACCCCCTCCCATCACTTCCCAGGGCGCAGGCAGGGCCAGCCCCGGAGTCTGGGCGACGACGGTAAACAAGGCCGCCAGAGGACCTCTCAGCCCTGCGCTGCCCAGGCAGGCCTGTCTCCTGGGTGGCCAAAGCCAGCGCCCCGGGAGCGCCCTGCTGCCGGAGCCCCACTGTCTGACAGGCTTCTCTCCTGAGCCAGCCCCCTCCTTGCATTTCCCTTGCTGTGAGTCCTGCAACCTCTGCCTGGGATCCTGGGGAGGCTGGGCAGGAGCCCGGGGGGAGGGGGAGGGGGAAGAGCAGACCGGGAGCTGGAGCATTCTTAGTGGCGTGTGAGGCTGAGCAGTGGCAGAACTGTGGGCCTGAGAACTGGAAAACTGACTAGAAGAGACTAAAGATGAAGTGACCTTGAGAAAACACCAAAACTACATACGTTCAAAACAAACAAATATGACACGAGGGCTGAGGCAGCAGTTTGCCATGCATTCTCTGTGATAGCCGGTAGTCCCTGACTCACACCGTGCCCTGTTCTCTATGCTGCAGGGGCCACGAAGAGGCCAGATTCTGCAGGAGACAGAGCAGAGTGTAAACCAACCCTGCTACTTACTTGCTGTGTGACCTTGGGCAACTTAGTAGTTGTCTCTGAGCCTTGGCTTTCTTCTTTGCAAAAAGGAGACATACTGCCTTCTAGTGTGTAGAGGGCCTCTTGAGAAGGCACATGGACATTCTTTAAATGCCAGCTGAGCCTGAGGCACTGGCAGAGTCGGGCCCATGGTTACACCTCCCAAGAGGGTGTGTGTGTGTGTGTGGGGGGGGGGGTGTTATTCAGTTTCTGACTTACCTTTGTCCAGGTGTCAGCAGGGCAGGTCTAGATATGTAAATTCAGTAGTGCTAGGGCCTAGTTAAGAATGCAAATAAGCTCCTTTGACCCTATAAAATAAACCTGCCACATGGCTTGGGTGCTCACTGCCTCTACATCAGAGAAAATGTCACCCACCTAGCTCCCAGCTCTATGAATCTATTTCTGCCTCTGGTCTCTTTATTTCTTTCTTTCTTTCTTTAATTTCTTAATCCCTAGTTTCTCCACTCAGGAACTTGACTGTTTCCTTTTTCGTGATGGAGATGGACACAGAAAAGAGAGAAATACCGCGCCCCCTCACACACACACACACACCAGTGCTGTTGTAAAAATTACATGATGACATGGCACATAGTAGGCACTAAATACACAGTCGCAATTATTATTCCTGATTACATGTGGCTCATTCACTACCTTTGAAAGCCTACCCTCAGAAACTAATGTTTCATATGCACCCCTTTCTGACGTAGTCAGCGACCATGACAGTCCTCACCCACGTGGACAGTGTTTGCTATCCACAGTGCATCTGCCCACTCATCAGCTAATCTGTTCTTTCCAAAGCCCTGTGAGGGGCTTCTGGCAGGCCGACAATCCCCATTTTACAATAGAGAAGTCAAGGCACAGAGGGGGGTCTGCATTTCACTGCTGCTCAGGGTTCTTGCAAGTGTCTCTTGGCCCTGACCAGGGCTAACTTCTCTGGACCACTGCACCTTTAAAAGCACTGTGCTGAGAAATGGGCCTTACTTCACCTGTGGCTTTGGGGTTATCATTGAAATTATCTTCCCTGAACAGACGTAACAATTTAAGAGTTTTGCTCTCTGCTCCCCTAAGAAAAGGGACACGCTTTGAAAAAGGAATTCAAACATGAACAGTCATGTCTTGTAGACATCAGTGTTTATTCCCCTGTGATATTGTAGCTTCCTCTGGAAAAATCCAACTGACACATCCGTTTCAAGCCCTGAGAAACTCTCAAATGTTGACCATGTGTCTGATTCCTGTGTGGTCAAAAGAGTGATGTTTCTGAATGTCCACAACTTATTTCCATGTTAAAATAATTCCACGCTCGGCTAAATTCCACTTACACACAAGTGTGCACCTGTTAAAATAGGTCATTTTTCACTGCTAATCTTCCAGATTCCATGGGTATGTGTGGGAACCCCCGACAAATGCAACCTGAATGCCACAAAGGGCATTTTTCTCTGCTGAGTGATCCTGGTTGGCCCGGCCCTTCAGGTCCCTCCCTCCCACAGATCTGTGAAACTCAGGAAGATCACTTTCTGCTGAGAGAATGGATTAGAAGCAAGTCTTAGCAGCGAAGGCCTTGTGTGAAATTGCTAAGGCTTTTTGTCTTATAACTGTGTTATATTTTAATTAGGTTTCTTTACATCTTTTTCACACTCTGGCGCGCTACAGTGTGCAAATTTAGTGACTTGTCCCAATACTTCCCATAAAGCTAAAAGAAAAAGAGTGAAAGAGAAGAAAATAAACAGGAAAACAATGATTTTTCAGAGTAAGAAGCTTCAACATCTGAGGGTTTATTACTCTGGTGGAAGTAGAATATCTTTTTCACAATTTTTAAGACTCAAAAATACATACACAAAAAAGTACTTTTGATTCTAAAATTTTCATCTTGGCGATGATTCCCCATCCCCCCCTCCCACGCCAGCCCCCCCCCCCCCCCCCCCCCCCCCCCCCCCCCCCCCCCCCCCCCCTTCTTCAGATCTGAAGTGCTTCCAGTATCAGGGACTGCTTCCAACTCCTAAGAGTCTCTAGGGCCCATTCAAATGTGGGGCCTGGGTTCCAGGAATATAAGCCTAAGGTCGCAGGGAAATTGATGGCAACCAGAGGCAGCCTGGGCCCCATGTCTAACCTCAGACTTGGGATCTATGCTGAGACAGGGTTTGCCTTGTGCTGCTAATCTTCCTGGCAATTTATTTTGAAGAGAAAGTCAAGGTCTGGAGCCCAGAGCAGGGTGGGAGGAT
Source organism: Pipistrellus kuhlii (assembly GCF_014108245.1). Classification (NCBI taxonomy): domain Eukaryota; kingdom Metazoa; phylum Chordata; class Mammalia; order Chiroptera; family Vespertilionidae; genus Pipistrellus; species Pipistrellus kuhlii. Next base: position 44,741,676 of record NW_023425515.1, on the reverse strand, counting down.
GGTTGGGGGGGCAGGAGGACTAGACCAGTGTGGCCTTGTAGGCTATGTCAGACAAGCCACAGATCTCCTGGGAGAGCACTCATCTGCTCAGGAGGTAGAGGCCAACCTCTTGCCTTTCCACAGGGCTGTGAGCATACATGTGAATACCAACCCAAGAATGGGCTCTCCAAACTGATTTATTCAAATGCTTTCTCTGAGACATGTGTTTTAAGAAGGAGATAAAGAAGGAAAGGTGTCAATCCTGTGTTGTCTTTGACAAAGGAGAGATGTAAAGCTGTTTCTATGGTAGGATATGGCACAGAAACTGGCCCCTAGCAGGTAGTCCACAGACATGCCTTAGCAGAAAGGAAGGAGTGATCATATTGGTGATGAGAACTGGAGCCTTAAAAAAAAAAAAAATCCATCTGATCAATTACATAGACTATAAACCATGTAATTATAATCTTTTCCTAGGTTCCCACCGGCTCTCTTCATTCAATGCATTCTCATAAACATTTTCTTAGCACCCACCCACTCCCAAGGACTGGAGTGAGTACCAAGGGGAGACAGAGATGAACGAGACACAGTCCTTTTTGCTGCTCCTGCAGCTGAATAAGCTTAGAGCCTGCGTCTATTTGCCAAGAGCATGGCCAACTAAATAAATACAAACAAGTAAAAAGCTGGTATGGTGAGGTGACTGGGCTTGGGAGGGTAAAGAGAATGGCCAAGCTCTGAATCCCCTGGAGGCCAAGGAGCGTTTGCAGATGGCATGGTAACGGCAGGACAGTTGCTGAGGGAACCTGAAGCCATGTCACAGGGAGATTTGTAGGAGGGAGACTTTTCGTGAGGAGAAGAAAAGACTTGGGGACATGGAGAGCTGTTTCCACATACCGGAGGGTGAAACATGCTCTATGGTGGGGGTGAGTCCAGGGGCACTAACTGTAGCTCAAAATCCAGAGTTCTGCCTAGCACAGCTGTCCTTAGGTAGAGCCGATGTAGTAGGAGGGGAAGAATTTCCATGTTGAGAGGAGTTAAGTTGAGATAGAAATCCCACCACACAGAAATGCTACAGAGAAGAACCAAGCATGGGAGGAGGGGTTGATCCTTCACTTAAGAGCCTTAGATTCTTCCCTTCCGTTCACTATCATTTAACAAGCTGCTAAGGCAACACCTGGGCTCTTATTCAAACACCTGAAGGTGTCCATGCGGAGGCCTGGCACTACAGGTGGGGAAATTAGAAAACTCCCACAGGGGTCTCTGGAGCGAGAGAAGAGGCAGCAAACAGAATCATTCTGCAGGCCTGGAGACTGGGTTCAGAGTGGGAGCTGACAAACCTCTCTGCACAGGAGGGAGAGTCTCTTTGCCGTGTCTTTCACAAGGTGACAGGCAATGAAAGCAGGAGGGCAGAGAATTAAGACCTGATCACTTTCAGCTCCTCTAGCCCCTCAGGGAAGGTGATGCTGGGACTTTGTTGGCAGCACAGTGTGAGTGCCAGGGTACCACTCTGTGAGGAGAGCACAGAAAACCAGCTCTTCTCCACAACCAAACTTATCCAGCATAGAGGTTTCTGCTGTTCAAATTGAGGGAGTTATACCTATGCATCTCATCCTATCCTTCCTATCCCTCCACACACACTTTTTTTTCCCCCCCAGTTAAAAGTATGAGTAGCTTTTTCCTGGTATCAGTGTCCAAGAAAGAAATAAATTGTCATTGACTGAGTCAGCAGGCATTTGCTGAGCTCCTGTCAAAGATAGAGAAGATAGGCTCCTGACCAAAGCAAAGAGGAGCAAAGAGGAATGGCAGAATTCAAGAATGTCAACATGACTAGGGGCCACTCAGAGGGATGTACACCCTGTTGCTATGGGAGCACAGAGGAGGGACCCAACTCAGTCTGCAGGTTTGCAGAAGGCTTCCCAGGAGAGATGCCATTTGACCTGACTCTTAAAGAAGAAAAAGAGAGGGTCAGAGAGAAAGAGAAGTGAGGAGGATAGTTTAGGTAAAGGGACAACACAATCAAAGGTCAACAGTGTCAAACTGCATGACAAATGTTGGAAGGCATTAGGATGACTAATCTTAAAATTGGGAGAATAGGAGTGAAGGATGACGAGGCTGAGAAATCACTCTGGACACACATGAAGGGCCTTATCATCATTCTAAGATGCCTGATGTCTTCCTACAAGTTACAGGGAACAGAGGTGTGACATGGTTAATTTATGTTGATTTTTTTCTCTGCCTTCATTAAAGATATAGTCTATAAAAGGGAGAAATGGTGCCCTAGGCATTCCTCTATGGGTTAGTTGAGGCATGAGGAGGGCCTGAACTAGTGCAGTTATAGTAGAATGGAAAAGAAGAGATCAAAAAAAGAAATATTTAGAATTTAAAAATCAAGAAGACTGGAAGACTGTCCAATAAATTAAAGTTACAGAGACAAATTATTTGCCCTGGCCAGTGTAGCTCAGTTGGTTGGATCATCATTCCCTTGCACCAACCAGTGGCATGTTTGATTTCCAGTCAGGGCATGAACCCATGTTGGGTGTTCAATTCCTGGTCAGGATGCATCGGGGGAGGCAACCAATTGGTGTTTCATATTGAAGGTCCCTCTCTCTCTCTCTCTCTCTCTCTCTCTCTCTCTCTCTCTCTCTCTCTCTCTCTCTCTCTCCCTGTCTCCTTCATCAATTAAACAAACAAACAAAAAAGACAAGTGATCCAAGATCCAATGAAACAATGGGCAAAAGACTTGAATAGACATTTCACAAAAGAAAATACAGGATATCCAATAAGCACATGAAAGAATGTTCAACACCATCAGCTCTTGGGGAAATCCAAAGTAAAACCACAATGAGATATGTCACACCCTCCAGAGCAGCTATATTTGAAATGACTCACTATCTCAAGTGCTGGTGGAAATGTAGAGAGACTGGGACTCTTGCCTACTGCTGGTGGGAGAGTTACATGGTACAAACACTTTGGATAACTCTCTGACAGTTTCTTATAGAGTCAGATATGCATCTGCCTTATAAACAATTACATTTCTAGATATTTCCCCCCAATAAATATGTTGCCCAAAAATTATAAAGAAAATTCCTAGCAACCTTATTTAAATATTGTAGAATTGGAAGCAACCTAAGTGCCATCCACAGGGAATGAATAAACAAACTATGTATGTTACATCCCTAGGGTGGGATACTGCTAAGTAATAAAAAAAAAGAACAAACTTGCTGAAACCGGTTTGGCTCAGTGGTACAGCATCGGTCTGCAGACTGAAGGGTCCCAGGTTCGATTCTGGTCAAGGGCATATACATTGGTTACGGGCACACCCCTGGTAGGAGGTGTGCAAGAGGCAGCTGGTCAATGTTTCTTTCTCATCGACATTTCTAGCTCTCTATCCCTCTCTTCTCCTCTCTGTAAAAATTCAATAAAATATATATTTTTAAAGAAAGAACAAATTAGTGATACATGCACAAAAACATTATGCTAAGCAAAAGAGACCAGACACAAAATAGTATGAACTGCAGAGTCCCATTATATGAAATTTAAATATAGTCAAAACTAATGGGTGGTGTTAGAAACCAGACAGAGGATGGAAGTATGTTGGGGAGGAGAGGACTGCCTGGTTAGAGGCCTAAGGGAACTTTCTCAAGGATGGAAATGTTCTGTGTCTTATTTTGCTGATGACCACACAAGTCTATATAACTGTCAAAATTCATCAAACTGAACATTTAAAATCGGAACATTTTTGGTATGCAAACTTTATCTTTAAAAAAAAGAAAAAAAATACCATATGTAGTTTCTATTTGACCCTCACATCTCTGTCTGGAACATTTGTGTAGATGGTGGTAATTAGGTAAGTGAAGATTATGGGAAGAAGGGCAGGTGAAGGAGGCAGAAGATGAGTCAATTTTGTATGTATGGAGTGTGTGATATGGTATTCATTCCTACAGATGCCAGCAGGTGATATCCTACAATAAATAAATGAATAAATAAATAAATAAATAAATAAATATTAAAACACACACACATACACAAACACACACACACACACACACACACACACACACACACACACACAAAAAAACAAAAAACCCAGAATCAATGAATCTGAAGCTCAGTGAAGAGGTCAGGATGAGGATGTACTCTGGGAACCACTTTTTCACGGGGCAGTTAAAGCAAGAGCACGAGTGAGAAGGCTCAGAGAGGGACTCTGGAGTTGGAGAGCTGGGGCCAAGGGTCAGCCCAGGGGGCTGTGGTTGTGGCTGGGTGAGCAGAGGAGGATGGTCTATGCAGCTGGCTGGAAACCATCGGGGAGGTATCAGAAAAGCCAGAAAAGCACAGAACCACAGGGGTGTGTATGTGTGTGTGTTGAGTAGGGAACTTTTTATTTTAAAATTTTTTATAACTTTATAAAGCGGTATACATTGCATACTATAAAATTCACTAACTTTAATCATATGGTTCAATCACTGAGTTTTGGTGAGTTTATACAGTGTGCAACCACTACCACATTCAATTTTTTATCATCACAAAAATTTCCCTCATGCCCCTTTACAGACCCCACAGCTATTCCATGACAACCACTGATATGCTTTTGTCACTTTAATTTTGTTATTTCAAGAAATTTCATACAAATAGAATCCTATAGTCTTTTGTCTCAGCCTTCTTCCCCTCAGTCTGTTTCTGATATCCCTCCATGTTGTTGCATGTAGTCGTACTTTGTCCCTCTTTTATAGTTAGTGCTATTCCACTATATGAATGTGCTGAATTTTGTTTATTGACCAGCTGATGGACATTTGTATTGTTTCCAGTTTAGAGTTATCATGAATAATACTGCAATGAATATTTACTTACAACTCTTTGGGAAGACATATATTTTCCTTTATCTTGGGTAAATACCTAGGAGTGGAATTGCTGAGTTACATGATAAGCATATGTTTACTTTTGAAGGAACTGTCAAATTGTTATATAAAGAGGATATACCACATTACATGTCCACTAGCAGCTTATGATGGTTCCAATTTCTCTACATCCTTATCAACACTTGGTATTGTTTTTTTGTTTTTGTTTTTTTTAACTATTCTGGTGGTCATAGAGTGAAATATCATTCTATTTTCAATTTGTATTTTCCTAATGACCAATGGTATTGAACATTTTTTATGTACTTGTAGACTAATCATATGTCTTCCATGATGAAATGTTTGTTCAAATTATTTGTCAATTTTGGTGTGGGTAGTTTGTCTTCTTGTAATTGAATGTTAAGAATTTTTAATGTATTCTGAATACTATTCAGGTAAATTATAAATATTTTCTTCCAATCTGTAAGGTCTCTTCATTTTCTTTCACTGAAAATAGTTTTAAATTTTTGGAGCTCAATGAATCAGTGCTTTTTTTTTATGATTTGCATTTTTGTGTCAAATCTAAAAGATTTTTGCTTAAGTCAATGTCACAAAATTTTTTTTCTATGTTTTCTTCTGGAAGTTTAAACGGTGTTAGCTTTTATATTCAGGTCTGTGATCCACTTTGAATTAATTTTTGTGTATGGTATGATAAAAGGGTCAAGGTTAATATCTTTTTTTAAATGACTCTCCAGTTACTGTAAGACTATTTATAAAAACTAATATTTTCCTTATTGAATTATACTGGTACTTTTTATTAAAACCAATTGAATATATAAGTGAAGGTCTATTCCAGGACTCTCAATTTTGTTCCATGCAACTATATGTCTATTGTTCTCTAATAACACTTTGTGTTAATTACTGTGGTTTCATATTGTCTTAAAGTTATGTAACATAAGTCTTCTAACTTTATTCTTTGAATGACTTAAAAAGACATTTCTCCAAGGATAATACACAAATCGCCAATAAACACATAAAAAGATGGTCAACATTAGAGAAATGGAAATCAAAACCACACTGAGATATCACCTCATATTTATTAGGATGGCTATTATCAAAACAAAAACAAATAAAATATTGTGTTGGCAAAGAGTAGAGAAATTGAAACCCTTGTATACTGTTGGTGGGAAGGTAAAAAGGTGTATCTAGTATGGAAAATATTATTGTAAAAAGTTAAAAGAATTGGAAGCAGGATCTTGAAGAGATATTTGTTCACTCATGATTACAGCAGCATTATTCACAATAGCCAAAATGTTAGCAACCCAAGTGTTTATCGGCAGATAAATGGATAAAGAAAATGTGGTGTATATATATATATATATATATATATACATAATGAAATATTATTCAGCCTTAAAAAGAAAGGAAATTATAAGGCATGCTACAATATAAATGAATCTTGATAGCATTATGTTAAATAATATAAATCAGTCACAAAAAGACAAATACTATAGGATTCTACTTATGTGAAATCCCTAGAGTAGTCAAATTCATAGAAGCAAAAAGTAAGATGGTGGCTTCCAGGAGCTAGGAGAAGGAGAATGGGAGTCCTTGTTCAATGGTTAGTCTCACAAGATAAAAAGAGTTCTGAAGATTCATTACACAACAAAGTGAGTGTACTTAACTCTGCTAAATATACATTTGAAAAATGGTTAAGATGGTAAGTTTTATGTTCATGTACATTTTACCATAATTAAAAGTAAAAAAAAATGTTTTGTTTTATCTAGGTCATTTGTATTTCAAGCAAATTTTAGTATCAGCTTGTCAATTTCTATGAAATAGCCTTCTGGGATTTTTACTGGGATTTCACTGAATCTATAGATTAATTTAGGGAGAATTGCCTTCTCTAATAAATAAGAATGAGACTTCTAAACCATGAACATGACATATCGCTCTGTCTATTCATGTCTTTAATTTCTCAGGACTGTTCTATAGATGTTACTATACAAGTCCTAAATATTTTAATACATTTATTCCTATGCATTTTTTACACTACTCTGAATGGTAGTTTTATTTTTTGGCTTGTATTTTGCTAGTATAATAGAAGTACAGTTGATTTCTGTATATCGTTGTCATATCTTGTGACCTTGCTAAATTCATTTGTTGGTGCTAATAGCTTTTTTGGAAGTGCCTCAGGATTATCTTCACACACAATCACATAGTTCACAAAAAAACAGTTTTACTTCTTTCTTTCCACTATGTATGCCTTTTAAAATACCTTATTGAACTGGCTCTTCCCTCCAGTACAATTTTTAATAGAGTGGTGAGAGAGAGTTTGAAAATTGAATTATTTTACTATTTGAAGGACACCAGTGGCCTCTGGGAGAGCAGTTTCCATAGAATAGTGGGGATGTTGCCTTCCATGGAGTTTGAATGGAAAAAGAAGGAGATGATTAAGATACTCCCTATTCTCAAGGGGTTCCCAGAATGTAAACAGGGAGCTCTATTTATATATTTCTCTACTTCTAATACTACCATCCTTAATCCAGACACCTTTGCTCACCTGGATACTCTAGTAGCCACTGCTCCTCCATAGTTGTCTTCTCTCTCCCCCTTCCCCAGTCCATTTTCCTAATACAGGTCAGAGTGAACCTTTTAAAGTGTAAATCAGATTCTATTACTCATCTGCTGAAGCTCTCCAACCACATTTCCTGGCGAGCAGAAGGAACTCCACTCTCTACTATGGCCATCAAACCTATGCCCCAATCCATCTCTCTAGCTCCATTTCCTGCCAGCCTTCCCTTCCTCGCTCTGCCCCTGGCATACCCTCTGCCTGCTGTATCTGAGACTTCCCTTCCCTACTACTCAGAGCCTGGTCATAGGAGTAGGAGATGTTAGAAATACAGAATCTGCCCTAGCCAGTTTGGCTCAGTGGATAGAGCATCGGTCTGTGGACTGAAAAGTCCCAGGTTCAATTCTGGTCAAGGGCACATACCCAGGTTGTGGGCTTGAACTCCAGTAGAGGATGTGCAGGAGGCAGCCAATCAATGATTCTCTATCATCATTGATGTTTCTATCTCTCCCTCTCCCTTCCTCTCTGAAATATATATATATTTCAGAATATACAATATATATAAATGCAGAATCTCGGGCTTCACCCAGACCTTCTGAATCAGAATCTGCAGTTCAACAAGCTCCCCAGCATCTCTGCACACTCAAGTTTGAAAAGCACTGCCCTAGGACCTACAAACTGTCCTGGTTTAAACTCCTCTCCTTTACCGTGCCTTCTGATTCCAGAGCCCTTTCCAGACCTTTTCCAACTCAACTTCTCATTTCATTCAGGTCCCAACTCCCTCCCTTAGGCCTTTCTGGGAAACTGTCTAAAATAATTTCCTCTCATTCTCGACCATCCTGCCCTGCTCTATTCATCTTTACAGCACTTTGCCTGCCTTATTCAATGCTTTCTTTTCAAAGCCCATGGCACCCTCACCTGGGGGGAGTTAAAACACCAAAGCGTGTGTGTGTGTGTGTGTGTGTGTGTGTGTGTGAGAGAGAGAGAGAGAGAGAGAGAGAGAGAGAGAGAGAGAACCATGGCCCATTGCCGAGGCGTCTTCCAAATAAGCCTGATTTAGAAGGGGGCGGGGGGGGGGGGGGGGGGGGGAGGTCGGCTGTCACCTGTCAGAGATGGAAGGGGATTTCCTTAGCCAGCCCAACATTTCTGGAAAATGGCCTCAGGGCCCCAGGACAAGAAAGGAGCCAAGATGTGGAGGTGAGGACAGCCTGACAGGAGATGGCAATGTGAAAAAGGGGCTCTGTGTGTAGGGGTGGGGCTGTGTTACATATTTGTCAATGGGGCTATTTAGAGTGTAGATGAATTGCTTGAATGACTATTGGGTCTCGAGTCTTCTGCACCATGATTCATTGGGTAAGTGTGTCTCTCAGGCTTTCTACAGCCTGTACCTCCATGTGTGGTCTGGGTATGACCCAGCAATCCTACTTCTGCATATATGTTGAAACAAAATGAAATTATCTTGAAGAGATATCTGTACCTCCATGTTTATTGCAACATTATTTATAATAGCCATACATAAAAATAATCCAAATGTCCATCAACAAAGAAATTGTGAGATATGTATATGATAGATGTATGATATATGGACCTGGAGTAAGGCTAGTCTGACAGGGAGATATATATATATATATCAATGATTAAAAAAAGAAGAAAATTCTGCCTTTGCAATAGCCTGGATGAAACTTAGGGGCATTTTGCAAAGTGAAATAAGTCAGACAGAGAAAAAGAAGTACATAATGATCTCACTTCTATATTGAACCTTAAAAAAATAAAATCATAGAAACAAAGAGTAGATTGATGGTTCCCATGGGCAGAGAAAAGGGTAAAGGTAGTCAAAGGGTTTAAACTTTAGTTATAAGATGAATAAATTCTGATAATCTAATATATATCATGGTGACTATAATGAATAATACTATATTGTATACTTGAAAGTTGCTAAAGGAGTAGATCTTAAAAGTTTTATATATATATATATATATATATATATATATATATATATATATCCCCTGCTGGCCATCTTGTATATATATGGCCAGCAGGGGAGGGAAGTTGGGAGGGACCAGGACTGCAAGGGAGGGAAGTTGGGGGCAATCAGGCCTTCAGGGGAGGACAGTGGGAGGGACCAGGCCTGTAGGGGAGAGCAATTAGGGGCAACCAGGATGGCAGGGGAGGGCAGTTGGGAGTGACCAGGACTATAGAGAAGGAGAGTTAAGGGTGACCAGGCCAGCAGGGGAGGGCAGTTAGAGGCAATCTGGCTGGCAGGGGAACAGTTAGGCATCAATCAAGCTGGCAGGGGGTGATCAAGCTGGCAGGCAGAAGCAGTTAGGGCAATCAGGCAGGCTGGCAAGTGAGCAGTTGGGAGCCAGCAGTCCTAGATTGTGAGAGGGATATCTGACTAAGATATGGCCTAAACGGGCATTCAGACATCCCTAAAGGGATCCCAGATTGGAGATGGTGCATGCTGGGCTGAAGGACACGCTGCCTGTGTACGAATTTTGTGCACCAGACCTCTACTGTGTGTGTGTGTATGTGTGTGTGTGTGTGTGTGTGTGTGTGTCCTATCTAATAAAAGAGCAATATGCAAATTGACCATACCTCAAGCCATGCCCACCAGCCAATCAGGAGCAAGTATGCAAATTAACCCAACCAAGATAGCTGTGGCCACATAGTGAGCAGGAGGCTTGGGTTTCCCCAGCAATGGAAGAAGCCAAGCTTCCTGCACACCCTGGCCGGCCCAGGTCTCCACTCAAGGCTTTAAAGTTTCAATTATAGAAGATAAATAAATCCCAACAAAAATGGCTGTGGCCATGGAGAGAGCAGGAGGCTTGAGTTTCCCTGGTGATGGAGGAAGCCAAGTTTCTGGCCTACCCAGGCCTCCACTGAAGGCTACAAAGTTTCAATTATAGAAGATAAAATAAATCCCAGATACTAGGACCTCCACTTGGGTCACTAGGGGGAGAGGGGGTGGCCGGCCTGCAAACCACCACAGGTTTCTTGACCAGGCTGCCCCATGCCCCAAAGGAACCCCCACTCTGATCCAGGACACCCTTCAGGGCAAACCAGCTGGCCCCCACCCATGCACCAGGCCTCTATCCTATCTAATAAAAGAGTAATATGCAAAATGACCACCACTCCAACACACAAGATGGCTGCCCCCATGTGGTCAAAGATGGCTGCTACCAAGTGGACACAAGATGGCCACCACAAGATGGACAGTTGGGAGGGATCAGGCCAGCAAGGGAGGGCAGCTGGGAGTAACCAGGCCAGCAGAAGAGGGAAGTTGGGGGTGACAAGGCCTTCAGGGAAGGGCAGTTGTGGGGATCCAGGCCTGTAGGGGAGGACAGTTAGGGGTGAGCAAACCTGCAGGGAAGAAAACTTAGGGGCAAGCAGACTGCCAGGGGAGCAGTTAGGCATCAATCAGGCTAGCAGGGGAGTGGTTAGGGGGTGATCAGGCTGGCAGGCAGAAGCAGTTAGGGGCAATCAGGAAGGCAGGCAGGTGAGCAGTTGGGAACCAGCAGTCTTGGATTGTGAGAGGGATGTCCAACTGCCTATTTAGGCCCGATCCTACTGGGGTCTCAGATTGAAGAGGGTGCAGGCTGGGCTGAGGGACTCACTGCCCTCACCCATGCACAAATTTTGTGCACCAGGCCTCTAATATATATATATCTCAAAACCAAGAAGTTTTGTGGGCACCTAGTCATAGGCTCCAGGCAAGCCCAGGCCTGCCATTTTAGAAATGCATCTCATGAGTCATCACTGAAAACTGTAGCAATGTAGGTTTCAATATCACCTCACTCCTCAGTTGGGAAAAGAACCCAGAAGTCTTTGCAAGTGGGAGGATACTAGTCTATATCTCCTGCACCATCACCATCAGTACTCGTTTTCAGTAGTGTTTCAACAGTGTTTTGGTCTCAAGAGCCCAATGCAGTCAATGTTACCCTCCCTGGGCCATTCTTCTCTCAAGGTGCATCTTCTATAGTCCTCATAGAAGCACAGCGCTGTGGGGACGAAGACAGGTGCTTCTGACCCAATGTTTCAAGAGTTTAGCCAATGCTGTCTAAGAAGAACCCCAATCTAAACAAAAAATCAAAGTATAAAATGTATCTCACTCTAAGCAATACCATTATTAGAGTGTTAGAGCTGAAAGAGTTGGCATTTATTCAAACAGAACTTCACCCATAATCAATTACCAATAGGAGGGAGAATAGCCACGTGATAAAGAGCTCCAGTTTTGCATCAGACTTCCTGACTTTGAATCGTGGCAGCTGTGTGATCTTGGAGTAAATATGAACTTCTCTGATCCTTGATGTGCTCGTGTAAAATAGAAAGAGGAATAGAATTTGCTGTTTAGGACTGTTCTGAAGATAAAATAGAATCATTGACCTAAAACACTTAGGAAAATGCCTAGCACACAGCATGCACTCAGTGAAAGATACCTATTGTATGAAACTGCTGCTAGTATGGAATATCAATGTGAGGCCACACTAGGTTCTCGTGGGAACAATGAGGAGAGGGCATCACAGACTAGAGGTCAGTGGTAGTTGGGAAAGGCTTAAGGGGTGTCTTGAAGTCTAGTAAGAATAGTAACATCATGGGTTCTTTGTCCTATTTTTCTGCTAGAAAGTGCATGCTTACATGTGGACATGCATGCACACATGCAACATGTTCATCAGGAGGTTTGCAGCTGTCAGGGAGATAACATGGGAACAACTGCCAGCAGCTGGGATCCCAGCCCCAGCACTCACTCTGGCTGCTCCAGCTCCAGCTGGGAGTGAGGAGAAAAACTGGAGCCAAAAGTCAGCCTCTCCCCACCATGAGAAATCTCCCCAGATTAGGCAGCTGCTTGCTCTAGTTCCCCCTCCCACTCAATCCTCAGCTGGAGGATGGGAAGATGGATGGGAGGTGAGGAGTGGGAGGTCAGGAAATTGATATATGTATCCACATCTTCCTTGAGAGGAACCAGGAGACCCCCACTCCAGAATCCCAGCATCTAGCCTTGCCCCCAGCTTCTCTGCTTGTGCATCAGCATCTGTCCTGCTACATTTTCCTCATCTGTGTGTGGTAGTGGGCGGGGGGGTGGGGGGGTGGTGGGGTGGGGGAGTCTGATCCAACTCTAACAGTGGGTCTCAAACTTGGCTGCACATTTGAATCATCTGGGGAGCTATTGCCTGGGCCTCCCTTCCCCCCAGAACAACTGAATCAGAACCTCTGATTGGTAAGGCCTGTGCTCTGGTGTTTTAAAAAAGCTTCCTAGGTGATTTTAATGAGCATCCAGGGTTGAGAATGATTGGCAGATAAGGAAAAATAAAAATGTAGCTCGCAGGAGCCATAAACCAGAGACCTTCAGTTCTGAATGGAACTTTGAAATTGTTTGGCTCAACACCTTTATTTTATAGATGGAGAGATGTAAGACCTGGGGAAGGAACCAAATCGGTCTAGTCTGGAGAGTGAGTTGTGGCCAAGCTAGGAGAGAATCCAGGTGTTGTGATTCCATGTCCAGCGTTGTTTTCACTGTACATACAAATCAAATCTTAAATGTACCCCGCCTCTTCAAGGCTCAGTTCTTTTTTTCTTAAAAAAAAAAAAAAAAAAAAAAAAAATATATATATATATATATATATATATATATATATATATATATATTTTTTTTTTTATATATATATATTTGATTTTTTACAGAGAGGAAGAGAGAGGGATAGAGAGTTAGAAACATCGATGAAAGAATCATTAATCAGCTGCCTCTTGCACAGCCCTTTCTGGGGATGTGCCCGCAACCAAGGTACATACCCTTGACCAGAATCGAACCTGGGACCTTTCAGAGGCTGACGCTCTCTCCATTGAGCCAAACCGGTTTTGACAATGTTCAGGTCTTGAAGGACAGTGCTAGTTGCTACCAAGAGTATATAAATGAGAAGACAAGATGCCTGTCATCAAAGTGCTGGGTTGAAGGACATATATGTACCATCTGGATGCCAACCATCTGGTCTTGGGCAGATGAGGTGGCCTTGGAGAAAGGCCACATTTGCAGGTTCAATGGGTCCACCTGCCCTGCAGTGGAACTTAGCCCTTAGGGCTGCTAGCATCCAGGAACTCTCTGTAGAGGGCCACCTGGGAAGACACTGGGCATTTTCTTTAATTATCATTAGCTGAACTCAGGGCATAGGCAGAGGGGATGACGTTCCACCCAGCTCCCAGCTTTAAATCTATTTCTGCGTCTTCTTTCACTCTTTCTTTCTTTCTTTCTTTCTTTCTTTCTTTCTTTCTTTCTTTCTTTCTTTCTTTCTTTCTTTCTCTCTTTCTTTCTTTCTTTCTTTTCTTTCCTTTCTATTATTTCTCAATCCTGGTTGCCTCCACTTAGAACTGGTTTGTTCATCTCTCTTTCCACGTTGGACGTGGAAAAGGGAGATCCCCACCATGTTTGGCCCCTACCACATCAGGCTCCCACAACCCTCCATTAAGCCTGTGCAGGAAGGAGTCCTATACTTTTTTGGGGCTACAGTCATCTTTAAGGGGCAAGGAGTCCAAGAGGTCAAGAGCATATGACCATCAGGAATCTGCACTCCCTATTCTAAACCTGACCCAGGGTACCTGGAACTCTTTGATTCCATGCCAACACATCACTCACCACTTCCAGGGCCTGAATGGGACTTTTCCCAGGCCTATCCTCCTCAGTACAGGTCATGCCACACGTATGTGTGCCTCTCGGCACAGGGGTCACCAAAGGACACATTGCCAGTATGTGCACCCCCAGTCCAGGCATAGTTAGAACAGTTGCAGCCAAAGGATTTGGTAAGAACTTGGACATCTGGGCTGCAGTGTCCAGATTCAGGCACAGATCCTGTGGACAAGGATATTTCTGGGGAAAGGGGGAAGTGGGGTCAGGGCAAGGTTACTTGTCCTGGTGCTACTGAGTTCTGGCAATTCTAATTTAGAATTCCCCCACACTCCAAGATTTGGGGAATTCTAAATTAGAATTCAGCCTTCAGACCATTTGTAAGATATATTTGTCAGAGAAAGAGGATAGAATGTATTTTTTTTTTAATATATGTTTATTTCAGAGAGGAAGGGAGAGAGAGAGGGAGAGATAGAAACATCAATGATGAGAGAGAATTATTGATTGGCTGCCTCCTGCATGCCCCATACTCACTGGGGATTGACCTCCTGGTTCAGGATGCTGGCCAGGCTAGAATAGATTTTAATTAATGGTTTGAAGCTTATTTTATAACTTTTATACTATAACCATAAAATATATAGCACTACATTTGTACTTCTGCCCTGGGCCCTGGGCCCTGGGCCCTGGGGGCAGGCTTGTAGCTCATACTTCACCAGATTAGGAAAAGTCTTCTCTTCCTCTGGATGAGTGAAACTCCAAGCAGAGTGTCCATCTGAATAACAGGGCGGTAGCCTGGATTTCATCCCACACTTGGCCCCTTGTACTGTGCACTCCCTGCACAGTCTTGCCTGGCTATTGTGGAAGAAAATCACCCTGAGCACCATTAGTGTAAGGACCAAGCACGTGGGAAGGATACAGTGAAACATTCTCAGTCCTTCAGGGTCTCACACTGTGTGGGCTTCCCCATAGAGAATAAACGAGGCATGCCGCCAACTGGCCATGAGTTTGACATGCTTGCTCTACAGTGAGCAGGCTCCTGCGTTCACACCAACAAAGTATCCAGGGGACCCAGCAAAGCAGCTGGTTCACGTAGATGCCCGGAGCCTCCTAGCTCACCGACTTCTCTGACCCAGCCAGCCAGTATCTCAGTCAGTGTAGGCTCCACATCAAAGGCTCTCACTGACAAGTACAATCACCAGATTCCTCTAGTATAGTGGGCAGAGATTAATCTCGAGTGGAGGAATTGGAGGGATTGGGGAGAGCTTCAATGGTGAAGACTTTTGTACCTGGCTGAAGGTTGAAAAGGCAGAGATAATGGAAGTTCATCCATGAGCCACATCAAGGAGGTGGGGAAACGCAGGAGTGGTTGAGAAGAGTGTGTAAGATCAGGTAGCAGTCAGGATGAGAGCAGTGCCTTCTGAAGAAGGAGCAGGAAAGAATAGGTGGGAGGCAGATGTGTGAGTTCTTAAACACCAGGATAAATAAGCAGGTTAGCTGGCCCTTCTGGTCTTCACTCTTAATTCTCAGGTGGATTCTCTCATGAGACCTAAAAGGCAGATGTGTTTGTGCTGTTGTTAATTTTTGCCACCAAATAAGTGCAAACTCAAGAATCCGAGTTCCATTCTAGCCCAGGCAGGAGGTTAGACTTCTGTCCCAAAGTGGGATTTGTGGAGCAGAGCAAATACGGTGCTCGAAGACTGGGCGCCGATCTGACTCTGCTCAAGTAGGTTGTTGACTGTGTGACTAAGGACTCTGGGTTTGCATCCTGGATTCCTCTGCAGCAGGGTCAGAATATGCTTATCTTTGTGTCACCCATATACTCAGTCATTCATTCCTTTGTTCATTTGTCAGCTTCCAACTGAAGTATCATCTACCCCAGGTCACCATGAAAGTCAAGGACAAATCTAAGAAGCAGCTTCATAAATTGCTTCTGAGAGAATGAATAGAGATAAGAATATGCTCAGATTATCTCAGGCAGGTGCTGGTTTTGCTTTTCCTTCTAGACTAAGGTGATTGCAAATGAATTCTTTCAGGAAAGTAGCTAGATTGTCTTTCAAAATCTGAGGCTAGATTGTGAGGGTCAGTGGCCTGAAATGCATCTGATATTGTCAGAACAAAAGCACTTTTCTGATTTTGGGGTGCTTGAATTATACTTTGTGGTATAGCTAAACAACCCCTAGCCTCCTTGGTAACTTCTGTATCTGGAAGCAAAAACCCATAGCCCACATTGCCCCGCCCTCCACTCTGCCTGTGTCTAGCACCCAAAGTAGGTGGGATATGACTGTTGACTTGAATAACCAAGATGGAGCTCTGGGATAATACAAAACCCTCTCTTCCCTCACACCTCTGCCTCCCCCCCACCCCCAAACAACCCCAAACACACATTCTAACACTTCTACCTCAGTTTTCAGATGGAAAAGGTCTGAGGTAGTGGGAGGTGTGCTTTATTTAAACACAGATACCTTCCTGCTATGTTTCACATCAGAAAACAAAATCCTGGATTTTGTTCAAACCCCAGCTCATCCAAAGTAGTGCCCTATCCCTGGGAGGCTAAGAAGGAGCAAGCATGATGTGATGGAGAAGTGCCTACATCAGAGCACTGCAGTCTCACCAGCTAACAAGGGCCAGAAGTTTCATTGAACAAGCCCGGACAGATACACTACTTGACAAAATGTGGCCTGTATTTGCCTATTCCACCAGCCTCAGCGGATGCATGTGAAAGGGCTCCCAAGACTTCAGGAAGCACCTCTTCTCTGTTGTGTGGACAGAAGAAGTCGCCATTATCCCTACTACAGCCAGAGGACCCCAAGCTGGCCATGTTCCCTCCATCCCCTACCCACTGGCATCCTGGACTTGGTTTGGAAAAGTGGAAGGTGATTGAAGAGTAATGCTTCTAAAACTAAAGAGACTGCCAACTTCACTGGCCTAATCATTTGTGCCAGGTCCTACAATCACTCTCCAGGTTTGGTGTTATTATTCTCATTCTGCATATGAGGAGACAGAGGCTAAGAGAGACTGAGTATCTATCCAAGGTCCTCTTACGAGTAGGTAGCAGAGGCAGAATTCCAGCCGAACCACACAGGTGTTCCATCCCAAATTCTCTCCACTACAACACATGCAATCACGGCAGAATCCACAAATCAACTCAATGTCTTCATCAAGACCCCACCCTTGTCCAAAGCACCAGTTCTTCCATAGCCCCGTCTTCTTCCGCTGGCATCAACAATTACAAAATCTCTGTATTTTATGCACAAAGTGAATTGTTTTGCAGGAAAGATGGATATGTTTCAATTGTCACTGTTGCAAACATACCCAATGCTGAGGTTCTTTAATCTCCTCTTTGTGGAGGAAAGAAAATGTGAACACTGTTTTCCTAGGGCAGTGGTCAGCAAACTCATTAGTCAATAGAGCCAAATATCAATAGTACAACGATTTAAATTTCTTTTGAGAGCCAAATTTTTTAAATTTAAACTTCTTCTAAGGCCACTTCTTCAAAAGAGACTTGACCAGGCCGTGGTATTTTGTAGAAGAACCACACTCAAGGGGCAAAAGAGCTGCATATGGCTCGAGAGCCGCAGTTTGCTAACCATGGTCCTAGGGAGAAGCAGACTTCATTGAGTAATTCTTTCAAGCTTGGTGTCTTAAGTAAGGGATATTTGATACATAACACCATCTTTTTTCTTGCTTACTGAGCCTTGAGGCTATATCAATATTTTTATTTTCTCATGGTATCTCAGAGATGCAAAATCTCAAACTTGGAGATAATCTGCAATCAATCCTCCTTATAAAAAAGAAAACTAAGATTTAGTAAAGGGAAGTAACTTTATTCAAAGGGAATGGGGGGGGGAGATGAGGACAAATATGTGATACCTTAATCAATAAAGAAATAAAAAAAAAAAAAAAAAAAAAGGAATGGCCAGAAGTACAACTAAAAACTCTCAAGTCTAATGTCAGTGCTTCCACCAACTCATGGGGCTGGCTGATGAGAACATGAGGCATCATGGCATCATGACCTCAGAGTTTGCCTGTGTCCAAGGAATCAGCATATTCAGTGGAGATGAAGCCAGGGTCAGAGAGCTATTGTAAGTGGCAATAAGAACAATTACACTCTCAGTGGTTACTCAGCTCCAAAAATGGCTGCCATCTTTCCACTTATATAATCTATTTTGGAATTTTAAACCTTTATTAATTCACAAAGCAAATGAGATAAAGGAAAAAAATAATAGGAGTAATTCTCAGTCCTAGTTCCTGACCTCAAAGGCCAATGAGGAAAATATATCCATAAGTATCTGCTGCCTTCTGGGGACCTCAACTCCACATCCATAGATATTATTGCCTACATCTCCACCTGCCGGTCCATCCCCAGTCTCCTTAACCACAACATGTGCAAAAGCCGGTGCCTTAGCCCTTACCATAGTTTATGTTCCACTCAAGAGCTCAAGGCAGAAACCTGGGGTCTTGGATGTACAAAGTCCTTGGCCACAACTGCCACGTCTCGTCAGTTCTAGCCCACATTTCTCCTCCTCCGTATCCCTTCTGTTACTCCCTCGGGGCATGCTTTAATATTTTGCTGGAATTATTGCAATAACCTCCTAATTAGCCTTTTAAACTTCTCTTTGGCATCATCATTACCCTCACGCCCACACTCCCACCCTCGCCAAATCTGTCTTCCACATTTGCTCCAACGACCATCCTTAAAATGCAGATTGGTTTCTATGGCCACTTGGCCTCTTTAAAATCCTTCAATGACTTCCAATTGCCTTCAGAATAAGTTTTAAATCTTGTGGTAGTGGCTACTCTGTTATAATTGTCCTCTGTGTTTCCACATTGGGATGTGAGTTCCACTGTAATTGGCATTTAGAATGTATTCAGAAAACGGTTGACTAATGGGTAGGTGGGCACATGAATGGATGGAGTCCACCATGAAGGTTGTCTCCAAGCTGAGTGTTTCATAGATAAGGCAAAGCATGTGCCTCAAACATTCCATGAAGAAAATATTAGGCTGGAGAGATGCAAGACTCTTTTATGACCTTGAGAGTGGAATTAGCATTTAGAAGGTAGAGACAGAAGTAAAAAGAGTGTGGCTGTGCAAGAAGGGAGGTGAGGGAATCCCAAGCAAAGAAAAATAGTCAGTAAAGGTGCAATGAAGAACATGTTAGTAAGGCAAGCTGGGAGAATGGAAGTAGAGGTAGAAACAGATAGGGGTGGATGTGGGGCAGACTGGCGCCAGGGCTTTGAAACTAGACCGATGAATGTGACCTTCTGTTTTCTTCAGCATTAGGGCTCAAATTGGGGAATGGTAGGGAGGGGAATAGCTGAAGAAAAGTGGTGACAGAACCAACTCCCACAAATTGAGAGAGTTTGAGTTTAATTTGGCTCTTGTTGATTTGAGTTTCAAAGAAACCCAAGTATCCTTCCCCACCCCTTATTTTTAAAATAGTAATTGAAGTGAACACTTGAGCCCTATAAATAAATGGTGAAGAATGAACCACTCTTTTGTTTTAATGAGAAGTTTAAATTGGCTCATTCTGAATTTACAGTCAACATCCAAGTCCATGTTTATCTCTATAATACTTCATGAGGTGTGGTCTGCAGTAACCACGATGTTTGATGCCACCACCCTGGACAGCAAACACTGCCTCTGTTCTGTCCTGGGCAGAAGTCCCTTAAGAATGGGGACAGTGCCTCTTTGAATAGTTAGCTTTAATCAGGTTAAGATGAGGTCATGATTGGGACTGCTAATTCAATGACTGGAGTCCATATAAGAAAAGAAAAATTTGGACCTTATAAGTGGATAGAGGCAGAAGATGGGTTCAAGTGCACTTTTGTTTGTTCTGCTACTAAATGGCAATTAAACTGTGACTCTTTCGATTCTTGGAGGAAACAGGCAGAGACGGTGTGATTGGAGGGAAAGAGCCCTGGTCTGGGGTCTGAGAATTAGTTTCTATCCTTCTCTGTTGACAGTTTTCTGCAGGATCTTAGGCAAGTCTCCCTCCCATCCTAGGCCTCAGTTTCCCCATCTATGAGAATAAGAATTGGACTAAACACTCTCTTTCTGGAGCAGTTTTGAGCTCTGAAACATCATTACTATCTGTGCAGTTTCTCTTCTGACCTCTGCTTTGCTGTGCTTGGAGCCCCAGATGGAGAAAAGGAAGAGCCTATTTTAAGGAGACAGATGACTAAACCACTTGCGAGAAGGGAAAAAAACCCAAAAAGTTCTGGCCTTTGCACAGGCCTGACATGTTTATGAAGCATTGCTGGCCTTGGACTGTGAGCTGCCCACACACACAGAAGGCACCCCACAGCAGCCACTGAATGTGGCATTGTGGCACTAGGACCCAGGGACCAATGGCCCCTATTTGCAGCTTTCATTAAAGCAGGCTCAGCCTGACTGGGTTGAGCATGGAGACCTTCCAGAGAGACAGGGAGTAGAGGAAGTCAGATTGGAAATTCACCGGTAATCCATACTTGACCCCATGGAAAGCGCTGATTTGGTTTTGAAGAAATAGCATAATTTAGCCTGGCCAGGTTATCTTATTCAGTCAGACCCATGGAAAGCCACATAACATTGACTTAAGTGCCCATTGTGAAGTTGAATGTCCACTTGTGTAGCAGGCACAGGTACACAAAGATAAATAAACATATGATCCCTGTCTTCACAGAGCTTACAGTCTAGTGGGAAGGATGGGCGTGCCAACAATTTGTCACAATCTGCCTTGCTGAATGTTACACTCAAAAAGTACAGAGGGGTTTGGGAGAGCACTGAAAATCTGGTAACTGATTCTGAGAGATGGCAGCGGGGAGGAAATGCTTCACGGAAAAGAGAAAGTGTCCCTTGAGGTTTCAAAGACAATTGGGAATTGCTCTGATGGAGGAGTTGAGATGGAGAGGGGCATTCTTGGCTAAAGGCCTAGCACAGACACTGGCATGGATGCGGGAGACTATGGAGAGCTTGAAGAATTGCAAATAGCTCTTAGAGGCTGGGAAATAGTGTACAGGAGTGGAGGGGAAGCAGAAGGGCCTGGGAGTTTTGCAGTAACCATGGACATGCTGAAGTCCTAACCCCTGGTACCTGTGAATGTGATCATCTTTGGAAATAAGATCTTTGTAGATTTAATCAGGTTAAGATGAGGTCATGATTGGGACTGCTAATCCAATGACTGGAGTCCCTATAAGAAAAGAAAAATTTGGACCCAGAGACACACAGGGGAAATGTCATTTTAAACAGAAATAGGGACTACAGTGATGAATCTTAAAGTCCAGGAAGGCCAAGGATAGCTGCAGGAAGCCACCGATTGCCAATAGCATCAGTGCACCAAGATCAATGGACCTTGGGTGTTAGCAGGCCAGACGGTAAGCACCAGGCACTGAGTGTTGAGATAATGGTGGCTCAAGGCAATTCTCTAACCTGATAATCCTTTTACCAAACTTTACCTTTTTATATGCCTGTATGCATTGCTAAAGGGAAAAATGTGTATTCAAGTAAATAAATAGTAGATTAGGCCAGAAGTCAGTGTGTCTCTTCTAGAAAGAGGCTCCACTTGACCCCAAATGCCTTCTAAATTAACATTTCTTTTATAGCATTTTCATTTGTGCATTGGCCCCTTCCAGCAGCCACCAGAAGCTAGGAAAGTTCTTCCTCTAAATCTTCAAGAACGAATAAACTCTGTAGATATCTTGATATCAGACTTTCAGCCTCCAGAACTGAGAAATCATACATATCTATTATTTTAAGCCACCAAGTTCATGGTACTTTGTTATGGCAGCCTTGGCCAACTAATGCATTGGACACATGAGCCATGCTGAGCTTTAATTTGTTGATAGGATGTCCTTGACTTCAGAGGTGCTTCCCATGCAACTATTCAAATGACTTGAAAATTGCCATGCCCAGATATCCAATCTTCCAGATTTCTTTTTATACCTGGTACCTGTCCACAATCTTTAATGAGACTATGCATCCTAATTTTTATGTTTTTCTTTGATTCAGAAAAATATACTCTCCATAATTTTAGAGTCTTATTTTGTGAGTTTGGATGAATCAGCCAAATTGTTAGTGCCAAGCTTCCTCATCAGTTTTCCTGACTCACCATCCTTTCCCTGAGATTTCCAGAATTAGAATGCTTGCAAAGTTTGAAAAATTACTTTCAGCTACTTTGAGCATACGACTGTCTTGTTTTCACACTGGTACTTCCAATGCCATTTCAATAGAGCAAAGCTTCCTATGACATCTCTCAGGGCAGGACCTTCCTCCCATGCTCCCTTCTGATCCTGCAGAATGAAGGTCCTATCCAGGATGTCCGCCCTGAGTTGGCTGATGGAGAAACTAAGCTAAATAAGAATCCCTTAAGAAGTTGGCAGTCTGTGGATGCTGGACTTGGGAGAAAGTCATAAAGACCAAGTTGTTTCAGTACATTCCAATTAGTGATCCAGTAGATGACTGCACAGTGTGACTTAGAGCCCAGAGAGAGAGAGATCATTGGCTCATAATAATGGCTGCCATTTGCTAAGCACTTACTATGTGCAGGCACCATAATAGGACTTTATATGCATTATCTCTGACCTTCAAATAACAAGATGCATATTGCCATTTTCATTTTACAGAAGAAGAAACTGAGGTTCAAGAGATTAAGTAACTCACTTAAGGCCACTAAATGAGCAAGTGACAGAGCCACAAGCAGAACGTAGGTCTGCCTGACACCCAAGATCAAACATGGTTTCACCTCAATACCAGGCTGGCTAATGCTCAGGGCTTATTTTATCAAAGTAGGCACTTAAAAATAGTCACTGCTTTTTCCATGTTGTTTTTGCACTATCAAAAACATTTAATGCAAAGATAAAGATTAAACTCATCAAGTTGCCAACCAGTGCTTGATTGTGCTTCCTGAAGGTGGATCTTGTCTCCTTGAAAATCCTTTTCCCTTGCCTTCCATGACATCATATATGTCTAGTGTTCTTTCTTCCTCTTTACTTTTTCTCCAACTCCTTCTTGAAGGTTCTGCCCTCTATCCATTTTATTTATTTATCACTCTACATATCATCTTCTGCAAAATTCTATCTACCCCAATTACTTCAATTAGTTTCATGGTCATGTTTTCCTCACTTGTTTCTCACTGATTCACAAGCTTCTATATATAGTATTGACTCCCTTCTGAGCCCCAGACCTAGATATCCAGTGTTCTTGCTGCAATCTGCACCTGAAACTCTCACCACAAACAGTTCGAAGTCACTACATGTGGTGCAATCCATAAATCTCTTTATTCTGTCTTATACACATATTTCAAATTTGCCTGCATCAGGCATTTCCACAGTCACCATCTTGGGTCTGTTCCCTGTTTTCTCTATCCTGAAAGATTGTTTTTAAAAACTTTTCTTTTGAAATAATTTTAAGTTTACAGAAGAGTTGCAGAATTCCTGTATACTTGTCACCAAGCTTCCCTTATGCTAGCATCTTGCATAACCATGGTACAGTGATCAATCTAAGAAACTAGCATTGTATACTGAATTATTTGGATGGCTTCTGTGACAGGTACTCATGATTGCCTAGCTGCTTCTTCAGAATCGTTTTTTCTTACCCCTTTCTTTTAGCCTGAAGGGGAAATATGCCCATCCCAGAGGAAGGACCAAGATAGAGCTTCCCCTCTCACTCTGACTAATATCCACTCATCCATCAGCATAAGCTGATTCCCTCAAATCTGATGAGGTGCACCTCCTGAATATCCTAGCCTGCTTTCTCTGAATCACTGAGTTGTACTCTCTTTGTACTTGTCTGCCATCCTCATGGACCCATGAGCAGAGCAGCCTGTGCATATTGACTGCTGCATCCCCAGTAGTCCCTCCATAGTTATTTGTGATGTGAATAAATGAATAAAGTGGGTGTGGCCAGAGCTGTCTAGCAGTTGGCAATTAGAAGGGTGTCATCTATGAAATGAGGGGTTTGAACACCTATTGGGGACCCAAAGTCCTTGATAACAAGAGGCCCACTTCCAGTGAAGATGGGCCCCAAAGCTGTTTCCATCTTCTCTCTAACTACCCTGGTGATGAAGGGCAGGACCAACCTTGGTGTCACAGGCTCCTGGAATGTTATCTTTGGGAGAGTGCCTCAAATCTCGTGGTTCCCAGACCTAGTTGGCTGACTCAGAACTCTAGGCATGGGGCCCGACACTCCACCTATTTACTATACCTGTGAGGTGATGCAGTGCCCCACAGGAGCCTGGCTCCAGGTCAGATGGGCATTTAGAACCCCCTGCTGCAAATCAACCTACTTATTTTACAGACAATGTTAGACAGATGATATTAAAGGTCCTTTTCAGCTCTGATTTTTCTAATACATTATTCTTTTTAATTTCAAAACAAGAGGCCCAATACACATATTTGTGCACCAGTGGGGTCTCTCAGCCTTGCCTGCACCCTCTGGCAATCCAGGACCCCTCATGGGATGTCTGACTGCCAGTTTGGGCCTGATCCCCGCAGACCAAGCCAAGGAACCCCACCAGTGCACAAATCCATGTACCTGGCCTCTACTATGCATATAAAATCTTTGGTTAATCTCTTCCCACCCTTCCCCCTCCCCTTTTCCTTCTGAGATTCATTAGTCTGTTCCATGCTTCCATGCCTGTGCATTGAGCATCTGCACCCTAGTGGTGAGTGTGCATTATAGCTATCGGATGAACAGTCGAATGGTTGAATGGTCATCTAGGCTTCTATATATATAGGCTAGAGCCTGATGCACAACATTTTTACATGTGGGGGAGGGTTCCTCAGTTTGGTCTGCACCCTCTCCAATCTGGGACCCTGTGGGATCAGGTCTAAACCTGCAGTCGGACATCCCTCTTGCAATCCAGGACTTCTGGCTCCTAACCTCTCACCTGCCTGCCAGCCTGACCTCCCCTAAGTGCCTCTGCCTGCTGCCTAATCGCCCCTAACTGCTCCCCTGCTGGCCTGATCACCACTAACCTCCTCTGCCTGCTGGCCTGATTACCCCCTAACTGCTCTCCCCTGCTAACCTGATCGCTCCTAACCACCTCTGCCTTGGCCACCACCACTGTGGCTTTGTCTGGAAGGATGTCCAGACTAATTAGTATATTTCCCTTTTATTAGTATAGACTAGAGGCCTGATGCATGAAATTTGTGCAAGGTTCTTGGCCCTCACAAAGTATCCCCATGAACAACTGGTAGTTCGATCGCTTGCTATGATGTATGCTGACCACCAGGGGGTGATATGGAAGGAAGGAAGGCTCTAGCTGGCAGCTAGCAGCCACTAGG
Source organism: Pipistrellus kuhlii (assembly GCF_014108245.1). Classification (NCBI taxonomy): domain Eukaryota; kingdom Metazoa; phylum Chordata; class Mammalia; order Chiroptera; family Vespertilionidae; genus Pipistrellus; species Pipistrellus kuhlii. Next base: position 44,716,421 of record NW_023425515.1, on the reverse strand, counting down.
GACCCTATCAGTGCATGAATTTTGTGCACTGGGCCTCTAATAAACAATAAAATAAATAAAGAGAGATAATTCTAATTGTGGAAATTTCTACAAAGGGAATAAACAGGGTGTCATGATAAAGAGTGCTTTAGCTAGAAAGGTTATGGAAGGCTTGTTATAAGATGGTGACATCTGAGCTGAGACTGACGGGGTGTGACGGAGCCAGCCTGTGACACTCTGGATGAAGATATAATCCCAAGCAAAGGGAATAGCAAATGCACAAGTCCCATGTGGGTTCAGAGAACTAAAAAGGCCAGTGTGACTGGAGTGTGATTAGTGGAGAGAGTGAGACTGTGCTGTGAAGCACTAGAGGCAGAGATTTGAGAAAAAGGAATAGACTGGAACACACAGTCTCTTACAGATCAGAGAAGCTTGGATTTTACCCTAAAAAGCCTTTGAGAACTTTACAGTGGGAAGGATATATTCTGATTTATGTTTTAAAAAGATTGTTCTGAATTCCACTCTCAGAGATAAATAGAACAAGAATACAAAATAGCAAACAGTAAGATACAGATCCAAACAATTCTTGATTAATACTTATAGAACATCCTATACCCAATAAATATAAAATATACATTCCTTTCAGCTGCAACTAGAGTTCAAACATTTGCTGAACCATAATATAAATCTCAATATGTTCAAATGAATGAAATATTATAGAATGTATTCCCCAAACTAATGGAACTAAATTAAAAAACAATTACAATAAGATATCTAGAAAATACTCCAAATATTTAGAACTTAAATAACACTCTTCTAAATAATACATGAGTCAAAGGTGAAACTGAGGGGGAAATTAAAAAAAAAGTTTGAATTGATTGATAATGAAAATACAATATATCAAATTTTATAATATACAACTAAAGCAATGCTTAGAGGAAAAATTATAGTTTGAGTGCCTATATTAGAAAGGAAGAAAAGTTAAAATCAGTGATCTAAGTTTCTATCTCAATAAGATAGACAAAAAAGAACACATTAAATCTGATATAGAAGAAACAATAAACATAAGAGTAGGAAGCGAGAGGATCAAAGATGACTGCACAGGTAAACACCTAACCACAGCCCACACAACAATTTCAATAAAATACAACTAAAATAAAAAATGGACATTACCCAGAACTACAGGAAAGTTGAATGACTGGAAATTCTACAATGAGAAGGAAAGAGAAAACCAGAAGGAAAATCAGAGGAGCTGTAAAAGTCTAAGGTACAGAGACACGTTGCACACTCGGAGAGGACGGAGCCGGAGAGGAGGGGGAGGCTGAGTGCCTGGCTGGAGTTCCCTAGCGGAAAGGAGATAAAAGCTCCAATTGTGCTGAACCCCAAACCCAACAGCACTGAACTCCAGTTCTAGGCCAGACCCTGGGGACCCAGGCTCATACAGAGGGAGTCTGGGCTGTGAGGCGGAATAGCAGGGGAGCGGCAAAAGGCAGAGCTCCCGGAGGTGCGCACATTGTGTGGAGAGGACTGACTGTTGACTCTGCTGCTAGATTGCCCTACCAGGAAGGAGACAAAAGCTCTGGACTGTGCTGAGCCCCAGTTCCGACTGCACTGAACCCCAGGTCTAGGCCAGACCCTGGGGACCCAGGCTCATTCAGAGGGAGCCTGGGGTGTAAGGTGGAAACCCGGTGGAGTGGCGAAAGGAGGTCCCAGATGCATGCACATTGCGCACAGAGAACAGATGGTTGACTGTGCCTTGGGACTGCCCTGGCGGGAAGGAGACAAAAGCTCCAAACTGCTCTGAATCCCACTTCCAATCCCACTTCCAACTGAACTGAACCCCAGTTCCGGGCTCATTGGGGGAGAGCCTAGACTGTTTGGTAGCGGGTGAAAATTGAGGGCACCTTTCTCTCACAGGTGCTTGCAGCGAGTACCGAAGGACCCTGAGGAACACTGAGACTCAGGAGCCGCATAGGGCGTGGCTGACAGAAGCCACGGCTGTAGGCTCCACCCTGAAACTCCGCCCCATCCAAGCAGAACACAGAGACTTTTAAGGCTACCAACTCAGAGAAGCTGCAAAAATGCCGAGACAAGGAAATAGATCACAAACAAAAGAAATGGAGGACAAAAAGCGACTGGAAATAGAGTTCAAAACCATGCTTATAAGGTTTTTCAAGAATTTCCTAGAAAAGGTCGATAAGACCTATGAAGATATGAAAAGGGGCCAAATAGAAATAATAAGGAATCAACAAGAAATAATAAGGGATCAACAAGAAATAATAAGGGATCAACAAGAAATAAAGAATACCTTGTCTGAAATAAAAAAATATATTATACAGAGTCTTAAAAACAGAATGGAAGATCACAACAATTCAAAGATTTGGAACATAAAGAGCCAGAAGACACTCCTCCACAGAAGCAAGAAGGCAAGAGAATTCAGAAAATTGAAGATAATGTAAGAAACCTCTGGGACAACTTCAAGAAAACATACATCAGAATTATGGGGGTCCCAGAAGAAGAGAGAGAGCAAGATACCAAAAGAATACTAGAAGAAATAGTGACAGAAAACTTCCCCTACCTGGTGAAAGAATTAGACTTACAAGTCCAGGAAGCGCACAGAACCGCAAACAAAAGGAATCCAAAGGGGACCACACCAAGACATATCATAATTAAAATTCCAAGAGCAAAAGACAAAGAGAGAATATTAAAAGCAGCAAGAGAAAAGCAGGTAGTTACCTATAAAGGAGCACCTATTCGATTGTCAGCTGATTTCTCAACAGAAACCATTTCTCAACAGAAGCAAGCCAGATGGGGATGGCAAGAAATATTCAAGGTGATGAATAGTAAGAACCTACAGCCAAAAATAATCTACCCAGCAAAGCTATCACTCAGAATTGAAGGCCAGATAAAGAGCTTCACTAATAAAAAAAAAATAATAATAATAATAATAAAAGCTAAAGGAGTTCATCACCGCCAAATCAGGATTATATGAATTGCTGAAGGGGGTTCTTTCGGAAGAGAAAGAAAATAAAGATAAAAATTATGAACAACAAATACATAACTATCAACAGGTGAATCTAAAAACCAAGGGAATTAAAAAACCTGATGAACAATATTAACTGTTGAATATAATAGAATCAGAGGTATGGAAGAGGAGTGAACTGATGATTTTCGGGGAAAAGGGGAGAGGGGGGTGTGGGAAGAGACTGAACATAAACTGTGCACCTATGGATGAGGACAATGGGGAGTGGGGAAAGGGCAGAGGGTGGGGTGGGAACCTGGTGGAGGGAAGCAATGGAGGGGGGGTGAGGAACATTTGTAATAATATGAACAATAAAGATTTATTTAAAAAATAAAATAAAATAAAGAGTAGGAAGCAATGAAATAAAACACAAACCCCAAATAGAGACATAGCCAGAACGTCCAGAAGATAGTTCTTTGAAAAGATAATTAAATTTATAAATTCTGTCATTAAGGTTAATCAAGAAAAAGAGAGAGTAAGCACAAATGGCTAATTTCAATGATGAAAGATGAGCTGTCCTACAGATTCTATAGTCAGTAAAAGGATCATGGGAATATTATGAACTCTATGTTAATGATGTCAATAATTTAGATGAAGTGAACAGAGTCTGAAAAAACATAACTTACCAAAGAAGACTCAAAATGAAACAAAATCTAAATAGTTCAATTTCTATTAAACATATTCAATCCATACTTGTAGTGAAAAACATTTCTATTTACAAAGAAAACTGCAGGCCTGGGTGGTTTCACTGGTGTGTTTTATCAAACATTTGTGGAATAAATAGAAATAATTTTACATGAACTCTTTTAGAAAAATGGACATGAGAGCTCCATTTCTCAATTTATTTTATGGGGCTAACATACCTATCCAGAAAAAAAACATAGCAAAAAAACATTTAAGGAAAGGACTATATCACCCTAGCTCCATGGATGAGGACACTGCGGCTCAGAGTGGTGACATTACTTGCCCAAAATTTCAGGATTTGGCTGTGGCCGAGCACCATTCAGCCCCAGGTTTCCAACCCTAGTCTGGTTTTCCACCATGCTGTATCCCAGAAGGGGTCCCTTCACAATTTGCAAAACATCATATGCTGTGGGCAAATCTGTAAGGCTCCCGGGACCAGAAGCTGAGGGACTGAGGGTCCCTCCTCATTTCCTACACCCAAAGCAATGCAGATGGGTGGCTTTACTCCCCTCCTTGCCTGTTTTGGAATCCCTGGTGTGAATCTTCCTGTTTATAATGAGCATCTGCGTGAGGCCAAAGATATATGTGTGGTTACAGGAAAAACTCTGCCATGTTACATCTGGTTTTGTCATTTGGGCCAATAATTCTGTCCAGTCTATTATGTATTGCTTTGGGTAACAGCTATAGCGCAGAAGGAATGCTTAAAAGTTTTAACAGGGAAGCAAGTCACTGCCAGAAGAAGACAGTGGGAGAATTGAAGTATAGTAATAGCAAAACTCTGCTCCATTTTTACTTATACAGAAGGTTGAATATTTAAATTGACATTTTTAGTGCTATTAATTAATAGTCAAGTGAATAAGACATCATGAATTTTACTATTATCAGAACTTGAAAAAAAATGCCTCCACTCCTGTGTGACTCTGTAGTGTTGATGTTCTGGGTGTGATGCTAGAAGTGGATCACTGGCTGGACTGTGAAAGCTTATTTCACTGTGGGTGTTGTGAGTCTTCAGGACCTCATCTCGCTGGGAACATGGCTGGAACTGGCCATCATCTCTTGGTCTTGTCATCTAATTTTGCCACTTTGTCTAGGTGAGTCTACCTCCTAAACATCTCTCAACTCTGCTTTCTCGCCTCACTCACCTCTGTTCTTGTTTGGAGCCTTGTCAAATCTAAGGTACTGGCTTCCTGTTCTCTGCCTTTAGTCTCTTTGCCTCCAGTCTATCTTTCACTAGAAGCTGTGCTTATATATTGTCTTGCAGTTAAATAGAAAATTCATTAGTATGTCTTTCTAAATTCTAACTCCAGCATGTGTAGTTAATTTAACCTCCACTAACTGATTTCCCAATTGTGTTTCCCTAGCCTCTCCTTTCCCCATCTCAGTTCAAGAAAATTCCATTCATTTAGTTGCCCAGGCCAATAAATTGGAATCATGGTTGACTCTGCCCATCTCTCTGTCTTATACTCAATTCAGTCTGAAAATTCTGTTGTCTCTATCTTCAAAATTGAAGCATACAACAAACTGATGAATTTCAGAGGGAAGGTGGTGGAGGGAAGAGATTAACCAAAGAACTTTTATATGCATATATGCATAACCCATGGACAGACAATAGTGCAGTGAAGGTAGCTAGTGGAGGGGGCCAATAAGGGAGTAGGACACATCTGTAATATTTCAACAATAAAGATAAATTAAGTTAAAAAATTAAAAAGAGAGAGATTCAGAATCCCCACTGCTCACCGCCTTTGCTTCTATCACTCTAAAATCTTATCTCTCACTGGGATTATTTTAAGATTCTCCTTACTGGTCTCCCTTGCCCCACTACTATTATTTTCAAATAGCAGCCACAGAACTCCTAATAAAACCCAGAAGCCAGATCACATAACTTCTGAATTCAAAATCCATAATTGCCACTTTGCCCCAGAAGTTACACCCTCTTCCTATCCTCTTCTCCCACTTAATCTTTTTAACACAGTACATATAACTTCTAGATGAACTATATATTTATCTAATAATTTATTATTTTATAGTCTGTATTAAAAATGAAATATAAGCTCTGTGAAGATTGAACTTTGTTTATTGCAAAAAACTGGGGATACTGCTATATCCCCATTGCCTGGCACATAACAGGTACTCAATAAATATTTATTAAACTAGAGGCCCCGTGCATGAAATTTGTGCAAGGAGGGGGGAGAGGCAGCCCTCAACCCAGCCTGCAGCCTCTCCAATCTGGGCACAGTTTACTGGCAGTCGACATCCCTCTCACAATCTGAGAACACTACCTCCTAACCACTCACCTGCCTCCCTGACTGATTGCCCCTAACTACTTCTGCCTGCCTGCTTGCCTGATCGTCCCCAACTACCTTCCCCTGCTGGCCTGATTGCCCCCAACTGCCCTTCCGTGCCTGAACCCCCTTCCTCTGTGCTGTGCAGAGCCACAGGACCCCCAGGCCTCACCGTGCAAAGTGGCCAGGGGGCTTTGACTCTGCTGTGCTTGCAACCATCTTATGACAGCCATCTTGTGATGATGATCTGTGACAACATTGTGCAAGGATATTGTGCAAGGGCATGATGCCACTTAGACTTTTATTATATAGGATAAGTGAATAAATGAATATGTTTCTCTAGCTTCATCTTTAAGAGGTCCCTCCCATTAGCTTTTAAATATTAATGATGATGATGATGATGATGATGATGATGATGAAGAAGAAGAAAAAACTTTGGCATACCCAAAAGAGTATTAAAAAAACAGATAGCAGTTGACAATGTGTATGTGCACAACATAGGTATTGATTAAAACAGACAAACACAAAGAGACCATAGCCAACTCATGTGAAAAATGCATCAGTACAGAGTGAAGAGAGAGTTCATCAGGTTCCAAATTTTGTGGATTTACAGCAACAATGGCTCCCTGGTCTTGAAAGCATCCCAATGGTAACGTCACAGACAAGAAACCAGATGTTGAGTTTATTGTTCAAATTTTGGTGGTGCTATGGGTGGGGCTGTGTCTAGATGTTCCCTCAAGGTCCTACCTATTAAATATTTTGATTATTTGGCAAGAATAAAAAGCATTTCTGAAACCGCACGATGCCTATTTGAACTAACTCCTCATTAGGAGAGAGATGGCTCAGGCACAAATAGATCTCTCAAGCCCAAGATGTTTCCGGGGAAAGGAAATAGCTAGGTCTCTTCAGTGCTATTGGGCTCTCTGTGTCTGAAACTGCCAGATGCTCCAGAACACAGGTGCATGGGATGATCCCATTTCTCACGGTCCTGTTTCAAGCTGTGTTGGGACATCTCGTGAACTCAAGAGGTAAGTTTCTCCCTGATTATAACCTCCTTAATATCCTTCATAAAAGTGGGTTTTCTATCTGTGGATTGCCTACAGTAATTCCCTGTACTCTACTTCCTGTGCCCCTCAGAGAGCCCCTACAAGTCAGGAAGTCAATCCTAATAGGGACAGGCAAGCCTTGCTCCCCAATAGTTCCACACTGGCTACATTTGCCTTTCAGCACCTCCTCAGCCCTTCACATTTCTCTCTTCCTCAGCCTCAGCCTTCAATCTAGTGGTTGTCAAACGAGCATGTGTAAGAATTTCCTGGAGACCTTCTTATAGCACAGCTTCCTGAGAGCCACCTCCATGCTTTCCAACTCAGTAGATCTGGGATGGGACCTTTCCATTTCCTAGGTGATGCTGATGCTGCTGGTCCTGGGACCACACTTTGAGACCGCACTTACTTCATCACTTAGTCTGAACTATCTCTTTTATCTGCCTCCTTTTCATTTTCACTGCCACTGGCTTAGTTTGGATCCTCGCAGATTTTAGAATTTGGAGAGACTTTAAATATACAAATAATATGTCATAGAAGTGATATAACAGCCTCAAAGTCATATAGCTAGAAGGTAGTAAAGGCAGGATCCAACCTCAGGCCCTTCAGCGCAGAGCCCATGCAGCACAGGACAGTGATTCAATCCCATGTCGGATAGGAGGCTCTGATGCCCAGAGAAGGACAGGCCCTGTCCAGTGAGGTGTCGCTGAGCAAGTTAGTGGAGAGACAGGGACTGGACCTTACTCTTGACTCTTAGCACTGCTCTTCTTCCCACTTTCATTCAATTACTTTAATATGAGGTTATCCCTTCATTCCATCAAACACATTTGACTATTACTATGTAGCAGGCCTGTCCTAATCACCAGGGACAAAGTATAGAATAACAGAGTCATTGTCCCAACCTCATGAGTTCACAATGTAATGGAGGATTTAAGCTAATAAAATAACTATACACAAAAGATAAGATTAGACTGTCTTCAGAGCTATAAAGGAGGAAGGTCTCATGGTGGTCTGAGCACAAGTCAATGAGGAATTAACATAGATGGGAACATGGAGGAAGTTTCTCCTTGGGAAATGACAAGGAGGTGACTATCTAAAGGACAAGTAGACGTTAACCAGGTGAAGAGGGGTATGAAAGGTATTTGGTGGAGGGAGCAGCTTGTATAAAGGCCCTGTGATAGGAAGGACCCTGATGATACACAGGAATAAAGGAAAAGCACCATGGCTAGAGCAAGAAGAGTCAGGGGCCAGGGAGGCAGGGAGGTACCAGTCCTTGAAAGGCCCAAAGAGGCACATTAAGAGGTTTTCACTATAAGACTAATAGGAACCCACCATGGGATTTTAGGCAGAAAGAGTAGGCATAATCAGGTTTCTTTAGGTGTTTGTTATATGAAGAAGGTAAAAGTGATATAGTCCTATGAAACTATTAAGCATATCAAGTTGGAATCAGAGTATGTCAACTTCATCGGAAGAAAGCAGAGCCAGGATGAAATCTCACATCTGTGCACACTAGAGACACTAACAGTTTCAAGGGATCCAAACAGAATATTTTATTAAATTATGAAAACTCCCCCCAAATGGGAAAACAAATTGCAAGTTCCAAACATAACCACTAGGTGTTACTAAATGAGGCATCTCTAACCTTCTCAAATGAAAATATACGGCCACTTGGCCATTGTGAACCTAAATTCATCTTACCTAATTTCCCCAGGATTCTGTGCCCTGAGGAAAAGTCAAAATGTGTTTGCTGTTTACTAATAATCTTGGACAGTGATCGACAAACTGCGGCTCTTTGGCCCCTTGAGTGTGGCTCTTCCACAAAATACCACGTGCGGACGCGCATGTACAGTGCCATTGAAACTTCTTGGCCCATGTGCAGAAGTCAGTTTTCGGCTCTCCAAAGAAATTTCAATCATTGTACTGTTAATATTTGGCTCTGTTGACTAATGAGTTTGCCGACCACTGATCTCGGGGAACACATTTCAATGAAATACCTTTTTTCAACAGCTCACAACTTTATGTCTCTGTGCATAATTCTCCATTTGGAAAACATAGATTTATCCCAGTGATCCTTTTTCAGAGAGGAGATGTCTCTTACAGATCCCACTGGCTTATTTACGGACAAGAAATTTCCTCAGTGACTCTTGGCCATGGAGCCTCTGCATTTCGTGGTTGAGATGCCAGTCTGATAGGTCGTCTGTGTTTTGCTTCAGCCTGAATTCTGGGAAGTGTTCTTTCCCTTCCTGAACAGTTGCTTTGAAGATAAAGAAAGAACGTTCATCTCCCCAAGAGCCTCCCAAGGCGTTCCTGCCTGTCAGTCTTCCCATGCCTGGGAAAATTCCATCAGACAAACATCAGCTGGACTGACCACTCACCAGGTGACTGGACCTTCTAATGAGGAGGAGCCCAAGGGAATGCCCTCTGTAGACTCCTTTCCCCTTTGATACCCAAGTAGTGATTGTAGGAAGGTGACTTGTTTTTACTGATATCCACACATTGACTTAAGAGTTCAAAGCCATGCTTAGGAACACTGAGGTGCAGTAGAAAGTCCAGTGGCTTGGCACCTGGGTTCGTGCCTGCTTTTGCCACTGAGCAGCTCTATGTCCTTAGACAATTTTATTTTATTTTATTTTATTTTATTTTATTTTATTTTATTTTATTTTATTTTATTTTTGCTTCACTTCTCTCTGGGTCCTCAACTGGAAAATGGAAGAATTGAATCAAAGTTGAACTTAACAAAATTTTTAGTCATTTAAAGCATATGCTTACTGTTCTAGCCCACTTGTTTATTAAGCATTCCTTGTTTTATTTCTCCATCAAAGCACATGCCAGAGGCTCTGCTTGACATGACTCCTTGATTATTCTAGCTAGATAAAACCTCACTGTAAGGACACGTGGTTTCTTACAGAATGATTGAAATCTTCAAAGTAGGTTGCATTACTCATACACCCATAAGAATCCCAAGTGGAGGAACAATGGCCTAAAACATCTTTAAAGAAGCCACCTGTGACCACTGTCCTGAAGCTTAGGGCTGGGAGGGTAGAATCTCCAAGGTGTTACAGAGCTGATTTAAATAGCCCAAGCTCAAGCTGTGAGATGTTAGACCTCTGTCTCTCTTCTCTTTGGAAGGAGAACCATTATGTGTCTCTGGATGACATCTACCCATGCCTTCCCTCCATTCAATCCAGCCAGTTTCAGTATTCACTGAATGGCTCAGATCTCAATCAACTGCACCCAAAATGATGAAAATACCAAGCAACTCATTTATCTTTTTAATAGTTTTGTATACCAACCTCCCTAGTACTTATGATTATTCTAGACTTCAAATTCAGACTACTTGAATTCAATGTATTTTTTTAAAATACATCGATGAGTACCTACTAGATTCCAGGCACATAGTAGGTATATAATACATGGTTGCTGAATATATGAATAAATTAAACAAGACATGTATGAGTAAACTCGGTTGAACACATATTCCATGTTATTTTACTCTATCAACAACCAGTAAGGTAGGGAGCATTCCTCCCGTTTTACAACTGAGAAAACAAAGTCTTAGGTATTGTGACCTGTTCCAGGTCATAAAGCTAGGAAGTAGTGAGGCAGAACTTGAAACCGGGTCTTTGGTTTACACATCCCTGGGCTACAGTGCAGCCCCTCATGGATTCCTACTTCCTTCCTCCAGCATTTCTGAATGAGCTGATCCTCACTTTTCTCCCTCTCCATCCAGAGCTCCAGCGATTCATTAGTCATCCATTTGCTATCTTCTGTCTTGCTTATAGCACTTTTCTTTACCCTGTCTTATTGCCCCCAATGTGTCATCTTGCCACTTTGTATTTAAGACTGAATACTTGTTCTCCCAGCAGTTTTGACCCTGAGCAATTCTTTCCCCCACCCCAAATCTACAGTAAGCCTTTTGTAATGTCTTGGTAGGATCACAGAGCATTCTAGCATGAAGGGACATTGGTGCACTCCAGTCCTTCCCCTTTCTGTGCAAGTAACCTATGGAATTCCAGCTCCTCAAAGTCCTCCTGAACCAAGTGATTCAAGGGGCCCATTCTTAGCCTCTTAACTCTAGGCCAGAGCTGAAATATCTCTCAACATTGGGACCACAAACCCTCAGAGAAACACATAGTCAGAGTTAATGAGCACCTGCTGCACCAGGCCAGCCTGTGGTTCTCTATCCTTAGCAACTGGACACAGATGAATATAACTCTACATCCGTGGTCTGCAAACTGTGGCACGTGAGCCACATGCAGCTCTTTGGCCCCTTGAGTTTTTAGCAAAAGCCAGCTTAGGAGTACCCTAATTTATTTAATACAATGTACCTACCTATATAGTTTAAGTTTAAAAAAATTGGCTCTCAAAAGAAATTTCAATCATTGTACTATTGATATTTGGCTCTGTTGACTAATGAGTTTGCCAACCACTGCCCTATATCATTACACCTGAGTTCCTCCTGTTGATTTTGGAACCATAAGTGACATTACCTTTGCCCCCTTTTGAATTTGGAAGGTTCATTAGAACTGGTTCAATGTTACCCCCAAACTTATGTGCATTTAAAAAACAAAGAAGCCAAGGCACCTAAACCTCTGGATTGAAGGCTACGACAAAGAATGTGAAGAACAATAAAAGACAGGTGCTTTTTCTTGGTGACCATTTGTGCAGATGATTGACTGAAAGCATTCCTTTTTCTCTCATAAGGTAGACTGACAAAGGATCTATTGGGACAATTATCTCTCAATATTCTACTATCAACGACAATGCCTGTAGCCTTCCTGCCTCTATTGGAACCAAAGTTCAATTGCTCAAAAATGTGGTGTTGCTGAGAGCACTATGGCTTCACTCTTTAGGACTGACCTAATACATAATATTGTACATGGGTTGACAATTAATCAGCAATTAACCACAAAGCCCAGGACATACTTTTAATAGATTTATTGGGTATGTCTAATCTATAATAATAAAATGATAATATGCAAATTGACCTAACAACCAAACAGCACAATAACCATTCAGAAAGTCCACTATGGCATCCACTGGCACCAGGCTAGCCAAGACAGGTGCAATGCGATTGGCTGAGGGACCTCACAATCGCTCCATGACCATCCCACAGAGGGAAGCCCAGACCACTGGCCAGCAGGTGATCAATCTGGGAGGGGGTTCCCCAATCACCCCAAAAAGGGAGACCAGGCAAGCTAAGTGATTGCACTCCACATCTGCTGCCCACAGAGGGAGGTGACTGGTTGTAGGGGATAGGGGGTGCTGGCACAGATGGCAAGCAGTGGCGGCAGCAGGGGCAAGGCCAGCTGTTGGCAGTCAGGTGAAGGAAAGCCCCGATAGGCCAATCACTGGCCAGGCCTAGGAACCCTACCTGAGGGGTCCCAGGTTGTGAAGAGGGTGCAGGCCCGGCTGAAGGACACTTCCCCTCTCGTGCATGAATTTCATGCACTGGGCCTCTAGTATAATCATAATAACCATGAACTTAGTTAACATTTTAAAATTGTTTCACACCTATTCTTCTAGGACATTCAAGCAAATATTCAACATCACAGGGAGGAGCTGGGAGTGGTGGTGCATTGGTGTTAAAAACATCCTAAGCTGGGATACAAGTTCTAGCTCAAGTTTTGGAACCATTTGGGCATGTAGACTTGTCATAGGAATGTCCTTTCTGTCCCTTTTTATTCTGCAAATCACAGACCAGGTGCATCTACGTGATCCTCAGATTAAAGAAGGCGTGAGGCTTTCCCACTTGTCTTCCCAATGCCTTCAGTCATTTCCCACTAACTTCTGACAAAAGGTCCTCTGGGTCTGCCCAAACATTAGTCAACAGTAGCACGTTGTTGGTCAAAGCAAGGTTTCCTCGGTACAACTGGAATGGGAAGCTTAAGAAACAGAGAGGGCTGCCATCCACTCACGACCCAGCATCTGCCCTTCAGTTTGGAACCCTGCAGTGCTTGGATGTCACACCGGTAGGTGAGTCAGCAGTGGTCCTGGGTTGTTCCCTAGTCTGCCAGTTTGTCTGTTAGAGGCTCAGCTTCCTACTGATGAGCCGAGGTGACACCTTTCAACCAGGGACTTGCGATTGTGTATTCGCTAAGCTGGCCACCACCACTTCTCGGCTGTCCCAGTGATGAGCAGCCATCTGCAGGGGGTGGAAGAAAAACAGGAAGATCCCCCACCCTCCGCCACTCACTGCCCAGTACAAACATGATGCTCATCCTTCAAAAGCAAGTAATTAGATGTTCCCAGGGTGGCCTGTAAATTCCTAGCTTCCCTCTTTGGGAGGTAGGAAGGAAAGGGATTGCCTCTGAATATTTCCCTGTTTTTCTGTCTGTAGGTGAGAGTGTATTTGAGAGGGAGATAGTATGTGTGTAAGCACCCCCCACCCTCCCTGTGATTTACACAACCAGGTATTTACACACCAGATGATCCCTGCAGGGAAAGGCAAGTCCCCAGCTGCTGTGGAATTTTAAGAGATCTCCCTGGAATGCCCTTATGGGATGTCTGGTTCTAATTGCCTCGTCAGCCAGAGCTGGTGAGCTGGCAGAAGTAACAGAGGTGAAATTGAACAGATTCCAGTTCAAATCAGACCCTCAGCCCTACCAGAGTCGCCCAAGGGCCGGAAAAGAAAAACGTGGTGATGGTGGTGGGTGTGGTGGAGAAAACACTAGGCTGGAAATTTGAAGGCCCAGATTCCCGTCCCTGTGCTGCCTGCCGCTAATACACCAAGTGGCTTTGGACGCAACATATCACTGCTGGTCCTCCAGTTTCCTCATTTGCTAAATGAGTGGTGAGGACTGGCTCTGTCTCCAAGGCCCTTTCCAAGTCTCAAATTCAGGAACAGAAATGTCAGGCTCTCGATGCAGGGCTTCTGGGGGCATTTTCTTCTGAACCTTAAACCCAGATGCTCTGCAATTTTAGGACTTTAAGAAGAATCGGGAAAGGCAGAAGACTTGGTTCCCACCCATTATATAATCAGCCCCAGCCTTAATCCTTTCTCTCCCCTTGGCCAGGGATGTCTGCAGACTTGAGCACTGACCCTGTCATGGAAGACTCAGAAATCCATAGTTTCTTAGTGCCCCCTATAGGCCCAAAGGGTAGTCATGCTGACATGGGAGTTGTCTAGGGAACCACCTGCATCCCAGTACCCAAGGCTTCTTCTACTGCAGAGCCTCAGTTTTAAAAGCAGGCAGTTCAAATTGGCCCCTAATTTGTGCGGGAATTTCTCTCTCCTTTTAGCCTGCTGCTTTAATGCTCAGACTAAAATCCTTGAACAATAGCCACAACAGACTGGGTTTAAACCCCTCTCAGAGTGCTGATGTTATGTGCACCAGGCAGCATGAATCACCGAATATCAAATACTGAAGTCTTCTAGTTCAATACCCTGCTTTTACCCCCATCCACCCGCCAGCCCCACACCCCACTAACCCCACAGCTGATGCTTGCACATCTCTAGGGATAAAGAGTCACTACTTCATGAGTTAGCCTGTATGACTTAGGAATTTTGTTTGGCTAGTAGTGACAGAGTCCTAATCCAATGAGTTTATAAAAGTGGTGTTTTTTGCTCATCTGAAAGACATCTGCAGATAAGCTGCAGAACCTAATCATCAGGAAGTGACGCTCCTTCTAGATTTTTCCTCAGCCATTCCTAGAGCACAACTTCCTTATGGACCTCATGGGTCAACATCATGACTTAAGTTCTAGGCATCACCTTTGCAATCCAAGGAAGAAGGGGTAGGGCATAGGTCAGTCAACAAGATCCCATCCCTCTAAGTCACTCCCTTGAAGACCCATCTAATGACTATTACTTGTATTTCATTGGCCACTCCAGCTGAAGGATGGCTGGGAATATGGTCTCATTGCCAGTTCAAATAAATTTGGGGTCTGCTACGAAGGAAGAAGGGAAGAGGGATCTATCGGGTTAATAGCGACTACACTGCCGCACAGCCCGTGTGTGGTGAGAGAATCCACGAGTGGGTGTGCAACTGTAGTTGTCTCTTGTGAACATTAGTTTCCCTCTTGTAGTCTGCAGAGAATACAAGGAGCTCTGTGTGCTGGCTCACCTGGGAATGCTCACCTGATCCAAGAGAACTCTTCACCTCCCCACATAGGACCAGATCCTTGCCAAGCTGGCAGGGAGAGATGGTATCTGCCAGATCACTCTCTCCCAAAGATGATGCCAGGCAAGTGAAACCTCCAGCTTCCTCTGGGCCAGACCTCACTGTTACTTTCTCTAGAGAAAAACATGCCAGCTCACCTACAAGAACCCAAGCCCAACTCCAGTCATGCCACCATCAGAACTCACTGCCAGTTCTAGAACCAGCAACACCTCCTTCCCAGCAGGTTCCTGTGCCTTCTTAGTTCTTTCCTCCGGCCCTTTGGGGAGACCCCAGCTGGCAATTGGATGTGCCTTCCAGTCCAGGGTAGTATGCATTGCTTCCTCTCCATATTTATTCTGCTGGGAGCCCAAACCACCCATCAGGTCAAAGGGCAAACCCTCACATGTCTAAATTTGATATTTAAAATGGCAGGTAGGAATGTGAAGCAAAAGTGGACTGCCTGGACCTGAGATTGACTTCTTATTAGCTGATTTCTGGCTTTCTGATCTCAGATGCCCCGAGTCCATCTGGCTTGGATGGCAGGCTCATCTCTTGGCTGCTCTTCAGGCTTTACCACTTGGTGGATGTGATTTCTCCCTCAGGAGTCCCACAGCCTTTTTCTCATGTTTTGTCCCTCCTGCTTGGATTGCTGCAGGACCACTTTCCTATAAGGAAACTGAGGCAGGAGAAGATTGTTGCTTACACTGGATGAAGATGGGTAGGTAGAGGAAGAGCCCAGATGGCGGGAGAAGAAAACCGGGGAGCAGAGCAGGCTATTCTCCTAGAGTGCTCCAGCTCTTCACTGTGTGCCTCCGCCAGTGTTCCCTTTTACCTTGTTGGCCATCTAAATGGTAATTCAATAACCACACCAATTGCTTCTTCCAGTCAATTGCATTCTCTTCCTAGAGCATTATTTGAAGCAGGCTTCCATGTTTGCCATCCTTCTTAGACATGACCTAAAACTACCTCTCTCTCCTTCCCAGCACTTTCATCCATTCAGATCTCTCATGAGACCCAATGTGTTTGAAGAGAGAGGCCCTTCACCATGCGATTCAAATAGGATTTCTCTTTAAGATGGAGTTTCCAGGAATCAATGGTGTTTCAAAGCAAGGACCACCTCTTCGGGAATGCAGGGGAGAGAAATAATCAGCTTCAATTTGTTAAGAACCATTTATCACGAATGTCCTAAAACTATGTCTGCTTTAGAGCTTTACTCCAGTATAACTAAGTTATTGCACATATATCATAGGAGCCTCCTGGACTCCCGAGTGCTGTAGACAGCCCCCAGAGGCCAGCCTTTCCATTCCTCACCATTCACTTAAGCAAAGAGAGAGTGTCATTCTCAGCACTTTGCTAGTTGGTATTTTTTAAATATATATATATATATATTTAATTGTCCTGCTTAATGTTAGGTACTTAATACCTTGGAGCACTTAAAATCCTAATAACAGGTTGAATTATCGCTGCTTTGCTGTGAGGGAAGCTAAAAGAAAGGTTTTAAAAAATGGTTAGGTGCATGCTCTATCTTTAGCTCAAGGTGGGAACAGGAAGTCGAGTCCCTCAACTGCATGTTAGGGACAGCATGGTTCCATTCTAGCACATCTGTGTATACTGACATTATTATCAAGCAAGCCCAGCTAAGTCTCTTCTTCCTCAGAAGCTCAATTCTAATGAATCCAAAGAGCAAAATCAGAGTTGCTGAAATAATAGAGCAGCTACTTAGTTTGAATAAATCACTTCAATCCCTGGGTGATTTTTATTTATTTATTATAAAAATAGAAGTCCGGTGCATAAAATTTGTGGTGCATGGTGGGGGTGTCCCTCAGCCCAACCTGCACCCTTTCCAATCTGGGACCTCTTGGATGATGTCTGACTGCTGGTTTAGGCCCTATCCCTGGATTGGGTCTAAACCAGCAGTCAGACAACTCTCTCACAATCTGTAACAGCTGACTCCTAACCACTTGCCTGCCTGCCTGCCTGCCTGATTATCCCTAACCACTTTGCCTGCCAGTCTGATAGCCCCCCTAGCTGCTCCCCTGCTGGCCTGATTGATGCCTGATTGATGCCTAATTGCTCCCCTGCTGGCATGATCATACCAAACTACCCTTCCCAGCTGGCCTGATCACCCCCAACTGCCTTCCCCTGCAGGACTGAGGGGACTGGGGGACTCTGGCTGGATGAGTTGTGTGGTGCCTGCCACCCCCTGAGGGGGCTGAGGGGACTGCTGGGAGACTAAGGTTGGATGAGGTGCCGCCATCTTGTGGCTGTGGGAGCTGTCATCTTTGTGAGGGCATGGCAGTCAATTAGCATATTCCTTTTTATTGGCTGTGGGTGCTACTATTTTGTGAGGGCATGATGGTCAATTAGCATATTCCCTCTTTATTAGATAGGATAGGGATCACATCTCTCAAAGACTGGTGCAAAGTTTCTTGATTTTCTGGAAAATGTAAACAAGAAAATATCTGCAAGTATCTCTTCACATAGAGATTTTGTTGTTCAATAAACATTGACTAAGGTCTTCAGCTGCATCACATTTTGGGTCCACAGGATAGAGTTCAGGTTTGGATCACTGGTATTATGAGCAGAAGGGGGTGAATTTAAACCTCAGTCCATACACTTGAACTTATGTACACTCAGTAAAAAGAAAAAAGAACAGGTATGACACAGTGGATATGATATGCTGATAATTGTATTAAAAAAGGAAAAAAAGGAAATGCTTGCCCACATACATATTTGTTGATCTTATATGCATAATAAACATAGCTAGTCACATTGGTTACAAGGAGAGGGGTCGAGGGTGTTGGGAGTAATGGTGCAGGGTCTCCCTTTTGTTCCTTTAATATTTTAAATGGTGAAGATCATGATTCATTATCACCTATTTATAAAAGAATAAATAAAATTTAATTAAAAACACAACATGACCCATTCCAAGAAGCCAGGTGATGGTTCACAGGCCGGAGAGTGGGGGAGCAGGAAGAAAAGAGTGCTCTCAGCCAGCCTAGCTGATGGGCCTGATGACCGTTGACCTCAGTCTGGGCTCCTCTTGCTCTCCAGCGCCCCTCCCAGAAAGCTAAGGCCAATGTGTGTCCAGGGATCAAGGCTCATGTTATTTCTTCAAGCAAAAGATGAAGTCCATTCATTGCAGGCTGACATGTAATGCTTTTCTAGGAAAGTATCATGTATTCTTGTGTTTCTGTCTGGGTACCTCACTGCAGGGAAATGCAGACCAACCAGAGGGTATTCTGGAAGTTGGCCAAGGTGTGCTGGGAGGAAGAGTTGAAGACATCAGCATGTCTCCAGCTGTTTGAAGGGAAGCTGTTTGAAGGGAAGCTGTTTGGAAGACCTGTGAGATGAGAGCCTGTGTGTGTGTCAGGCAAACTACAGACCTCATCCAGGGAGCAGCCTTCCTCATCAGCAACAAGGGAACAATAGTACCCATCACAAAAATAGCCCAGGGTTTTCTTGTTTGCAAGTTGTCTAGCACTTAGTAGGCACTCTGCACAGGCTCCTCAGCCCCATCTCTCCCACATACATTTCCTTCCAGGCAAATACATTTGTCCTGGGTAAATCCAATGGGTAAAAGCTGCAAGAAAATGGACATGGCACCCCATTAGGGAAGACCTTCCTACAGACCGAACTGTTCAAGGACAGAGCAAATCTCTCCGTGAGCATCATTGAAATAAATGCTTTTTAAGGGAAGAAACAGAAAGCTCCACCTTGTCTCTAAGCTGAGCACAAAGGAGACCAGTTAGGAGCACCCAAGCCCTTCACTCCACACTCCTCTCTGCTCCTGTCCCTTCTGCAGCCAGCCTGCTCCCAGAAAGGTTCAATTAAGAAGGCATTTCCAGACCTCTCTGCGGCTGGCACCGCCACATTTTTTGCATTCCCTGACTCCACTGCTCCTGGAACTGTGAAGTGTGTCAGCGTGTGTGTTTGTGTGTGTGTGTGTGTGTGTGCATAGGCATGTGTGTTTGTCTGTCTTACCTATCTCCAGAGAAAAGGGCATGAGTCCTGTGACCCAGCCTAAAAGGGGTTTTCTCCTTTAGCTTTACAATTCCAGCTGGAGGAATTTTCTCTGGATGCATCTTCCTAGCCAGAATGCCTTTGATTGCATTTGGATTCTCTAGGGCTTGGAGAATTCTGGGCCCCTGGGGATCCTGGGTGAAATGGAGTCTGGCCTTGCCCTGGGGCAACACAGTCAATTGGGGGTGACACACTTCTGCAAGTAACTGCAACACTGGGAGCCACTGGGAGCCAAGGGCCACAGAGGCCCAAGGAGGCAGCTGCTGATTCATTCCCACAGGAGGCTTCACAGAGCAGGGGAGACTGCAACGGAGGTGCAGAGGTGAGTCCGAGTTGGAGAGTTGGAGGAACGGGCATGATTCCGAAGCTCAGGTGGCTTCATTTTTCACTCGTGAATCCCTTTGTTCTCCTGGTTTTCACACCAGGGAAAGCATTTCCACTTGCTGGGTGTGCCCCACCCTTGCTTCAGACACCTCCCCGGTGCGGCCTTGCAGAGAGGATTTCTCTGGCTGTCACAGCTGGAGCTGGCCTGGCCCTGACCAGGTTACCCCCACCCCTTGAAGGGGCTGCCCCCTTCCCTCTTCTTCTCTCCCCTCCAGTGCTCCCTGTCTGGGGAACCTTATCCAAGTTTCAAGTAGTAAATTTAAGTCTCTGGCAGCCCTCCCACAGATGACTCCCAAATTATCCCATTCCGAGGGTGTGAGTGGGGGAGGGAGGACAGGAGTTCAGGCTGAGGGTTTGGCTGGTGGTCTGAGGGCTCCGGTCGCCATCTGCTGGCGGAAACTAGAAGCCAGCTGGGAGTGGGAGCGGAGGGAAGGGCGGGAGAGGACCTAAGCCTGGCCTGGGATCTTCGAGTAAGAAGGGAATTCACTGTTCAGCCCACACCAGACGGAAAAAAGGAAGAAAGAGTGCGTGTTTGTGGGTGCACGTGTGCGCCCGGGTGTGCGTTGTCTGTGGATTCATGCATGGTGACGGTGACAGCACGCTGGGCTGTGGGTAGTCAGTCCCCAGGGTTGAGATGGTGTGCATGCTTTTGTTCTTGTTCCGCGGGGGTGAGTATACAGGACTGTCTCCAGAGCAAAAAAGACAATAAATAAGAAGGTAATCAGGCCCAGATGTATCTCTCCGAGGGGAGTTTCCAGATGTCCTCTCATTAACCCTCTGCCCCACCATGGACTATGTGTGAGGCTCAATGGATTGCATTTTCAGTCGGGGGAGAGTGCGTCCCACCTCGTGATCTGGGCCCCGGGTGAGGAAACTGGGTTTTACTACAAGCATCATCTGACCTTGGAATGAAGACGTGAGAGGTCATTGAGTCCACCCTCATCGGTTTTGCAGAGAAGGGGCCGTGAACTCAATGAGGGAAGAGCAGAAGAGAGTCCAGGTTATCTGTAAAGCCCATCACACACCCCTGCCCAGCCCAGCCCAGCCTCTGCGCCAGGCGGGTCCGCCACTCCCTTGCCCTGCCCCACCTCTGCCTCACCTCCTCTGTTTATTCTCCTGAAAGAATTTCCTGACCCGTAAATCTTGAGAGATTTATGACTTCCTGAGGCATCCCTTCGTAGGAAAATGTGGCTTTCCAGATCCAGACTCACAACCGCACGGGGGTCATGGCTCTTCAGGGGGAGCTGAATTTCTCCTGGTGGAGGGGTGGAGGCACCCGCTCCATCTCCTGCAGAGGGCTTCCAAGGACACCACCGGATACTCTCCTCGCTTTGTAAGAGTGGCCAAAAGTCCCCGGAGAACTGAAGGACCTGGTTCCTCTCCTCATACCTCCTGGGGTTTCCTGTGTTTTTTCTCTAAACCCACGATTTCTGGCTCCCGTCTTTTCCCCTCCACTCTGAGGAAAATCTTCCCAAAACACAACTCAGCTCAGAATTCTGTAGGCAATGCCTTCTTTTGTCTGTAGGGTAAGTCCCCGCCTTAAGCACCTGAAGACACAACCCCGCCTCCCTCCTGCCCTGTTTCACACCTGGGATGGGCTCTAGCCACATGGGTCCCTTCCCTGTTTCTGGTCCCCATGCTGTTCTGCATCTCTACCAGCCCTCCCATCACCCCCTGCTTTCTTCAACCTCAGGTGCCTTATTTATTTATTTATTTATTTATTTATTTATTTATTTATTTATTTTAACTTCTAAATGACATCTTTTCCAAAGGCCTATCTCAAAGGGTACCTTCTCCTGGAACCTTCAGGGATCTCCTTCCTCCAAACTGAACAGAAGCTCTTTGGAGCCTCCCAGTCTATATTTAGTCTGCACCCCTTCAGATTCCTTGGGCTGCTTTGCTTTACAGCACCTTGTTCACACTGATTGATTATTTCCCCTCGTAGATTCTGAGCACTCCCAGGGGCAGCATCTTGTTTGTCTCCTCCAGCCCCTTCCTCGCTCTCTCCCCCCACCCAATGGCCTAGCACTGTTCCCAGCAGTGAGGGTGTTCCCTGGGAACTTGTACGCAGTATTCAGATAACCCCCTATTTTTTACTTTTCCAATCTCTGCTACCCTTCCTTGGGACAAATTAACCCAGAAGAACAGCGTACTTCAGAGAAAACAAACTCTTCTTCTCAGAAGAGATTGGCCTGAAGCCTGGTGTGCAGGATGCGCTGCCTGTGGCTGCCCAGCTTTTGACATGCCCCCTCCAGACTCAGGGTCAGCAGGGAGGCCTCCTTCCAGAGCCCAGGGCCTCCACTGGAGAAGGAAGCGACCCAAGCCCTCTGAATTCTTACCTGGAGAGCTCCAGAAGGATGCCTCAACCTGTTCATGCAGCACTGGTCTAGAGACTGGAGTGAGGGCATAGGACATCTAGTCCTATCTTTGCCTTACATAACCAGCTCTCAGAACTGAAGCTGGTTCCTTTCCCTATCATCTACATAATGTGAGGGCTGGCCTGGACCATCCTGAAGGCCTCTGCAAGCCTGACACTCTGGGATCATAGAGACACACGACAGATAAGTGCTCTTCATCTGAAAATCTTTACACACTTGTCTCTACAGTTTTAAAATGCAGTCACCCAGAGATGTGTAGATATCCAACAGTTCCGATTATACAAAGTTTTCTTTAGGACTTCCAGCCAATAAATTGTTTCTTCCCCTTACCCTTTGAGGTCATTCATAGTTGCTATTTGATATGTGTGAAAACTGACATGTGAAAACAATATACATATTCAGAATCAAGATTTTAGTTCCTTTAAATTATTTCTATTTTTTCTGATTCTAAGACGGATGAATATTCATTGTAAGTAAATATTGAAAATACAGAAAAGTATAAAGACTAAAACAAAAAATCCCCCAGAGTCCTATCCCCCGAGGATAAACATTTTGGTGTAGATTTTTCCAGAACTTTGTCTAGACACGTTTATGGAGATAGTTTTTTTTTTAACTAGTATCATGTGAGAAGTCTTGTTTAGAAACACTAGATTTTGCATAACAGAACACTATGAGCCTTTTTCCATGCCCACAGTATTCTATGGTGTTATTAGTAATGGTTTCAGAGTAACCCATCTTATAGATAAACTATATTTTATTTAACCAATCCCTTATGGTCTCATAACTGCCCTTACTTTCGTACATTTCTCTAATGATCTCCTTGGGTTTACAGTCCTCAAAATAGAATGGCTGGGCCCCCAAAATATGGGCTTTCTGAATATTTCTGACATTTCAAAAATCCTTCTTAATTGAACCCCTTGCTGTGGCCAAGCCACCCAGCCCGCCTCTGGCATTCCCCACTCGCTGGATGGTGGAAGGTCAAAACTGGAAGGGACCGAGGCAGGAAGATGTACACATCCTTTAACAGACAGGAACACAGAGGTCTCAAAGCCACGTGCCTTTCTGGGTTCCCCAAAGGAAGCTGGTGGCAGAGGTCATCGGAGCAGGGTTCCTGCTCCCTGGCCCACCAGCTTCTCCACTTTTTCCTGCCTCCCTTACAACCCCGACCCTGATGTACGTGAACTTGGAGCATGCTTCTCGAGGTTTTACACAAATAGAGAGCAAATCCAGGCATTTACTGGGCTGGCAATTACACCAGAGAAATGCCTAGGCTAACTGCCTGTATTCAATATGGAAGTCATCAACCCCACGGGACTCCAGCTCTTCCTGATCCCAGCAAACAGAAGTCCTCTCCTAGGGCTCAGGTTTTGTCTTCTCATTTGAGGGGTGGGATTGAGATGGTGAAAAAATACTACTGTGATGTTGGGCTTTTCAGGGGGACATGGTTAGGAAGTGGCTTGAAGATTTGAGGTTTAACTACTCTCATTAAAATGAAAGACAGATTCACTGTTTGAAGGCCCAGGGACGGTGATGTATCCTCCATCCTGTCGTGGCTGTGGCCTCTCAGACACCTGAGCCCAGATAATCCGAGCCTGGTCCAGGTAAATCCCCCACAACTCCAGAGAAAGCCTCCGTGGGGACCGAGGGAGCAGGCTGGGGAGGTCCTGCTTATGCTAACGAGGCACTAAATTAGTGCATTACATGCCTCATTTAGCACGACTGAGCAAAACCTAAAAGTGCTAATAAATTTCCCTTCTGGGGTCAAGAATCATAAAAGGAGAGATGATCAACCATTAATTAGTAGAGAAATGAAAGCTTGACGGCTTCTGTTCCACCCCTGCCTTCTCTCAAATGGCACAATTTGTTCAAGATGCTTCTTGCAAAGCTGTCTTTCTTCGAAAAAAACACAGGGCCTCAGCCAGAGAGTGGCTCGGGGTCCACTGGGACCCACAGGGTGACAGGACTGGCACAGAGTGATGCTCAGGGATTCATCCCGGGCACTTTGTCAAGAGAGGATCTTGTCTTCATTTTCTGACTTTTGCTCTTGGCGTGTGAGTCTAAGATCTGTCTATGCGGGGTGTAACTTTTAGAAAAGGCCACTCTTCTTTGTTATTTGCATTAAAAAGTCACTCTCGTGTGTCTCCGTGGCACCTGAATTTTGTCAGATGTTGCAAAAACAGAGACTTCTGGGATAAAAATGTCAGTCTTTCCTTTGAGTTTGCCAGTGACTCTTGACAAATGTCTTGCAATTCATTGTTCCTTATTTCTCAGACTATGTATTTATATATTACAGAAATTGGGTGTGAGTCTTTATCTAATTTTCAGCTGAACGTCCTGTACCGGCTGAGAGATCTCTGCCAGTTACTGCCATCCTAGCTTTGCTGGCCCCATGCCCCCCGCTGGGAATCAAGCGGGATGAGGGATGTGTGGCTATGAAACAAAGGGTGTCCTGAGAGACACTACAATGTAACTTTCTCAGACTGATAAATCCCCCCTCCTATCCCCCTCAGGTCTTGGCTTTACTAGAGGGCCAGGTGAGAATCCAGAGCGCGAGGGAGGGCTGACCCCAAGGCTTTCCATCATCACGGGGTCCTCCCTCCTGTGTGTCTGCAAATACATTTAAACAAAAGCCGAGAGGAAGGCTCAGCTCATTTAAGTCTCCTGTGTTTCGGTCATGGCTTTGGAGATATAAATACAGCCAGATGTTTTGAACGTTTCCCCTGTTGTATCTAATCACCAGAACAACCAGGGCTTCTGCCCCTTTCCCCTCGGCCCTGCACAGATATGCAGGGAGCCTAATTAAAAGGGTCCTCCTTTGTTTCCTTCATAACTCAGCCCAGGGAGCCCAGCGCATTTGGTCAACAAGAGAGACTAAGGTTTAAGGCCACACATGTGGGTACAGCTGCAGAAAATTCAAATGTAGCTTGGCCTCCTAGGGAATGAACAATGAACCAGGAGAGGTGCGGCAGGACCCGGGGTCCCTCCCCCACAAGGTAGTGACTGAGATGACTCTGGAGGGAGCAGTGAGCTAAAGGTGGAGGATGGAGTGTGCCTGGGATGAAGGTCTGATCTCTCTCTAATAGCTGTTCCAGGAGCTGCTGCTGGCCCCTCACTCACCGTAAAGGATCCTTGCCTCCTCTCCCAGGGCTTGAGCAACCGCCACGGCCCCATTCTGGCCCTGCAATGGTTTCAGTGGGCCTCCCCTCCACTCTCTATGGCTCACTGGAACCACTTCCGGCACAATGCATTCCCCATGCCTCAGCTTGAATGACCTTCTCAAGACACAGACCGACCGAATCACTCCCTGGCTTGAAATCCCTCCCTGGCCTCTATAATAGAATAAAGTGCAAAGTTGCAGTCTCTGCCCTAGCCCTATGGTCGGCAAACTGTAGCTCTTGAGTCACATGAGGCTCTTTGGCCCCTTGAGTGTGGCTCTTCCACAAAACACCATGACCTGGGCGTTATTTTGAAGAAGTGGCATTAGAAGAAGTTTACCGTAAGTTTAAAAAATTTGGCTCTCAAAAGAAATTTCAATCGTCATACTGTTGATATTTGGCTCTGTTGACTAATGAGTTTTGCCAACCACTGCCCTCTCCTCATCTTTCACCAGTTCCCCCTCTAGTCACCCTTCTGGACGTCTTGCTTTTCCAGAGCTCCACTCGCCTTTCTTCTTGCCGTGCCTTTTGCTTGCAATGCTCTTCCTGCATTTGGGGCTGGGAAATCCAACTTGCCCTTCAAAACCTAACCTCTAGTGCCCACCCAACTGCCACCCTATTCTCTATGTCCCATTCCATTTAAATGATCTCTGTGTTTTCTCTCCAGACTGTGAGCTTCATAAAAGGAGGGGGAGGGGTGTTATTCATTCTTGTGTCTCCCCTCCCAGCACACTGTCATCGCCTATGTTAAATACTGTAAACGATAGCAGGGATATCATATTTGACTAGTGCATGGGAATCCTGGGCCAGGGAAGGTGATCTTTTTAAAAAAATGTATTTTTATTGATTTCAGAGAGGAAGGGAGAGGGAGAGAGAGAGAAACATCAATGATGAGGAAAAAAAAAATCATTGATTGGCTACCCCCTGCATGCCCCCCACAGGGGATCGTGCCTGCAATCCAGGCATGTGTCCTGTCTGGGAAATGAACCGTGACTTCCTGGTTCATAGGTCGACAACACTCAACCACTGAGCCATGAGGGTTGGGTGGAAAGGTGGTCTTTAACTTTGATCACTAGTCCTACTTCCCAGATCAATCTTAGATGTTTAACTTCTAGTGCCCACCCCACTGCCCACGAGGGTCCCAACACTGCAACATGGGACCCAGCAGGGCATGAGACCCGTGAAGTCTAGACCACCACTGAGCATACCCCTCCCTTCCTGCAGCATTCCTCTTCCGGGGACACCTGCAAAACGGGCCAAAACTGAGCGCTGTGCCTGTGGCCAAGGAACACCCACCCTAGCTTAGAATGGAGTGATAACTCGATGCCTGGCCCTGGCTCAGAGCAGTTAATCACAGCTTCTGGGAGAGGCCCAGGCCTGAGCATTTCTAAGCTCCCCATGGGCAATCAAAATTGAAAGTCACTACTTGAGTCCAACATAGTGGGACCCTAGCAGCCCACTTTTGAACTTGTTAGAATATGGTGACAGCAGTCTCTCCTGGAGAATTCTATAAAATATCACTATCCCTGCCCGCCTCCCTACTTTCCTCCCCCCCCTCCACACACACACACACACACACACACACACACACACACACATACTGCAGCTATTTGAGGGGCCAAATAGAGCTAGTACAGGTGGCTTCTCATTATCCCAAACCAGCTAACTCCTTGGTCATAAAAGGGCAGGCAGAGAAATTACAAAAAGCTCCTCCAGACGGGGACCATTCAAACCCACATGGGACCTGGGATCAAAGGGCTGGGCTACAGCTCACGCCCACCACTCCCTGACTTTGGACAACCCTGTGTGTTGTTTTCCTCATCTGTAAAATGGATTTGGCAATAATTCCTACCACATGATGTATTGTAAAACTTGGATAAGAGATGTGAAAGCATTCTGTAAACTGTGTAGGGCAGATGTTAATTGTTATTGTGGGTGCTTACATTTATATGTTTCTGAGTTTATAGGAAACAGGGTCCATTATTCATTTCTACATCCTTTGTACCAGACTCCTGTACCTGGTTCATGTCCTACCCAGAGTATGTATTGAGCATTTGGATGGATGAATGGGTGGATGGATGGATGAACCCTGGAGTTCTGTGCCCCCAGTTTGCACAGGAAAACTGTACAAGGCAGAAATAAAGCGTGTCCTCTCCCCTGCCACCCAGCCTTCAGCTATCATGACCCACACATTGAGTAACTTAATAGTGAAGCAAGCAACTGGGGGCCAGAATCACTGCTCCACAAACTGCCCTGGACTTAATCCTGAAGCAAAGGACGCATAAGTAGCTCCGCAGTTTCCACTTTTGTCCTCATGCCCTTCCTTTCTACAATGCTGCTACCATCAGGCAGGGGCTGGCCTTGATCAAATGGCTAAGGACGAGGTCAGAAAAAGGAGCACGAGGAAATGGGTGGCCTCACCCCAGCCTCCCTAGTGCCCTGAAGTGAGAAGGCTGACTTAGCTCTCAGATTGGTCTACGGACAGAGGCCGCCAAACACAGAGGCAAGGGGTAGAGCTGCTGTGGTTGGGAAAATGCCTAGACTTGGGATCAAGAGACCCAGAATCAAGTCCAGGGACTACCATTCATCTTTTGTGTGACCTGGGTGAGTTACTTAACCGTTTTGTAAAAGGGGCCTAATAACTCCTGTGTGAAGAGTAAAGGGCGAAAGAAGTATTTCTGGAAACTCCTAGTATGATGCCTGGCTTTCAACATTCATTCATTCACTCGACAAAATTCATTTGTGATAACTTACCAAGTCTCAGACACTGTTCCAGGACTCAGGGTGCTCAATAAATCCTGCCCCTTTACCTTCCCTCCCATTTTCTCAAAGCGGGAAGAGGACTTGGGTGTTACTTGGTTTAAGCACAGAGGCGTGAAGCCATGAAACTTGAATTGTTTTCCTCCAGAGAGCCTGTCCCCCAGCACCCAAGAGGGAAAGGACAGGCCAAGAGCTGCACAAACACACGCCCATCCGCACAGACAGGAAAGCACACAGATCTTCAAGGTGATTTCTCTCAACAGACTGGAAAAAGGCAAATCGAATTAAAACCCTTGATTGGAGAAGCCCGCACTCTGCCAGAGAAGACTCCATGGGGCCAGATGTGTCCGGTCTGGGAGGCGGAGGGGGCCACTCCGTGTTCCACGTTATCTCCCATTTCCTTTGGGAGCCCAGGAGACACGGCCTTCCCAAAGCCGCCTCCGAGGTGGCCTGTGAGGCTTTTGTCCCTGGCAGCAGAGAAATTTCTGCTCCAGTGGTTCCAGACAAGGCTTGCATTAACTCCAAGCCTGTGAGCAGAACAAGTGCAACAAAACCCAACACGGTGTCCCAGCCCTCAGACAAGCACAGAAACAAATGGTGCAGGAATTTTGCAGAATAGAATCATCCGCTCAATGTCAGTGCATACATTTACCTACCTCAGTGCCTATTCAGGGCCCCTTTGCGAGGGGGCC
This sequence comes from Pipistrellus kuhlii, assembly GCF_014108245.1. NCBI lineage: Eukaryota > Metazoa > Chordata > Mammalia > Chiroptera > Vespertilionidae > Pipistrellus > Pipistrellus kuhlii. The sequence continues at coordinate 44,687,917 of NW_023425515.1, read as the reverse complement.
CTATCAATAGAGATGGATCAGACAACATCTCTATGGCAACACCTCCCCTGAAAAAAATGATGGCGGCCACGGCGAGAGGAGCGATGACCATTTTTTTTTTTTTTTAATATACACAAACACTGCTCACCCCAAAGAACCCCTGGGCTCCCAGGACACGGGGTTGTGTTTAAAACAACAGCATAGCAGCTCATGACAAGACTAATTAGGGGCAAAAGCGGGGCATGCAAACTCAGGACCAAGAGTTTGCACAAAGAATTAAGACCTGGGGCTGCAGGGCGCTGGAATTTGTCAACAAAATTAACATTCTCTTTCCTGGAGACTCTCAAGCTGAAGGAGTTTACGAGGACCTTATTTCCAGGGTGCAACTTGAAACGGGGAGTGAAAGATGATAAAAACAAACAGTCATCACCATCAGGCCCTTAACAGGATATATTACGTGGCAGAGGGCTGGGCCCCACTCACTGTTCCATGATCCCGCTCCTTCTCGGAGCCTTGGCAAGTCAGGAGTTGGGGTAGGGGCAGCCTTCATAATTGCAAAATCGGACACCTAAGGGGCTTTGTGGTTCTAAAGGGCTATGATACGGGAAAGCCTGAAATACTACTACTGAGAGCAGCCACTGCCAGCACCATGCATCATTGTCATCATCACCAAAACAGGAGGGCCTCGTGCCAGGCCAGCATGCTCAGCGGTTGAGCATCACACCATCGAACCAGGAAGTCACCGGTTCGATTCCCAGTCAGGGCTCATGCCTGGGTTGTGGGCTCGAGGCAGTATGGGGTGTGCAAGAGGCAGCCAATCAATGATTCTTTCTCATATGGAAGTTTCTATCTCTCTCTCTCAGTTTTGAGAACAGTGGCTTTGTAGTATATCTTGATATCTGGTATTGTGATCCCTCAAACGTTGTTCTTTCTCAAGATTGCTGCAGCTGCCCTAGATGGTTTGGCTCAAGGGATAGACCAATGGCTTGCAGACTTAATTCCAGGTTTAATTCCAGTCAGGGGCACATGCCAGGTTGTGGGTTCAATCTCCAGTAGGGGGCGTGAAGGAGGCAGCCCATCTATGATTCTCTCTCATCATTGATGTTTCTATCTCTCTCTCCCTCTCCCTTCCCCTCTGAAACCAATTTTAAAAAATATTTTTTTAAATGACAAAAGAAAGGAGGCCCCCGGGTTCCATTCACTGGGCACTTTCAGGACGTCTTATATATAGAATGCTTTAGAAAGAAATTGGGCACTATCCCGCCCGGCGATTTTTTTCCCACTGTCCCCCAGCATTAGGGAAGGAACCACGTCATTTCACCTTACTTCCTCACCAGCTGCTTTGCTATCGCAGAAAAGAACTGGGAGGAGAGGCGGAGACCAAGGTGGGGAGCTGGTCAGCGCAGACCACGGGCCAGCTCTGTTTCCATTTTCCCTGCTTACTTTCCCCATGACCTTAGGCCAGTCTTTAACCTTGCTTGCCTCTAGCGCTCCTTCCATAAAACACCAAGTACTTGCCGGTTGTTAGATGAAAGACTCCTGATGCCCGCGCGGAGTTTATATAGAACGCCCTTTATGCCCAGCACCTGAAAGAAATTAGCCATAATAGGCGGGGCGTCAGGTGGAGGATGTGTGAGCGGCCGCTCGCCCTGACCCCAGTGTTTGGATTCCGGGGCTTTGAACAGCCTGATTTTAAGAAACCTTGTCAGTGGAAAATGGACTGCGGCTGATGGTGCCTGTCATCTGCGCTGCTGTGGGGGGCAGAGCTGTGGCGCTCCCCCCTCAGGCCCTGGCTTTGCCTACAAAGAGGGGGCGGCTGGGGGCGGAGTGCCCTCCCCAGGCCTTTCCAGACCCACCAGACCCCTGATAACCCCTAGCCTGACTCTGCTTTTGCTTTTTCTCTCTTTTCTGCTCCCTCTTTCGAAATCTGTACTCCTTTTAGGCAGTTGCCAAATTTCCTACACTAATTTGTGTTCTAATTTTCAAGAGCCACAATAAAAAATCTGTCATTTTTATTCTTTTTTTTGTTTTTGTTTTTGTTTTTAAATCCTCATCTGAGGATATTTTCCCATTGATTTTTAGAGTTGGGTTGTGGGGCGAGAGGGAGGGGGGGAGGAGGAGGGTATCGCCACAGGAATAGAGAGGGAAAGACTGGGAGAAATATCAATGTGAGAGAAATACATCGATCGGTTGCCTCCTGCTTGAGCCATGACCAGGGCCTGGGCAGGGAGCAGCCTGAAACCAAGGAATGTGCCCTTGACTGGAATTGAACCCGGGACCCTTCGGTCTGAAGGTCAATGCTCTATCCACTGAGCTAGACCAGCTAGGGCCATTTTTATTCTGATATTAAGTGAGAAGCTCTGTAAGTTAAACACATACAAATTAGATCATTAATATTATTCCCTTTTCTAGGATCTATACTTCAAAGCAAATATCTCTTAAGGAATTCTCAAATTCTATTGACACAGTTAAAATACATGTTTTATACCCAATTGATATGACAAATATTGAATTTACTAATTTATATTGAATTCTCTATCTTACTAATATATAACCAATATATTTGTTAGAATTTCTGCAAAGGCTACAAAAAAAAAGGATGAATAAGGACTGAAAACATGTAATTAAATTTTAAAAAAACCACTATTAAACTCAAAAACAATTAATGCAATTTTGTTTACTCAGCCTCAAGAATAAGAAGGTTTAATTTATCAAACTTTATTTTAATAAATTCCCTCTCTGACATTGTTCCAAAATAAATGCTTTAATGAACCATATTTGTTGAAATGGCTGCCAAAACCGAATTGGCTCAGTGGATAGAGCGTCGGCCTGTGGACTGAAAGATCCCGGGTTCGATTCAGGTCAGGAGCATGTACCTTGGTTGTGGGCACATCCCCAGTGGGGGGTGTGCAAGAGGCGGCAGATCGATGATTATAACTCTCTATCCCTCTCTCTTCCTCTCTGTAAAAAAAAAAAAATCAATAAAATACATTAAAAAAAGAAATGGCTGATAGTGAGTGTTATGAAATCATTACAAGGTTTTACTCTTATAATGTTGCTTTTTAAAGCTAAGTCAAACTCTTCAGTTTTTCTTTGCCAGGAGTCCGTTTCAGCCCAGCAGAGAGGGATATGGGACTATGAGGTTCATGTCTATTGACATAAACACTTGTGGAAAGTCCTGCTTTCCAAACTTGTATTTTGTTCATTAAACTGATGACAATTATCATACACTTCACACTGTTGAGCTTGGCAGAATGGCTGATTGAGCTTCTGTTTATTCTTTTGTTTCTAAGGGTATTTGCGGATTAACATGCAATTTACAACACAAGTCAGAGCTGCTGCATCCTCACCACGCTCTACCGTGTTTGCTGCCCTGAGCAGCATTTGAACATGCAAATAGACGAGGCAGCCTCGAACCTGTAGCTCTCCTTACAAGCACAGGACTGAGAAAGAAGTGGCCATCTACTTCTTATTCTTGGGGCTTGACTGTGAGTGAAAAGGAAGGCTCTGGGTCCTGCTCTCCCGTCCTCTCTCCTGCTGCTGCCAACATGGAAACAGAAGGAAGATCACTTCTGAGGTCACAGCAAAGATGTCTCCATGCACAGGCCCCACTGGGTCCTCTGGGCACCATCCTATCTTCTGAAAACCCTTTTGAAGTTCCAGGAGACCTCCTGGAACACAGGAACCATTCATTTAAAAAGAAACTCACACAATGAAGTTGGGATCAAATGCTTAAGAAAGCCACTGTCACCGAAACTGGTTTGACTCAGTGGATAGAGCATCGGCCTGCAGACTGAAAGGTCGCAGTTTTGATCCTGGTCAAGGGCATGTACCTTGGTTTCGGGCACATCCCCAGTCGAGGGTGTGCAAGAGGCAGCTGATCGATGATTCTCTTTCATCAATGTTTCTAACTCTCTATCCCTCTCTCTTCCTCTCTGTAAAAAAATCAATAAAATATGTTAAATAAAAAAAGAAAAAGAAAGGCACTATCTACTGATTTGCTAACTTGCTGATTTCAGTAGACATTTACCCCATTTCAAAGTGTGTAGGTGAAGGGGTTGGGTGGGGGGGTGTCAAAATTAGGTATATAATAACCTTATAATGTTATCTCCTGGTATAGATAGCCTCATCCAGATTGCTGTACAAGTTCCTGAGAGTCCTCAATCTCACTTTACAGATGGGACAACTGAGGACCAGAGGGGGCCATGTCTTGCCCGAGTTCCTTTGGCAAGCGAGGCCAGAAGCCAGGTGTGCTGGCTCTGCACCAGGTTATAGTTCCTTTTCTGGAACAACTCCACCGTCTCCATCCTGGGCTGTATTAGATTCCAATGCTATGGTTTTCACACCAGGGATTGTGATGAGGGTTGCAGCCAGTCTAAGTTTACTGAGATTTACGGAATCCATTTTTGCCCCTAGTAATATCCTGCTGACCTAGGCAGGGAGCTGTGAGGGTCATATGAATAATGGATGAAGAAGTGACTTGTAAAGTGATAGGTGATGTGCAATTATAAAGCACTGTTTTTCCAGAGCTTCCCAGGGCCCCTGGTCACAAGATTCAATAGCGGCCTCTCCCCACGCAGTTGATGTTGCTGACTCAGCTCTACAGCCCAGGAGCCAGAAACAGAGACAGGCTGCATCTGAGGCCAGAATGGGGTGAGTCCACATAGTCTTTTGGAAGCCAGAAACATATTGATGCAGCCAAAAAAAAAAAAAAAAAAAAAAAGCATTTTTTTTTTTTCTGTTTGTTTTCCTCTTAATTACCGAGTATTATCTATCTACCACAGAAACCCTTCCCAATCCCCTGAGGGCTCAGGAATGAGGTGAGGCAGGCTCAGGAATAAGTAAAGGCCAGGATCTCTGTTGCAGAGACTGCCTGGGGTATGAGGATATGTTGACACAGCTACATCAGAGCATCACTGCTTATAGCTTTGTTCTGAGAGCCGGCCTCTCCTAGCCTCTGTCTCACTGGACTTCCGGGAACTGAGCTACCATCTCTTCTGAGTGATAAGCAGGACCCATGGGAAGGAAAATGGTGAAAAAAGGGAAGTGCCCTGGATGGAGACCTGTGTTCATGCCCTGGCCTGCTGCTCATGAAAACTTGGATGCTGGCCGAAACTGGTTTGGCTCAGTGGATAGAGAGTCGGTCTGCAGACTAAAGGGTCCCAGGTTCAGTTCTGGTCAAGGGCATATATTGGCTGCGGGCACATCCCCGGTGGGGGGGCGTGCAGGAGGCAGCTGGTTGATGTTTCTCTCTCATCGATGTTTTTAACCCTCTATCCCTCTCCATTCCTCTCTGTAAAAAATCAATAAAATATATTTTTAAAAAAAGAAAAGAAAGAAAGAAAGAAAACTTGGATGCTGGCATCCTCTCCATGGGCCTCTAAAAATAGAGACAATGATCTTGCCTGGCTCCCAGAGCTGCTGTGAGGTCATTGGGAAAGGCAATATCAGAAGTCATTAGATGGAAGGAAACTTTATTTCCTGAGCTCTCTCTCTGTGCCCATCCTGTGTGAGTGCATCAAGCACTCTGAGATGAATAAGACACCCCCTGCCTCAGAGGAGCCTTGTGTCTAAAGAATGATAAGCGCCGCTGCTGCATGCCATGGCGGCGGAGATGGGCACCTGTGTGCTCCTGGGTCCAGAATTTACCTGCAAAGGAGAAACCACTTGGGGCACAGGCGTGGGTTTTATTTTTCTAAACTCACAGATGGAGCACTTAAAGGGAGAGGGAGGTGTAGAGCAGGTGTCAGGGTGTGGGGGTGGGGATCAGACTGGCTAATCCACCTACAGTATTTATTTTATTTCACTCCAGATAATAGACTGTCCTAAAATTTCACTAATTAGATGCTCAAAAAGTAGATTGAGTTATTATCTTCGTTTCACAGGTGAGGAAACTGAGGCAGGAGAAGTTAAGCTCCTTGCCTACCACACAGGCAGTGTGGCTCCAGATTAGCTATCTGTAAAGGCATGTGTGTATAATCAGAAGGGCCATGGTGGCTAGAGGTGGTATCATACAAGGAAAAGAGATTTTGCTACTTAGGTTTTGTCTTTGTGGATCCCACAGGCAGCTAGGCAGTCAGATATCCCTCTCACAATCCAGGACTGCTGGCTCCTAACCACTTGCCTGCCTGTCTGATTGCCCCTAACCACTCTGCCTGCCACCCTGATTACTCCCTAACCACTCCCCTGTGGGCCCAATTTCCCCCAAATGCCCTCCCCTGCCAGCCTGATCACCCACAACTGCCCTTTTCTGCATGCCTGGTCTTCCTCCCCCAAATGCCTTCCCCTGCTAGCCTGATCTCACCTCCCACTGCCCTTCCCTGCCAGCCTGGTTGCCCTTAACTGCCCTCAGCTTCAGGCCTGTCTCTCCCAACTTCCCTCCCCTGCCTGGTACCCCCCCTCCCCCCCAACTACCCTCCCCTGCCAGCTTGGTCGCCCCTAACTGCCCTCCCCTGCAGGCCTGGTTACCCCTAGCTGCCCTCCCCTGCCATCCCAATCACCCCCAATTGCCCTCCCTTGCTGGGCTGTTCATCCCCAACTGCCCTCCCCTGCTGGCCTGATCTCCCACAACTGCCCTCCCCTGCCAGTCATCTTGTAGCAGGCATTTTGTGATAAAGTGAGGTTGGCCATCTTGTGGCAGCCATCTTGTGAGTCATGTGAGGGCGTCATGCAAGGGTGTGATGCCACCTAGGCTTTTATTATATAGAACAGGTGATACGACAGAGTTGCATCTTTTTTTTATTATTATTATTGATTTTGTTCAGAGATGAAGGGAGAGAGATAGTTAGAAACATCAATGAGAGAGAGTCATCAATCAGCCGCCCCCTGCACACCCCCCACTGGGGATATGCCTGCCACCAAGGTACATGCCTTTGACCGGAATCGAACCCGGGACCCTTCAGTCCCCAAGCCAACGCTCTATCCATTGAGCCAAACCGGTTTCGGCCAGAGTTGCATCTTATTGGTCATGTCACATAACAGGGTTGCATCTGATTGGTTAATTCTTGGTACCAGAAATCCTTATATACAAGTATAGGCACCTGATTCTTTAAAAAGGGTAGGTAATTACTATTATTCTTTTTTTTTTTTTAATCTATCAAAATTATACTTTTTTTTTTTGTCAGATTGGCAAAAAATATAATACATTTTTTGGTTTGCCACAGAATTTTAGTAATTAGTTTGTGTATGCCAGGAGATGAAAAAAGGTTGAAAATTGCAGACCTAGGTCATTATCTGGCACACACACTGAGTGCTATTTTTAGTGTTTGATAAATTTTTTTAAAAAGGTAAATGTGATTTCTGAGGGGAGCCTAAGACAGTGTCCAACTGGGAAATCTGTGCTCAAGAGAACACAAAGTGGGAGCTTTAGTTCCCTGAAAACATTTTCAGAGACAGTGCCAGCCAACATTGCCCTGCAGTCTGCTTCCACAGCAGATGCTGGAGGCCTGTGTGGGAAGCCAGCTGTTTTTTCTGTCTGACTCTGGCCAGTATCTCAAAGATCAGCTGTGAGAAAGGAAACGCACTGAACTAGGAGATAGGAGGCATGGCCTTCCCCTTCCATCCACTCTTTGAGGGCACCAGTCACTGCTTATTAAGCAGTTCGTGTTATTAAGCATCTCCGTGGGGAACTGGAGAACCACAGGACACTGTAGATAATGAAGATCTACTGCATAAGCAGAAAAAGTTCAATGGATAAATGCCTCCTCCCCCGCTGCTTGGCTGCCCCCACCCCAGCAGCCCAGTCTCCTTTTCATTAGCAGCGCAAGAGGGTTCAACATGGATTTTATTTTCTCTCTCCTTGTGGGAAAAGGCATTGATCCAGGCTTCAAAGCCTCTGTGCATCTGTTCCCTACTGCTGAATTGGGTTCCACTCTGGGCTGAATGTTCTTCCAAGTTGAATTGCTCCCCATGCCAAGGTGAGCCCAGGGCACACTCTGACCTACCGTATTTTCCGGCGTATAAGACGACCCCCTAATTTTACAGTTAAAACATAGGTTTAGGCCTATATTCGCTGAATAAGACTACCCCCCACTTCAAAGAAAAGACTTAGTTTGCCGTCAAGATCTGCAGGTAATTTTTGTGCAATTCTGGTCTTTTGCCCCCGATTTTCGGTTGACTTTTTTTCGTTTCAAAGGTCGTCTTATATGCCGGAAAATACGTACCTCACTTCCCTTTCAGGCCCCTCCCACTAAAGAGGACTGATTGCCTCTCAAAAGTAAGAACATGACTCAGAATGGGACCCAGGGGCACCCATTCCCTTGGTTTCTTCACCTAATGCGGGGCAGAGATAGAATAAATTCCATCTGGACATTCTGTGAAGTGGAAACCCAAGGGTAGGCCAGACAGCCTCTGGGGGCAGATTGGGCTCTGGCCCAGTGAGGTCCTCAGGGAAGAAGCAAGCGGGAGGGAGGCACAGCTTGGCCTCCGGTCAGCAGAGTCCCCGGCACACCTTGTAGCAATTGTTTCTTAACTCCATCCACTGGCCTAGCGCTCTTTGATCCAGGTTTGTGTCATGACTGAACAGAAACAGGTGTAAAGATCCATCTGATTTCTAGCAAACATTTCTCAAAGACTTCTTTAATGAGTGGTTTGGAACCTGTATTCCCCTTCTTACCCCCTTTGGCCTCTTCTTTGCCAGTCTGCCCTGGACCTTGCTTACCATCTTATCCAAGCTACACTGAGTTTTGGATATGCCATCTGGGATTTTTTAAATCTCCCTACAACACACACACCCTACTGTGTTCATTCCACTCTTGTATTTCTGACTTCACCCCACTTCATCCCAGCTCTGTCTTTATTTTTACTGACTATGAGATACTGCATTGTAGTCACCTGGAGTTTCCTTTCCCGGGAACAGTGAAGCGCAAAGGCCCTTTGGTTCAGCATTTCCCAAACTTCTCTCATGATGAGAATCACCTGGTGGAGTTGTTAAAATACAGATTCCTGAATCCCAACTAAGAGGTGCTAAACTAGAATTTTTGGGAACATATAGGTAAAATTGTATACTTACAATTACTAGTTAAGTTTAGAGCACTAGTTAAGTATACAATTTTACCTATATGTTCCCAAAAATTCTAGTTTAGTATTTTAACAACTCCACCATTCTCATCATGAGAGAAGTTTGGGAAACACTGGTTTAGAACAATGACATTATCTGAATAATTGTCTGGAGCAAAGGATTAGAAAAAATGCCTTTCTCTTGAACCTGGTGAATCATCTAGTTCTGAGGTGGAGATTAAATAATAAATACGATAGTTGGAAGATAACTCACACACCAAACCTGTGAACTGTGCGGAGAACTGAAAGGGAGGGAGGGCATATATGTGTCATTCAGGAGAGAGGCATGCACAGCCACTGGTATCTGAATTAGGAGCACTGGGGAAGGAACCATGGGAATGAAACTAAGACACTGGAATTGCACTCTGAGGAACTTGCCTTTAATTGAGTGTTTCTCAGCCTGAGCACTTTGAACATTTTTGACAAATTATTTTTCATTGTGGGGGGGGCTCCCCTGTGGATTTGAGGGTGTTTAGGAGAATTCCTGGCCTCCATCCACTGGCTAGAAGAGAAGTACCTTCTCCCAACTGTGACAACAAAAATGTTTCCAGTGTGGGAATGGCACCTGTACCCTAGAGGGAGAGAGGGATTAGCCATAGGGATGAAGAAAAGAAAATATTAGAATTTCTATATATTTTATTAGATTATTAAATTTAAGCTTTATTAATATCAATGATGCCTTCCTTTAAGATATGTTAGTGAGATGTCATACTTTGGACAAGTAGACAGAAAATTCATAATTTGTTCTAGGCTTATTACAAGTTATATGCAGCTCATATGTGCCCAGTTAGGTAGATTTAGTAATTATTTTAAATAGATGGTGATAGGTAGATATGTCAGTAGTATGCCACCTAGTCGATATTTTCAATAGACATGTAAGCCATCCTTTCAAAGAAAAGGTGATATTTAACCACAAAGTGAAAAGTTGACTCCTTTTAGAAAGAAACTTGTGCTATGCCATTCTGGCAAATAGCTCGAGAGCTTGAAAATTACTCCTGAAATAAAATACATAGATATTCTGGATGAAATACAACATGCATGGCTTTCGATTTAGAGCTGAGCTGACATGAAGTTAAGAAAAATCACTAAGAGACAAAACCAAAGAGGGAGTTAGTGCTGAAGTTGCAGCTGTTCTGAGAGCATTTGTCAATCTTGGAAACAAACTGGAGTTACAATGGCCCTGCAGGGGACAGAGCCTTGACATTCAGCCCGAGTCAACTGGGAAACTGGAACTGGAGTCCCCCTCCCCCACCAAAGCAGGAAGCTCCAAGGGTTATAGTCTCAGTAAAAGGCTAAAGTAAAAATAATCTGACCAGTGGTTACAGAAAGATGAAAATGAAATTCATCTGCATGAGGGACTAAATTCACATTATTTATGTTGGCTGGAAACCCCAAGCAGAAGAATTGACTTTAAAATGGTCTGGGGTTACAGCATCCCAGGGCCACCTGGAAGAAGCAAATGGATATCCTTCTGTAGGGATGCACTTACAACTCTCACAGAAAAACCCAGCTGAACATGAGCTCATAATCCCAAACCTTAAGGCACACACACACATAAAAAAAAAAAAAAAAAAAAAATCCACTATAAGCAAGAATTGGTATAAATAACAAACAAACAGCATAATTAACTCCCAAGAACTATATATATATATAAATTATGTGACATAGAATAAAATATGAGTATGTCTTAAGGAAAATAAAGAAAATGCTTTAGGAAATAAAAGAAGGGATTAAAAAAACATGAGCAAGGAACAAAATTCTTTCAAAAAAGTCTAAGCATTTGTGTAAAACAACCAAATAGTATTCTAAACATGAGAAAATAGAACTATTGTAGTTAAAAACTAAATGAATAATAAAAAAGCTAAATGTATATTAAAAATAAAATTAGGCACAGATGAAGAAAAATAAATTGTGAATAGGGAGATGGATCTAAAGAAATGTACAGAATATGTATTCTTGGAGTCGACAGAAAAACAAAGAGCTAAAAAAAACAATAGTCAACCAAGAATTATAAACCCAACTAAAATGTTATTCAAGAAGAACAGAATAAAGACATGTTCAAATCAAAACTGAGAAATTTTGCCATAAGCAAAATAGTTACTAAAGGAACTTCTAAAAAAGTATAATTCTGCCAGAAAATTCTGAGCTGATTTTACATTTAGGAGAAAGATTCCTTTATTAGTTCCTAATTATTAATAGTTTATATACAAACTTATGTCACTTTGAACATTTGATACAGTAATAGGATTTGAAAAATAAATGTTAGTCATTGAAGATTTTTTTTTTTTTGTCACTTATACATAGTAAAATCTTAGGCCTTTTTTAAAAGAGAGGAAACAGAAAGGGCAAAAAGCAGCACATGCAAATTATTTAAAAACAAATGTTTGTTTGGAAATACAAACATACAGATTAAGAAAAAAGTATCTTCATTTGTAGATGACATGATTGTCTTTGTAGAAAATCCAAAAGAATCAACAACAACAAAAATCTCCCAAATCAAAACAACTCCTAGAACTAATAAGAACATAATAATTACAGCCCTGGCCAGTTGGTTGGAGCAGCATCACATACAGCAAAAGGTTGCAGGTTTGATTCCTGGTCACATACCCAAGTTGTGGGTTAGATCCTGGGCAGGGTGAATGCAGGAGGCAGCCAATCAAGGTTTTTCTCTTTTACATCAATGTCCCTCTCTCTCTCCATTCCTTTCTCTAAAAAAAAATCAAATATATAAACATATAAATATGTGATATCATGCAATATATAAATATGTGATTATCATGCACCGGGCCTCTAATATATATATTAGAGGCCCGGTGCATGATAATTTATGCACTGGTGTGGGGGATAGGGGTGGGGGCCCATCCCTTAGTCCGGCCTGCCCCTTCTCACAGTCCAGGAGCCCTCAGGGATGGGAGGCAACCTGGTGATTAGGGGAAGGCAACGCCCCCATCACACCTCTGCTGCTGCCATTGTTGGCAGCAAAGCTTCAGCTGGCCCTGGTTACCTGAGCCTTGGGTGGCCCTGGACAGCTGGGCAGCTGCCATCAGAGGCTTGGCTGTACCTCGGGCCAGCCCTGGGTGCCTGGGGGGCTAAGGGGACTGGACACTGCCATCTTATGGCTATGAGTGCTGCCATCTTTGAGGGGGTGGCAGTCAATTAGCATATTTCCTCCTTATTGGCTCTGGGCACCACTATCTTTGTGAGAGTGTGATGGTCAATTAGCATATTCCCTCTTTATTATATAGGGAATGTATACACACACTTTGAATAATTATAAAGGCAATGTTTATTAAAATACATTTCATTTTCAAAATTGAGCTTTCACCCTTAGCCAGTTTGGCTGTGGACCAAAGGGTCCCTGGTTTGATTCCAGTCAAGGGCACATACCTTGGTTGCAAATTTCTTCCCGACCTGGGCCCTGGTCAGAGCTCATGCAGGAGGCAACCGATTGATACGTTTCTCTCACATCACTGTTTCCCCCTCTTTCTTCTACTCTTCCTAAAAAAATCAATGAAAAAAATGTCCTCTGGTAAAGATTAACAACAGCAATAAAAAATTTGAGCTATCAGCTGTTAAAGTCTATACTAGGTGTACCTGTTAATAGTGGTGGATTTTGTAATCAAAGAAAACATGATAATTTCAAGAGAAACATCAAAAGTGCTTTATTCAAAGTAATGTCCATTGCTAGCTACACATTTCCCCCATGTTTCAGGTAATTTGTGAATACTGTCCCAATAGAACTTTTCTTGTTTTGAGGCAAACCATTCAGAGACCCAATTTTCCACTTCTTTGTAAGGTTTGAAGTGCTGCTCAGAAAGTGTGTGTGCCATCGATCAGAACAAGTGGTAATCTGAAGGAGCAAAGTCTGGTGAATACAGCAGGTGGGTTAATATTTCCCAGACAAGATCTTTTAATATCTTTAACTGGTTTTGAGAAGTGTGTGATGGTGTGTCATCATGAAGCAAAATTACTTTGCTGTGTCTTTTGGTTCATTCTGGTCATTTCATGATCAAAGCATGCTTCAAATTGATTATGTGTTGTCAGTAGTGATCAGTATTAATGGTTTCACCTGGTTTTAGAAGCTCATAATATACCACACCTTCCTGATCCCACCAAATGCAGAGCATTGTCTTCTTTCCAAAGAGATGTGGTCTTGCAATTGATGTTGATGGTTGATGTGGATCAACCCATGATTTTGTGCATGTGGCATTCTCAAAACAAACCCATTTTTCATCACTAGTCACAATTCAATGCAAAAAAGACTTTCTTTAGTGCCGTTGAACAACATTTTATTGATGACTTTTCAGTTTTCCTTCTTTCCTTTGTTCAGTTGATGTGGGACGCATTTTCTTTCCTTTAAAATTATTTCCATTGCTTGTAAATGATCAGAAATTGTTTGCTGAGCAATGTTTAATCTTTCTGCAAGTTGTTTTTTACTTTGACATGCATCTTCATCCAATAATGCTTGTAATTGTTGGTCTTCAAACTTTTTCAGTTGAACTAGACGTTCTTTGTCTTTCACATCAAAACAATCACTTTTAAAGTGTTTAAACCAGCATTCATAAGTATCTTGATATGGAGCATGTTTACCACAAGCTTCCCAAAGTATTCAGCAGCACTTTTTCTCAAAGTAAAATAATGAATTAAAAACTTCCCACAAATGCTTTTTTTTGGCACAACATTCGACATTTTTAAATGTAAAAAACTATGACATTAACATCTTCAGAAAATTTGACAAGAAGTTTTTAAGCTTGTCAATACAACAAAATAGCATACATATCAAATTTCATATATATCAACATATGTGTAACTCCATCTATTGAAAAAAATTCACATCATTAACTGGTATACCTAGAATATATGTAAATAAAGTATATATATATAACATTCACATTAGCACTTTTAATATTAAAATACTTAGGTATGAATCTAACAAAATATGTACAAGATATATGTGAAGAAAATTATAAAATCCTGATACAAAAAATCAAAGAAAACTAAATAAATGAAGGTATTTTATGGGTAGAAAGATTCAGTATTATCAACATGTCAGTTCTTCCCACCTTGATATACAGATTCAATACAATCCCAGTCAAAATCCCAAGAAGTTATTTTATAGCTGTTAACAAATTGATTCTAATGTTTATATGAAGAGGCAATAGAACCAGAATCGCCTACAAAATATTGAAGAAGAAAAACAAATTTAGAGGATGACATTGACTAATTTCAAGACTTACTATAAAGTAACAGTCATCAAGTCAATGTGGTATTAATGAAAGAATAGACAAACAGATCAAAGGAATAAAATAGAAACCTAGAAATAGACCTCCAAAAATGCAGTCAGATGATCTTTGACAAAAATTAACTCAAAATAAACCATATGTCCAAATGTTAAAGACAAAACTACTAAACTCCTTAAAAATAACAGAAGAGACCCAGCTTGCAATGGCTGAGTGGTTCAGGGTTGGCCTACAAAGCAGAAAGTCATGGTTTGATTCCTGGTCAGGGCATATGCCTGGGCTGAGGGCTCAATCCCCAACATGGGACATGCAGGAGGCAACCGATTGGCAATTTTCTTTTATTGATATTTTTATCTCTTTTTCCTTCTTTCTTCCTCTCTGAAATCAATAAAAAGATATATTTAAAAAACAAAACAAAAATAACATAAGAGAATATCTAAATGACCTTGGGCTGATAACTTTTTAGATACAACCAACACCAAAGGCATAATCCATTAAACAAATAATTGTTAAGTTGGACTTTATTTTAATCAAAAACTTCTTTTCCACAAAAGACACTGCCAAGAGACCTGTAAATAAAAGCCACAGGCCTGAAGAAAATATTTGCAAAAGATATATCCAACAAGGAGCTATTATTCAAAATATACAAAGCATTCTGAAAACTCAACAATAAGAAAACAAACAAGCCAGTTAAAAAATGGGCCAAAGATTTGAACAGACACTTCACCAAAAAAGATATACAAATCACCAAAGAAGATATACAAACAGCAAATAAGCAAATGAAAAGATATTCAACACTAGGGGAATGCTCTTTAAAGCAACAGTGAGCTTCCACTACTTATCTAAAGAATGGTAAAAATTGAAAACACTTATGACACCAAGGTTGATGAATATCTGGAGCCACGGACACTCTCATACATTACTGGTATAAGTGCAAAATGGCACAGTCACTTTGGAAGACAATTTGGCAGTTTCTTATACAGCTAAACACAATCTTGTCATACAATCTAGCTAGTGCACTCCTTATTACAATTTTCCCAAATAAGTTAAAAATTTATGTTCATTCAAAAATCTGCACACTTATGTTTATAGTAGCCCTATTCATAATCTCCAAAACTTGGGAGCAACTAAGATGTTATTCAGTGGGTGACTAGATAAACAAACTGTCATATACTCAATTCTTTGTACACAGTGGAATGCTATTTAGTGATAAAAAGAGCTATGGAGCTGTGAAAAGACATGATGGAATCTTTGGTGTATGTTGCTATGTGAAAAAAGCCAGTCTGAAAAGGCTATACATATGTTATACTAGAGGACCAGTGCACCAATTTATGCACAGGTGGGGTCCAGTCAGCCTGCCCCAATTGGGGCCAATTGGGCCAGGAGGGGCTGAGGGTGGTTTGTAGGCTGGCTCTGCCCCTGATCAGGGTGGGGGGTGAAGATTGGTGGTGGGAGGATGGGGAGGGGGCAGGGCCAGCCTTGGGTAGGGGCCATGGGCGGTGGTGGGCTGGCCCTGCCCCCTAGTCGAACTCCCAGTCAAGGGGACAACAAGCATATTAGCTTTTTATTATATAGAATGATTCCAACTATATGACATTGTGGGGAAGGCACAACTATAAAGACAGTAAAAAAAAAAAAAAAATGAGGTGTTGCCAGAGGTCTGGGAGAGGGAGGGAGATATGAATAGGATTTTTAGGGCAGTGTAACGATTTGTATGAGACTTTAGTGATGGGTACATGACACAATGCATTTTTCAAAACGCATAGTCCTGACAACACAAAGAGTGAACACTAAGCTAAGGACTTTAGCTAATAATAATGTATCAGTATTGGTTCATCAGTTATAACAAACATACCAGCTTAATGTAAGATGTCAGTAGGGGAAAGGAGCTGTGTGCAATGTGGGGCAGTAGGGGAGGCGTTATGTGGGAATTATCTGTACTTTCTCCCCAATTTTTCTTTAAAGTTAAACCTGCCCTGAAAAACCTCAATTAAAAAACTGTGAGAACTTGCCGGGACCGGTTTGGCTCAATGGATAGAGCGTCGGCTTGGGGACTGAAAGGTCCCGGGTTCGATTCCGGTCAAGGGCATGTACCTTGGTTGCGGGCATATCCCCGGTAGGGGGTGTGCAAGAGGCAGCTGATCGATGACTCTCTCTCATCGATGTTTCTGGCTCTCTATCTCTCTCCCTTCCTCTCTGTACAAAATCAATAAAATATATTTAAAAAAAGAAAAGAAAAAAAAAACTGTGAGAACTAATAAATGAGTTCAGCAAGTTTACAAGATAACAGATCAACATAAAAAAGTGAATTGTACCGAAACCTGTTTGGCTCAGTGGATAGATAGAGTGTCAGCCTGCAGATTGAGGAATCCCGGGTTTGATTCCGGTCAAGGGCACGTATATTGGTTGCAGGCACATCCTTAGTGGGAGGTGTGTAGGAGGCAGCTGATAGATGTTTCTCTCATTGATGTTTCTAGCTTTCTATCCCTCTCCCTTTCTCTCTATAAAAAAAAAATCAATAAAATATATTAAAAATAAAATAAATTCATAATTTAAAAAAATCAAAACAATACTTTTTAAAAAAGTGAATTGCATTTCTATGCAATAGCAATGAACAATCTGAACAGTAAATGGTATTAATGAAAGAATAGACAAACAGATCAAAGGAATAAAATAGAAACCTAGAAATAGACCTCCAAATTCAGCCATAATTCAGTCCTTCTACAGCTACAGGTGACTAATGGCCACTCCACGGTTCAGCAAAGATACAGGCATTCCCATTGTCCCAGAAAGTTCTATTGGACAAAACAAGGGCTCAGTGTCCTCCCTTGAAAAACGAGGATAGTTTCCATCTCTCACTAACTCGATGTGGTAACTTATTTCCCCTACTTCAGGCCTCAGCACCCTTGTCTGGAAAAAAAAAAAAAAATGCAAGAGTTGGACCAGATGCTTGAGACCAGTTCTGACATTTGAAGAGCTTTTTCATCAAAGGATCTTTCAATGATAAATGATTAAAGCAATGTTCTCACTCTACCCCACAGCAGGGCCAGGCCATGCTAACACGTAGGAAAAAGGAACCACAGGAAACAACTTTTTTCCCCCTCATTTTTGTGAATGGTCCTGGAATTCTCGGTGAAATGTCACAATTGCAGACAAAAAACAAATGATTCACTCTTTCAAACATTTTGAGAAAGGAAGAAAGGGCAGGAGGTGGGCAGGGGAAGGGAGAAAAGCGTATACATTTATAAGTGAACTCAACCTGTTCCAGCTGGCAGCTGGCGTGGTGGCGCTGGGGACACTTGACCTCGATACATCTTCTGCACAGAGTGGGAGGGAAGGGCTTCCTGCCATCCTTTGTCATCAGGCAGGCCAAGCCTGGCTAATGGGAACTGTCACCTGGGCCTTTCCAGGTCAGGAACGAAGAACGGCAATTAACTGCTCTCGGAGGCCTGCGGTCCTGGGCAGGCCTTGCTCAGCCAGGTAGCTAAATCATTAAAGACACAGCTCCTTTCAGTGATAAATTGTGCGGGCACGTGAAACCCGCTGCTGGCCATTAATCTGGGCTAATCAGGTTGAAAGCTGGGTTGTTTTATTTAGTAATTAACGGGTTATGTGAAAAACATGATCCATGGCCCGGGGCGTGTCTATAGAGCCGTGTCCGGGAGGAGAGAATAGGGGAACGGCGGGGATTCTCTGGAGAGCCACTCAGCCTTATGCAATTACAGCCATTGGCAAACTGAAAAATGACCCTGGGCTTGTATTGACACCCAGGAAAAAAACATGCCTGCCAACGGCGCAGGCGGCGTCTTGAAGGCCCATAATTGCTCTCCCCCTCCTGCCCCTCACAACAGCCTGCTCAGCCAAACCCCAAGTTTCAGAGCTGTGCATTGATTTCGCAGGCACACACTGCTCCCTGTGGCCGTGGATGGCTTATGTTTGAAAGTGGACTGGACGGGGGTGAAGGGGACTGGGGGAGGGCTTGCAGAAATGGGGGTTCCCAAAAGGAAGAGGCAGAGGTGTGGGTGGGAGAGATGAATGGTCCTGGTTGAACACATTGGCACTGTGGTGCTCAGAGACGCCAAGAAGGAGCAGTTAATCTGCAGCTGGTTGGACGGATGGGAAGCTCAGGTCTGGTCTGAAACTGTGAGCCTAGAGTAGGGGCAGGATCATCCAGGAAAGCCTGTATGGACAGCAAAGAACAGAGGCCCCAGGTGCGGGAGCTTCAGGTCAGCACTCACTGACTACCCAGCTTCCCTGCCTGGCTCTGACATCACTCTATTTAATCTGATTCTCACCCACCTCTATTCCCCCACCCCTACCCCATTCTTGTACCACATCCAGTCACCACAGGCCAAGTCCTGCCTATTCCACCTTCTGAGTTGCCCTCACATCCTGATTTTCTACTTCAGAGCCTGCTGTCCCCGCCAGGACATCGAGGCCTCTGCGTTCTCCCCGCGCCCCCCCCCCCCCACCCCAGGTCTGCCCACTTCCATTCTCACTCCTCACCTCCCCCTCCCCAGGTCTGCCCACTTCCATTCTCACCTCCTTTGATTTTGTCTCCCCTGTGATGGAGCCAAGGTGATCTTTCTAAACTGCAAATCAGCCTAAATCCCTTGGGTGGCTCCTGCATGATTCAAAGATAAATCAGTGCTCACTTCCGCAGCACATCTACTGACCTGGGATCAGAGTAAAAGTCTACGAAGTGTATGACTCCATTTACATGAAAATTCTAGAAGAGGCAAAAGCATAGTGATAGAAAGCAGATCAGTCTTTGCCACAAGAGGAGAGAATTGGTTCCAAAGGGGCAGGAGGAAACTCTGGGGGGTGATGGAAATGTTCTCTGTCTCAATTGTGGTAATAATCACATGTCTGTATGCATTTGTCCAAGCCCATCAAACTGTACACTTGAAATGGATGAATGTGCTATGTAAATTATACCTCATAAAAATGGATATAAAATATATATAAAAAATAAAGGTAAAATCAAAACCCTTAACCCAGTTGCTGAGGTCTGGCATGATCTCAGGGCCTTGCATTCCTGCCCAGAGACCTCTCCAGCCACTTCCTCCCCCTCCCACTCTGAGACCTCGCCATGCCACACTTTACTGCCTTCTTCAAATGTGCCATGCTCATAATGGACAAGTCTATGACTTTTTCTCAAAAACCTTCCTCTACCCTCACCACATTAGCATCTGTTCAACCTTTGGATTTCAGCTGAAACGTCCCTCTGACAGGAAAACCTTCCTGGTTCCTCAAGCTGGAAGCGGAGCCTTCTTGTGGGGTGCTCCAGCCCTGCACTTTCAGGTGACCCACCACTCTGTGCTCATTATCTGTTTGCTTCTCTCTAACAACCTCCAAGCTCTGCAAAGGCAAGGACCTCACCGACAGTATTGTTTGCTCTTGCATTTCCAGCTCCTCAAATGGCTCCTGGCACAGAGTAGATGCTCAGTAAAACTTGCCGAATGAATGAGTAAAAATGCTCACAAACCAGAAGGCCTCTTAAAGGGCATGGAGGCTCAACCCTCACTGTACAAGTGATGAAACTTACCCCTCAGAAGGCCAGTAGTAATTTGCCGGTTCATATGGCAAATTAGTGGCAGGCCAGAAAGGGCACACGGGTCTCCTGACCCAGCCCAGGGGTCTCTCCTGCAAACTACACTGCCTTTCACGTCACATCTGCCACAGCTCTCTCACTGAAAGACGTATTAATTGAATTCCTTGCGAAAGGTCCTTAGCTTTTTGATTAATATTAGCAGTTTCTCCAGGAGAGCAGCCTACTTGTATAAATGGGAATATCGAACATTCTTCATCACATCAGTGACTAGAAACAATTTAAAGAACATTCCTGAAAGTTGATGTTAATATTCGAAGAGTTGCTGGGGACAGTTTGTTTGACAAATAAGAGTGATTGCTCTGTAGCCAGAGAAATCTGGTTTTATATTCTGTCTCTGTCGTTTATTAACTATACTATATAGTAGCCCGGTGCACGAAATTCATGCACATTAAAAGGGAATTCATTAGAGGAAATATTTTAATATTGCTGTTTGCCCTTTCTCTATAATAGAAGTGTCAGAGATGAAAGAAAATTATTAAAATGTATATGAAAATCTTCCTCCTGTTAGAGTCTGGGGCATGCTGAGGGACCCAGAGTCAAGTCCCCACCCACCCATGGCACCTCAAAATGGGTGGCCCCATCCCTGCTGGGCAAATTCAGACCTGGCCAGCTCCACCAGTGTCAAGTACACAGGGTGGAGGGGTGCAGCCTCAGGTCCCCTGGCCCAGCACTGGGCGGAGGGTGCTCGGCCTGGGGTCCCACAGTTTATGCCAGGGTAGGGGGCACACTTTGAAGACCCTGTCAAGCCCTTCCAGGTGGGGAATATGGCCTGAGATCCCCCATCAAGCCCCACTGGGTGGGGGGTGCAGCCTGAGGTCCTCTGGCCCAGCACTGGGATGGGAGGTGCACCATGAGGCCCCTTGTTAAGCCCCTCCAAGTGGCTGGCATGGCCTGAAGTCCCCCTGTTAATCCCTGCTGGGCAGGGGGCTTGACCTGAGGTCCCCCATAAAGCTCTGCTGGGTGGGGGACATGGCCTGAGGTTCCCTGCCCCAGCCCAGTGTCACATAGCCTCAGGACTCTGCTAATTACTTGTTAAGGTTCCTTACTAGAACTCAGCCTCCGCTGTGGGTGTAGCCATCTTGTGTTATGGAAACCCTGCTTCTAATGTGGGCGCTGGCAGCTTTGTGATGGTGTGACGGTCAATTTGCATATTACCTTTTTATTAGATAGAATAATTTTGGGCAATTTACTGAAGCTCCTTGTTCCTTACTTTTTTCATCTATAAAATGGGGATAATAACAATAATGACATAATAATTGCTAATAACAAGTGAAACGCCAATAATAATGGGAGATAATGTTTATTGAGTGCCAGATGTTATGCTAAGTGCTTTCTAGCTTACCTCAACCTCTGGACAACCTAGTGTTCTTATCCCCACATTATAGATGGAAAAAAGTGTGACACAAAAAAATTCAGTGAATTGCCTATGGTCACACGTTAGTAAGTGGAAAAGCCAGGATTGGCTCATTCTACCACACTCCTGTGCAGCCCAGTGCCTCACAATGCTCCATCCATGCCACCCAGTACGAGTAGAGGCACCACCAGAAGACACAGAAGAAACTGCATTTTGTCAAGGGATTGTAGTAGGTGCTCAATAAATGTAAGGTTATAGGACTATTATTAGCCTGGAGAATCTGTGCTGAGAATTTGTTTTCTACTCTTTCTACCTTTTCTTTAATAGAGATCCAGGAATCCTTGTGGGGAAATCCGATCAGCAGGAAGCATTCCTGTGGAGCTGCAGAAGGCGTTCTAGCCCTGGTGAGCCAGTTCCCAGTGGGCAAGAGTTCTGGCATTGGCTGCTTCCACTCAGTGAGCTGCCAAATCAACATGTGCCAGGCCCCAGACGGTTTCATCTCTTTCCAGGCCTGAGGCTAAGTCATGTGCACACAAGCCAGATTGAGTATCAGGTCAAAATACCCATGGGGCAGCTGGGGAGTCCCTAGAGGACTGCAGAAGCCCCACTGGGCTGCTATTGCCCTGGGACTGGGCCTGGCTGTCAACTGGAGGACACATCCTGGTGCCCCTTCCAAGTGAGCCATGCCCCAGAGGGAACATTTCTTCTGTATCCATCCTCTAGGGCAAGCCTGTTGCCCCACACATCTTTTGTTTGCCTTACTGCCTGGCTAGTAAAGGAAGGTACCAGCCAGCCAGGTCCAGCTTCACAGAGACGGGGGAATGAGGAAGTCACCAAGGGGCCAATGGGACCAGGGAGAACTTGCAGAGAGGAGCTGGGAGAGCAGGGATAACCCTGCCTCTGTACCAGCAACTCACACAGATTAGGAAAGTTCCTTCCCTGTCCTCTCCTCAGTCTCCTTACTGTAAAACAGGGATCAAAAAAGTCTACTGTAACGAGATCGGTTTGGCTCAGTGGATAGAGCATCCGCCTGCGGACTGAAAGGTCCCGGGTTCGATTCCGGTCAAGGACATGTACCTTGGTTGCATGCACATCCCCAGTAGGGGGTGTGCAAGAGGCAGCTGATCGATGACTCTCTCTCATTGATGTTTCTAACTCTCTATCACTCTCCCTTCCTCTCTGTACAAAATCAATAAAATATATTAAAAAATTTTTTTAAAAAAAGTCTACTGTAACATTGAATAAAATAGTGAGTATGAGGAAGCTTTGCATAGTCTCGTGGCCCAGGTCTGCTGACTTCCATTGACCCACAGAAACTTCTCTGGCAGAAGTGAAATTAACAGACAAGGTAGCATTCTCTCTATGCTAATGGAGTGGTTACATAATACCCCTCCCGGCCTCCCCAGGTGTAGTGGTGGCAGAGAGGAAATCTGATTCCCCGGGTGGCAGGTGCAGTGGGTGGGCCTGGGCCCAGGTCCCAGGATGACAGGAGGCACTCAGGGAAGCTCAGGGAGTGTCCTGAAAGAGGGTGGTTTGGGATTGCCCTGACTTCCCTGCCTTCTGCTTTGTGTAAGCGATGCTTGGCCAACTCTTGAGCATTTAGGGAATCTTCAAAATGATAGATATGGGAATTCCCATCAATTCTGAGCTTCATTTATAATAAAAAAATCTTCTAAACCACTTCTTGTGCCCAATAATGTTCCTTTGGTCAGGCTCCGGGCCTGACCTTATCTGAGGCTGGATTAGCAGGAAGCCAGGTGATTTAATCAGCAGGAACCTCCCACCTAAACTCCCCTCTACAAGAGTCAGCCTGCCCTGCTGCCTGAAACCACCACGACAGGGTAGTACCCCTGGTTCTTTCTGGAAGGCAACGAGAGAGAGAGAGAGAGAGAGAGAGAGAGAGAGAGAGAGAGAGAGAGAGAGAGAGAGAGAGAGAGAGAGAGAGAGAGAGAGAGAGTCTGTAGATAGTCCCTGTGCCTATACTGTGCTCAGGCTGTCCTGCTGGGAACTCTACCCTACAATCTCCACCCTGTGGTTACACTGGCGGGTGCCATGCCCAATGTGGGCCAGAGGCCGGGTGGGGATGTGGCATCAGCCTGCACCAAAGACTGAAGATATCATCTTACGCTGTGGTGAGGAGACTCCAGGGGGACTGTGTCTCCCCTGAAGCATGTCACTGGTGGCTGCAGCCCTGGGCAAGCCTGTGAATGGGCAAAGCATTTACCCCACAGGCTAAACTTCCTAACTGAAAACACCCACACAGTGGACTCGCTGGGTCTGAGGTGGGGGACGGGATCCTTCTGGAGATAAACTCGTGGGCTGAGAAGGTGAGTTCTAAGCAGGGTTCTTCTGGGGCCTTTGTGTTTGAATCTGTAGAACAGGGGCTGCAGGCACTCTCCATTTTCTTCAGCTCTGCTCTCTTGTGACTCGGCAAACTCCATGCCTTGGCTTGTGTCCCTGGAAGCAATATTCCCCAGTGGACATAGACGAGATTTTATCCCAGAGAGAGAGTTCCCAGCAGTATTTCGTTTTTCTGACAATCTAATTCTGCTTCACTCTGTTACCTGGTTAACATAATCATTTACCTCAGAGATCCTACATCTTTCCTTTAATTCTGCCAACATTTTGCCTGGAGCATCCCAGAGATTGCTCAGGGTCTGAAAGGGCTCATTTAGGTCCCGGTGCCAGATTTCTCCGTTTCCCAGATTCTAGCAGCTGTGGGACATCTTATTGTTGTTGCTGTTGTTTAGGAATCTTTATAAACTTTTAAACATACTTGAGACGGTGCATATATAAGCATATTTACACCCATATGTGTTTGTTCAACCACGTGTTCTGTGCCCTCTCACAGGCCCTGCGCTGGGTGCTGGGATACCAGTCTCAGGGGGCGGGGGAGCTGACAGGACAGCAAGTTGAGAATGCCCTTGAGGTTGATAGCATGAGTGTGGACCTGCCCCGTGCCTTGGTCCTTTGGGCATTTGGGATCACGTGTGAACACAGGAGGCATGGGCTGAAAATAGGAAACTCACACCCTGCTCACAGAGCTGCGGGCAGGTCACAGAGACAGGAGAGTGTCCCCTCCCACAGACCCTTCTGACCCCTCCCTCGCTGGTCCGATCACGTGCAGTTCCCTGGGGACCCCATTGTCTGTACAGATGAGCTGGGCTTCATTTGGGAAACCTGTCCCTGGGAATGGAAAGGGAGATTTCAACCGTGGAGTTGGACTTTTGTGTTAATACAACTGCGTGTTGTTTGGAGGTTTTGTCTTTTTTTCAAATAACACCACACAGAGAAAGTCCCCAGCCTGCGACAGACAGACACAGCCTTTTCTTTTTATCCCAGCAGCGGGGGGCGGGTGGAAGTGGTGGTGGGGTAAGAGAAAGAAAACAAAAGGAAGAAAGAAGAAAGAACCCCACCCCGCCCCCAGCCTTTCCCATGTCCTTCCCACCAGCCACGTGGGTTTGCACAATTAAATCTCAATAGCTCCTTCCCCAGCTTTGTGGGGCCTGGACTGCTCCGTGAGGACCCTCACTCCCACGGCTCAGAGAGACTTTCCTCTCCAGAGGCGCTCCCCCTCACCCCCATGCTATTTCCTGGTACCTACAGACCGGCTCCTCTCACCACTGGCTCCTCTCACCCAGGGAAGCCCATGGGCCTGCAGCAGCCCAGGCTCCAGCTGGGAGAGCTGCCGGTCCACAGAGAATGCAGGCGGAGCCGACTGGCGTCACTGGCCTTTTATGTGGCAGCAAAGGGAGTTCGCCTGGAGTGTGAGGTTGGTTTATAGCAGGAGCAAGGAAATGGTTTATTTGGTTTTTCTTTTCCGTTAAGGATCCATCCGGGATCATGTGCATTCAAAATCATCTAGTAGTTTTTGTTTAAAAAAACACACAAAACTGCCTGGCATCAACCAATGAAGCAGGAGGTCACGGCTGGTTCCTGGTCAAGATACATGTCCAGGTTGCTGGCTGGATCCCTAGTGGGGGGCGTGCAAGAGGCAGCTGATCAATGATTCTCTCTCATCATTGATGTTTCTACCTCTCCCTCCCTCTCCTTTCCTCTCTGAAATCAATAAAGATATACTTTTTTTAAAATCCTAAACTTTCACCGGCCAGTTAGCTCAGTTGGTTAAAATGTGGTGCTAATAAAAATCCTAAACTTTCAAGCTACCTAATAAGAGTAAAATACTAATTGACTGTACCTTCAGGGCACCCACCAGCCAAGCAGGTGTGAGTATGCAAATTAACCCAACAAAGATGGCAGGTTAATTTGCATATGCAGGCACCGAGTGGCCAGGGGCAGGTTGTTCTACACGACCCCAGCTGCTCCGGGCCTCTGGGCAGCATGGGAAGGTGGAAAGGTGGCTCTGGCCAGAGTGAAGGCAGTGCTGGCATCCAGGGAAAAGAAGGACCATTCTTATACGAATCTTTATACATCGGGCTTCTAGTATTTATGATAAAAAATGAGAGCATAATAAAAGATGTCTATTTGAAATATGAAACTATAGTGTCTAAAACACCTCAGCCTGAATTAGGAAAGAGGGTTCAGGTAGAAGGAGATGTGGGGGCTTCTCTGGAATGGGAAGTCCCCCCACTTTTTCACTTCCATCCATCTTATTCTCATTCCAGAGCATGCTGTCCTTTCTTTGCTCCTTCACCCCTTCCGTGAATCACTGGTTCTCCCTCAGGCTCTCTCAGATCCCACTGCATCCACAGAGCATCCTGGGTGCTGGCCTCCCCTCCCCCTCTGAGGGCAACCTCTGTGTCACCATAGCCCTGTCTGTCTCTGCTTATACCATTTCCTACCAGGACTGCTCCCTCCTAGAAGCCGCAGTGGGTCAGAGATGGACCCCTACCACCTCAGGCTGAATGCATGATAGGTATCCAGCGTGTGCGAGTGGAATCGCAGCTGACAGAATGAGAGGCTGAGTCACTAGGCGGGCTGAGCCCACTGCTTGCCACCCCTGGACCCACCAGGATATTGGTTTTGCTGACTGGAAGCTTCTTCTGCCATCTTATTGAATAAACATGTATTCGTTACACGAATCTCCCCAATGAAAAATAACTCCTTTGGGCCTAATAGGAGGGGGAGGGGGAGGGGACATAGGACATGAGCTCACAGATCTCGAATTGGCATTTTAACTGGGCCATGTCACTTTCCTCATGTGTACAATGGAAAGATTAGTAATAAAAACACCCGCCTGCCTTCTTCCCCGAGTGTCTGTGAGGAAGAGTAAATGTCTGTGAAGAGCACTTTGTACAAGTTGTCGGCATAAATGACTGCGAAGCAAGGTCCCCTGTGCTGGGATGTGACACTCCTTAAGCCAGTGTTTCCCAAACTTCTCTCAGGATGAGAATCACCTGGTGGAGTTGTTAAAATACAGATTCCTGAATCCCAACTAAGAAGTGCTAACCTAGAATTTTTGGGAACATATAGGTAAAAGAGTATGCTTAACTAGTGCTCTAAGGCTTAAAAATAAAAATGTTGCCAATAGTTAGAAAACTGATTTAGGAACTAACAGAATAAAGGCTGGTAGAAAAATCTCTGTGTAAAATGATGGTCTTCTTGGCGTGAGAAGCAGGCTGAGGCCCTTAGGGACGGGTACCGTGGAAGTCTGAAGGTGCATGGCAACCAGTTTTACCAGCAGAGAGGATGCAGGGCAGTTGGGACATGAAGCCTGGGGCTGTATTTGTAGAGGCCTCACCTGTGTATTAGTGGAGCTGTTGAGGACTTTTGAGCAAAACAGTGAGGTGTCGTGAGCTCTGAGCAAGGTTAATATGGCAGGTCGTGTAGAATCGGGGAGGGAGATGTTGGAGACAGAGTCCCTGTGAGCAGGTGACATAGTAACCAAGCGGGGTGTGGACTGGGCCATGGCAACAGGGAGAAGACAGATTTAGACCTACTATTCGAGGGGAACACTGGAGGGGACTAGTCAGGGGAGGAGAACAGGAGAGGGAGCAGCCCCATGACACCAAGGCTGGGTCATCTGTTGTCTCAGCCCCCTGCCCCCTACCCCTCATCATACATGGCGCTGGACTCTCCTAGAAACAGGTGTCATGGCAACATCACATGGTTGCTGGAAGATGTTAACGGATATATGCATGGAATGAATGAGTGACTGAAACGTACGCAGCACCTTCAGCAAAACCTCTCAGTGAAAGCTTGGGCTTCTTGTGAATGAGGGAGCTTCATTTTGAACAGCACGGTCCCCGGGGCCTTCCCACGATCCAGGATGGGCATGTCTCTGGGAATTTCCAGCTGCCCCACTCCCATCTGAGGACATGAGGCTTTGCCTTGGCTCTTCCCATCTGAGGACATGAGGACACAAGAGCAGCCTGAATCCCAACCTGCTCCTCACTGACAGCCATCATGGCCCGATTTGTGGAGCATGTACTCTGTGCCAAGCCCTACGAGGGTGCAAGGGCATGAGGGCGTGATGACCATTTGCATATTAGCTCTTTATTTTATAGAACTAGAGGCTCGGTGCACAGAATTCATGCATGGAGGGGGGGGTGTCCCTCAGCCCAGCCTGGGTGTGATGTATATCAACTCATTTAATTTCACATCATCTTTATGGCAATCCTTTAGAAGACTTAGAATTCCCACTTATCAGCAGTAAAAACTGGAACACAAAGTAGTTCAGTAACTTGTCCCAGGCCACACAACAGGTGTGAGGAACCCACGTCACTACGCTATGAACAACCCGAGGGTGAAATTGCATTGTGTTCACTATGCTGTTCCCCACACCAGCCCACACTGGGCAATCTTCACTGCTTATTGAATGAATGAATGAATGAATGAACGAATGAATGAATGAAACCAGATTTTCAGATTCCAAGGCTCATATGCAATCTGAGTCTTCATTGCCTCCTCTGGAAAAAAAAAAAAAAAAATATGACCCTCATGGTTGTGAGGTTCAAATGGATCTTGGCGATATATTTGGTAAACATAGGAGTACGTAAGCCACCTTCCTTCCAGAATTTTCCAAACCCCAGACCGCAGACAATGCTTGCCGATATCCCTTTGGGAGAGGTTTGGCCTTCAGAGCTCAGCTCCCTTCCCATTAGGGCTTATTTGGGAGTCTGATCTGATACTTAAAACTGGCACCATCACCTGCCACCAGGCAAACAGCAAACCTTCCTTGAGAAGCTGAACAAACTCCTTTTATTTCAGCCGCCCCTGAAACCTGCTCACTCTTCCCAGCTACCACTCCCGTCCCATCTACGCCGCCCAGCCCTCCACCCCTCACCCCACACTCCGCAGCTCTTTGTCAGGAGCTCGGAGGAAGTGAAAGGTTAACTGAAAGGGGGACATCGTTGTTGCCAGACTCAGTCAGCAGTGGGGTTGCGGTCTCGGCCACCGCTGCTAAAGTTTCAACTGCGGCGGCCATACAGAGCAGGCCTTGTTCTTTCATGAAAGTTCTAGTCCCAGTTTTGTTCCAGGGACGTGGAGCCTTCAGCAGGGCCTTTGTGGCCGAAGAATCCCCTGGACAATAGGGCCACCCTCCTCCAAAGTGCTCGCTCCACCCTGGAGGGAAGGCCCGGGCCCACAGGCTGCAGGGCTGCCCGGCTCCTGGGGACGCGGAAAGTTCCAGGAGGGCTCGGGAGAAAGGAAGGGCTCAGGCCTCTGAGGCCAAGTCACAGCCCCAGGGAAGGCTGTCCCCAGCCTCTCTGGTGCTGCCAACATAAGCCACTTGGGGACCAGAGGGGAGATCCAGGCCCAGCTGAACGGTGTCACTCAGCAGCTGGCTTTTTCTGTCTGGTGCAGCTAATAGCCCTTCTTCACCTGGCGTGTGAGACTGTTTCATGGTCAAACACAGAGAGTTCAGCGGGTGAAGGTAAGGGTGGAGACAGGGTGAAGTTTTATGGAGCCAGGTTCTATGGGATGCACTTTAATAATTAATATTTGCCAAAACCGGTTTGGCTCAGTGGATAGAGTGTCGGCCTTTGGACTGAAAGGTCCCAGGTTCGATTCCGGTGAAGGGCATGTACCCTGGTTGTAGGCACATCCCCAGTAGGGGATGTGAAAGTGGCAGCTGATCAATGTTTCTCTCTCATAAGTGTTTCTAACTTTCTATCCCTCTCTCTTCCTCTCTGTTAAAAAAAAAAAAAATCAATAAAATATATTTAAAAAAATTAATATTTATTGAGCACCTACTACGTCCAAGATACTGTGTTAAGCAACTTATAGGTATCATTTCATTCTAAGAGTCTTACCAGGAAGGTAGGATTATTACCATCATCATGTTACGGGGAACAATACTGAGAGGTTCAGAGAGGTTATGTGACTTGCCTAAGTTCCCATATTCTATAACTGTTGAGTAGAATTTATACGTAGGATTTCAATTTGTGTCTGTGCAACACAGAAGCCTATTTTCTTTCTTTATGAAAGTTCTAGTGGTCTTGTCGAAACAGATTTGGTTCAGTGGATAGAGCGTCAGTCTGCGGTCTGAAGGGTCCCAGGTTCGATTCTGGTCAAGGGTATGTACATTGGTTGCAGGCACATCCCCGGAAGAGGGGGTGCAGGAGGCAGCTGATTGATGTTTCTCTCTCATCAATGTTTCTAGCTCTCTATTTCTCTCCCTTCCTCTCTGTAAAAAATCAATAAAATATATATTAAAAAAGTAAAAAATAAAGTACTAGTGGTCTGGTGCATGAAATTTGCGCACATTGAAAAAGAATTATTGTAATTAGCGGAAATATTGTGATATTGCTATTTGCCCTTTTTCTATAACAGAAGTGTCAGAGAGAAAAGAAAATTAGTAAAATGTATATGAAAATCTCCCTCCTGTCATAGTCTGGGGTGCACCGCAGGACCCAGAGTCAAGACCCTACCCACCCACGTGCACCATGAAATTGCACAAGACCTGGATCCAGTTGGCCCCACCCCCATCAAGCCCCACATGTTGGGGGGCACAGCCTTAGGTTCCCCGTCAAGCCCTGCTGGGTGGGGAGCATGTTCTCAGCCCCCCCCCCCCAGCCCCTGCATGAGGGTGCAAGGCATGAGGGCATGATGACCATTTGCATATTAGCTCTTTATTATATAGAACTAGAGGCCTGGTGCACAAAATTCGTGCATGGGGGGTGTGTCCCTCAGCCCAGCCTGCATCCTCTCCAATCCAGGACTGCTGGCTCCCAATTGCTCTTCTGCCTGCCTTCCTGATTGCCCTAAGCACTTTTTTTTAAAAAAATATATTATTATTATTATTATTATTATTATTTAAGACCTTTATTAACAGGTGCTTGCAGTTTGTTGACTTTAAAAAAAAATCAAGCTGTAAACTTTTATTACAAATTAAAAATGAGGTTCTTAAAAATCTCAACTTGACCAGATATGAAACAATTTAAAAACCTTTAAAGGTGTATTGAGAAAAACCAGGCTTTTTTTTCTCTTAAAAAACACGTTTGTCATTACCAAAAAGAACCGTCTTTAGATAAAAATATCAATAATAAAAACCCCATGCTGCATAGATAATGCAGATAGTTCCAGTTGTCTGGTCAACGGGCAAAAAGCAAGCACTTAAGGTCTTCAGCTCCAATCTTTTGTTCATTTCTTATTGCTGGAATTTCGTATTTCTTCTTGTTGGATGACTAAACTGGATGATGGTAAAGATGGTAAGCCGGCACTTTTTACTCAGCCCCCCCCTGCTCAGCCTCGGGAGCAGACGAATTCTCAGCTGGCAGATCGGCTGCTTTTGTCTCTTTGCCATCTTGTGGTTTAGGGTTCTCTGGGTGTCTGCGTAGGTAATTGAAGTTGTGGCGGTACCGACGCGGAGGTGGCTGCTGACCTTGGGTCTCATCTCCTTGATTTTCCTTATCTTCTTCGTTGCCCTCCTCTCTAGGCTGTCTTTGGCGAGGAGGGCCCCTGCGGAATCGTGGCCTATAGCCTCAATACATATTCTGTCTCACTGGTCTGCCTTGTTCTCCTGCACCCTGGTTGTCAGCACCCTCCATCACTTCTCCCTGTACAGGAGGGTTGGAATACTGTGGTCGACGCCCATAGGGTCTCCGCATGTAGTAAGGTGGGAACCGTTGCCTGCGATAGGGCCAGCGCTGTTGGCCCTGGCCTTCGGGGGCACTCTCTGATCCCTCATTCTTTTCCCCACTCTCACTATTCTGGTAATTCTGCTGGTAATTGCATGAAGGACCCCTGCGAGGTGGATAGCGTCTATCATGGTTACGGTCTGCTGCGTATTGACTGCCTTGTACTGGAACTCCACCAGGGCCTGTAACATTTGCTGCCTCCGCACCCTTTTCTCCTTCAACGACATCAAACTCCACCGTCTCTCCATCTCCTGCACTGCGAAGGGACTTCCTGGGGTTATTCTCCTTTATGGCAGTCTGGTGTACAAATACATCTTCCTTGGTGTCATTCCTGTTGATGAGACCATATCCGATCCTTACATTGAACCATTTTACTGTTCCCAAAACCTTCGATGCGATGACCTCCTTGTCCCCGCCGGGGGGCGCCGCCGATCGATGTGAGGCCGCCTGGGCCGCCGCTCCCTGCCCTGGGCTTGGTGTGGGTGGCGGGCGGCTGCTGGGTCTCGGCCTCGCTGCTCATGGTTGCAGTGATGGTGACTGGGGCCGGCTGTGGCAGCTGCGGCTCCTCCCGGGGTGAGATGGTAGCTAGGCCGGCAGCAGCGTTGGGGGTGCTCAGGGCTCTCTGGGTTCCGCTCTCCGCTCCCGCTACCGATTGAACTCTGCCCTAAGCACCTCTGCCTGCCAGCCTGATCACCCCCTAACCACTCCCCTGTCAGCCTGATTGATGCCTAGCTGCTCTCTTGCCAGCCTTTTTGCCCTAACTGCTCTCCCCTGCAGGTCTGGTCACCCCTAACTGCTCTCCCCTGTAGGCCCGGTCACCCCCAACTTTCTTTTTCTGCCAGCCTGGTCACCCCTAACTTTCATCCCCTGAAGGCTTGATCACCCCCCCAACTGCCCTCCCCTGCGGACCTTGTCCCTCCCAGTTGCCCTCCCTTGCTGGTCATCTTGTGGCAGCCATTCTATGTCCACATGGGGGCAACCATTTTGTGTGTTGGAGTGCTGGTCAGTTTGCGTATTACTCTTTTATTAGATAGGATAGAGGCCTAGTGCATGCTTGGAGGTGGGGGCCAGCTGGTTTTCTCTAAAGGGTGTCCCTGATCAGGGTAGGGGTTTCCTTGGGGTGTGGGGTGGCCTGGGCGAGGGGTCTGTGATGGTTTGCAGTCTGGCCACACACCCTGGTGACCCAAGTGAAGGCCCTGGTATCTGGGGTTTATTCATCTTCTATAATTGAAACTTTGTAGCCTTGAGTGAAGGCCTGGGCCCACCAGGGTGCGTGGAAAGCTTAGCTTCCTCCATTGCTGTGGGAACCCATGCCTCCTGCTCTCTCTGTAGCTGCAGCCATCTTAGTTGGGTTAATTTGCATACTCATTCTTGATTGGCTGGTGGGTGTGGCTTATGGGTATGATAGAGAGGTGTTAATTTGCATATTACTCTTTTATTAGATAGGATGTATAGAGGTACTTCATCTTTTCATGTGCTTGTCATACTATATCTTCTTTGGTAAAATGTCTATTAAAATCTCTTGCCTATTTTTAATTGGTTTGTTTTGAGTTCTTATGATTGTGTTTTGAGAATTCTTTATATACTAGAGACCTGGTGCACAATATTTATGCCCAGCCTGTGCCCTCTTGCAGTCTGGGACCCCTTGGGATATCCTGCTGGCCTAGGCCCAATCCCTAAGCCAGCTGTTAGACATCTCTTTCACAGTCCAGGGCTTTCACAGTCCTGACCACCTGACTACAGCAGAGGCAGGAGAAGCTCCCTCCACTGCCAATGCACTTGCCAGCCATGAGCCTGGCTGTGTTGAGCATCTGCCCTCTGGTGGTAAGTTTGAGTCATAGCAACCAGTTGTTCCTCTTTTTGGTTGATCTGCATATTAGGGTTTATTATATAGAATTCTGAATACAAATCCTTTATCAAATTTTTTTTAAATTTTTCTCCCAGCCTGTGTCTTGTCTTTTCATTCTTTTTACAGTATCATTTGTTGTCCAATGTATCAATTTCCTCTTGTATGGATTGTGCTTTAGTTGTTGTATCTAAGAAATATTTGCCTACCTCATGACAATAGTGTTTCTTCTCCCTGATTTATTTTAGAAGTATTATAATTTTTACATTTAGGTCTATGAAATTGTTTCAGTACCATTGGTTGATAAAAACAAACACCTATCCTTTCTTTATGGACTTGTCTTTGCACTTTTGCCCCAAATCAGGCTTCCAAATATGCAAGGGAAGGGTTTATTTCTGTACTCTCTGCTAATATATTTGTCTATTGATCTATTTATCTATCTTTATGCCAGTATCACACAGTCCCAATCATTCCAGCTTGATAATAAGTCTTGAAATCAAGTATTGTTAATCTTGTTCTGGTTTGTTGTTCTTTGCAAAGTTGTTTTGGTTTTCTAGGTCCTTTGCACCACTATATGAATTTTAGAACAAATTTGTCAATTTCTACTAAAAAAAAACCTGCTAGAATATCAATAAAGCTCATATCCTTAGTTACATACTAATCATATTTAAATTTTACCAAAAAATCTTTGAGTTTGGCATTATTCTCACTATTTTACAGATGAAAAAAAACAAGAATCACTGAGGTTACAGAATCTCATTAATGAAAATGAAAATTTAAACTCAAGCCTGTTGTAATTCTTGCTATTACTACACCATAGTGTTTGGAGGAGCCAGCTGGGTCATAAATGGTGTCTCTGTCTTCAGCTGGGATTTCCCAGTGGGACAATTTGGGGTTCAACATTTGAAACCACTATTTGATGTTTACTTGATTGCAAAATAGACCTTCAAAAACATATCCTGGCCCTCTCTTCACCCTCATTTCTTCAGTGACTGGGAAAAACATACACACTCATTTTGCATATAGTACCTTTCCTCTAAGTCTCCTTAACTATCTAAATATATAAAAGGCTAATAGGCAAAGTGTCCCCTTGGGAGTTCGATTGGGAGACTTGGAATTTGATCACTCACTATGATGTGTGCTGACCACCAGGATGGTGGTGTGGGATGAAGGAAGTACCTAGCCAGCAGCAGGAAGGTCCTGATTGGTCATGATTGCTGGCCAGGCCTAGGGACCCTAATTATGCACAAATTTAGTGCACCAGGCCACTAGTTATAATAAGAAATTATTCACTGAATTTGTTTACAAATGATTATTCAATGTCTTAAAAAGCATGTCACTCTCCTGCTCAAGATCATTGACTCCCCAGTGCCACTAAAATTAAGTTGGTTCATGGAGTTATGCACATCCAGAGCAGGAAGACACCTGGAGATCATGAATAGCAGACAGTGGAGAGGCAATGTTCAACCCTCTTGTTTCAGAAGTGAGAGCTGACTGCCAAGGAGGGGGAGCAACTCTGATGCAAGGAGTCTGTAACTCCACTTCTCTTAGGAATTCTGGTTGTGGTTTTGAGCTTTATGGAAGGATTTCTATTGCAATGCCAGCCTAATGTTTTTGCCTCTAAAATGTAAAATACTCAATTTGACATTCAAGTCTCTTCTCCACTGCATCCATTCTCTAGTCTTTCCCATACTCTGCGCAACTTGTGTCCACACCAGCAGGCCCCTTCCTCACCTCTATGTCTTGTCCCTCTGCCAGTGATGACTCCTTTTTCTGTCTGCATCTACTTCTTCCCAAAATACCCTCACTCCCTATTATTTGAGGTTGATCTCAAATGCCACCAATTCCATGAA
Organism: Pipistrellus kuhlii; assembly: GCF_014108245.1. Classification (NCBI taxonomy): domain Eukaryota; kingdom Metazoa; phylum Chordata; class Mammalia; order Chiroptera; family Vespertilionidae; genus Pipistrellus; species Pipistrellus kuhlii. The sequence continues at coordinate 44,652,934 of NW_023425515.1, read as the reverse complement.
AATTTCTGATTTCCCTTGATGGCATGCATAGATTCTCTACCCACCACATTGATTTCCCATCATCCTGGGTCTGAGATGAAAAATACACCAGATGGGATTAGCAGCAGATTAGTGACTACAGAAGAGAAGATGAGTGAATTTGATGGCACAGCAAGAGAAACACAAAATAAATGCCAAGTGAAACCCCAAAAGATAAAAAGAGAACAGAAAAAATGAACTGTCCCATCAGCTGAGAAACAGCTCCAAGTGGCCTAATATATGTGTAATTGGGTCACAGAAGGAAAGGAAGGGATGGACAGGAAAATACTGAAGAAATAATTCAATTTAAAAAATAAACCTTAAAATTAATTTTTAACAAACTGCTGAAGCCGGTTTGACTCAGTGGTAGAGTGTCGGTCTGTGGACTGAAAGGTCTCAGGTTCGATTCCTGTCAAGGGCATGTACATTGGTTGTGGGCACATCCCCGGTAGGGGGTGTGCAAGAGGCAGCTGATCGATGTTTCTCTCTCATCGACATTTCTAGCTCTCTATCCCTCTCCCTTCCTCTCTGTAAAAAAAATCAATAAAATATATTTCAAAAAATCCCAAAAAACAAAAAACAAAAACCTACCTATTCACAGATCCAAAAAGGTCAACAAACCCCCGAACATAAAAAATACGGGGGAAAAAAGGTACAACAAGGCATATCCTGATCAAAGTGCTTAGAACCAGTGGTGGAAAGCAACATATAAGAAGCAATTAGAGAATAAAGGCACAGCATGTACAAAGGAACAAAGAGTAGAATATAGCAGACTTCATACTGGAAACAGTTCAACTCAGAGACAGTAAAGAAACATCTTTAAAGTTCTGAGAAGGAACACCAACTTAGAATTCTGTATCCAGAGAAAATATCTTTCAAACATGAAGGCAAACTAAAGACTTCTTCAGACACATAAAAGCTGAAAGAGCTCATCAGCAGAGGCCTGTATCACAAGAAATATGAGAAATCCATCGAAAATGATACCAGATGGGGACCTGGCTCTCCAGAAAGGAATGGAGAGCACCGGGAATGGTAACTACATAGTAGGAACATACAATTTTTCTTATTATTTGAATGTCTCTCAAAGATAACTTTTTAAAAATAATTTTGCCTGTTTCAAGCAATAACAACATCAATATATGAGGCAATTTACAACATACATTGACATCAAATGTCTGATAGCAATAGTATAATGGTTGAGAGAACACAAAATGAAAGTGTGTGTGTGTGTGTGTGTGTGTGTGTGTGTATATATATATATATATATATATATATATATATGTAATGTACTTATATCTTACTAGAGGCCCGATGCATGAAATTTGTGCAAGGGGCTCAGCCCTCACAGCTGTCAGCTGCCCTAGGCCTTTGCAGCCATGGCTTCGTCCGGAAGGTTGTCTGGAAGGTCACCTGGATGGTTGCTCCGCTGTTTGGCTGTCAGGTCTAATTAGCATATTACACTTTTATTATTATAGATGTGGAGTATATTATTTGAATTAAAGATCTGAAGTCAAAGCTAATATTAAAAATAAAAACAAAGAGGTGTAGTTAATATGCCCATAAAGGAGATAACATGAAATCATAACATATATTCAATTAATTTAAAAGAAAAAAGAAAAGGAGGAAAGAAGAAACAATACACCAATCAGACAAGTAGAAAATACCAAGATGATAGTTTTAAAATAGTATCATGAAAGATTTAAGCCCAACATAGCAATAATCACATTAAATGAAAATGATCATAGAAACCTACACCTGAAACCTATATGTTCCTATTGACCAATGTCATCCCAATAAATTTAAAAAATTAATAAATAGAAACGGTCTTAACTGAATTCAAAAGCCATGTAGAAAACAATATCTGAGACTTAACAATTGATGAGTCTTGGTGAAAAGTGTATGGGAATTCTTGTCACTTTTTCTTGTAATTTTTCTGTAACTTGAAAATTAGTTTAAAAATAGCATTTGAAAAATATAATTAATCTTTGTAATTATTTTTTAAAATAATATTTAAAGCTCTTACATCTTCTTTCATAAGTTTTTGTAGCATCCTGCTTCTCTGTCTTGCTGAACACTGGCAGGGCTGTGCTTTGGAATGAGAAGTTGAGCCCTCAGCTCTGGCCTGGCTTCTGTCAGCCACTTTACACTCCCTTCCACCGCAACCACCCTCACCCACACACACAAACAGAAAAAGGCTTCAGGAATGCCAAAAGGAGCGGGACAAATGCTGAGAACGTATTTAGAGGGAAGTTTCCAGCCTCCTTTTCTGAGTCTGCCTGGAATGGTTTTCAGATAGAATGGACCGGATTCTGGACTGGAACAAATCAGGGGAATCTTGGTGATGTGGAGGGAATTCTGAACTGATTTGTCTTTTTTTTTTTTTTTTAGTATGTTTTTATTGATTTCAGAGAGGAAGGGAGGAGAGATAGAAATATCCATTATGAGAAAGAATCATTGACCGGCTGCCTCATGCATGTTCCTTACTGGGAATGGAGCCTGCAGCCCTGGGCATGTGTCCTGATCAGGAATCGAACCGTGACCTCCTGGTTCTTAAGTCCATGCTCAACCACTCAGCCACACTGGCTGGGCTGCCCTGTCTTGTGATGTTCTGGATGGTGGTTTGGAAGGAGGAGGTACAGTGAGGGATGGTGGGCAGAGCCCCTGCCACCTTCCTAAGATACACACCCGAGCCTGTGTGTTAACACAGGCTCAGAGCCAGTCCTCTCTTGTGACGGGCCCATCCGCCCCCTGGTGCTTGAGACAGTATAGTGGGTCCAGGGACTCCACGTTGGCACTGGAAGGGCCCCCAGAGACACGAGACCAAGTCTGCCCTTTAACTGAGTCAGCTTGATGCCGGAGCACGGAGGGGCCTGACCAAGCCAGGGCAGAGCTGAGCTCAGTCTGTGCCGGCTGCATGGTCACCATGCCCTGCTGGACAGACACACAGCCCATTGGCTTCAAACTATGAGAGGAAGTTCTGAAATGAGGAGGCTTAGAGCAGGTGACCCCGGTCTGTGTGAGAAGTCCTGACACTGGTCCCCTCTGCAGGAGGTGGTCCCTGTGGGGGAGCACAGGAGAGCCAGAGGGATGCTGGAAACCATCCGGTTCTCAGCCGGCTTGATACCGGGTGTGGCAGTTTGTGAAAACCCATCAAGCTGAACTGATGATAATGTGTACATTACACGTCACTAAAAACACATTTAAGAAGTGAACCGGAAAGAGTGGAAAGGAAGCATGTGGCTTAGACAGCATTCGGCACCCCCTCCCGGCCCCCCCCATCTCCTGGGCGTGTGGGTGAGGACGGTGTGTGTCTAATGCTTCCCATTTGGCCCAGGGAGAGGGAGGTTGGAGGGCCGGCGGCCCTCGGATATTGGCAGAGCAAACACACGGGCCTCCGAGCACACGGGCTCCTCTGTGTACACAGGGGGTTAGGCCAGGCTCCACGGAGCCGCACTTCATGGCGACAAAGACAACAATGCCACCATCTCGTAACTGTCAACAGCGTCTCTGCGCTCAAGTCTTTGGCCCAATATTTGCAGAGCCCGAGGAGCCACGTCTCCTCTGTGATAATGACTTGGATGCATCGCTTACCAGGAAGAGCGGAGTGCCCAGGCCTGCCTTCGGAGCTGCGTGCGCGGGCCTCTCTCAGGAAGAACCTGGCCTGAGGGAGAATGTGTGGGGCCTCAGAAAACCTGGCTGTTGTCACTATTGTTGTCCCCACAACCCAGGGAGTCAGGCGTCAGGAGAGGAGTCAGGACTTTGCAGCCTGCAGGTTCTCATGCCTGAGGTCCCCGGACATCCACCCTGCAGGACTGGCAGGGAAGGAAACTGAAAAATGAGGCATGAAGTTTGCATTCTTTCTTTTCTTCTTTTTTAAAAAAATATATTTTTATTGATTTCAGAGAGGAAGGGAGAGGAGGAGAGAGCTAGAAATATCACTGATGAGAGAGAATCATTGATCGGCTGCCTCCTGCATGCCCCCCACTGGGGATCGAGCTCGCACGCAATCCAGGCATGTGCCCTGACCGGGAATCGAACCATGACCTCCTGGTTTCTAGGTCTATGCTCAACCGCTGAGCCACTCTGACCTGGCTGAAGCTCCTGTTCTTGAACTGAAGCTTTGGGAATGGCAACTGTAAAGCTTTTCTTCATGAAGTTTTCTTCTTCGTCACCGTTAAACCCCCACAAATCCTAAACATGCTCCCCTCCAGGTTAGGGTTTCACTTCTCCCAGTAATTCCCGAGTGAGACCCTCTCCTACTGACAAACACAAGAGACTCCTTTTCAGAAACTCGAGTTGCCAGGGAAGCCCCTGCTCCCCCTCCCAGAGCTCCAGGCCCCAGTGCCCGCCATGACCTGTGACCTCCCGGCTGCGTCAGCTGGACAAACTGCCCTGGGCTCCACGAGGGGCGGGCTGACCCCGCGCTGCAGGTGCCTGTCCCTGGGACAGCCCCGCTGTCCAGCCAGCGGCGGGAGCTTAGACAGCTCTGCCCCCAGAGAGTGTTCCTCTGCCTCCTGCCTAACCGGAAGCGTTGTGATGTGACTCGGGCCCTGCCCTCTCTCTGCCTCCAGGGCTCCCACATTCAGCGAGACCTCCAAGAACCATTAATTTAGCCAATTTCCTGGGCCACGCCACCCCGCCACCCCCCCACCCCCTGGGATCCCCACTTTGGTGGGCAGCAGCGGAACAAGACTCCCCGCTGTTTCCCTTCCCTTTTAATTACACGGGGACAAGCTCCTTTGGGCTGACTTTGGGAAGCGAGCCCCAGGCCAGCCCGGCTGCCCTCCACAGAACAATGCACACATGTTCCGGAGAATTCCCTCCTCGCCTAATCCGGGCCGGGAAGAAAAGGGCTTTTCTTCTTCTTGTCAAAGGGGGTCTTCGATGCTAAGATACCATTTTGTGTCTCAAGTCATGTCACGGGACTTCTGCCTCGGCCTCTGCAGCCCGCTCTTTAGAAATGAAAGAAGCGGTCCTTGCTTCACCTCAGGACAAGTGCCCCCCACCCTGCCCTCCTCTGAAAATAAAGGGCACTGGGGGGCCCCCGGGAAGCAGGAAAAGCTCCCAGCTCCCACTGTTCCTTTTTCATGCAGGCAACCTCGGCTTTCTGGACTATTTGCCCAAAGGATGAGTAGGGAGGGCTGAGCCTCACCTGCTGATCTCAAGGGTCATGAATATTCTTATAATCCCCTGGAAAGAAGGGCCCTTTCATTAGAGGAGCAGATTCCTCTGCGGGCCTGGGGGCCGGCCACCCCTCCTCGCTGCAGCCTTTTCTGTTCCTCAGGCTGCTGGCGCAGCGTCCAAGCTGGCCTCTCCAGCTGCAGGGAGAACCTGTTTTTCTAAGGCATTGCTAGGCTGCCTCCCCTCGCTAAGCCACGTCCCTACTTGATGGAGGAAGTACAGGAAGTAACCACAAAGAAGTTACAGTTGCACGAGAACTGCTGCTCAGAAAGGGCTGGTTGCAGCCCAGAGAACAAACACTGCCTCCCTGGTACGTCTACATTTTCACTTCATTTGGCAAAGGAACTGGAGGTACCTTTTGGAAATGCTCACAAAAAGTCAGATAAAGTAATAAAAAATAAATGGGGGAGGCAAAATAAAATCAAGCCAGGGGAACATTTACTACCATAGACATATAAATGTCCCTCTCCATCTGAGAGCAAGGAGAAGCTGAGGATCTGGTTTTGGGCTTCCCAGAAGCCAAAGACGCAGGAGAAACATGGTCAATTGAGGGCCAGTTACTCAGGGAACCCAGTTCTCCCTGATACTCAGGCCTGAGACTGCCAGTGGTCACGGGCCCTCACACAAACTAAAACATTGTCGGCTGCATTAAAAACATCACCCCTAATGTAACTGTCATGGAGCTGTGCTTTATAATAATCCTATCTAATAAAGAGGGAATATCCTAATTGACCATCACACCCTCACAAAAATGGCAGCACCCACAGCCAATAAGAAGGGAATATGCTGATTGACTGGTACATCCTCAAAGATGATGGCACCCACAGCCACAGATGGTGGTGCCCAGTTCCCTCAGCCCCCCCGAGGTGCAGGCAAGCCTCAGATGGCAGCTGCCCAGTTGCCCAGGGCCATCCGAGGCTCAGGTAACCAGGGCTGGCTGAGGCTTGTGCTACCGGCAGTGGCAGCAGCAGAGGTGTGATGGGGGAGACGTTGCCTTCCCCTGATTGCTGGGACACCTCCTTCCCCTGAGGGCTCCCGACTGTGAGAGGGGGCAGGCTGGGCTGAGGATCCCCCTCCCTCCAGTGCATGAATTTTCATGCCCCGGGCCTCTAGTGTACGATGAACATCTCTATAAATTCTCAAGACAAGTGAAGAACCACATAGCCACCCCAATCTTCTTCAGAATCTGTAAGTGCAGCCCACGGAGTCAGCGAGAGGGGGAGCACTCTCAGGGGCCTGTGATTACACACAGATGCCAGGGAGTTGAGCTGAGACCTCAGCTGGAGCTTAAGAGTTGCAGGGTCATGAGTCCTCAGGGTAGAGTTGGCTGGGGCAGCTCCATGGCCTTATGGGGGCCAGACCTGGGAAACAGGGGCTTACGGGTCAGGGTACCCCTATGCTCTGCAGAGTGTGTGGAAGAAACACACCTGGGGAGCAATGTTCGGGGTCAACATGAGTGAGCGAGCACTGCAGGAGACGGGCAGGTTTCCACCGATATTTCCCATGCCAGTCTTGTTGCTGGTTTGGAATTAACCATGGATTGGATCTTTCTTATTTTCTTTTTAAAAAAATACATTTTATTGTTTTTTTACAGAGAGGAAAGGAGAGGGATAGGTAGAAACATCGAGAGAGAGAGAAACATCCATCAGTTGACTCCTGCACACCCCCATGGAGATGTGCCCGTAACCAATGTACATGCCCTTGACCGGAATCGAACCTGGGACCTTTCAGTCCGCAGGCCGATGCTCTATCCACTGAGCCAAACTGTTTTTGGCAATGGATTGGATCTTAATTGAACCAACATGATATGACAATAATAACACTCACCATGTGCTGGGCTTTTAAAATGTATTTTCAATGTATCCTTTTTAATTTTAAAAACTCCATGAGGTATACTGTGCACTCAAGTGCACTTTTTTTTTTTTTAAATTAGATGAGGAAACCGAGGCTCTGAGGAGAATTTGTCTGCTACCACACAGTTAGCAAGTAGTAGTTCCAGGATTTTAACCTCATTCTATTTGTTTGCAGGATCTAAAGTGTCCACCAACATACCACCTTGGGAAGCAAGGCATGTTAGAAATCAGAACTGAAGTCTCTGGTTCTGCGATCATTACTACAACAAGCTAGCTTTGCTGTATTCTCCTTCAGGGATTTATTTCTGCCATATTTCCAAATGGTTTGAAGTCTCTAAAATACTTCACAGCTCCAACTTTGATATACTCATTCATTCATTCATTCATTCGATAAAATCTATTGTGGCCGACACTGCATTGTGGGAAATTCAGAGGGTGTCTCTCTTTTCTCAGAATCTGCAGTCTAAATGGGGAAAGTGGACACCAAGTAAGTAACTAGAAATGTGATATATAGTAGGCAGCAGAGTGCAGGGTGCCATGGGGGCATATCAACAACTACAGTAGTCTGAGGAGGGGCCAGGTCAGGGGAGAGCTTGTGAAGGAGCTGATGTTCAAGCTCAGCCGTTCGTGTAAGTGGCCATTCATCAGGCAAATGGGGGTTTGAGGGTTGAGGAGAGAATGTGCGCAAGCTTGTGGTAGCATAGTATGTTTGTAAAGACTGGACACAAGGAGAAAGGAGCCTAAAAAAGGCCGGGGCGGATCTCCCAGGAACCTTGGAAGCCTTGTCAGTGATTTTGGACTTTATCCTAAGGACAGGGCCTGCCAATGGAAGGGTTTTAAGCAAGAGAATAAAATCATAGGTGTGATTTAAAGAGAGCATCTGGAAGTATGGAGCTAAGCCAGAGGGGAAGTAAGGCCATGAATTAGAGGAGATTATGGCTAGAGCAAGGGCAGGGACAGTGGGGAGGGAGATGTGTGGATGGATACAGAGGACCATGGTCAAGCTAATAGGCCTTGGTGGATGATTTGATATGGGCATTGAGGGAGGAAGAGGTAAGGGCGACTCCTAGTTTTTGGTTTGAGCAATCATGTGAGTGGTTTTACCACTTATTGAAAAGGGCAGAATGGAGTGACTGCAAGTTAGGGAAGATGATGATGAGGTTAGCTACAGAGGACCTTTGAGAAATGCATGGGGTAATATTGAATAGGCTAGGGGTGTCGAACTCAATCAGAGAAGGGGCCAAAATCTAAAATCCAGCCTAAATCGCGTGCCGAATGGTTTACTGAACAGTCATAAACTGTCATTGTGATGGAAACGCAGCGGAGTGCAGTGATGACAGCGCGGTGCGGGCCACATTGCAAGGCCTGGCGGGACGGATTTGGCCCGCGGGCCTTGTGTTTGACACATGTGGAATAGGCAGTGGGAATCACTGCCAGTGAAATCACCGTCGAAGCTGTGGGAGTGGATGAAATCTAGGGAGAGGATGCAGTTTAGAAGAGAGCCAGCACAGAGCTCTGTGAAATTCCAACACTTAAGGGCAAAGTGGAGGAGGAAGAAGAGGCAAAGGATATTTTAAGCAAAGATCCAGAGAGCTGGGAAAAAATCAGAAGACTGTGCTGTGGAGGAAGCCAAGAGATAAAGGAGTGGTCAGGTGCAAAATGCAGTGAGTGGTCAAGTGAGACGTGGCCCGAAGACTGTGTAAAGTAGGGGTGTCGAACTCAATCAGAGAAGGGGCCAAAATCTAAAATCCAGCCTAAATCGCGGGCCGAATGGTTTACTGAACAGTCATAAACTGTCATTGTGATGGAAACGCAGCAGAGTCCAGTGATGACAGCGCGGTGCGGGCCACATTGCAAGGCCTGGCGGGACGGATTTGGCCCGCGGGCCTTGTGTTTGACACATGTGGTGTAAAGGATGTGATGGCACAGATACCCTGGCATCCTCGGGAGAGCTGGTGGAGTGGCACAGCTGATGTGAACATACAACTCACCCATCCATCATGGAAACATGATACTGTCTTCTAACACTTGCTGTTGATTTAAAACATATCTTGAATTCAGGTTAGGGAACCAAGAGGTAATTCTCATGGGAAATGCATTGCTTCAGATGTTTTAAACAAAGGGTCTGACCCTATAGCTAAGCCTCCTAGTACAAAGCAGTGATTTTCAAAGTTCAATTGCTTAAAAACTAAGTGTCCACAGGAGCTTTTATGTGGTTATTCTATTGCTATTTAAATTTAATTTACTATTTGATGATATATTAGAAATTGAAACTAAGAAATATTTTAAAAATAATTTTTAACATAAATTACATTTTTTTATAAAAAATGATAAGCCAAAAATATAGCAGTAAGGATAACTTTTAATATATATATTAAATTCTCATTACTGTCTGAATTGATAGAAGTGATTCTATTTGCTTCTGCATTCAATCAATTGCACTACGTTGTTTTGGTTGGAGGGTATGAAGGAAACCTGGTCTCTAAGTAATATAACTAGAAAAGAAGAGAATTTAATAATCTTTGCATGTAATTGTGAGTCTTCTTTGGTATTACACCAACACTTGACAAAGGTTGGTTGCAATGTGGAATCTGAAACTGTATCAACGAACCTGTCATACTCTGTGATGTAAAAATCCATTAGTTTACTTTCCCCTTGGAAAGGATCTTTAATTCAGGTTTGGTCCCAACACCCATTAGCCATTTGGAAAATATTGGTTTTCTTGGTTATGCAGACCTTCCAACACATTCCTTTTTACAATATAAAGTCTCATTCATAAATATCATCATCCATCTCATCAGAAAGGGTCTCTGGTGCTGGACATGCATATGGGGCCCACGGGATGGTTGGAATTGCCATTAGAAAGATGGGCAGATCCCATATCATGAGGGCTATGTGCTACACACCTTGAACTTTATTTTGAAACCTATCTGGAGACAGCTGTAATCACGTAGTCACACTGGCATTTTAGATACTTCATTCTGGCAGGTGTGTGGAGGCTGCATAGGAGAGAGCTGAGGATGAAGGCCATGGCGCTAACAGAGGTGAGACACGTGGACCGTTGGATGTTTGCAGAGATAGTAGGATTGGTACAAAGGATTGGTTAAAAATCCAAAAATCCCAAATCCACGTGGTAGATAAAGCACGGCCTAGGAGCAGGACTCTTAGCAAATAATGAGCCAATCCCTTTTCTGCCTGGCCATAAGCAGAAGCCAAATTCATACAATTCGCACTGTGTCCTCTCTCAGGCAGCCAATCAATCGTCTCTTTAAAAGCTTACTTTGGATTTCTGTCTCTGCTCTTCCCTGTTCTGGTGCAGATGAACGTAGGCTCCTGCCCTTCATTCACCCTGGCAGGAAGAAGCTGCTGGATCTGAGCTGTCCTGGCAGTCAGGGTGTCTCTGGACGGGTCTGCCTGGTTCCCAAGGCTTGCGTGTGGTGAGGTGCACCGAAGGGCCAGCAAACCTTCTATTTGCAAACACTCCTGGGGAAGCAAGCACGCTCATAGCTACAGCTCCCAAATGCCTTCTGCACCCACAACCTCTCAAACTTCTCTGACATTCTTCACCAACAATAGCTTCTTCCCCATGATTTTCTTTTTTTAATTTTTTAACAAATGCCTGGTTTTGGAAGCTTTGAATTCGTGGTCCCTGATTTCAATCTTTATGAAGCAGAAACAGCACCTGCCTGGAAATCAAAAGGCAAGCGTTCTAGCTACTCATTGAACTCACTGCTGCTTTCTTCTGGGCCCCTTTCCTTCTTTTTAGCAAAACCAAAGCATGTTCTAAAACTCAAATTCACTGTCTAGAGATGAACAAAGTAAGTCTGAGGGTAAGAAATGATACACCTCTAGAAATCACACGATACCCTTAGCCAGGTGGTTCAAGGCTTGAGAAATACTTCAGAATGTATGTAACTGGTTGCACAAGATTGTCTGCACTACAGGCATCAGCGTAAAAGCCACGGTGATTCAGAAAGAGGACACTATATTCAAAGGAAAAACGACTATCTCACACACACGGGAAGATTTAAGCGTCCCTCCGCCAGATGTTGAACAGGCAGACGTGCCTCGCACACATTTGCTCTAGGAGCATCCGTTTCCACATTCTCATCCTGTAGCTGGAGGAGGCTGAGCACGCCACGCCTGGTCCGTGGAGGCTTTCTGCTAGGCTGGCTTCAGACAAAGTTACCATTAACTCCCCAACCTGCAAGAAAATGATTTGACACAAAGGATTCCAAAATGTCCTCCTCTCCCCCTACAAGCCCGCAAACAAATGGTACAGGAATGAGGTCAGAAAGGACCGCCCCACCCCCACCCTCCCCCAGGCCCCTGAATTCATTTACCTACCTCAGAGCCCATTCAGAGGAAGGGGTGGGACCAGGAACAAGAGATGCGTGGAGGCCAAGTGGAGTTTGGGGGTCGAGCGCTACATTACAGGATTTGACAGGCCTTTGCCTGCCTTCAGCTTCTTTGTGTCTCTCGCATAATAGAGAAACACAAACTGAGCAGCACACGATCTGCGGCTACACCCTCGGACAGAGCACGCTCTTTGCAAATGCTAATAGTATTGTAGCATCCTGTCACCCGGGAACACAAAAAAGGATGTTGATTTTCACATGAACCAGAACAGGGCCATTGTACACAGGTTTGTGACCAACTTGTAGTATCTGCACATCAAAAGCACAGCCAACTGCGGGCACACAGCTGGCGAGCCGCGCTGACGGGGGCACCCAGGGGAGAGTGAGATCCAAACGCCTCATCCACCCATTCAGCAACAGAACAGTGCTCTCTCTGGAAGTGAGGGAGCTATGGTCTCACAATCTCGATTCAGCTATGACCATGGCATTTGGATAATTGGCAAGAACGTAAATGCCTCAGATACTTAAAAAGAGAAATCTAAATGAATGACAATGGGAATGGCTCTGGGCTGGTGAGAGTCTCAGATATGGCAGAGGCAGAAAAGTGAGGGATGTTCAATTAAGCATTCGTATTTGGATGTTCCCATACATGAACCAGACACGCTAATGTAGGCTGGAAAGGACCTATTTCCATTCCAAAGGTCTTGGGAAACTAGGAACTGTCAGGGCAAGAAAATTAAATAAAGACTACATTATGATATTCCTGAAAATAAATTCAGTTGCCACAGTAAAGGCTTCTGCTCATAGCTTTCATGTGTTAAATTTATGAGAAACAAAAAAGGCAGTCAAAATCTGGGAAAATAAAATCAAGGTATTAAACACTGGAGTCAAAATAATCCTGCATCTTCATAGTTGGGCTAATTAAAAAAGATTTAGAGACTCTGAAGAGGTAAGATGGGAAAAGCAACATGATTGACATGGTGAGGAAAAATTGTAAGGTCCTCATTTTTACTCCTAAGACTTGAGGACTGAGGTATATATTAGAGTAAAGCCCTGAATCTCAATATTGCCCTGTCCTCCAGGCCCTATGGAACTTCACATCTCTGCCATTTCCAGTCTAGTGATGCTATGAAACCTCACATCTCTGCTATCTCCACAGCCTCATAGAGAAAGCCACCCTGTGCCATTTCTGTGCAGTTAGCTCATTCTGCATTTTCTAGGTGCATCGCTGTACTATTTACTTTCATAAATAAATTCACTTTACTAAAATTCTGCTGCACACCAAAAAATATTTTTTTTTCAGATCTGACAAACAAACAAAAAAAAGGTACAATTACTATTAATTCATACGAGATGGCTATTGTGGTGTTGGCTGTGTGAAAGCAAAGAGCCACATGCTAACCTGACAAGCTCAGGGAAGGCCTGCATGGCAGTCTTGCAAACCCAGAGACCTAAGATAACCACAAAAGATGGTTTGAAAATTAAATATCTAACAGGTTATAGCAGGTAGTCATGTCCCAGATATTTCACCTGACAAAGATCAACTTTGATCTACTTTACTGAGCCATCTTTCTTCAGGCATCTAAGATAACATATCTGTGAGATGTCTGGGTAACTCGTAACTTCCTTTTTGCCCTGGACCCCTCAGGGCACAACAAATGGCCTCGAGACGTTCCCTCATTGTTATTGTTATCAAGTTAATTGTCCACTGTTAATTACGTTAGAGTATCCTGTATCCACCTCTATAAAAGACAAGCTCATGTCCATCTTTTAACCTTTTACCCTATCCCAGAGGTCCCCCCTCCCCCTTCACTCGGTCCCACCTCCCTAATCTATCACCAATGAATTTCATGTAACTCACCTACGCACCTTTCCTTTGATTGCAATGTATAAATATAGAAATATAACCCGCCAGTCTCCGGAGCATTATCTCAATCCGTTGATGTTCTGCTTCCCGACATATGTCGACAGTTTGGCTCAAATAAACTCACAAAAATTCTTTACAGGTTCCAATGCTTTTTTGTTTTGCTTTGTTTTTGTTAACAGCTGTCATTTTTTAAATTTGACATTCTAAGGGAAAAGACGTCAGAGCCCGACTAAATAATTGGCTATTGCATGTTTTAAAAATCATTGGTTGAAATTGCTGCTCTAGATTTGTTATTTCATTAATTTCAACATTTAAAAGGAAAATAAAAAAAGTTCCATGGGATCAATCCTAGATAAGATATGATACTGACCATTAAAAAGGCTCCAGGGGGATTTGTAGATGGATCTCAAATGTCAATGGGCCTTTGGTTAGGCGTTCCTATCCTTGGATTGGCTGCAGACTGAGGCATCTAGCTCTGTACCTTTTCTTTCAACAAACATCAGGTACCGCCTTCTCCTGTTAAGTGTTCCTCAGGGTAGCCAGGAGGCAGGTTCACAATTGTCACTGGGGGTGTTCTTACAGCATAGGTTAGACTTCTGTTTTTTTATGTTATAAACTGATCGGTACACAGGGTATTGGCTGGGCTGCACCCGGAGCATCACTGACTGCAGGTGTGAGAACTTTCACCATAAGCCCTCTAGTAGATGAATACATTTTTTTAAAAAATATATTTTATTGATATTTTACAGAGAGGAAGGGAGAGAGATAGAGAGCTAGAAACGTCGATGAGAGAGAAACATCGACCAGCTGCCTCTTGCACACCCCCTACCGGGATGTGCCCGCAACCAAGGTACATGCCCTTGACTGGAATCGAACCTGGGACCTTTTAGTCCGCAGACCGACGCTCTACCACTGAGCCAAACCGGTTTCGGCTGAAGACATTTCTTAACGGAGAAATAGTAGGCACTGCATTTTGTTAGTGACTTATGTGAAGCAGAATGGAAAAAGATTAAAAACAAAAACAAAACACAACTAAGGGAGCAGAAAAATGGACAGGCTCATCTGTTAAGAAGTAAATTAATTTCAACATCTGCTGGCAGCTGAAGGAAAGAAACAGGTAAGGTCTTGAGTTCTCTTTAACAGAAGGAAAGCAGCATATATATTTGTTTATAGAGCAATGGTCAGCAAACTCATTAGTCAACAGAGCCAAATATCAACAGTACAATGATTGAAATTTCTTTCGAGAGCTATATTTTTTAAACGTAAACTACTTCTAATGCCACTTCTTCAAAATAGACTCGCCCAGGCCGTGGTATTTTGTGGAAGAGCCACACTCAAGGGGCCAAAGAGCCACATGTGGCTTGCGAGCCGTGGTTTACCAACCACTGGTCTAGAGCAAGAAACTTAGCTGTCATTCAATTATCTAGGAATCTGTTCTTTAGTGAAACTTAAGTGATATCAGAGACATGTCATTGGGTTTTACTTCTCCAAAGTATATTGTGCATTTTCTTCCAATAGGTACAACATACAGCATTTGTGGGCGAAAGCCCCAGGCATGAGAGAAATTAAGAGGTAGGTAAAGGCAATTCCAGGCTATTTGCTTTCTCATGGTTGAACCTAATTCACAGATAAACTTTAGCAAAACAAGAAGATGGAATTAACGTGTTCCCTATATACTTTCACAAATGTTAGCAGGTTCACAAGCTTTGGCAAGCGCCAGATCATATAAACCGTGACCCTATTTTTGACAAGTGGCTAAAATTCTCATTTCCATGTTGTTGCTAGGTTGCTATGTATCACTCCAACAGTGAGCAGCAGAATGGACACAAATCCTGGAGAAGGCACGTCCACCTTCTGCCTCATTTCACACATCAAGTGATCAATATTAATAAGCATCATTTATGAACATAGTTCTAGGGGGAATAGAAAATGAGAAATGCAAGAATCAGGTAATAGAACTCACTGATATTTAAGGTTACTTCCAGTATTAAGGCTCAGTTACGCCTTTTAATCAGCCTCATGTATAACTAACTGAACATGTTGGCATCATTAGTGAAAATGCTGACGATAGCAGCAAAATATAATTTAAAAAACATTTTTGATATGTTTTATTAAGAAAAAAACCCCACCAAAATGTTTTGACAAGTATCAAGACAGGAAAGAAGGCATCGTGTGACCATATGATTACAGCTGTGAAATGTGAGGCCCGTGACATGAGTGCACCCAGAGTCAGAGGAGCCGCGTTGAGAGGCTTGCTATGAATCTGGTTATACTGTGGGGTCCAATGTGCAGAGGTGTCTCTGTCTCTCTCTCCCTCCCTCCCTCATTAACACAGAGAACTCTTAAAAGATGCTCTCTTCAGATAATATCTTTAATTACTAATCTACACAAATGACCTTCAAATAGGTACAACATACAGCATTTGTGGGTGAAAGCCACAGGCACAGGCAAAAGATAAGTTGCAATAACATCTACATGTAGTATGAAGGTTTAAAAAAATAATACAAAGTTCACTCACAGTGATAGTAAAAACAAGGTTGTTTTAAGAACTGAAACACAGCCATGATTGTTCAAAAGGTAAGCATATTTGTAAGCACATTTCCATACGGCTAAAGGATCTGAAACTAGAGCTTATACCAGCCTAGAGAATTGAGATAAAAAACATTGATCCCCTTTACTGGAAAACTAAAATACCATATTTCTTTATACAGACCAATCAATCTAAAATAAATAGGAAATGATTAAACAAGGGATTTATCTTTTTAAGCTGTATCCTGAGTGTTATCCTATGTAAAGTTCCCAAATCTTAAAGGTTAGGAAGCTCCAGTCTCTGCAGTGTTCCCCACTCACTTTTACTCTATTCATTTGCATTTGGAGGCTGCTGTGGGAAGGAGTCTGCTGGAGCAAAGGCTGGAAAATGGGGATAATACAAAGCGAGCAGACAATTAAGCTACTAACAAAGGGCGATTGCTCCACCTACAAGTACAGCTCGGATGGTTCAGCCACAAAGTACAAGAACCTGTTTCCTACTGTGCACTGCCTCCAGACCGAATGTTAAATTGAGAGCCTGACTGAGTATATTTTAGGTAATAATTTATTTCCAGTTGTTCAATCTTCCATACACAGCTTTGTTCACTCTATTTTCTGGCAAATCCCAAATAATGAAAAAACAAATAATTCCTAGTCTAGTTAGAATTTAACCTCTGTACATTGGATTTCTGAAGTGACTCAAATCTGTCATTTGTAATTTTTGAACTACAGACACAACACAGAGGATTTACTGTTGAGAATCAATTTTATTTTCTTATTAACATCTGCTTTTAGTAAGTACCTAGCTTCCAAAAAAAAAGCATGCTTAGTATGAGATCAGCAAAAAAGAAAATATATATATTACCCATGAGAAATGTCATATTACTGCGGAGGATGGGAAAACGTCTGGACTCCTACATAGGACTTTTAATAATATTCATTTTTACCATCTATTTATATATTTAAATTACAAATACTGATCTCAAAGAAATAAGGACACCCTACCCCCTTTCTTAAATTTATTCAAGGAGATGGGATAAAAGTACTTACTTAACATCAGCCCTTTTCTTGGGAGAAATCAGTGGAAATGCAAATGAGGGCATTTTTTTCCTATCTAGAAATAAATATGGTTCTATTTCCTTCTTGATTCAGAAATAGATTTGTAGTTGTAAAGTTCTGTACAACTAGAAAAGAATTAATAATTGCATGATGTCTGCTTCAGTGCGGGGTTTACCTGTGGCCAGCACTTGTTGGAGGAAATTAACTAGGAAGGTCCTCTCACAGGGGAGCCCCCTTCTCTTTCACATACGTTCCCTAAATCTGAGACAGGAAATGTTCTTGCCCACTCCTCTACCAAGTACAATGTACTGCTACCAGCTGCTGAAAGCTGGGTCTGCCTTGCTCATGGAACGGTGTAAAACAAGTGTTCATTGGACTCTAAATTTCTGTCCTTCATGATTATCCTTCAAACTTGCATTTTAAGTATCAGATCTTGAGAGAAATCATGGTGAAGGACATATTAATGCTAAATTTAAAAAAAATGTCGGGTGGTAAGGAAATGTTACCAAAACACAATTCCAAAAAAATTGTAAAATTAAGTAAACTGTAAAATAAAAACTTTCACACAATGGGTATTTTTATTAGAATAACAAAGGTAATGAGATGGCAGCAAAGAGCAGAGTTAAATGAGAAAGATACTTTAAATAAAAAATAGCTTATTTCTTTGCTTTAAAGCCCTTTAGCCAATAAGAAATATTTATAAAACATGAAAATGCTGTGAGGGTGTTATTGTAATTGAATTGCAATAAATTAAATATAATTATTTTCCTTTAAATGTTCAGTTAAGAGGGAGATAGTCAACATTATTCTAATTGTTGAAATAATTTCTATTTAAAATAGTCATATGAAAGAAGGCCTTTTCCTGATGCCTAGGTGAAATGTTTGATGATAGTCTAAATGTAATTAGTCAGCTGATTATTCTTAATCTCCCCTATTCTGTGTCACAACCCAATAGCTCTGTCAACAGGTAAAAAAAAACACTGTTAACAGAAAGCCTAGCTTAAGTATACAACATCCAAAATAAATGAATTTCAAATGGATACAGAGAGTACAAAAACATCAACTGAATCAAATAGGTAAGCTGCTAGTGCTTCGGCTTCTCTGCAGGGCTGAAATCTTTTCCACTGAATGTTCATAGAATTATAATCCAAATAACCCTATTTGAGGGGCTCTCTTGTTAATTTTCTTCCATTTGACGAATATAAACTGAGTTATTGTGGTCAAAGAGTTTCTGGATATAGAACACTACAGATACAGACAACTTAGCGGGTTACCATCATTTTATATACAGTTGATAATTGTTAGAAAATTGCTGTAAGTTTTATTTAAAACACCTAGCATTCTTTTTCTGGGAAAGACACTGACGTGGAGTTACATTAGCTAATGTATTAGTTGAACTAGTGCCACCACAAGTGAGACAACAGGCAGGAGAGCAAGTTTCTTATCTCTAAGGACTGAACCTAATGGTCACACCACTTACATTCCCCAATTTGTCACTTCTATACAATAAAATAGGATGCTAGTGATTTACCCTGCTCTTCTGTTCAAAAGGCAGCTGGTGGTGTAGGTGCCTCTAACACACATGAGTGATTTTTACCCCATGACTTTATTTTATGTTTGGAAAGGTGGGATAGCAGAAGGAAAAAAGGCAGGAAAAGACTTTGGAGTTTTCATTCTTCATATATGCCGAGGTGATGATATAATAAGTAGGGTTCTGTAAAAATAAACACATTTGATAATTTTAAGTCTGGGGAGACATTACTGAATGATCACAAAAATACCAATGCTCAACTGTCTAAGTTTGTAATGTGCTAGTTTTATTAAATTTAAAATATACTATAATGAATATAATTTCATCAAACATGATATATAAATAAAAAAATACTGCAGTTCATTTCTTAGAGAAAGAAGTAAAAACATAGCATATTAAACTGATCAATAGGAGGAATGGACTCTATGTATGATAGTGATGGGAATAAACATTTTCAGCAAGTATCAGAATTAGTTATTTACTTAAAATAAGCAGAGGAATTCAACACATGTTAAAACTACCACTGAGAAACTATTCTTTAAGATGCTTCGTAACTTTTATAAAATGATCAGAATAAAGCAAGGCTACCGCTTTGCTAGATTTATTCTTCTAAGTGAATTTGCAAGGTACATTAAAAACATTAATCTTTTCTAATTCACAGATATTTGTAATAGTTCACAGAGTCATACTTCCCAAGGGATGAGAAGGGCCTTAGAAACTACAGACAAGTAGGGAGCAAAGAAAGTGGGATGGTTTCTATGTACAAGTACCATCGCCGCCTGGCTCTTTGGATCGCCTGGGCTGCACTTGGGACAGACACGGTGGCAGCAAAAGGCTTGTTTCAGTAGCAACAGTAACTCTAGCTGTCACGCTGACCATCTGAGGAAGGGACTACTGTGTAAAGCACTGGCTGGCTTTTCATTAAAAAAGACAGAAATGTAGCTTACATTTTTAATGAAGTTTCTGTGACATTCATGACTTCCCATCCCTCCAAAACACATTTGTAAACAAACAAATCAAATGAACTCGGTGCTGAAGAATTTCCAAATCAAGAAGGCTGTCGAAATGTTTATCTCTAACATTAACTATTGCTAGTAACTGTGATGACAAAGGAGATACCATAATACTCTGTGATTTTAAAAGAAAATTTTCATACACTGAAGTTGTGTAAAACTTTTACAAACAGACACTTAAAAACAATGAATTATTTTTGGCTTGTGTTAAAGATGATTGGTTTTTACTCTCTGTATACATCTGCTCATCTGTCTTAACTTATAAGACAAACAAAAACAAGTCACAAGGCTGTACTCCAAAGCTCTCTGACTTCGTCCTCTCTCATTCATTGCTGGTGTACTGCTGGACAGAGCTACACTTCCTTTTCCAGCCTGCTTTCATAAACAGGTTACCCCAACAGCAGAGGAAAGCAGATAGTTTGAGCTTTAAGGTCTGAACAGAGAACACCTAGGGAGAGACTCCTTCACATTTTTGTACTCCTTCCAGTTCTGACTGCATTACACAGGCTGCTTAGGATAAGACTCACAATAAAGTGATGATATCCTATATAATAAAAGTCTAATATGCTAAGTGTCTGGTAATCCATTCAACCAATCAAAGCATAATATGCTAATGATATGCTAAGGCCGCTCAACTGCTTGCTATGACTTGTACTGACCACCAGGGGAGCAGACAGTTGACCAGTTGACCAGTTGCTAGGATGTGCACTAATCACCTGGGGGCAGATACTCTGACTGGTAGGTTAGCTTGCTGCTGGAATCTGGCTGATTGGAACTGAGCCAGATGGGCCGGAGCCCTCCCTCGATCCCTCCCCAGCTGGCTAATCTCCCACATCCCTTCTCAGTCCCAGTTGTGCACCGGTGGGGTCCCTCAGCCTGGCCTGTGCCCTCCTGCAATCCGGGACCCCTGGGGGGTGTTGGAGAGCTGGTTTTGACCTGATTCCCCTCAACACAGGAGCTGCCCTCTGGTGGTCAGTGTGCTCCTACAAGCCATTCAGCCAAAAGTCGGGCTCACAGCTGGTGAGCACAGTGTTGGTGGCAGGAGCCTCTTCCACCACCGTGGCAGTCGGACATCCCCCGAGCGCTCCTGGACTGCGAGAGGGTGCAGGCTGGGCTGAGGGACCCTTTCCTTCCCTCCCCGCCACGAAGTGCACAAATTTCGTGCACTGGGCCTCTAGTATTTTAAATAAAAAATAATCTCTTAATCAGAGCATTTTCCCTTTCTTCACTTCTTCATAAAAGCAAAAGACCTATTAATTATAATTCTTCAGTGATAACTAACAATTGACTATGCTAAGAAAAGTCTTTCAATATACAATATTTTAATTGGGACATATTTATAATGCCAGACTACAGAATTAGAGAGTCCACATATAGAAGAGTACTAAATTCTAAGGCTATTATTCTAAGTTACTTTAAATAGGGAAAAGGTTATTTAAATGTTTTAAACATAAGAGAATAAGATTAAGAACAATTAATGAAATCCTTAGTCAAGCCAAATAAAGATATTTGCAGTTAACATATACTTAATTATCCATCAAATATGAACAAAGGGGAATAAAATAATGAGAGCTAGAGTTCAATTCTTTACATGCAGAAAATTTATGAGCCATCTGCTATTATAAAATATCTTAGTTTGTTCACCTTTGTTCTGTTCAAAACAAGTTCTAAAAAATATTTTTAGTTCAATTCAAAGAAAATCAAGTTATTAAAAAAAATTACACATGAAATTTAGAGTTTCCTACCATTCAAATTACTATTAAGGAGCAAGTAGAATATAGTCGAGAAGAATGATAAACTATTAAAATAAGTTTAAAATATAATTTTTGCATTTAATCAGTACAGTATAGAAAGAGGACTTTTACTCACTTATTACAATTACTTCTCCTGATGGAGAGCTTCAATGAAAGCATCAAGTTTTTCTTGAATTTCTCTAACTTTCTCTGTGGAGATAGAAAGAGATAATAACTTTGAAATAAATTTACCTTTCGAAGGCACCACAAATCATAGAATACAATCATTCAATAAATGGTCTGGGATATTTTTAACTGTTTGGGAAAGGAGAGAAAATGCCTTTATCACCACACACCACCTTATATCCACGTGGCTTGTAGTAGCAGCTCTCAAAACCTTTCTGGAAAGGGGGTGTGGGATTTATCACAGACCCTTTGAGATTCTAATGAAAGCTATGGAACCTTACATAGAAAAATGACAAACAAACAAATAAATAAATAAATGTATATACTATTATGTATATCATTTTTAAGGAGTTCTCAGATTCTCTTAAGTCTGACTAAAGACACAGTTAGCAATATCTGGAACAAAGGATAAAATAAAAGAATGTAACAATTTTTAAAAAATTAAAAGAGAATACAGGTATTTAACTGGTCTTAGACTGGGAAATAACTTTTTAGGTACAAAGAAAAAGATCCACTAATATGGCCACATTAAAATGTACACCTACCGTGTTTCCCCGAAAATAAGACTGTCTTATATTAATTTTTTCTCCCAAAGTTGCGCTAGGTCTTATTTTCAGGGGATGTCTTATCTTTCCATGTGCTAGGTCTTATTTTCGGAGGATGTCTTATTTTCGGGGAAACACGGTATATGTCAAATGTCCTAACATTAAAAGGCAAAAGAAATTGTAGGAAATATTTGCAACAAACATGAAAAGGGTAATTAACACTTTAAAATACATGCAAAAATGTACCATTTGAGTTGTGAATGAAGAAAATCATAAAAACAACAAAGCCACTAAAACCAGATTTATGTATCTTATTTATTTTATTATTTTATTTTGTTTTATTTTGATGTTCACAGACTTCCAAAATAAAATCTATAAATTCTCTAAAGATTTCCTTCACAAATGCAAACTATTCACTGAACATGCCAATCTCCTGGCATTAATTAAATATGGGAAAGTTGTGATTTATCCTATTTTGCTTCTAACTTAATCATGCAACTCTTATTTTAAAAAGTAGGTTTAGTAGGCATAGTAGCAAATATTTTGGTTCTTTGAACACAATTTAACCAATCAATGGGAATTAACAAGTGAAGTGACTTGTTAAAAGCTAGTGATGTTAGGGAATAGATGCAGAGCATCTACTTTAGATCTATAGAAAAATCATATAAAACGTTAATAATCAACATTTACATTTTTACATTAAAAATAGAAGTATTCTTTTTTACTAGTGAGACAGCACATGTGAAAAGCTGCCAATAAAAAGAATGTCCTTTACATGACTTCCTATTAGCATTAAAGGAACTAAACAAAGCCTATCATGGTTGCTTATGAAGAATACAGTCTTTACATTTGTCATATTCCAGTCATTTAACAGTTCTAATTCTCGGTACTTTAAGATGAGTACAAAACCTATAGGAAAAAAACACCCTATTGTTTTAATAAAATTATTCAAAGAGAAAATATGATAATAGTGTTCACAAAGGCAGCATTAACTCCTTATGTAAAAATTAAACTAGGCAAATTAGAAAAAATAATGGCAACCCAGTAAGCACACTTCCTTTCTCAAAATAAGGCCACATTCTTATCTTTAAAATGAATTAATTTAGTTGCTTAGAAACAGCGTCACTGATTTTCCTCAGTGAATACTTACAGAGGTCCGCATAGTAATACAGTGCATCAGTTAAAGAATTTTAAAAAGTGGGGGAAGGGTAGGAGAAAACTTTGTTTTGCAAATTGTCTCACAGAATTCTAGAAATGTATGAGTCTTTAAAAAAAATCATCTAGCTTCAATAACACAACACATGGAAATCTAAAACAGGTGTTTAGAACCGTAGCAGCTTCTCTAAGCATTCACTGAGAATAGTTTCTAATTGGGGAGCTGGATTGCATGAGGAGAGGAACTCTGATTCTATTTGCTCCACGATCTGAGTACAATCAGGCAGCTGCAGGCCGGCTCTAGCCATCACTGTGCCCTGCCAATGCCTTCCATCCTCAGGGGACAGACAGTCTGTGAGAGGGTGATACAGGAGCATCCCTCTCAAGAGACTTTCAGAGCAACATCTATTTGTATTGAAAAGGACCAAGAGCCACTTTGACGGCAGGTGTCTAAATCAAATATGAATTGTCCCAAAATTAGAGATAAGCCATGTTGTTTTCTAAATGAAAGTAAAAGGAGTATTTAACTATTATATAAATACCACAGAGTAAAAAATATTTAAAAAATTCCCATAAAAAGCTGTTTTTACTAATATTTTACAATGAGAGTATCAGGACACCGTATCCCTATCCCCTGAGACCTCAAGAATGACTTAAAGGACAATGAGTAAGATTTTAGGAAGTAATGGGGGGAAGAGTGGAAATAAATGTTAAAAAACAAGAATTGTGATAATTTTTTTATTTAGTAAAAAACTAAATAAAAAAATTCATTTCTTTGTTCCTTCCTTTGCCTATACAATGTATTTAATGGAGTGACATGGACACAGACGATCTGCCTCCGAGCAGCATTCCTTGCTTACTCGCCACCCTCATTCCAAGTCTATGAAGTATCTGCTCTGTTTGGGCGATTTCAAAGCCCACATTTGGTCCTCATACAGCTCTGCAGGTACTGGTGCCAAAGCTGAGAACATTAAGTCTGAGAGTTGCCTGTCGCGTTCCTCTGAATGAGGAACACACTAGACCCGCTGCCACATGTGCACTCTAAGTGGTAACAAGACAAAGGCTATTATTTCCAGTGTATTTGTTATAAATTTTGTGTTTTATGTGAAATAAGGCATGTTTTAGTAAAAACTATGGAATTGAATAGTTGCCAAGCTCCTCCTAGGTGCTAGCGATGGCTAAAAATACATATATAAAACATTATCATCCCCTGAGGAATACTGTCACCTTTTGAGCAGACTAAGACTATACACATTTGGAGAAACTCTTGAGAACAATATGTGTAGGAAACTGGTCCCCCAAAATTCAGCATCATCAGTATCTACAACAATGTCTGACTCAGTATACATACATGCTCAATAGGTACTGATAAATGACAGTTTCAAAAAATATGCATAGAAAATAAGGACTATCAGTTATAAAAAAAAGAAAACAAAACAACTTGACAGGCTTCCTGGACATTACAGCAGTGACCAAGAGGGCAGAAGCCACGACTACAGGAGCTGGAGCAAACCTGAGTAGGAGGCAAGGTCCACAGGGACAATGAAGAGCAAGACAAGCTGGTGGGCCATGTGAATCACATGAGCAACACTAAACAGAATCCTCAGTAGAAAACAAAACAAAACTTCAAATTAGATTGCATCTTATGAAGAAGGCTAAAAGATGCTGACTACACACACACATACACGCACCCACAACCACACCACGGACATAGCTTTAGAAAGGAAACTGATTCCAGGCTTTAGAAGGAAGCTGTATTATAAATAATAAGCAGGATTATTCCCCATATTTGAATTCATTCATTTTAAATTCTGATGTAAGTTTTCAGCACTGTCTTATGTTATCCACTGCACAGAAAACGGAATTACCCATAAAAATCAAGGTTGAGAGTCAGCAATTAAAACTTTCTATTTTCTGATCCTTCTAAATTAATGTCTCAGTGATTAGTGTTTTCAAATCCCCAACTCTTAGTGTATTTAGCTTTTTCACCATTAGAAATTACTTTCCCACAGAAATGTGTACAGCTTATCATGACTAATTATAAAGCAAACTCCCTTTTCTGTTAAATATTTGTACTAAATATTTATAGTTGAAGAATTCTTGTAAAATTTGTGATTTACTTGATAAATTAAACCTACTCAGGAAGGGATTAAGATACTTCTATTTCTGTTTCACTGAAATAGCCAATTCTACATGCAGTGAATACAGAATCTACTTTCCATTTATCCAATATTTACCTAAAAGATGAACGATTTCAAACATCAATTCATTGTGCTTCTTGATTGAGTCATGAATATTCCTATAATCCCCAACTCATAAACCGTCAGCCTCAGTGAATGAAGTTCCTTCCTTTTTTCTTTTCTTCACATGACTTGGCACCCATTCATGGCTTGGGTCTCTTTATCGCCACGTGAAATGATACTGCTACTCTCAGATTCTTTTTTAGTCTTCTGACACTCATCCCAAAAGTCTCAAATATAGACTAATCTGTAATTAGGTTTTGAATACACTGTGAATACCAAAAGGCCAATCCCAGGAGAAGGTTCACTGTAGTGGTTAATAACAGTTTAGAACAGGAACAAAGAATCACACACAAAACATTACTACATGCACTGAAATAAACCTTTTACAACTTTTGATGTTTTTAAAGAAAGCACAAAGAAACAAGCTGCAAAATTACTGATGCAGTGGACTTGACGCAAACCACTCATCTGAGGATCCTAATGTGCCTCCATGTAACTGTTTTATAACATGCTGCACACACTTTGTAGCAAGCTTGAGGACACCTTGTAGGTGTGATGCTGCTGTGACAAGTTGTTCACTAAAGTATGGAAAATTAAAGGAACATTTCTTATTATGTACTATATGTTGTTCCTGAAAAGGCTTGCTTTTTATTAGACCATTATGCTATACCAGTAAGTGCTCTTTAAAAGTTCAGTGTTTAAAGGAATCATCTAGGGTACAGGGAAATAAAGAAAGAGAACAAAAAAAAAGGTGAATAAGAGATCAGACCCAAGATTCTCAAAACTAACTCAAAATCTTAGATTTAGCACAAAGAGGAATGTGCACATTTTACAGTTAATGAAAGGAAAAACCAAAGGTAGTCAAAGAGATTCTAAATCTAACACTTATCTTCTCAATCTTGGCCCTGTAATTTTTTTTCTCCCTACAAACACACACACACACACACACACACACACACACACACACACACACACTTATTTTTAAACAGACTCATTAATGAAGACAAATAAGATTACTGCTTATTACAGAAGGAGGCATCATTTCCTTTATGTTCTGGAAAGCTATTTGAGATTGGTATGGTCATTTCAAAGCTGGGTGGGGTCCCAGATTTACAGGGGATCTGTGAAAATGTTAAGAATCTCTGGGTTATTTCCATTGCTTCAAAAGTCCAAATGAAAATCTTTGTTTGGGCTAGAATTACATCTACTTGCATAATCATCATTTAGTATAAGTTCATTATTGTAGACAAATCTTCCAAAACAGAGACTTTACAAGTATACACAATAATGAAAGGTATTTGATGGAAAAAAGGTTATGTAAATCCTGGTCTAACACTCCCAAATAATCAAAAGGGTAATTATTTTACCTGATTTTTAGAAAGATAAAACAATGTATGAAAGGGTATACAATCCTGTGATCAAGAGAACTGTTTCGAGTGTCAGCTTTGCCTTTAATTTTATGACTATAGACAAGTCACAGTCCTAGTTTCTTTATCTATAAAATGAAGGAATCTGTCAGAAGAATCCAAAGCCCATGTTATTGTACTTTCAAACTTAGGACTGACAGGCTCTATTCTAACTAATCATGTTTTAATTGCATCTTTTATAACTTGTTTATTATCTTTTGTTTACTACTTACTAGTATCTTTTTAAATTTCATGTTAAGCTCCTAGTAAAAAAATGTAATCACAAATGACAATATTATTCTTACAGGGCTATATAATTCAATTTAGAAAGATAGGTTTTTCCAGGAATCAATGTGGGACTGCTTGTCTGAATCATATACTTACAAAAAGCCTGTCATTTAAAATCACTCAGCCTAGCACAGCACTTGCTAGATAGATGCCCATGAATATTCATAGTTCATTCATTCATTGTTGAGTGATCTGATTTAACCAGTACTTAATTTAAACATTAAAGATAATCATTTAAAAAATTTGCTATTTTCAAACCCCCAAAACAAGAGCATTTGGTGGGGGGAGTGTGGGGGGAAGCTGCCATAAAGAAAGTCTGTGAGGTAAAGTATAACTTATGTCTACTCAATATATAAAAAGCTCAGTGACTTGTGAATAAATTTAGGTTTTTAAAAACTCTTTTAATTGTAAGTATTTCTATCAAGCACCTTTTGGTTAATATAATCAAAACCTCTTAAAATGCTGTAATATTTTTCATCCGAATTCTCCAAAAGACTTCAGTATGGATGAACTTCAAGTAGCCTTATACTCAGGCCTTTATATTGGTTAGGCTCTTCAACTTTCCTAAGTAGATGGCAACCCTAATTTCAGTTCAGCTAACTAATAGGTCTGCCCTTAACTAACAAAGAGAGGCACCATTCCAGGTTTGTCAATGTCAATGAGTGTAAAACCTTGAACTTTCTGTTACCCGAGACTTTCTAAAAGGCTCAGCTGTAAGAAATATTACTTATGGAAGATTAGATGGGGGATGCATAATTCGTCTATTTCTTTGGGTTTTATAGATTTCATCTTTAGATCAGCCACACCATTTATCACTTGCAAAGACAGCTATGTATTTGAACTGCATCATTTTGATTTTGCTCACAACTGCTTATGTTATTTGCTGACATTGAGAACATGAAAAAGCCCCATAAAATTCATGATTACATACAGCCATCTGATTCACTGTATCATACAATTCAGTGTTATGAGAACTGATAAACTTTCTCTCAGGTGTGTGTTCTGAGAATACCTATGTTTCATCTAAGCAACTGCTATGTTGTTGTTTCAGAGTTACCATAAGTCATGTAATCCACTTTGCTTTCCATTTTTCTATCAGTCCCTAGGAACTGCAAGGCTAAATTTGTAGCACACTTATAGCAAAGTACCTAGAACCCTGGAGCATGTATTTTGAGGGGGTACCAATCTCACCCCAAATTTCACTTGCCTGAATTTTATCTTCCCTTCCATTTAACTTTTCCATTTTTACCTCTGCACAAGATAGATCTTTGTAAGCTGCCTCAAATCCTTTATTAGGATAAGGCAGGAAATTAAGTAAATAAACTATCATGTTAATTTGAGGAAGATATATTACTAGGTAGCTAATTCATATAATATAGTGTAATAGTCTAAAAGTGGTCTTTTTTATACTGGTAATCCTTTTTACGCCAGTAATTCAAGAATATTTTTGGGGTAATATTTGTTATATGTAAACTTCTATGAATATATCTGCATGGGAGAAAAAAAATAAGTTAATATCTGCTCAATCCTTGGAAACCAATGATAAATATCTATACTTCAGTATTTATTTTTAGCAACAGAAGATTCACAATTGGCATTCATGACTGTCTTTTAAATGCAAAATTAGACTAATTATACCTTAAGATTATAAACCTCCTGTGAATTACTTTATTCTGTATCCTGTACATAAAATGCTCCATATTAGTTACATATATCAACAAAAAATATAGTGAAAAAAAATCTTTTAAAGATATTTTACGTGCTAACTCATTAATAATACATTGTTTTATTTTCTCCAACAAACGTTTAAATAAATACACTATCTCAAAATGAGCACATTCTTTTGTTCCTAATGAACAATCTAAAGATCAATATAATTTTTAAAATATGATTAAGGTAATTAATTGGGAAAGCTTTAGCCTAATAACTAGTAAAACAGTCAGTCCCAATCAATTGAGGTTTTAAAATAATCCATCATTTTTTCTTTTTCTATTTTCTCTTATTCTTAAAAGTATATTTTATCCTGAATTTTGTTAGAAAAGTTGAAATATTTTAAGAAAAGGAAAACCACCCAGGCAGCCCTTAAAGAGACAGGACATCATTTATCACTTGCAAAGACAGATTTATAAGAAGAGGGCCCCTTCTGTTCCTTTAAGGCTGCAAAACAGATGGGAAGTGAATGGACAGTCAATGGGACAAGAAAACACATGCTGCTGTATGTATGTTCCCAGCATAAGAAAGAGGTCAAGATTGTAACTGCATGACTGGGTCCTGGAAAGGGTCTTTCTTCAAGCTGTTACAAAGACAAACGCTGTTCCTCATCCCTCTGTCAAACTGTTATAAATATTGGTTTGTCAAAAGGCCTTCCGTGTTGAAGCTTTAAAAAGGAGGCGTGACAGATGAATGAATTATGAGAATGATTCTTAAACAGTCAACTCATTAATGTAATTTTAAAAGTAAAAGAAAATAATACAAAAACAGAATGTAATTCTGATTTATGAACCAAACTAAAAGTTTATGAAAAAATATGGAATTAAAAACTATAGGCCTTAATAAAGTTATTAAGTGACATGAAAAGCCAAAATGAAATATATCTTTTAAATACAATGCTGTATTAGGACAAAATATTATTAAATTTATCACAAAAATTAACAGGCATTCATGTTTCATGAGGTTGATCATAAGTTTTCAGTTATTTCTCACAACAATCTTGTAAGGAGGTATCATTACTGATACTGGTTTCAGAGCCTTCACAATAAGGGTCAAAGAAATGAAAATAGCTTCAGAATTAATTCCACATATTCATTACTTTAGAAAATCACCTTTAAACTTTAAGTCACAATTTACTTTTTTCTATAGGAAAGGGAAGCAAAAATATTGCAACTGCAATTAAGAATACATACATAGATTTATCAATCTGGGTCATCCTTTATGAAGAATGAAACCATTACATATGTCTTTGGGAGACAAATCCATTGTTCTAGATACTTAATTATTAGTTTACCTACTAGAACCAACATAGTGAAAATAATGTAAGAAAGGAAGCAAAATTACATGAACTTGGTTATCAACAGTCACCCACAAGAACAAGCCCAAAGGTTAAAGATGAACAAAATCCCAAAACAAATCTAAAAATATACTATCTCTAACACGTGGTTAGTCCCAGCCTTGCTATTAATATTAAGGGTACTAGCTAAGTAATTTCCCTCAATGAACATCAATTTCCCCATCTGAACAATGGGGATAATACCTTACAAGCTTCAGGTCTCTATAACACATAACACATTTAGTCAAGAGTACAGCTTTCTACAAATGTAAGGGACAGATATTGAGTCCTAAGCAGGATTTAGATTCCAAAGTTTCAAATCAGGCAGTTATATGATAACTAGAGGCTTGGTGAATGAAATGTGTGCCTAGAGTCCCTAGGCCTGACCTGCAATCAGGGCTGATCAGGTTCCCCACCTCCTCCATTTCTCGCCACCTGTGTGCCACCACCACGCATTTCCACCAACTTCCCACCTCCCCCTTCCCTCAGCTGGTCACCCACCATGTTCTGTACCGCCCCCTGGTGATCAGGATACGTCATAGAGAGCGATCACACTTCCCTCTCGTGGTCAAACTCTGGAGGGGACACTTTGCATATTGGCCTTTATATATATATATATATATATATATATATAGAGAGAGAGAGAGAGAGAGAGAGAGAGAGAGAGAGAGAGAGAGAGAGAGCCAGTGCACACACACACACACACACAAAATTAGTGCACGGTGGGGGGGTCCCCTCAGCCCAGCCTGCACCTTCTCCAATCCAGGACCCCTTGGGGGATGTCTGACTGCCGGTTTAGGCCCTCTCACGATCCTGGATCGCTGGCTACTAATCATTCACCTGCCTTCCTGCCTGGTTGCCCCTAACTGCCCCACCCCCGCTGGCCTGATGGCCCCTCACTTCCCCCCCTGCTGGTTTGGTTGCCAATAACTGCCACCTGCTGCTGGCCAAGGCATCCCCAACTGTCCCCTCCCTGCCAGCCTGGTTGTTCCTAACTGACCCCCTACTGGGCCCTCATTGCCCCCCCTCCCCCCCCCCGCCAGCCTAATCGCCCCCAACTGCCCCCCCCTCACTCCCTGCTGACCTGTCACCCCAACTGTTCCCCCTGGCGGCCTGGTTGCCTCTCATGGACTGCCCCCCTCCCCCGCCCGACTGGTTGCCCCAAGCAGTCTATTTGTTCAGTCGTTTGGTCATCCCTCACTAGCTCTCCTGCCAGCCTTGTTATAGGCAGCCATATTGTGAGGGTGTGAGGGTTAATTTGCATATTACCTCTTTATTATATAGGATACTTCCTATTCATTGTTTTCTCTTGATTGCCAGCAATCTTAGAAATTTCTTACAATTTAAGTAGAAATGAGAATAAAAGATTACGAAGTTAAGAATCAAGTGGATGTTAAAAATTGAAGTGGAAGGCAAACATTCAAAGGTTTCCTGTTTAAAAGAGAATTAAGATCAAAAGTAGCTAGAGTACATAGAAGAATCAATCCAACAGGTTTAAGCTACAAATGACTTGAACATTTTTAAAGAAAGTAGAGACATAAAGAAGGTACAGGCATGCGTATTAACAGCCAGCGTCCTGAATAAAGAAAGGGATTAACTTTCAAAACAGGGTAATTTTCAGTACATGTTCTGCTACAAAATAGCCCTGGTATACATGACCTATTTAAAATAACTGTACTATAGGTTTTACTTTTACTAATGGCACTTTTCCTCTCAGTGAACCTTTATGAAATAAGTTTCTATAAAGAAAATTTAGCCTACCCTGAGAAACTTGAAGTAGAAGTATGATGAACTGAAGATTACCGGTATAAGAGAAAGCCAACCTAACATCTCTTTATGAACATGTGTGACAAAAACGATGTTCCTTAGACCACATTAAAATTGTCTTAGAATACAATGTTACAGTGGTTACTTCTTGGTAGTGGCAATTGTTTTATAAATTTTGCCATCTATATTTTCTAATTTTCCACAAAACATATATACTAGTTCTATGATAATAAAAAGGATTAAAGCAAAAATACCTAAACATTTGGCAGTGTAGTTAGAGAAGACAGGAACAGTCTGTACATATGACTCAAAGTAAAACCTGACATCAATAAAAGGAAAGACTAACAATAAAAGACTGAGTTCCTTGGCCCAGAAAAAATGATCTAATTGAACTTCCTTCTATAATTCAAAATACTAAAACTAAGGAAAAATGAAACAGTTTTTGTAAGAGAAATTAAAATGGACTCTTTTCATACACAGTAGATAACAATGACACACAGAAAATCTATTATCTTAAATGAGATGCAAAAGCTTGAAAACTTCACTAATTCAGGACAGATTTCAATTCACTCATATATGACAGATCCATGATAGGCAGTTACTGGAAATGAGATTAAATGAAAGTGAATCCTAACACTTAGGAAGGTGCCTGATGAGCAAGTGCTATGTGGTCCCATAAAACAATCATCAAGAAGTTATTTGGAAAAATATTCTATCATTTTTAAGACTCATCATATAATGAATTAGCTTCATCATTTCTATGACTGATATAATTAAGAATATGAAATTATGCTCATTTGGGAAAATAGTTTAGAAATTATAAAATAGTAAAACATTACAATTCCCTTTTCCCTTAATCCCCTCTCCAACTATCCCGAGAACCTCATTTCCCAGAGGTTACAAGTTTAGTGTGCATCAATTTGTCCTTCAAGATCACTCTTTTTTAAAAAAATTATTCTTGTTTTGCTAATTTTTTAAAATATGCCATTTAACAGGCCAATGGATTGTTTGTGATTACCTATTTTCCATGACTAGATTCTATTTTTTCCCCCATCTTAGAAATGAGAGAATGCATAAAATAATTAAAAACAAAGCAAATCAAAATTTAATCCCATGTTCAACAATGTTACTTAATTTGTAACTCAGTCAGTAAGGAAGTGGTAAATGTTATTAGCAAGGGAAAAACAATAGCCTAATTCGTAGCTCTAATTCTATCCACTGGCCTTTTTACACATAATATACACATAAGCACCTATCACAATAAAGCATAAATAAAACCTACTTTAAATGGATAAATGAAAAATTCAACCCATAAATTATTGAAGAGACCTTTCTTATCTTTATTCTTAATCAGTTAAAACCTGAATGTAAAGCAGAAAGAATATACTTGCTAGTAAGACATGGTGTACCAGAGAAATATTCTTTTAATCTTGAACCAATTTACTAATACTCTTCAATACTGCCTTAAAAAATAGACTTGGGCCATGGAAAATGTGCTTGACCTATAAAGCCCCTTTATGAGTCTGGATTTTCTCATCAATAATCTGGAAAGCACACCACTCAGGTGAGGAATTCTGTTTGTAAATAACTACTTTCTAACAGAACTCTCCCTGAGGACTGCTTGATTCATTCTGTCTCTCTTTTTCTCTCCCCCTTCCCTCCTTTCCTCCTCCCCCCCTCCCCTCCCCCCGCCCCCAACTGCCCCTCTTTCATTCTCTCAGCTATAGCACAGAGCAGTCTACTTCACCTATGGAGACTCAAGGTAAAAATAATCTTCATTATCTTCCTTAGATGCTTTAGTTTAGCAATTTCAGCTTACTATGAAAAACATTATTTCAGAGGTAAAATTAAAAAATTTAATCACTTTTACCCGGAAAAGATGACTTAAGAGACCATTAACGCTGACATACAATAGAAAAAGTTACTTACTTAAGTATACAAATGTTAAAAAGAATGAAAATATTCCAATCAACTTTAAAAATTCCTAATAACCTTAAAAAATTATTAAAGTGATTCAGTGAACTGGCAATTAGGAAATCATTGGTGACCAGAAAGAAGTGGTTTCAAAAGGGATGAAAGGCAGATCAAAGGTGTTAGCAAGGGGGTGGGTACAAGGTGAATGTAGCAAACACAAGCTGTCAGGAGGGAAAGGAGATGGTAGCTTTCTGGAATGACAGAGTGGAAAAGAGTTCCTTTAGGATGTGAAGTGAGAGCTTCTTTATGAAGTCAAAAGACAGGGGTGAAGACAGCATCTGTATAAAAGCTCACAATCAAACAGTCACAGAAGACATACAATATGCAACATATAGGTATTGTGAAATTATGAATGAACCAAGTCACAGTAATAGGTCAGTCATAGTAAGCACAAATTTTCTCCCCCGAAATTAGTTATTTTGGTTGCCAAGACTGGAAAGCCTGCCTTCTGCTCAGTTAAATATCACTGGCAGTATCTCAGGAAGGTTTTTAACCACTGAGAGAAGGTAAATAAGTAGGGCAGAGGAAAAATACTGGTTTTGGACCCGTGATAATGATCTAGAAGAAGGCACATGAGAGACATAAGAAAAGAGAGACAGGGAAAAGACTGCTTAGAAATGTGCTAGAAGCCCGTAGATGAGAAAAACAGTACTGAGGTCTTTTAGTTATTGGCCAAAGAAACAGTAACAGTATTTCGATATAAATGATGTTGTAGGGCTTATGGTCCTTACAGTTCATGCTTTCTCTCCAGGGCAACTGATTCTATTCTCTGTGGTTGTGCCTTTTTTGTTTGTTGTTTGAATGCTCGTTGGGCCTATCTAGCAGTCTATAACTCAATTGCAGTCCCTCCTCCTTGAAATCCCTTTAAAATTCATTTTTTATGGTTACATCTACAGAAACAAATTTCTACTTCGATATAGTTCAAATAACTTACCAAGTTTTCAACAGTCACGCACGTTTATCAGACTCTACTAAAAGTAGATAGATGTCAATTATATCCCAATCAATAACTAACAGTACTGCTGCAAACAGGAAGAACTGCACTAGTTCAGGGGCAGAAGGGTGGGTGGTGGTGACCTAGAACCAATCACCTATAGAGGGAGACTTGCCAAAATATGCGTGCCAGAGCCGGGCTCTGGAAAAAAGTTTTAAACCTCTGACTTTCCCTTTCTATAGTAATTTTAAGTTCCAAACTCTGACTCTAATAATCTTTCTATTCAGACTCTCACTGCTTCATGGCCACTATTTGTACCCATCCTGGCCCTCAAGCACATGGCGGGTATGGGAGAAGCTCATTAATGTGGAGTAACCTATGAAAATCAAATTCAAGAATGTCTTGATATTTTTCTTTTCTACATGAAGAACAACAAAATCACACTGGCTGAGGTTCCATCTACATATGTTCTACTTTTTATTCCATTTTTAATGTGGCATGAAGACATCTTTAACTCACCTATTAATTAGAATTGTTTCGGAGCTAGTGAAAGGTCTTTTTAGATTCAAGCGGCTGTGCAATGCTACTCTTCAATCTTAAACTTTTAAAGTGGCAGTACTGAATCATTCTCCTTTTGCTCCCTTTTTATCATAATTTTAGAAATGTACATTAATTATGGAGAACAAAAGTTTCCATTACAAAACCGATTTGTTCCTGAATATCTGGTAGCTGAGAGAAAAAAAAGAAGTTTCCATTTGTAGTCTATATTTCTAAGTTTCTAAAGTCAAAACTGAAGCTCCCTCACACTAAAATACATAGCTTGTATCTTTGCTGCTTTCTAATTATCAAGAGAAAGCACAAGGTGGAGGATAAGAGGAGACTGGGAAACTGAAGAGACACAAAGACAAGCACCACCAGCATTGTACACTTCCAAGAGAAACAAACTTTAAGCTTCAAGAAACAATTGCTTGCTGTCTGGGAGATGCTCAGGCATCAAACAATAAAGAACAGTCAACAGAGGCAAGAGGCCGAGCATGCTGCTGGGATTCCTACTCTCTAATCCCCGGCTCCAATGAAAAGGCCAGCTGTTGCCACCTCGCGTAGGGAGTCAGCAGAGCAAATTAACTGCCAGAGAAAAAAGGCGCGGATATTGGAAAATTCTAATTTACCAGCCTCTTTAAGTTACTCTGTTTTTAACATTAAGGACATCGCATTATACCATTAAAATTCGCCTGTGCATTGGTAGCCCAAGTACAGGAGTTTACCGCTGTTTTCACAGTTATTGGTAAGTAAATGAGATATAAGTATGAAGTATTCAGTACTGACTGAAGCATATCTATGAAGTACAAGAATTATGAATACACTGAAGTTTACTATAAAACATTTCAACACTCGCAAACCAGCTTAAAAAAAAACCCTTAATTGCTTCATAAAAATTCTGCATTTGTTATAGCTAGAGCCTAAGTCTCTAAGCATGAACACGTCACATTGAAAAGCTGTGTCTGAGTTTGGAACACTCAGATACTACATAACCGTGGTGGAATTTGATAGTATACTTCAAGAAGCGATTATAAGGCACACAAAGAAAATGAACTTCCTCCAGTCCTGTTCTGTGACTTTGCTTGCATTCAGTGTTCTAATCTCTTAAATGTTCTAATTCTATCAGTTGCCATATCATTTGAGTGTAGGAAGTACAAAGGATTATGAGCATCATCACTAATATGTGTGTCTTTCTGACCTACTCCATAAAGGATATTGCTAACTATGGAAGTATCCAAATGTAGAGAACCATTTTATGTAATCATAGTTTCTAATGGCTTGAGTTTTTTGTTGTTTTTTTCTCCCTCAAATTAGTTTGGCACAGTAGTTAAAAGACTTGGGGGGGAGGGGCGATTCTTGACTTTACCACTTATTATCTATGTGTTTCTAAGCCTCCATTTCTTTACCTATAAGAAAAATGACTATACCTATGAAAATGCTTATAAAGCACAAAGCCTCGTATCTGGGAGAGAAAAATACATTTATACACAGTTTCAGGTTCTGATACCAAAATGAAAAGGAATGCACTGTAAAATAAAGAAAGATTCTGTAGTTCTTAGAGCGATCTAAATGATTCTTCATGCTCCTTTAGTTCCTGGGTATCAATGATTCTTTGGTTATGTGCACAGAGAATGAAAAGTGTAACTCAGGAACAAGAGTTAAAAGAAACCTAAGCTCTGAATCCTAAGCAATTAATTTAAGGTCCAAACACTCACAATAACCTAGTTAACAGCTGACACCATATTCATGGCAAACAATAAGAGAATTCCCAGATGGACTGATGAAACTCAGTTTAGCAACACTGCCAGCAATTACCACCAGTGCTTGAGGTGGATGGAAAACAAACTGTAACAATAAATCTGTGAGGTGAGACCACTATCACTTGTTCTATATGATGACAATTATAAAATAAATTTTATAAATCATAAAACAGAGCATAATAGAAAGAAAAACTTTGATTTAAGCTATAGTATACCTATCTTCCCCTCTCCAAAGAAAGCATTTTAAAACTGCAGTCTGTTTGAATAAATAGGTTGGAAACATTAAAAATTCTGCTGGAAATCCAAATAGATTTTATCCAAGTTAACACTATTAAAATATCTATTTATGTCCTTTGAAATAAAATTCACTACTAAATCAAAATAATTTTATCAAAGTCAAAGTGGGCATATTTACACACCAGACAGGTCTAAGTGGACTAGACACTGCAAATAAGAAATTAAGGTGAAAAGATGAGCTGTGTAGCTTACTAAACTATTCATGAGGTAACAGTCTTTTGACAACTTCAAAGACATATTTTCAAAGGTGTTTTCTCTCAATTATTTTCATATGAGCCTGATCCATTATCAGTTATAAAAACACAATTAAACATTTTTAATGTAAATAATCCTAAACTTAGAGAAAAGTTGTCAGAATACTGTGAAGAACTTATTTTTTCCTTAATCATTTACTGCCATTATGCTCTTAAAAGCCCCAAATATTCTATTTGTATTAGCTACAAAGCCCCAAATATTCTATTTGTATTAGCTACAAACAAGGATCTTTTCCTAAAGAATACCAATTTAACAAAGTTTAAAAATTAACACTGAGGGACTACTTACTACCTTGTAACCCTCAGATTCCCTTCACATTTTATCAACTGGACCACTAATGTCCTTTGGAGCAAAAAGGTCCCGTGCAGGCACATACATTGCATTTCTTTAGTTTTCTTCAACCAGATCAGATCCCAGTCTTCCCTTTCTCGCATGATATTGATGCATTTGAAGATTACAGGCTATTTTGTAGACTGTGCCTTAATTTAGGTTTGTCTGATGTATCTTTATAATGGGACTTGTTATATATACATTGCTGGTAAGAAGTGATGCTGGGCTCTTCTCACTGCATTCTATAAAGTGTCCACAGGTCTGATTTGACCATTACTGATAACAATAACTTTGACCGCTTGACTAGGTGGTATCACCAAGGCTTCTCCAATGTAAATTTACTTTTTAAAAATATTTTGTATGGATATATTTTGTGTGATTGCACAAATATCCCAATCCTCATCACTGATTTTATTCCTTTATTAATATAAATATAACATGGATTTATTTTACTCAATGGGTTATAATTTATAACTATCATTTATTTTCATATCCAAATTAGCCTAGTTTTGGCCAGCTGGAGCCTCTTCAAGCTGGCTCTATATCCTGTTGACATGTTCCCACCATTCTTCAAGTAATTCCTTACTTTCTATACCTTAAGATGCCCCAGGTTCATCCTACCTTTTCCTGCTCCAGCTATAGAATCTACCATACCTCCAAAGAAATCTAGTTCCTACATAAGACTCCTCTTCCCAGGAGCCTCCTGAGACTAGAAGTAGGTTTCTCTCTCATTTCTTTGACCTTCCTAACTCCAGCTTCATAGTTTCATTTCACTAGTGAACATGGTATATCTTCTTTAGAAGAGGAGAGAACATGTACTACTTCTTATGCACTCATCTTAAAGGTTAACTGGTTGGTGAATCTCTGAAGTAAAGTGGTGAAATGATTTAAAATCAAGCAAATTTAAGACCGACAATTAATATAATGTATAAAACTACCAATCTCTACAATGTTCTACCCTGCACAATTTTAAAATCACAGTAAAAACTCTCTTGAGCCGAAACCGGTTTGGCTCAATGGATAGAGCGTCGCCTTGGGGACTGAAGGGTCCCGGGTTCGATTCTGGTCAGGGGCATGTGCCTTGGTTGCGGGCATATCCCCAGTAGGGGGTGTGCAAGAGGCAGCTGATCAATGACTCTCTCCCATCGATGTTTCTAACTCTATCTCTCTCCCTTCCTCTCTGTACAAAATCAATTAAAACGCCCCCCCCCCCCCAAAAAAAACAACTCTCTTGATTGCCTCTCTTCTCTAAATTGATAACTAACATGCTATATTCTAACTGAATATGCTATACTAGACACTTTGAACTGCGTAATGTAGTAATAATTGTTAAACTCTAACTTTTCTTGCTGAAAGTATCTATGATCAGATTCCCAAATGTTAGAGTGAAGATAAACAATAAAGAGATGTATTCTTTACAACTAATGGACCAAGTCATGGCTCATCTCTCTAAGGGGGACTGATGAAGCTGAGTCACTAGTGAAACACTTGCTTCCAAGCACATTACTTGGTACATTAATGTGACCATAATATTATTTGAACAGAGGTAGTCAATCATTTTAAGGAAAACCAGCAGAACATATGATCTGGCTTGACAATCAATGCACAAATTTGTGACAGTAATATACTTTCTTTAAAGAATTAAATTAGGAATGGAAAATGATGAGGTTACACACATGAGAAGAGACACATCATTTCCTAAATCACTTAAAAATGTATATGCTGGTAAAATACGTGGAAGTTTTCACTGTCTGATAACTATGTCCTGAGAAATAAAAAAGAGATATATTGTATATACATTATATAAGTGCTTCTTGGGACAGTATTAATTTAGCATGAAATTATGAGCCAGGGACTTCCAAATGGTTTTGAACTAATTCTATTAACAATGCCGTGCAATAACTATTATAGTACGCAGTCATTTTCATAAAGGAGCCAGGCTCTAGAAGATACCTGCCCCAGATAACAGCTAATATAAGGCAACTCGGAGTTAAAATAGATCGGTACGTTAGCACAAACTTAACTATACTGTCAAAGTGGCATGAAAAACGAAAGAAAGGCAATAGAAAATGGAAATAAAAGTTAAAAAGATTATTAAAGAAATACAAGGAAAAGATAGAAATTAAGAGCTCAGATAACTTAGAAATGGAGAGAGAAGGAAAAGATAAGATGTGGAAAATAGCATGCTGCTTAGGCTCAGGGTATAAAATAGGAAAATTGCCTGCTTTCTCATGGATATTCTAGTACTGTATTATATTGATATAAATTCAGCTTAGAAACTGTTTTCAAATTTGAAGAACTTCTTTCTATTCAGCATATGCTCTTTTAGATATCAGAAAACTCAGTGGATAATATATTTAAGTATAAAATGAAAGACAAAATGCTTTGTTTCATGAAGCTGTAGTAAGGGAAACTTATAATAAGGTAGGCTCAAAAAGAAGTTCCAACCTCCAGTATTTTTATTTAATAATATTAATCTTCCACTGACTTCCTTAGGTTCTCGAGGATCTAAGTAAATCTTAACAGGCAAGCAAAACATCTTAAAGCTAGGAACCTACTAGCATCAGGAAAGAACTAAATAACTCCAAAGAGTGGAGTGAGGATGGTGGAGGGGAAGGGAAAGCCACACTGCCTAGAGCAGGTGAGAAGATGGATCAGGTGTAAGAGGGGGTTCATATAGGGGAGTTGGTGTCCTGGCCTAGAGGTGAGGAGAGTGTCTGTGTAGGAAGGTAGTTTGGTGCAGGGCATTGGAGCACAAGCAGGAGGAAGAGGGTGTCTCCATAAAAACACAGTCTGACTTCAGGTGAGGAGGGAGTCTTTGTGTAGAGGGAGAGGGAGAATGACAGGGGGAGATGTCTGCATAAAGGGACAGAGTCAGAGCTCAGCAAAAAGGACTCCATGAAGAGGGCATCCTGACAAGAGATGTCAGGGCCCAGATGAGTGAAAAGGGTACCAACACAGGGGCAGGCACTGCAGAGCTGGCCTGGAGTCAGTGTAAAAGCCTGAGCTGGGTGAGAGAATGTTCGTTCAATGAAGGGGAGAGTGATAAGTTTGGTTACATAAAGGAGCACTGATCAAAATAAGCAAATATATTAATGATACCTAGAGCCAGTTTTCTCTTTGTCAGAAAAAGGAGTTACAAATATGGAAAAAAAGAGAAAACAAGAACAAACCTTGGATTATTGAATTCAAATGATAAGTATTGGTGTCAACTTATGGTTTTCAATACAGACATATTATGTATGACCAGGAATATAGATGCAAATGTGTGTATATGCATTTCTGAGTGTACAGGCACACATGCAATGTTTGTTCCCTAGCTCTTTCCACCGAAAGGCTCTGGGAACTGTAATATTCTATAACAATAAGCATATCAGTATACCATTCTCAAAAAAAAAACACAAACAAAACAGTTGGGTCAGGTAGAGTACAGAATGAGCATGGAACCTCTAGTGACATGGAAGGACAATATTAGGACAAAAGGGAAACTTGGATGGTGTGTGAAATTAGACACGTCATAATCAGTATCAACATCCTGATTTTAATGGTTGCTAGGAGAAAAATCTTTATTTCTAAGAAACACACATTAAGATACTTGGAAGTGATGGGGCTTCAAGTTAGCATCTTCCCCTCATCTAGTTTAGAAGAAAAGTTCTTTGTATATACTTTTCTGTAAGTCTGAGATTAAATGGGTGAACAAGGAATGAAACTAGGGACGGTGAAAAGGCAGCTAAGTTAAAGGCAGGAGGAAGTACTTACTGAGGTCTTCAGCCAGCTGAACTCGTTTACCAGTGAGCAACTTCACCTTCTTCTCACCATCTTCAGCGAAATCTTCCAGGACTTCCTTAACATTTTTCTCTAATCGCCTGACTGTTCAAAGTAAATAAAAAAACCTGAGGAGCACTGTTTTTATGAGTGGACAAGGATATGAAATTAACAACACGTGCAGTAAGTTCTTATTTTTCTCAATGCATTAGATCAATTAAGTTCAGACTTCTCACAGTTACAGGGAGAATATTTACCTATTATTCGGTGCTTTTAACAGCATAAAACTAATATATTTTCTAAGAGAGTCATATTTCTCAAAAAATCTAAGTGATGCTTAGGAGTCCTTTTGTAACAGAGTTTTTCTGATATGTTTTATCTCCATTCTTTCCAATTATGATTTATTTTCATTAATATTTTAAGGGCAAATAATAATTTTCAGTTTTTCAAATAAATCTATCATAAAGGAAGTATATGGACATGCTATTATAAA
This sequence comes from Pipistrellus kuhlii, assembly GCF_014108245.1. NCBI lineage: Eukaryota > Metazoa > Chordata > Mammalia > Chiroptera > Vespertilionidae > Pipistrellus > Pipistrellus kuhlii. The sequence continues at coordinate 44,610,808 of NW_023425515.1, read as the reverse complement.
TGGATGTTATTACTGTATATTTTATGTCAAAAATTAGAAAATGGTCCCTTTGTGGCTTACCTTCAGTGTTTGTAAGTTGTTGTCTTAAAGTATTTGCTGTGATAGCAAGCATGCGCTGTATTCGCCAAAATAGGACAACATCGTTGCATTCCAACTGAAATATTAGGTAATTAAGATTACCAGATGCAAATTTAAACATAAATTTGATCATAAATACAGACAACAAGGGCCTATAGCCTAAGCTTTAAAAATACGCAGATTTACCTAACATATAACATATACTTATATTCCTATTGTAGATAGAAGATACTGAATAATTTCTGCACAGGATCCATCAAATTCTGCATGATTTGGGTTCTACCTGCCACACACCTATATAACTTTGCTTTAATTCCAATAAGAAAGCAAATAAACTTGGGAAATAGTCCATTTCATTGCGTTTTATACAAATAGAAATCCACAGCATATTATGACCCTTAATTTGTATTTAGTTTCAACACATAATCATGTTAAAGTATGTCCTTATGTTAGCCTCTTTTCTTTGAGTGTATTCTCCAGAAATATTTGAAATTCAGCTGTATATGAAAATAACTGATATGTTTTTAAAAATAAATTTATTCTGTAGAGAGGTCTTCTCAACATTTAAAATTAGGCAAAAAACTTGCCACCTTTTACATAGGTGCATTTAATTGTAAATTTATTTTAAGCTGCTGAAAGTTCAAAAGGAAAGCATTTTAGGGGGCTCAAATAAGATCACTGATCAATACAGCATTTTCAGGATACATTTCAAAACATTTCTGCTTGTAAAAAAATGCTCAAAATACATCCGTTTGCTGCCACCTACAGGCTACTTTGTAAAATGTGACATTAAGCTACAACTATCCATTCCAAAAACTTTATAGTGCTTTTTATTATAATAATTTAAAGCAAGATTTTAGTGATAGAAAGAATTACAACCTAATATAGGAAACTAGCACAATAAAAACTGTTTTAGAGTATTATTTTCACTTGCAGTGGATGACTGTCTTATACACATACACACACATACAACCCCTGCATAGAAAGAGTTGAACAAAAAAAATATAAAAATGTTAGAGAAGCAGTCCAGAGATGGAAGACGGTGACGACGCCTTGCCATAATAGCAGTCAGCAGCTGTGTATCACTGCAGGTTGCCCAGGACCAAACCAGAGAGGGTTGGACCTGCATTACCACTATTTGTCCACCATCCAGAACTGAAATATCATTGCTGATATATACACATAAGGAACTGTTTGACATTGAAATGAGGTCTCAGAAGAACTGTTGGCCCAGAAAGAAACTCACTACAGACTGATTCATATGCCTTTCAGCATAACCATTATTGCTTGTCTCATTTTCAATTCTTATATTTCCAGTAGGACATGATCTCACTCATCTAAGGGAAATGGTGAACAACATAGACTGATGAACAAGAACAGACCCAGAAAAAGAGGCATGGGTCAGACTGTTGGACCTTAAAGGGAGGGTGGGGATAAAAGGGAGAGATCAACCAAAGGACTTGTGTGCATACATATGAGCCTAACCAGTGGTCAAGGACAACAGGGGGGTAAGGGCATGAGTAGGGAGGGGGGTTATTGGAATGGGTATTGGAATTGAGGACAAATATGTGACACCTTAATCAGTAAAGAAATATAAAAAAAGTTAAGTAAAATTACTTCTAGGTGAAGGGTTATAAGGGACTATTTCCTTTTGCATATTTTTTACATTTATTTATTGAATTTGCTTTCTATAATGGGAATGTATTATTTTATAACAGAAGAAGTTAATTCTTAAAAAATATTTTAAAGTGGTTTACTACCTATTTCATGCACACACAATCTTACACTGGGATGATATGCATGTAAGATGCAAATACTACCAAAGTGGTAAATATCTTTGAAAAGATAGAGGCTAGGTTACTCTTTATAAATCACACATTTTTTCCCCCCAGAAGATCAAAAGACTTAAAATTAATGCTAAAGCTAAAGTTTACTTTTAAACATCTAAAATACTATTGCTATAAACCTTTCTACTTGCTTTTGGAAACCTTACCTCAGAATCTACAAAATGCCTTTGATAGTAATAAAAGCCTCTTCGACACAGGTTACAGTGGTTTAGAGCTGTTTTTAAGAAATGTCTTCTATAAACTTGGTGCCACGTGTCCTTAATCTAATGAAAAAAGAAAACAAACACCAGAGTTATTATACACTTGTCAAGTTAATCAAACACATTCTGAAAAGTCACCTACAAAGCTTATTTATATTAAAAAAATTAAAACCAATGGCAATGTTGTTATTCTACCAACTTTATCCATTAAATTTTTTCAAGACAAATATTAGATTTACTACTAGTCTGTCCCCTTACCAGTTTATGTACTTCAAAATTTGCAGTATTTTTTAACAAGCATTGATGTTATAGTCAAATAATCATCTTGTATAGTAGCTAAAGTAGGGATTATCTTCCCATAATTCAAGATAAAGATTCCAAGGCAATAAGAGGTTGTGAGCCTTGGACACAGTTAGGACTAGAAGGTGGTATCAGACCATGCCCATCAACCAACCCAACAATATTTCCTTTCTGGATATTAAATTTCAGTTACCTCATCACTGACCCCCCCCCCCCCCCCCCCCGTTACTGCTATTACACTCTGTTAGTGTTCAAGGTTCTTTCTACAACTCTTTTAAAAGCCTAACAAAATTAAGTAGGTATTATAGAATAAGTATCATCATCACCATTTGACAGGAGAAAAAAGGGGCTCAGAGAGATTATATCAATTACTAAAGGTAATATTACCAGCGAATGGGATGAAACTGTACTAGAATTCACGTCTCCTGACATCGAGTCGAACCATTATTCCTGTCAGAGTATTTTCCTACCTTTTTGATAGCTTCATAAAGTGCACTGAACAAAGTGTCTCCTGGAAAAAACCCTGAGATTTTCTTCTCACAGAAAGTGATTAAGATAAGCAGCCAATCCACATCCTACTTATGAACAAAGTTCCTCCCACTGTACTTATAGCCACAGGAAACTTAAAAGTATCAAACTGGATACAACTAATTATTAATGAGAACTAGGACAATGTAGATAAATTAAATCTATGTTTATATAATCATTAGTCTTAATTTCATTTTATACACACACACACGCTTAAGTGACCATTAACGACCAAACAACCGGTCGACCAGTCGCTATGATGTGCACTGACCACCAGGGGGCAGATGCTCAACACAGGAGCTGCCTACTGGTGATCAGAGCACTCTCATAGCCAATCTCTCACAGCCAGCCAACCTTCACCCTGGCCAGAAAACCACCTGCGGTCTCTCCCCCTGTCCCTCGGGCCCCAGCAGCTGGCAGCTGGCAGGCCCATCCCCGATTGGAACTGGGTGAGATGGTCCCCATAGGTTCTGATCATTGGCCAGGCCTAAGGACCCCACCCGTGCATGTATTTCATGCACCAGGCCTCTAGTTTATAAATAAAGCTACACATATAACAGCTATAACTGTTTTGAATATCAGTTTTCTTATTCTGAACTCTGGTGGAATTTAAAGTAAGTATGCATACTCATTTCTTAAATGAGAAAACTTACCGTATTTTTCGGACCATAAAATGCACATTTTCCCCCCCAGAAGTGGGGGGAAAAAGTCCCTGCGTCTTATGGTCCAAATATAGCCTACACATAAACTTTAAAAAAAAAGTTTTTTTACTTGCCCGGCTCTGTGTGGTCTGTGTGCTTGCCCGGCTCTAAAATGGTTCTAAATGCTGCTGTTTACTTTACAGGGTTGATTACATGTGTTTATGGCTGTGATGTTGGGTTTTAATGCACATAAAATATTTTAGGACACTATTTGTTTCAGAATCTTTTTTTCTTTATTTCCCTTCTCTAAAAACTGGTGCGTCTTATGGTCCGGAGCATCTTATGGTCCGAAAAATACGGTAAGTAGCAGATAATCTTTAAAAGAATTTATATGTGGCTCTGAAATTTTATATGACTGTACCACTAGAATTACTTTTCTCATTGGGTTTCACTTAAGCTAACTTAATATTAAAGTGAGGTTTTGATCCCTTACACTCTAACTAGGAAACACAGGCCCAGAAACACTTTTATTCTTATATTCCCCAAATAAACATCATAAAGGTAAGGAAGTAGTAGTCTAAACTGTAATTATTTTTAACCTCAGATTTATTATGAGAGGGAAAAGAGAATCCAAAGGCATTATCCAACAAGAAACAAAGATTAAGGAAGCAACTGCATGCTTTTGGCATATTTATTACCAAGCTTGGATCTACGTCTACTCCTCGGGATTCGAGGTTCTTCCGGACTGTAGTTATCTCATCACTTGCAAGATAGGCGGGGTGTTCCTCGTTACATTTCAACATTTTCTCCAATTCACTCTTGGTTTCGTTGTGAACACACTTTAAAATGTTTCAAAGAAGAAAGTTTTTAGTTGGTTCAGGATTCGGCATATTGGTAAAAACAGAGTCCCAATTTTAATAAATATATTACTATTGCATAATAAATGACAGAAGTTCAATCACAACAAATAAGAACATATACAGTGCCCTGGCTTATGCATGCAGAACAACTATGAATTATGAGAGGCAAAAATGAAAAAAAAATTTTTAGCCCTATTTGTTGTATTTTACTTTTGCTGAAATATTTTACACAGAAAGAGATAATATTCTATAAGTGTTTTATAGCTAATAATTATATGACTGTAAGGACTTATACCTCTTGACCTGTTTCTTTTATAACAAATTAAATATAAAATTCTTAGTGAAATTTTTAAATAGTCTTTTCATTAAAATATCTTGCTTTAGATTGCTTCAGTAAGGCACCCATTATCTTAGATTCATTCCCAGTTTCTTCTCTATAATTGTTCACAATCTCTTCATCAAAGGAGGAAATGCATACATACCGGTGAAAAATTTGAAAATATGACTCTCATACAGTATGAAATTAAGTTCTTTTCATTTAAAATATTTTACTTATTAATTGATTTTAGAGAGAGAGAAAGAAAGGGAGGGAGAAAGGAAGGAAAGAAAGGAGAAAGGGAGGAAGAGAAAAACATCAATTTTTATTCCCTTTATTTATGCATTCATTGGTTGATTATTGTATGTACCCTAACTAGGAATTGAACCCTCAACCTTGACATATTGAGACGATGCCCTAACCAAATGAGCTACCTAGATAGGGCCTATCTCTTCATTTTCAATCCTTCTTTTAAAATTGCATGTGTAAAAAAGCTTCAAATTCACTGATTAAACAAGTCACTACCACAGAACTTAGCCCAAACTATATTAAGCTACAGAATATGAACATTTGTACAAAAATACCACTTGAATAAAACAATTAGCTTGTAAACAGAACAATTAATTAACAGTCTCTGAAAACATGCCATTTTAGAAGAAATATTATTTAATATTTCCTTAAATATCTGCTATTTAGTCTGAGGTAGGAAGGAAATCTCTATGATTTTCCTCAACTTTTCCTGTTCTGTTTTCACTTCCACCTGTCCATCTGTCCCCACTTCACTTGGTCTTCAGGACAACACTCCTCTCCCACCTATACTGACCAAGATCTGCATTAGTTCAGCTTAGGCAAGGTGAGAATTTTCAGAAGTAACACCAAAAAAAGCACATTATAGTTTTTAGAGCATGGACTTATCACCTTTAACACAGAGCAATCTTGAGTTTCTTTTCCTGCTAAATCTGTCACTCAAAAAGACAAAGGATTATACACAGCTGCCTTAAACTTGCAATGTAAAGCCCAGATATATTATTAATCTCCTTTCTAATGTTTCTCATTGTAATTTCCAGGTATGAGGTTCAGAACAGTGTTTTTAATGTGGGAGTGGGAGGGTTAGCAAGATTAGAGAACTGGACAGGGGTCTGACTGGAGGCTTTGTTTTGAAAAAAAACACAAATTCCTCCCAGGTGATTCTGATGTCCCTCCCATCTACACTTTAAATTATGGCTTTTGTTCTAAAGTCACCCTGAGTCCTACACCTGCTGCCCTGAAACCCTCTTCTAGGGAGGATTTCTATATTCTTCCTCTGGGTTGCAGATCCTTGCACTGCCCTTAAAACTAATTCCTCTGCTTCTCTTGCAGCAATTCCCTATGGGTTGAAATTCCTGAGGGAAAAAACCCAAAAACACAGGAATCATTTCTAAGAGTGTTTGGCCAAAGCATATTTACCACAAGTTGCTGCGTTAATTGTCCTGGAGACTCTAGGCGTATTTCACTAGGACTTGAAGGTCAGACACCGTTTTTCTTTGGTGTTTATTTGCTTTACACCCGTTTTTTTCCAGTCAATACCCTCTCTTCCCCTTCACTCCCCATTTCAAAGTCAGAAACTCTGATGGTCCCCAGGGGTTCTTTTCCGACAGACCTCCTCTCAGTCATGTGCAAACAGAGAAGACTGATGCACCCTGAACTCAGGCATCATCCAACCGGGCACTCTGACCACCTCTTCAGCTTCTCTTTAGTCTCTCTCTCTCTCTCTCTCTCTTTTTTTAAATAAATATATTTTATTGATATTTTACAGAGAGGAAGAGAGAGAGATAGAGAGTTAGAAACATCGATGAGAAAGAATCATCGATCAGCTACCTCTTGCACACCCTCTACCGGGGATGCGCCCGCAGCCAAGGTACATGCCCTTGACTGGAATCAAACCCGGGACCTTTCAGTCCACAGGCTGACGCTCTATCTACTGAGCCAAATCGGTTTCGGCAGCTTCTCTTTAGTCTCTTAATGACTCCCTGCCTCTCAAATTCATCCCAGGGAAAAGAGGAACTGTCCCTTCACTATTTGGGATGCACATCTGATAGGTATCTTTATCTCCCTTCTCTAATCACATGGACTCAGGAACAAGAAAGTGGGTTACACGCCACCTCTTTTTCTGACTCATTATTGTCTTCATTCATGTTCTAATTCTATTTACACTCATTTATTTAAGGAATGAACAAGAATGAGACAGTGGGGTAAGACTGAATGCTAGCTAGGAAAAGAAGTCACAATAATAAGGAAAAATTAAAAAGGGTTGGGGTTGGATACTTAATAATTTACCCATTTTCCCTCTTTTATTCATTGGCAAAGTTTACACTTGTCTTTACCAGTTTGTTCTTCTGAAGTGATCATTAAATGTAAATAAATGAATTCTATAATTCTGCCTGTTTCCTGTCTGAATTTTTATACTTATTTTGTGAACATAGGAACAAAAAAGTAAAAAAAAAAAATATACTAATTTGAATAGACAACTTATAAAAAAAATCCGAAGATAATATAATAGATATTCATTCTATATCCTCTGAAACCTCTGACATTCTTTTCCTTTCTTCATAACTATAATCTTCAATTTACCTCATACAGAGAATTGAAATGAACAAAGCAATCAACCACAATAGGAATATGCTTCATCTCCCCCTTCTTTTAATAAGCGGCTACTTATAAAAAAAACTTGCATTCATAGTTTAATGTTTAATCTAAAGATTTTATATTTTAGAAAGCCTGACATAAACATTTGAAATTATTAAGACTGGCATAGAGACATGCGTGGGTTACATTTTACTGCTTGAACTAAAATGACCCAAATTGTATCATCATAAGGGGCAAAGGTTTGTTTTCACCTGTTCTTGGGTCCGATTCTTCCAATACAGCCACCTCTTTTTCCAATCTGGACCCACCATGTTTTCAATTGCATTTTCAGCTAAAAGATTGAAAGAAAAGTTTAAGTTGATCATGCATGTTATCATTTACCAAGCACAGAAGTTACAACTAATAATATTCTTGTTTTCTTAACTACTTCAAAGTGATACAAGAAAAAATTATATGATTGACAGGGTGAATATATAAGAAATAATTTAATATACATGTTTACAAGCAATGAAAAGTACAATTCATTGTCAAGTTCTCATAAGTATAGCAGCAAACACTAGAATAGTTTGAATACAGCTTTTTAGATTATCAATACTTGTGTCTAATTTACCTAATATTTTTAGTAGTAACTAAGCAGTCCACTAAAAAAAAAATCCCACAAATAAATCTTCAACTACAGTATTAATAACAAAGACCTTGAAATATTAATTTTTTTAAAATTACAAATGTTCTTTGAAGTTGGATTATTTCTTCATCAGAAACTACTCAAAACTTCATAACCCCTGTCCCTACTTACTATCCTTGAGACGAGCCTGAAGAGCCTCTTCCATGAAGTAAATAGCTGCGTCCCACTGCTGCTTATCAGATATGGACCGGTCTTCTAAAGCATTATGTTGAATAACCCTCTGAAATAACAAGGGAAGAAAAAAATCTAATATGATTTGTGTCTTATCATTTAGTAATTTTATTCAAATTGACAGCTTAGCAAATATCCAAAATATCTGATGTTTCTAAAATGACAAAAAGCATGCCCCTGCCACACAAATGCAGGAGGTCCTATTATCTGCCTATTTGTCAGCTTTCTGTCTAAAAAAACAACAGTGGAGAATTTTTCCTAGCCCAAATTAAATGAGCTGACCATCTCTAAGATCATTGTGGGGGGCTGGAGAGGGGCATAGTACACATTTAACTACATAAAATCTAACACCTAGAACCCTAGTATTTAGTAGTTAATGATTCAGATAATCTCTCTCTTTTTTGTCATATGACCTATGTGTTAGCATTTTCAAAAAAGAGAGGATAAAAGTAATAACATTATCTCACTGGTAACAGCATTGAAAAATGTAATGAGGGAATCTTAAAAGTCTAAACAATCACAAGCAAATATTATTTATCATAAAAAAAACACTAGTTATTTTGTAATTGTTGAATGAATGAATGAAAATGGCACTACTCTCTCAGAAAGCCAGTCTTAGTAAGGCGGCTAACAAGAATAAATAATTTTCAAATATGAAGATAAATATTTTATTCCAAAAAATTATAATTACAATCAGCCCACAGTCAGATATGCATTTTCCTAGAAGACTGTTTCAACAGTGCCTCTCATAACTGTCTGAGCAGAATAGGTGCTTAGTAAGGTTTGATTATGATGAGGAGACTGTTACATATAACAAAAGATTTTTGAGATGGTGGAGCAAGGAGCCAGTGTAGGCAGAAACAGTGATCCAGGAACATGTACCATTTCCCCGAAAATAAGACAGTGTCTTATATTAATTTTTGCTCCCAAAGATGCGCTAGATCTTATTTTCAGAGGATGTCTTATTTTCGGGGAAACACGGTAGTTGCCCCAAGGAGATTTGCAGAGAGAATGTTCACGAAGGTGCTATAAAGCAAAATGAGCAACATAAAGTTAACAGAGAGGTATCTCATGGTGACACTGATGTTTGTCACAAATTATTTGTTGCTCAGAGCCACCTTGGTAAAGACAGAGATGGTAACAATTTCTGATGCCTCACAAAGGACAGAAATCTCCACCAAGAAAGTCCCTATTGTCCAAACTTTGACCAAAACCATCACACTGAAGTCTCTCCAGATTGATGGCATGGCTGCTGGTGAGTTGGGCATGTTACTGACTGCACAACCATCACATCTGATTACGTATCGATAACAACAACCATACACATCACCAAGACTATAAAAGGTGGACTATCTGAAACAAGAATTGAGAAAAGCATCGTGATCATAGGAGATGCAGACAGTGATCAGGACCAGACACCAGCCCAGGCCCAGGGAGAGTAGAACCTGACACATCGGCGACGAGAGTGGTGGTGTTCAAAGAAACGGAGCTGGCGGGAAGAGTATGGTAAGGAATTCATTATTAAACAACATTCAACTTAGTGAACCGGAAGAATTCTGACCATTTCAAGTCGTAATGCCACACCGACAATTCACTGAATTTATACTACAGCTGGTAACAATGACCAGAAGCCTGAAGAATTAAAATGCCAATGCCAAAACTTACCTTAACAGCTCTGGTCTACACGGTTCCCTCATATTTCAATACATGTTTTATTTTATAAGCACTTCTAAATATTCCTTGGTTCTTTCTATTTCTTTTTTTTAATCAGGGAGTTTGTTTTATTTCCTGTTTACTACCTGCATTACATGACTGATTTGATCCAAATAGAGCAGCCCAGTGGCAGTGCTCTTCACTGGAACAGGTGCTGTTGTGCACAAAAGAAACTCTGTGACTAATTTGAATCATGGTTTTCCTTCTTCCAGGTTCCTCCCATTGAGTTCCCACTGAATTACAGTAAATATTTACAGAGTTTTTAGATGGCAGTAAATATACTGTATGAGAAATTATTAATATAGATTAAAAGCATTTCTTACATCTGGAAACTTTCCTAATGTTTGACAAATTCATTGGGGATATATTTTATATCGAACCCTTTTGACTTTCCTGTCCTTCAACTTTGTACTCTTAGTAGAAATAGAATGTCTGCGGGTCTCCAGACTGGAGAATTATGAAGAAACTCACTGACCACACTGTGTGTAGAGACCCCACCGCACCACAGTGCCAACTCTTCTCAGACACACACATACACACATGCGCTTTTCAGCAGAGAGGAGAAAAAGAAAAAAATTTCTTCCTTTCTAATAAAATATTCAGGCAGGTTAAAACCTTGTTGCTTCCTTGCTTAACATGCCCCAATTTCAGTACTTTCCATTGACTGAACATTTGTGTAGAAAACTTGCTTTGCACTAAATCTCCTTGTCTACATGTAAAACCGACCTTGTGTTATTGAGCAGGTCTGTCTCTTTCAGATAGCCTAATGATTCACACAGGTTTGAGGACATTGGGGAGGAGTTGGCAAGGGCTGTGGTTGATTTTTTTTTTTTTTTAATATATTTTATTGATTTTGTACAGAGAGGAAGGGAGAGAGATAGAGAGTTAGAAACATCGATGAGAGAGAGTGTCATCTATCAGCTGCCTCTTGCACACCCCCTACTGGGGATATGGCCCGCAACCAAGGTACATGCCCTTGACCGGAATCGAACCCGGGACCTTTCAGTCCCCAAGCCGACGCTCTATCCATTGAGCCAAACCAGTTTCGGCTGTGGTTGATTTTTTGATGGTAATGGGAAACCAGACCATTTCAGGTTGATACCAGAGACCTGATAGAGACTTATGAACTGTATTGAACATTTTTTTATTTTGCTTTTGACCCTATATGTAGTTAGGATGCAAGATTAGATTTATAGCAGCTTCAAATTGTATTAAATGATATTTTGCTTTCTGTAATACTTATAAAGTTGGTTTAGTCTCTGGGGGAAAAAAAGAATGGAATAAAAGAATGCTTACAAAATACACAGCAATTTCTGGTAAGTATTCAACACACAGTAGTTAGCATTATAATTTAGGAGTCTAAATTTTATGACTAAAATCCACTGCAAATTAATGCATCTATTTTTTAAAAAATATATATATTTTATTGATATTTTACAGAGAGGAAGGGAGAAGGATAGAGAGCTAGAAACGTCGATGAGAGAGAAACATCGATCAGCTGCCTCCTACACACCCCCTATCGGGGATGTGCCGGCAACCAATGTATTATACATGCTCTTGACCAGGAACAAACCCGCAGACCAACACTCTACCACTGAGCCAAACTGGTTTCGGCAAATTAATGCATCTCACTACTTACCAGAAAGTAAACTGAGAAGCCGCTAACCTCTATTTAGTTCAAGCTAATGGATGACAACTTGTTGAAGTTTATAGAAGCCTATTTAGTGAGAAGTTTCCTTCTTTTTTCTAAAATATTAACCAAGCAAGAAATAACAGAAGGCAATTACAGAAGGACAGAGAAATGTCAAAGGGTCAATTATAGATTGTAAATCTATTTCTTTACCTTATTTTAAATTCAGAATCTAATTTAGTCACATAAAATGTTTCTTATAAAAGTACCAATTTGAGAAACTACATAAACATATGATGCTGACACCCTAATATACAAACAACATACCAAACTGTCTTCTGCAAAGTCATTCCACTTGTGGCGTTTGATACTTTCTTCCTTAACAGCCTCTTTCAGTTTATCAAATATGTCATCATGCTCTTTTCCTTTTGGTTCTGTCATGAAGCGGGAAAATTCTTCTTGTAGTGTCTCCCAAGCAACCTAGAATTATTTAAAAGAAAAAGTTATACTACATACTTTTATTTAATGTATAACATGAAAAATACACACATGAACTTAAGTTAGATGTGATAAATCAGCTTATCAGAAAAGACGTTTGAAACCGCATTAAGAAAACCATCAACAAATATAAATTCTGGCCTAGACATCTTACACTGGGAGCTGGTGGGATAGATTTGAATTCCTGGCATGTGTGATGGACATACACAGTGCTTTAAGTTTTTAAAAAATTAAGTTTTTTAAAAATTGAGAGATTTCATATACAAATCTACATTTCCAGGCTCTCTGGAAGAATCTGACACTATACCCACATTCTCTCCTGACACCACCTGCCAGAGCCGGATAGGAGCTGCCCCCTTAGATGAGATGGGCACTCTAGCCAACTACCAGACTTAATTCACTTCATTCTCTACAACACCTGAGTTTGCCTGCTTCTTCCACACTCTAAAAAGTTTAAAATTTCTTAATGATTTAGTCCTCACATTTTTGCCTTTATGAAAGCAATGCATCAATACTTTCAAACGTAGCTGAGTATTATACAGTGTTATGTCATAGCTAACTCCTAATTACATGAATAGTGAAAGGAAGAGCAGTGTCAAAATGGTATTTTATATTTAGCCCTCTTCATTTCAAACATTAAGAAATTATGGCATAAAGAAAGGTGGCTGGACAAAAATACACAGTGAAGTATTAAAAGCAATGTTTCCTGACGTTCACCAGATCCACATCTTTTACCACACCCAGGTGTGAAGGGCAGAGCTGACAGGAGACACAATCATTGCCATTTCTATGACCACTTCCACTGCTTGAACCGTAGAATATAAAAATATCCTATCATGAGATAGGGCCCAGAAAATGCCAGGGCTGGTAGTGAGGACAGCTAGTGAAGTGGTGGCAGCAGCGCTAATTATCAGGGGTAAATGTGCAGAGAACTGGGCAGGGTCAGCAACACATAGCTGGGGCGGTATGACCACAGAGTTAGAAAGGGAGGCATAAGGAAATTGAGAACAGCGGTGAAGAAGCTAGATCTGGAACAGGCTGGGAAAGGGGTGAAATACACCTGAATAATCAGAAACTGACATTCTGTTTCTAGGGTAGGTATGAAAAACAAAATTATTTTTAACAGATTCTAATTTCCTGAGCATCCTCAAACAGAAGCACAGAGGCAGACTCAGCTGGAACCATCGTGCTTCAGAGTGATATGCATGGCTGATTACCTTGAATGGTGGCCACCATGACAGCGCTGGCATTTACTGAACAGTTACTATGGGCCAGGAACTGTCTAAGTATTTTATATCCATTAACTCATTTATTCCTGAGAACAGTCTGTGAGATAGGCAACATTATCACCCCTATTGTTATAGATGAGGAATCAGAAACCTTAAACTACTAGCCCAAGGATCACACAGTTAGTAAGTGGTAGGGTAACAGAAATGCAAACATTTTAAGGCACTTTCTTATAATTTCTGGTCTAACCTTCTGGCAAGATCCAAATTAAAGAATTAAGTATAATTAAGCCTTGCAGAAAATCAAGACATGAAATGTTTTATCCGTTAAATATATTCCTTATCCATTAAATCTTTATCCACAAAAGAAGTTAAAAATATTTCACATTTGAAATATATGCAAATTTTGACAGTTTTGTTAGAAGCTATCTTCGGGGAGGAAAACAGTAATACGCTCAGACCAACACCCTATCAATTAGTAAAGATTTATAACAGCAGTAACTGGTAGCAGCATTAAGATTAATCCCAACACACAAATGGAGAATAAAGACAAAAAGAAAGACTGGCTGTGATGGGAATAAAATTTAAAATTCACAGCTCCTACTCCCTTCAGATAATGCTTCTTACCCATTTAATTAAATTATATCCTAACCTCTACTGCTTTATTGGGAAGCTGTTTATCAGTCCACTGTTTGAGCTTGATGTCCACTGTGGTATTAAAAGTCCCTGAATTCATGGTCTGTGCAGCTGGAAGATAGATGTTTTCAATCACATGAGTTGATACTCTTTCCCACAAAGACTGCTGAAGAATTTCCTCCCTGGAATTTAAAAAGAAAACATTTCAAGAACACCAAATTTAAAAATAATATTAAGTTTTTAAAAACAGCTTTATCACAGTATCATTAACTTACCATAAATCACACATATTTAAAGTGTTGACATATGTATACACCTGTGCTTCACAACAATCAAGATAATGAACTAGCCATCATCCCCAAAAGTTGTCAGCACTGGATCTGCTTTTGGTCACTACAGTTTATATTTTCCAGAATTTTATGTAAATGCATTTATACAGCCATGTACTTTTGTCTTTTTCACTCAGCATAATTATTTTGAGATTTATCTATGGCATGTTTATCAATAGTTCATTCTTTTTTACTGATGAGTAATATTCCATCACATGAACCTGTTTATCCATTCACTTGCAGATGGCCATTTGGATTGTTTCCAGTTTTTGTCTATTACAAATAAAGCTGCGACCAACATTCCTATACAAGTCTTTGCATGGACATACGCTATTGTTCCTCTTGAGCAAATATTCTATAAGTGGAATGGCGATATTATATATTTAACTTTTTAAGATAATGCCAAAATGTTTTCCAAAATGGTCGGACCATTTTTTGATTCCTTAAATTTGAGTTAGAGGACTCAACTGTGCATTTCCATTTCCTTTCATTCTTCTAACTTCAACAAAATAAACTTAATGCCCTTCAGCAAAAATTGTATCCATACCATGGTATCATTTCTTTTAAAAAGTATAAAAAGTATAAATCCAGCCAGCTATTCTTCTAAATGACATATGAAAAAAAAAAAACTATGATGATGGTCACATAATATTAATGATATGTCAATATTTCCATCTTAATGTCAGTAATCGATTCCTGATGATCAGGTAATATTGTGTGAAAATATTGAGAGACCACTTCTCACTATAATGCACATATGTCAAGCCTAACCCCCCAATAACTTACTTAAAATATAATTAAAGTATCGTAGTATGTCTATAAGTGAATAACAAACAATCATTTTAGGACACAAAATGCTTATAACACTACTTCCAGAGCACATATATAAATCAAACAGTCCTGTGACTTAAATAATTATAAGCATCTTAAGCACACATTCTAAAATATCACATAAGGCATTGTGCAGCAAAAAGATACTACCTAAGATATCAATATGTCACAAACATAAAATGTGTGGGGTACAGCCCTAGCTGGTGTGGATCAGTGGATAGAAAGTCAGCCTGTGGACTGAAGGGTCCAAGGTTCAATTCCAGTCAAGGGCACATGCCCAAGTTGCGGGCTTGATCCCCAGTAGGAAGCGTGCAAGAAGCAGCCGATCGATCAATGAATCTCTCTCATCATTGATGTTTCTATCTATTTTCCCCTCTCCCTTCCTCTCTGAAATCAATAAAATATATTTTTTAAAAATGTGTGGGGTACATTGCAGGTGAATTCAATGTGGTATGAATAGTTAAAATTAGAAGCTGTTATTTTGATCTATATTTGTGTTAAGCTATAGTGCTTGAAAAAAATGATGAAAATATACAAAATCATCTGCTCCAGCAGCACACAGAATAAATGTCTAGCAGCCAGCTGTCCCAGCTCTCTCCCTTGCCTTCTCAACAGGCAATCTGGCACTGCAGGCTTCCTGTTCCTGCACAATTCTCCTTAGCCACCTGTGTGCTAAATAAATGAGGTTAACTATCAAGGCTTGTTTCCTTGCTGGTAACTTTGATTACAGACTTGCTCTGCTCAAACAAAACTAACCATGCCATTTGATGATGCCAGGAATTTATAGAAACACCATATTTTCTGCCATTAATGGCATTATTAGTTATTATAGTTTACAAATCATCTTTTATATTCATTATCCTCATACAACCTAGTATTAGTATTATATTCATGCCCTGTGTGCATATATATATACATACATACATGCACATATAGCTCTCTTGTAACTTAAAAAATGAATTGGCTTTTATAAAGCCAGAGAACTGGCTTAAAATACAAAGACTAACAAAGATAAGTTGTATTGTATATAATTAGTCAATAAGTATAGATAAAAAAAAATTTTTTAATAAGGGGTAATGAAAAACAGGTAAACTTTGACTCCTTAAAGAGAGAAAAATGTTCACTACTGAGGAAGAAAGGTCCCCAGGATGTGGAAACTAGTAATATTGAATTCAAACTCAAAGACTAGATATTACTATGTAGGGTCAATTTTGATAATCTTGAACTGAGCAAACAGAAGAGATACAGAAACTATTTGTAATGCATGACAGTAAGAATAGTTCTGCTCCAAGAGTGATAAATTCTTTAAGATACTACAGACTTCCTTAGAAAGATAAGATATACACCAGGAACTTGATAATTAACAAATGAGTGTAAAAATCTCTGGGCTAATTAGACATAGCTTACTTGAGGTATATTGAACCCACTTTGGTTACAGTGCCCCACTCCAACAAATTTAAGAACACCCAAATTTACACAAAGCATTAAGATGAAGGTGATAGTTTGCCTTGAAAGACTTGCAAGAGTATTTTTCAAAAGGATGTATTTACTTGCTATTTAAGAAAAATTTCAAATAGGATTCAATTTGAAAAGTGATTTGTATAAAACATATTAAAGGTAAAAATAAAAATAAAAAAGCCTCAAGCAATCAGATTTTAAAAAAATATAGAGCTGCCTGAAGAACTAATTGCAAGTCCTCCAATAAGGGCAGAGTGAAAAAGGGTGAAAAGGCAGCCGGGGCCCTGCAGGCCTGAGGGCCACTGAGGGAACTCTGGATGTGTGCTATGAAGCCACTATAGGTTTTGATCGTGGGAGTGAGATAACCTTCTAAATCAGGCGTGGGGAACCTTTTTCTGTCAAGGCCCATTTGGATATATGTAACATCATTCCTGGGCCATATAAAAATTATTAACTTAAAAATTAGCCTGCTACATTTGGTCAAACATTTAATTAACTCACCCCTAATGCCTTTGCAAGGCTAGTCCAGATGATTTCATGGGCCTTATATGGGCCCCAGCCCAGACATCCTCTCCCCTCCCCCGACCTCCCTTTTAAATTAATCATTCTAGCAATTACAAACAACAACACAACACACACACACACACACACACACACACGCACAAAACACAACAAAAGAAAAGAGTAAAAAGCTATCTTTTAGAATATCTCTTCTGAAAGATACTTCGAAGTACACAATTATTCTACTTAAACACTTAATTAGGTAGACTAGAACAGTAGATATATTTATGTTTCTGTCTATATTTTGAGGACTGAGTCACAGCTACAATAAACCATAGCTTTATCAATCTAAATTTTAGTATTTCATTATAATTCATATAGTAAAGTTTTTGAAAGAAGGTCAAATACTCACCAATGTTTTGGTGTAACTTGGCTCAGACTGATAACTTCATCGAGGATTTCATTTTTAGCTTTTTCAAATAGTTCATTCTAGGCAATATAGACACAAGAAAGTAAGATTTTCAGAAGACAGTCCATTTGCCCTGCCACGATTTTCAGAAATAACTAAAAAGAAGGCCTCTGGCAGGCTAGTTGGATGAGCTGAGGTTTGAAGCATGCATAACCAGCAAATAATACTCTTCTCTTCTAGTATCTTTTGTAGAAATGCCAATATCCAGATAAGGACAAAGACACTGACACAAATGTCTACCTTATTCACTTAATTCTGTATGCAGTTTTTTACATAATATTTGCTCAGATAAATTTTTCACATACCAAATGTTACATGAAAGTAGTAATACATATTAACTTAGTGTATTAATAATCTGATGCTATTCTACAACGAATAGCATTTTTAAAATCAAGGAAAACCGCCGAAACCGGTTTGGCTCAGTGGTAGAGCGTCGGTCTGCGGACTGAAAGGTCCCAGGTTCGATTCCGGACAAGGGCATGTACATTGGTTGCGGGCACGTCCCTGGTAGTGGGTGTGCAAGAGGTAGCTGGTCGATGTTTCTCTCTCATCGACGTTTCTAGCTCTCTATCCCTCTCCCTTCCTCTCTGTAAAAAATTATTAAAATATATTTAAAAAAATAAAGTAGCAGCACTTTGTTTGAAAAAATAAATAAATAAAATCAAATAAAATCAAGGAAAACCAATATTTAAATCCCATCAAATTAGAGTATATTCTTCAACAGTAAATGTTGAAAAGGTAAAAAAGTTGGTGTATAAGTTTTAAAAGTTTACATTACATAAATACAGTTAATTCTATAACACCTTTAAAAAATTCTTCATCTCAGAAAATACTTTTAAATAGTTGTTTTGACATTCCATGATCCTAGTTATGTTTTAATGTTATGAAAAATAATTTACATTATTGTAGAAAATAACTGTTCCTGGGAATGCATTCTTACAGCTTTAAATTAGTAATCATGGTAAAAACCAGAGCAAAGTAGCTTACCAGATTTTGCTCATTAAAATATATTTTGTTAGAGTGCAATATTAGATTAGATCAGTGATTTTCAACCTTTTTCATCTCATGGCACACATAAACTAATTACTAAAATTCTGAGGCACACTAAAAAATATATCGTAGTTCTTGCTGATCTGACAAAAAAATAGTTATAATTTTAACTCATTCACATCTGACAGCTATTATGTTGACTGTTGTCATTTTTTTATTTGACCATCTAAGGGAAAAGAGGTCAGTGTCCCCGACTAAATAGCCAGGTATTGCATGTTTTAAAATACCTTGCGGCACACTGTTTGAAAATTGCTGGATTAGATATATGCAAAATACATGATGTGCACAAACATTACCCGGTCAAGTTCTCGCAGGCGAGGATAGTTATTCTTCCACTCAGTTTCAAGGTTGAAACGTGTTGCTGAGGAGGAAGGACAGGTGTTTAAGTTAGAGGACTCTTTCCACAGGCAGTGGCTAAAGGCTGCCAGTCATATCTTCTTCAGTGACTGAATTTAAGTGTGCACCTATGCCTCCTGAGTACTCTGGGCTCTCAACATCTCTGAATCTCGTATTGCAAGTTTTCCAAACTAATCTCCTTGACTCTAGTTCCGACATCCAATCCACAAAACACATGACCGAAACAGTTTATAGTACAGTAGCTAAGAGCATGGATTCTGCATTTATACCAAGATTCAAACCCTGGGTCTACCGCTGTATGATGCTAGGTGTACTACTTAGGTAAGGTACTCTGTCCCTCCATTTTCTCTTTTGTAAAATGGGACTAATACTAATACTTACAAGGTTGCTTAGAGATTAAATTGAATAAACAGGTAGGTTCTCCAAATTAAAAAAAGGAAGAAATGTGTATTCTCACCAAAGGAAACTATGGGAGCAAAGCCATGGCGCAGGAAAGTATGGAATTCAGGAACTAGCTGAGGCATAGGCTGCTCTGATTCCTAACACACTTCTTCTCCCCACAGCCCCCAAAGGGGGACTCTCACTTCACTGCAGTTTATTAAGCTCTTTCTCCCAAATACTACTGCAAACTTTCTAATCGGTTGAAACTCGCAATGTGCTCCCAGCAATGTTTCCTCTAAGAGGAAACCCCCTGTTCTTGTAATACTAGATGGAAAAAATGGAATTTTCCCCCATTTTCCACACACTATCTAATAGTAAATGTACTGAAAAGCAACTGTTAAAGGGAGTAAAGAACCTCATGGATGCCTAAGATTGTCAGCTAATACAATGTCTAAATGGGCTGCCTTATTTCAAAAACCCAACGTACCTTTAAAACTATCAGCCTGTTGTTCAACTGACTCTCGTACCATTTTCCAGAAGCAGTCTGATACAGCAAGGCTTAAATTCCTTGTAGTCACCTGGTGTGCCTTTAGCATGCTGGCCCTTTTAAAAGTAACAAAAGTTTAAGTTATACTACAATAACAAAAGGACGATACCATTACTAAGTTTGAGAATGAGCTTGTTATGATAACCTAATGAGAATAGCTACATATATATTTTTATAGTAACCCTGTCCAATAATATTTCCTGTGATGAATAAACTACTCTATATCTAAATTAACCAATATGGTAGCTACTATTTGGGTTCAAAAACTTGAGGTTATTGAATCCTTTAAGTATGTGGCTAGCGCAATTAAGAAACAAAGTTTTATTTTTATTTGATGTTAACCATTTTAAATTTAAATAAACACAAGGCTAGTGACTACCGTATTGGATAGCACAGTTCTATACACCTGTCAGCTCCTATCACTTCGGATAATACTCAATAGTATATCTATAAGAACTATATTGATTTACTATACTAATAGAAAGGCAAACATACTTTTCCACTTCAAGAGACTCTCTACTTATAAAGTTTTAATATAACTCAGTTGCTCTTTAGCTCTTCCTTTTTGCTTTTCTTTAGTATTATATTTACTGATAATTTCTGTCAATATCTACTAGTATTTAGGGATACCCCTTTGACATCTCCAGCCCCACTTCAACTTTCCCCAACCCTGTAAGAGAAACGGATACATGAATTTAAAAATGTAAGTGTTGGTTTTTAAAAATCACTTTATAAGTAACACAACTTCAGGTATCCATGCTGTCATTCACTGCCCACACCCCAGGGGCAGTTTGCTATGTCAGCATGTGTTACACCATGTGATAAACTGCTCTGAGTTCTGTCAGGTTAGCTGGAGGACTTATTTAGTAGGTATAGATCGCCATCTGGGAAAAATTCTGAAAAGTCAATGTTAAACTAATAATTATAAAGAAACTTTTAAGTGAAAACTACTAGTTCAAGCTACTCCCTCACTATCAAATCTTTAAATGTTTAAACAAGATACCTACTTTAGGAGTTTTGAATTCTGAAAAAATTCTTCTTCATATTCTCTTATTGCTTCTATGCTTTCGGAGCTGTTTCCTAGGGAAAGATGATGGTGAAGTTCTGAGAAAATATTTATTACTTGAAAACAACAAAAACTTCAATTACAGTAATCCTTCTTTGCATACCTTTTCCTGTTACAACAGCAAAATAACCTAGAGCTTTCATTGGGAAGAGTTTTCCTTCAATTATCTGTTGAATCTATTTTTTTAAAGTGAGAAAAATAAATGTGAGATAAAGGTTTACATAATTTTAAAGAGCGTTATATACCATTTAGAAAGCAAATTTAATAATGCTATATATGTACAGTTAATTTAAATCTGTAAACCTACACAAAAGTATTAAAATGTATTACAATTTCTATTTGAGGAAAAAATAAATACATTTAATTTTAGTATATTAAAAATGTTCTATTAAAACATAAGTACCAAAATTAAAACTTGGAATGATGTGTAGTGCTTTGAAGTCAGGTCTCTGTTTGAATTTCTTCTCTGCCACTTACTAGCTATGTGGCTTAAGTACCGTATTTTTCGGACCATAAGACGCTCCACACCATAAGACACACCAGTTTTTAGAGAAGGGAAATAAAGAAAAAAAGATTCTGAAACAAATAGTGTCCTAAAATATTTTATGTGCATTAAAACCCAACATCACAGTCATAAACACATGTAATCAACCCTGTAAAGTAAACAGCAGCATTTAGAACCATTTTAGAGCCGGGCAAGCACACAGAGACCACACAGAGCCGGGCAAGTAAAAAAACTTTTTTTTAAAAGTATATGTGTAGGGTATATTTGGACCATAAGACGCAGGGACTTTCCCCCCCACTTCTGGGGGAAAAAAAGTGCGTCTTATGGTCCGAAAAATACGGTATGTTCCAACTTTTTCAAAATGGTTGTTAAAGAAAATTATCCTATACTAGAGACCTGATGCATGAAATTTGTGCAAGAGTAGGCCTTCTTTCCCCTGGCTGCTGGCACCGGCTTCCCTCTGGCACCCGAGACTCAGGCTTCCCTCTGGCCATAATATATTAAGTGTCCAGTTGACTAGTGGGCTAGTCAACCAATCAAAGCGTTATATGTTAATAATATACTAAGACCGCTCAACTGCTCGCTGTGACGTGCATTGATCATCAGGGAGCAGTCAGTCAATGGGGCGACCAGATGCTATTACATGCATTGACCACCAGGGGGCAAATGCTCTGATCCAGCTGATCGGGACTGAGCCAGATGGGCTGGACATGCCCTGGAGTCCTTCTGTGGTCCCTTCCTGGCTGGCCAACCTCCAGTGTCCCTTCTGGCCCTGATCATGCATCCGTGGGGTCCCTTGGCCTGGCCTGTGACCTCTTGCAATTCAAGACCCCTTGGGGGAATGTCGGAGAGCTGGTTTCAGCCCAATCCCGGAGGCCAGGCAGAGGGACCCCACTGGTGCATGAACTCGTATACTAGGCCACTAGTATGTGATAATAATAATAATACTTAGCATAGTGCCAGGAATGCAGAGATTTAATAAATGGTAGCTGCTATTATCTCCTCATACACTTTTGCAAATATCTAAATTCTAACCAAGTTGGACTGTCTTTTTATACTTTAAAAACAAAAAAAACAAAAAAAACATTTGTATTCATTGGTTCTCAACTCTCTTAGGGTCAAAAATCTTTTTCTAAATGTAACCAAAACTACAGACTCTGGCCCAGAAAAATGCACATCTGTACAGCGATCTATCATTCACACAGTGTAAAAGAGTTTTACTCCCAGACGCCCTCCAGTTGAAGACTTACTGATGTAAGAATCCCTGCTCTAAGATAGGCTAATGCTGACTCTGATATAAAAAAGATGTTAAAAAGAAACATAACAAATTAGATTAATGACAGTATGTCAGCATATAAAATTATTTAAAGTATACAACATTAGCAAACTATAATAATGGAATTTTATTTATACCTTAAAATTACACTTAAATAATTTACTATAATTTTTCAATACTTTGTTTTTACAGAACACCAAGAGAAATCCCTCTACTACTCTTATGATAAAGTATTCCATAAGGACTTTTTTTTTTCTTCCCCAAACAGTTACTGTCACATCATTATAAATGTTTTCCACAAAGAAATAAGATAAAATACAAGTTTTTGTACAAAGAATCTTTTGTCTCATAATAAAGGACTTTCCCTCACCCTGCTTGGGCTAGCCACATTTTTCTCTGCCAGGTCTACTTTGGTCAAAACAAATATCGTCCTTCTTCCATGAGGATCCATTTGACTGACCAAGTCTGTAACAATGCTGCGTTCAGCATCCACAGATCCATCTGAAAAAAAAAAAAAAAAATGACAATGTAATAATTGCAAAATGGATTTTAAAAATTTCCACAAGACACGGTTGTGTCTACATTATAGTAAGAAAACTTTTCTTAACATCTTTGTTATGAAAAGATATTCTAGCCAATAAAATTTTCTATGATGCCTACAGTGAAATTATTCCCAACTTCAATTCTATTTACTAATAAAACGAATGAAAGAGGGTTATCTTGCATGTTTGTGTAAAATGCATATTTAGAGCAAAGCCTGGATTGCTAAAGAAAGCATATGAGTGCAATTAAAATCTTGTGATAGATTTACCTTGAATGCACAGGATGATGGCATTAGGATTCTGCATATAAGCTTTGCTCATACTGAAAATAGTTTCCTTTGTGTCAGGAGCCATGCCTGATGTCACAGTCTTAAGGAGAAAGGTTTAAATGTCATTATAAATGTTTTCCACAAAAGGAATACAACAAAATACAAGTTTTGTATATACTTACATTAATCACACCTGGTAAGTCAACAAGCACCATCCTCTGCAGTCCAGGGCCTTTTACATTTAAGGAAATGGTCTACTCAGGGGACGAAACAAAACAAAATAAAAATTGGGGGGAAAGTTTTAGGAACTCTTTGGTGATATATAGTCTGAAAAGTCTGTATCTCAGACATTCAGATATAGTGCTCAGAAAAATGTTCTTTTTCTGATCCTAAGAGTCATTATTCTAAGACAATTTCCCACAAAATGATATATCAGGAATATTAAAAATATTTATGTTATCTTGGAATAGCAATACCAATATTATGATTTATTTCATGTCATGACCATTAGATTCCACAATATATTGGTGAAATGAATTGCGACACTCACCTCAGGGCTAACAGTACAGCCTTCTTTCACATTTTTCCTCATTCGAAGTTCTATTTCATGTCTTAATGCTGCAAGCTATGAACGGAAAACAACCAAGTCCTGAGAAAATCTTCAGTTAACAAATACTCCCTGTAGTTTGTCATAAGCTTACGCAGGTTACAAAGTTACACACATGAACCTCACATGCATACTACTTACATCTTCCTCCTTGGTAAGATCAAATTCTCGAGAACTATCTTTAAACAATGCTACGTGGTGAGGACCTTCACTCAGAGTCACCTGGAATTAATAGAAAACTGAAATGTAATAATGCATTTACAATTCATATTAATTCCCATGGAACTTACATGGTCTAGATAGACAGGGCCCCTGCATCGCACAACCCCATGTGTCCCTTCATACTACATACTCTAAGATCCCTGGGGCCTGTCAGGAGACCACAGAGTTCTTTATCTGTATTGTTCATACACCTATCACATGTATTGTGATTGCCTAACAAGATCAATGGCTACTTTGTATCTTTCATGACCTAAAATACTACTGCCCTTTTTGTTTCATAGTCAATATTATACAGGGTACTGAGCACAAAACCATCAATTTGAAACCTGAAAAACTAAAAGAAAACCTTGCCTTTAACTTCACAGGTAAATTCAGATAAAGGACAATTCACTTATTTAACATCTACTTATTGAGAGCTAACTACATTTAGTGTAGTAGGTAGGTCGGGAAGTATGAAGAATTGACTCTCCCTGTTTGGGCTTCTCAATCCAGTAAAAATTTTACAAAGTTTTAAGCTTTTCTCTCAGGCCACAAATTAGCAAATGCCCTGGGGAAAATACCTGCAGGAATACCCCCCACAAATTCTTTAGGTTGCTCTCTGATGCCTTCAAATAGCTAGTTTTGTTATCTGGCCTGTTAATCTAATCTCAATAGAAGGAATTGTATTTTAAAAGTAAAATTGGAAGCTTGAAAAGTTATTCTTAAAAAGCAAGGAATGTGAAGTTGAGAAGTTGAAACCACTGACTGTTGTCCTGTAAGTTGTTAGAGAATTTCTTGCATTTAGGGCACTGTTTGGGAAAAGGCTGTCTTAGCTCTTCTTACCACTCTCTTCTTTGATACCCTGCGTTTTTGCTATAATGTCTTGTTATCTCTACGTGTCACTGTCCCAGTATGTCGAGAGGTCTAAAACAGGGAGAGTCAATTCAACAGAGCAGTCAGAGTGAGACTTTTAAAAAGTATGTTGTTACTTTGCTCAAAACACTGCATTGGCTTCCATTTTATTAAAAACAAAAACTAAATTTTGCATGATAACCTACAAAGTTCTAATAATCTGCTCTCCCTAATATCCCTCTGACCTCATTGCCTGGCTACTCTTCACTTTGCTCTAGCCACACTGGCCTTGAGCATACTAAGCTCTAACTACCTTAGGAGCTTTGCACTAACTTTCACTCTGCATTAAACACTCTTGAACAGGACACCCACAGAAATCCCTTCCTCACTTTCTGCAAATCTTAGTTCAACTGTTACCTTCTCATGCAGCCTACCAATACCCTGGTACCACCATTCCCGTTGCCTGACTCCACTGTTTTCTTTTGTGCACACTTAACACCCTCTAACATACTATGTAACTTAGTATGTCTAGTAGAGGCCCAGGGCACAAAATTTGTGTAGGGGGGCGGATCCCTCAGCACCCTCTTCAATCTGGGACCAGTCAGACATCCCCCTTGCAATCCCAGACTGCTGGCTCCTAACCGCTCGCCTGCCTGCCTGATCGTCCCTAACCCCTATGCTAGCTTGTCTGATTGCTCTTAACTTGCTCCCCTGCTGGCCTGATCACTCCTACCTTGCCCCCCTGCTGGCATGATCGACCCTAACTTGCTCCCCTACCCACCTGATCACCCCTAATTGCCTCTGCCTTGGCCCCCCCCCCCCCCCCCCCCCCCCCCCCCCCCCCCCCCCCGCTTAAGCCACAGTCTGACCTCTCTCTGCAGGAGGTGACTTGGCAGATCAGGTGAAGCTACCGCCCCCATTACCCTGCTTCTGCCACTGACAGCCTGAGCCTGGGCCCTTCACAGCTGCTGCGGCTTTGCCTGCAAAGACATCCGAAGGCCATCCAGAAGAGGTCTGCCCTAATTAGTGTATCTTTTATTAGTATAGATTATTTATTACCTGTCTCTCTATACTAGACTCTATCCTCATTATGTCAAAGATCTTTATTTTGTTTACCAACACACTGCCTAGAACAGTGCTGGCACATATTAAGCATCTAATGAATATTTTTAGAATGAGACTCTGAAGCCATAGACTTCTTCCTGTAACCATGGATGAATTGTCAGTATTTCTATATATGAACAACTTGTACACTGAGTCCCAGTCTCTTACTTCAATAACTTTGCTCCCTCTCTCTTGCATCATTTTTTTCAACCAGATCATTAAAATATCCATATCTATCTATCAATTATGTATGTATGTATGTATGTATCTATCTATCTATCATTTCTCTATAAAAAAGCCTAAGAGATCGGATCAACTGGTATGTATGTATGTATGTATTATCTATCTATCTTCTATCTATCTATCTATCTATCTATCTATCTATCTATCTATCTATCATCTCTCTATAAAAAAGCCTAAGAGATCGGAACAATTGGTCTTTATGATGCGCACTGACCACTGGGGGCAGACACTCAATGCAAGAGCTAACTCCTGGTGGTCAGTGTACTCTCACAGCCAACCTCCCTCAGTCCCACCCCCTGACCCCCGGGTTGAGATGGGAAACCAGAGATGGGTGGTGGTGGACGTGGCCCCTTAGAGCTGGCTCCTTCTTCAGGGTAAGCAGCCAACCTCCTGTGACCTGTCCCTCTCGCCGCCACCAGGCCCTGATCCTCTCGCTGCCCGCCTGTTGCGGTGGCAGCACAGTGGTGAGGGGGTTAGGTGGGGATTACGCAATGGTGGGGTACTGACAATGGCAGAGTTGGGTGTCTGGCGTCTGTTCCTTCCACACCCGACCCAGCAACTGCTGCCTCCTCTCTGGCCCCGCCCTGATAGGCCTGGCCCTGATTGGCCCTGATTGCCAGCCAGGCCTAGGGACCCCACCCATGCACAAATTTCGTGCACCAGGCCTCTAGTAGCATATAAATATCTTTAAAACACTCCCTTGACCCAATATATTTCAACTGCTACTGACCCATTTTATACTATTTTTACATTAAAGCTAGATAACTATCCTATCTAATAAAAGAGTGATATGTAAATTGACTGTCACTCCAACACACAAGATGGCTGTCACAAGATGGCCAGCAGAGGATGGCAGTTGTGGGGGACCAGGCCTACAGGGGAGGGAAGTTGGGGGGGACCCACCCAGGCCTGCAGGGCAGGGCAGCTGGGGGGGGACCAAGATTGTAGGAGAGGGCAGTGGGGTGAACCAGGCCTGCAGGGGAGGGCAGTTAGGGGAGATCAGGCTGGCAAGGGAGGGCAGTTAGGGATGACTGGGGCAGTTAGGGATGACCGGGTTAGCAAGGGAGCAGTTAGGCGTTGATCAGGCTGGCAGGGGAGTGGTTAGGGGGTGATCAGGCAGGCAGAGAGGTCAGGGGAAATCAGGCAGGAAGGCAGGCGAGCAGTTGGGAACCAGCAGTTCTGGATTGTGAGAGGGATGTCCGACTGCCCATTTAGGTGGGACTGGGCCTAAATGGGCTGTCAGACATCCCTTGAGGGGTCCCAGATTGGACAGGGTGTAGGCTGGGCTGAGGGACAACCTTTCTCTCCTCCCGCGTGCACGAATTTTGTGCATTGGGCCTCTAGTCTATATGTACTGACTCCACTTTCAAGATTCTATTCTCTTACTCAGACTAAACTACAAAGCATAATAAGAGGATGGCCTGGCCTCCCCCTGCACCACTGCCCTCCTCTCCCCTTATCCAACTCCTGTTACACTGGCTTCCTGACTGTGCCTCCTACTTATTTTTAATAGGAATAATTCAAATGCTGTGTCAATTGTTTCTTTAGTTAAAACTCTTCATTCCAACATAATAAACAAGGCTCTAGGGACTTCATTCAGATGGCCTGTTTTCTTACCTTAACTGGAGAGCGTGTCATCATCTCCCCAGATCCTCGTGGGAATATTCGTGCTTGAGCAATCATTTCCAACACACTAGTTTTTCCAGCACTCTGATCTCCAACTACAACAACCTTATGGCAAAAACAATAACATTTATTTGTTATTCAATACCAGCATATACTTAAATAAATTTGAAATGCTGCCAAGATATTTTTTAGTCTTTTCAAGTATCTACAGTTAAATGATATGAAAAACACCATCCATGAAAAAATTGATAGTTGATATGCGTATGTATACCCTATATGATAAAGAGGTAATATGCAAATTGACCATCATACCCTCACACAAGATGGCCACCCCCACATGGTCACAAGATGATTACCACAAGATGGCAGGCAGGGGAAGGCAGTTGGGGGCAACCACGCTGGCAGGGGAGGACAGTTGGGGGTAACCAGGCCTGCAGGGGAGGGCAGTTAGGAGTGATCAGGTTGACAGGGAGCAGTTAGGCTGGCAGGGGAGTGGTTAGGGGCAATCAGGAAGGTTGGCAGGCGAGCAGTTGGGAGCCAGCAATCCTGGATTGTGAGAGGGATGTCTGATCAGGCCTAAGGAATAACCTTCCCTTCCCCCCAAAAGAACAATTGGACCCATTTACTAGTATAGTCAAAATTTTATTAAAAATTTGTGTTAACTTAAACCACTATTTCTAAAACCAGACAATTCAAGTTCTACAAGTCTTTCTTACAGCTAGTTTACTCTTTACAAAGAAATTTTTAATTTTATCTGGCTAAATTTCACTCATGTGCTGAATTTAATCCACTGTTCAGTTACTTTAATATAATGAATATTATGAATATGTAATGCCAAATATGTAACAGCCTTCCTTGGTTACAGATAAATGTAAGTCAAGCAATGGATCAACGTATTCAACTAACATTCAATACTCAAAAGTCATCTAGAGTTCATAAAAAAAAATCTATACTAATAAAGAAAACATGCAAATTACTGTCACTGCTCTATGTTACCAGCTAATCAGAGTATGCAAATTAACCTAAAAACATTGTAGCAGCCCTGTCCCCGCCGCTCTGGGCCTGTGGAGAAGTCAGGTGCCAACGCCTGAGGCGGGCTGAAGCTCAGGAGATGAAGAAGCCGCCTGCCCCATGATCCCAGGCCGCAGCCAACTGGAGAAGTCATCCACACTGCATCCCAGGGAAGACGGAGAAGCTTCCTGTCTGCGGTCCAGGCGCCAGCACCTGTGGCTGGCTACAGCCTGGTAGACAGAGAAGCCACCCACCCTGAGGTCCTGGACACCAACTTGTGGCTGCAGCCCAGGCGAAGCCACCTGCCCACCATCCCCTGCGGCTACAGCCGGCCTGGGCGCCTATAGCTGACCAGAGAGGGGGAAGCCCGGATCCTGGGTGCCAGTGATTGGCTGGAGGAGGGAATCCTGGGTCCCGGATGTGAGGCTGAGGCAGAGGTTGTTAGGGGCAATCAAGCCAGCAGGGGAGCAGTTAGAGATAATCAGGCTGGCAGGCAGAAGAAGTAAGGAACAATCAGGCAGTCAGTCTAGCTGTTAGGAGAGAGCAGTTCTTGATTGTGTGAGGGATGTCCAACTTCAGGTTATCCCCTGAGGGTTCCCAGATTGGAGAGGGTGCAGGCCGGGCTGAAGGACACCCTTCCCACTCCCCAGCCCCTCCGTGTACGAATTTCATGCACTGGGCCACTAGTATTATATAAATAAAAAATACATGTCTCTGGTTTAATCTGTGTGTATATGTAATGTGTTTGTGTACACACACATAACTTTTTTAAAACCTAAGTTTTTGCTAAAGGGCCAGTTCCCTATGTATTAAGTTTTCACTTACCCTTGGCAAATGATCTTGTGTATTATAACTGGCATCATAATCAGATAGAACATCAAGAACTTCAGAATACATGTCAATCAAAGATTTCTATAAAAATTAAAAAAATATTAATTAAACAGTGAAAACATTTAAAAAAAATACCATAGATGTGTCAAGAGGAAAAAAAGCTAATAAATTCATAATGTTTTTCAAAATCATGGTATTGTTTATCTCTAATTATGCAAATACATTGTCATAGTTAAACAGTATAGAATAAAATTTTATTTCTTATCTAATTTATCCATTATTTTATTTAGAGATACACTGATAATTAAAGTACATTAATTCAGGATTTCCTAACTTTCTAACTAAATGGTAAAAGAGGGAAGTTGTTAGTTAATATTGAAGATATTTAATATTATATACTCAACAGAGAAAATCATTAACAGCATAAAGGCCAAATAAGGTGTTAGATGACCAAATGAAATGAAATCATCTTCTACCAAATTTGGTGTGCGTGTGTCAGATATAGAAATAGATAGAAATAGATAGGAGGTGGGGATGGGGGTAAGGCAGGAAAAGAAAGACTGAAAAGAAGATTAAAGTGGAGAAAGAATGACCAAAAAGATGGTTAAATCAGTAAGCATGATAAAGTGTACTGTAACAACTGCACAGCTAATAAGTGAAAGCTCCAGGGGCAGACCTGTAAGTGGAAACAGGATCAAACACAGTACTTGACAAATAACAACATTCAAGTAAATATTTGATGAATAAATTAACAAATACAATTGGCTGGGGAAAAAGGTCTGCTATCAAGCATTTAGTAATTAAGGTAAGTTTTAACACTAAGGTAGAAACAAAATAAGGGCCTACAATTCCCTTCATCTCTTAACACCTAGAAATAATAAATGTGAAGAAACTGCTATCCCTACACTAAAAAATAAACAAAAAAATTCTTTAAATTTTCACTGACATTTTATTATATGACAGAATTACTTTTTCTGACATAAATTTTCAAAATATATTAACACTTGGACGTAACTTTTCTCAATTGCTGTGTGTAATCTGTAAATAAACCATGCTATCAATATTTATTTTTTTAAATGCAATCCTGATTTAGAGTCAGAACTACTAATACATGTTGCTTAAACTACAATTGCATATCTTTGTACCATGGTACCAAATGTATATGCCATGACTTATTACAGTTTTGCTACATCCTCTATAAACAAATTCAGTTTATTTATAGGGGATGTAAGTTAGAAGTATTACTTCAATTTAATTTAATACGTACAGCTTGGTTTAGTGGAAAATAAATTTTTTGTTTTTTGTTTTTGTTTTTCACTTAATAGAAACATCAATGAGAAAATTATTGACTGGCTGCCTCCTGCATGTGCCCTTGATCAGAATCGAACCTGGAACTCTTCAGTCTACAGGCCAATGCTCTATCCACTGAGCAAAACCGGCCAGAGCTTAATTTATTGATAATGGTAATTACCAATATGCTGATAACAGTACCAGCATATGCTTTGGAAAAAATTCTTTAAAATGCCTAAGGAACAATCCAGAAGAAAATGTTAACTTTCCTAAAACTGGAGGAAGTAGCCTAATCATTCACTGGAAACATAATTAAGGCAATGATGGTAAGTCATATATAAACATCCATCAACTCAGAATTCTGGTTTTATAGCTGTAGAAAGGAAATAGGCCTAAAGATATACTAGATATTTCAAAAAAATAGATTCATGAGAAATGGCTGGTAAAAGTATGAAGATTTTATGGGTATGGTTTAAATAAATGTCTGGAAACTACAATTTATAAAATGTGCTAATATAGAAAGAGAACTTCCTATCCCTGAAGGATAGCAGGTGACAAAGGAGGATAGAACACGTTATGGTTATAGTCCCTTATACACAAGTACTGATGATCACGAAAAGTTCTGAGAACCAACAAATTAAGATAAAATTAAAATACCTTAAGCTTTCTATGATGGATGCCTTTGTCATCTTTCTGCAACAATAATTTTCTCAGTTCTTTGTTCTCCTTTTCCAACCGTTCCAAAATTCTCTGGTACTTTAACTGAAACAAAATAATACCATAACTACATAAGAAAAAGATGGGTTAATAAATAATATTAAGTCTAAATTAAAAGCTTCTAAAATCCTGAAGTAATATCTCCTGACTATTCAAAATAAATTATTTCATTTCAAAACTCCTATGAAAATGTTGAGAGAATTATGAAAATCTCAAACAATAAGTTTCATTATAATTTGGCATTTTATTTGGAAAATTCTTTGGTATTTACAATTAAGAAATTAAATTATTTAAAATGTAAGCATTTAAAGCTTTTCATTAAGTACATTCCATGAAACAATATTTCCTATTATATCAACATTTTTAAAGTCTTCATTATAAGGACAATTTAGCAAAAATTCAAACTCCTCCCATTCCCCATATTATTTTGTGTTTTAATTAAAATACCCTATCCCCATGGTCGGTAAACTGCGGCTCACGAGCCACATGCAGCTCTTTGGCCCCTTGAGTGTGGCTCTTCCACAAAATACCATGGCCTGGGTGAGTCTACTTTGAAGAAGTGGCATTAGAAGAAATTTAAAAAATTTTGGCTCTCCAAAGAAATTTCAATCGTTGTACTTTTGTACTGATATTTGGCTCTGTTGACTAATGAGTTTGCTGATCACTCTCCTATCCTATATAATAAAAGTCTAATATGCTAAGTGTCCAGTTGTCTGTTCAAACAAACGAAGTGTAATATGCTAATAATACGCTAAGGATGCTCAACCGCTCACTATAATGTGTACTGACCACCGGGGGCAGATAGTAGACTAGTTAACCAGTCACTATGATGTGCACTGACCACTAAGGGGCAGACACACCAATCCACAGGTTAGCTTACTGCTGGGGTCCACCCATTACCCTGCAGACAGCAATCAGCCTTTTATTATATAGGATAAGAAGTCCTTGGCTCTTCTCACTCATCAGAATTACCTGGGTATGTAGAAGTTCTTCTTGAAGTTGGTCAACTTTCTCTTTGTCTGACACCTAAATATTCAAAAGAAAATAATTTTGAGTATAAGTAGGTTTATATAGGATGTACTGTAAGTTAAAAATTTTTTAAACTGATTTTATATGCGCAATCAAAGCAATTTAAAATCAAATATTTAAGAAAGTTAAAAACAATTATATTTACCAATAAGAGCTCATTAAATTTCATATTAAATAGAAACCTTAAAAAGCAATCATTTCCTGTTGCCATTCTAATCATTTCTTATGGATGGCTTGTTAGAAAAATTAGACATATATGGTTACTATGTTCTTCACAGCTTGTTTTGTGCTCAAGCACAGGCACTTGGATGCATGGAGAAATAAAGCATTGACAGCCCTACAGAAATGTGTTTTGGGAAGTCAGATACATGTTATCATTTACAGGTACTGAAAAAGTTCATTGATCATAGTGTATATTTTAAACAAACATTATTCAATTCCATTCTGTAAGTAGGGAAGTATTTAATAAATGCAAAGAACAACTTGCATTTTCAGAACTCTAAGAGGAGCCAGATGATTGTTTTTAAATTTAGTTCTAGTGAAAGATCTGTTAACACTTAATAAAGCAAATGCATCAGTAGCAATGAAGTCAAGTAAAGCAATTAAAATTAATTTGGACATAAAACAAAAGTAGGACAAAATCCACAGATACTGCAGAAATTACTTCAAATTGTTATTAATATTAATAGTTCTAAAGTAAAATATCCAAAAACAACAAAGAACTCTATTGTGTAACAGGCTTTAAAGTTGTCACAATACAATTCTAAATATCAAACACAATGATCAATTTTAATCAAAATGATGTCATTTATGACAAATCCACATTACTGTGCTTTGACTCCTTGGTGAGGTACAGAAGTTGTCATTTTCAGTCTTTCAAAATAATTGTCTAATTTCTGATCATCAAAATTTGCAACATGAATTTATTTCATTAGACACAAAAATATGTTTAAAATTCATGTAAATCATTGTTATTCATTGGCTATTTAAGCAATCAAGACATCATGGTAGCAAATGTATATGAAAAAATTTTAAATGATTTGTTCAAGAAGGCATTAATAATTTTCATCCATGCAATAAAGTTAATTTGAGATTTTAATTACTATTCCCAAATACTTTCTCAAAAATTTTCCCAAACACTTCTTTTAAATAAAAATGATACCCAACCAGCATGGCTCAGAGGTTGAGCATGGAACTATGAAACAGGAGGTCATGGTTCAATTCCTGGTCAGGGCGCATGCCTGCATTGGGGGCTTGATCCCCAGGAGGAGACATGCAGAAGGCAGCCCATTAATGATTCTCTCATCACTGATGTTTCTGTCTCCCCGCCCCCTTTCATTTCCTCTCTGAAATCAATTAAAAAAAACACATATTTTTTTTTATAAATGTCAACGCTTGTTAGAATAGGTACATATTATTTTTTCCTTAAAAGCCTATGCCTAAAAATCTCTTATGTTTTAGTAATTAGAAAAATGATAATATAAAGCAAACTTTATTGTTTTCTCATTCCTGTATATCAAGTAGAGACTTATGGATAGAAACTCTTTTCATTTGACTGTGTGTTTGTATAGCATGGACAAGAATTATTAATAGTCTCCTAAAATGTGAGGAAACAAGAAAGTTGGAGAGAAGCCCATATCCCAAAAAACAAAATACTGAAGGCCAAAGGAGAAATAAATAATTCCACATTTCGAACATAAGGCATGCCATCACACTGTAACAATATGGTCATAAAAACATTAAATTTTCAATTCATTTTAAAAGGTACTTTGATTTTGTTTCATTAAATATTCATCCAACTGCAGCTAAATTAGTATGAAATGTATAAACAGTATTAGTATAAACTGTTTTAGTTTGAATGTGAATATTTAATGATTTCATGCAATATATCCTTATATAATAGAAAATTCAACATTACACAATGGGGCAATAATTAAAACCAATACAATTACACCAAAAAGTTATACTGTTTATTATAAGCCAAAGGCCTAAAAGGTTACCTTAGTAATTTGGTAAATTAAAAAGGGTATACAAAAAGTTAAAATGATATAAGTTTATTAGAATATTACAAACACAATCTTTAAGCTAACATATTTAGTATCATGACTGTTAAGATTTTTATAAATTCATATTTTTAGAAGTATGTAGATTTATCTTTTGCCCTTTGCCATGATTGTTAGGAATAACTCATGCACCATTTTACTTTCTATCTGCTTAACTTACTGAAACATCAAAATTAATGTTTTATTATAAGACAAGTGATGGTGGAGTCAAGAATTATACCTAATGTTTCTAGGAAACAAGATAAATAAGTATTCATGAGAAGATACTTATACATATTTTTCTTAAGAGACTAGCTAAGGTATTTTTTAATTTGTTGCTTATTTAAGGTCTTAACTAGCAATATGGATATATTTTATTTTGATGAACTTTACGATAAAATTCAACTCCTTATGACAAGAATAAGTTCTTGTCCTGTTGATATATTCAGTTTATATTATGAAGTTAATTTAGGACTCACCCTGACAGAAATGGGTATCAATGGTCTTGAAACCAGGGCTTTTCTACAATTCCAGGGCTGTGAAACTGATGGAGAAAAAGCGGAATCCTCCGCAGAAACAAGCTAAAGCTGAAAGACAAAAACCTTTACTAGCTCCTCACAAAACCAACCCTGATTTAAAAATTTTAAGTATTTTTCCCTACTAAGCCATTGTGGCCATTCTGAAATACCAAAACACATATATGAAAGCCTCAAAAACGTCTTTACATGCGTACATCTTCATAGGAGGCAAAACTACCAAAGGCAGTTTTCCTGCATGAGCTCCTTTGCTCAGGAGATACAAGGGAAATTTTAGAACTGCTACTACTAGCATGATATAAAAAACGAAGCCTTACTTATATTTTTAAGAAGGTAAGGATGGAAGAATTATTAAAAAGCCACAAAAAGCTGTGGTTTTGTACCTCAAGTAAACTTCAAATGCCTGGATGGACAGAAATCTTATGAATTAGGATTTTGACCATTATGGTGAATGGCTGAAAAGTTATCTGTGTACTAACTATTAGATATAAGGGGAAAGTAGGAAAGATACAGTAAGGAAACTATTTTTCAGGAAAGTAGGGGAAATGATGAAGAGTGCTTTTTCTATAGGAGAATGTAAATAATTTTAGAGTCCCATGTAACTTCACAGAGGGCAGGAACAGCCTCGATCTGGTGACCCACTGTGCAACGTAATAAAACAGAAGGTACAGTCCTATCTGTCACTATTTCACAAACAAGGTAAGTGAGGCATAGAAGTTACTGGATAAACCAATAAATATTTGAAATGGAACATCACTAAGCCTGAAAATGACAAGTAGGCTTCAAATGAGCATTAACCTTTGGCAATGTAGAAAATAATTAGTATTCACTACTAATAGCTCTTAAATTATCAGATTAAAAAAAATGTTAAACCATATCTTAAAATCTGAAAATGGTAGTTATTTTACCATTATGAACTTTTAAGAACTCATTTCAAGTTATTTTGCCATTATGAACCTTTAAGAATAACTTTTAAGTAAACTATACTAGTATTTCTAAATGATGTATCAGAACGAAATAACTCCTTCCCCTTCCTTCTGTAACAAAGCTAAGAATCAGTCTTAGCATTCAATTTGTTAGAATATTTAAATGGCACTCTCAACAGCATACAGATCAGAGAATGCTAAAGCACCATTTAAAATAAGTCTTTTTTGTTTAAAAAATAATTTTTCTTTGTTGTAAGAATTACAGATATTAAAAAAAATAGCTTAAGTGTTTCTTTGGTAACATAGATGCTTTAACTTAATGAAGTAGAAGAATAATTTACTTTCTATTATCTACCTATGTTATCCATTCACTAAAAGCTAAACACATACAGTAGTTGATTCCACAGCCATGGAATTGAGAAAAGCCAGGAAGTGACACTGAAAAAATAAATAAAACTATGATAAGTGTTCTTAAGTGTTTAACCACCAACATGAGACAAGGTTAGTCAGCAGAAGCATTGCACTAAATCATTATAATATTGGTTGATTCCAATACCAGAACTTACAAAAAGCTCATTATATGCATGACTTAATCTTTCTTCCTAAGATTTGTACATAACTTTAAAACTTTTCTGATATGTGACTAGCTGATTTCATAAGAATATATTTTTAAATCATTACATTCATTTCATTTTGACTTAAAAATCTTCTTAGAACATTAACCTTGGGATCATGTTACAGCCAAAGTCATATTTTTAAGGACTTCTTGATTGTCCCTATAATTAAATATTTAACCTTGGGATCTACACTGTGGGATCATGTTACAGCCAAAGTCATATTTTTAAGGACTTCTTGATTGTCCCTATAATTAAATATTTGTATAGACTCACACTGACTTTTATCAGAATCTGCTCTCTAGCGAACAGAAGAATTAGATTTGATTTCTAATGTTCTCTCAGTGATCCAAGGTAAAACTTACTTATGTTGACTTTATTGATGAATGTGGATAAACTTTATACAATGAGTTTATCAATCTGAATAAGAATAGCTATGCTGCCCTGGCTAGTGTTGCTCAGGGGTTAGAACATTGGCCTTCCCACCAAAGGGGCCAGGGCTCCTGTTGGGTGCATGCAGGAGGCAACCAATTGATGCATGTCTCTCACACACTGTTTCTCTCTTCCTCTCTCCCACTCCCTCCTGTACTTCCATTCTAAAAATCAATGGAAAAAGTAATAACCTTTGGTGAGGGTAAACACCGCCCCCTCCCCCAAAAAAGAATAACTATGCCCGAAAATTAAATCAAAATTGTTTTCTTCTATAAAAAATAAAGCCATTCTCCACTTCACCTAAATCAAATACATTTCAATCTTTAAATAACTGAACATAGTCATTCATAGTAATCTTTTTTCATTTTAGTAATAAAAGCTTGGTTGGAGAACAATTAAGTAGACAAGTTACCTAAGAATTTAAGATGACTAAATAACTGAACCATAATTCATTATTCTTCCAAGAACCCTCACAGTTAATATAATTTTTAGAAAATATATATGTTGGGTATGTTTACCCTCTCCAGGAAAGTTACATATTTTTATTATGTATCTTTCATAGTTTTACTTTGTCAAAAATAATTTCTCATAATTGGAGTCCATGAATGGATTAAGGTGACATGATCTCGGTAGAAATGGCTGATTAATCTGAACACATCAGTAGCCCCCTTAAACCATCCATCACCTTGCGCTTCTGTTGGGCATAGCTCGTGCTATATTGGCCAGCAGCTCTGCGTGCTTCCTCTTCATGTTCTTGAATTTGCTGTTGTAAGAGAATGAGCTCACCCAGCAGACCCTGCCATGAGTTTACAATGAGGAAAAGAGGAAAATTGGGGAGGAGAACAATGTTAAACCAAAGAGCACAAGAAAGGAACAAATGTAAGTTAGGGAGGAATGGAAAGCATATGACAAAAAAAATGGAAACATTTATGTACCTTTAGAGCCGCTATATAATTGGGCTCTGTACCACATTTCCATTTTTCCCCTCAGTAAAATTAGATGTCTCAGAAATATAAAACAGCATAGTTTAAAAAGTGAAAAGGAAAATGCAGTAAGTGACTGCTAAATAAAATGAACCAGATACATAATATCAATCTACAGTAAAAGCCAGATTAACCAGGATGCTCAAGAATGGTGGTGCTGTTAATTTAGAAATTAACTAAAATTCTTAGTATTAGAGAACTCAAGAAAACAAATGCCTCAACCCTTAGTTTTAGATTTCCAATATGAAGTAGTATATAGTCTAGATTGATCTATATGAGAGGAAAAATGAAACAGTTCTTAAACAAGTGTTGACCTTATAGTTCTAAATCTCTTAATTCTCAACCACAATTCTCATAGGACTGAACAGAGGATACATAATTGTTTATTTATTGTACTTGTTACATTATTATTTTTAAGTAAATGTTTTTTCTTCATACTGTATCTGATGTCTTCAATTAAACATTATAGCCCCTCAAAAATATTCATTTGAATTTCTGAGCATCAAGTTAATCAAGATTTTACATTAATTCATATATTCTGCATGCCTACACACAAACTTACTTGACTAAAATTTAGCACTTTTTTATTTTTGCAAATTAAAAAATGTTTTAGACACAACTTTACACAACATCAAATAAGTAATTTAATTAAATTTTCACTTTTTATGAGCTGTTTTAACATTAAATAAAAATAGCCTCTTAGAATATAGAGTACATGTCAGTTACTAAAGCAAAAGCACTATAAAAGAACATAATTGAGATATGGAGATAATAAAATACTTATAAAAATTTAAAATGAAACAAACTCAGTTTGGCCCTATGTACAAAAAAAATCACCATTTCTGTTTGAAATTCGTTCCATATAATAATCTTGAAATATTAATCTAGTGTAGCTTTTTATCACAATATATTCATATTTGGCATGACAATAAAAATACATGTCATTTTTTGTACACCATTTTAAATTTGTCCTATTAGATAATTGATCTTGAGAAATGTTGGAGAAAAGACAAACTAAGTGTTGACAACTATAAACCCTAAAAAACTAACTTCCAATGAATGAGATCAGGATTTGCATATGAATAGTGTTCTGGCTGGATATTTACCAGATTATTAAAAATAAAAGGAGTTAGGGAAATTAATTCTCATTAAAATCTAAATTAGGAGTTTCCTATAGCTTCAGAGCTTTATAAAAAAAAAATTATCAAAATATTTTATCTAACACAGTTAGAAAGTCTCTTAAAATGAAAAATATTCAAATTTTAATTAGTGGATTCATCCAGAGACTTTATAATTTAGTTTACTCATATACTCCAAAGACTTATAGAAATAAAGTTTTTCATAAAAGAAAAAGGTAGGCAACTGGTGCGGGCCAGAGGGGTTAATGGGGGAAAAGGAGGACAACTGTAGTACTTTCAACAATAAAAATGAATTTAAAAAATAACCCAGCCAATATGGCTCAGTGGTTGAGTGATGACCTGTGAATCTGAGGTCACGATTTGAATCCAGTTGGGAGCACATGCCCTGGTTGCAGGCTTGATCCCCAGTGGGGGCCGGGCCATACAGGAGGCAGCAGATCAAAGATTTCTTCTCATCATTGATGTTTCTATCGCTCTCTCCCTCTCCCTTTTTTCCTAAAATCAATAAAAATATTAAAAATTAAAAAAATAGTTATAGTAATAAAGCAATAATAAAAAAATTAACTATGTATGGTGATGGCTGTTAAGTAGTTGTCATTTTATAATTTATTCTAATATAGAATCTTTGTGTTGGCCTCCTGAAACTAATATAATTTTATCATTAATTATACCTCATAAAAAGTCAAAAAATAAAGTTAGAAAAAAAAGTAAATACAAACAAAAAAAAACATTTTAAATTAAGGGAAATCATTAGCATATAATTTAGGAGATTTTTATTTTGTTTGATTCTTAGTTTTAGTACATAAGGCTATAGTTATTGCCAATAATAATGGCACTAGCTGACTTATACTATAAGACAGAGGATGAAACTAGTTGATATTTCTGAATGAGAAGAATAAGTAAAAGTGATAACATAAATGAATGTCAACATTTGTTTCCAAATTTAATATAAAATATTTTTATAAAAACCTTATCTACAAAGATGTATCTTTTAAATAAATACTTTATATGGTCACTGATAAGTCTGGCAAAGAAAGACAAAACCACTACCCTCATCATTCCCATAATTTTTTAAGGCATGTTTTCAATGTTTTGTATCAGTGCTTTTCATCAAGCAGAAAGATCCAACTTGTTTTATTCCAAATTCAACTTTTTTTTGGCATTTAGTCATTTATTATAGTTATTTCTTCTAATCACCTCAGTATTTAGATTTTGCAAAACAATTTCCTTTTAAAGAAGGGAATTTCCATGTTGGCTTA
Source organism: Pipistrellus kuhlii (assembly GCF_014108245.1). NCBI lineage: Eukaryota > Metazoa > Chordata > Mammalia > Chiroptera > Vespertilionidae > Pipistrellus > Pipistrellus kuhlii. The sequence goes on along the minus strand of NW_023425515.1, from coordinate 44,569,831 downwards.
TATAGTAGTGTAGCTGTGCTTTAACTAACATACCAACCAGTATTCAATTTATACAATACCAAAGCAGTGATAAAATATTCCACATTAATTAACTGCTGGTCTATCAGTCACACAATTCTTTATTATTTGTAGCTTAAACACCCTTTCCTATTTTATTGCTCATATTTATATGTAAATTGTATGGTAAGTATTCTAATTTCTATTACATTACAAGGAAACACCCTCCTAATGACACTTCACTTTCCTTCCAAGTCTGTTACTGAAGGAAGCACTGTTATGTGAACGTAGTTGAAATTAACTGTTACCTCCTGAAAAAAGTAGGAAAAAGCAAGAATTAGACACAGAAAAAGCTATTTACACTATGCTACAGGACTAAAGGATGTTACCCTTATACAATTTAAGGCACTAAATTTCACCCTGAATACCAAGTGATAGAGTATACAGTTTCTAAGTTAAGGCCATGTGGAATAGGAAGGCCAAGAAATGTGTATATCCACTGTGCAAGACACACTTTCAATGGACAAAACACATTTTTCAATAAATATTTTCCCTAGCTCAGACAATTTTCTCTCAAGAAATAGCAGCTATTTTTAACTGATACATATTAGATATAAAATATATTGTTATAAATATTAATAAAATTAGTATAAACAACTATAGGTGAAATACTCTCTAAACACCTAGCTATGTCAATTTGACACTATAGTTCTCAAAGTCTCTTATTTCATGTACAGTGTTATGTTTTTTTTAAATTATGTTAGATCAAAAAAATCAGTGATAACTCCAGAAACCAAAATATCAACTGAAAATGCTGCAAAAACCTAAAAGTAGATGAGTTTGGTAGAAAGTTTTAAATAATTTTGAAATTATAAGTCATTAATATGTGAGTACATTTAAAATACTATATTTTTATTAAAAATGTATTGCCAAACAGGGGCCCTACCCTATTTGTTTTCATACCTAGCATCTAGAATAATGTCTGCACGTTGCATGTGTTCAAGTTAGCACCTATCCTAGAGTAAGACTTGATACATCTGTTGTATAAATGAATCAAATTACAATCTACTTTTACCTTATACTGCACACAAAGTTCTCAGCATAAAATCCCAATTGGTTTCCTAAAAAAATGCCTATTCTGTAGATAAACTACACATCAATCCTACAACTCATTTTCCCCAATCTTCAGAACAGCCTCCACAGAAACTGAGAAAAGGGAGGAAAATTAATCAAATAATGTAAATATGCTATTTACTTATGTACTAAAAGATAAGAGAAGAACAATTATGTCATCATCATCATCATCATCATCACGATCTATTCTAACCAAACATAAGTTGCAAGTTTCCTAACTTTGTAGTTACTTGTTGGTGCTGGTTGTGAGAATTTCATTTTATTACCACATTTGTTACATAAGGAATCCCAGAAATGTAAGTAGTACTTAAGCAACACTACTTGGTTACAATTTAGTACCATATGTACTACCTAACATTCCTGTTTTCCTCAGTAGGTGCCAAATATTGAAGGCCAAGAGAAATTCACAGGTAACTAGCAAAAAGACATATTATATAAAATCTTTAGGCCCATTCTTGTTGGCATCAAATTTATTACTTTAAATTAGCCTCTCTTCTACTGAGTTTAAATCAATCAACTGATTTTGCTAAAAGCTCAGCACTATCCTAGGTGAGATTCTGTGGTAGGAATATTCAATCAATAATAAGAATGCAAACCAAAATAGATAGTGTTACATATGACAAGTGGTCTAAATGTTAAATGTATAATTAATGGAACCAAAATGACCACAGAGGCCTTAATGAATGTGACAACTGAACTGGGCTTTAATGATGAGTAATTAGCCAAAGGAAAGGAAAGAGCTATTTCAGCTCGGAGGTACAACATAAGCCACGTAAATAAGAAATAAAGTAACATATGGAAAGGAAAAGCAGCAATGTATTACTGTTTAGTAATTATACTTAAAACATTAATACCACTTTTCATGATTTAGACTTTTAAAATGTCCTCTAAGTATTTTCTATAAATTATAATTGTGTTTATAACCTTCAGAATGACCATATTTCTTATTTCTACAGTATGTTTATGACCAATCAGAAACAAGATAGAACAAAACCACAGATACTAACATTTCTCCTCTACCATATTTTCACTAGAACACAACAATCTTACTGAATCTAAAAGGTAGACACACTAAGTAGTCTTATCACCCATAATGCATTATGAGCAATATTCAGAAATCTACCGATAAATTAACTCACTCAAATAGGCTCACCATTCTAATTTCTATTTTGTTTTCAGGTAGTTCTAAAGATCTCCAAGTCTCAAAAATATTATTCAGTTCACTCCAAGGGTTCTTTCTCATATTTTAAAGACACAAGTTTTAAAATTTTTGATTAGCAAAAAACATTTATTGAAAGGTGGTTTCAGTATTTTCTATTTTATTTATTTATCAAAGATGCATATCAGCACTTTTCATCAACATAACATAAATAACTACTGTCCACAAACTGAATGGAAATAAATCCAGGTAAAATCAAAGAAACTGATGTCTAGTTAGCTTATACTTTGTTATGTGCAAAGATATGCTTTCTGTTGACTTTTTGAAGACCTCCCTTACAACTTTCCAGAACACCTAAAGTCTAGTGACCCCAGACTGGGCACTACAGAGAATCATGTTGTTCATTCTGTCTGACTCAAGTAAACAATCTGACACCTGTGTTCCCTCAGCACCGCATCACTTTCTTGTCAGTTGACTTTGAAAGGTCCTAACTGTTCCTCTACTTGCCAGCATTTCTCCAGATGTTTCTCCTATTAGAAAGCAAAAGTCTTTTTTTTAGTTTAAGTTATAGAAATGTTTTCAATTTATTACTATTATCTTAAAAAATGTGATGCACATTTTCTTCTACATTTCTAGAAGTCTAGCCAGAAACTTAGGTATTAAACTATGGCCAGACCCTGAATACCATTTTAAATCTGGAGCTCTCAGACACCAGACCAAACCAAACCAATTAAAAAAGGTAACAGCTAAACTCTACACTATCCTACCACCTTTATTCATTGACCAAAATTTCAAACTTGACGTTTTAGAGTAATTTCTAAAAAGGCCCTGTTCTAAGCTAAGGTCTCTCCTTTATTACCTAAATCATCGATTTTTAGCCTGGTCTCCTAAAATCAGTTTTTCTACACTTTGTCTGAATAGTTCATTATTTTCAAGTATTACAGGTAACAGTCAAGCCTAAAACCATAATGTTGCATATTAATAGAATTAAAACACTATTAAGAGGTTGAAAATGCATTTTCTGTAATTTTTACAATAGCATTTGCTATCATTTTATTTAGTAAAGCAACTTAATTCCAACTCCAGATTTAGTATTTACAACAGCTGAAAATAACTGGTGAGTTTTTGAGTGGGCAATTTATCACCATAAATTCAGAGATCCTGATCTTTTATTGATTATTCATTTACTACCTTAGTAGGATTTTAAGGGAATTATCTAAGTCAGGCCCTAAAGCAGGTTTCTTATTCACCAAAGCAACCCTAGGCTACATCAGAGAAAAGCTAGGCTGTCACTCAAAAACATACTACCATATCAAAGGTTCCTTCTCCCAAATTAGATTAGCTCCTCTCTGAACAGTAGGTTTACCTGCATTAAGGGCCAAGGCCTTGGCTCAAAATAAGCTGCACATAATTGGCTAGTTTCTATTCAATCTTTTTCTCCCCAGTAGCATGAATAGTCAAGGGTATCCCTTGATTATAATAAAGCCAATGAAAAGGGTAACAAAAAAGATAAAATTAAAAGGCAAATACGCACCCATGAGTGCACACACACACACTGAGGTATTTCAAATATTTTCTCCAAAAGATCAAGTTATAAGGCAAAAGAAAAAAGAAAAAACACATTTTGAAATATAATTAAAACTTGAAATATTATGTAAAAAGTTCAACATTAAAGGGAGAGTGATAGAAACCTAGAAATTTTCTTCCTGCTTCTCAAATAAACATAAAATAATTTATTTTTCAATGTATTAAAACCATAATAACCTTCAGTAAAAAGCTACATAGTCCATATTTAATTTTAAAATGTTCATAGAGTATTTTTTCCAGATATATATCTGTCTAGACATACATTTTAAAAAATATATATTTTATTGATTTTTTACAGAGAGGAAGGGAGAGAGACAGAGAGCTAGAAACGTCAATGAGAGAGAAACATCGACCAGCTGCCTTCTGCACACCCCCTAACGGGGATGTGCCCGCAACCAATGTACATGCCCCTGACCGGAATCGAACCTGGGACCTTTCAGTCCGCAGACCGACGCTCTACCACTGAGCCAAACCGGCTTTGGCTAGACATACATTTTTCAATAGCCAAGGAATCAGTTATCTTACCAATTCCAAAATATATAATAAAAAAAATAACAACACTTAAAAAATGTAAGGTTAACATACGCATATAAACACAAAGAAATGTATGTTATTCTAATAAGCAATTTTCTAAAACTTTCACTAGGACTTTATTAATATATGTTTTGAAATCGATAAACCCTAAATAACCACATGCATACATAATTTTATTGACTATCAATGTAACAGAATTGTTTCCCTACTAAAACCCACTTTCCCTACTAAAACCTTAATATTTCCCCTAAGTGTATGACATAAAACATTGGTCCCTAGCTGGTTTGACTCAGTGGATAGAGTGTCAGTCTGCATATTGAAGGGTTCCACAAGTTCATTTCCGGTCAAGTGGTGTATCTGGGTTGCAGATTCGAACCCCAGCCCAGGTTATGTGGGAGGCAACCAATCGATGTCTCTCTCACATGGATGTTTCTCTTTCTGTCTCTCCCCCTCCTTTTCACTCTCTCTAAAAATCAATGGGAAAATATCTGCAGGTGAGGATTAACAAAAAACAATCAAACAAAAAAAACACACATATAAGTTATTTCATAGTAAAGGGTTCTGCTAATAAATAAATCTGAAAATCCCTGTATACTCAGACATCTGGAGCTGCACAAAGAACAGGAGTGCATTACGAGCAGAGAAATCAAGGGAAAAGAGAAAAAGCCTGCTTGATTCTTGTTTTATTTATATCCACTTCTCCCACTCATGTTTAACAACAAAATCTTTTGTTAGGTTGAAGCTAATACTTCACAGAACATATTTGAAAGAAATAGGCTTCTCCAATTACTTTTCTAAAACTGCTGCATGAAACTTGCACTTTGTACCAAGGTTAGTAATAATACTCTAGTACGGTGTTTTATATTTGCTCCTCAAATGTTACCGTTTTCAAGTCTTGCAGGTAAGTTAAAACCTTTTTTAAAAATCTTACAAGACCTCCTAGATGAAGAATTCTCTTTTATACTTACCTTTCTATAATGCTTGTCACTTTCAGTTCCATGATCTGTTGCTCTAAAAGTGGTTTCTCCAGATGAACCTTCAAGATAAACAACAGTCCTTTAAATTCTCCAATGATGTCAACAATCTAAATTACAAATTATGTTTAGTTAAGATGTCCCCATTTTCCCCTCCTTTGCCCCCCTCCACACAGCTCCTGCCCCAACCCAGGCCTTCCCCACACTATTGTCTGTGTCCATGGGCTTTGCCTATGTGAACATTATGTTCTTTGGTTAATCTCTTCCCAAGCCTCTGCACCCTTCCCCTCTGAGATCTGTCATTCTGTTCTATGCATCCAGGTTTCTGGACCCATTTTGTTTGTTGGTTTATTTTGTTCATTAGATTTCACATATAAGTGAGATCATGTGATATTTATCTTTCTCTAACTGGCTTATTTCGCTTAGCATAATACTCTCCAGGTCCATCCATGCTGTCACAATCAATAATAACAACAACAAAAAAATTTTTAAATGATAAATGGATTTTAGAGTATCCTTTTTTTTTTGAAAGTTGTTTTTATTTTAAGGAACACACTAGTAACCCATGCAAAAAAAAAAAAAAAATTGTTTTTTTAATTGTAGCATGTGTTTAACCTATTTTTAAAAATATAACTGAAAATTACAATAAAAAATAAGATAGTCTTTGATAAGAAGTACTGTACATGAGTGTACTTACAGTTCAGCCATATACCAATGTCATTATGTAAAGATTACATACAGTAAAAAAATAAATTTAAAATGTCACCTATGACAGGACAGATGAGACAAACTAAAATTACTTTTCATTTCAATTATCAAAAACAATCAGATCAATTTCAAGAAAATCTTCTGGTAAAGCAAACTCTCTTTTTAATAGCTTTTATCTTAAAATAAAGATACATATTTAGGAATTTTAGTTTTACTACAAAATAATTATTTTATTATTTTGACCAAAGGAGAATGAATTTGCCCAATATAGTTCTGGGGTTTTGAAATTCAACATAAGCAGCATTATAAATTTGGTCTGAAATTTTATTTGCAAGTAGTTTATTAGAAGCATTTAGAAGGCATGTTAAGATCAGGAAAAATGTCTGTTTACACACCTAACAAGAGAAGTAGGTCAGAAGCTCCTATGATTTCACTAACCAATTTGTGACCTGTGAAAAATCAGCAAAAAGGGAAATAGAAATGTAAAAATTTAACAGGAATAAGCAAAGATGTCTGAGATCTCAGGTTGTATATTAAGATAGGGTAGTAATTGGGCAAATGCACCAGGATTAACCTTAGTAAATTCTACTCATTATGGTCCATCATAATAAATTTGTTTTAAAATCACCAAATTGACTCTAACCCATTATGAAAAGCAAACACATAGGAAGTCTCATCTACTTGTCAAGAACAAGTGATATTTTTCCCCTCACTGTCTAAGGCCTACCTTGTTTAAGTTGTTGCAAACTTTCATTCTGTTGGGCTAAAAAAAATTAAAATCACTGCACAACAAAACTTTATGGTTTATGATTTTTGTTTTAAAAAAACTGTTTCGTTTGTACTAAATGTTTTCATTTAAAAGATGGATATAAACAAGTGAATACACCTAATTATTCTTCCTCTGTGGTTCCTAACATTTTAAATGAGATCGAACACAGGTCTTTCCTTACCTGTGGTGAAAAAGTCCTTCAATAAGCTGAGGCTTTCAAGAATCTTGTCAAAGTCAGGAGCCAACTTTGCAAGGTCCTCTGAATCAGGAAGGGAATTTCTAATTTTCTCTGGAGGAGACACACACAAATAACCTCATTCATAGTTTCAAAGCAATAATTTAACCATTAAAACATTAATAAAATTTAAATATCATCATATATAAATTTAAACTCCCATTTTCTTCCTATTACAACTACAGCTGCTACATATATCTGAAACAATGTGTTATTCTAATGATATTCCATGAGCCATAAAATTTAAAATAAAAGACTCACCGAACAAATGGTTTAGATGGAGACCTTCAATTTATAAGTTAAATGCCTTGAGACAGAAACACTGTATTAACAATGTTAACAAGAGATTGGAATCAGAAGTACTTTTTGGGAGGATGTCTAAACAGAGGCAAAGAACCAAAACAACAAAAGAAAGACATCTCTTGCAGTACCTGGCTAACTAAAAACTGTGATCACATTCCAGCTCAAGAACAGAATTTCCATTACTTCTCTCCCTCTTTTCATAGTCCGTTACAAACTAGAAATAATAAGAGTCCAAGGGAAGCTTTTATTGTATTTTATTTGAGTTGGCTTTATTTATAAAATGGTCAAAGCATTTATTTTTGTTTAAAAGCATTCAATGATTTTGGCCAAGTGACTTCTGAATTAGAAAGGGCTTTTCTCATTTTCTCTGGAGAAGACCAAAACACATAAATATTCTCAAAATAAGAATATGTGCCGACTATTATTCTAGGTACTTTAAAAGCATTAACTTGATTACTCTTCAGAGCAACTTCACAAACTAGTTATCAGCCAATCCATTTTATATATGAGAAACTGGGGTACAAAGGTTATGTAACTGGACCCAAGCACACAACCAAGAAGTAGGGCAGGCAGGGTTTAAGTCTAGGAGTTTAGGTTAAGAATCCAAGTTCTCAGACTACACCATGTACTGGCAAATATATTGAGTTAAAAACCAATCCTCATGAATATCCTATATAATAAAGACATAAAATGCAAATTGACCCTCACACCCTCACAAGATGGGGGGTTAGAGAGGGATGACCAAACTCCTGAACAAGCAGGCTGCATGGGGTGACCAGGTTGGCAGGGGGGTTAGTGAGGAATGACCAAATAACTGAACAGCAGGCTGCATGGGGCAACGTGGGGAGGGGGGGGGGGATGCGAGGAGCAACCAGGCTGATAGGGAGAGCAATTGGGGGTGACCAGGTCGGTAGGGAGGGCATTTGGAAGCAATTAGGCTGGCAGGGGGGGCAGTTAGGGGCGACCAGATTGGCAGGGGGGCAGTTGGGGGCAACCAGGCCAGCAGGGGGCCAGTAAGGGGTGACAGGAGTGACCAGACTGGCAGGGAGGGGGCAGCTGGAGGCAACCTGGCTGGCAGCGGGGGAGCAGTTAGGGGTGAGTAGGCAGGTACACAGGTAAGCAATTAGGAGCCAGTGGTCCAGGATTGTGAGACAGTTGTCGGACTGCGGTTTAGTATGATCAGGCCTAAACCAGCAGTCGGACATCCCCTGAGGAGTCCAGGATTGGAGAGCATGCAGGTTGGGCTGAGGGGGGACCTCCCCGCCATGCATGAATTTTGTGCACTGGGCCTCTAGTTAGAAAAATAACTTGAAAGAGTACTTTTTTGGAAATACCTTTGTCAACACAGCACAATTTTATCTTTAAGGAAGTGGTGTGAATAAGTGTAGTAAGACATTAATTCCACTCCCATGTACACCTAAGCTAATAAATTAAACAGTTTTAAAAAAGAGACTGAGGAAAATAATTTCATTCAAAATGTTTTTTCAAAGATCATCATGACTTACTGACAATCACAACTATCAAATATACTTTTGTTCACCTACCTATTGTTAGATGGGGGATAGTAGCTGACAATAGTGAGAAATTACTCTGGACACTGGCAGACTTTCAAAGAACTTGGTTACCACAAATAGAGGTAACCAAGGTATCAAATTAAAAAGAGTTAGGTAAGTGGGTTATGGTGCATCAGTTCTGGGTATCATACAAATTAAAAATGATGTTAGAGAAGGCTGATTGGCAGTATGGAAAATGCTAACAAAATGTGTTAGGTAGCAAAAGGTAAGACAGTAAAGTGTATGTTGACTATGATTATAATTTTAAAAAAGGAAGTGAAAATATTAACCACATACACAGAACTGGTACATTTAAAAGAGAATGCTCCAAAAAGACAATGGCAGTTTTGTTAAAGTGATGAACTAGTGGATACTTTTCTTTTTCTCATAAATGCTTTCTTTGTCATTCTATTATTTTTATCATTAAAATAAAACTACTACACATTCAACTCAAGAGTTATGAAACTATCTCAACACTACTAGTTCTTTGTCCTATAGATATGACAAAAATAATTTGATGATACAAACCTATATCAATATAGTCATCAATTTCCCAAATAATGTCAGGCACAATCCATTTATAGTCACTAAGGTCTGGTATCATATCTTTCCATTGATCAAAAGTCTAAAAGATAAGAAAGAATGCCAATCAAAGCTCTGCATGCTATATAAAGAATATAAGAAAAACCATTTTAATGAAAACATGCTAATCTACTAAGAATGATACATTATGTTCAAAAGTTCTAGCAAGAAAGTGGCCTCAACTCTTCTAAAAACAAACCAGCAGGCAAGCACACAACAATGTAAATGTTCCTTTTCTTCCTGCACTAAAGACAAACATAAAAATATGAAATACATTCTCAAACAGGTTTTATGATGAGGCATTAAACAATACTATGGAATAGAAGGAAGACAGACCTGGGGTCAGGACATGGGTGTCTCTGGTACCAGCCACAAAGTGGCTGCATAAATATACCACTAAATTTTCTATCCGTGCCACTAAATGGCAAAGCTGACAATCAAACAAAGTGTTCTCACTCCCAGTACAGTGTTTCTTCTATTTTTTTTTTTAAATCCTCATCCAAGGATATATGGTTTTTAAAAAAATGATTTGAGAGGGGGAGGGGGGGAGGGAAACATTGATATGAGAGAGAAACATCCATTGGTTGCTTCCCATACACACCCTGACCTGGAATCCAACTAGCAACCTAGGTATTTGCCCTGACTGAGAATCGAACCCGCAACCCTTCCTTTGATGCACTACGTTCCAACCAACTGAGCCACCACAGTCAGAGCTCCACGGACCTCCAATACTTATAACTAAAATTTGGAAGGCATTTTCCTATTACTACACACCACTGAAATAATCCAGCATAATCCTGGCAGTGTGATTGTTGGTTGAAGCATCCTCCTGTGCACCGGAAGGTCATGGGATTGATTTTAAGTCAGGCACATTACCTGGGTTACAGTTGGATCCTGGTCAGGGCTTGGTGCAGGAGGCAGCCAATAACCAACCATTGTATCTTTCTCACATCGATGTCTGTCTGTATCTCTCTCTCTCTCTCTCTCTCTCTCTCTCTGACCCCCTCTCCTTCCCTCCCTCCATCTCTAAGATCAATCAAGCAATAAAACTCTAGCATATAGTAGAGACATAATAAATATTAAAACATCTAATTATATTTTCTTGGACTAAAGAAAAATTACTTATGCTATAAAACCTTAATATAATCATGCTGAGTAATTGGAAAAGCTGGAGAAATGTTAAACTTACCTTTTTGGCTGTATAACCACCCCCAACAGCAGATCCCAGTACCAGATACCGAAGTTTTAGGAGTCTTGCAGCTAATCTCGCGGGCCAAAAATTCCTGTGGGGCTGGTAGCCATATTTAATTGGAGAAAGTTTCAATTTACGTAAAGGATGGTTAGTTAGAGAGGAAAACTGATGAAATGATGTCCTGAATTGGGTTCGTTGAAGCTTTGAAGTAGGATGATGTGAATGATAAATACTTCGTGAAACCAGATGCACTTTTTGTAGTGGGAGGCTTCCTTTTATTCCAGAGCTATGTTTCACCAAGGATTGGCAGACTTTGCTGAAAGAAAAATGGGTATGGGAGAAAGATCAGACAGGGTAACAATGCAAAGGGAATGAGATAAAATGAACAACATACAAAAGGGAAAACACACATGCATGCATACATAAGCACACATGGCCAAATATCATGTGAGGGAACTGAGAAGATGGCCATCTATAAATCAGGAAGCAGGCCCCCACCAGATACCAGATTTGCTGCAGCATGATCTTCTTAGCTTCCAAAACTATGAGAAATAAGTATTTGTGCTTAAGCCACCCAGTGTATGGCAATTTCTAATAGCAGTCCGAAATCACAAAGACACAACCTTAGATCAGAAGACAGATAAGTATATGTTAGATCAAAAGTGAAGAGAAAGGATGATCATATTTTAGTTGCCCAGATATAAGAAAGAAAAAACTAAAGTGAGGTAGCAGCAGTGAAAAGGATAAGGTAGATACCAGAAGGACAGACCAGACATAAAAGAGGAGTCTCACTAATTAGAAAGGTGCGGACAAGGTACCTGGAAGGCTGATCAACCTTGAAGCTCTGAAAGGTCAGAGTCAACCACTTCCTATCTAATTAAGCCAATGGTAACTGAGGCAACTTCCCCACCAAATAATCATGTAAATCCTTACTGATAAAATAATCTGCCAGTTACTAGAATTACCTGCCTAAGGGCAATGGGTATATCCCAAACCTGAATAAAAGGGATGGCAAGACCAAAGCAAGGCAGTAGTCCTCCCACTACAGGTGGGCTCCCACCTAACCCCCAATATTCTCTCTCTCTTTTTTAAAATTTTTTTATTAAATTATTATCTGTGTACATATTTTACCAATGTTCTCAAATTAATACTCTTATAGTCTCTTTCATTTGTGTGCGGCCTTCTCCAAACCCGAACCCTGAACCACGTGGGACGTGAAAGGGGTTCCCACAAAGAGGAAAGAAGAGTAAGTAATAACCATGAGGTTTTACCTGGGCAACTAAAATTACCACTTACAGTTATAAAAAACTCAAAAAGATGAATCAACTATGGGAACAGTTCATGGTTCCATAATATTTAGCTCAAATTTCTTTCAACTCTACTCGTACATCCACTTTTTTTTTTTAATTGGATAAAACTCTGGTTCCAATCACACTTCATTCCTTACTAGTTGGGCACTCAAAGGCAAATTATGAATTTACCCAAGCCTGTTTTTCAATCCATTTAAATAAAATAATAGTTATATCAGAGAGTTGTAATCAGTAATCACTAATTCAAGTAACTTATTCTCAGACCATGATTCTCTTTCACTACAACCAACTTTTACTTTATGGAACAACCAAATTACTGAAACTTCTATCTTCTTACCTATTAGTTTCCATCTTATCTACTTAAACACTTACCCATCTTAAATCCCCTAATTCATAGTGACAATTCATCTTTTGCAAATACTCCAGACTCCCTTGCCCCTGGCTTTTTGTTTTAACTGGCAAAATATAAACCCTGGAAGATCCTTGTTACAGCTCTTCTCCGTCTGACCAGGAGAATGAAGCACCTACTGGACAGACATGTCACCTAGGCTCTCAAGACTGTCGGACAGTCTTATTTCATTTCTCTTGTCCATACATTCTTCTATTCTCTGCTAGAACTATTTCAGACATTTTCCACTCTCCTCTAGCTTCCCACATCTCGCCATACTTCCTCCAACTCTCTGTAGATAACATGCCTCCTACTGCACTGAGAAAATGGAAGGTATCAGAAGGAAACATGCTATCCACCTACCACAGCTACAACTATATCCTCTAGCTCCCCCGCCCCCTACAACCCCTATGAGATTACAGCAAGCACTCAGAGAATCCCTAGTTCAAATTTTTCCCCCTGCCTTTTAAGGAATCCAAAGTCAAGTCTCTCTCGCCTTAAAAAAAGGGGGAAAAGGACCCCATTTCATTTCTCTAGCTGCTCATTAAAAGTCAAATCAACCTGATTGTCATTGTATCATTTCAGCGAAATGGCTCTTAAGGAGTGTGCCAAAAGCTTTCCACTGGACATTTGGTTTTTCTATTCCCATTTTAATTCTCTCTACAATATTTGACAATGTTGACACCTCCTCACTGTTGGAATTCTCTCTTCCTTGGCAATCTCTAGTTTTACTCTTACCTCATTGGTCACTACTTTTCACTCGCCTCCTCTCCAACTACCATACCTTTTAAATGTTAGTAGTTTATTAAAGTCAAGATCTAAATCCACTTCTCTTCTTACTGTATATATTCTTCCTAGGCAATTCTCTACATTTATTTCCTTGATTACCATCTACACACTCATGTTCCTCAAATGTATGCCTAATACTAATAATTAAGATCCAGATCCTGTTGTCCAACTGCCTGCTCAACATTTCTACTTAGATATTAAAAAATACCTCAACTTCAAGATATACAAAACCTTGTTATCTCTCCTCCTCCTCTCATTCCCACTAAGCCCTGATCTTCCAGTATTCCTTATATCAGAAAATGGCATAAGCAGTACCTATCCAGTTACATAAGCCACAAACCTGGGGATCATTTTAATCCTTCCTCACCCTCAAGTTCTGTTAATTCTACTTCAACATAGATCTCCAATCTCCCCCTCCCCCCATCTCCACTACTATCCTTCCTTACATGAGTGACTACAATGGTCTGTACCAAGGTGTTCTCTCCACCAGAACACTCTTCTGAAATATAAATCTGATCACTGTCACTCATGTGCATAAATCATTTAAATGTCACCCCCGCATTAAGAATAAAATCCAAACTCCTAGTCTTTCAAGGCTTCCATGGTCTGGTGCCCATCTCTCTCCCTCTCACCTACAGAGAGCTTTGCATCTAGTCCCATATCAGGGCCTTAATTCCTACTGTTCTTGGACAAACTCTTCTATTTGCTTAATTCCTGTTACTTCTATTAGAACTGGTTTCACATCAACCATTCCTCCTTTCCCTGAACTTCATTCTTATTCAAGTCCCCCTGCTACAGTTCTTGGCTCCTTGTATTTTTTCTTCAGTGCTTATGAAATTTATATTATATAATTATTAATAATTTTCTCTACCATTAAATAGCAATCTCCATAAGGTCTGTTTTTGCTTACCATTATATTTCTAAGCCTAGCCCAATGCCTCACAAATAGGAGACACTCAATAATTTTGCTTAATGAATATATGTTTTGGGGGTAATTAAGTAGCAAATTTTTTAAAAAGGTGAAAGAACCAAGCAAAGATCACAGAAAAAAAAATGCTCAATAAATGTCATTTCAACATTAATTGCACTAACCTCCATGAATGTATGAATGAATAGCTCTTTAACCCTAAAAAATTATTTGCAGTTTTTAGAAAAAAGTACATCCAAATATATAACCAAAACAGATGAACTGCAGGTTTGAGTAGTTATATCCCTAAGATGTTTTTTAATTTTATAGTAAGCCCTCACTTAACGTCATTGATAGGTTCTGGTTCTGCAACCTGAAGCCAAATGAGGCATAATAAGATGAGTTTTTCTATAGACTAAACAAGAATTAAGTTCTTACGGCATATGGCATCTCATCAATGTTATAATGAAACATCGCCAAATTCAATGACTTTATTCAAGAGCTTGCTGTACTTTCTCCATCTTTGACTTCCAAACCCCTAAAATTCCTACTTCCATAATGATGGCAGAAATAGGTATGGGTGGGGGCAAAGATAGAGTGTATGATAGTCCAAGTCAGGAACTACATATAAAATGTTTTTCAATTTGTCCCCTGGAAGAGATAGTTGATGCAAAGCAAAATCCTCATATTCGAAAAGGCATCTTCAAAGATTACTTCTAGAGCTTCTAATTCATAAGGGTGATCTAAAAGATCAATGCTCATACAAGACTTTTTCTCAATAGCATCCTTTTGAGATACTGGTAAGAGAATGAAAACAGGAGAAGAAATTGAGATTTATTGAAGCATCAACTGGGAAAAGATGATTTGGGTCACCCTCCACCTAGGGGTTTAAAAAGGTGAAAGAACCAAGCAAAGATCACAGAAAAACAAATGCTCAATAAATGTCATTTCAACATTAATTGAACTCAATCAGAGAAGGGGCCAAAATCTAAAATCCAGCCTAAATCGCGGGCCGAATGGTTTACTGAACAGTCATAAACTGTCATTGTGATGGAAACGCAGCGGAGTGCAGTGATGACAGCGCGGTGCGGGCCACATTGCAAGGCCTGGCGGGACGGATTTGGCCCGCGGGCCTTGTGTTTGACACATGTGCTCCACCCTATTCCAGTGCAGCTGAGTGTTAACAGCAATACTTGTCTCTACACTAAGCAATCTGGCAAGGAAGAGCTAAGACTCATGAAAGTGTGTTTGTGTGTGTGTGTGTGTGTGTGTGTGTGTGTGAGTGTGTATGGGGTGGGGGGAGGAAGAATAAAGGGGAGGTCGGGGTTTTCCCATTCCCAGAGTGGGCCCCAACAATACTGGTATTTGTAACATCAGATAGCCTGCCCATTCCCTAAAAACTCTAAAATGAAGCCTGCTCGCTGACATCATATACCTAAAACAGTTTGCTAAATCAGCCTTTTCATTCAGAGGTAACCCACACAGGCATCTATATACATCATTAGTCCTTCATGTTTAAATATGATTAGATAACTACTAAGCTCTTAAAGAAAATCAGCAACTCTTAAAATGAGGACTAAGATAAACAACACTGTTAATCTTAGAAAAAGTGATGATACAAAATTCTAATACTATTCTCAGGGGGGCTTCCTAAAGATACTGCAGACACAAAAAATAGAAGCAGGTTGTATTAAAAATAGCAACTAGAGAATAATACAAAATTTACAGAATTGCACATCTTTTAAGAGTTTAGTAAATATAAAAAGGAGTTCATGAATATCAAAGCTGTAAAGGCCAACATAAAATAAAGAACAGAAACATCACACAATGATTAAAGGAAATTATCCAGAACTTAGAATACAAAGAAATGAATAGAAACCATATGAGAAAAGTAAAGTGATTCAGAGGAGTGTTATCCAATCCGGTATTCCCAAAATGATCTACTGGGATTCAGGAAGAAAGTACCAAAGCTTCTAGATACAGATTGTTTTGTCTGTATCTTGTCCTTCAAGACTATATTAGGGTCAATTTATAATGTAAATAGTTAATTAGTACAGAAGTACATTTATAATCTTTTTAATAGAAAGGCCTACTGAGTGTCAGACCAGATGACTGGGGGTTAGGAGTGGGAGGGTAAAGAGTAGGAAAGGGGTAAGACCCACACCTGGACAAAGCCTTGAGTTATGGCCAAAATCCTAAAAGCTTCCTTCTATGAAGGGAAAAACAGGGGGCGGGGGGTAGTAGCAATACCTTCACAGCCCTAAAGAATTTTGAAGAGACTTCCATATTCACCCAAACTAAAAATCAAAAATGAACCAACATAAGGTTTTCACCCCTGAAATCATCTGTTCTCTCTCATCTTCAGAATCTCAAGATGTATTTATTTTTTCAACAATTTTACACAAATATTTATTGCACCTATTATAAATAAACGTTGGTCATTGATCTCCTTACATGTCCATCATCACATATTTAGACAAATGTTTCAAAAATATTTCTGTTCCCATTTGTTAAAGAACAGGAAATTAAATGTGTTTCTTCATAACATGTAGAGGAAGCATGCTGTATGTTGCATAACAAAAGACAAATTGCAGAGCTTTGGGTTTGACTTTTTGCATCTCTACTTCTGCAGGTAGTTAAATTGTGTTATCAATGTAAGATACCATTATTAATCCAAAACCTATGGAGTCCACAATAACTTTAGATTTAATTTAGCCCAACAGCATCCAACTGAATAAACAGATATCAGTTATCAATTTGTTTTTAAATTCAATTTTAAAGTTTTTCCTACAGATATTAATTGCTTCAGCAAAGTATGCTATTTTCTGCAATCTTTCCTCTTATTTAAAGAAAATTAGATGTTTCTCCAGTAAACACTGAGTAGAAATAAAAAGGTGGTAAATAACTTTAGTATTGAGGACCGTGGATTTACTTAGAAGTTAAAATTTAATGGAATTAGAAATAATTTATTCAACTATTCTATTTGAAAAAAAAAACACCTATATTATATGCCATCCAGTTCTGAATATAAACTCAAGATAAACTTCACAAAATAAATGGATTTTATTCTTTATACAGAATAGATCACTTTATACATATAGTTACCTAAACTATTTTAAACGTCTGAGAAAATTCAAGTCTCGTCTTTACAGACTGAGTTAAATCGGGAAAACCGAGTTTTTTTTCAGCCTTGCTTAAAGTATATTACTTTTTATCAAATATCTGCAAGAATTAGTGAATTCTAAAGGTATCTAAGGATATTAAAATACAACTACAGGGCTGAAGCCAGTTAGCCTAGTGGATAGAGCGTCTACCTGAGGACTGAAGGGTCCCAGGTTCGATTCTGGTCAAGGGCATGTACCTTGGTTGCGGGCACATCCCCAGTAGGGGGTGTGCAGGAGGCAGCTGATGTATGTTTCCAACTCTATCCCTCTCCCTTCCTCTCTGTAAAAAATCAATAAAATATATTTAATAAAATAAAATAAAAGACAACTACACGTAAAGATAGTCGTTTAAGTCTCATTAAAATGCATATAGACACCCACAGAAATGAAAAGTCCTCTATGACTTTCTTATACCAGGCCAGGGCGACAATCACAATGTGATTAGAAAGGTGGTGCCACATTTCCCACCTTGCACGCCAAACCAAGCCTCCTTCCCTAAACTCTGAAAAAGGCTGCTATTAAGAGGGTATCTCTATTCTCCATCTCTGCCACCGCAGGCGTCACTGCTGCAGACCTGGCTCCCAAACCGCGTTACCTCAGCGAACCAGGGCGAGAGGCAGAGTCCCCTCCATCCGGGAGGAGAGGGCGCGAACCCGCGGGAGCAAGTATGCCCGGCGTGGAGAGAGAGGAGTTAAGAGAGACGTGGAAAAGGTGGCACACAGATAGAACCAAAGACCGGGGAGGGAGAGGGCAAAAACAAGAAGCAGCTGGAGGCAGAGATGACGGCGAGGTCAGAAGGTTGAAAAGGGCAGGGGCAGCCGAGACAGGCCAAGGCTGAAAGGCGCCCAGAGCTTCTTGGGGCACAGGAACCGGGACAAGGACAGTGCAGGAGCTAGCAGATCAGGTAAGCCCAGCGAGGGCTCCAGTCCCTCCCGGCCCTCCACAACATCCCGGGATCCCCCGACCGCTGGCACTGAGAGTTATCTGCACATCTGTCAGTAGGATGGGGCAAACCCGGTTTCCAGAGGCCCTAGGAATAACGGGGCCAGGTCGCAGCCTGCACTTACCAGGCCACGGCGGCCCGGCGTAGACGCCACATTCCTCCCGCGAGGAGGTCACACCGGCGCTGAGGCGGCCGGGCGGGAGCCGGGTGTCAGTCCCAGTCCGGCTCCTGCTCCGGGAATAACCCAGGAAAGGGCCCTGGGCAACAAGGACACAGAGAAGCCACTGCGGCCCTCCCAATGGCGCATGGACTTCCGCGAGAGCCCGCCCGGCACCCGTACTCGGTCCGTCCGGCAAACAGCCACCCCCCACGCCTTCGGAGAGGGCAGCACAATCGGTCCGGGCAGGACTCGCGCATGCGCTCGGAGCCCAGGCACGTCTATTTTCCCTCCCCCAACCCGCTCTGCAGGCTGGGTTTCCGGGTTGGAATTCTGAGTCCCGCGGGTGGAAGACTGGAGCTGGGGAGTGAGTGAGGAGTCCGGGGTGTTTCCGCTGGTGCGGACGATGGTGAGGGGCTTGGACTCGGGATCGATAAATTCTCACTGGTTGGAACCACTCTGAGAACATTTAGGTATTGAGGGAGCCTGGAAAATTCTACAGAGGACAAAATGAGGACAATAATAGACTAGTAAAAACCCACGCTGTTCCTTTGTTCCAGCCTTTCTTTAGGCGCCTTTGTTTGCAAAGTATTTTTCTATCTTTAGAACAATCTCAGGGAGGCGGAAAGAGGAGTCACTGACAGATCCGAAGGTCACGTCTGAAAGGGACTCGGGTCAAGTAGGCCAGTTATGGGATTGGAATAAGCTTGTGCATTTTATAAAGGCATCAAAGATGATTTTGTCCCGTCAGCCTTTCACCGGTTTTCCCACGCTGTCAGCAGTCACTGACCTCTAGGCACTCAGCTCAGAATGTTGGGTGCTCGGCACTCTCCGGAGTCAGCTGCCCTTCTTGGTTTTCAGGACGTTACATTCTCCTTTTTCTCCTCACTCTCTCGTGCTGGTTCCTCCTCCCCTCCCAAACCTCTCAATGTTGGAGGGACACAGATCTCAGAGATCTTGGGCCCCCTTCCCCTTTCTGTCTTCATTCTTTGTCTAAGTAATCTAAGAGTGTTCTATGGCTTTAACCCCCACCTCCCCCCCCCCCCCCCTTTTTTTTAATCCTCTTTAACTCTTATCATTTTGGTTTTATGAGGAAACTGGGATCCATTACAGGAATATGACCTATGAAAGGTAATGAAGGCAGTTGGTGGCATAGCCAAAATTAAAGTACCCTGTGTCCCTGCTTCACTTCAAGGGCATCACTCCCCTCCCGCAAACACAAAGCATAAAATAATTTCCTTTCAGATCAGAATCCTAGATTAGTATCTATCCATTCACAACAGCACCCAGTATACTTCCCAAATGCAGGACTCTGGGAATGTTTTAAATTATGTTTATTGTGGTGACTTTTAATTGCAGGCCCAGAGAGGAACTTGCTCTAGTGACCTGTGCAAACTAGATCTTTCCAGGATTGTAGAGCTGCACAAAAATTTCTTTGTTTCTCTTACTTTCTAGTTGTTTGTGGGATTGTGTGTATATGTGTTTCAAGAATAAGAGAAATCAAATAATATTAACCCCTTTTATACATGGGTCATCTTTACATTATACAAAACCATTGTTTTGTGATTATAACTCTAGGCATCTGTCCTACTGAAACACTCCCAGTATGCACAAAGATGTATGCATGATGATGTTTATTTCTTCATTGCATGAAATAGCAAAAGATTGGAATCAATAGTTAAATGATGACCTGAGGCATGTTGAACACTTTAAGAATTTATTTGATAAAAAATGTATTTGAGTCAGGCAGTGTTTGGAAGTGCTCCACCAACAGGAGCTAGATGGAACACTTCTCTAATCACCAGAGAGTAAAGCACAAAATTATTTGATTGCTATAGCTTAAATGGTTGCCTTTTTTGGGAAAGCCTAGTTGGCCATTTGTGATTGATTGTCTCAGATTTTAATATATTAACCTTAAAACATTTACAAGCTCGGGTTTTGGGTTGCTTTGTAGGCTGACAAGGCATTAGAACAATCTCAGTCTAATAGTCCTTTAGTTTAATTACGGTAATTTAACAACACAAATGGCCATAGCTAAGAGCTACTTATAAATTACATTCACACTAGCCAAGAAAGCCTGTGAGGTCTCTTTGTCCTGATGAGAAACAATGTTTAATATATAGTATTACAGCCGAAACCGGTTTGGCTCAGTGGATAGAGCGTCGGCTTGGGAACTGAAGGGTCCCGGGTTCGATTCGGTCAAGGACATGTACCTTGGTTGCGGGCATATCCCCAGTAGGGGGTGTGCAAGAGGCAGCTGATCGATGACTCTCTCTCATCGATGTTTCTAGCTCTCTCTCTCTCTCCCTTCCTCTCTGTACATAATCAATAAAATATATTTAAAAAAATATATAGTATTACAAGTGGGAAAAGGGGCAGCATATTAGTAATCAAACTGCCACCATTAGTCCAAATTCAGCCTGCAGACCTGTTTCATTTGGCTTGTGTTGGACTTTTCAGTATTTTAAAAAAATAAAGTTTTAAAAGATATGGTTTCTCTTACAGTATCAGGTCTGACAACATCAAGCCTACATGCAAAAAAAAAAAAAAAAAAAAAAGTTAGATGAAAAAAAGAGCCAGATAGTAATAGTTCTTGCATATCTTCAGACATGCATGTCCTGTTCAGGAGTTCACATCCTTCCTCACGTCTTTCTGAAATGGAAGAGTTCATCAATTGCCATGTATCATGAAGCTTTGCTTTTATTTTCTTTAGTAAATCAGAGGAAAGGGAACCTCTATTTTATATCAAAAGGGAAAAACTGAGAGGGTCATGTGTTTCCAAAACAAGAAAAAAGGTTGTTTTTTCCCCCCCAGAAGTAAAGAACAATTATGCAAACAAGTTATGTGGTGTTGAAAGAATACCATTTAAGGTGGTATTACCCAACAAACACATGGACATTATTCATCTTACCTGCCTGACCCAGGAAAGTATTTTGAATTGATGCACCCTAGTGAAGTGCAGTGTAATAAGGTGATTTATAATAAGAAAGGTGTGTTTGGTCTTAGGCCTCTCTCCTGGCTAACAACTCCCCAAACCCTTGATATTTCATAAGTGACCAGAGCAAAAGGGACATCTTCTGTTATAACACTGGTTTTTGTCCTGACATATCTGCAAAGTGACAAATGTGAAAGAAGTGTCTTGTTATTCATCACAAGTCCCTTTCAACAACATCTGAGTTTATATTAATGAGGCAACTTTTGGAAGCCGCTAATGATGGAGGCTAGTTACCAGGGCAACCAATCACCTGACTAAAGGATGAAATCAGCCCCATTCTTATCTCTGAGGAGGCTGAATAAATACCAGTGGCCAACTTTTATTATTTTTTATTTTAATTTTTAAAAATATTTATTTCAGAGAAAAAGGGAGAGGGAGAAAGACATAGAAACATCAATGATAAGACAGAATCACTGATCGGCTGCCTCCTGCACACCTCACACTGGCGATCAAGCCTGCAATCCAGGTGTATGCCCTAATCAGGAATTGAACCAGGACCTCCTGGTTCATAGGTTGACACTCAACCACTGAGTCATGCCAGCCAGGCAAATGGCCAATTTTTAAATCAATTATGCTTAAGTAATGAATCCTCCATAAAAGCCCAAAGGACACAATTCACAGGACTACCAGGTTGGTGAACAGGAATGCACCCGAACTGAGGAGATAGAAGCTCCTATGTTTGCTATCCTTCTGAAATTCACCCAAGTTTGTCTTCATCTGGCTGTTCATTCATGCCATTTAATATCATCTGTAATAAATTGGTAATCTAGTGAATACACTGTTTTCCTGAGTTTTGTGAGCTACTCCAGTAAATTAATCAAATCTGAGGAGGGGGTCATGGGAACCTCGGGTTCACAGACAGTCATTCAGAAATACAGGAATGTCTGGACTTGTGATGGGAGCCTCAAGTGAGAGAGGGAGACTAGTCTTGTAGGACTAAGCACTTAACCTGTGAGATCTGAGGCTAGCTCTTAACAGTGTCAGAATTGAGCTGAATTGCAGGCCATGCAGCTGGTGCCTGGAGAATCTGAGAACTGCATGGTGTGAAGGAATCTATTCCCCAAACCCACTCCCAACACATTTGGTTAGCAGAAGAGTCAGGAATAAGCAGAGTATTCAGAAAGTATTGAAAGTAAACATGCAGGAATAATGATTTTCTTGATAAGTAGGTAAGAATTTGAAGATGGTGGGTCATGAGTGGAGGGAAGACTTACTTGTATTGTAAACCCTGTATTGCATACTCTGAATTTGTTAACCTGGTTTTTATGTACTTCAATAAATGGACATTAAAAATATTTTTTCTGGCCCAGGAGTCATGAAGTGACTTTGCTATTTTAAGATAAATCCACAGATTCATTTAGGAATTGAGCAATCTACTAGTTAAAACTCTTAACACATTACCTTTACTTGCAAAGAGACACTTTTCAAAGTTTTTAATAAAGCAGGTATCCAGAAAGGAAGATAGTGGGAGAGGTTAATGGAAACTTCAATATATGCATTTGTTTTTTTAAGTTTTATATTTAAATTGTTACAATTGAAGTTTTTGCAAAGTTCTTCCTGGGAGGCGCCCAAGTCCCTTGACTCGGCACCCTTCTTCTGCGGTTTCCTGGGAAGGGAAACTAGCTAAGTCATACCTATTTGCACAATCATTGTTATCACATTCTCCCCACCACTCAGAAAAGCATGGCACTGTCCTCACCAACAGACATTTATAAATCATTTCCTATGAATTATGCTCTGGGAATATATATATAGTAAAAACCCATTTCCTACTCTCACATAACTAACGTCTGGTTGGGATGACAGACTTATACATACTGAGGACCAAGTAAGGGGTTACTAAGTATAACTGTAATGGGATAGAAAGAAGCTAGGAAAATTCCTAGACCTGTGGAATAGAGAAACAGAGACAAAAAAAATTAAAGAAGGCCAAATGGGTTGAGAATTTTGCTCCTGTAAAAGAGACCCCACAGAGCTCCCAGCCCCTTCCAGCATGTGAGGGCACAGAGAGATGTTCATATATGAACCATGAAGCAGGCTCTCACTAACCAGAATGAGGTCATTCTGGCACCTATCTTGGACTTTCCAGTCATCCGAACTATGAGAAATAAATTTCTGCTTTCTATAACCTACCCACTTAAGGATATTTTGTTCTAACAGCCTGAATACACTGACACAACTCAAAAATTAACACAAAAATTCAAACAAGCATTGCATAAAGGAAAATATTTATATATATAAACTAGAGGCTTGGTGCACAAAATTTGGTGCCCCACAGCCCAGCCATCACCCTTTCCAATCTAGGACCCCTTCAGTGATGTCTTACTGCCTGTTTAGGCCTGATCCCAGTGGACATTGCTCTCACAATCTGGGACTGCTAACTCGCAGCCACTCACCTGCCTGCCTGCCTGATTTCCTCTAAATGCTGCTTCTTGCCAGTCTGATCACCCCCTAACCATTCCCATGCCAGACTGATCGACACCTAACTGCTCCCCTGCCAGCCCAATTGCCCCTAAATGCCCTCCCCTGCCAGCCAAGTCACCCTTAACTGCCCCCCGTTTCCAGCCTGGTCGCCCCTAACTGCCCTCCCCTGCAGGCCTGATCACCTACAACTGCCCTCCCCTGCCAGCCATCTTGTGGTGGTCATCTGTGTCCACATGGTGGCAGCCATCTTTGACCACATGGGCGTGGCCATCTTGTGTATTAGAGTAATGGTCAATTTGCATATCACCTATTTATTATATAAGCTAACCAAAGAACACATAAGTAAAATGTCCAATGTTATTAGTCATCAGGGAAATGTGTGTGTGTGTGTGTGTGTGTGTATTTAAGTTTATTTTTATTTTTTTGTTTTTCATTTCTTTATTAAGGTATTATATGTTTACATATCTTACCATTGCCCCCCCCCCACACTCCTATACATGCCCTCCCTCCCCAGAATTTTTCCTCCATTGGTTATGCTTATATGCATGCAAGAGAAGTATATATTAAACCCACAGCGAGATACACCATATCTTCACTAAAAGTGCTAAAATTTAAAAGACTGACAATACCAAGTTTGGTGAGGGTCTAGTGCAACCAGAACTGCCAGACACTGCCAAGGTGGGAGGGGGGAACATAAAATGGTAAAAACACTGAAAAATATTTGGCATTTCTTACAAACTTAAACACACACTACCCCTTTGGTCCAGCAAGTCCACTCTTAAGGATTTATTTGAGAAATAAAAACATACATTTAAAAAGACTCTTCCAAAAATGCTCATAGCTGCTCATCAACAAGAAAACAGATACACAAATTTATACAAAGTAATACAACACAGAGGAATGAACTACTCATACATGTAACCACATGAATGGGTCCAATAGACATGCTGAGCTCAAAAGAGGGACACATGGAGAGTAGTTATGACTGCTTATCTCCTGCCATTCCATGGTTCTATGTGCTGCCCACTGTTAATACATTCCTTCCTGCTCAGTTTTTTCAGAGTTAGTTTCTATAACTTGCAATTAGAACCTTAACTGATTCATCTTCTCATTTGACGCATAAACCAGGTGTTCATAAGAGCCATCCTGACCTGATGATTTGGATAAGGTTGATTCAAACTACATTCCACGATTGCAGAGAGTCCAATGTGTTATCCAAGCTGTCTCCGAATTCTGCAGGAGCCTTAGGTTCTCAGACACATCTGACTCAGATATTTTGCTTTCTCTAAATTAGGATTTCTCAATCTTGCCACTACTGGCATTTTATGCTGATCAATTCTTTACTGTGGGTGGCTGTTTTGTATGTTGCAGAAATTATGGCCGCATTTCTGGCCTCTGCCCACTCAATGCCAGTAGCTGCCCAGTCACGACAGTCCAAAGTGTCTCAGACATTGTTAAATGCTGTCTGGGGGTCAAAATCACTCCCAATTGGGAACTACTCTTCTAAATTAATTTAGGGTAGGAATTGGTACCTACTGTTCCCATTCTCAACCAAGTCAATAGAGGTGTGGCCCTCAGACATTTTTCTCATTTTCCACAAAAATTAAAAACAAAAAAACACCAAAGTATCTATACCAATAGCAAATTTGATAGATGTTTTAGAGAAATGGGGAGGTTTTCATTATGGATATGCAGCCAAGTCAAATTTGCGTGATACCCATGTTCTTCAAAACCCTCTCAGTCATTTCTGTAACGTGGGGACTAGCATCTGGCCATGCCATTTCCCCTCCTCAGTTTCTCTTCCCTGATCTCTACTTACTTTCCTATTCTCTGCTCTATCTTACTCCCTAATTCCTCCATTTCAATTCAAAGTTGTTATACCTTTTTATTTCTTAGATAAATGAACTCCTCCCCTCATGGTCTTACCTTCTACTCCTAATTGGTATCAAGATCTCTTCCTAAACAAAAAAGCTCCCTCCCTCATAGCAATGCTGGAACCTATTATGAAGATAATATGAAAAATGAGAAAATATGAAAAATCATAAAAAAAGAAATGCATAAACATTGTAACCTTTGTTTATTGATTGATTTCTTCTTTATGTTATTACGTATACATATATATATACACACACTCCTTTTTACTCTCCTCTGTCCTCTGATCGTTAATTCACCCTCAAGCCTCTTCCATGTACACACAGGATAAGATGACAGCAGGAATACAAAAAGAAATAAATAAGATAATTATCAGCACTTATGATTTCTAACTAGACTAGAAATTTACAGAAGGGACTATTGGATTTCTGAGTCTCAAAGTCTGACTTTTGTGTACAAAAGCCAACTTTTACTTTGTAAATAATATGCTTTGTCAGCATGAGAGGTGTAAGAGCCAGTTGTCCTGCCATGGATTTGATAAAAATTTCATAGCTGAAGGCTAAGACAAAATCTATGGTGAAGCCACAGATGTCTCAATGGTGGCAGAGTAAATATAAATGTTTAGAGGTGCAACTACAAGTGACAGCTCAACTTTTGCCAATAAAGGGCAGAGGATGGGAAAAGCCAGTCTTTCCTCCACTCTGTGATGCACAATGTGCCAGGGTTCTTTTCCCCCAGCCTTACAAAAGGTTCAGCATTCTGGAGAAAGGGCTGTGCTTAGATGATTAAGAAAGAGTCCGTGGATGAAAGATATTTTTGATAGTCATTGGGGGTCAGGGGAACTTCAGCTGAAGGAACTAGAAGACTTTGCCTTGATCAAGGACCATGCTTTTATTCACATAACCTGTCCCAAGGTGGAAATATACACTTCAAAGGGTTTACAGAGATTGTCAGTTTGGGGAATAGCCTACAGATGTTCAGGTGTTTGGCCAACAGGAGGCAATAAAATGCCCTGAGTTGTCTGGCAGTTAACAATACCATTCAGGTTTGGGAGAGATTCTTCGTAGCTGTTTCCAACAGGCAAACTACATGTGACTCATTCCTGTTGAGCTTCCCAAGCTTCACCAACTTTTTGATAAAACTCTTATAATTATTTCATGCTGGAATTGGTTCTTGGCAACTATGGATGCCAAGCCAACGGAAGAAAGAGGGAAGGGGGAAATCCTTACTCGACTGTCTAAACAGAAAGTGGTGGGAATATCCTGCAGTGACTGAACTACCTTATAGTTGACTAATTTTCTGTGGTTAATAATAAGGAAAAACGAGGAATTAAAAAATCAAGTTGAGATGTAAAAATATAATGTTACATTTTCTGCACATGGTGACCTAAGAAATATGTGCCATTGTTTATGTGTGTATGTGTATACAATTGACCCTTGAACAACACAATAGTTAATGGTGCCAATCCTCTCTTCACTCAAAAATCTACATATAACTTTGACTCTCCCAACGCTTAACTACTTATAGCCTACTGTTGTCTGGAAGCCCCAACAATAACAAAAAGAGTTGATTAACACATATTTTATGTTGTAGGTATTATACACTGTATTCTCTTTTATCTGATTTAAACTTTTTTTATTGAATTTATTGGGGGTGACCTTGGTTAATAAAATTATATAGGTTTTACGTGTTCAATTCTATGATACATCATCTGTACATTGTGTTGTGTGTTCATCACCCAAAGTCAAGTCTCCTTCCTTCGACATTTATCTCCCCTTTACCCTCTTCTTCTCTTCTACTCGATCCCCTTCCCCACTGATAATCACCATACTGTTGTCTATGTCTATGAGTTTTTTCTGTGTTGTTTGTTTTTGCTTAATCCTTTTACTTTTCTCACCCACAGCAACCCTCCCCTCTTATAGCTGCCAGTCTGTTTTCTGTGTCTATGAGTGAGTTTATATTTTGTTCATTTAGTTTGTTTATTAGATTCCACATATAAGTGAAATTATGTGGTATTTGTCTTCCCTGACTGGCTTATTTCACTTAGCATAAGTGAGCCATGTCATTTACACTTCCATCAGCCGGTTCCCTCACATGGATGCATCTTTCTCTAGAGAACAGTCTGGGGGGTAAAGTTCTGTGTATATGAACAAAGTGGGGTATCAGAGGTCCCAAGTGTACCTTGACTCTTGCCCAGACTTGGAAACATCAAAAGTGACTGGAGCACGAAGACACTAAGTGTGATTAAATACTGCGCCCATAGGGGGCAGAGTTATCTCACTAAACAAAGGCTGGTTGGTTCTGAAAAGCCCAGGCTAGTTTATACCATCAATCTAAATCTAAAGCCTGACATTGCCACCCAGGTGGCTTCAATCATTTTAACAAGGTGATGAACAAAGGTGGGGATGCTACAAATTCAAAACAGGCAGTTCCCACGTACTATAACAAACACATTGTATTCACACTGCTTTGGGAAAAAATGAACTTTTTATTTTAAAATAGTTTTAGATTTACATAAAATTTGTGAAAATAGTACAGAGAGTTCCCTTCTGTCTGAATCCAGTTTCCCCCATTGTTAACAGCTTGCATTAGTATGGCACATTTATCACAGCTAATGAACCAATATTGATAAATTAGTATTAACTAAAGTCTATAACTTTTTCAGATATCCTTAGTTTTAACTGAATATTCTTTTATTTGTTCAAGAACACCACATTACATATAGTCGTCATGCTGCTCTGGCTGTGATGGTTCTTCAGACTTTTCTGTGTTTACTGACTTTGATGGTTTTGAGGAATACTAATCAGGTATTTTGTAGAATGTCCCATTACTGCGTTTTGTCTGATGTTTTTCTCATTATCAGACTGGAATTATGAGTTTTGAGGAGGAACATCACAGGGGTAAAGTGCTATAACATAACAATACTAGAGGCCTGGTGCAAGAAATTCATGCACAGGGAAAGGGTATTCCTTAGTCCGGCCTGCACCCTCTCCAATCTGGGACATCTCTCTCACAATCTGGGACTGCTGGCTCCTAACTGCTCACCTGCCTGCCTGCCTGATTGCCCCTAATCACTCTGCCTGCAGGCCTGCTCGCCCCCAATTCCCTCTCCCACCGGCCTGATCATCCCCTGCTGTCTCCTGGAAGATCTCCCAGTCTAATTAGCATATTAACTTTTATTAGTATAGATGTGCCATCTCATACTCTCAACATGACTTCATCGCTGTTGAAATTGACCTTGATCATTAGGCTGAAGACAGTATTGTTAGGTTTCTCCACTGCAAAGTTATTTCTCCCCCTCCCACACACACACACACACACACACACACACACACACACTTTCTGGCACTAAATGAGGCTCCAGACTCCTCTTGTATATTTGGTGTCCAGGTCCTATTATCAGCCACCTCCCCACCCTGAGGATAATGGTATTAGAAACAAAGAGCTGGCCACTAGGCTTATGTTCACTGAGCCACACAGTTTGCACATCTTTTATTCTTCCAACAGACTTGTGAAGTTATTAGTCCTATTGTATAGTTGAGCAATCTTTGCAGCCTTGCACAAGCTCCCCCAGCTCGTTGTGGAGGCTGGCTTTAGGCTGAGGATTTTATTTGATTAATGAAAGACTCAATCCATCAGCTTTTAATAGTATCTTCATTCATTTTGCTCACAAAGGCACAAAATATGACCAATTCTCTTCAAAAGGTATTTGTAATCACATTTTTTTGTTTGTATGGAAAAGCATACTACTTAATGTGTATAATGAATTAAGTTTACTTTTGTAATAGGTATACATGTATAGAAGGCATAATAACATTTTATGTAGTCTTCCACTGAAATATTGGTGGTTAAATGCTTCAGGATGCCCAGAAATAAAATATTCAGATAACTATGTGGCAAGACTACTTTATTTATTCTATCTTGTATTATATCAGTGTAGATCCTTGGATAGTCATTTTATACTTTGGGTTATTCAGACATTAACTCAAGACACATTATTTGAACACAGGGACAACATATATAAAGCAAGTCATATTGGCTCCCTTCAACTGATGTAGGGATTTAAATATGCAAACAAATAAACAGAGGTAGTTAGTTGTTGTGAGAGCTGCAACAGAAGTCTGAGAATTGTCAGAAGCTCCAGTGTAATGTAGAGGAATACATCCACATTGGCGCTGGGAAAACCCTCTGATTTAATCTGTGCAAGTTGAACTGTGTGATCGTCTCATCTATAGGAGCTGGCTCTTTCCACCTGGTAATCAGAGGAATGGAATGAGGACTTGTGAAAGCGCACTGTCCAGCACTGACCAAGTGGTATTTGTATAATTAAACCATACACTCAATGTATGAGGAAGTGGTAGAGCATAGTGGTTAAAGGCGTGTCCTCTGAATCTGGGGTCAGATTTGGGCTTTACAGTTATATAACTTAAGGATAGTAAGTTTCAAAACTCCATAAGCCTTCATTTGCTCACATGTAAAATAAAAAGTATGATAACAGATGTTACCTCATAAAACTATGAAGTATAGTGCCTAGGGAACATCATCTTTTCAATAAAGGGGAGTTAATTTTACATTCATTGTGTCTACTTGCTTTGCTTCAAGCTACATACAATGTCAGCTCTGATACCTCCAACCAGAAAGCAGAAAACAATAAGGCCAAGACTGAAGTGTATGTAGGTATAAAATCTTGAGCAAATGGCAAAAATTAAGATAAACATAAAAATAGTAACCATTGTAGTTTTAATTACAAAATAAATATATGCAGTTCTTTAAATTTCCAAAACTTATTAGCTCAATTTAACCATATAAAGAAGGAAATGAAATTAACATTTTATCACAAGATCAGAATACATGGAGTGTGGGATTTCTTTTTTAGGTAGATGAAAATGTTTTGGAATTAGTGGTTATGGCTACAAAACGTTGTGAATATACTAAAATTCACTGAATTGTATACTTCATTTTAAAAAATTGATTCAGAAAGAGGGAGAGGGAGAAAGAGAGATAGAAACATCAATGAGAGAAACATGGATCAACTGCCTCCTGTATGCCCCCTACTGGGAATCAAGCCCAAAAATCAGGCATGTGCCCTGACAGGAAATCAAACTGTCAGCTTCCTGGTTTATGGATTGATGCTCAACTGCTGACTCTCACCAGCCGGGCTGGATTGTATACTTTTTAAAATGGTGAATTTTATTTATGTGAATTGTGTATCAATAAAAATTATACCTCAAAAAAGCTCTAGCAGGCAATCTAAATATTTAGAAGAGAAAAAAAATAAAGCAAGAAGATATCAAACTTTATCTCAACAGATAAAGGTTGAGAAGTGGTAGACTATGAAGTGGTAAAGCTACAGCAGTGCTGGTGTGCAGGTGGGAGAGAACTATTTCATTCTATTGTTCAAAATACTTGCTCTGTTCCCTTCTGGTTGGGTTCTTGAGTATACTTGGCAATTCATGCACTATTCTGGGGTTGAAATGAACGTGTCATTGATTAGGAGTTACAGAAAAACTTCACACAAACTTACCTTATTAAACCAATCTGGTTATGCCATAACAACTTTTAAGTCAAAGTTGAATAGCAAAATAAGTCCCCAAGAATATAAAAAGTGCACACACATATCCTTCCTCAACATCAACATTTTTTTTTTTAATATCAACATTTCTGATCAGAATGGCACATTAGCCAACTTACATTTACACAATTTTCACCAAGCCTCAAAAAAGCTCTAGTAGGCAATTCACGTTATCATTAGTACTCACTCCTGGAGTTGTACATTAGATGGGTTTTGACAAATATATAGTAATAAGTATCTACCATTATAGTATCATACAGAGTGGTTTTCACTGCCCTAAAAAATCTATCTGCTCCCCTTAATTCATTCCTCTCTAACCCTAGATAGTAAATGTTTTACTATCTCCATAGTTTTCCCTCTTCCAATTGTCATATAGTTGGAATCATACAGTATATTACCTTTGAAATGGCTTGATAGCTCATTTCTTTTTAGAGCTGAATAACATTCCATGGTCTGGATATACCACAGTTTGTTTATCCATTCACTTACATTAAAAACGTCTTGGTTGCTTGCAAGTTTCTGAAATTACAAATAATGCCGCTGTAAATATTCATGTGCAGGTGTTTACGTGGATATGTTTTCAACTTATTTGATTATCTCATTAAGGAATTTCAAATTAAAACAACAATGAGGTGCCACTATACACCCATTAAAATGGCCCAAACCCAAAACATTGACAACACCAAATAATGGCAAGGGTGTGGGGCCATAACTCTCACTCATCGCTAGTGAGCATGCAAAATGTACAGCCACTCTGAAAAGCAGTTTGACAGTTTCTTACAAAATTAAACATCTTACCAGATGATCCAATAATCACCCTTCTTGGTATTTGTCCAAAGGAATTGAAAGTTTAGTCTTTTTTAGAAAATATATTTTTACTTATTTCAGAGAGGAAGGGAGAGGAAGAGAGACCTCCTGTGTGCTCTGCACTAGGGATGGAGCCTGAAACCTGGGCATGTGCCCTGACCGGGAATCCAACTGTGACCTCCTGGTTCATGGGTCAATACCCAACTATTGAGCCACACCTTTCTGGTGAAAGTGTATTATTTTAAAATATATTTTTATTGATTTCAGAGAGGAAGGGAGAGGGAGAGAGAGACATAGAAACACCAATAATGAGAAAGAATCACTAATTGGCTGCCTCCTGCACGCACCCTACTGGGGATTAAACCTGCAATCCAGGTAAGTGCCCTTGACCAGAATTGAATCTGAGACCCTTCAGTCTGTAGGCCAATGCTCTATCCACTGAACCAAACAAGCAAAGGCTATTCTTCTTTTTTTAAAAATATGTTTTTATTGATTTCAGAGAGGAAGGAAGAGGCAGGGAGAGAGAACATCAATGATGAGAATCACTGATTTATTGCCTCCTGTATGCCCCCTTTAGGGATCAAGCCCACAACCCAGGCATGTGCCCTTGAATAGAACTGAACCTAGAAACCTTAAGTCTGCAGGCCAATACTCTATCTACTGAGCCAAACAAGCTAGGGCTATTCTTTATAGCAGTTTCTCCTTCTCTTAATTTTGCCTATCTGATATTTCTATTCTTTACTACATGTGCCTCCCAGGGTGTGATGTAGTGTAGTAAGAATAGCAGATGTGGATTTGGTGTAGCATGAATTTAAATCTTAACATTTTATTGACAGATTCCACCCATTCATTTATTTAATTAACTTCAGCATGCCATGACCTGTACTAGATGAAGGAGGAGACTAAGAGAAGATTCCCTGGAAGAGTTAAGTCTATTAGAAAGCAGAACCAACACCGAAGAATTGCTAATAGCAGTTCTCAGTCTCTCTGGGTGGATAGACTAGATGTTAATATGTGTGCTAATTTCAAGAGTGTCAGAGTTGAGGTAAGAGTCTGGCCAGAAAGGCTTCAAGAAGGTAGGGAGTTCCCTGCTGCCTAGATAAATGGAGATAGAGAGGTGTCGGGGAGCACAGGAAAGACTTGGTTGGGAAGCTTGTAAGGAGGATATTCCGAGAAAAAGAAAGTGTGCAAGAAGGCCACCTGTTCTGTTTATTGGAATTCTGACTTAGGGCAGTGCTGAAGGCGGTGCCCCTAATTATTCCTAGACCTTTCCAAACAAGTCTGTGCACATGCAGACCCACAGGTATTTACTGGAATCCTTATGCTGAAATCTTTGGTTGTCCTCGCTTAAAAGACACTACAAACACATGTGTCCTCCTCAAATTGCTTACCCTACTGATTGTATCTAAAAGAGAAACTTCATCTCTAACTGCGGTTACAATAAAAACCTAAGGAGGCAGGCAATCAAGGCTGTCTGATTCCTTTAGCCAGGCAGCTCCTTAGCCCTCTCTTTCACAGCAAATGCTGTGTCAGAGTCATCCATTTGCTGTCGCTCAGGGGCTGCTGGTCAGCCCAGGCAGAGAGGAAATGTTGACAAAGGAGATAGAAAGCAAAGGCACAAAGGAAGACTCCTGCACAAGCTCATTCGGAGACTATGGATTACACACGCAGAGTAATAACAGAATTGCGAGGAAAAGCTGCTTCAGCCATTTCCTGATTCTCATTCTCTCTTTGCACTCATTTCCTTTGAACCACTTCATCTCAAATAAGAATGGAAAAGGAAGAAAACACTTTGCTGTTTCTTTGCTGACCTGGTGTTTCAGCTTGCTTTTACTTATCCCAGGAACACGTGGGCCATTCTGAGTAGTTCTCAGTCTCTCTGGGTGGATAGACTAGATGTTAAATGGAAACAATTCCAGGACTGGCTTCTGCCAGGACTGTGAGCCTTCGTGTCCTTCCCTTGTCTAATCTTTTAGCTGGTGTGAAGTTACAAGTTACTTTTATTACAAGTGGTTATAATGTTTCATCATGCATTAATTTCCAGCTTTCATCTAAGGACTCCACGGCATATTGCAAACATTATTCCTTGCAACGCCTCTGTGAAATAACTTGAGAGCTGTAGCAACTGAGTAACGAAGGGGTCACAAAGGATGGTTCAAGGTCATGTGTGCAGTGGGTGGAACCTGAAACCAGTGCCTTGTCATCACTGGCAACAAACTCCCTCCAGTTTCCTCTTCAGTCCCCATTACCTGAATCCGATCTTCATAAAATGCGTGAGACCTCACATGACACCATTTTATCTGAATTCAAGGTTTACTGTTATTATTAATTATGCTCATCTGTACTAATGCCCAACCTGTGGAAACACTGGAGCAAGCACAGATGTGGTTACCCGAAGCGGACTTCACATCACCTGCGTCAAGGCGGTGAGGTGAAGTTTAATTGAATTAATTGATGTTTGTAAAACATTTAGCAACCCTTAGATGAAAGGGTCTAAGGCAAACATACGAAGGCTTCCCCATTAATTACCAAAGAAAAGAGCTGGATGATGGTCTCTCTCTTTCTCAGAGGCATTGCTCTCTGCCATCCCTGTTCAGAGCCAGGTTCTGACCTGTTCTCAGATGTCTTATTCACAGTCAGTAGAGCTTTCCTTTGCTTTTATTTCCAAACATAAAAAAATGAAAAGCTTCTTTCTATAGATAAGGCAGCTCCCTTTCTATGAAGCTTACCTTAGTGGTCACCTATTATAACAACTTCAGGTCTTGAAGGACAGCATATAAAAACATAAACAACAGTAATAAAAGAGCAAAACCCAGACAGAAAGCTCATGCCAGTGTAGTTAATGTTGAGAACTTGTTACCTGAATATTCAAATATACAAAACAATATATATTCAGGAGTAACTATTAGGAATTGCAGACTGCTACAACTAGACTGGGCTTTAAAAATAATTAAATTACTCTATTTGTATCTCAGGTGAAGAAAAACGTGCCAGAAACACTGTATGATTGTTCCAAGATCTCAATCTGTGAGAAATGGGACTCAAATCAAGGACTCAGGTCTTAGGTAATACCCTTCACACAGAACCATATTGCTCCCCACTTTTTTTTTTTTTAAGGATGTTTTATTTTAGAGAGGAAGGTAGAGGGAGAGAGATAGAAGCATCAATGATGAGAGAGAATCACGTATCCACTGCCTCCTGGACACCCCCTAATGGGGATTGAGCTTGAAAGAAGCCCAGCATGTGCCCTGTCTGGGAATCAAACTGGTTCATAGGTCAACATTCACTTTTTTTTTTTTTTAATAAAAGAGTCAGAAAATGATTCTTTAAACATTCTCTCTAGAATATTTGAGAGATTTTATTTGGAAAGTTAGATTTAAAAAGGATGTTTCCAGAACACACCAATTGTGTAAACCTATGGCTATGTCATAGATCTATAAGGCATGTCCTGTTATTTAGGCAAGTTAGAGAAGGCTTGGGACATGGCATTGGACGTACCACTGAGGTAAAACTCTGCACTTGAGGAATAGATGAAATTGCAAGGGCTGGCAAAGGAGGTCCAGCCCAGCAGGCAACTAAAGTGTATGGCAATCTTGCTTGCAGCTCAGGATAGCAGCTGGCTAAGGGGAAAGGGGAGGGAGGCCATAAGACAGAAGTGGAATATTCCCAACAAGCAGCTAGAGCCAAGTAAGGAGGAACATGGGGCAAGTGATACTTGGAAATACAGACAGGAAGTTGGCTCCAGGAATCTGTCCTCTAGAGACCAACCCAAAGACGGAGCCTGGGGCAATATCCCAATTCCTGGTAGGAACCTGAAAAGAGAAAGGCTAGTCCTTATTCCTAGGAAGGTTTGGAAGCTCAAGGCAGGGAGAGAAAGAGGAAGCTGGAACTGGCTATTGAGACTCCGTATTTACCATCCTTCCAAATATCCACTTGGAAATGACTCATGCAAGGTTTTTTTTTTCCAGTGAGTAAGAGTCTATACAGAATGGAGAAAGACTTTCAGTGGATCAATCCTCCTATATAATAAAGAGTTAATATGCTAATTAGTCCAAACTGTGGAATGACCTTCTGGAATAAGCAGTGGGCGAGGCAACCAGGGCTGCAAGGGCCGAGTCCCTTGCACAAATTTTGTGCATCAGAGCTCTAGTATCTAAAAAAAAGCTAATATGCAAATTGACCAAATGACAGAATGACCGGTTGCTATGATGCACACTGACCACCAGGGTGCAGATGCTCAATGTAGGAGCTGCCCCCTCGTGGTCAGTGCGCTCCCAAAGGGGGAGTGCCACTCAACCAGAAGTCAGTCTCATGGCAAATGAGTACAGTGGCAGTGTCGGGAGCCTTTCCTGCCTCATGGCAGTGCTAAGGATGTCCATCTGCCAGCTTAGGCCTGCACCCCTAGGACTTTAGTTGGACATCCCTCGAGGGCTCCCGGACTGCAAGACGGTGAAGGCTTGCTGAAGGATCCTCCCCCCCACACCCTCTAGTGCACGAATTTCATGCACTGGATTTCTAGTCAATGATATTTTGGGAGAGAGAAGAGACTGAAATTAACAACTAATAAAGCTCAGAGCTTTTATTTGTTTATATGGCACATGTCTTTCAACATCATAAGCAAATGGGTAATGAAAATTATTGATTTCAGAGAGGAATGGAGAAGAAGAAAGAGACAAAAGCATCAATGATGAGAGAAAATCATTGATCAGCTATCTCCTGCATGCCCCCCACTGGGGATGGAGCTCAAAACCCAGACATGTGCCCTGATTGGGAATGGAACCATGGCCTCTTGGTTCATAGGTCAATGCTCAACTACTGAGCCACACTTGTCCAGTGAAAGTTTATTCCTTATATCTGTCTCCCCATATGTTAATTTTGCCTGTTTGATATTTCTATTCTGCACTAGATATACCTCCCAGAATGTGATGGGCTGTGGTGAGAATAGCAGATGTGGATTTGGTGTGGTCTGAATTCAAATCTGGACATTTTACTGACAGATCTCACCCATTCATTTATTTAACATTTATTTAACTTCAGTAGCTTGGACTCGAATGATTGCCTTGCCATGATTGCCTTGCCATTTGCTATCAGTGTGTTCTAGCAAAGATTCCTAAGCTTCTACTAAATCTTTTAGAGTTGATATGAAGCTAGATGAGATGATGCACAGAAAGTGCTTAGTGAGATGAAAGAAAGAAAGAGAGAAAGAAAGAGGAAGGAAAGTCACCCAAATTTTAACAGACTATCTATGAATAGGATAATTTATTTTTTATTTTTTTTGCTTTATTTACTTGTCTGCATTATTTAATTTTTCACAATGAGCATATTTTAATGTCATAATAAGAAAAGGTAAATGCTATTAAAACTTTTTTTTTCTAGAGCATAATTTCTTTAAGTTCTGCTTAATCTCCACAAGAGCCCACATTTCTTGCTTTCCCCCGTTGAGGCAATGTCAATCTCTTTGGCACGGCCCATGAACTAGAAGTTAATATTATTTCCAAAGATGAGGTGCTAGAAATGGTAATACAAGTTTATTACAATTACATAAACTATATCCAAGTAAAGAACCTGTGGGCGTCTCTTGGTGGCAAGAAGCGAATCCTTATTAAGGATCCATGAACTTTCTGAACTGCCTTGAAAAATGAAATCGAAGCTACCTTGTATTAGGCCTTCTGTTTTCCTCCAGGATGTTTCTTTCTTCCTGTGCTGTTCTTTGCTCCTTACCAGATCCTGCCTTTTCCAAATCTGATTGGCACTGGTCTTGTTTGAAGGTTGCCCAGGGTCCTCCAGAGGGACTCACCTTCTTCTGATCTTATGAGTCAGGACAGAGCAGCCCATTTAGATCTTGGGCCCATGGTGGCAGCCTTGGGAAAATGGGGATACCCAAGACACCACCTTTGCTGAAGAGCTTGGGCAAGCAATTGATTCCATGACAAAATCTGCTTCTTTCTCAAGGGTAAGAGGGTGGGGAAGCAAGGGCAAAATCTTTTATCCCATTGCAGTCAATAATGGACACTCTTCCTCCACTTTATCCATTATTTCTGGAATGTAGTCAGGTACTGCTTAATGATTGGGAGAACAAATCAAGAATAAGAGAAAATGTTGCCATCAAGAGACACAGTAAAAACAAGATGTATGGGGCTGCTGCCAGCATAACACGGCATACTGTCTCACAGCAAACCCTCCCCCTTTTATAAATAGAAATAGCACACCATAAAATAAAGATAAAAAGTATAGTATAGTAAATACATAAATGAGTAATATAGTCATTTGTTATTTTATTATTTATTTATTTATTTTTAAAATATATTTTATTGATTTTTTTTACAGAGAGGAAGGGAGAGGGATAGAGAATTAGAAACATCAATGAGAGAGAAACATTGATCAGCTGCCTCCTGCACACCCCCCACCATTGAATGTGCCCACAACCAGAGTATATGCCCTTGACTGGAATCCAACCCGGAACCTTTCAGTTCACAGGCCGACGCTCTATCCACTGAGCCAAACCAGTTTTGGCAAGTCATTTGTTGTTATTATCAAATATAATACTTTATATTGTACTTTTATATGACGGGCAGTGCAGTCTGTTTGTTTACACTAGCATCACCACAGACATGTGAATAATACATTGAGCTGTGACATTACGGTGGCCACAATGTCTATGACATCACTAGGCAATAGGAATTTTTTATTATTATTGTTGACAATATTACAGTAGGGATTTTTCTTTTTTTCATATTTCATTTTTATATTTTTATTTAAATTTTTTTTAAAAATTAAATTATTATTTGTGTACATATTTTACATTGCCCCCCCTCCCATACATACCTACCCTCCCCAGAGTTTTGTGTCCATTGGTTGTACTTATATGCATGTATACAAGTCCTTCGGTTGGTCTCTTATCTCCCCCAGATCTCCCTCCCCTCCCCGCTGTAATTTGACAACAGTAGGGATTTTCAATTCCATTATAAATTTATGGGACAGGTGTAATACATAAGTTCTGTTGTTAATGAAAGGTCATTATGCAGTGCATGAATGTATCAGAAAGCACATGGATTTGTAGTCACCCCAAATCTTGAAGCCAGGATCCATAACTATCTGGGGGGAGAGGAGGGGGAGAAGCTTGTGTAGGGCTGCAAGATAGCTTATCTATGACATAGGACTACTAACTTTATAGAGCTGTTGGAATAATATTTTATTTTTAGTTCTTCTTAAGAGTTTAACAACCATATTTTAATGAAAGGAGACTGCATAAAATAGTTTGATTATACTTTTGTTTTTTCTCTACTTGTCTTCACAAAAGTAAATCTAATACCATGTACACATTAGATAGATATTTTTTGCATATACAAATGTGATTATAAGTACCTTTCAAACTTTCAAAGTAACCAACCAATTTCCATTGTATTTATTTGAGTAAATCCCTACATCAGTCTGAAGGTAGCAAACATAACTTTATTTTTATACTAGAAGCCTGGTGAATGAAATTCATGCACAGGGGCATGGGTCCCCTCAGCCCAGCCTGCACCCTCTCCAATCTAGGATCCCTCAGGGGATGTCTGACTGCCGGTAGGCCCAATCACCGCGATGGGGCCTAAACTGGCAATTGGACATCCCACTCACAATCCTGGACCACTGGCTCCTAACTGCTCACTTGTCTGCCTGCCTGATCACCCCTAACTGCCCCCCACCCACCGCAGGCCTGGTCGGCTCTTACTGACTCCCCAGCCTGGTTGTCCCCACCTGCCTCCCCCCCCCCCCCCCCCGCCAGCCTGGTCACCCCCAATTGCCCCCCTGCTGGCCTGGTTGCCCCCAACTGCCCTCATCCCCTGCCAGCTTAATTGCCCCACACAGCTTGCTGTTTAGTCCTTTGGTCATCCCTCACTAACTCCCCTGCGGCCTGGTTGCCTCACACAACCTGCTGTTTGGTCCTTACTGTGAGGGTATTCTAACCAATTTGCATATTACCCTTTTATTAGCATAGAGGTAGTTGCTATGCTTAAACAATGTATATTGACTGAATGCGTGAATAGATTAAAAAATGAGTTTTGCTGTGGGGGCTATTTCTCTGTTTTCTGTGACCCACATGGAAAATGGCAGATTCCTGAGTGGAGGAGCTGGGGATTAAGAAATTAAAGAGAAAAAAAAGAGACCAAGACACAGAAATAGATTCAAGCTGGGACCCGGGTGGGGTGCTGTCGCTCTGATAGAGAGACAGTCAAAACCCACCACAGACAACACAATGCATTTATTTATTTATTTCCAAAGAAGGGTTTAAGGTCAAAGAAGTTTTGGGTGTTCTCAGGTAGGTCCTATCCATTCCCTCATTCCTGGGATTTAGCACATCAAGATCTGGGTAAGTCAAGGTCCTATTCTTTCCTCATTCTCAGCACATGGATAAAGATAAGAAATCAGTACTGATAACAGTCTCCCACATTTGGGGGAAACATGTTCCCAGGGCGAGGCTTTGCTTATACCTTGAGTTCAGCTGATGATAATTAAAGGTCATCCATGAGCATTCCCTAGGAGCCCTCTACATTTTGCCACTTAGTCACCTGATTATTTTATTTATAGCCCTCCTTAGGCATTTAGCTACCAATATTTTGGTGAAAGAGACTACAGAAAATTAATTTGATTATA
The DNA here is from genome assembly GCF_014108245.1 of Pipistrellus kuhlii. Taxonomy (NCBI): domain Eukaryota; kingdom Metazoa; phylum Chordata; class Mammalia; order Chiroptera; family Vespertilionidae; genus Pipistrellus; species Pipistrellus kuhlii. Next base: position 44,529,139 of record NW_023425515.1, on the reverse strand, counting down.
TCTTTGTTCTTTCTTGACATGTTTTTCACAAAAGTAAACTTAATTCCACATACACATTAAGTAGAATGCTTTTTGCTTACACAAAGACATGTGATTACAAATACCTTCTGAAGAGAACTGGTCATAATTTGTACCTTTTGTAAGTAAAACGAATCTGAATGCTATTAAAAGCCGAAAGATTGGGGCTTTCATTAATGAAATAACACCTGCAGCTCCATGGCCCAGCTGGTGTGGCTCAGTGGTTGAGCGTCAATCTATGAACCAGGGGTCACCTATCGATTACTGCCAGGGTACATGCCTGGCTTGCAGCCTCTATCCCCAGTGTGGGGCATTGAGGCAGCTGATCAATGACCCTCTCATCATTGATGTTTCTATCTCTCTTTCCTTCTCCCTTCCTCTCTGAAATAATAATAATATTAAAAAAAAAAAAACCCTGCTACTCTGTGAACCTCACCCAGCTCCAGTTCCTTAGGCGCAGCAAATAAAGCAGTGACATGGGAGCTCTTATGTCTGCCCAGTTCCTCAGGAGGCCCTGCCAACTCCGCATTGTCCGGTTGGATTTGCAGTCAGATGCCTTATGCTGGCAGGCACTGGGCAGGCAATGAGTTCTTTCCCTGTAAGTTGGGCACAAAAAGGTCAGCCGGGGAGCAGCCTCCTTTGGGACAGCTGCTCCGAGGAAAGGCAGTAAGGAGCAGACAGAACGTCCTCGAGCAGAGAGTGACTCATGGGAGGAGTTAGTACTGTCATTCGCTGCTGGGTGCAGGTGTGCAGCAAGAAGGTGTTTTAACCTGGAGGATCATTAACTCTTTCAGTCAGCTGGCGACTCCGTAGGTAGCTCGGCACATTCCTCCTGGAAGCGCCTGCTCTGGGAAGGCCAGGGAGGAGGAGTGGAAGCAATTGTCCATGGGGAACCACTTTGAGAAGGGCCAGCATGCTTTGCTCAACGAAGGAGAAGAGAATGAGATGGTAAGATTCTAGCTGCTTTCCTCTCTTCCCATTCCTACACACACACACACACACACACACACACACACACACACACACTTCTCTACAACCTGACTCTGCGATTCATGTGAGAAAAAGTAATGGCCAAGAAATCTCCCTGCCCCATAAATGTAATCTCTGACAGCATAAATGTATTAGACTGAACGTATTGTATTCATTTTATCAAGAATGTTTGCTTTTAAAAATAAAACGGGAAGGGAGAGAAGCACAATGCCACTTTATGATGCGTGTTTGAGCCTTCCCAGGAAAGCAAGTTCTGTTCAAAACCCCCTTTAATCTCAGCACATCCCTATGGCTGGGAGCAGGGTATTCCCCTATAGGAAGAAGCAGAACATCAACAAGAAATAGGAGTGCAGCTGGGTCTCTGACCTTTTTCTCTTCTCACAGATCTGTGTGCACAAAGTGTGGAATATTATGAGGAAACCAATGGTCTGTAAAGTGTGAAATATTAACAATTATCGTCCTACACACATTTCTGTTTACTTCTAGAATTCCGCCTGTAGCTCCCTAGTTATAGAAGTTGATGGAGTTCATGTTCTCTTTTGTTTTAGATGTGTTCCGATCTGGGGAACTGTAGAAAAATCAAAGAGGATTCTTTTGCTGAATTTAAAGCTGTATTTCTCAATTACACTGTAATCAAGAGAGAGTTAGAGATGCGTATTTCTACTTAATAAGGTCTTTCTGCTAATTGTGTAAGCAGAGTCTTTTATGCCAGTAATGGTGTAATTTCAACGTAATGCTCTCATTCTATAATAGCATTTGATCTTCCTCAAATTAATATGTAAATAACAAACTCAAGAGATATTCCCTTAAAGTGCTCTTGTGGTTATTTGCTTTTGCCCTGTCTGTTACACTCTTTGTTTCTAAACTGGTCTTTCAAGTTTAATCTGCTTACCTGTTCCTATAGCAACAGCATATTTTGAACCTTCAGAATTAGATTTCTTCTGCTATCAAAGCTTAAAAATTATAAGGGAATAAAAGGCGCCCACATCTATGTGGCTTGCTTAACTACCTCCTTGCTTTTTTAGGTTTGACAGCCAAATGACAATTACCTTCAGGCCCTAGATAAATGTCACCAGAAATGACTTTCTGACCTTATTTTTATTTTTCATCATTCTCCATATTAAGTTGAAAATTTGATTCCCATACTTAATACTATTAACCAGAAGGCAGGGTCTTCTTCCCTCTAATTTCTAAAGTAGTTCCTTAAATTATCAGGTCACAACTCACCTATGCATTTCCTCTACACTCATTTCTGCTCTGACAATTTGTCTCCCTTTACTCATTATGAGTCCTTGAGAATAGACATTCTAGAGAAGCTACTATGCCTTCTAGGGAAACTAGTATTCTTTCTGGGTTAACATGTTCCCGAGAAGCAATTTTGTTAATATTCATCTTTATAATAGCACTTCCTCTTGACCCCAATGCACCAGGGCATTCATGAGCTCTGCATGCAGCTGAAAGCCCAGTTAGGAGAGAGCCATTGATACGGAAAGGGACAGTGTGTTCTGGGAAGGAATCGTTTGCCCAGGGTCTCAGTGGAGGTGCAGCTATTAGTATGCACCCTGCTCCGCCTGGAGAAACCTGGCCACCTGCCTATTGCAGTGTTAGATATGCTGTCCCTTTTTTAAACTTACTACTCCACTCCCATTGCCCAGAGCAATGAACTTCAAAAATTATCAAGATATCTTAAATGTATTCCACATACTTTCATGGAGATTTTAGTTTACAGAATGTTTCTTATTTGCCACTAGCTAATTTAGTTTCTGCCTCACCCTGTGAGTTAGGCATTACGATTTCTGTTTTAACTATGAGGAAACCGATGGACTGAGAATTTGCTTGCTTTAAGTTACATAAGCCCAGGAGCTGAGGCACCACAGAGTTTACTATAAGTTGGTAGCTCTTCTGTTTTTGGATCTGAACATAACTCACTGATACCTTTTTCAGTTCTTCTTGGGGACATTGCACTCTTAACAGGAGAACCCACTTCTTCCATCAATAAAACAAAGCTTGGGAGAACACATGGTCTTTGATTTCCCAGCATCCATTTTGTTATAGATGATTTGTATTATATTTTCTGAGTAAGCCTGTTGTCAGTGTTAACCTATTTAGAAAGCCAAGATTATCTAGAAGTGTGTCATACCCGAGTGGTTACAGTTCCGTGCTTTATAGTAGACACCAGACCTTCTGATGATAGAAATCACTTCAATTTTCAAGAGATAACAGCAGTCTAGGGGTTATTTCTCATGTCAAATAGAGAAAAACAAGAATATTTCCAGGCCTAAAGATGCTTGGGACTATCTTTCATTCTGTAATAAAATAGATATTCTAAGGAGTAACTCTTAGTGACCTGAAAGTAATAACTTTAAGTACTAAGTGAGATAGGAGACAATGGAAGAAATAATTTGTTAAAGGGACAAGGAAGAATAGAGGAGAAATTGCCATATAGAGAAGATACACCCAAATGACTCAGAAAGGCCTCAGAAGAGAAACTGACTCCCAGACAGCACCATGCCTAGATCGGATGCCTCACTAGCCTTGGGCTAGCCACTTGCCTGCTTTTGCCTCAGTTTTTACTTTTGTTTTATCTGTGAAATAGGAGTTGTCCTTTTTACTGTACCTGTCTTACAGGGCTCTTATGAAGTACAACTGAGGTAATCTATGAGGAAGTGTTTTGAGAAGCATAAAATTTTGGAGAAGAGTAAGATGCTATTACCCAAACAAAGATGGAAGCTTCAGCAATTTGGCAATCCAACAAATAATATTTCCCCAGATGAGGTCATCTCTTCTTACTAAATAACTAGAGGCCTGATGCACGAAATTCATGCAAGGGCTTCCACCCTCACAGCCCTGGCTTCATCCGGAAGGTCGTCCAGATGGTTTTTCTGTTTTTCGGTCTAATTAGCATATTAGCTCTTTATTATATAGGATTATATAGGATGACAAGTGAAGAATATATACCTGGATCACAAGCTATAGAGACTATATATAAATGGAGAGCATCTGAGTAACCTAATACCCTGCCTTGTAGTGTTACTTTGGGAAATCACCTACCTATGTTGTACCAGGAAGCAAAGGCACTTCTCCAATCTCAGTTTCCTTATTTGTAACATGAATATCAGAGGACCTTTGAATTCTGATGTTGCATATATATATATATATATATATATATATATATATATATATATATTTTTTTTTTTTTTTTTTTTTGAACGGCTTGTAAACACTGAATGCTCATTTTCTTTACCATGACTAAACAAAGCTATCATGGTTTAATTGATTCAAACATTGTTCACCATTATCCTCAGTAACACCCTAGTGAACTCAAACTCCTTTTGGAAAAGTGTTTTGCTCCAATGAGACCTATGTTAAAAGTAATGTTCCCTGATATTTCTTTTTCTTTCCTAGGTTTTAGCAAATAAAAAAAAACACACACCTTGAATTATTTTTTTCTGATTATGCAGATAACATGTTTATTGTAAAAATATTAAAATGACATAGAGTAGTTTAAAGAATTAAGTAAATATGATTCATGAAATTTCCACTCAGACCCATTCACTATTATTAGTGACTCTCCTTTCAGACTTAGAAAGAGCGCATACACAAACTTTATCACTTTCTAATTAGTTTACTGCATTTTGGCATCATCTATACTTTTGCAATTAGATGCATGTTGTATGTGTATCATGGAAATACTATATCACCATGTGCTACTATATATATCTCTTCCCAACTCTGCATTTAGTGACATCACATTAGTAGCTTGAAATGAGTAATGCTTGGAATATTTTCGATATAAATTGGTATATGCCGTATAGGACTTTCACCCCGCCCCACCTGATGGATAGTTGTTAAATATTTACCAGCACAGCTCTGAGCATATTATTTCCTCAAGACTTAACTTTGTTCCCACCCCCTTGATATTATATTTGAATGTCTCTAAATACAATAGAGATATTGTATTTGGATAACATCCATTTATTTGCACTGTACATCATGCCAAAGCAAAATTAATCACAACCTATTATTTTTTAAATGATCAATCCTAAACACACATTTAATTATGATGTGTGTGTGTGTGTGTGTGTGTGTGTGTGTGTTAATCCTCACTTGAGGATATTTTCCAATTGATTTTTATAGAGAGTGGAAGGGAGGGGGAAAGACAGAGAAAAGGTAACATTGTATGAGAGAGACACATTGATTGGTTGCCTTCTGCATGTGCCCTGACCAGGGCCAGGGATTGAGCCTGAAACCAAGTTCATGCCTTTGACTGGAATCGAATCTGGTACCTTTCAGTCCAAGAGCCATGCTCTATCCAATAAGCCAAACCAGCTATGGCATCTTCTTAAAAGAATGTACATAAATACTCACAAAATTGTGTGTTTTTAAAAAATAAGAAATGGAATAATTTCATATCTATATATTTTTAAGCTGGCCTTTTTATTGCATCTAAAATATATTATGGATATATTTCCCTTTAGATAATTATGGTTCAGATAATTTAATGTTTAAATTGTATGTTTTTTATTGTCTACAATTTTTTTATTTTAATGATAGATTAGCTAAATAATCAGAAAATACATAAGAGATTGACAGTAAATTGGAGGTCGATAAAATAAATGAGCTTTTCACTAATGTTTAAATTGTGTTTGGATGAACTATGCTTTATTAAACAAATCTTTTATGTTGCACACTTAGATTATTTCTAAACGTTTGGCTGTGATGGACAACTTTGTACATGTATTTTAACTTTAAGATTATTTCCTTATGATAAAATCCTAGAAGTGGCATTGTTGCATGAAAGGGATGTGTGTTTTAAATTTTGGTTGATACATAATGCCAAATTTCCCTCCTCAGGATTGTGATTATACTAATTTATACTCTGACTAGCAGTCTATTGAGAGTACTTGCTATCTCTACCATACTTGCCAATATTAAGCATTATCCATCTATAAAACTTCCTCTCATCTGGTATGTGAAAATGATCCTTATGGCTGCATTAATTTTTAAAAATATATATTTTTATTTATCCCAGAGAGGAAGGGAGAGGGAGAGAGATGGAAATATCAATGATGAGAGGGAATCATTGATTGGCTACCTCCTACACATTGGACTGAGCCCACAACCCAGGCATGTGCCCTTGACCGGAATCAAACCTGGGACCCTTTAATCCATAGGCCAACACTTTACCCAATGAGCCAAACCAGCATATGGTTGTGTTATTTTTACATTTCCTTGACTTGAAGTGCAACATATCTCTATATGTTTATTGACATTTGTATTCTTTTGATTGGAATCTCTTAATATTATCCCTGATAGTTTCTCGGTGAGTAGACTGGGGATTGTGGAATAACAAGAGAAGCTTTTTGTGAACTCTATCTCATTTCTTAGAACAGCAAGAAGTTAGTACTGCCACCGGCACTGATATGGCCGCCCGGTGGTGTGTGGGCTTTGCCACACTGGGAGTCCTGTCATGACTTCAGCATGAGTGAGGGGCATCTGTGCTCACCAATTATTAGGCTCATTTGGATAGCTGATGTTCCTCTTTTCTTCACTAACACCAGGGAGCAAAAGCACCTCCCCCACCTCAATAGCCACTTATTTATTATGCTCCAGGCGCACCTCTGAGTTGGTTGCCAATGTTAACTAGTGACCCCACAGATCTCATAGTGGAAGAATTGTGTTCCAACTGAGGCATTTTTTCAGTTGAAATGTTCAGGAAGCTGGGCCACTGGCCAAGTCTAGTGTCTTTATTTTCTATTCATTGCTGCAAAGCTCCCATGAAATCAACTCATCTTTGACAGATCCTAAAGAGTAAGCTTTAATTTCTTCTTGAGAACAGGGACCCTGCTTGGTTCACCTTTCAATGGCCCCCCTTCCCTTTCATGGTACTCCCCAAAGTTAGCATAATGTTTGGCACAAACACTAGGCATATTTTCTGATCCTGCACTGGCAATCTCCATAAACCAGTGAGTTAGCATTTTGAGGAGAACAAGGAGACAAGGGGGCTTACAGGAGAAGCAGTTGGAGCAATTTAACGAGAAACCTAGGAAAATTTATGTTACTTATTTGAAAAGGTCTGTCATCTTGTGAACTTACCAATCAACTTATCTCTTCCTCAAGCATAAAGAAAGGTTATTCTTCATAGTTAATTAGCCACACCACACTATTTTTCTACACAATAGTTTATTCTATTCTTTTATCCATTCATGGATACACTCAACAAATATTTACCAAACTTTTACTTGGTACCAGGAGTCCTCTGTTCTAAGCAAGAAGGATCTCTAGTGAATAGCAAATAGCTTCTGTTTTCAAAGAGTTCACAGTTGAGTGAGAAGGACAAGAACATAACGTGTGGGGTCCTCGTGCAAAATGGAAATGGGGTGTTCCTTGTTCAACCATTACTAAGACTCTCAGGATGACTATAGCAGAACATTACACCAAGCTCGGGGCCCTTTTGAGAGAAGGGTGCTGTGTGACTGCACAGGCTCCATGCCCATGAAGCTGGTCCCACAAGTGGGAGTTCTGAGGGTGCAAACACAGTGAATGTCATGAAATAGGGGTCATTGATGGAATTATGCATGCAGAGTGTTGGGACCATAGAAGGAACAACTCAGTCAGATAGCTTCAAGGGGAAAGATATGATCTATAATAATTTCCCTGGAGGTGTAGTTGCAGGTCAGATTTTGAAGGACTTTACAAGACATCCTAATGAGTGTCCATTTTATCTTTTCTGATGATTCCAAAACACTGGCCCATGAAAAGACTGAGGAATTTGAGAAAAATAGATTTTTAGACCCTATTCCAGACCCACTGAATTAGAACTTTTTTTAAAAAATATATTTTATTGATTTTTTAACAGAGAGAAAGGGAGAGAGATAGAGAGCTAGAAACGTCGATGAGAGAGAAACATTGACCAGCTGCCTCTTGCACACTCCCTACTGGGGATATGCCTGCAACCAAGGTACATGCCCTTGACCAGAATCGAACCTGGGACCTTTCAGTCCGCATACCGATGCTCTACCACTGAGCCAAGCCGGCTTCGGCTGAATTAGAACTTTTGATAGTGGAGCTGGACTTGGTTAGAAGGACTGTAAGGCCAGCCTGGTGAACATAAGGGGAAGCTGCTGGATGATCTGAACCAGGGAGAGTTCTGGGAGGATTTGCCTTTCCCAAGAATGTTATAACACGGAGCAAGGAAGGTTGGTTGGGGGAAAAGAGAGCAGGAAGAAGGTGTTCGAAATAGTCCAAGTGAGGCATTCAGGATGAAGCCTTGTCAGATAAGATCCTGAGTAAATAATAGGTTTAAGAGATATTTCAAAATGAGAGTTAAAAAGACTGTAATTCATAGACTGAGCAGTAAGTGAGAAGGGGTAGTTATTGAGGATGTATTTAAAGTTCCTAGTTTGTTCAATCGGAGAAGATGAGGTACCACTTAATTCTATAGGGAAAATTAGGACCAGGTTGGGTGTGAGGATGGCAAGAGTGATAGCAAATATTTATATGGTGATTGATCAGAACTAAAACCTTTTATTTTTTAGTAGCTTGCTTAATCTCTTTAGCAGCCCTTGTGGAAATATCATCTTTTTTCCACATGTGAAAAAATTGAGTCATAGAGAGAGTAAGTGATATGCTCATATTTATTTAGTTAAGTAAATGGCAAACTATGGCTAAGTCCCCACTTTAAATATAGTGGTTTACTGCCTCTTGGTTTTGCTAAATTCTGGATGCACTACTTTATTTATCAACTATGGCAGAAATAGCAGGTATAATTGTAAAAAAATCCCAAAACATTAGGAGACCAGCATTTTGGTGTTGGTTCTGCCATTATTTATTCTTACAACCTTAAAGCAAATCACAGTCACCTCAGTTATAAGGTGGAGATAATAATACCTTATAAATTTGAGCCAGAGACCAATGCAAATGGTTTCTTGAGGTCCTCTTCAACACTCACAAAAATATGTGATTTTAAAAGTTTTAACACAGGTGGACAAAACTGCTGTGAAACCTTTTACAAATTTAAGTGATATTCTTGATTTTTTTCCAAAGCACTGTAAGAATTTTTTAACCAAGAGAAAGAGAACATATCTGGAGACATTGCATTATGTGGGAATTGGATAATAATGGTTGTTCCTATGCTAATTCTTCATAAATAAAGAACTAAAGAATGAATCTAACAGTAAGTGATAACCAATACTGAACCCTACACAGTCGCCAGGCCATGAGAAGACATAAAGCACACATATTTGCCTTCAGAAGATTTGGTATATCCAATATCTATACTAATAAAAGGGTAATATGCTAATTAGACCAGGTTGACTGGACATCTTCTGTTTATCTGGTCCTCCTTCTGGACAAAGCCACAGTGGCCGGGGCCAAGGCAGAGGTGGTTAGGGGTGATCAGACTGGCAGGGGATGGCAGTTAGAGGCAATCAGGCTGGCAGGCAGAGGGGTTAGGGACAATCAGGCAGGCAGGCAGGCAGGTGAGCTGTTAGGAGTCAGTGGTCCCGGATTTGGAGAGGGATGTTTGACTGCTGGTTTAGGTCAGTTCAAAACAAAAAATATTCAAGAATTAAGTTTGGTTAGATGAATGACTATTTTTATTTGCTCTTTAATGAAAAAGTAGGTTAATTTATAATATATAGCACACATTTATTTATTTGTTTGTTTGTTTATTTACTTATTATCCTCACGGAAGCTATTTTTTTCCCATTAACTCTTCTAGAGGGTAGAAGGAAGAGGAGGGGAGAGACGGAGAAAGGGAGAGATAGAAAGAAACACTGAGGGGAGAAAGACATATGGATTGGTTGCCTCCCGCATGAACCCCAACCAGGGCTGGAAATTGAAACCAAAACCTTCCAGTGCACAGGCCAACACTTTAATTACTGAGCCATGCTGGCCAGGACTATTGCACACCTTTACCTCAACTCAGATTTCCTTTAACTTGGAATCACCAAGCATAATAAAGATCTTTCAGGTCAGAGTCCAAGCCACCCTTTGTGGTTTTTTTCTTTGGACTAATTCCAGGAATTTTTTTTTTTCCCTTCTCATCTTTTCTGACCATCCAAATGTGGTCTGTTTGCTCTTGCCTGACCATATTACAAACTTTGTCTGTCAGGGGTATATGTCTTCATGCTGGTACCTGGCCATCAGATTTCTACCCATCCATGAGAACCCACTTCTAGCCTGACTTCCTTTATTAGGCCATCAGGGTGCCCCTGGGTCACTCTTAATTACTTCTTTGTCTGGAGTAGTTTTGAATGCCTGTTATAGCTATTATCTCTAGGTTTTTATAGCAGAGTCTTTTGTCTATATTTCTCCCCCAGCTGATTGTGAGTTATTATTGATAGGGACTGTGTCTTATTTCATGTCTACATCTTGCATGTAAAACTGGAATTACTAATATGTTTCCAATAAGGTGATTTGAAGATTTTTGTGCAATATGTTATGCAAGTTTTTCTCTTTTTCTCCCTGACTCTGTTGAGTTGTTGGTCCCAATTTTATAAAAGGAAGCACTGAGAAATTATACAACGTGTCCAAATCTGGAAGCTAAGAAGTAGCAAAACCAGATCTTGGACCTAGACTTGTTGACTCCAAGACTACTGCTCTAACTCCAATAGTATATGCCCTAGGCCTTTTGACACTGACTTCTACTATCACTCCGACCAGCACTCTCAGAACCATCACTGCTACTGCAACTACTAGTTCTATTTAAATCCAAGACAACATGTGTTAGTGTAGCAGTTGCTTTATAGTTTGGACACGTTTTGAGCTTTGAAACAAAACATCTTGGTCTCATTTGATCAAAGGCATGGCTCTCTTGATCTTTTGGGAGAAGGGAATAGGGGCACAGGTACTTGAATCAAGTGGCCTGGATATCCCTTTAGGTTCTAGCCATCCATACATGCCTGCATCACAGAAGTGGTCTCTGCTCATATTCTTTCCCCTCCCCCCAGAGGTGGCCTCTTGGCTTGTTACTCAGTGCTGGCTTCTAGTAGGGGGGTGTGGGGGTAGGGAGAGTTATCTGCTGCCCTTGTTCACCTTAAGTTTTAGGCTGTCTCTTGGTATCTGGGATTTGGAGAGTGTCTTTGTCAATGTTTCTGTTCATCCTGTTCATCCTCTCCATGGCAGCAGCCCCCTCTGTCTTATACCTGTAATTGGCCTTGGGTGGGAGTTTCCTCCCAGCCCCTAGCAGTCATTTGAGCTTGGTTTTGTAGAATCCTCTTTTCAGGATGGGAAGTAAAAGAGGGTTTTTGCTTCTATCCTTCATTCAACATCAATGGATTTTTGCTTGTGTCCGGGGAGAAGATTTCCTGCTTAGAAGTAATTGACCTTTGTCAGTTTGGTCAAACTGGTTTTATTCTCAGATTTCGCATAGGGCCTTCTGAAAACTTTATAATTACATATCCCTAGGCACTAGGCACTATGCCAGTGTGTGTGTGTGGCGGGGGTGGGGGGGAAGGAGGAGAATTGCTTTTTCCCCCCCAAAGTCTCAGCAAAATACTCATTAAAAAAAAAATCTCATTGGATTATTTCCTCTTTTCAAGCTTATTCATGCTTGAATATCATGCTCCTAGTCACATGTTCACCCTTGGAGTTGGGATGAGAGTCAACTCTACATGAAGCACATCAGCTGAGGATGCTGGAGAGGGTGGTTTGACAAGAATATTGGGTATTAGATACTATTACAAGAATATTGGGTATTAGATACTATTACTTGGAGTGAGACAAATGGTAATTGGCAGTCTAAACATTACAAATAGATAAAAACACAGAATTCAATCTGATGGTTAATAAATCATAGTTTAACTGAACCGAACCACCGATGTTTAAAGTGGTCAGATTCCCCAGGTAATTTTCTTAGCAAGAAAGAATATAAACTATAGAGCTTTCCTGCTGGCATGTAGATATCTGCAAAAAGGCAGAAAAAGGCTTTTCAAAATATGAACATTTATTTTCTGATTTTGAAAGTGAAACATATTTAAGGATTAAAATGTGTACAATAGAGAAGTAAAAGAAGAATCACAATGATGCCATCGCCCAAGGCAAATGCCATCATTGTTTTATTTGATGCATTTATCTTCCAGTCTTTTTTGTTTGTGCCTTATCATTTTTCAATTAAATTTGAAATCATACTGCATAATTTTATGTTGTTTCCCTTCACTTAATGTTATTTAATGTACATATTCCCCATGTTATTAAAATACTTCATAAAAATAACTTGAATAACTCTTGAATGGCTACCTTATTCTTATATACATATATTACTTTTTATTTATTACTATCAATAATATTACAGTGAACATCTCTGCATATAAATCTTGTCTGGGTTTTGTATAGGTTGGAAGAATTTTTTTTTAAAGATAGTCTTTCCTAGAAACCTAAAATCATACCCTTTGTGTGTCTACACATTAGTAAGATCACATCAATTTTCAAAACCCTTCTCAGGAGTAGAGATCAGGACTTGAGAAACTTCCATGAAGTGACATTATTTCGATGCTCAGAAACACTTTGTTGGCCATTCTTGGTCCCAAAGAACTATGAAGAAGGTGTGTGTAATAGAAAATTGTGAAGTTTCTGTTTATTCAAAGGCATTTTAGGTAAAAGACATCATGCTCACACATATATGCAGAATCAATTCGAAACACAGAAGTGAATGGGCTCTAGCAATATATTTCATTTGAGAAAAGTTTTCCTATGTAGCTCCCCCTTGCTATTTCTACCCTAGAAGGAATAAATTAAAGCTAGAATTATTATTATTATCATGGTATCAAATTCTATCCCCTGTGGTCACAGTTATAGAACCTGTTCTTTAATGTGGCCTGACTATGGGGGCTTTCAACCTTTTGGGTATTAAAACCTAACCATCTTCCTGAACATTTACACAAGATCCTAGGACAGGAAAAATTGTTTTTAAGTTTTAACATTATTGAAAAGGTTGCCTACAGAGCGTTCCTGTTCAATAATTTGGCCAATTAAACTAGCAAAATGAATGCGTGAATAAAAATGGAATATTTCATCACCCCAAGGAGGATATTTTTCTATTTAATTTTAATGGCCTTTTAAAGTCAACTATTTACTGATATATCTCCAATGCTTAGAAAAATGCCTGGTATATATAGTAAGTACACACTATATATTTTTAGAATACATAAATAAATGAATGATGGATGAATGTAGCTAATTACAGTTATATTCCAAAATTATATGAAATAATACACACATCTAAAGGTAAATACGAATTAGAATATAGAGATGTAGATGATGGATTTACTATGCTTCATTTCACCTATTCCATAGAATCACTGAATCTCAGATGAGAAGCTTCTTCAAAGTTTATCTGATTTTCTCCTGCCCCTTCGGTCACCCATCCAACCTTTCTTTAAATGTCCTTAGAGAAGAAAACTTACCCTAAGATAAATTATAAGACAGAGCTAACTACTTAAAAATTTCTTCTTTGTATTGAACTTATATATGGTTCCATTAACCTAAATTGATTAGTCTTACTACTTTTGCCTCTTGGGGCCACCTGTCAAAAATCAGGCTTCCATTTCTACAACTCAGGCATTTAAAAATTGTTCTTATGTGTCCCCTGCCCCTCCAAGCATGTCTTCTCCAGTCTAAGCACACTCAGTTTTTCAACCACTTCTTTTCCCTTTGGGTAAAAATAATCTCTTTTAAACATCGAATTAAAATGTGGCTCTCTCTATTTTTTTATTTCTTTGAAAGTTCATTTTTTATTTTATTGTTTAAAGTATTGCATATTATAGTACATATATCTCCTTCCCCCCACCATTGACCTTCTCCCAGCCAAGCCCTACCCCCTGTCACATGACCTCATCCCACCCCCTCCCAGTGTCTTGTGTCCATTGGTTGTGCTTATATGCATACATACAAGTCCTTCAGTTGATCTTTCCCTCCCTGCCCAACACTCCCCAGCCTTCCCGCTGTAATTTGATCGTCTGTTCAATGGTTTACTGCCTCTGTAAGCACTTTTTACGAGGTATAGTTCTTGGAAATTTACCTCAGAAAGTCTTAGAAAGATATCTTCTGTGATAGTTTAAAAAAGCCACCCTCTCTTAGAGTGATTTTTCTCTTTGAAACCCACAGGGATTCTGAGATAAAGGGCATCTACCAGGAGGAATGTGAGGGACAGCTGCCACTTACTATGCTACTAACGTTCTTGTGACCATGATGAACTTATTAGTTTTTAAAGTTTTTCTTTGCTGTTTTGTTTTTATAAATTCTTTGCGATTTTCTTTGTAGAAAATTGTATCAAATGCAAGTAGAAATAGATTTATTTCTGAATGCTGTTTTTTTCTTTATTTCATCTTGCTACAACTCCAGTGCTATATTGAATAAGAGCAGTGAGAATGGACATTCTGGTTTTGTTCTGATCTTAAGGGAAAATTTAGTCTTTCTTTGTTCTGAAGTCTATCTATCTGATACTGATATAGCCAGTTACTTCTTTTGATTAGTATTTGCCTTATACATCTTTCCCTATTTTAAATTTCAACCTGCCTCACAGGAAATACAGCTAATAATATTGTAGTAACTATGTATGGTGCCATTTGGGTACTAGAAATTTCAGGGGGAACACTTTGTAAAAAAAATGTATATATATGATTGTCTAACCACTATTCTATACAACTGAAACTAATCCTATCTAATAAAGAAGGAATATGTACATTGACCATCATGCCATAACAAAGATCTCTACACCCACACTGAATTTGAGGAGGGGGAGGCTCCTCATTATTGTTGATCGAGGTGGGATATTCCAATTTTCTTTTTTTTTTTTTTTTTTTTTTTGCATTTTTTATTGATTCCAGGAAGAAAGGGAGAGAGAGATAGAAACATCATGATGAGAGAGACTCATTAATTGGCTTCCTCCTGTACAACCTATACTGGGGATCAAGCCTGCAACCCAGGCATATGCACTGACTGGAAATTGAGACGTGACTTCCTGGTTCATATTCCAAAGCTCATCCACTGAGCCATCTTGGCTGGGCCCAGTTTTCTATTATACCTCAGTCAGACCTTCTCTGGCTTGAAGGATTGGGAGTGCTGCACTACTCCCCACATGGTCTCCACTGATGTCTTGGGATGGGGTCTTGTTATTGTCAGGCAGTAGTAAAAAGTGTTGCCTCTCCACTAGACTTCCTTTGACAAAACCCCAGCATGGAGGGTGAGGGGAGCTTTGCTACTACTGGTTGGTGCATAGATCAGACTCCACATAGTTTCCACTGACACCACAGGGGGAAGGGTGCTTGTTGCTATTTGATGGAGATGAAAGTCCCATATTCTTACTTACACTTCTCTGACATAATCCTTGCAGTAGGTTGAGGTGCCTCTTTACAACATGATGAGGAAAGCAGTTTACATTCCCCACTTGGCTTTTGCCGTTATAGGTGAGGTGGAACCACATTTCTTTTGTGTGAAATTTGGACCCTTTCTTGGTCATTTGGCTAGACAGATCAGGCTTTTGTTGTGTGTGTGTTTTGTCTGCTCCTGTTTTCAGGTTGCTATTATAGCTTATTCTGCTTCAAGCTATAGATGAGGCAAGCAAACAAAAACAAACAAACAAACAATCAAACAAACAAAAAATAAAGTCCAAAGCAAGGAACTCATCACTGTATCATTAGTTCTTTGGTTCCCAAGCTCCCTAGCCAATTTACCTTTTCTATGTCATTTAGAGTCTTCTTATGTCTTTTTTCTATATAATATCTGGGGATTTTATTTTATTTTTATTTTTTTATTTTTTAAAATATATTTTATTGATTTTTTACAGAGAGGAAGAGAGAGGGATAGTTAGAAACATCCATGAGAGAGATCATTGATCAGTTGCCTCTTGCACACCCTCTACTGGGGACGTGCACACAACCAAGGTAAGTGCCCTTGACAGGAATCGAGCCCGGGACCTTTCAGTCCGCAGACTGATGCTCTATCCATTGAGCCAAACTGGTTTCGGCATATCTGGGGATTTAGTTGAACTTATTGGGATGAAGAAGAAAAAGTAAGTTTACTTCATGTTTCTAGAAGAAAAAGTCTCATTTACTTTTAAACGTAGTATTACCTTTTGACTCAATTTTAAAATATATACTATTTTATAAATTTTTGAAAACAAAGAATAACAGACTATCAGGAAATAAATAAATATCATCTATGGTTCTATCATTGCTAATATTTGATATATTTTCTGCTAGCTTTTTTTTTGGTAAATTTCCTTTACAGTATTTGACTTAAACTAAAAATGCTTTTATTCACTGAACGCATTATAAATATTCCCCTATGTCATTAAAATTTTATTGTAAATTTTAATTTGATGACTGAATGATATTCCATTTTATGGAGGTGTCACATTTACTTAACCATTCTCCTAATGCCAAACAATTAAATCCTTTCCAGGGCCTATGCATATTTTACTCTTTATGTTATTTCCTTAAGAGAGATCCCTAGAAATAATAATATTACTACAGTGAAAATTATAAATACTTTTAAAACTCTTAAACATTTTGCTGAATTGCTTCCCAGAAAGTTTGTGCTTCATGGAAGTGATCTACCAACATTGTATCAGAATGTTTTTGTAACTCTCTTCTATCACTTTTAGCTCCCATCAAAGACCTTGACCAATTTAAGTAAATATGACATCTGTTTTAAGTTTTTCTTCCAATCTTATTCAAGATCAAATTTGGTATAATTCAATTTGTTGGGGCCTATTATCTTTGTCTTTATATTGGATGCTAAAATGCCAAGGTCACTACAAGGATGACAAAAAATCTGTGCTGGATACCAAGATCAACAGTAATTAATATAAATGAGAGAAGTCCACTTGAAGGCTGAATTTGGACTCTTTTGATATTTACAGGGTAAATATTTGAATTTTGTTACCTACTGCTGATTCAATGGCCTAAAACAAACTCCCCACAACCAGATAATCTTACTGTTTACTAAATATTACTATTGATATGTCTGTTTGCATTCCTAAAAATCAATTGTGTATTCTAGTAATTAAAAGCAGAGGGAATGGAGAATCAGTGGAACTTGACTACTACAGTTAAGTTTTCTCTGGCTTCCTCCCATAATTCCAAATTAATATTTCTTGTCTTGTGTGTCAATTTGTGTGTCAGCTCTTTCTTCAAGCCTTTGAACTCGAAAGCCAGGCTGGCCGTGGCTTTTCACAGATCTGTTCTTTTTACACAGGAACTCAAAGTCTAGGACCAGAATTGGTTACTATATACTGATAACTTGTCATATATAGGCATTATATAAGCAATTTATAGGCAACATATTTTTTTAATTCTCACATCAATCCAGGAGGTAGTTATCATTTTAATACTCATTTAACAGAAGAAATATTACTTGTCCAAAAACAGAGTCTTCATCACTATATGGATCAGCAGTTCCCAAATGCCAGTGTGCATAAGAATCAGCTGGGATGCTGAGCTAGAAATGCCTTGATCCTTGAAACTTTGGGTGGTAGCATTTAAAAAATGCTCATGTGATTCTGATGTATGTGGTTGGTAGAATCACATTTAGGCATATTGGTATAAGTATTTAGTTATGGCTTGCAAATAGGGACTCTATGATCACTGAGCAAGGAATCTTTTCCTCCCAGTAGGCAGTGAACCCAGTTCCTGGTAGAGTTGTCTCCAAGGTTTCCAGCGCCTAATTTAGATAGAAAATTCTAGTTATCTACACTTCTATTTACTTACCAATAAATAATTTTTCCCCTTAGAGAAAAAGTAATTTCTGTAAAGGTAAATACATGGCAGTCACACTCAGGAAGGGGTAGTACTCCTATCACATCTGGACCACATTTACATATCCTTGCAGTTGCTCTTGATATGTTCTCCAAGAAAGGCCTTTGGGTCAATCATATTTTTTTGTTTTTGACAATAGCCAGATCATAGCAACTGAACAACTGTAATGAGTCTCTGCAGTGTGGAGGCAGTGGAGATAGATAAAGCTGAGTTCTCGACCTTAAGGAGCTAACAGTAGATTACTGTTTGGGGAAGCAACATTTTATTCCACTAACTCAAATTTGCATGAATTTACACAGAAGGTAACTGATCTAAAAAAATGGGCTACCTCCCTTTCTTCCTTCTTTCTTCCTTTCCTCATTTATTGAGCATTTGTTATATCTGAATCCCTGTGCTAGGTCTTAGGCATACAAAGAAAAGTCCTAGAGTGCAATACCTGGTGGAGAATAGAGGTCAGTGGGCCAGTGCTATGATAATAGCAAGGAGCTAGGAGAACAGCCAATTCCTAGATGACTTCAGTAAAAAAGTGCCAATAGGAAGAATCAAGATGAATGAGTAGGGGTTTATCAGAGCCTAGATAAGGCAAAAGACATTCTATATTAGGGAGACACAATGTACAAAGGTGCTGAGACATAAAGGAACAAACACATTCCATTTGGAGAACTGAATGTAGCTTGGCAAAGCCGGTGTTCCAGGTGTTATGTATGTGGGACAGGAAAAACAGAGATAGTGTGGGAAGATGAGTAAGAACTTGTCTTGCTAGTCTAAAGGTATTTGTCAGTTTTGAGTATGTCACCAAATATTCTGGTTTGCCTGGACTTTCTGAGCATTAGCACTGGCAGCCTACATCCTAAGAAACCCTTCAGTCTTGGTCACTTTACAAGGAATTGAAATTGTGTCAGGACTCTGTAGCAGTGCAGACAACAGTGTAGACAGAGGTGGGACTGAAAACAGATTTTAGAGAGAATACAGGTTGAACTAATAATGCAACAGTATCAGAGATATGCCACAGGAGACCAATTTTAGAAATATCAAAGAGACACAAGGATGGGAATGCACACTATGTGGGCACCAATTTGTACAAATGGTGCAATAGAAACTGCTCTTTAATTTTCCTCAAAAGCATGTTGAAACTTGAGTGAGGGCCATGGGCATGGCCTTTGAGTGGAGGCAGGCATCTCCATGGAAGGGATTTATGACTTTAGATGTGCACCCATGAGAGGACAGTAGGCTGTCATATAGGTGATATTGGGAGGTTTCAATTGTTACAAGAACTATGTGTATCAAAATTTAGAGGGACTTAAGAGATCATATAATTCAAACTTCTCAGTTCCCAATGGAGAAACTGAGGCCCAAAGAAGGGAGATGGATTGTTTAATAGGACCAGAGTTCAGACTAGATCCCAGGCTTCCTTATCTTCAAGCTAAGGCCCTTTTTTTCTCCCTTATACCAGGGTTTGCAAACCTGTGGGCCAAGTCTTATTGCTATGGGCCCAAAAGTTTGTATGCCCAACAAGCATTAATATAGTTCCCATAAGCAGAAGTAGTAGTATATCAGTTAATAATATATGATTTTTTTAAAAAAGTCATATAAATGTGCAAAAAATATATAAAAATAATCTATAATAATAAAAGTGTAGTATACTAATTAGACCAGAGAGCCGAATGACCTTCCGGATGTCATTCTGGACAAAGCCACAGTGTTGGGAGCTGAGGCAGAGGCAGTTAGGGGTGATCAGGCAGGCGAGTAGTTGGGGGTGATTGGGGAGGCAGGCAGAGTGGTTACAGATGATCAGGCAGGCAGGCAAGTGGTTTGGGGTGATCAGGTAGTCAAGCAGAGGGGTTAGTGGTGATCAGATAGGCAGGCAGAGTCATTAGGGGTGATCAGGCAAATAGGCGAGCAGTTAGGAACAATCAGGCAGGCAGGCACAGTGGTTAGGGGCAATCAGGCAGGCAGCTGAGTGATTAGGGATGATCAGGAAGGCAGGCAGAGTGGGTAGGGGTGATCAGGCAGGCAGGTGAGCAGTTAGGGGCGGTCAGGCAGGCAGACAAGAGTTAGGGGTGCTTAGGCAGGCAGACAAGTGGTTAGGAGCCAGTGGTTCCAGATTGTGAGAGGGATGTCCGAGGGATCCTGGATTGCCAGAGGGTGCAGGCTGGGCTAAAGTCCCTCCACCCCTGCACAGATTTTGTGCACCTCTAGTTTAATAATATTGTAAATCAAAATCCATATGATCATTGCCTATGTTGAAGATAAAATACTGCTAGCATTCCAGACCTTCTCCTGGGGCCCTCCCTAACTACAACACATCTAAGTTGCTTTCCCCAAACCCAGACTTTTGTAATTATATATATATTTGCTTTTAAAAAAGTATTTTTCTAAATTTGTATGCATCCAATAACAATATTTTTGAAGTTTATATGATTGTAATCACATTGATTGTAATTCTTTTTCTGTTTTGATTCTTCTGCTTATATTTGTGAGATATTTCCATATTATTTCATGACATTTTAAGTTTTTTCATATTTATTATGTCAGAATATATTAATGTAAGATTTATTTTTATTTATTTATTTTTTATTTTTTTAAAATAAATTTTTATTGTTCATACTATTACAAATGTTCCTTCCCCCCACCCCCCACTTGCTCTCCTCCATCAGGTTCCCACCCCACCCTCTGCCCTTTCCCCACCCCCCATTGTCCTCATCCATAGGTGCACAGTTTATGTTCAGTCTCTTCCCACATCCCCCTCTCCCCTTTTCCCCAAGAATCATCAATTCACTCCCCTTCCATACCTCTAATTCTATTATATTCAACAGTTAATATTGTTCATCAGATTTTTTTTTAATTTCCTTGATTTTTAGATTCACTTGTTGATAGTTACGTATTTGTTGTTCATAATTTTTATCTTTATTTACTTTCTCTTCTGAAAGAACCCCCTTCAGCACTTCATATAATTCTGATTTGGTGGTGATGAACTCCTTTAGCTTTTTTTTTTATTAGTGAAGCTCTTTATCTGGCCTTCGATTCTGATTGATAGCTTTGCTGGGTAGATTATCTTTGGCTGTAGGTTCTTACTATTCATCACCTTGAATATTTCTTGCCATTCCTGTCTGGCCTGCATGGTTTCTGTTGAGAAATCAGCTGACAATCATATAGATGCTCCTTTATAGGTAACTACCTGCTTTGCTCTTGCTGCTTTTAATATTCTCTCTTTGTCTTTTGCTCTTGGAATTTTAATTATGATTTGTCTTGGTATGGTCCTCTTTGGATTCCTTTTGTTTAGAGTTCTGTGCGCTTAAGTCTAATTCTTTCACCAGGTGGGGAAAGTTTTCTGTCACTATTTCTTTCAGTATGTTGTCGATATCTTGCTCTCTCTCATCTTCTGGGACCCCCATAATTCTGATGTTGGTTCGCTTGAAGTTGTCCCAGAGGTTTCTTACATTATCTTCAATTTTCTGGATTCTCTTGACTTCTTGCTTCTGTGGAGGAGTGTCTTCTGGCTCTTTATGTTCCAGATCTTTGACTCGATTCTTGCGATCTTCCATTCTGTTTTTAGGACTCTGTATAATATTTTTTATTTCATACAATGTATTCTTTATTTCTTGTTGATCCCTTATCATTTCTTATTGATTCCTTATTAATTCTAGTTGATCCCTTTTCATATCCTCATAGGTCTTATCAACCTTTTCTAGGAAATTCTTGAAAAACCTTATAAGTGTAGATTTGAACCCTATATCCAGTTGCTTTTCGTCTTCCATTTTTTTCCTTTGTGATCTATTTTGTTGTCTCGGATTTTCGCAGCTTCCCTGATGGGGCGGGGTTTCAGGGTGGAGCCTACAGCCTTGGCTTCCGTCAGCCTCACCCTATGTGGTTCCTGAGTCTCAGTAATCCCCAGGGTCCTTCAGTACTCGTTGCAAGCACCTCTGAGAGAAAGATGCCCTCGATTTTCACCTGCTACCAAATAGTCTAGGCTCTCCCCCAATGAGCCCAGAACTGGGGTTCAGTTCAGTTGGAAGTGGAGTTGGAGGTGGTGTTCAGAGCAGTCCGGAGCTTTTGTCTCCTTCCCGCCAGGGCAATCCTACGGCACAGCCAACCATCCCTTCTCTGCGAGCAAAGTGCACGCCTCCAGGACCTCCTTTCACTTCTTCCCCGGGGTTCCACCTCATAGCCCAGCTCCCCATGGATGAGCCTGGGTCCCCGGGGTCTGGCCTAGAACCCAGGTTCAGAGCAGTCGGAACTGGGGCCCAGCATAGTCGGAGCTTTTATCTCCTTCCCGCTAGGGAACGCCAGCTAGGCACTCAACCGCCCCTCCTCTCCGGCTCCATCCTCTTAGTGCGCACCACGTGTCTCCGTACCTTAGGCTTTTACAGCTCCTCCGCTCTTCCTTCTGGTTTTCTCCTTGCTTCTCGTTGTAGAATTTCCAGTCAGTCAACTTTCCTGTAGTTCTGGGTAATGTCCATTTTTAAAAAAAATATATATTATATTGATTTTTGTACAGAGAGGAAGGGAGAGAGATAGAGAATTAGAAACATCGATGAGAGAGAGTCATAGATCAGCTGCCTCTTGCACACCTCCCACTGGGGATATGCCCGCAACCAAGGTACATGCCCTTGACCGGAATCGAACCCTGGGCCCCTCAGGTTCCAAGCCGATGCTCTATGAAGTGAGCCAAACCAGTCCCGGCTGTAATGTCCATTTTTTATTTTAGTTGTATTTTATTGAAATTGTTGTGCGCGGCTGCGGCTAGGTGTTTACCTGTGCAGCCATCTTGGATTCTCTAATCTAGATTATATTGGGTCGGCAGCTAAGTAATTGCGGATTTTTTAAAGAAAATCAAAGACAATTTTTTCATGGAACTAAATAACTTTATTCTGTAATGTAATGCCCATTTTGATCAATGACTTTTGCCATCTTTCAGGCAGCATCATAATCCCACGTTCAAAAAACTTCTGGTTTTTATTAGCAAAAAACTGAATCAGGTACGATTTGACATCATCATAATTATTGAAATTTTTACCATTCAAGGAGTTTTGTAAAGATCGAAACAAAAAGTAATCAGATGGTGCAAGGTCAGGACTATATGGTGGATGTGGCAAAACATCCCAACCAAGCTCCATTAATTTTTGCCGAGTGACCAAAGATGTGTGTGGCCTTGCATTGTCATGATGGAATACAACACCTTTTCGATTTGTCAATTCGGGCCGCTTTTCTTCAACTGCATTGTTTAATTTCGTTAGTTGTTCAATGTAGACATCAGAATTGATCATTCGGTTGGGTGGTAAGAGTTCAAAGTAGAC
Source organism: Pipistrellus kuhlii (assembly GCF_014108245.1). Lineage (NCBI taxonomy): Eukaryota > Metazoa > Chordata > Mammalia > Chiroptera > Vespertilionidae > Pipistrellus > Pipistrellus kuhlii. The sequence goes on along the minus strand of NW_023425515.1, from coordinate 44,506,074 downwards.
AATTCCTTTGTAATCCCACCAAACTGATAACAAAACCTTCTTTTGATGAATATCAGCTTTTGATGTTGTTTGAGTTGGTTCACCTGGCCTGCTCCATGATCTTTTCCGCTTGATATTGTTGTAAACAACCCATTTTTCATCGCCAGTTATCAGTCGTTTTAAAAATGGATCATTTTCATTACGTTTCTTTAGCAAATCGCAGCTGCTAATGCGTTGCGTTAACTGTGATTCTTTCAGTTCGTGAGGAACCCATGTATCGAGTTTTTGAACATAGCCAAATTGTTTTAAGTGATTTTCAATGCATGTATGTGATACATGAAGCTTCTCTGCAATCTCACGTGTTGTACTGTGACAGTCCGAATTGATTATTGCTTTGATTAGGGCGTCATCAACTTCAACTGGACAACCAGAGCGGTTTTCATCTTTGAGTGAAAAATCACCAGAACGAAATTTGGCAAACCAATTTTGACACTGCCGTTCTTTTAAGGCTTCGTCACCATAAACAGCACATAACTTTTTATGAGCTTGCGATGCGTTTTTCCCTTTGCGGAAATAAAAAAGCAAAATATGACGAAAATGTTCCTTTTGATTTTCCATTTTTCAACGAACGCCAAACGAAAACTACAAAACACATCAAAAAACTTTTTTTACTGATTAACAGCTGAATAGCCAACTATCAAATAACAAAATGTGTTTTACATTTGTACTACGTCTGCAAACCTAAAAATTCAACTGAAGCCATATATGTGTGAAACCCGCAATTACGTAGTTGCCAACCCAATACTTTTTAAAAAGTCAGTTTTTTTTTGTTTCTGAAATTTAGATTGTTTCTAGCTTTGACTCTTTCTATTTTGCATCCTTTGGTGCACACGGCACACATTTCTGTAGAGAAGATATAAGCAAAATTGCTGAATCACACAGTATATATACCTTTAACCTTATTTTATAATGCAATCAATAAGTAGCAGAATCAGGTTTTGAATCCATCTTTAAATGTGGCCTTTCTCTTGTTCTGCCTTGTCTCAGGTCTTCATTCTGAGAATAAGTCAGTGCAGCGAGTAAGCTCCCAGACAGGGCGGGGCTGGTAGTCCCAGATACTGACCTGTCTGTGCTCTGTCTGTCTGATATTTCTCAGACATAACCAGCAAAAGAAAAGTTTTCGCCAAAACCGGTTTGGCTCAGTGGTAGAGCATCGGTCTGAGAACTGAAATGTCCCAGGTTCGATTCCGGTCAGGGGCATGTACATTGGTTGTGGGCACATCCCTGGTAGGGGGTGTGCAGGAGGCAGCTAGTTAATGTTTCTCTCTCATCAACGTATCTGGCTCTCCGTCTCTCTCCCTTCCTCGCTGTAAAAAAATCAATAAAATATATTTTAAAAAAAGTTTTCATTTAAGCATCATGTGAGAACCTAGGAAATGCTTCTGGCCCAAGATTGCCAAATCAGAAGATTAAAATGTTACTTGTGGAAACAGCCATCTGGTTGCTGGGTGGAGTCTTTCTTGCCCATACTCTCTCAGTCTGCAGTTTGAAGCTTGTAAAGACCTGTTTAAGGGAACCTAAGAACTTGTCTGGGCAGCATATTCCTTAGTTCAAATGTAAGCAGTCAGCACATGTTCAAGTACTGTCCTTGACACCTGCCAGATGATAATATCAGAGAGCTGAAGAGGGAGTGCCTTGAAGAGAGACAGCCTTCTTGGGCAGAAGGATTTCCTAGGTTAAGTAGGAAGAATCTGGCTCTGTTACCTACCAGCAGGATGACTCTGAGCACACTCCTTAACTTCCTTGGACTTTACCTTATTTCTCACCTTATTTCTCACCTACAGCTGATGCTATCTTCCCTATGGAATTATGAGGATTAAAACCGAATATGGAAAATCTATATTTAGGATGAGTGAGACTCAATAAGAAGTAACCATTCACACGAACTGTGTGTTTTCATGAGCTTCAGCCAAATTATCCCCTTGTTACCTTGCTGCCAACCCATGTGATAAGGAGGAGTTTCCTCAGTCCAGGCTGACAACCTCCTGGGCTGAGAAAAGGAAATCCTGATTAGTCAAAGGACACTAAAATCCCAAGCATGTCTGTCCATCTTGCCTCCATAACCAGACAGCTGCTGCCCAGTCAGAATGTCCAGAGGCAGTGGCACCTCTGACCCTGACTTTGCCCAAGGGCCCCAGCTCTAGAGAAGCCAGGAGAGGTCCACCTGCTGGTTGTAGAGGGCGAAATGGAGGTGTGGTTTTTATGGGCTCAGCAAACTCTTTTGGCCAATGGCTAGCTGTAGTAGTATATGTGTTTAAGAATCTCAACGTGCCACCGAAAGGTGCATTATTTGGCCATATGTGACTGGGTTCCTTGTAACACAATGATGCATTGACTTGTAACACCTTAAACTGACATTTGTCCTTCAATACATTCGATGTTTTCAGATTTTGCAACTTTGGTGAAAGCTAGTTCCTCCGTCTGGCAAGCTCTCTCCCCAACTCTCCTTATGCAACTGTTGACATTCCAGCAATTCGTTCAAGTTCACTCAGGCAGCAATTCTCCTGAAAAGTTTTTCCTTATCTTAGTTGTACATCTTTATCATTTGAAACTAATAACATCTCCCTCCAGAAAACATATGACAATGTGTTCTCTGAATTAACTTATTTTTTCAATTCATCATCTTTCCTGTCAGACCCTCAAGTGTGGGAAATTCATCTCCAGCAGACCTGCCTTCCTTGTGGTCTCAGACACCTTAGGCACAAAGGAAGCAAAGACACCTGGAGGGCTGTATGCTGGGGTTGCAGCACCTAAAGGTTTCTGTGATGAGTTCCTTGGTTCTGGGACCAAATACCTGACACTAGTATCGTTTCACTGTTTCCCAGAGTGTAGTAATGTTGAGGCAAGAGAACTGAGACTCAATGGTCAGAGTAGTAGCATTCCAAAGCTAGGAAGGAGAGCAAAATGGAATTCCAAAGCCAGGAATTAAGTGGAGTTAAATGACTTTCTTACAGTCTACTATGAGATAGGGGCTGGTGGGCAGGCCACTTAACTCCTAAAGATCCCCTCAAGGCTCACTCTTATTACCACTCAACAAATGTCAACATTGTTCATGGAAAATGGGACATAAGTAGTCATCATTGGAGAATACTCCTTTAAAAAAATTCTTTGTAAGACTGGGAAATTTGCACAGCTCACCCTGAGGTAACTGTGAACATACCTTTTAGTCCAGAGCAGGAGCCTGTCCAAATTAGTTTGTCGCTTCCAGCCCAGACTCTTGTCTATCTGTTGAAGGCAAGAAGATTGTGATATTGAGTCTTTAGCAACTTTTGAACTTCTGGAGACAGATTATAGGGAGGAAGAAAATACACTTGTTTAAGAAATGTAGCCTTACAGATTATCTTGAGTGTGATGCAAATAATGAAATTAGCTAACATTTCCTAATGGCCAAAGGCAGAGAGCTGTGTCTGGGGGTTGCTTATATTTTTTTAACCCCTTCCCATAGTGGACTGATTTAATTTTAGTGTTCAAGAGTATTTATAGTGTTTCCCTTCCTTTCCTTTTCCCCTTCCTCCCTTCCTTCCCTCTTTTCTCCAGTAAAGTCACTCATTTATTTATTTCCTCATTCAGCAAATATCTACTGTTGACTATGTGCAGATAATGTGCTAGGTGCTGGGTAAACAGAATTGGAGGAAACAAATTTGAATGGACAGAACTTAAAGTAATGTTGTGGGGACAGAAAAGAGGAACAGTTAGAAAAGAAAGCAAAAAAAAAAATACTAATTGCAAATTGTACAAATGACAGAAAAAAGTAGTGGTAAAGGTTGTGTGAGATCAGGGGTTTATAATTAAAATATAGGAGATTGGCTGAAACCTATCCAAGAAGGAGACTTTTAAAGGAGGCTTAAAAGGAAGAGAAATAGCAGCAGCCATGGGAAGATGCCAAGGCAGGAAAGAGCTTCATTAGTTCAAGGAAATGTTGAGTCCTGGTGGCTGCAGGAGTGAGATAGAGTGGCTCAGGGCAGGAAAGTAGGCAGAAGCAGACCGCATGGGCAGTTTTCTTTCTGAGCACCGCGGTTCCCTCAGCTGCAAAATGAGTTGCTCTGACCACTACTGATCTTAGTGGTCATTTGGCATTAAGTGCAAATCCTTTTTTTTTTTTTTTTTTTTTTTTTTTTTACTATAGATTTCATATCAAAATGTTCTAGTTCTTCTCTGGGGATGACATCCTTGGCACTTGGTTATGTCAGTGAAACTCAAATACCTGCAGCAAGCTGATCAACCATGGCATTATTTTGGACACATAATTTTTTGTTGTGAAGGTTGGGCATTGGGCAGCTGTCATCTGTGTTGTAGGATAATTAGCAATATTCTTGGTCTCTAATCATCAGTGGTACCTCTAACCCAATGAGAATGATCAAAACTATCTGCAGCCATTGCCAACTTGGGGGCAAAATTACCTTTGGTTTGGTTATAAATCACTGGCAGCACCTCCAACGAGCATTCCAGGTATGAGCTGAGAATACAGAATCTAACATGTGGCCTCAGTGTTGAGAGAAATAAAAAGCGTGGGAAGGCCATGGGAACGGGAGACTACTTGCTCATTAAAAGGTAAGCATCTCTTACTTGCTCTGGTTGATTCTTTTTTCCTTTACCCCCTAAGACTTCAGTGCTCACAATTAGACTGTCGATATCCTTGATCCATGACACATTGTCATTGTTTACTCACACTGTGTTGCATTCATTTTAGTTAGTTATAATCAGTGTGCTCTTTATAATCAGGTGATGACCCAACCACCCCAAGCACAAGCTGGGACCTTGACAACAGCATACACTTGACAATGTAGCCCCTTATTTCCCTGTCTTGCCCCAGTACTGGTAAGCATTGTCCTGCCTCATGTGTTCATTATTCCCTGGATTTCCTTTCTATAGAGTTTTCTTTTACCTAACCATATCCTAAAATATATATTTTCAATTCTAGTTGTTTTTAACTTTATGAAAAGGTTTTCATGTTGATGTAATTCTTCTTACTGACTTGTTTCACTTACGAGTTACTACATTTCTAAGAGTCATCCATACTGCATGTTGCTTGAGTTGATTTGTTTGCGGTGCTGTTTAAGATCTTCCTGTATGGACACACTTCAGGCTCCTTCTCACCCGATGGTGTTGGGTTAGTCTAGGGGTGTCGAACTCAATCAGAGAAGGGGCCAAAATCTAAAATCCAGCCTAAATCACAGGCCGAATGGTTTACTGAACAGTCATAAACTGTCATTGTGATGGAAACACAGCGGAGTGCAGTGATGACAGCACGGTGCGGGCCACATTGCAAGGCCTGGCAGGACGGATTTGGCCCACGGGCCTTGTGTTTGACACATGTGGGTTAGTCCCTGGGTGATTAAGCACATGTGTCTTGATGCTTTTTAAATGATTCTTACAGTGCAAGGATGTGGGTACAGTGTGGTCACAATTTCTGATTTATGTTATGTTATGTTATTTTTAACTTTTATTGATGAGAGAGAGAGAGAGAGAGAGAGAGAGAGAGAGAGAGAGAGAGAGAGAGAGAGGATAGAGATATTTGTTGTTCTACTCATACATGCATTCATTGGTTGATTGCATGTATGAATGTCATATGAGTAGAACATTGGTATGTGCCCTGACCAGGGATCCAACCTGCAAACTTGGTGTATAGGGACAATGCTCTAATAACTGAGATACACTGCCAGGACTTACAATTTCTGATTTATTTTTGAGAAAATGTAGATATCAGAATATTTATATGAAAATAACAGGACAACCAAGTTTTAAGAAATACTTAGTAGACCATATTTTATTAAGCCTCCAATTTAAGGTTCTGGATATATCATTCAAGTTAAAATTTCCTCACCTGGATCTAGAAGTCCAGTTACCTTATAGGACACTTAGAAAATCGTCCTTCAGCAGCAAGTGTGTGAAATAAGGAAATGCTGAGGCAGAAATTTGAATAGGGCTTGCGGTTGAGGTAAACAATGAGGTGAATTGTTATGATGCATGGGTTCCCCACCCAAAGTAAGGGAAAAGAGATCATCCTTAGGGAGGTAAACTTTAAAAAATGAATTATTTAAACTTTCAAATATTTAATGAAGCTAGTAGAGAAAAAGCAAACTTGTCTTAAAGAGAACAAATGGCTTTCATACCAACAGCCTTTGTAATTTGATGCAATGAATTAATATGTTTAAAGAAGGCATATCACTCAGGGTGGAGACGCTCAGAGAAGGCTCCAGAGCCTGTTTTCAGCACTATGCTTGCTATGACTCCATGGCAGGAGAAAACAAACTCTTCATACCTACCATATATTTAGCTGGTTGGTGGACAGTTATGTACATACATCTCCCTCTCTCATTACATCCATCTCTGAGACCTGATTAACCTGAGTCTGCTCTGCTGGCAGGCCATGGGTGAGAAGGCTGAGACCCACTCTCAGGACTTGGTGGAGCCCCAGAAAATGTCATCCTGTATAATTTCTTGGAATCAGCCCCTTCCCTGCTCTCACTGTCACCCTCTCACCCTCCCCTGCATTCCTGTGAGCCCCTGTCTTCATGCCTCTCCACTCACCAAGTGCTTACTCAGTGTCAGGCCCTGAGTTAAGTACAGTCTTTGAACTGTGAAGGATCGGCCTTGGTTCGGCCTCAGGAACGCCCTAAGGCAGGGTCTTCTCTAGACCCCGGGAACCTCCTGAATCTCTGTGGTTTATGTGTACGCACCTCTGTGTATTTTTCTGGGAGGGGAGGGGGTCTATAGATTCTTCAGGGGTTCTGATGGCTTTGGCCACTATTTGATGACAAAGTTTAAACCATTGCTTTGGGGAGCACAGTTGGACTTCTTGATTACAGGGTCTCTGTCGAGGAGAAGGCCTATACAACTGGGAGCCAAAGTTGAAGCCCTTTAAAGGTACAAGAGATTAGAAACTTAGGGACAGTGGGAGGAGAGGCATCTGTGGTTTGGAGGTGGATAAAAAAAGGGATGGTGTGTTATTTCCTAATGCACATATACTGTCATGAGTGTAATATTCTTTTGACATTTTTTCAGTATTCTATTTTTGGCTGATTGCTTCCTTCTTGTGGGAAGTGAGGGAGGGTGGGATGTGGGTAGCTGGGATATTTCCCTGAAGCATATTCAGGGAGATGGAAGGCACTCCATAATGTAGGATATAAATTGCTACGGGGTGGTAATAAAGAGCGCCATGCTAATTTTTGCAATTTTAAACCTCGTATCTATTAATGGTTCCTGCAATGAAATTCACTTCAAATTAGTCCAATTCAATTTACTTTAATAAACAGTAATTGAACACTCTTTATCCACATTATTTCAGCTTTTCTACTGAAAATTGGCAGGGGATTATGGGTTATGAGCTACTAAATGGGGTTGTAGTGCCCACAGGACTGAGAGCAGGCAAACTTTCAGAGTAATACACTGGTATAACTAGAGGAAACTTCACCTGGGACACTTCTGATCTACCCCTGTTGTCCAGCATTACAAATAGTACTCATTTAGATGACAATTTTTGTAGTCACCCTTTTATCGCCTAACCTTATCTAATCTTATTTACTTCTGTGTTTCTCTTCCCATTGAATGAATGAGCTTCTATGAAGTTAGAGACATGGTCTCATTCATTTCTGTGTCTAACATGTGCCAACTATTTGGGGAACACTTAAAAAAACATTTATTAAGTTGAATGGAAATTTAGGATGGATGAAAAAGAGCCTTAGAGTGACAGTGGCCAGTTAGGTTATTTCCTTATACTGCGAAGGTCTAAACTGGAAGCTCAGTTTTGAGTTATGAATGAGCTTTACTTGGTACTTTTAAAAACTAATGTGTAAAGTGCTTGTTGAAGTGCTTTTAAGTATTCAATTAATGCTAGCTGTTATCATTGTTACTCAATAGTTGCTAATAATAATGATTATATATAATAATTTTAAACTTTAGTTTTTCTTAGCCGGAAAATGAGGATAGTCATTGCTGCTTACTTAATTTTGATAATGAGCATGAAGACATTGAAAACTACAGAGGTTCTTATTGCATAGTCTGTGAAAAAATATGTGGTAACAGGAAGGTTTGTGCTATAGAACTGGCATAACTCAGGCAGAATAGAGGGGGCTCAATGGCAATATGAGAAAGCTTTTAAATATTTTTAAAAGATGATAAAATAGCTCAGGTGGATGGGAGAAGTTGATCTATTTTCAAGTGTCAGACATAAAAAGGCATATGGGAAAAGATGGTAGGATGGACTCAGGACAGACATGGAATTTAGGATTGGGACCCCACACAATGTGGGATTAACAAAGCATTGTTTCAGGCTGGACATCTGGAGAGCAGCGAGTGAGCTTGGTAGAGGATAGACTTTCTATTTTGCAAACTCAGGCAAGAGCTTGTACTTCTGAGTCAATGTGAACATTTTATTAAAGGAAAATCAAATGTGGGCCAAACCCACACAAGCCATTGAACACCTGTATGTGTTGCTAATGAGAGGGAGGGGCCTAATTACAAATGAAGCAACTTTCAGCCAAGGATCACAGAACCTTTTCTGATAATATAATCTTTATCAAGGAAGACAGAGAAGCTGGTGGATTTAAAGTTGCATGTTCTTGCTCCTGTCATCTCAACAGGAAATTCTAACAAGAGCAGAACTATTGACACCAGGAATTCTTAGATCTAAGTGCCAATAAATAAAGCGGTAGAATTTTAGATCTATGCTTCGGGAAATGATAGAATAATATAATAGTAGCAGTAACAACAGCAGCAGCAGTAAATGCTTACATAGCATTAGCATGTATTAAATAATTTAGGCTTCATAGCAAGGATGGGGAACCTTTTTTCTGCCAAGGGCCATTTGGATATTTATAACATCATTTGTGGGCCACAGAAAATCAACCTAAAATTAACCTGCTATATTTGGTCAAATATTTAATTAACTCACCCCTAATGCTTTTGTAGGGCCAGATCAAATGATTTTGTAGATCTTATACAGCCCTCAGGCTGGGTGTTCCCTACCCCTGCTTTATATTACTCACCACTCCCATTTTATGGATGACAAACTGAGGAATAAAGAGGTTAAATAACTTCTTCAAGATTTCACCCAGTGAGTGGCAGAGTTAGGCTTTGAACCCAAAGTGTCTCGGTCCAGAAAATGTGCTTTTAACCAGGGCTCTCTAGTTCTCAATTTGAGCCATTCTAACCAGTATAAAAATGTGCCTATGGCTTCGTGGAATATAGCTGTGAAACTGAGGCCGTAAACTTCAGGGGTGGTTTTCTATTCTGTCCCAGGCTTTACTTGGAAAGAAGAAGTTTGCACAAATTATAAATTATTAGAAGTAAGACTCTTATTCCTTTCATATTTGTATCCTCCAGGGCCCAGAGCAGGTGCCCTATAGGCATCAGTCAAAGTAAACCAAATAGTCTCTATGATTTCCCCCTCTTTCTGTAAAATTCTTTTGGCTATTGAACAGGAGAGGAGTGTGTGAACGAATAAAATTCCCAAAGGCAAGGTGGCATTTCACCAAATCCTGACCCAAACTCAAGGTCTGGCTCTAGTCCTTCTTAACCAGTAGGCTATTGGTCCTAGCCAAAGGAATCACTGGTTGCTGGGGTCACCTAGTGCTTCGGTCACCTGTCACCTGTTCATATCTCCAAAGGCTGTGGACTATGTTCAAAATTGGAGGCTGAAAGACCTGAGTTTGAATATTGGCAGCCAAACTTCTTAGCTATGTGGTCTTGAACAAGTCATTCTATTTAGCCTCTCTGAGCTCAGCGTCATCACTTATGAAATGAGGGTGATAGCCTATTCAGAGAGAGATTGTGAGACTCAAATTAGACAACATAGCACCTAGCATAGTGCTTGGCACTTGGAATTTCCAGTTATATTGCAGCTTCCTGGAGGCCTGTGATCCTATCTCACACCCCTTTGTCAGGGATTCTTCCCCACTCCATCCACCCCTCTCCATGTCCTCCCCTCATCCTGCTTGACTTCTTTACTCTTTGCTCTCAGTTTCATCACCAAAATTCCAACTTGTGTATTTGTTGTTTATTCTGCTTAACCAATATTTCGGTTCCTTTTGGTTCTGCTTCAGGAGATATTCGGCTACCAGACTCACGGCTGCCGGAAAGCCCTCTGCCTCGCTGGATCCATCTTCTCATTTGGGATCCTCCCCTTGGTGTTTTACTGGAAACCTGCTTGGCATGTATGGGCAAATTGTGTCCCGTGTTCCTTGCAAGAAGCAGACGTAGTATTGCTGAGGACAACAGTAAGTGTGTACTTAGTTTTGTACCTGGGGGCCCTTTCTCTTAGACAATGTGTGATGGGATGGTATGTGGAGAGATGTGCACAAAGCAGGTGGCAGGAGGAGGCTCCAGCCTCAGATTACATCACAGCCTTGCCTTTACATATTCACCAAGAATTCAATAATTTGTATATCGTGGGATTTCACAAGGTATTTCTTTTAAACGTGTGAGTTATATGAATATCAGAGCAGAAAATTACCACGTGAATAGCTAAAAATAATAGGTAATGGGAAGTAGTTAAGTCTGGCTACAACCTACAAAATTCACATTGACCCTTCCCCCACCAACCCCCACATGCTGACATATTCATGCCTATCCCAGCCCACTCCACTGGGGCGACTCTGAGGAAGCAAGTGAAGAGGTTGGTTGAAGAGGAGGAACACTCCTCTCAGGAGGATTCTATTTTCCCCTGCTCATCTGAGAGAGCCACAATTATTGACTGGAGTGTGTTGCATCCTGCAGATATGCTTGGGTAGGAAATGCAACCATCTTGTCCCCAAGGTCATTGGCTTCCTCTGCTAACCCAAGGTCCTGGCATTAAGTGAGTTTTTCTATATTTGCTCCCATAATACTTTCTTCCAGCACTCATTACACTTAGGCAATGTGCACAGTTTCTGCCGGATTGTCAGCTCCATAAAGGAGGGGATCATTTCTAACTCAATTGCTGTATCCCTAATTCCTGCACATATTGGGGATTCTATAAACAAGTGTTGGCTGAAGACTGAAGTGAACATTCCTATTGACAGGCATCAAAGGACAGTCTCAGGGAGGATGGATTTTTTTGCCCAAGTGTCTCAAATAATACTTCAGCCCATACGACTCACAATGACAACCAGATTCTTGATAAATCAACCTCTATTGAGCTGTTAGCTTCTTCTGTATACAGAAATCTCTCTAGTAAACATGATATTTAATGCAGCAAGAGGGGAAGATTGTCTCATAACTGGGCAAAAAAATTCCACATTTTTACCTAATAGAGTTGGGACTAGACCTCAGTGAACTTGGCAGTTGGATGAAGTTTGTCTTCGTTGACTTATTCCACTGGCATTAACCCAATCCCTTGTTTTTGGATCCTGGTTGCTTCAAGAACCACCTGCTCTATGTCCCAGCCTAGCGGACATGTGAACCATAATATTGCAATATAAATGACAGCTGAAGCACCTCCTCCCAAGGTCAACTACATTTTAAAGACTTCAGTACTTTAAGAATGCAAGATTAGCCGATATCTTAGTGGATAGAGTGTCAGCCTGCGACTAAAAGGTCCCAGGTTCAATTCCAGTCAAGGGCATGTCCCTTGGTTGAGAGCACATCCTCAATAGGGGTTGTGCAGGAGGCAGCTGATCAATGTTTCTCTCTCATGGATGTTTCTAACTCTCTATCCTTCTTCTTTCCTCTCTGTAAAAAAATCAATAAAATATATATTTTTTAAAAAGAATGCAAGATTATTGTGGAGTAAGAGCAAGTCATATTGATGCGTTTGGGCTGGGGGCCTTACAATCACTGCTGGATCACACTATAATCTTCATGAAAGGTCACAAAATATGCATAAGGGAAGAGTGCCTGGCACTTACCTTACCAAGGTAGTCTTCATCATTTGACCTGTGAGGAAATGGGGCCCGGAGAGGGGATACAATTTACTGCTCGCCTAGGTGAGAGAGGGGCCTAATTAGGATAAATCCCATATATCCTAGCTCTTAGTGCAGAGCTGTTTCTGTGCAAGACCATTGATTCCCAAACTTCAACCAGCATCAGAATCACCTGGAGGATTTATTAACTGCCCTCCCCATGGAGTTCCTAATTAATTAAATTTGCATTTTTAACATGTTCTCAGTTGATGCTAATGTTATTGGTAAGACCCTACTTTGAGAAACACTGCTGTGGATAGTTTATAACTATTGCTAATAAGCACACTTGTTCCTTGGGAGAGGAATTGAAGCCTGGACATTTGCTTTATGGTTCAGCCAATATATACTAGTATTTACCTAGTCTCAAGGGGAATAATCCAGATTTAGCTAAGTGTTATAAGTGGTCTTTCTGTACAGAGCCTGGGTTTCTTCCTGGAGCAGAAGTAGATAAAGGTTTGCTTTCCATAGCTCCAAGTTGGGACAAAAGAACATATGGAAGGCCACATATTTGGGATTTTTTCTTAGATCAACCCCTCCACATGAACTTAAGGACCTATGAGATCCTTATTTGCTGGCATAAAAAGAGTATTTGTAAAAGTACTTATATCTACCCTATAGTACTTCCTTTTCTCAGAACTAGTTCACAATGGGAGATGTTTTGCTGCAGCAAAAACATTTTGAGATTCAGAAAATCTTTCTGCTTCTCAGAGTGCATCACCAGTCTTCAGATCTGAGAATGTCTGCTTTGCTGGGTTATATACTCTCTCAGATTGCTGGCAGAGTCTTTAATAAAAATAAGAGGAACTAAGCAGAAAATGGCAAAGGAAGGGAGGAAAATGAAAGAAATGGCAAGAAAATTAATCAAGTAAAATGAAGAAGGGGAAAAAGAGGAAGATCGTGTAAGAGTGAAAAAAAAATAAAAATGTGTCAAGCAAGTTAGTATATTTTTTTATTTATAGTCAAAAGTTTTAAAGTTTAGTCTTAGCTCCTTGGATATGTTACATCTTAGATTTGTTACCTAACCATTCAAGACCTCAATTTCCCCACTTGTAAATGGGACTAGTAAAAGTGCCTGTTGTTTTTTGGGACTGTTGTGAGGATGAAGTGAGATTATGTATGTAACAGCCATTTGTAAACTATAAAGTTCATTTAGAAACTTGTGTGTGTGTGTGTGTGTGTGTGTGTGTGTGTGTGTGTGTTACTGTTCAAGCAACTCCATGAGCCTTCCATACCAAAGAGCTTGTTGTAGACTAGGCACACCCATATACACTGGCCCTGCTCATTGGATGCTGTGTCCTCCCCTAACTAGCGAGGAGGACTGGCATTCACTTCTAGGACAGGAGACACGAAGAAGGTTTCCTGTGACTGAGAATCCCCAAGTCCAATTGATACCCGATCAAATCACCTCTCCCAGTTGCATCAGCTTTGAAACTGGACCTAGACCAGAAAGTTTAAAAAAGTCATTGGTGCCTCAGAGAGCTGCATTCCATCATCCTGCCTCTTTCTTCCCCCCTTTGAAAGTCTACTAAGCCCCTCTACCTTTTCACAGCCTTTCTCAACTAATCAGAACAGTGAAAAACCATTTCAATCTTGCCTTTTTCATCTTAATTTTTAATTACTTGCATTTGTGTATCACTTAAAATGGATTTGAGACTCTCTAAATAAATGAGATTCTAAATTAGATGTTATGTAATTAGACAAGAAATTATTCCTGAGCCTTAGATAAAAATAAGCATTGGGCGTCAATAGCTTAAAAGTCTGCTGCCAAGTTATTTGCATTAAAATGACACATTAAAAGAGATTTTATTTGAATTATAGTACAATCACTGGACTATAAAGACTTTCCATTGAGGACTAGTGACTTGAAAATATCTGTTGTATATCTGTTATTTATGTTATTAAAAATCAGTACTTGATACTTATCATCAATCTCACACTGGTAAGATTACACATCATTATCACAGATGCTGATTAGGTAGCAATTTCTTAACATTTTAAAAAAAAGTCATAATGCACTGACTGAAAGTCTTTAGCACCCTTTTTATTTTCAGTTCTCCTTCTCATATTAAGTGCCTTTATGAGTGTGATTTTTCCAAAAGATAAGAGAATTACACTTTTATTTTATAATTTTAAAAGTGGCATTTTACTCATTATTCATCTACTTTTGAATTTTAACCAATATCCATAATGATGTCATATTTCTATGCAAATAACATGATTTATATTCACTGCCATTTTGAGTCTGCAGGCCTGCCGACACTCTATCCACTGAGCCAAACCAGTTTTGGCTCACTGCCATTTTGAAATCTGATGCTTCTACGATTTCCTTAGTTTTCCTCTCTATTATAATAACAAACACATTTTTCCCTTCACTGTCATTGAATGTCACATGTTGTCAAAGACTCATGTTGTGCAGAGAAGGACTTAGTAATGATTGGTTATTAGGCCTGACCAAAGGAATTTAATTTCAATGTTTTAATAATAGGAGCATTTTCTCTTCCATTTCACCTAAAGATGACAGTGCTTGAGGGCTTTTGTTTGCCAAGCCAGAAATTCTGTGAATCAGCAGTGCAAATGTGATCTAAAGTCCACAAGTCCACCAGGGTATTCACCAGCCACAAGGATTTGTAGTCGTGTTTCCTAGATTTCTTACCTCCTCTCCATTCTCCTCCTCCTCTTCCTCAATACCATTTTCTATCTTTTGTCTACACTTTCACTCATAAAATTTCATCTGATATTCCCTACCTCTTCTATTTGTTCATTCTTATTTATTTATTCAATAAATATTTATTGAGCTCTAATCATCTCAAATATTGCTATAAGCATTGAGAATACAGCTATGAACAAAATAGACAGAAATACCTGTCCTTATAGAGTGACATTCTCACGAGGAGTCAACTCAAGCACACATACATCCGCACATACATGCACACACTCATATACATATATTCTCTTTAGAGTAAATAAATATTCCATCTCTACTTATTCAACCCTATTCATTCATCTGCCATATACTACCTTCTCTATTAAGTCTTTGTGGATCCATTCTCTGCCCCAATTCTGGAGGAAATTTCATTTGCTTTTAGTTCTGTATTTCTATCTCTGACTGCTATAATACTTTTAGCAGTCTACCTTATATTAAAATGGCATTCACTTTACATCTTATAGAAAAGCATCTCATTGAATTCTTATAATAGATAACCCTGGAAAATGGGCATTATCATATCTATTTTACAGATGAGTGAACAAGAAACTTTGCCAAATAGTAAACATCAGTCAAGTGCCTCCCTACCTCCCTTCATATTTTCCTCCCTCCTTCATAAATTTGATGAGCACAGGTTGTGTGCCAGCCACAGTGGTAGCTCATGGCCAGGGACAGAGGTATAACAATGAGTAAAATCATGGTTTTTGATATAGAGATCACTACACAAATAAATGCAAAAGTTCCAACTATTGTAAGTACTACTTAGGAAAACTTCATGGATAGACTTTCCTGAGCTCCAACAGAAAAGGTGATGGGGGTGCGGAGCACATAAGAAATAGTCTAGGTAAAGAGAATAGGTGGACAAATAACTTGAACCTCCAAATCCAGAGTTGTTTTCTACTATAACATATTCATTTTTATAGCTTTTTCTTCTATAAGCTTTTTAAAAAATTATCTTTATTGATTTCAGAGAGGAAAAGAGAGGGATAGAGAGTTAGAAACATCAGTGAGAGAGAAACATCAATCAGCAGACTCCTTCACATTCCCCCTCACCTCCACTGGGGGTGGGGATGTGCCCACAACCAAGGTACATGCCCTTGACTGGAATCAAACCTGGGACTCTTCAGTCTGCAGGCGATGCTCTAGCCACTGAGCCAGACTGGCCAGGGCAGTTTATAAGCTTTTGAACACAGTAACCATGGCTTACTTTTCATTTCTCACAGAACCTAGAATATGGCTGCAGCAAGTGTTAAATACTTATTTAATTCCACTAAATAAATATAAGTGAATCTGTAATAAATGGTTTCATGTTTTCTACCAGCACTGTATTACAAAGACACTAAAATGAAACTTCAAGATTGAGGAAGTAAGAGAAGGTAGTATTAAGTCTCCTTTAAGTACACATTCCCTCGTCTGGATCCTATTCCCCCTTCCCTCTGTTTCAACCTGGCTTTTCCTTAGACATTTAGCTAGAAATACCAGAGATGATGTGGGTTAGCCTTTCAGAAATGATTCTATATTCAGACAAATGGTTTTGAGACAATTATCCTTTATAAGGCAGTGCTACTTATTTTGTGACTTACAGTTTGCCAAGTATTTGCATACGTATTGTCTCATTTGGTCCTTAGTGGTAGAGGTTACTTCCTCCCTTTTTAGAGTTGGAGGCAAAGAGAAGTTAAAAGGAACCCTAGTTGTACATAATGAATGCAGAACTTCTACTGAGAGTTAAACTAGAGTCTAAACTGGAGATCTTATTACTCCCTGTCCAGGACTGACTCTCCAAAGGCAGACTGTAAAGTGGATTGAGAGTCAAGAGTGAAGTCTGAGTGCCTGGGCTTGATTCCCAGTGTTTCTCTTGACCTACCTTGGGAAATACATTCGCTTGGGTTGCCATAACAGAATACTATAGATGGTTCCTTAAACAACAGCAATTTTTCACTGTTCTGGAAAGGAGAAATCCAAGATCAAGATTGGCAGGGTTGCTTTCTGGTGAGAACTTTCTTCCTGGCTTGCAGACTGCCAGGGGCCTTCTCTCTGTGTTCTCACCTAAGGCAAAGAGCTCTGCTGTCTATTATATATATGTCTTCTTATAAGGGCACCAGCCCTGTGTATTAGGGTGTCACCCTTATGACCTCCCTTCATTAACCACTTAAAGGCCCTATCTGAAAATGCAGGCACACTGGGGACAGGGCTTCAACATATGAATTTTGGGGAATTCAGTTTATAATAGGCAAGATACTCACCCCCTGTCTGCCTCCTTTTCCTTTTCAGTTAGGTAGGGCTAACCATAATACCTCCTTCACGGTCATGGGGACTAAATGACGCGGTGTGTTGTAAGCGCTGAGATGAAACTATGCCTGGCTTGCAGGTATTCCATGGCCATTTGTTACTACACACATTTTTAAACAAACTTTAACTTTTTATTTATTACTTCTTAACTACATAATGCGTCTCCAGATATTTAAGAAAATGATTGTAAAAACAAGCCCAAAACACCAGTTACTGGAAACATGTGCTGAGTTGTTCAGGGTTTTCTTTTTTGCACACAAACATATTTCCAGTAGGACATGATCTGATTCATCTAGGGAAGTGTTTCCCAAAGTGTTGTACGCGTACCCCAGGGGTATGGGAAGAATGGGGATATGCGTTGCACCGGAGTTTGGTGGGGATATGCACTGCACCGTGCTTAGCTGCGCCTAATTCTACGTTCTCATGAGTACGAGGGGTACTCAGCATTATGAAAACTATAGAAGGAGTACACATATGTCAAAAGTTTGGGAAACACTGATCTAGGGGAAATGGTGAACAACATAGACTGATGAACAAGAACAGACCTAGAGATAAGGAGCCATGGGTCAAACTGTTAGACCTCAGAGGGAGGGTGGGGATAAAACGGAGAGATCAACCAAAGGACTTATGTGCACATGGATGAGTCTAACCAGTGGTCAAGGACAATAAGGGGGGTGGGGGCATGAGTGGGGTGGGGTGGGGGATTGGAATGGGGGTTTGAGGACAAATATGTGATACCTTAATCAATAAAGAAATTAATTAAAAACAAAACAAAACAAAACAAAAAACATAGACATAGCCTTCACTTTGTCATGTAATGTCCCTGCTTTGGTACTCACCAAATTCATTTTTTTTTTTTTTTGTCAACATGTCCCAGGAATACTGAGAAAATAATTAGTGTGAGAGTTTTCCAATGCTTAAAACTATTTCTCTATCTTTTATAAGTAAATCCTATGTTTTAGCCAATGTCAATTTTTTTCAGCTAAGTGACTTTGGATTACAAGGTCATGCTTACTAGAGTATCAATGGGCCTGGCCAAGAGGGGGAAAGAGGGGAAAAAAGAGAGATACTTAATAACAGAAAGAATAGTTTGCCACCAAAGTTATGGGTCTTTAAAGGGAGCACCGTGTGTTAGAAAGAGCCTGAGAAATGTAAGTTATTACTTTATCCATAATTCTCTACGTCACTTGAGCGAAAGTTCAGCTTTTTAGCATTGCAATGTTTCCATCTCCAAGGGAGAGGTTCTGAGTTCCTAAGGTCTCCTAAATAATTGAGTGGGTTATTTTTTCTTTTTAAGGCAAACTCAGAAGTGTATATATATATATATATATATATATATATATATATATTTTGGGTGGAGAAAACTCTTATACAAAGGGATAAGCCACAGTGTTGACCTGAACTTTAGGTCACTATTATACTCCCTTTAAATTCCAAACAGATGAAGTGCTCAGAGCAAAAGGTTGGAAGAAGATAAACTAGGTCACTCATTTCACTCAAAGATAAAAGCTCGCCTGGCATTTCCAGGTATAGGAAGGGCAAGGTTACAGGGGAGAAAAAAAAAAAAAAGCCCATGTTTCCTTTCCTTATCCATCTTTCTTTCTAGGTCAAGCATAGGTCCTCTGTGTACATTCAATTCTTCAAAATGCACTCTTGAATTATTTTAACATCTACTCTTTTAGAGCTCAAGGACTGATCTCGTTAATTCTGTTGAGAAAGAGAAGTTGAAGTCTAGTTTTTTCTGGTAGTGTGGATTATTTGTATTACAAGGTATACAAAGCAATTATTTAAGGTGGTAAATGCTCTGGTGCATTTAGGTATTTCACAAATCATTAACTGCTCGAGAGAGCTGAGAAACAGACTGAAATGGAAATAGCCATTTCCAAGTGATGATTTTTTTTTTCAACAGAGAAAAAATAATAGACTCCAAGCTCCTGCTGCTTCCTTAGCCTAGAATACATAGTCTCCTTTCCTCTCTTTAAGTTTCCATGTGGTTAGATCTCAACAATCCATTTAGGGTCAGTTCAGGTTTTGGAATCTCCCTTGTTTCTCTGAGTGACCTTCCTCCTAAACCAGTGGTTCTCAACCTTTCTAATGCCTCGACCCTTTAATACAGTTCCTCATGTTGTGGTGACCCCGACCATAAAATTATTTTCATTTCCACCTTCATATAAATATCTGTGTTTTCCGATGGTCTTAGGTTACCCTGCTTGCGGTTCTCAACCTGGGGGTCACAAGAGCCTAAGACCATTGGAAAACACAGATATTTACATTATGATTCATTAACAGTAGAAAATTACAGTTATAAGTGGCAACGAAAATAATTTTATGGTTGCGGGTCACCACAACATGAGGAACTGTATTAAAGGGCCACAGCATTAAAAAGGTTGAGAACCATTGTCCTAAACCATAAGGATACAGAGATTCTTACCACTCTATTACTATGTCCCCATTGCACTGACCTTTGTCTTATCAGTCCCTTTGGACTGTGGGTGGGGCTGCGTCTGTACTCCAGCCAGGCCTCGCACAGATTCTCTCTCTCTCTCTCTCTCTCTGTCTGTCTCTCTGTCTCTTTCTCTCTGTGTGTGTGCAGAGTCACCTCAGACATTGTTTATGAAAAGAGTGAGTGTGGTAAAGACAATTCCCAGCTCTGACCTACATTCCCAGGCATCATATTATTTCTCAGGCTTGACTTTCCCTGCCATCCTTCTTAGCTCCTGTGGTTTACCAGGCATCCATCCAAGTATATTTTATGTGTATCATTTACCCCTTCAGATAATAGCCACTGTTATTATCACATCACTATATAATGGACCTGTTACTCAATTCAGTGCTGCTCCTTCTAGTTTTCTTCTGTGATGAAATCATCAGTGACCTGCAAAGGGAAGCAGCTGCAATGAAGGTCATGAAAGAAAGTTCCTTCTCTAATCCTACCTGGGCTGATGACTTGACAATCACCTTTGGCATGTTCAGTCCTACCATTCATTCTCAGACTGCTACTGAGCTGGTTGCAGTTGTCCACATGGATGGGATAGGGTCTTTGCTTTTAATATAGTCTAGATGAACTAGGAGAATATAAAATAGAAAGTGATTAGGAGCACACAAGAGGGACAGTTAGAAACTTCTGCAGTTATCGATAGTATAGTGACAGCCCTCTGTGCCTCTATCTCAACCCAGACTCCATCCCCACCCTAACCCCCTTGAGTGGGTATTAAAGGAGCTGTTCTGGAAGTGGTAGAATTTAAGGTAAGCTTGGAAACATGGGCAGAGTTTAGAGACCTGGGTTCCTCATACTCAGACACTCAAAGAAACCCTTTAGAATACTTGCTTTTTTTTCCCCTTTGAAATTTTGCATCTGGCCACAGCCTTTGGTTGGAAGGTAATAGGGACTCTTGACTCTTCAGCTCTGTGGTGTGTGCCAGTGCCTCCTATCCACATCCTCAGTGAGTGATGACAACAGTCTTTCCCTCAGGGCTCTATATCTACCAGATTTTTAAGGTATATAATTCTGTCTAGAATATTGATTAGTTCCACAAACATATAGAATTATATTGAAACAATGTTTTTTTTTAGGTTGAATTTTAACCTTTTGTCGTCTCTTAACTTCACGGGGTTTTTGGTGTTTATTTCCCCAGGATGAATTCCAAACCTACTCTCGGAAAAATGTAATGTGGATCTACCTGTCAGCATTAAATAGTGCAATTGGTTTCACTCCTGACCACCCTCTCATTACAGATGAGGAGTGTCTCATAAATAGAGCTATAAGAAAGCCAGAGCTAAAGGTAAGTACATTCATGGTTACTGCTGAAGCTAGAAAATTTTAATCTTCCCCCGATCCCCAAAAAATGTAAGATTAAATTCAGATCCTTCACTGTGTTATTCTTCCATTGACAGTGTAGAACATTTAAGTGGTTATGTGCAACGTTGGAGCAATTATTAAATTATGCCCACCTCTAATATTAATTGCTACAATTTAATAAATTGAGCTATACTGAGATTAATATGATGCCATGTACAATATTTAGTAGATGCTCAGTACATTTTAGCTCTTAGTAGAATCAAGCCCTGTACAATAATCTGTGTAACAGAGATTATTGTGCAATAATGTTAATCACCAGGAATAGCCCAGGGAGTTTCCTACATCAGCAAGATGACCTTATGAATCTGTCATTCAAATGTATTTGAGTTACTCACACATCTCCTTATTAACGAGCATTACTTGGATTATGACTAGTTAACATTCATATTAAAATATTTTATATGACTGGCCATTTTCTCTCGTGTGTGTGTGTGTGTGTGTGTGTGTGTGTGTGTGTGTGTGTAAACAGCTGTTTAAATTAGTTTTATGAGCTCCAGGTAATTTTAAAAAATAACAACAGTCAATTGTTGAACAGTTTCTGTATTGTCAATTGTTATTACTCAGATTCAAAAGAGGTCACGCACCTCCAACTAACAATTGCTTAATCTGTTAGGTGGCCATTCACCTGTAGAAATAAACATCTCAAACCACCCTTATGGACATGGCCTCAGAGTCTGATTAAGCTCTGGCATCTTTATCTGTATCAGACAAATAAGTGAACAGACAAATGAAGGAATGCTCAAGTAAAGAATCAAAATGTGAGGAAGGGACAGAAATCTTGGAGTTGAACATTCTGGTACTCAGGCTTGACATCTTCATTTACCAACGCAAGGCACAGGGGGTTTGGCTAGTTACTGCCTTCCTGAGCTTTGAGTTTCTTAATTTGCAAAATAAGAGTAGTTACTTCATCTTGGCCTGTTTCTTAGGACTATTTAAACCTAAAAGAAGAAGAAGGATATTAAGGTGACTTATATTCATAAAGGACTGAAACTTTCATTAAAATTAGAGATGTCACAGGCTCAGCCATGACAACACTGATGGCAATAACAATGACAACAAAACGATAACCAGTCATTTAGAGGGAGTTTGGAGACTGCAGCAAAGAACTTTGTCAAGTTTGCAAACATAAGCTAAGAGAGACTCTCTAGGATTTGTAGGATTGCATGCAGTACTGAAACCCAGTGCCTAACCTGTTCAACAGGATGTTCTTACAGCATATTCTAATAAGAACAAAAAAAGCAGGAAGCCCATGAGGGAAAAGCTTCCTGGTTCTGACCTGAAAGAGGAAATTCACCCTGCAGCAGATCCTTGATTTCCTAATTACTATTTTTTTTTTTTTGTCTCAAGTTTCAGGAAATAGACAAATAAACTCCACATTTTGCAAATATAATGCTTAGCCTCTTACCAGTCTAGAGCTCAGAAGGTGATGAAGAAAGCAGAAAAACTCTAGGCAGAGATATTTCCTGCTAGGGGAATCTCAAAGGTATTTAAAGGGTCTATGACACAGTCATTCTTCTTACTCTGAAGAATGGCTTTAGAAATTGTCAGGAGTTAATGGAATTTCTTTTTTCTGGCCTGAGGTAAAACTTGTCAGTAACCTCTTTATTCCTCATTATTGCTGCCTTCCTCTGCTGCTGTTTTGTGTCCAATATATTTTTTAAATTTCTCAATCTCAGTTTGTGGTTTTACAGCCCCTTGACCTATGTTCTCTAACTTGGCAGTGGCCTCACATTCTACCATCATTTGTCCTTTAAAAATTTTCCAACATGAATTTTGAACTTATTGACTTAATAAAGTAGGGAACCCTGACTTTATATAATTCCTGGAAGTTATGGGATTTTCAGACTTTCTTCTGAGACTAGCTTGATTAGATTGTTTGAGAAACTGGACTTTAGAGCCATCTGGGCTTGAGTTAGAATTCTAGCTTTGCTTCTTAATAGTTTCAATCTTGGACAAGTCACTTAACCACAATGAACTTTGAAGGTGAAGTGAAGATTAAAATATTGTCTGTCCTACACAAGGTGATGAAAAAGACGAAAGAGGAGGTGTAAAAAAGCTCCCAAGTACTCATAAACATTGGCTATGATTATAGTCCAGCTCCATTAGCAAAATTGCAGGGAATATGGGGAAGGAAAAGAAGATGCTAGACAAGAAATTTGAGTTTCAAAGATGGGCCATGACAACTATCATACCCTGTGCTGGTTACTTTCAAATACTCTTCCTCACTCTAACTCGCAACTTGTGAAGGAGAAAGAATCATTTTCAGTAGCAATTAATTCCAATCTTATGCTCAAAATCAATTGGAAAATAGGTTTTATTTTAAAAGATATTATGCAACCAACCTCATTGAAATATAACCATTCTGTAAAAACAAAATGTATATCATTTAACATTCTTACTTGGTTACTACAAATATATGCATGCGCGTGTGTGTATGTGTGTGTGTGTGTGTGTGTGTGTGTGTGTAATGCAGATGTGCATGCACTGTGTACCTTCACATGTATTTATTAAACAGAGTTCAGAAATTCATTTGAGGTAACCCAGGTTTTGGAGCTGAAGAATTTAAACACTATGTCTAGTTGACCCATGGTATACAAAACATTCTTTTATTTAATTAAAAAAAATGTATTGAACACTTACTATGTACTAACTATCATATATTCTTTCCCCAGTTTTAGTATTTATCTAATTATTATATTGACTATAATATTTGTATGTATAGAACATGTTTTAAGGAGTTGGAGTGAAACAGTAATGATCTGACCTCAATGTATTCACAAAAAAACTGAGGTGCAGAGACATTTAGTTGAATTTCTCAAGGACTCACTTATTAGAGTAGTTGAAAAAAGAAGTCTTGAACACTGTTTCTCAACTTTGGCTGCACATTAGAATTACCCGAGGAAATTGGAAAATACTGATGCTCAGATAAACGAAATCAGAATCTCTTGGGGGTGGGACCCAGTATCATTACTTTTTCAATGCTCTCCAGTTGATTCTAATGGTCAAAATGAGGTTATAACCATTGCTCCATAGCAATATGACAGAATCACTACTTTTCTTTGTGCTTAATTAGGTCACAGTTAATGGAAATTCAGATTCATATACAAAGTTGCTTAAAGAAACCAGAAACAAAAGGCAAAATTTGTCATAAGCATTAGCTTTTCCTTTCTTTCCCACCCTACTCTCAGATTCTCACTTCCTGGAGCACTTTTTCTTGCAATAACCTCATCACCCTCTTCTAGAACCTCTTTATTGCCTTTTTTTAGTTTACTCTGCAAGTTCATTGACTCTAAGATAAAGTCCTAAATACCTCATCTAGCATTTAAGGCAGTACAATCTGATCTTTGTTTATCTTTTCTTTCTCTCCTCCTTCCTTTCCTCTCCTCTCCTCTCCTCTCCTCTCCTCTCCTCTCCTCTCCTCTCCTCTCCTCTCCTCTCCTCTCCTCTCCTCTCCTCTCCTCTCCTCTCCTCTCCTCTCCTCTCTCTCTCTGTTAATCCTCACTGTAGAATAGTTTTCCATTGATTTTTACTGAGTGCAAAAGAAAGGAAAAGACAGATAGAAATATCAATGTAAGAGAAATACATCGATTGATTGATTCCTGCCAAGCCCTGGGGAGGAGCCCACAACCAAGGTGCATGCCCTTGATCATAATCGAACCCAGGACCCTTTTGGTCTTCTGGCCGACACTCCATCCACTGAGCCAAACTGACTAGGGCTGAGTTTTATTTATCTTTCCATCCTCCTCCACCATTTCTTAACCAGGCATACTGACTTGCAAAATGCCTTTGAAATGCTCTCTTGTCATCTCATCTGAGCAAAATTCTTCCAGTCTTTCAAGGCTGAAGCTCAGATGTCATTTTCTCCATGATGTCTTTGTCATCTGCCTTCTCCTTATTTCTACGGTATTCAATACTATATATTTTACTTTATTTTATTTTTGTTTCTTTCACTTATTTATATTTGATGATATGGTATAGTTTGCTTTGCTTTGTAATATTTTTTCTTTCATTGTTAGGTTATAAAGTAGTGGAATGCAGAGACTGAGTTCTATTCAGATACTTATCCATATAATAGGCCCAAGATTCAGGTTAATTGAGTGATGACTTCTAATGAAGAATGCCATTTGTGTAGCCAGAAAGGATAGGACAAGTTATGAAAATATAAAATCTTAAATACCCATAGTAGGGCTCTATCTTTGCTTCTACAAATGCTTCTTTAGCCATTAAACATTGTATATCTGCTGATCCTCAAACAAGAGACTTTCTTAGTATTTTTCTTTTGTAGGTGAGATATATAAAAGTGCAGAAAATGAGATATGTCTGGAACAACTTGGAAGGACAGTTTCAGAAAATTGGGTAAGTTGTTTCAATAATTGCAAACAAAAAAGAAAAATATTATTTCAAAAATATTGCTAACTATGTCTTTCTTCTTATTATTATTTTAGCTCTTTGGAAGACTGGCTCAGTTCTGCCAAGATACATCTAAAATTTGGATCAGGTCTAACAAGAGAAGAACAAGAGATTAGGTACCAAGCATATTGTTATCGACACCTATTCAAAAGGATTCTTGCCAGTTAGTCAAGTAGATATGTTAATAATCATCTTAACTGATCAATATCAGAAAACATTATAATGCTCTACTTAGTTGTATTGAACTAAATGCTTTTACATACACTATCTCACTTTACCAGAGTAGCCTTGTGAGGCAGGTTAGAACAGATACGTTATTCATCTCAACATAACAGATGAGACATCTGAGGCTAAGAAAGATTTAATGATCTGCTCAAGATCACACAAATGGGGAATGATAAAGAACTGAGTCTCACACTTCTGACTGTAGGGTTGGTGCTCTTTCTTTTCTACCCAAGTTCTTTAAGGTTATTATAATAATAAAGTTGAGCCAGTTTTGTCTGCAATCAGGAAATACAAATTATCCTATGGTAACATAGTTAAGTAAAAATTGGGGACCAGCAGCAGAATACCATGCAAGACCTACAGTTCCATAATTCCAAATCAGTTACTAGGCAAAGAAGAAGTTTTAGGAAAGGCATTGGATTGAATATCAAGAGCCTGTCACCAATTCACTGTGTGGCTTTGAGCAAATAGTTTCTCCTCTCTGGGCTTTTTTTTCCTAACGGTTAAAAGGGAGAGGAGAACTCTATAAAGGCCTTGCTGGTCCTAAGTTCCTATGAGTCTCACATTCCTCTCTACCCCATCTCCTGTACCTTGAATAAACCTAAAATGTTGCAGTATCAGCATCACCAGGATGTCAGCTTGTTAGAAATGCAGAATCTTAGATCACATCTCACCCCTATTGAATCAGAATCTTCATATTAACAAGATCACAAAGTTATTCATATGAACATTAAAGTATGAGGAACACTGCTCTAACATATTCGTCCAAGCCATTGAATATGAACATTTATGTAGAAGGAAAGAGTGGAAAAGAAAGAGAAAGACTAACCACAGAGAAAGTGGTTAGTATTCTCAACTGCAAAAAACTCATAAAGGTCATTGCTGTGATAACCAAAGAAACACATCTCTGGGTTTTCAATTAAAGGGCTATATAACTCTGTGTAGAGCATTTTTGAGAGCACAACACCTTTTCATTCATAAACATTTGTTTCATAAACATTGAAACAAAATTGAAACAGCTTCCTATAACTGATTGGGAGTAGAAAGGCAGATACAGTATTCCTTATCAGTAGAAGTACTATCTCCTATTGCCCCCTTTTCCCCATTTCTGTGGATCCAGAGTTGGGGAGCATGCCAAACTTGAAACACTCGAATGAGACAATTGCTGATATTAAATACCAAAATTACCCTGAGATAAATATTTAGACTTCAGAAAGAACCTATTGATAGTTTAATAGATGCAACATGATTGTATTTATTGTTTTGGTACCTGGGTATCCCTCCCCCTTCCCAGTTATTTTGAGAAGGATTAGGGGTATGTCAGGAGGGAGGCTTACATTAATCCCACAAATGAGGAAGTGAATATGAAGTAGATATTTTTTGAATGGGCAAGAAATGAGTTTCATTTTTATTGTTAGTTACTGAGTGATCTGTGATCTCTCCCAATAGGAGGTTAATATGTGGGCCTAATATTATTGATGTTGAAATCACACCGATTTGGAAACTGCTCATCAAAGAGGTAATATTACTTTTTTTTGATGCTGGATAGAAAATAAAGGAGTTTGGTTCTAGTCAAACAATCAAGAATGCTACTTGTTAATAGGTAACTGTAATTTGGGATATTTTAAAAGAATGACAAGCACATTTTATTTATATTTCTTTTTACTCTTTTTCTTGAAGTCCACCTTTTGCATACAGTGCCTGACACAGTATAAGATATGATACTCATGTGTCTACTTACTAGACTGACTAGATGAATACAAATTCCTTTTCTTTTTTTACTCCTTTGTTTCTTAGTCTGTCTCAACTTTGTGAAACTAAAATAATCATAAAAATTGAAAACCTATTCTTTTTTTTATGGGAAACATATACAATTTCTTTAGCATCCAAAATTGTAGGAAGAAAAATATCTGTTCAGCCTTCTTAGTTCTATTAATCTTAAAGTGTGTGTGGGAGGAAAAGAAGATTTGGCCATCATTTACTGAGTGAGCTTTTCCTCTTTGGCTCTATCACTGGGTTTATTTTTCACTTTATATTGATTATGATGAAACTATAACCATATAGCTATCCTCTGGATTTTTCCCTGCAGTGCACCTCCACCCCTCATTCTTTTAAAATAAAGCTTATAAACTCAAGGTACTGTCTCAATATTTCTAGCAAGCTTTCAGGTACAAAAAAAGCAACAGAATCTGGTAGGCAAAGTTCCTGTGTGCTTTTTCCCTAACCAGAGGCAAGATGATCATGAGAATGTATGTCAGAGAATAAGTAAGTGTGAAGACGGGAATTTGAGTAAAGGCACAGGATATTTTCAACAGACAAAGGATTACAACCAGTAGGAATTAGCCTCTACTTTTTCCCAGAGTTCTAGATGCTCAGTTATAGCTTACCACTCTCAGCTGGGCTCTTATGAGGAAATATTACCTTCACCTCATCCATTAATGTAGAAATACCTTCATGCTTCAATTGTGGCAGATATCGTGTCACAGAAAACAATAGATTAGGAAGCATTCTAACTTTGAAAACCTAATTTAATCCTTCATCTTTCTGAAGGCCAGTAAACTGGAAATAATAATACCTACTCCTTACACAATTGTTGTAATGGTAAAAATAAGGATATGTGAGGCACTATTTTGTAAATTATAAGGGTAGTAAGTTATTAAAAGTAGGCACTCTGAGACAAGATTGCCTGGGTTCAAGTCTTGGTCCAGGAGAGTCACAGCTGTGTGGTCTTGAGCAAGTTTCTCAAGATCTAAGGTTCAGTCTCTTCATTTTTACAATGGAGATAAGTAATGACATCTGTTTAATAATGTAATTATGGGACCTAAATAAGTAAATTCAGGTAAAATTGCTTAGTGCAGTGTTTGGCACATGGCAATTGCTGAAGAAATATAATAAGAGTATTATGTGGGTGATTTATGTTATAGAGATGATCATGAAAATGAATGTCAGTGAATAAGAAAGTGTGAAGCCTAAATATCTTTCTATCTTCTTGTTTTTGTATCCCAACAGGTTTTAAATCCGTTTTACATATTTCAACTATTCAGTGTTTGTTTGTGGTTTAGTGAAGATTATAAGGAATATGCTTTTGCCATCATAATTATGTCCACCATTTCCATAGCTTTGACAGTATATGATCTAAGAGTGGTAAGTTTTCCCACAAATCTTATGGTCTCAGAAATAGAGCAGTAATAACTTTATTGTCAGGAGATAGTTATTGTCCACTCCATAATAAAGGAGACTACATTTTTAATATCTAAAACAATAGCTGATGTTCAGCTACTATTAGTCCTTTTTCTTCTCTCTTATCCCAATTCCTAAACTTTCAAATTATATTTGCTCTCTCTTTGGCTTATTCATGGTGAATAGGCAGAAGATTATGCACATATTTAGGAATTGTGAATAAATGAAAAATATATCTAGAGAATACTGATGAATATTGAAGATGATGGAACAGGGTGGAAGGTGGAGGAGTCTCTGTGTAATAACTTCTTTGCTTTTTATTTTTGGTTGGTACTTACTCTCAAAGTCCAAATCGATATTATCATGGCTTTCTTTACGTCTACACCAGGGCAGGTAGGTGCTGTTGGGAAAAAAAAAATAACATCAAACAGATTAGTTGATTTCACTATAAATCATGAATGCCCATCTCATCTGGGCAAGCTTTTCTTATGTCTCTGGTCCCATTTTTTTTTTTAAAGACAGATATCTTTTTTTAAAAATTGATTTTGTACAGAGAGGAAGGGAGAGAGATAGAGAGTTAGAAACATCGATGAGAGTCATCAATCAGCTGCCTCTTGCACCCCCCCCCCCCCCCCTGGGGATGTGCCCGCAACCAAGGTACAGTACATGCCCTCGACCGTAATCGAACTGGGGACCATTCAGTCCGCAGGCCGACGCTCTATCCACTGAGCCAAACCGGTTTCAGCTTTTTTTTTTTGTCCCGTTTTTTGAAATTAAGGTTGTAAACCAAATCTTCCTTTGCATTTCTGGTATGCCTCGCTGCCCATATCCCCTTTTCCTCTGATTCAGCAGATAACCTTGATACATTTTTCATAAAGATAGAATCCATAAAACAGGAATTTGCTCAACTGTCTACTCTCCAACTGTCAAATGACCCTTCTCTCCCCCTCCATCCTGCCTTGATCTCTCATTACAGAGGAGAAAGTGCCCTCTGCCTGGAAAGCCTCCTCTCCAGCCTGCTCAGAGTGCTTATTCAGTCAATGGATGATCCCTTTAAAAACTTAAATTAATCAAATGATACCTTCTCTTGACCATTCTTTTACCTTCAGCTATCCGTGTACCTCTCTACTCCTCTTTCCAGGAAAACTTGAGTTCTTCATGCTCACTGTCATTATTTATTCACCCCCTCATGTTTTGCCTCTACTGACCTAGATTCCTCTCATGACTCTATTTAAATAACTCTTGTTAAGGTCACCACTATGAACTTAAGGACTGGAGATAGTTTTAATTTTTTTTAAAAGTCATTTTTTTGGCTATTTTTTTTCTTAATAGAAAGAGTAATATATATGGACATAATAAAAAATTTCTAAGAGTATAAATGAAAAATAAATATTTCTCCCACTTGAGTTCTCCTAGTGTCCACGTTCCCTTTCAAGAGGCATCTACTGGAACCAGATGTTCCATATACTTTCAGCAATATTGTACAAATATGCATTAATTTGTTTTACACAAAAGGAAGTACATTATTATGTATACTTTCATTCACCTGTTTTCATATTTTTACTGAATAAATCTTGAACATATTTTTATATCTGCACAAATATGTTTTCTCTAGATGTACCATAATTTTTAAACCAGATTTATATTGATAGATATTAGGTTGTCCCTAGTCTTTTACTATTAAAATAATACCACAGTGATGATCTTGCACATAAATCTTTTCACACACCTACATACATGTATGTTTATAAGTATATATAAATTATAACTATATAATTTATATCACATATAAACACATATGTCATGACAGATATATGTATAATTATCTATATCTATAATATATTGTATTGATATGAAGATATAAAACTTACATAATTGAAATTACTTAATCATGAGCTAGCTATAGTATTTTAATAAATATTGGCCAAATGCCCTTTACTCAAGTAATAACAATTTACACTCCTCCCAACAGTAGATGAGTATTTTTCTTATCTTTGCCAATATAAACAAAAATAGAATCCAATAAATTTAATAGTATGCTTTCTACTGAGTGGAGCACTTGTTCATGTTTTAAGCTGTTTGTGTTTCTTTTACTATGAGCTATATTCTTGTGCTCCATTAATTTTGGGTGTCTTATTGGTCTTTTGCTTGCTGATTTTATGGTCTCCTTCACACAGTGGATCCTTTTATTTCCAATACAGATTTCACTAAGCCTCTCAGTTGCATTTGACATAGTTAATGGCTCCAGTGCTTCTTTATCAAGTACTCTTTTTCTTTGGCTTCATTGACAACCCACTCTCCATGTTCTATAGTTGCTCTTTTCCATTCTCATTTATAGTTTATCCTGCCCTGCCTGACCTTTTAAAATAATGGGTGTCTAAAAATAAGAACAATATGAAAATATATACAACATATACACCATCTTGTATACCATGTGTGTTCCACCTTCCTCTCCCCCTCTATTTGTTCAATAACTTTTATTAGTTTCTTGTGCATTCTTCCAAAAATATTTTAGGCAATTTGAGTATATATATATATATATATATATTTTTTTTTTTTTTCTTATGCAAAGGTAGCATAATTATATTATTTTCTACATAGCTTTATTATTATTAATAATATGTCTTGAGGGTGTTTTCATATGAGTACACAGAGATTTTTCATTATTTTTATAGCTGCATATATCAATGACTTCTAAAAATATGCTAATGACTTCTAATTTTATAAATATCTCAAGGCCTAATACCTCTTTTGAGTTCCAAACTCAGGTCCTACAACCTATTTCATTCAATATCACTTCTTCAAGAAAGATTTCTGCCACTTCCATTGGCTATATATGCTCCAAAAGCACCTTATGTTTCCCCCCCCCTCTTACTACTGATTGCAATGCTATATACTATATATGATTATTTAATTAAATGTATTTCTCCCATTAGGTTGTAAATTCCTTGATGATAAGAACAAAATTTTGTTGTTTTTGACCATTCATATTATCCCCAACTGTTAGCATAGTTCTGGGGTGCATAAAGGTTGTTCAACAAATGTTGAGTGAATGTATGAATAAATAAAAGTGAATTAATAGCAGAACACTTTGTCTTTGACTTTATCTATTCTATTAATCATTTTTAGGACATATTAATCAAATTTGTAAATGATTTGAAACTAGTTAATTTAGAGTATCTTAAATGACAAAATCAGAATAAAAACTCACACTAAATGATGAGTACCTTTAACCCTCCAAACCCCAGAACCAGATAAAAGGTCTTTCACATAAAGTTGCTTAATACATGTGAAATAAAATATAATTTTATTATATTTTCTTGTTATCTTTTATTTATTTATTCTTAATATACCATATATTTATTTATATTTTTATTGATTTTTTACAGAGAAGAAGGGAGAGAGATAGAGAGCTAGAAACGTCGATGAGAGAGAAACATCGACCAGCTGCCTCTTGCGCACCCCCCACTGGGGATGTGCCCGCAATCAATGTACATGCCCTTGACCAGAATCGAACCTGGGACCCTTCAGTCCGCAGACCGACGCACTACCACTGAGCCAAACCGGCTTCGGCTAATATACCATATATTTAATATAGTAGAACAATCAATACTAAAGCAAATAGTAGGAACCGCCAAATTCCTTATAAAGTTATAGATTAAGAACTCTGATGTGTGATGTCCCAAAACTGAAATAATTCTTAGTTCTTAAAGATATTTAGTATAAATGCATATCTGAATGATCAAAGTTCTAGCTATTATTTATCTACTTAAAAAGTAAATAGGAACTTATGGATATCAAAAACTCTTTTCAATGGAAGAATATGCTGGGAAATTCCTTTAAACTAAAGAATATGCACTTCTCATTGCTACATGAAGAGCACAATTGAATGCTTTTATAATTGTGTAACAAGCTACTTAATCTTATTTTTAGCCAGTAATTCCAATTGGCCACAAGATTCCATTTTTAAGGAAGATGAGCATTTCACTGAGTAATACTTAAGACCTATCCTCAAATAAATAAACCTATTTATTTTCCCTCCTTTTCAGCAATCTGTAAAACTCTACCGTCTAGTTGAGGCACATAATCGCATTACAATTCCTGTATGTGCGAGAAAAGGTAAGTCCCACTATTTTAGATCTGTGTTATCCATATGGAATAAAAAAATGATTGAAATTTATATTTCTGATGGTTCCTACTACTCTTTTTTTCTTTTTAATCTATTTCTGTCATTTACCTAAGAAAGGGGAGACTGGAGATCTTTCCACTTTAAACAACTATTTTTTGAGGTAAAACTGATATAGAATAAACTGAACATAAACTATTCAATTTGATAGTTTTGACATATGTACACACCCATGAAATTATCACCAATATAACAATAATGACTATTTATTACCGATAAAGTTGCCTGTGCCTGTAATCTTCTCTCTCAACTTCTTTCTACCTATCCCTATGCTCAGGCAACCAGCTTTCAAGTTTAGAATTTATATAAATGGTATCATACAGAACATATATTTTTGTCTTTCAAAATATATTTTGGATTAATTTTTGGGGGGATTAAAGTTTATTGATATTTTGAAATTCCTCCATTTTGTTAAGTATACCAATAGTTCACATCTTTTCATTCCTGAGTAGAATCCCACTGTATGAATTTGTCCATCCATTCACCTCTTGGCCATTTGGGTTGTTTCCAGTTTGGGGCTATTACAAATAATTCTACAGTGAACATTTGGATTCAAATCTTTGTATGGACATACACTTTCATTTTTTTTATGGGAAAATACCTCATTGTAGAATAGCTGGATTGTGTGGTAGAATATGTTTAACTTTCAAAGAAAATGCCAAACTGTTTTCCAAAGCGGCTGTGCTATTTTATATGCCCACCATCAATGATTGAGAATTCCAGTTGCTTCACATTTTTCCCCACAACATATCATCTGTGCTCTGATTGTGTGTTCAGAACCCCAAGTCAAGTCTTCTTTCATCACCATTTATCCCCACTATACATTCCTCCACCTCCCTACCTCCCATAATCACCCCATTGTTGTCAGTGTCCATGAGTTTATTTTTTGCTTTTTATTTTTACTAAAAACCTCGACCCCATCCCTCCCACCCCAATGGCTGTCAGCCTGTTCTCTATCTCTGAGTCTGATTTATTTTGCTTGTTAACTCATTTTTTTCCCATTAGATTTACATTTATCAACACTTGATATATTAGTCTTTTTAACCGTAGCCATTTTTACAATTATGAGTTTTATCTCATTGTTGCTCTATTTTGCATTTTCCTAATGACTAATAGCATTGAACATCTTTTCAGGTGCTTATTTGTTACTTCTAGATCTTTTACTTTTGTTAAAATTAAGTTTATTTTTTTTTCTCTTGTGGACCATATTTTCTGTGTCATAGCTAAGACATCTGTATGTAATTCAAATATTTCCTATGTTGTCTTCTAGAAGTTTTATAATTTTAGGCTTTACATTTAGGCATATTTTATATTTTGAATTTTTATAATTGAAGTTGATTTTTTACAAACAAATATCCAAATGTTCCAATAACACTTGTTGTAAAGACTATTCTTTCTAAAATGAATTGTCTTTTAAGCTTTGTCAAAAACCAGTTGCTTATACATAGGTGGATTTATTCATGGTTTCATTCTATTTTACTGATCTATTTGTCTGTCTTTATACCAATTCCACACAATGTAGCTTTATAATAAGTCTTGATATAGACTAATGTTAGTCCTTCAGTTTTGTTATTCTTTTTCAGAGTTGTTTTTGGCAATATTGGGCCCTTTACATTTCCATATGACTTTTAGAAACAACCTATCAATTTCTACAAATCCCCCTTCCAAAACCAAAAAAACGAAACAAACAACAAAAAAACCCACAACAACAAAAACACACACACACACACACACACACACAAACACATGTTGAGATTTTTTTTTTAAATTGGAATTATGTTGAATCTGTATATTAATTTGTGGAAAATTGACATATTGACAAATTTGGGTCTTTTGATCATACATATGGTATATCTCCCTATTTATTTAAGTCTTCTGTGCTTTCTCTTAGTATTTATTTTCAGGTTTCAGTGTATGGGTCTTTCACACTCTTTCTGATTTATTCTTAAGTATTTTATATTTTGATGCTGTTAGAAATGACATTTTTAAATGTAAGTATCCAGTTGTTCATGTGCTAATAGTTTCCTTACATATGTGTGTTGATTATTAGTCTGCTGAATACTAGAAGGGGATCCTCTGCAGGTCTTTGTGGCTTTCCTCTGGGCAGTTGTCTCTTCTTTAATACTCTGGGCTGTGAAGTCAAACCACCTTAATCTCCATAGACTGTAAAAAATTTATTATTTTTTTCTTTATTGATTAAGGTATTACATATATGTCCTTATCCCCCCAGTTTTTCCCCACCCCCTCTGGTGTTCATGTCCATTGGTTAGGCCTATATGCATGCATATAAGTCCTTTGATTGATCTCTCCCCCTTCCTCCCACCCTCCCCTGTCTTCTCTTTGAAGTTTGACAGTCTGATCAATGCTTCTCTGTCTCTGGATCTGTTTTTGTTCATTAGTTTATGTTGTTCATTATATTCCACAAATGAGTGAGATCATGTAATATTTATCTTTCTCTGACTGGTTTATTTTGCTTAGCATAATGCTCTTCAGGTCCATCCATGCTGTTGCAAATGGTAAGAATTCCTTCTTTTTTACTGCAGCATAGTATTACATTGTGTAGATGCACCACAGTTTTTTAATCCACTCATCGGCTGATGGGCCGTAGGCTGTTTCCAAATCCTAGCTATTGTAAACTGTGCTGCTGTAAACATAGGGGGTGCATATATCCTTTCTGATTGGTGTTTCTAGTTTCTTGGGATATATTCCCAGAAGTGGAATCACTGGGTCAAATGGGAGTTCTATTTTTTAGTGTTTTTTTGTTTGTTTTGTTTTGTTTGTAAGGAAACTCCATATTATTATACACAGTGGCTGCACCAGTCTGCATTCCCAATAGCAATGCATGA
The DNA here is from genome assembly GCF_014108245.1 of Pipistrellus kuhlii. Taxonomy (NCBI): domain Eukaryota; kingdom Metazoa; phylum Chordata; class Mammalia; order Chiroptera; family Vespertilionidae; genus Pipistrellus; species Pipistrellus kuhlii. Next base: position 44,470,457 of record NW_023425515.1, on the reverse strand, counting down.
GGATCCCTTTTTTTCGGCATCCTTGCCAGCGTTTATTATCATGATTTGTTGATGTTAGCCATTCTGACAGGTGTGAGGTGGTACCTCATTGTTATTTTGATTTGCATCTACCAGATGATTAGTGACTTTGAGTATGTTTTCATGTCTTTTGGCCTCTGTATGTCTTCTTCTGAAAAAATATCTACTATTTAAGTCTGTTACCCTCCATAGACTTGTATCTCTGTACTGAACTCAAGTATCCTCTGAGCATAATCTGGGTTCCCTCTACCTTCATAGTGACCTGGAAACTCTCTAAAGGTAGTAAATTGAGCAATTATAGGACATCATTATTTGTTTCCCAATTTTTTCTTTCTTTATTATTTTTTGCTTATGTTCAGTGTCTAAAACTATTGTTTCATATATTTTGTATGGCTTCTTTTCAGATGGGTAGATAAAGCTGGTCCTTTTTGTTATACCTTGGCTGAAAACGAATCTTTACCTTTTAAAAATGTCATGGGCATTTTATCTTACTTTTCTATGATAAGATATTTTGAACATATACAACAATGCAGAGACTATGATAGTGAAACCCTATGTACCCATCACCCAGATTCGATGGTTATCAACTCATTGAATCTTTTTCCTTCTGTTCTACTTCTTCCTTCACCTTGGATTATTTTTGAACTATTCCAGCTGCCATGTCATTTCATCAAAAAACATTTTAATATATACTTAAAAGGTAAAGACTCCCTTTCAATTCCTTTAGCACATTTAAATAATAATCTCATAATTTAAAAATCATAAACTATACAGGCAGTGTTGAAATTTATCAACTGAGCCAGAAGTGTGTGCATGCACATATACTAGTATACTTATAATATACATATATAGTCTATACATTTTCAAATCAAAATCCAAGTAAAGTCCATAAACTGCAGTTGGTTGATAGGTCACAAGTTTATTTAGATCCAAGCTTTCTCTCTTCCATACCTTATTTTTTTCTTGCAATTTTTGAAAATTATATTTATGAGGTAACATTGGTAAACAAAATTATGTAGGTTTTTAATGTACAATTCTATGATACATCATCTGTATGTTGCATTGTGTGCCCATTACCCAAAATCAAATATTCTTTCCATGTATATCTTTTGATGAAGAAAATAAATGACTCATCCCATAATTTCCACAGTTCAGATTATATTAGTTGCATACTCATGGAATTATTAACATAATTTTCTACTCTTCGTATTTTCTATGATTGATAGTCAGATCTGAGGCTTGTATTTTGTCAAGGATGCTTCTTAGATAGCATTGTGTACTTCTATTGAGAGGGACACAGTATCTGATGACTTCTTTTTGTGATATTAGTAGACATAAATGCTCATGACCTAAGTTTATTATTTCATTAGGAATTTCAAATTTCTACTTCTATCAAGCTATATATATATATATATGGCTATTTCTATAAATAGCCCAAAAAACTATTTCATTATCTGGAGATACAGTTTAAGAAAGTATATAGTATAAAAAGGCTATTCCTCTTTATCAGCTTTCAAAATAATGGGTTAATCCTCTAGCATTTTCAAAGGTTTTTGTTTTTTCTGCCGGGCGCGGTGGTGCGCGCCTGTAGTCCCAGCTACTCGGGAGGCTGAGGCTGGAGGATCGCTTGAGCCCAGGAGTTCTGGGCTGTAGTGGGCTATGCAGATCCGGTGTCCGCAGTAAGTTCGGCATCAATATGGTGACATCCCGGGAGCGGGGATCACCAGGTTGCCTAAGGAGGGGTGAACCGGCCCAGGTCTGAAACGGAGCAGGTCAAAGCTCCCGTGCTGATCAAAGGTTTTTGTTTTTTCTTTTTCTTAGTGTCATTGTGAATGCATAAAGTTAAACATGGTTGATACATTTGCATTCATTGCCGTTTTTGTTTTTATTCTTATTCAAATTGTCCTATTTTTGGCCATTTAGAGCCTCTTTAGGTTGGCTCTTGAGTTCCTTTGACATGATCCTGTAGTTTCTGAATGTTTTAATGATTTCTGATATAAGAAGGTATTCCAAACTCATTCTGAATAATTCTTGCTCCAAACTGAGACATACCCATTTTTCCATGGAGCTCTTCGATATGGTACTTAGAGACCTCAATCAGAGCATAAGGCGTGCTCATTTCTATGGTGTTACTAATTGTTTTTAGGCCTTTTCAGAGGGCATGTCAAGCAAAGAATATAAAGGTAAAATACATTATGGAGTTCGTACTGAAATTTCCAATTCATGTTTAGAAACTTGTTTTTTTTTATTTATTTACCATTGTTAATTGTACTATTGTCTCTCCTTTCTCCATACCTAAAATGGGGATTCTCAATGACAGTAACAAATTACTCATTTTCTTTATCCTGTTATGCACAATAATCTCAAAATAACAAACCAACACAATGAGCAACAAAATGATTCCAATTCCTTTTCTCTCTACCTTATATAGTCATTCTCTCTGTAGTTACCATTTTTGCTTTTGTTTGGCTTATTCTTACATTCATAATATTTAGAGCTATATAGTATATTTACAGAATAGGACACATGTTTATGCTGCTGATTTTACAATAGATAGCAGGAGTGTAACATATGCACTTAATTTATATTTCCTGATATATACATTTTACATACTTAACTATGTTTCCCAGACACCCTTTCATGGAAAGAGATACAGATATTCTTCATTCATTGTTTCAGCTGCATAGTACTGTCTTTTGTGGAGGAGTCATTGTTTACTCAGTCAGTTCTCTACAGAAGGATTATTTTTTTCAGTTTGTTACTATGACAAACAGCGCTGTAATAAAAAAAAGACATTGTGCATGTCTTTTCATATTTTCTGTGTGTCTATTCATAGCTTTGCCAGCCTATTGGTATAGAAGGAAAATTGCTGAGTTACAGAATAACTGCATTTTCACTTTTAAGGGATAGATATTGCCAAGTTCGTTTTCTTAGACTTTGTACCCATTTGCATTTGCACCAGAAATGTGTGGAAGTGCCTGTTTTCTCACAGCCTTGCAAACAGAATATACTGGTAAACACTTAGACTTCTCTAACCAGATAGGTGAGCAATGTTATGTCATATATATTTCTCATATTTTTCTTTAGGAAATAATTAGAAACTTAGGGAGTTGCTGCAACAATACTCCATATTACCTATTTCCTGAGCCATTTAGAAGAAGTTGCTGACATGTGGTTCTATAACCCTCCATACTTTAGTGTATGTTTCTTACAGATGAGGACATTCTTCTATATAAATGGCAGTATAAACATTAATAACAGAAAATGAGCATTGACCTATTAATACCAGCAAAATCCCAGACCTAGTCAAATTGCGACAATGGTTTATTGTTCTTTATAGGAAAGGACTTATGAGTGCACAACAGGATTATTTGCAATGTCTCTTTAATCATCTTCACTTTTTCCTTGACCTTGACTCTTTTGATCTGGTTATGTTGTAGAATGTCCCTCAATGTGGATTTGTTTGATGTTCCTTCATAGTTAAATTCAGGTTATGCATTTTTTAGCTGGCATATCACAAAAGTAATGCTGAGTTCTCACAGCTTCCTTTCATGTGGTACCTACTTTAACTTTGTCCTATTACTCCTAAAATTAGTGTGGATCACTTAATTAAATGGTGTCTGCCAGGTTTTTCTATTGTAAATTTACTTTTTTCCCTTTCTAATTAGTAGTTATTTTGTTAAGAGATACTTTGAGACTATATATCATCCTCATCAAATTTTCACCCACTAGTTTTAGTGTCCATTGATGTCCCTTGAGCTAGATTAAATATTGCTTCAATAATTAAATGGTGATTTTCTAATTTTATCTTTCCTTCTACATTAATGGATTGCCATTTACATCTATATTACTTCTCCATCTGTCTACTGAAAACCATCAATTTATACTGTTGTCTTCAATTCTATGGAGACCAGAGTTCATTCTGGTTATATTTATAACTTCCTTGCTTCAGTGAGAAATCTGCCTCCCACAAGGCTCTTTATATCTAGCTACTGTGTCAGTCTCACCTGCATGTAACTCATCATCAGTCACTGCTGATGACCCCCTGCACTCGCATGCTAGGATTTTAATATCTGTCACCAGGCCAGTGACATTCTGGGGGCCCTTTTCTTTCTACGTGGGCTCTGACACTCTGCTCCAGGCCATCCTTCTTAGGTTCCAACATCCACACAAACTACCCCCCCCCCCCATCTCCTCCTCACCAAGACATCTGGATGGGCACCTGTCTTGCTTAAGCCTTTATAGCCTTGGGACTAAATAAGGGAAGAAAGAAGTAAAGGAAGGCAGGAAAGTAGGAAGGAAAGAAGGAAGGGATTTTCATTTTTCTTACTCTGAGTAAGAATGAGCATCTTTTCAAATGTTTAACATGCCCCTTGCAATTTTTGTGTGTATTAGTATGTGTGTGTGGTGGAGGGGGGACTAACTGTTAACATCTCCTATCAATTTTGCTATACATCTCTCTCTCTCTCTCTCTCTCTCTCTCTCTCTCTCTCTCTCTCTCTCTCTCTCTCTCTCTCTTAAGGAATTCTATGTATTAGGAATATTAATCTTTGTCTATATTTTAAGTTTCAAAGATGTTTCCTGAATTCCTCACTCATTTTTCTTTATTATTATTATTTTAAAAAATATATATTTTATTGATTTTTCACAGAGAGGAAGAGAGAGGGATAGAGAATTAGAAATATCGATGAGAGAGAATCATCAACCAGCTGCCTCTTGCACACACCCCCCCCCCCCCCCACTGGGAATGTGCCCGCAACCAAGGTACATGCCCTTGACCGGAATCGAACCTGGGACCCTTCAGTCCCCAGGCCGACGCTCTATCCACTGAGCCAAACCGGTTTCGGCTATTATTATTATTTTTTGCCTCACAAAGTTTTTATTTTATTTTTTATTTTTGTAATTGAATATATTGCTTTTCTTCTGATTGTTTCTGGATTTTTAAATCAATGTTGAGGAATAACCTTTTTAAAAGTGTCCTGGTTGCTTTCTTAATTGATTTCTAATTTAGGCAGATGTTGGACTATGTTTTTGTGGGAAAAAGAACTGACTCGACTCTGTCTTTTCACACTTTCAGCTGGAGTTGAAGAGCTGGAATCACGCTTTCTTGTCCCCGGAGACCTATTAGTTTTGACAGGGAACAAAGTGCAAATGCCATGTGATGCCATCCTGCTTGATGGCAGCTGTGTGGTGAATGAAGGCATGCTGACAGGTGAGGTTCTGTCTCCTTCTTCAGCTTTCCCAGTGCTCCCAGGCTCCCTTACCTGAATGACAAGGGCAACGTGTGGGGCAGTTGGGGGCCCGTCCCTTTCCCATGAATCTCATTAACAGTTCTGCCCTGTATATATCTGAGAGCTCAATTCAAAGCTGCTTTCTGTGTACTGATTTTGATTCGGTGGTCACTTTTTGAATCCTGAGCATTTCCTTCTTGAACAAAGGGTTCTTACAACCCTGTGATTTACTTTAAAATATCGTAGAGATCATTAGATGTTTCAGAATTATCTGTGGTTCTTACATTCAGTATTTTTTTTATATAAAATTTGTCTTCAGATAAACCTGAGGGTTTAAAAACATTCAAGAACATTCTGAAATCCACAGAGTTTGGGTTTGGCTTGAAAATGTTGAAAAAGTTCATGATACAGGATTTGGCAAACCTGGGTATTTGGAACTAACTGGAGTTCATTTTTAAATAGCATGCTGGTGCTGGGCAGGGCCTGAGAGGCCATGGCATCTCATTGGTAAGAAAACTGATGTCCAGAGAGAAGTAACTAACTTGCTCAAGGTCGCAGTGCTTTGAATTCTTACTCCTGTATGCATTCATTAGGAGGTGGTGTGTCAATATTTCTGTAAGATAAAAAATAATCATAAGGTCTAAATGGGAGACTGCGAATATATAATACACTGACATCCTGTGGTTCCCATTAAAATCCAAGTCAAATCCCTTTGTCAGAAAAGTATGAAATGAAAACGAACACACACCTCACTCCTATGTGAACTCACCGAAACAAACAGTAAAAGCAAAGAAAACATGGCAGGTCTGTTTCATTATCCTAAGGAATCCTTAGATTTATAAACATTCCTTAGTGTTCAAACTGTTGCAATGCCAAGTGGCCCTAGTATACAAGAACAAATGTCTGACTTTATGCTGCCCACTCTGCAGTAACCAGTGGAAGTTTTACAAGCTTTGTTCCTCAGAAGCCATCACTACTTTTACAACTTCATTTCCCACCTGTGTTTGCACTTGAACCCACTGCAACCTGCCTCTCTCCCTTCCCTGCAAAAGTCACTGATTTCTCAATTGCCAAATCCAATGGATTCTTTAAAAATATGTGTATATATATATATATATTTTATATATATATATATATATATATATATATATATAATTGATTTTAGGGAGGAAGATAGAGAAAGAGAGATAGAAGCATCAATAATGAGGAGAATCATTGATTGGCTGCCTCCTACACGTCTCCCACTGAGGATTGAGCCATAACCTGGGCATGTACCCTGACTGGGAATTGAACCATGATCTCTTGGTTTATAGGTCAATGCTCAACCACTGAGCTATATCAGCAGTACCCAATGGGTTCTTTAAATTTCTCTTTTTATTAACCGCTCCACTGGTTTTGACTACATAACTTTCTTCTGAAAATTCTCTTCTTCCTAACTTTCCAAGGTAATGCTAATTCTTCTACCACCAACCAAACCTGTCAGCTTCCTGTGCTGTTCCCTTTCCCCCATTTTTTTTATTGTTGCTGCTATGACTTCTTACCTTACACTCAGTTTTTAAGTGGTCTTCTCATCTCCTTTATGAGATCACCTAAGGTGATGAACTCTGACTAAAATCTTCCTTTAAACCTCACCTCTGAACTCCAGACCCAAATAAGTTTCTAACCAGCTACAAAACATCTTAACATGGTTGTTACACAGGCCTCTCCAATTCAAAGTGATCAAAGGCAATTCCTCCTTCCTTCTATAATCCCTACATTGATAAGTATTATAATAACACCCTCTACTCATTCTCCAAAGTCAGACACCAGGAAGCCATTTTCAATTTCTCTGTCCCTCTGAACTGACAATATAAAATACTAGAAGCCTGGTGCACAAAATTAATGCACTCAGGGGTGGAGGGTTGGGGAGGGTCCTTAAGCATGGCCTGCACCCTTTCACAGATTGGGGGAGAGGGCCTAAGCTGTCAGTCAGACATCCTTAGTGTTGTTGTGGAGGCAGGATCAGCTCCAATCACCACTGCTGTGTACACCAGCCATGAGCCCAGCTTCTGGCTGAGCAGTGCTCCCCCCTCCATAGGAGTTCACTGACCACCATGGGGAAGCTCTTGCATTGAGCAGGATCAGGCAGAAACCTGCTCTCCAACATCCTCCAAAAGGTCCCGGATTGTGAGAGGGCTCAGGCCAGCCTGAGGAACCACACTGGTTCATGATCAGGGCTGGGGAAGGATGTGGAGGTTGGACAACTGGGGAGGGACTTTGGGAGGACTCCAGGGTATGTCCGGCCAGTTTTGTTCAGTCCCAATCAGCTGGAACCCAGCCGTAAGCTATCCTACAGGTCAGAGTATCTGAGCCCTGGTGGTCAGTGCACATAATAGCTAGTGGTTGAGGGGCCTTAGCATGTAATTAGCATATTATGCCTTGATTGGTTGAACAGCTGGCTAGATAACCAGATACTTAGCATATTAGGCTTTTATTATATAGGATTCTCCAAGTTTTGTAGCTTCTTTCCTATTTTTCAAATCCAGCACTTCCTTTCTACTCCCACTGCCAGTTGCCATATTTTAAACCTCATGGTCTCCAGTGCGGATTCTTGTGATCATTTTCCAGCTCAATGTCCAGCCTCTAATCTACGAAAACAGTTAAACATCTCCCCATTCCCTTTCTGTTACTAGGGCTTATGGGAAAACACACGCACGCGCTCGCGCGCACACACACACACACACACACACACAAACAAACAAAAAACCACCTACAAAAACCCCCCAAAACACAACACAATGAAACATGCACTTAGGGCCCTGTAGGGTTTGGCTTCTACAGAGGTCTCATGGCCTTTTATTCCCAACACCCCACATTATAAACTGCACATTTTGCTATTCCCTACATGGTTATTTCAGCATCCATGTTTGGTTTTATAGTACTCATAGTATTTATAACATGGCATTATATTTATTGGTTACACATCTGTGTTCCTCTCTGACTATGGACCTCTTAAATAAGCACTATGTTCCTCCTTGTGTTTCTAGTATCTAGGGTTGTCCCTGCCCCATGGCAGGCTTACAACAAACATCTCCTATAGGATGTGTAAGTGCACGCATGTTTTAAATGAGTGAGGGCATCTTGTCTCACAAAGTGCACGGCTTGTTTTTCCTAGGAGAAAGTATCCCAGTCACGAAGACTCCATTACCTGAGATGGATAGCTCTGTGCCATGGAAAACACAGAGTGAAGCAGATTACAAACGGCACATCCTCTTCTGTGGAACAGAGGTTATCCAGGCCAAGGGAGCTTCCTCCAGGACTGTGAGAGCTGTGGTACTGCAGACTGGTTAGTCAGCATCTCTTCCTTCCATTTTGTCATTTTAATTAAATGTTCTTGTTCAGTTTACTTAGTGTCTTAAATTTATTAGGTATGGAGCAGTCTTTAGAAAACAAACCAAATATACTAAATTTATATATTTTAAATGTGAATTGAACTATGGCATACACCTTTTGAAAATAATATATTTATAGTAATATTATATTTATGTGCTTTGTAGTTTATAAACTACTTGCATAAACAGTACTTCCAAAACAAGTGCCTACCTGAGTCATCTGAGGCCAACACAATTCAAGTGGACTTTCACAAACCACACAGCCAGGAGGCACTGGCTGAGCTGGACCCAGAACTCAGGTCTTTTAACCACAAATCCGCATGGCTAGAAACAGAAAACTTGATATCCAAATGTAATAGAAATTGAATCCATCAGTATTTACTGGGCCATTTAGTTTAAATTCAAGTGATGTGTGTGTGTGTGTGTGTGTGTGTGTGTGTGTGTGTAAAAGAGAGAGAGTGAGCATGTGCATTCCTGCTCATAAGTAGTTTCCTGTCTCTGGAATGCATTGGAATTGAAAGTAGTGGGAAGAAAGGCCAGAGTAATAGGCTCTGAAATAGATAAGATATTTCCATCTGGCACTTAGATATTTTCCCAATTACCCTTTAATTGCACTTGGGGTTAAATTCTGTTTAAATGACTTTAGAGAAAACAAAGGCGATGTTGCACTGAGGTTTAGAAGAGCACCAGCATAGGATTTGTCATCCTGAGAGGGAGGGTGGGGTGTGTGTTTATCGCTTCAGGATTCAACACTGCAAAGGGAGACCTCGTGAGATCCATCTTGTATCCCAAGCCGATGAACTTTAAGCTCTACAGGGATGCCATCAGGTTCCTCCTGTGCCTTGTAGGAACTGCCACCATTGGATTGATCTATACTTTATGTGTCTACGTGCTCAGTGGGGTAAGCTGCTTTTGTTACATGTACATACATACCCACCCATGTCTGTTTTATACTCTACATGTTGACCTTAATCTAGGGATTACAAACACGGGAAACAAAGCTAAGCACTGAAACTGACCTATGTACTCTCAAGCTCTCTAACTTAAGCAATTGATCACCACATCTATAATAACAATTCGATCTAATGGGATAAAATATTTTACTTATTGAGATATCAACATGCTTCTATGCTTGCACAATATTTCCTTACATTATTTTTAATCTGAGAATATATTTATTGCAGTAATGTAATATTTAGTAGCTAATTGGTGAGGGTACATGGCAAACTGGCCCATAATTGCCTGCTCGTAGTAATGAATCATTACAAACCCTTTTCATTGCATTTTGGCAATATGTATTGAGAACCAAAATGTTCATACCCTGTGACCCATGTTTGACTTGCTTATATTATTTCTAGAAATTTAGTATAAATAAGTAAACAAAAAGAAGGAAAAAGTCATTTGCACAAAGCTTTTTATGATCGAATTATCTGTGATAGTGAGAGTGAGGTATCTTCCAGGAAGATCTTGGGGAGGTGGTGAAGAAAGCCCTGGATGTCATCACAATTGCAGTTCCTCCTGCTCTACCTGCTGCCCTGACCACAGGCATTATCTATGCCCAGAGGAGGCTAAAGAAGAGAGGCATCTATTGCATCAGTCCCCAGAGGATCAATGTATGTGGGCAATTAAACCTTGTCTGCTTTGACAAGGTATGTGTGTTTCATCTTCATGCTCACCCTCATTTGAATCATCATTGTCATCCTGTATAAGTGCTTTACATGCTCATGAGTCGGGGAAACAAAATGTGGGTATCTGACTTCACTTTATCCCTGGTTGGCTGTGTGGCCTAGGAATGACACATCTCGCGAGGTCTCAGATTATAGGATTTAGAGAAGAGACAGTAGGTACTTGCATTAGAGAATCTTTTAGGATCCTTCCATCTCCAATGGTCTATGAAACACAATTAATTAAAATAGCATTCTGTCTATCACCAAAACCCTCAGAGAGTGAAATTTAAATCTTTTACTATGATTACTATTGTATCCCTAATGTTAAGAAATTGCTTGGATAGTCAGTATTCAATAAATACTTATTGAATTAATGAATGACTGAATGGATGAATGAATGAAAAAGGAAGGCTTTATTTAAAGTTAAGCTTGATTATATGGCAGTTACTCCCAGCCAGTTCTTACTCTACTCTTCTCTTGAAGATATTCTTCTAGTCTGTATACACATATGCTGGAGAAAAGATGGAAGCTGTGAGAGGATAAGATGGAAATGAAAGGTGGTTTTGTGCCTGGGTCTTAATTTATAAAGGTGACTGAGTGATGGCAGGGAAAGGTCAATGTTCGCATTCCCTCTAGAAAGAAGAGGCATAGCTCACCAGGCAAGGCCATACGAAGCAGGCCAGATTTGGAGCAGGAAGCAAAAGCAGGAGTGAGGGGAGCGCTTAGGCCTTGGTCTTTATTGGGGTTTTTGCAGGCTAGTTTGAATGGTTCTGGTGAGCTTTGGGCTGTAGAAACGGTTCCTAGTTGTCTGATACCTGGCCCTGGGATGAGTAAGGAAGAGGAATATAGTCTCCTGGGGAGTGTGACCAGAGAAGAGGGGAGGTTTGGCTACCCAATGGTTAGTTTGCATAGCAAATATGTGCTCTTGCCTGAGTTCCTTGCTGTCTCTTCTACTAGTAATTGCCAGCCCCAGAGAGGAGGTCTCTCTTCAGCTAGAAATACTTTTTAAGATGTCAAACATCACAAAAATGCTTAAAATACGTACAATACAAAACTATTATAGGCAGGAGATTATGGGCAAAGGCATAGAGTCTAAAGAGCAATAAAATGTGGTTTTAAAGAGCAAGACATTGGTAATGGGACAGCATGTTGATAAGCCTTGAATGTCTGGCTAAGAAATATTTCTTTAGGCAGAGGGAAGCTATTGAAGGCTTTTATTTTTTAGTGTTGCATTTCCTTTTCCTATTCTTTTTATTGTGGTAAAATATACATAATATAACATTTACCACTTTAACCTTCTTAAATAGTTTAGTGCATTCAAATTATTATGCAACCATCACCCATCTCCAGAACTGTATTCATTTTCCCAAATATCAATCTGTACCCAATAACAGTACATTGAAGGTTTTTGACAGCAGAGAATTAATGAGATCAGGGCTATATTATCTAATCAAGCTATCTACCAAGAACAGAAAGTTAATGCGGCTCTTGCTACCATTTCAGCATTATTTTGTGATCAAACTAGCATTATAAGAAAAAATGTTCTATTTATGAAATAATATTATTTTTGGACTTGGAAAAAGAAATTGGGTGGGAAGATAATTGTGACAAGAATTTAAATATTAAATAAGTAATTATTATGAGTAATTATCATTATTATCAGCTCTTACTCTATGCCAGACATTAAATTAAGCACTTTATTGTATTATATCATTTAATCTTCACAACAACTTTATATGATTATAACCTTGTTACAAGCAAGGGCTCTGATATTTGGAGGAATTCAGTAATTTGCCTAGATCACACAGCTGGTGTTTTAGCTCAGATAAACTCTTCATCATTACACGACACTGAGAAATGTACCAACAAGCACCTTTTAACTAAGTATGTGTCAAATAATGAACCATTTCTTGAGGACAATAGAAAACTCTCCTACTCCCATTACTTACTTCTGATGGCACACTTTTAACTTCTGCAATAAGAACTGGGATTCACCCATTATTTTTAGCTCCCGTAGGCTTACCAAGAATTTTCCCATCTGTTTAATTGGCTTTAGAATTTCAGAACAAGCCTTTGAAATATGTTAGGCAGATCTGGCTTTCTTCCTTTCATTGTTGAGATCACTAAAGTGCAGAGATTAAACTCTTGAAGGCCACACAACTGGGATGAACTCATCCAAGCTTCCCCAGGGAGTCCTAGATACCCACCTCACTGTATTCTTGCTTGAAGTACTGATCTCTATAAAATTTTGTGGCATATGTTATTCTATTAAGACAAACCTTGTTTGTCTTCGCAATGGGGAGCTAGATATTCAGAATAAACCGATGTTTGTTTCTGTTTAGACAGGCACCTTGACAAGGGAGGGCCTGGATCTCTGGGGAGCCATGCCCTGCGATAAGAATGGGTGAGTACATCAACGTAAAAGCATCCAAACCAGTAGAGAACTTTCGCAAGAGGTGACATGAGCCAAGACTGACAACAGTTGTTGGCAAGCAGGACCTCAAGTGCTACGGAGAATGACAGTTTTGCAGTTTCTTTTATGCAGTTGAAATTAAGGAGGGAACATAGGAAGGCTGCATAGGGTGAAAGCAAGGCATGGACTGGGTTATAGGGTAGTTCACAAGATTTTGTGCTCTTTTGAGGGTGGTTGTTTCAAAGGTGCATTAACCTGGAACAGTGGTTCTCAATATGGGCACATGCCCCACAGGAGGCCAATTTAATTTTTAGGGGGGCAATTTGAGAATGAGTTATTAACAGTGATGTTTTTGCATTTCTTATTGTTCTAGGGGCCTCATATTCAATATATAAATATATTATGACATCTATGCATTTCAGTTCTCGATTATGTGTTTTGAAATTTTATTTGCTATTTTTCATAATACTTCATATTATTTTTAAAAACAATTCCTTAGTGATCTCTTCCTCAGTACTTCAACTGTCCTTTCCTTCTTTTACTTTTCTCTTTCATGGATGCCATGTTCTTTGGAAGCTTGTTTAGACCAAATTAATGGCCTTTTAGGCTTCCTCCATGTGAATCAGAGTTCACTTTTTTTAAAAAAATATATATTTTATTGATTTTTCTTACAGAGAGGAAGGGAAAGAGATAGAGAGCTAGAAACATCGATGAGAGAGAAACATCGACCAGCTGCCTCTTGCACACCCCCTACCGGGGATGTGCCCGCAACCAAGGTACATGCCCTTGACCGGAATCGAACCTGGGACCTTTCAGTCCACAGACCGACGCTCTACCCCTGATCCAAACCGGTTTAGGCAGAGTTCAGTTTTTGAATAATAAGAATTTTATGTCATGGGGGAGGGGCATCAGGATTTTAGAGATGCTTAGGTGGAGCATGGCCAAAAGAGGGACCTAAATGCACAAAACAATGGATAGGACATGCTTAAGGCAAAGATAAACCTTTTATTAAATAAGTTATAGGACTGGGCATAACTATCTTCCATTACTACCCAGTTAGGAATTTTTGACCAGATCACCTGTGAGGTTACTTTCCATAGAATCCCTTTATCACCCATAGTACCTTGGACTGAATGCCCTGCATTTTTCTTTTCCTGGAACTTTGTGTTTTCTTAGGAAAATTCACAATAGAGACAATTTAGCTTTGGCTTTGGTGTGCAGTGATTGCCAGCATAGCTTCATTTAATATCTGCTTTTTAATGGTTTCACTAATACTTTGCAGTAAAACCTAAGTTTGCCCCTATCCCAGCCCCTGCCACATGCCGCACACAAACCCAGGAGATGAAGGAGAAATTTTGACACTGCATTCAAATCCTTGCTAAAATACAATTTGCAGTCAGCACATTAGTCAGGGGACTGAAGTTGGCCCAGTGTACCTCAGTTGGCCCAGTAGGACACTCTCCTTCAAAGCCTTCTTCTGTGCCAGGAGGAAGGACGACAGCATGTTCACCTGTGTACAATGAAGTTCAGTATAAGGAACGTTCGTGGAGCTGGAGCTAGTGTACTCATTTTCCTTGGAATTCTAGTTCTGAGAATTCCACGTTTTGGCTGCCCCAGAACTCCTAAATTTGGGCAGCTTTCAGTTCCAGGTAGGGATTTGCATAACCTCTCCTGAGGCCCCCTGGCGGCCATGCCTCGGATTACTTCTCTTCCAGCTTTTCTCTCTGTAACTTCTAGCGTGAACAGAAAACAATCTACATTTCCTTTTTTTTTTTTTTTTTTTTTAATGAAGGTATTTCTCACTTACAAACTAAATCGCAAAGCATTTTAGTCATAAAAGGTTCATAGCATTCTTCTGCATTATGCAGACGACATACAATTTATCCACAAAATATTTTAATTACAAGTGTGTAATACATTTTCATATAAAATGTGAATATAAAGTGTTTATAAACAAGTCTGTTTCCTGGGCTAAATAAATTGATCTTGGTACTTGGTCTACAGAAGAAGCCTTTTATAAATATAAATTTTCTGAAGTTCTATTTATTTTCCTTGAAGGTAGATTTGGATATATGCCTGGTCTTGTTCATTAATATTTTTCAATTTCAGCCTCAACAAAAAAGTGTTTGCATTTATTAAAATGTGAACATCTTGAGAGCACTATTTTTATTATTTACATTTGTGTTCCTTATTCTGTAGCACTATACCAGGTGCAAAAGGTAGATGTTCATCCAAAACTTACTAAATGCGTTCCATCTTTTGAATGCTATTCTACTTATTGAATTGACATCAGACTTATTTATTAAGCTTTTATTTCTAAATAAAACTTGTCAAATTTAAATAAAAATAATTCATATAATATTTAAACTATCGATTAATAGGCCCATTACTCGTTATTTCTGCCTTCCTTCAAAAGGGTGAAAGCTGGTTTCAAATGACTTAAATAACAATTTAAAATTAAACATAATTACCAACTTTAATTCAAAACATGAGAGAAAGCAGATTCAATTCTAGGTAAGAAGTTAGCCCCTGACTTATAGTCTGCTAAATGTCTTCTGATAAAAGGTGAGCCATAATAAGTCTTAGCTTTTCCAAAAAGGACTTACACAATGTGCTAGATACTTAAAGGACTTTTGGCACACTGCCTAGGCTATCTGAGCATAAAAATCTCTAGCATTCAAATAAAAATACAAGGACAGGGATAAGAGAAGAATTCTATTTATTTGTTGTGTAAACTAGAGTCTGGTCCAATCTCAGGAATTCAGAATTACATACTGATGACAATGCGTGTGCCACGTGAAAAATAAGATTCCATTTTCCCTGGTTTGTGTGAGCTTAAACATCCATGTTGATCACACTGCTGGTGGCTTCTTTCTTTTACTGTTTACCAAAATGCCAGAGGCCTGTTGTAAATACTAAGATAACTTAACCCTTTGATATATAATAATAGATATGATCAACAGGGTCAGTAATCAGCCAAGAGGTTTTGAATGCTTAGAGAAGCTTGGATAAAGAAGACAGCAAGAAATATGGCTAGAATATAAGTTAACACCGTGATGTGGAGACTTTCAAAAACAAAAGGCTAGAGCAACCTAAGGCAATATTTAAAGAAATGCAGTGTCCATATCATGAGAAGTAATAATCTGATCCTTAAGACCACACTCTAAGGTAAACTATGACAAATAAAAATTTATTCAAGAAAGTAACTAGAAAAGTGAAGTGGTCTGCAAACTGTGTATTAAAGGCGCAGCGCAGGGTTCCTCTGTAAACTCAGAGGAAGGGAGGTTTTACGCAGCAATCTCTAGCTGAGCTTGTCCACAAAAGTAGGAGCACAGATAGATGATTCTGACTGGCTCCAAGAAGAACGTTTTGCCTCAATGTTCAAGAAGCACTTTCTGCTATCAGAAGTCCTCGTAGGATGAATCGCTCTATGAACCATCTACTGTGCTACACATTTAAGAAGGGACTGACCACAAGGTTGCAGAGGACAGTCCTCTAATGGGCCAGAGGCTGATGACTTCAGCGCTGAATTAGTGACAGCACACTGCATCTGACATTACAGTTGTATCTCAGCCAATTTTAGATGAAGTCACTCTCTACAGGAAGTGATGGTGATGATGACTGCAGTATGATACACTAGATGCCAGAGTGGAAGAGAGGAATGGAGTATCCCTTTAAAAAATATTTTTAGGTTATATTTCTTTACCATTATGCTCTTCAGATCTTCAGTACCTATTCATTCATTCATACATTTGTTTTCTGTCTAATGTTGGCCAAAATGTGGGAGAGATACAGAAGGCATTAAGCAGGGAAATACACATGTACACAAATAGCCGTAGCTTGAGCAAAGCTGTTCTGTCTCACAGCATTGAAAATGAAGTGGTCTGAGAGTTGGAGCAGGAGTAGATATGCTTAGGATTAACTTCTAGTTCCTTCTATACTTCTGTAATTAAATCCATACCAGAGGAAGAGTAAGGAAAGATCTTGAATGACTTTCTCATTTTCAGTGAACTCATGTAAGGATGATGGCTAAATGAAGCACTATTAATTTGGGTGATTGGAGAGTGGGTGTATTTTGTAACAAAACACGACGTTAAATTACTTTTTAAAAAGTCACCTCTGGAAGCTCCATTTTGGATGGAGGATTGGGCTGAAGCCCTTTCCCTTTTCTCCTTTAGCTTCCAGGAGGTCCACAGCTTTGCCTCGGGCAGGGCTTTGCCATGGGGCCCACTGTGTGCAGCCATGGCCAGCTGCCACTCTCTGATCCTTCTCGATGAGACCATCCAGGGAGACCCTCTGGACCTCAAAATGTTTGAAGCCTCCAACTGGGTAAGCCTCTACCTCCAGAGAACTTAAGAAGTTTTTTCAATGCTAGAGAAACACAGGCTTTATCACTGATAGTCCATACTTGTAAGATGTGAGGTCTCCAATAATGGAGGACATAGAGCAGTGAGAGACAGACCAGTGTGAGCCTCGTTTCCTCCCCTGTACATTGTATCTTCATGGTGGGGTTATTGTGATTAAATGAAATTGTGCCCTTAAAAATTTCCTGGTACATATCACAGGCTCATTTGCATGAATATAATTAGAATTATTATGTAATTTTAGTTATTGTTTCCAAAATTTTAGGTTGTAGTATGAGCAATGTCTTGTTTCAAAGTTTTCTAGAACATGGGGTTTAGGGAACCTCACTGCCTCCCCTAACCCCATGCTTAGAATAACTCTTTGTTATCAGGAGTTTTATTCCTATTCATTTTATATTGACTTTGTTTCTAAGATTGGAAATCGTAAACAGGGAAACATGAGCACTTTCGATGAGACTCTAAAGTAGATTTAAGAGCAAGGGGTGTTGTTCAAGAAGAGGAATCTGGCTTTCCAAGTTCTAGTTTTGGCTCTGCTCTAGCTGAGCACTTGACCCTGTGATGTCATCTCTCTTGTTGGGGCTAGGTCCCAAAAATCTCAAAATGAAGGGGTTGAAGTAGACCAGCAGTGTTTACATAAAGAACCACACCTGGAATATTTTCTTAAAAGGAAACCTTATTTAGAAGCACTTTATAAGAAACAAATAGTTGGAGTGGCTGTGGTTGAGATGGGGAGAAAAGTTAAACTTAGGGAACACACAGCCCTGCCTACTCAGCCACAAACCCACCACTCCTGTACCCTGTAGCTAGATGCAGCTCTGGGCCCCGGTGATACATGAGTGAGCCCCACCGAAGAGGAAAATCTTAGAGTCCTTCTCAACTCTAGCAGAGCATGGTTTTGTAGTGGTTTGATATGACTTTGCTAATCTTATCCTTTCTGGATTACAGTTTCTGTATTTTTCAGAAGGGATTACAATTTCCTCTCTGTTATTTTTTTTTTTTTTTTTTCCTTCAGCCACTCAATGAGATGGTTACAAAGTATTTTGACATCTTTGGTAAAAGTCTCTTGTGACTATGATTTAGGGTCATCATTACAGCAATTACGGAGTCTTTACTGACCATCAGCCATGTACATCACAGTCCCTGCCATGCTGTGCATGAGGGCCATCAATTCAAATTAGACAGAAAGGGAAGAACAGGAATGACAGTGAACTTCAGGATAAAAAACAGACAGTAAGGTGCTTGCCTCATACACAAATAAGTCTGGCTATCTATGCTCACTATTTTTAAGTCAAGCTCTTCAGAAATAGAGATTGAGACCTCTACACAGCATGCTCCAACAGAGAAAGCAGGATAAATTGCATGAATAATTCAGAAGAGTTTGCCTTTGAAGTTCCACAGCATTTTCAATGCATTCCCCCCCCCCCCCCCCCCCCCCCCCCCCCCCCCCCCCCGTACAAAAGAAGACTGGTTCACCTCCATCTAGCAAAGGGAGGAGAAACAAGAAAACATTGAGGTGGTCTAAGGATTTTTCTCAATAAATCTCTACAACAAAAAATATTCCATTTGTGAAATAGGAAATGGCTATTTCTGAGGACAATTTCCACATCAAGGGAGTGCCGGCACATGCCATGGTAGTTAAACCCAGCAAAACAGCCAGCCAGGTAAGCCTCATCTGCTATCCACTCTGCAACACCCAACCTCAAGGGGAAAGTCCTGTTAGGCCCACAATTTTGAAAGGTCATAGTTGTGTCTTCTTTGAATTTCACATGAGAAAACTAGTGAGAACTTGTGTCCCTTATTTGCTAAAATCAGGATTCGGGGAGGAATAGTTAATTCCCAATAGTTAGAAGCTATGTTGGTGTGTCCTTCTCCATTTCCCATCCCTCAACCAGGTCCCAGTGGAAGGAATTGCAATCCTGCATCAGTTCCCATTCTCATCAGCCCTGCAGAGGATGACAGTCATTGTCCAAGAGATGGGGGGTGGCCGTTTGGTATTCATGAAAGGTGCGCCAGAGAAGGTGGCCAGCTTTTGTCAACCTGAGACAGGTGAGTGAACAGACTTGTATTTCCAGCTAATTTGTATTTCCAGCCCAAATATGTCCACTGAGAACTTGACCTATGAATCCAATTGCCTATTGATCATTGCCAATAGGATGACTCATTTACATGCCAAACTCAGTACCAAAATCAGGATTATCTCTCTCACTTCCTGCGTTTCCCATGTGGGAAACATTACCATTCTCCTACCCCCCAATCTGTGGTTCTTTCCAGATTTGTCCCTCTCATTCAGTGCTTCTGTCTTGGCAATTGCTAACCCATAGCCCTATCACTCTAGCAGCTCATGCCCTCATCTTTCCTCTACTGGATCACTTCAATAGTTGGTGAATTGACCCCCTGCTCCCAGTCACTCTTATGCTGATTCATCCTTTATACTCTGACTAGATTGGGTTTTCCATCACCAAATATAACTATGTTGTCACTTTTCTTCTGTTGGTTGCTTCCTATAGACTCCAGGAAAATCTCAAATTCCTTTAAGATCTTATATAAGGCCTTCATGATCTTACTCCTATTAAACTTTCTAGATATGATTTACCACTCCTATCCTCACATACTGTGCTTTTCTTGAGCTGAACTGACTACTTAAGGCTATCTGTCTCATGTGTCCATGCCTGAGCACATGGTCCTCTCTCAGCCAAATGTTCTTTCCTTTCCTTTATCTAACCACACCTCCCAGACTTGTATATGTGTGTCTAAGTGATTCCATAGATAACACACTGCAATTACTTGGGTCATAGAAATGATCTCATTCGATCATATTGTTAGTCTGCTATTTGATACCTTAGTAGACAGAGACCCTGCAGTTTAATCGCTGCAGAGCCAATGCCTGGCACATAGCAGACTGTCAGTAAATGTTTGTTAGTTAAACTGGACAAATAAAGAATTATATATTTTTCTCACCTTTTTTTTTTTTCTTGTCCTTCTTCATCTTCATTTTCACCTTTGTCTTCTTCTTTCTCTAAATGCTTCTTTCTCAGTTCAGCCTCACTGAATACCGAGAGATCAATCTTGACAATGTAGTTGTATTTAGGGTGGGTTCCCACTGACTTGTTGTGTACATTTTTAGAAATGTGGTGGTATTGTTTGTTTGCTTGTTTTGTGTGCTTTTTTTTTTTTTTTTTTTTTTTTTTTTTTTTTTTTTTTTTTTTTTGTAAAAACTAGATTTGTTTCTCTACCATCCCAACTGAGTAGCAAATGTTGCCTACTAATCTTGTGTTATTTTCTGAACAGTACCAGCTAATTTTGTTAGTGAACTTCAGATTTACACGACACAGGGCTTCCGGGTCATAGCACTGGCCTACAAAAAGCTGGAAATGGACCACCACACCGCTGCCTTGATGAGGTGAGTGGGGAGGCTTTTCATAAAGCAGGATGATTGGGCGGAAAGATGTACCGGGCTGGACAGTAGACTCAGCAACATAGATTGCAGGATTCATGGGCATGAAATGCTTCGGAACTTAGTAGACAGGAATATAGTCATCTCTACCCTATCTGAATCACAAAGCTGATGACTGGGAGACTTTATGAGAAATATCTGTATGCACTGTGAAATAGGATATGGTTGTACAGCTTTGTGAAAACACATATATGATTATAAGCAATGTTTCATTGTGTGAAATTAAGGTCATGCCCTCATTTTGAACCAAATACAAGTAGCTAATTTTTAAAATTATAGTTGGTGAATTAGTTGGAAGTTAGAAAACATAACATTTGAAAAATATATTAATAAGAAACATGCAAATTAATGAAAAACATATAGCTTGGACTTGTATAAATTAAGTAATGTCTATAGAAAAACAAGAAAAAGCTTCAGGATGGCCATTATAGAGAAAGAGTTGATATAATCAGATTAAAATAGGGATCCTCAAGGACTAAAATGAACTCTTAGTCCAATTTTATCTGTTGTTTTATTTTTCACTGTTTTTAGACTATTGTGTTTATTTCACCTTCAATGCCCTGTCCAGTACTCTTTCCAGCCATTATTGGTAACACTGCTATGGAGATAATCAAGGCTTATTTTGTTACTTAGGATTTTAAAATTGGAAGGTCTAATATATTTGTTTTCAAGCCTGTCAGGCTCAACAACACTCTCTTATTGCAGCTATATTTTGTACCACTTCCTCTTACATATTAAAATAAATCCATATGTATACAATCTGCACATATTCTTTGTAAAAATAAATATGATTCCATCCTATACAGTAAAAATAAAAGCAAAAAAATTACAATGTATTACAAAAGTAACAGACAACTCAATAAAGCTCAGTTACTCCACTAAAACAAAATAAAGCAATATGCTGCTTGCACCTGTGTGTAGGATCATTAGAGCTAGCAATGCAGACTGATACAGGTGTTATACACTGAAGTCTCAAATAGCACCAACAGTCTTGCTCTCAGCGAGGTGACTGTGAAATGCTTTAAAACTCTTGGTAAAATTCTTTCTAGTTGCACAGTACTTACATCCCTGGAAAATTCAATAGAATATTAAAAATGTGCAAAATTACTTTGTGCTTTCATATAAAGCAGAGCTATGGGAAGTATAAACAATTTTATGTTTGTTTATCACAATATAGTTGTAATATATATATATATATATATATATATATATATATTGTATATATATATATATATATTATGATATACCATGCTGTGTGGTATAATATAAGCAGGATAAGCCTATACTGACTTAGAAAAGTATAACTAACCCTTTAGTATCATGAATGTCCTGTAAAATATCCAAAGGGCACCTGGGATGCAGGGTAATTATTCATTGTGCATTGGTCATTACAGAAAATGTTGCATAGATGTCTTAAAAGTTTTCAAAATGTCCTCTAGAGGCAGTAATGCCCTGGCTGAGAAACACAACTGTGTCCCAGCCCTGTTGTTTTGTGAATGGGCAGAGAGGCCCAGAGGCAGAAGCAACTCATCTAAAATCATAGAGTATTAGACTCCTGGGCATATTGGGCCACTCTCCTCAGGGCCAGCTTTATGGAACCCTTAGCCAAAGTGACCCTTGGGCTAAGGGTCACTTTGGCTATTGCAACTCTAAATATTTGTTGTAATTTAATTAACTCAGATCACTCAGATCATTGGTCAGAGAGCTGAAGTGAACTTTGAGATCAGATCTCACATTTTAAAGAAGAGGAAAGTTGAGCCCAGGATGTGGCAGAATTGGGAATGGGATTTTGTTTCCTGGGAGCCTGTCGACAGATATATACCAAGATTCTGGATACTATGCTGTTGTTTCTGGTTATTATAATAGAACCAGAGGCCCGGTGCATAACATTTGTGCACTGGCTGGAGGTGGGTTCTCTGCCCCACCTGCACCATCTCACACTCTGACACCCCTTGGGGGATTTCTGCCTGCTGCCAGTGCACTCACCAGCCTTGAGCCTGACTTCTGGCTAAGCAGCAGTCCCTCTCTGAGAGCATACTGACCACCAGGGGGCAGCTCCTGCATTGAGCATCTGCCCCCTGGTGGTCAGTGTGCATCATAGCAACCCATCCATCGTAGGATTTTATTATGTGCCTATCTATTGATACAAGTTTCAAACTCATGGCTTCAGTGCTTGTACAAGCAACAAAGACTGATGGTGGAGACACATGAACAGTAGGGAATGGTGAGGGCTGCGGCACACAGCAGAGTACATACCCTGGCCAAGAGCATTGAAATTCCAACTTTTCAAAATTTGATAAGTTCCAAACAAAGGTTCACTAATTCAATCTGATCTTGGGTCATCAATTTGCTCCTCCTTTGTTAAAGCCACATCAGCACTACATCTTTTCCCAGCTAGGTTAATTTACCCAACCTTTGCTAATCCGTGATTGAATAGAACATTCTTTCAGTGGTGTTTATGTGTGTATTCGCTCAGTGTTTTCAACACAGGTATCATAATTTCTTTGAGGGTTCTTAGCCTGCTGTGTTGCATATCCCATCCTTTAAAAATCTCATGGATTTTAAGAACATGAAGTATAGTCACAAGAATGACAATGCTCCTTTTGTATTACACTCTTTATTCTTTATTAGTTTTTAGAGGCTTTGGGAGGAGGTATAATCTATGCAGGAAGCAGAAAAAGATAGCATGCTATTCCAAAATGCAGACCTTGAGACCCCTTATGGGACTGCTTTTCCTCTTTATTTCTTGTCTGAGACTGAATACTCATGAAAAGAAGAAACAAGTAATGTTAGAGCTTTAAGAGACTTTGGAAATAAATTCATTTTGCTAACTTTTTATTTATTTATTTTTACAAAAGAAGAAATAGATTACCAGATAAAGAAAGTGATTTACTCTTGGTCACACAGCAAAGTAGGAACAGAGCTGGAATTATTTATAACTCTGGTCTCCTGATTACTATGCATTGAACCCTACAAAGACTGTGTACCAGAGGAACCAGAATATGAGTGCCAAGGTAGACTGCAAGACTATGTCAGATACTGGACCCTCTGGCCATTTTCTTGGCCTGATCTAATGCTTTGTGGTTTGACCATGTCATATCATCTCTGGACATATCTAAAACCCGAGGCATGGGTATGAGGGCCACTAGAAAGATCGGAGGACCTAAATCAATTAAGTTATCCTCTAATGACCAGCTCAAATATCACCTCCTCCTGGACTACTTTATCCATCCTTCTATCCAGAAATAATTACACTTTTCTCTCTGACTCCAAAGGATTTTTATCTGTGCATGGTACCTTTCAAGGCCCAAAGTGGTCAAGTCTGATCTTGTCCTCCTGACTCAACATGGAATCTCTGGAGTCAGGAGCTACTATAGTCTCTGCATATTCTTCCTCCTTTTCTTAGTCCAATTTTTGCACTTTCTTACGTGTTCAGTAAATGACCATTGACTTGACAGACTGGTTTTGATTCTTGTGAAAACCCTCTGGCGGTAGAATTTCTGAAAGAGGAAATTAGTTTTTATAGGTTGCCTGGCAAAAATGGGAACCCCAGACACCAGAACCTTTCAACTAGGCAAACATTGGCTGAGCGCTTCCTCTGTGTTGGTTTATTATTAAACTTGTTTGTTTGTGGTTTAAAAAAAAAATCTTTTATTGACTTTTTACAGAGAGGAAGGAAAGGGATAGAGAGTTAGAAACATCGATGAGAGAGAATCATTGATCAGCTGCCTCCTGCACACCCCACTACTGCGGATGTGCCCGCAACTAAGGTACACGCTCTTGACCGGAATCAAACCTGGGACTTTTCAGTTCACAGGCCAAGGTTCTATTGACTGAGCCAAACCGATTTCGGCTTAAACTTGTTAAACCAGGTGGTTTTACCCTCAAGAAAGAAATTGAAATAGAGATTGATCATATAGAAAAGAGTGATAATATAAGGACAGATAAATATGAGAAAATCTGAGATAGAAATAATATACTTAGGAAACAAGTATTTTTTTTTTTTAATCTGTGGAGCCTTTGTGGGAAGTTGATGTGCATTGGCCCTCAAAATATATAAATGATTTCAATGACAGACAGGAGGAACATATAACCTTTTTCATGAAATATGAAAGAGTGTCTCTGGCAGTCTAGAGCAAATGTTTAAAGATGGTTGAATACAGAGCATACCCATGGTGAGTGGCCCAATTTGGCTGGAGATTAGAGTGGATAAAGAATTTAATGATAGATGAACCTGAAAAAACAACAACAAACCAACAACAACAACAACAACAAAAAAAACACAACACTGTAGAATCAGATTGTGAAGAGAGTTAAATGTCAGGTTCAGAATAGAAAACATTATCCTTCCAAGCCTAATTTGAGATAAGTAGTTTCAATTGTGTCCACTCCCTGCCACTCTGGAGATGTTAGCAGTGTTCCCTGAGCATCATGCCCCTGGCTGATGTGAGGCATACATAGCTACCGTGTTTCCCCAAAAATAAGACATCCCTTGAAAATAAGACCTAGCGCAACTTTGGGAGAAAAAATTAATATAAGACACTGTCTTATTTTCGGGGAAACAGGGTAGCAAGGCCAAGTGGCTTTACTGGTATTCCTTTCATCTGTATTTAAGCTAGATATAGGCAATGCTGATGTCTTGCTCTTGTGTCTACTAGAGGTGTCTGAGTCTTAGATAATTTAATCTTGGAAGAATCTTTCAGCCCCCAACCACAAATGTATGCTCCTGCACTTGGTCCTGTGGAATGTCTTAGCAATGTCCTTGCAGTGAATGAGAGCCTTAGAAACCCCACTTGCTACAGAAACATTCATATTTTATGTAGAAGAGCAATGCTACCAGCTGACAGATAGAGGGGGGAGGGGGGACTTCAAAGAGAAATTATGTTTTTGAGATTATGGTCTCATACCCCTGGGACTAAAATGATATTGATAGTAATGCCGGTTTCTAGAAAAACTGGCATTTTCTAGAAACTGGTGCCTCCCTTCTTTTTTATGATGCTTTGTACCAGAGGTAGAACTCCTCTCTGGTGATTGCCAGCAGAGAAGTAATGAAAATTAACACAGCAGATGGAAGAGACCTTTGTGGTCATTTAGGTCACTCTCTACAAAGGTTAAAGTTTTTTGTTTGTTTGTTTGTTTGTTTTTTGCTTAATAAGTCCTCTCTTTTCCTCTTGTTTTAGTCAAAGGAAACATTTCAGTATCCTTGTGTCCCCTTCCTGTCTAGATGGTTCCTGGCACATATTCAGTGCCTTGGGAATGGTGCTTGAATGACTGAGTCAGTACCACTCTGACAAAAAGATATTTGTCTTTGTTTTTCTAACTGAAGGAAGATGTGTTATTTCTGTTCAATCACTGATATATATATATATATTTCCAGGGACAAGGTAGAAGCAGACCTGATATTTCTGGGATTGCTGATCTTGGAGAATCGATTGAAGGAAGAGACAAAACCTGTCCTGGAAGAGCTCATCTCAGCCCGGATAAGGACAGTAATGATCACAGGTATATAAAAAGTAGAAAGCAGTAAGAATTTGATTAGAGATTCACTCACTTAGCAAATATGGTTGACGGCCTACTATGGAGCAGACACCACTATAGATGCAGGAGATGGGTGACAAAAAGGCAACCTTATTGTTCTCATTGAGCTTCCATTCAGGTGAGATGAGATAGAAAATCAGTCAATAAATGGGCAATCAAATAATCAAATAAATGGCTAGCAATGAGTGTTACGAGATTTATAAAACAAAAAAAAGATGATTTGGCAAAGTATCTGACTGGATATTTGGATGATGTGTCTTATCTGGGAGGAGACATTTTTGATATCACTTGAATGAGAAGATATAAGCTATACAAAGCTGATTATTTCATTGTCAAATATTAGGAGAAAGAGAATGCTTAGTCATCATGGTCTGTAAACTGCACTCAAAACCCACCAGTAATGAGACCTACAGTTCTGCAAATTTAAAAACAATGTTGTCATCTCTACTTCTACTCCTAAGCCCCAAATCACACAAATAAGGGAGACGAGAAAAGATCATGCAAGAGAAATGTGTAAAATTTCCTAATGAATGCTTCTGAACAAAGAAATGATTTCCTAATGCATTCATATTTTTAAGTGTGTCTTCCCTTCCCCTACTCTCATAGACAATTCACCTCTATTAATTGTGTTACCAAGATAGAATATTTCTTCACCCCACATCTCCTGAACCCAATTCTACTGTTGGGAACTCTAGAATATTTTTACTTTCCCTTCTGTACTTTCCCATCCTCCTATCCCCATCTCCACAATTCAAGAGACATTTGAGTAATTTTTACTCTCTCCTGTTTCAGTCCTGCTACCCAACTTTTAGGTGTTGTTGAGTTAATTTATTACTTATTAAAATATCCCCTACATTATGATGCCTCTGTTTAAAAAATATTTAGCACTATATTACACATTCCCATAATCTATCCTTAATCATTTAGACTTATGGAGGAACAAGGATTGATCACCCTCCCTCTTTACTTCTTCCCTCATATTAAATTTCTGTTCTGTTTCTTTCCCTGCTTGGTTATAATATTTTTCTCAAGAATTGTCCTTGGACAAGATAGAAGGATGATATGCTCTCCAGTTTCTTACATAGCCTGGAATATCTCTTTGCTCTGACAGTTGAATGATTATAGAATTTTTGGGTTACATTTCTTTTTTTCTTAATAATCTAAAAGTGTCTTTCCTTTGTCCTTTGCTTCTTAGTGTTGCATATTACAAGTTCAATGCCAGTCCACTGTGGGTGGCTCATTCCTTTCTGCATATGATACTTTTCCTTTAACTTTGAAGTTTAGAAATGTTATCAGAATACGCTTATAAGTTTCTTTTTTCATTAATTTGGTCTGGAACACAGTGAGCAATTTAAATCTATCTTCTTCCTCACAGGAAATTTTTTTCTATTGTTCAAAAATTTCTTCTATTGTTCATTTAATTATTGCCTTTATTCTTTGCCTTTCCTATTTCCTTTTTAGAGTTTCTATTATTCATATAACAAGCCCCCCTGCATCCTCTCAGTTTCTTATCTTTTTTCTTTTGGCTGATATATGTTTATAATTATCCTTTGTGCTTTAAGATTTTTTTTTTTTCCATACAGTTTATTTGAACCACAAAATCAGGTCTCAAAAATGACTATTATCTTCTCCAAATCATGAGTTGAATTAAGTTCTTAAATCATGTTTTGTGAGTGGTTTTAAACTTTTTAAATTTAATTTTTATTTTTTAGTGCAGTTTTAATCTGTCTCCTGCAGCTATTCTACTTTACCCATCATGTATTCTGGCTGTTTCTCCTTATCTTTTCTTATCTAGCTACTGGGGTTTCATCAATAGGTTGTTACATATCTTTGTCAGATGACTAAGACTCAGCCTCTGTTGCATATTCCAAACAGTAGAATTCCAGTGGGTGGCAGATGCAAAAGGGGCCTGCATTGCAAAGCAGACAAGCTGCTGATGTCCTGCTGAGGCAGGTAGAGGAAACCTCTTAGGTCTCAACCTGAGGATATAGCATCTCCTTCCCATCAGCTAGCCTTTTGAGGATCCTCATAAAGTTTTGGTAGAAACCTGTGTTAAGGATAGCTACCCAGATCTTACATTATTTATTGTTCAGTAGTTCTAGAAATTATAATATCCATACCTACCCTTTCAAGAATCCTTACAACCAGAAGTGTTCTTTACCTTCTCTCCTTTGTAGTTGTCATGTGAATGACAGGCAGTGTTAAATATTTTTACTTTCAACAGTCAAGAATTAAAGAACATAAATGAAGAAAAATAGACTTATATTTACCCCCAATTTTATTGTTTTTGTTGCTATGTTTTCATTCCTCATATTCTAAGTATCATTTCCTTTTCATCTAGAGAATTTCTTTTAGCCAAGATGGTGTGGCTCTGTGATTGAGTGTCAACCCCTGAACCTGGAGGTCATGATTTGATTCCCAGTCAGGACTTAATACCCAGTGGGGGCATACAGGAAGCAGCGATCAATGATTCTCTCTAATCATTAATGTTTCTATCTCTCCCTCTCCATTCCTCTCTCTGAAATCAATAAAAACATTTAAAAAATAAAAGAATTTCTTTTAGCATTTCATTTTGAGCTTGTTCTTTTGCAAAAATTATCTTAGTTTTCCTTTATTTAATGTCTTTATTTTTATTTTATTTTTAAATTATATTTTCATTAGCTAAAGAAATCTGAGTTTATAGTTTTTTTTTCTTTCTGTATGTTAAAGATGCCATTCTACTGTCATTGAGCCTCAATAGTTTTTAATCAGAAATCTGTGATAATTTTTATTAGAATCATATTCTTTTATATATACGGTATTGGTTTTCTTTTCCTAGCTGCTTCTAAGACATTTTATTTATCTTTGGTTTTCAGCAGTTTGATTATATGTCTGGATGTGGTTCTCACTGTGTTGTTCACTGAGCTTCTTGAATCTGTAAATTAAAATTTTTAAACACATTAGGAAGTTTTCTGCTATTATTTTTTCAAAAATTATTTTCCTATTCCAGTTTCTTTTTCCTCTTTATGGAGGACTTTAATGACAAAAACGTAAGTGTTCTTAATATTTTTTAAGTCTCTTTTATTTTAAGATTTTTCTCTCTGTTCTTCAAATTGTATAATTTATATGGTTTGATATTCAAATTCATTGACTCTTTTCCTAATTGTCATTCTTTTGTTGAGTGCATCCAGTGAATGTTTAAAATTTTAGTTATCATATTGTTTAGTTCTAAAATAGCTACTTGTTTCTTTTTTATAGAATTTAGAGGTCTGGTGCATGGATTCGTGCAACAGTAGGGTCCCTCCAGCTGGCCTGCACCTTCTTGCAATCTGGGACTCCTTGGTGGATGTCAGATAGCTGGTTTTGGCCTGATCTCCGCAGGTCCAATCCAGACAGGAGGGAGCATGATTCTATGTGTTGAGCATCTGTCCCCTGGTGGTCAGTGTGCATCATTGCATCCAGTCATCTGTTCTCTTAGGCTTTTATATACATACATATAGATTCTTGCAATATGGCTTTTATATACATACATATAGATTTCTGCAATATGGCTTCCTGCTGTGGTAGCAGCCCCACCTGCTTTCCTCCCTTTTCCCCGCCCCACTTGCTTCTCCACAGCTTTGCTCCCTTTTGTAGGCTCGGCTTCTTTCTACTCTGTCTTGATATGCAAATTAGCCACCATCTTGGTTGGGTTAATTTGCATAATCACCCTTATTGGCTGGTGGGCGTAGCTTGTGTAGTGGAGTGATGGTTAATTTGCATATTACTCTATTATTAGGTTAGATATATAGATACTTCTTTCCATTGAGGACTTCTATCTTGTCATTTATTTTAAGAGGATTAGTGTAGAGGAGGCTTACAATAGCTCCTTTAAAACCAGTGTAATAATTACAACATCTGGGTTATTTTGGGACAGGCAGTTGTTGATTACTTTTTCTTGAGAATTGGCCAGACTTTCCAGTTTTTTTTTTTTGTTTGTTTGTTTGTTTTTTTATATTGAGTATCCTAAATATTACAAATATATACTGCCTTTGTTATTCTTTTTTGGGTTTGTTCTGCATGTGCACAGCTCTGAGTTGGGATGGGGACTTACATAGTTCACATACTGAATTCATCTCCTTATCTAGGACTTTCTTTTCCAGGATTTTCCTCATAACTCTACAGCCCCAGGCATCCCTTTTCATAGTTCTTCTGGCCATAAAGGCTAGTTTCTCAGAGCTTTTGCTACCTGCACAGCTCTAGGGTTAAATATGTGAAAGGAAAAAGAAAAAAGCTGACAATCTTAGCACCTGGTAGATTGTTTCCCCAAATTTTACTCTCTTTCATATTCCTTATGTTTACTGTCAAGGTCCTTGGGTAGTTGCTTTTTTTATTTTTTTCTCAAAGTTTTCAATTGTCAGTGAGATAAATAGTGGGATTACTCTCCATCTTTTCTCGGAGTGGGACCATCAGATACTATATAAAACCAGTATACTCTTTCTAAATGTTTACCAAGCTGTTAAAAAATAACAGAAATAGATTAGAATTTTGCCCTTTTGTTTTTTTTTTTTTTGCCCCATTCTATTACAAAAATAGCAGTAAGAACCAGAAAAGGAACCATGAAATAAAGGAACGTCAGGCTGAGGGAGACTTTAGAGGTTATTTCTCTTCACCCCTATAATCAAGTCTTGACTCCTTATCCTAGATTTCCAGGCCCTCTAAGAATTTGTCCTTTCTCTTCAACCTCATGTTAGGATGTTCTTCCTTTCCTCTAGGTGACAATCTCCAGACTGCAATAACAGTAGCCAGAAATTCTGGAATGGTTTCCGAAGGCCAGAAAGTCATTCTCATTGAAGCAAGTGAAAGTACTGGGTCCTCATCAGCATCCATATCTTGGAAATTAGTAGAAGAGATGAAACCCATTGCATATGGGAATCAGGTATACCTGAAAACATATTATCTAACTTGCTTCACAATGTGGGCAACTGAGCAGCTTTGACTGGCAGTGGTATACGGGTGACTTAGGGTCAACATACTTCTCCAAATGTCTCACACAGGCAGTGTGAAGTGATCAATTACATCAGTTTCCCATATCTTTCCAACTGAGCTTTAAGGTGCAGTGCTTTCCTGGGTGCTGGAGATAATCTGTTCTTTTAAACTTAAAAAGTTTTTGTCTCTGTATGAGAAAGAATGTAGTAAAGAGGCTCCGAATTCAACTTTCCATTTTTGCCTTGCTTGCCAGCCACCCTGCTGAGTTCAAAGGGTATTTAATCCCTAGGAGAGTCACCACTGTGTGAAATGGAAAATCAGACCGTATCTTCAGAGTAGGGAAGAAAGTTTTATTCATTTATCTCCAATCTTGTCAGTATCCTATCTCTATTGTGTCCTTGTGGAACAATATTAATTCTTTAAGAAAAAAAAATTGTAAGTTCTCACTTCAGGGAGAGATTTGTGAAGCTGCAGTGCTTTTGTATTTTACACTTGAAATGTGTGAAATGTACTCTTCTTTGGGACCCACCGAGATCAAATCAGGATGAGAATGGGACATGAGTAAGTGTTATTCTCCTATTTACTACAGAGGCTGTGATGTGCAAAGATTGATCCAACAAAGAGAAAGTGCGCCTCTGAGGAATCAGGACCGGAGTTAGACATTTACAGAGAGACCCCGGACTGCCATAGTTGTCTTCTCTCAGATATGCTGTGATTCCTATCCATTCTATCAAGTGTAAAATAACTGTGTCTTGCTTTGCAGGACAATTACATTAACATTAGGGAAGAAGTCTTTGATAATAGCAGAGAAGAAAGTTACCATTTTGCCCTAAGTGGAAAATCTTTTCAGGTTATAAGTCAACATTTCAGCAGCCTACTGCCAAAGGTAAGCTCTCAGAAGGTACTAATTTCCTAGTAAAGATGCTGACAATTTACAGAGCATGATCCTCAGTAATTTCAAACAAATAGGTAACATATACCTACTGAATGTCTCATGAAAGAGGCAGGTAGTTTTGCAGAGGTTACTGTTGTCTCATATCCTACTAGGTTTAAAATAAATAAACTTGCCTGGCTAGTGTGGCTCAGTTGCTTGAGCATTGTCCAATGCACCAAGAGGTCTCCAGTCAATTTTATCAGGGCACAGGCCTGGGCACAAGCCCCAGTAGGGGGTGTGCAGGAAGCAGCCAATTTATGTTTCTATTTCATCATTGATGGGTGCCATTAGGTGACAAAGATTGAAAATCAATAATTTATAGGCTTAAACTATTGACTTATTAAGTCATCAGGATTGCTTTTGGGTAGCTGTCATTATATTGCCATGGATAGGAGCCTCACAGTATAGTGGAAATTCTGCGATTATATAAGAAGACAGGCTTGAATAGAGGAATTTCAGTAGACTTTTTATAGAGGACCTCTACACAGAAAAAAGTCAAACTTAACAACTTTTCTGATGAAGAATAAACCCATAATGGGGGCAGATGATTTATTTTTATTCAATTGTCACCTTCTTAGACACTGTTTAAGAAAAAACGAATCAAGACTTTGAGGATTTGTAAACACTAAACTGAGTTTACTGCCAGGGAGAGCAGGGGGCAGGCAAATCTAACACAGAAAAATTTAGATTCTATAGAATGAACCTCAAGTGGAGGGGCTGGTAGAAGTTCTTATACTACCAAACCATCAATGTTTCATAGTCCAAATTAGGCTTGAGATATCAGCTGAATTTTACAATTGATCAAGCCCAGATGGTATGGTAAGTCAAAGACCATGGATAGTTACTTTACTATTCTATCAGTATGCTATTTCTCTGCTAATTCTGGACAAATTTCTAAGAGACAGATGCCTCATTTTCTTTTCTTGAGATCCTTGCAGTTTCTCATGTTCTATTGGCTTAAGTTTCCATAAGATCAGGATTTTTCAGGACCACATTCTCTATGGCAGCTGAGCTAAAATAATATAGGTCATCAGGTTCACTAAATATTTTTATGAAGTAGTCATTTTTATTAATTTTGGTTTTCCTGATCACTTATCTGATGACCTATGTCCCAATGCCTGTTGTAAAATCACAAAAAGACTTCTTGGAAAACAATTATTTTTTTCTTTACCTTGTCAGTTTTATGAGTGTTATTAATTATTTCATGTATGACCAGCTGACATAAAATTTTTTTCTCTTTTGGGTTCCTTGCAGATACTGATTAATGGGACCATCTTTGCAAGAATGTCTCCTGGGCAGAAATCTAGTCTGGTGGAAGAATTTCAGAAACTTGAGTAGGTTCTTTTCCTATTTAGTATGAAGTGCAAAGGGCATGGCAGTCAGGGGAAGAGTAAGAGACACAGGAAGTCACTCTATTTGGCTAGGACAATGGTTCTTAACCTGGCTGCACATGTTAGTCACCATGTGAGCTTTGAAAAAATAGCAATTCTAATTCACTCGCTCACATGGTGGTTGGACATCAGTGTTTTTTAAAACTCCTCACATAAGTCAATTTTGCATCATCCAGATTGAGGAGCATTGACTAGAACATAAGTGTCATGAAAAGGTAAGGTGAGAAACAAGCCTAGAAAGGCAATGTGAGCTCAGCTCTGAAAGGGACAGGGAAATTTAGACTTCATTTTTACAAATTATCATAGTTATGGTATAGGAAGATTTACATGACAAGAGATTCACATAATCTTCAAAATATTAAAACATTCTATGCCAAAGCATCCTCTTCATCCTAAGTCAGAAAAATAATTTATTTTCTAACACAAAAGGTCTCCACTGATAGAATGGGCTGTCCAAATAAAGTGCCCATCATTTGGGACAATCTATCTATCTATCATCTATCTATCTATCTATCTATCTATCTATCTATCTATCTATCTATCATGTTTTGGTAAATGAAACCCATAGAGTCCTGAAGATTTCTTCTATTCTGGTGCTAGACCACATAGATACGACTCCTACCCCTACTCACTGCAGCTCCATCCTGCTACTCACTTGATTAAGTCACTAGGCAAGCATTTCCATTCAGAAAGCTCTGTCTTCTCAACATGGTTGAAAACCTAGACAGTAAGCTAGTTGCCTTTATAGAGCAATGTATGAAAAGAAGCACAGCAAATTCTTTAAATGTGATCAGCGTGCTCTTTTCTTAAAAAGCAGACTATCCACAATCATTGCCAATAATTTAACAGAGCCGTATTCACTCAGCCTCAAAACGCCACCCTGAAGAAGGGGTGTATTTTCTTCAACTCCTGGGCCTGGCACTGCATTTTTTGTTGAATGACTGTTAACATGGCAGATTTTTTTTCCTTGTGAACCATTAACAGCACCAACAAGTAAATTTTATTTATTATTTCAGAATTTATAAGGCACTCTCCCATATTGCACCTCACTGAATACTCATGACACTGTGCAGGGGAGAAAAATGCTAGTCTAAACAGAAAAATGATCAGGTCAATGATGGAGATCTTGCGGCTTCAATCCCTGCACCCTCTCCACCGTGCCATGCTATCTTACATAGAATTCTAAGCATTCTGTTTTGCAGTTGACAAAGCTACTTCCTAAATAGTAAAGTACATCACTCCTGAAAGTGCTTGGAGTCAGGAATGATGTCCTGGATTTTTTATCCATTGTAGGAACTGCTGAGTCAGATTTTACTTTTTATCAAACCAGATTATTAGGAAACTTCATTAAAATAATAAGTTTAAACACTAAGCAATGAAGCTCATTTTATCTTTTTAATTAGAGAAATTATCGTTTAAGATTGCTTTGATATATTCCGCAATTGACATGGTTCGCCTTTAGTTACTTTGTAGGTATGTGCGGCGATGGAGCCAATGACTGTGGGGTAAGTAGTTGCCAGTGTTTGGGAGCACATTCTAAGACTGGATTGTACTTGCCCAGATCCCTGCAGAGATAGTATCCTGTGGGATATACACTCTCTCCACTCCTCTTGTTGAAGAAACTGATGCTGAGCATTTGGGAGAGTTTTAACCAAAACTACATAATAACTCAGGGGTCATTATAGACTAAATGGGGTAGAATTTGGTCCTGAAGTCCCCACTTATTTTACTGGGTGCCCCAGTACCATCTCTTTCTGATGTGGCAGGCAGAACAAAGTCTGGTGTCATCTCCTAGCTAGTATTTGGGCCCACAAGCCACCTGTGGACAGTTTCCCTGGCCCCTTTCTCAGGAGAAATGTATGTGAGTGTGCACGGACTCTAAACTAACTCTCTGCTTTCAGGCTTTGAAAATGGCTCACGTGGGCATCTCTTTATCAGAGCAGGAGGCATCTGTGGCCTCACCTTTCACTTCCAAAACTCCAAATATTGAGTGTGTACCTCAACTTATCAAGTAAGTAAGCACTATTCACCAGCATTGTTTTCATTTCTCCTGACTTCTCAGTACAGATTCGACTGTTCTTTTTATTTTATCATTTATTGATTTAATTTTTTTTCAATTACAGTTGACTTTCAATATTATTTTGTATTAGTTTCAGGTGTGTAGCATAGTGGTTAGAAGGTCACTTTATGAAATATTTCCTCTGATGTTTCCGGTTCCAACTGTCACCATATTACCAACTATATTCCCTATGCTTCACATCCTCATGACTATTCTATAACTACCAATCTATACTTCTCAGTCCCTTTACCTTTTTCACCCAGTCCCTACCCCGGCCCCACCCCTTCTTGGCAACCATCAGTCTATTCTTTGTATCTGTGAGTCTGTTTCAGTTTTGTTTGTTCACTTACATTGTTCTTTAGATTCCAGATACCAGTGAAATTATATGATATCTGTCTTATCAGATTCCATTGTTCTGCAAGTCAAACACCAGATAAACTTTGCATCTTTAGGGGGTGGGGAGGTGCTTTGCATGAAAATGTGGTCAAACATTCTACTTCCCAGTGGACTTCCCCTGATCTAAAATAATCCTGGGAGAGCAGTGGCATTTCTAATAAAAATCACTGAATAGGTTATTTTTAGAAAGTTGGAATCTGGAACTTGTTACTGCTTTGACAGTTTTGATCATATTATTATGATTATTATTATTTAAATGTATATCCTTAGGTGCTTGATAATGAGGAATTGAGAGAAACTTTCTCTCCCCATTTTCCTTCCTTCCTCTTGCCTCTTTATGCTGCCTTGGGATATCCTTTCCATCTTTAGTTATCAAAGTATTTATTTTTGCTCCTTCTACTAAAATTTCTCTTGGTGCTTTATCTCCACCACTTCCTTGAATATATACTTCTGGCACATTATTTAAATGACAGAGGTAGTTAACACTGTGGCTGCTTTGGGTTATTATAACTAGTACTAGAGGCCCAGTGCATGAAAATTCATGTACTCTGGGGAGGGGAGTCCCTCAGCCCAGCCTGCACCCTCTCACAATCCGGGACCCCTCGGGTAGGGTCCGTAGGCCTGGTCTGAGATCAGGGCCTATTGGAGCTTTCCTTTTTCCTTCCCCAGGATGCAGGCAGCTGGCCTTGCCCCACTGCAGCCACTACTTGACATCTGTGCAGCACTGCCTGCTCCACTC
This sequence comes from Pipistrellus kuhlii, assembly GCF_014108245.1. NCBI lineage: Eukaryota > Metazoa > Chordata > Mammalia > Chiroptera > Vespertilionidae > Pipistrellus > Pipistrellus kuhlii. The sequence goes on along the minus strand of NW_023425515.1, from coordinate 44,433,935 downwards.
CCCTGCCACTGGTTGCCTCCCTCTGCAGGTTACAGGTGTGGGTTGCAATGGGTTGGCTGGCCTGGGCCTCCCTCTGCTGGGTGATTGCTGGCTGGCAGCAAACCTGCCATAGTGTCACTGGCCCGTGGCATGGGCCTCCCTCTTTCTTTATTTTTTTTAATTTTAAGTAAGAGTAATGCTTACTGAGTGATACAGAACTGAGTAGTATGAAGGGTGTACCAGGATGGAAATGCACCGCACCCCCCCCCCCCGCCCCTGCTACCCCAACACCCAGAGACTACAGTACTTAGAAGTTACACACAACAGCCATAACTGCTGAATATCTGTTTGTAACAAACAAACCATAGCATTTATACTGCATCACATCAAGTGATTACAGAAATCCACTTATACATTGCTCGTAGAAAATCCTTTTTTTGTAAAAAATATTAAAAAAAAAAAAAAGTATAAAAAGACTGGCTGTCCTGGCAGTTAAAAGCCCTGCCAGGACAGCCAGTCTGCAAACATTCAGCTTTAAACCTTTATGTGCTTTGGAAGGATTCCCATGCCTCATGCCCACAGCAACTTCAACAGGGCAGTGAGGGTGTGCCCGGCTGCCAGTCTTGGGCAGGACTGAGTTGGACCATGAGGGTGGGTACAGCAGGGCCTGGCACTGTGCCCTTCTCCAGCCTTGCGTCAGGATAAGGGTCAGGATCAGGGCCAGGGCTGGGGGCAGGCAGATTGCAGTTTCACTTTGAGTTCCATACTCATCCTAATTTTGGTTGCAACTCATGGCTTTTCCTTGCTGCTCGGAGGTCCTTTGGGTTGGGACCCGGAGAAGTGCCCACAGCTGCCTGGTTGGGCATCTCTCTAGCCTTGAGCCTCTGTCCTGCCTCCTGCAAGCCTGGACCCAGGCAAAACAGCCCCTCCTCAGTACTACCTTTGTGTCAGTGCTTGGTGCTGGGTTTCTTCCCCTGGCATGGCTGGTCTGAGTTTCACAAAAAAGCCTGGCCAATGCTGACTGTGCTGAGCCTCATGGAAGTTTTTCATGCAGCAAGAAAGAGCTCTCTGGAACCCTCCTCCTTCTCCTCTTCCTCACCCCAGCCTATGGTCACTTCTCCAGCTGCTCCAGCAGTAGGTTGCCTTCTTAGCCAGGGGTCTTAACGCTGTCGGTCCTGAGCATGCAAGTGGTGGGATGCCGGCTGAACATCAGAATGAGCTGCTGTCTCTCCTTCAGCTCCTCCATCTGGGTTTTCAGTTCCATATTCATGAGCTCCAGCCACTCAGATTCCCGCTGCAGAAACTTCATCGTCCGCTCTTTCTTGTTCTGGCATGGGGCTGCTGCCACTTTGTTCTTTCCCCAGCGCCTTTTCCTCCTCTCCTTGTCTTTGTCTAGCTCACTGTTCACAGGTTGAGGCCTCTTGCCCAGTTTCACATCCAGGAAGTGCAAAGGGGTGATCATACCCCAATGCTGTGGATGTCAGCATATTCCAGCTCCTCTAAAGTCAGGACCGAGCTGGGGAGTCTAGTCAGGGGGTGAGCCCTGGCAGAGAGCCCACAGTCACAGAAGAGTCTGGGATCTGCCCAGGCATCATAGCAGGAGGAGTGGCAATCCAGCCCTGCAGAAGCCGCAGGGATCGGCTGCCACCCTGTGGCCTGGGCCAGGCTGCAGGTGCCATGCCCCCTCATGAGCCGCCTTGGCGCCAGCCCTGCCCTGCAGCGTCCACGCCAGGCCTCCCTCCTCAGCTGCCCAGCTTCCCTCCGACAAGCTGTAGCCTGGTTCTCCCTCTTTGAGGCATCAGTCCCCGGGGTCTGCCTGCCTGCCTCATAGCCCCTAACCACTCGCCTGCCTACCTGATCACCCCTAACTGCTTGCTGGGGGACAGGGCCAGCCCAGTTAGGGGCCGTGGTGATTCTGGTTTCTGGTTGTTATGGTTGTTATGGTCGCTGGGATTTTATTATATAGGATGTGTTTATAAAGTGCTCACATGCCTGCTTTCTTATACTGGTAATGTGTAAAAAGCCAGAAGATGTAAGAATGGCCACCATTTCTTCTGTAAATAAAGAAATTGAGTGTATGGGAGGGGGCTGGGTTGAGGCAGGCAAAGGGGGAGGGGAAACATGAGGACATGTGTAATAGTGGTAACAATAAAAACAAAATTTAAAAGTAAAAAGTAAAGAAAGAAATTGAGCTCAGAGAACTACCCAAGCTGACAGCCATATAAGATCGGAGATGGTATTAGAATGAATTTTGTCTAAATGTGTTTTATCTACAAATGCCATACTCCTTTCTGCACATTAAAATGATGGTTTGGCTAGCTCCTTCCAGTTTTTATTTATTTATTTATTCATCTGTTCAACAAACATTTATAATGTAGACGCTTAGTGCCAGGAACAGTTGGAGGCAGAAGCGAGTAAATCAGATGTCCCTCCATCTCACCACGTTTGCCTCCAGGGAGGAAGTCAGGCAATAAACACACGCACAGATAAATCAAGGCCAGCATGAAAGGTGGGAAGATGACCGGGGAGGCAGAATTGGCTGTGCCAGATGAGGTGGTGTGGGAGAAGCGTGTCTGAGGAGGTGAGGGTCGGGAGAAACCGCCTTCTAGGCAGAGCGAATTCAGCAGCAAAGCCCCCGCACAGGAAAAAGCTGGGGTTGAAGGTCAGGCTTTGGAATCCCAGGAAACCACTTCAACCAGAAGTAAATTTACACCCTATTTTTTTTTTTTCCAAATGAAAGAAATAAAAGTGGCATTTTACAAGTAATTTATTTCATGCTTTAAATATATACCCTTTGCCCAAAGAAAAACAATAGTAACAAAAATGAATAGACTCATTGTTTGTAGTCTATTTAAATGTGAAACATGACTGATTTGAATGTGTGTATTATTTCAGTCCAGTTTTAGAAGAGGTTGGGAATCACAAATGAAATGTGAATGAAATGTTTGGCCAAACTCCTGAAGCACCTGCATGAAAATAGCGCCCAAACCTCCAATGTCACTTATAGCCCTTGGTTCACAGATGAAGAAACTTCAGAGAAGGGAAATGACCTTCCAAGTCACATTAGTGAGTAGGTATGAAATCTGGGACCAGCCCATGTCCCCAGACTCTCAGCTAAAATAATGTCTGGAGAAAGGATGAGTAGCTCTAACTTTGGCTCCCTGGTTGGCTCGAGGCCCGTGGACCTTGCAGTGGAATTGGCCTTTCCTGAAAGTGTAGTCATTTAGCTCTTGGACAGCCACTCCCACTAGCTCGAGGCTGTCCAGTCTGTCAGGCACACAATGGAGCTGATCCGACTTTTTGATCTTTTCTCCTGAGCTCAGCTGAAAAGCACAGAATAACTGACCTCATTTCATTCCATCACTTTCATTACTTTCTCATTTCTTTTCTCACACAGGGAAGGACGTGCCGCCCTCGTTACCTCATTTTGCATGTTTAAGTACATGGCTCTGTACAGCATGATTCAGTATGTTGGTGTTCTGCTGCTCTACTGGGTATGACTTGGGACCTGGCCTCTTGTTAGTGAGAACTGGGACAAGGGACTGTGCACTCTCAACATGCAATGCCTCTTAAAGTGCAAACAGGAGATTGGAACACTAACAACCCCTCTAAAAACAATCATTCACGTTTTAAAAATAAATCAGAAATAGATACATGCACACAGGAGAAGTTGTTGGTATGATTTCTCTGAGAGAGAATTACCTAGTACTAGTTGAGGATCAGAATGGAACAAATCACTTTCTCTGCTGCTGTTGCTCTAGCCTGCTTAGACCAGGTCTCTATTTTTCCAGTCCAATGTGACTATCCTCTTGCATACCACTCATTAAAAAGATGATTCTCTGATTAGGGGCTGGATTGTTTCAAAACTGGCTCTCTCTGGAAAAATAAGCCCTGCTTATTTATTTTTAAAAAAATATATTTTATTGATATTTTACAGAGAGGGAGAGAGATAGAGAGTTAGAAACATCAATGAAAGAGAAACATCAATCAGCTGCCTCCTGCATACCTCCTACTGGGGAAGTGCCCACAGCCCAGGTACATGCCCTTGACCAGAATCGAACCTGGGACCTTTCAGTCTGCAGGCCGACGCTCTATCCACTGAGCCAAACTGGTTAGGGCAAGCCCTGCTTATTAATGTTGCCAATTTCAGTGGTATAAATACTCCTACATGGCTGGAGTCAAGTGATCCAGCTGACCATGGAGTTGGAGAGAAATGTACAATAGCATACTTTATGTAGTTCTTGCACCATATAGATACAAGAATTATAAATAATCTCAAGGACATAGATAACAATAAAGTATAAGAAAATGATTGGGAAGTGGTGAGTTTTGAGTATTTATTGCCTCTGTTTTCATAATTTATTTAATAGTAAATTTGTATTATTTAAGATATTATGTAGGCTGTGTTTAACAACCAGATCACAAAGTTTCTGACAACCTAGCAATAGACTCTTATGAGCTAGTACACGCCAGTATATCAAGGTTCTCTGCACATAGGGATTTAAAAATTGACATATTGTAACACACACACACACACACACACACACACACACACACACAAACCATAGGTCTTTTATGACTTAACCAAACATAAAAGGAGACTATCCATGACTACTGCTTGTGGACTCAACATGTGGGGGCTTCTCATAGTAGCTAACACAGCCAAAGGGAACTTTATTTGTGCTGGAGATACCTAGATTTATCTCTATGTCTTGCCCTCTCGCTCCTGGTTTGAAAGATTTAGCTCTGTTATCTTCAGATTACCTGTGAATTTTCCCACTCACTAATAAATGAACTGGAGGAGCTATTTGTAGAAATTTGTTCCTATGTTGAAATCACAATAACTTGCTCAAAACTAGTGTTAAACATAGGTCATCATTATCGCCTTTCCACCAAGGGGTAAGTTACTTAAAATATGTAAGGCCTAAATGTTTTTTCCCCCCTCAAGAACATCAAGGTGGTCGAAACCGGTTTGGCTCAATGGATACAGCGTCGGCTTGGGGACTGAAAGGTCCCGTGTTTGATTCCAGTCAAGGGCATGTACCTTGGTTGCGAGCATATCCCCAGTAGGAATGCACTCTTTCAGTGTCAGATGAAACCCCACCTTTTTCGCTAACAAGTAGAGAAGAGAGCAGAGATGAATCTGGGAGAGTAAGCTATTCCCCTCAGCAAGGGGAGATAGTGATGCACAAAGGACCCATCCCAGAATGCACATGACAGGGCCTCCTGGTTAGAAAGGGTTTCACAGCCTTGCCTTTGGCCTCTGACCACACCATCTTCAAGGTAATTTACTTGACAATCCTAAATTGCCATGAGAAAGTGAAGGAATTTGATGTCAAACTTCATCCAGAAGGTCACAACTCTTTTTGAGCTTTTTTCCTTTTTATTTTTAGGAGACGAACAGCCTATCAAATTACCAGTTTCTGTTCCAGGATTTGGCTATTACAACTCTTATTGGTGCAACAAGTAAGACGTTTTTAAAACTTTCTTCCCAGAGGTGCTCCCCAGAAGGCCCACCAGGAGGAGAGGGTGGCAGCTGAGGCAGATGTGATGTTTGACTTATTCCCAGAGGTGTATAATGAGAGGGAAAGAGGAAGCAATCCTCATTTTTGAGCGCTGAAAGTACTAGTAAAGGAAAAGCTGGCTAGTCATTTTGCTGTTTTTCACAAAAGATGGAGCCTCCATAAAAGGTCACTAAATATATAAAATAAATAAATAAATAAATAAATAAATAAATAAATAAATAAATAAATAAGACCCACCTGGAAAATCAGGAATGCTAGCTTTGGTGTGCTTTTAGGTATAGTTATAGGTGAAATGTGCTTAACATCACCATCAGTATATAAATACAGTTCCATACCTTCTTTCTTTAAAAGTTCTTCCTTGCCCAGAAGGCGTGGCTCAGTGTTTGAGCATGACCCCAAGAAGCAGGAGGTCATGGTTCAATTCCTGGTCAGGGCACATGCCCGGGTTTTGGGCTCAATTCCAGTAGGGAGCTTGTAGGAGGCAGCGATCAATGATTCTCTCTCATCATTGATGTTTCTATCTCTCTAATTCTCTCTTCCTCTCTCTGAAATCAATAATAAATATTAAAAAAAAAATAAAAGCTCGTTCTTGACCAGAATCCACCACTACCTGCTGTCCCTCTTATTGTCAAACTTCCCAATTAGTTGAATAGGCCAACTTTCTCCACTTGCCATCTCTAATTCTGTCATTTTAATCAGCCAGATTCTAACACTTAAGGGCATAAATTTGGATGCTTGGTCTATCCTGGTGTTAGGTTGGCAAATGTTTAACAACTGGCTTTCCAAAAAAAAAAAAAAAAAAGAGTTTACATATAAGCACATACATTTATCATAAACTTTACTGAAAAGAAAAATGTGTGGTGAACAATTTTCAAATAATAGTAAAATATGCACTGTCTTTATTGTAAATTCCATTCTGTCAATTAATTCTCACAAAATGCTTTCACTGAGTTTTACCAAATTCTTGTATCTATAGTCAACCTATGCTATTGATGACTAACTTGGTTTTTCCATAATACTTTCTTGACATTTTTCTTTCCCTGAATGACAAAACAACAAAAACTTATGTTGAAACTTTAACCATCCATCAGTGATCTAAACAACTTATTTCTGAATTAGATAATGGTTTTTGAATACTGGAAGAATATTTCTTTGATTAAAAAAAAAGAAAAAAAATGTAAAATATGACACAGTTTTAAGTGTAATCTCCATTATTAACTTCAAGGACATAGATAATTCTAAAATGTAAAATAAAAGTTATCAGTTTTGAGTGTTTATTATCTTTGTTTTCATATATTTATTTAATTGTAAGTTTACATCCTTTATTTTTTACAATGGCTGCATTTAAGAATTGGCTTGCAAATTTAGCAGAAATTGGCCAGTGCGAGCCAGTGTGAGCCAGCTCCAGCCACTTCTGGCTGGGAGGATGCTCCCTACTGACTCATGAGAAAGAACAAGTCTCCCATTGCCTCTTTACATCCTCAGGCTCTTGCTTTCACATTATTTCTTTTCATATCTTCTCCTCACAATCTTAAAAACCATCATGCCAACTTATTTTAAAAACTTGTTCAAAGACTGTTTTTGGAGAATGTGCTCAAGAGGAGCAACTACCATCTATGCTTCAGCAGCCACCTTACTGACGCTGCTCTTGTCAAGTCCACCAGTGACTTCTGTTGACAGCAACGGCCACTTCTCTTTCCTGATTGCGCTTGAATCTCTCAGCAGCACACTCCTCCAGCAGAAGATTTCTTCTCTTGGGTCTGTGATACCACACCCTCCTGGACTATCACTTTGGTGAAGACAGTTTTCCCATTTCTTTTGTTAACCTCTGCTTCATTACCTGTCTTCTAACTTTGAAAATGTTACAATTCTTCATTCCAATGTTATTGGGCTTTTTTGTCTTTTCAATTTATACTGTCTGCCTAAGTGAATTCAACCAGTTCTATGACTATGCATGCTGATGTATCCCAAATTTGCGTCCTTGGCCTTGATGTCTGTCCTGAGCTCTGGAAATGTGGCTACTCAGCACCTAATGTTGGATATTTAACAGAATGTAGGCCTAACATGCCCAAATAGAACTCTTTATTCTATCAGATATTATAGCTGACAAAACCATTAAATATTTACTGTTTAGTCTGTATTAACTGTAATAGGTATGGGGAAAAAGCAGTAAAATGGAGTTAGTGTTGTTAAGAGAGCATTGCAAAGTGGAATGGGGAGGCTTCTAGGAAGCGAAGCTAACTCACCTCCATCCATGTGAAAAGTGAACTTTGAATTGAGCTAAACTACAAACGGCTACATCCTGAATTGGCTCTGCACCACTGAACTCTCTATTAAGGCATAACAATTAATCATGTATAGCATAGCGTAAGTCTGCCTACCAGCACCCATCACAACTCTTTCAAAACAGCTTGTATAAGTCCTTTGGAAACCCCGTATTTTTTCTGTCTTTTCCTTGGCACACAATCAGGTTTCTACCCAAATCTGTGTGCCATAAATTTCATTTTTCTAAGGCCTCAAATAAAGATTTTGTTTGCTTTGCCATTCTTGATCAACATACCAATTGATATTGGCACTTGGAATATGTCAGTGAAAAAACACACATACAAATAAAATTCCTTAAAATAGCATCATTAATCTACCTAGTTATTCAAAGACCTGGAATCATTTTTAATTTCTTTTTCTTTCTTTTTATCCTTCACATACAATACATATGAAATTACTATTGGCTCTACCTCCAAAAAATATTCTGTATCCCTTCTCTCCATCTCTATTGTAGCCACTGTCACAAATCATTACCACTTCTGTAGATCACTGCAAAAACTATACAACTGTCTTGCTTATACTCTTACTGGCCTCCCCTCACTTCCATTTACCTTTCAAACAGTGATAAGAGGGCTAGTTTTTTTTTTTTTTTAAATATAAATATTGTTGTCTTATTCTTGCTTAAAATTCTCAAGTGGCTTCTCATTTCCACTAAGTCCAAAGTCTTACAGAATTTATTTTTGCGTACTTCTTCGCCTTCATGTCTAACCACATTGCTACTTGTGTCCTGTTCCATGCACACAAGTCTTTCTGTCTCTTGAGCATTGACAAGTTGTGATCATCTAAGCACCTTTGATTTTGCTACTTCCTTTGCCCAAACTACTTTCTCTTTAGAGTCTTACGTGACTGACTTTCCTTTATTACTAAGATTTTAGCTCAAATGTCACCACATCATAAAGGTCACTTTAAACAATGACCAAGCCAGTTACTCTGTAGCACACAATTCTGCTTTATTTTTTTCACAGTACTTGTCACAATATGAAAGTATGATATTTATCTGTTTTGTTTTTCCTGCCTCCCCTCACCCAGAATGTGCACTTCATGAGAGTAGCACCTTGTCTTTCTTGATCATGGCTGTCTTCCCAGTACCTCTAACAGTGCCTGACTTAGCAGAGGAGCTCATTAAATATTTGCTGAATCTATTGAAAAAACACTCTTGGACAGTCCTTATTGTTAACAGAGTTCTCTTCATATCAGGCCAAAATCTATCTCTGTGTAAGTTTTCCCATCACAGTTCTGCCATTTGGCGAGGCACAGCATAGTATGAATTTTCCCCAGAACAGTTTCTCAGATATTTGAAATCAATACTCATTTCTTCTATGATAGCAAGCATCTCCAGGATTTTTCTATTTTATATATACCCTATATAATAAAAGCCTAATATGCTAAGTGTCTGGTCATCCAGTCATCCTTTCAACTAATCAAAGCATAATATGCTAATAATATAAAAAGGCTGCTCAACCACTCACTATGATGTGCACTGACCACTAGGGAGTAGATGCTCCAACTGGTAGGTTAGCTTGCTACTGGGGGTCCAGCCAATTGGGACTGAGTGAGATGGGCCAGACATGCCTGGAACCCTCCCACAGCCCCTCTCCCCGGCTGGCCCCACTCCCAATGGCACCCCACCCATGCACAAATTTGTGTACCGGGCCTCTAGTGTGTGTGTATTTCAGAGAGGGAGAGATAGAAACATCAATGATGAGAGAGAATCATTGATCATTGATTGGTCACCTCTTGCATGCCCCACATGGGGATCGAGCCCACAACCTGGTCATGTGCCCTGATTGGGAATCGAACCCCTGACCTTCTGGTTCCTAGGTCAATGCTCAACAATCGATCCATGCCAACCAGGCTCAGGTAGTGTTTTGACAGAGATTTCATTTTCTATGATTTTAAAAAATATGAACAAAGAAATACCTCCTCCCATATTTGCAGATTGGTTCTGTGCTGGGCACTTCAACACTTAGCCAAACTTGTATTGAGTTTAGAGATCATCCAAGCACGGGGGTTTTCTGGTCATTTCTGGGCATGAATCTTGTCCTGGTCATGTATGTGGCTTTCCATATTCCCCCAGGACACACAGGAGATTGTGAGTACCACAATCTCCCAAAGAAACTTCAGCTTTTCTTTCCAGGCTTTATGTGTCATTTTTTGCCTCAGTGACTGCAGGTAGTTTGTTAACTTACAATGCTTTAGAGTAGCGCATGCTGCTTTTCCACCCCAAGTTAAGTTTTGAATTAGAACTTAGATGAGCACCTTGCACCAGGGTTTTGGGAGTCCCCAGACAAGTTAGAACAGACATGCAGAATAATCTGTGGGTAAAGTCTGCTCTTCCCTCTCTGTAATAAGGGACCAGGTTCTCCTATCTGATATGTGTGCTACCATCTTCAAATTTGTAACTGAACTGAGTAGAAGGGAGCAATGGCAGGTAAAAATGCACAGAGCTTTTCTAATACTTTCAAGTTGACTTTCTCTTGATTAGGATTTGTTTGGATGCAGTAAACCTTTGTCTATTTTTCAGAGTTCTGACAAAGTTGGTTATTACAGTTTCTGCTTGTTTTCAATGTTTCTACGGAGGGATGGGATCTTGGAGCTGCTTACTCTGCTATTTTGCTGATGTCCTCGTAGTTTAATGTCTTAAGTATTTGAAAGCATTACATCTTAGTGACTGCATGTTGTTCCATTATGTAAATGCCACAATTTATTGTAAATGATGCTGTGATTAACACCTTTCTATATCTCTGATATATTTTTAGGATAGAATAAAATTTCAGAAGTGGAATAACTATATGAAAAGTTATGACATTTTTTTCAGTCTCTTCATATTCATTGCAAAAGTGCCCTTCAGAAGGTTCTTATCAATTTATATTCCTACCGTCAGTGTAAGAAAAGTGTGCATTTTAATACACCCTCACCTATAATGTAATAGTCTTTGCCCATTTAATAGTCACAGAAAGGGCATCTTGTGGTTGTTCTATGTCTGCTGCCTTATTTCTCATATGACTTCAGTTTGAATCTACTATTGTGTTGCTCATTCAGCTAGTGATGTACTTTGATTTGTCAATTTTCTCAGATATGTGGGACCAAGAAGTTACACCATTTTTCTACATAAGAATATAACATTTTCCTGCACTCATACATATAAAACTTGAATTTATTTTAAACTTGAATTTATTTTACAGTGAATTTGAATGGTGCCTACCCCAAGCTAGTGCCTTTCAGACCTGTGGGACAGCTGATCTCCCCACCTTTGCTGCTCTCTGTGATTTTCAACATTCTTCTCAGCCTGGCCATGCAGATTGTGGGCTTCATTCTGGTTCAGAGGCAGCCTTGGTACAACAAGGAGACGCACAGGTAGGATCACAGACTTGATGCCAGCTTCCCACTCTCTAATTTCTATCAACCATCACTTGGCCCATACAGCAGGAGGCAACTGAGTCTTCATTCTGCCAAAGGATTTGGCTTCCTTTAGTCCCTTGTGTACTTTTCCAGTGACCTTCATTTCTCTGTGATAAAACTTGATAGTAACATTCATTGGCACTCATCTTTGTCTATCTTAGATAATCCTCTCTGACCATCTTTTCTATCAAGGCTGACCATGCATTATATGTTGCTTGGATATCTCCAGTTTAATCCTGATAGCCAGTGACATTATTAATATCTTTTTTTCCCTCCACACTCAAATCTGTTCCTGTTGAATGATAAATTAGGTGGTCACTCTACTTATAAATGTTTAGAGATATTAACCAGCCAGGGGAAAGATTCATGACTTCCTCTGCTCTCTCTCTCCCACATAGCATTAATATACATGATTGGTGCTCATTTTTTTAAAAAAATAAATAACTTGGATTTATTTATCTAATCTATCATTTATCTACCTATCCTAAATATAGCTTTATCTGTGCTGTTTTTTTTCGCCTTATTTTTCAGTATATTCTTTCCCAAAGTGCTGACAATTATAGAAACACTGAGGTCACGGAGTCTTTCATGTATTCTCCATAGGTATCTGTCATCTTACTTCATTGGCTTCTTTGGTTTCCTTTTTAGTGCCTGCACTGTGTACAATAAAAGCATTTCAAATATAACCATGCCACCAACTGCTCCAGAAAATGCTGGAAGTAATGATGACTTCAGAAGTTTTGAGAATACAACTATATGGTTCTTGGGAACAATCAACTGCATCATTGTGGCTCTTATCTTCTCTAAAGGAAAACCATTTAGGCAGCCCACCTATAAAAACTGTGAGTAGACTCGTACAGGGTCAGAGGTGAGAGGTCATCAGAGAGGAAGACACACATGCCTGGGTCATTCAGGGAGGTGCTACAGAGTTGACACTTATTCAGGGAATCCTGATTTCCACTCTAGATTTCTGTAAAACACATAGTGCAGCCTTATTTTGTGGTCTTTTGTTCCCTCCCTCAAAGCTGCATGAAATGCTAAGACTTCTTTATCCACCTCTTACCTTCACCAGAAGTTTGTTTTTAGGTGTCTTTTCATGGAATCACTCCAAGTTGGAAAGACTCATTTATTTCTATGCTTGTCAGAATTCATCCTGGAGGAGATGGGGGGGGGGGGGGACCCACAGAGCTCAGTTGGAACATGTCTCCTGCCTTGAAGACAATGGGCAGGTTGGCATTGTGTGTTTGGCAGGCTGGGAGTGGGTTTAGCCTGGAGGAACCTGACTACAGACAGTTGTGGAGGCTCTTGGCCATAGCATCTCCTACTTCCTTCCATTCTGGGCTGGGAGCAGAGTGTATGTTAGAAATATCTGACCTGCTTTTAGGATATTTATTTGGACACCATCACTGCCCCCCTCTAATCAAGAAAAATTTAGAAGCACAAGTTGAAATGTCAATATCCTCATAAAAGTTTGTTCAGAAAAAATTATGTGGCCCTTCTTGGGACGACAAAGCAATAGAATAGTGACCTCTACATGACTGCAATTTAATCATGTTTATTTACAGCCATCCTTTTCCCCCAGAAGAAGATTTGAGGTGGGTGATTTGCATTAAAGACACTCAGATACTTGAATGCCTTCACGGCATTTATTTTGTAATAATAAAAATAACTTCTTGTAATAATCTAAGTGTGCTTTGTCAATGTTACCCTCTATTTCCACTTGCCTCAAGGACATGCATAGGCATTTTAGAGGTGAGACCCGTTGCATAGAAATGAGTACTTTCCATTTATTATGCTGTGTTTGGATGTGGAAATCAAGTAAATTTAATCAGCATTAATCTAGAATATGTCTTTCAATAGATGTGACACTCTATATTCTGATTTCTCTAAATGATAGCTTGTGTTTTTATTTCCTCAGATATATTTGTCCTTGTGCTGATTGTACAGCTGGCTGTGTGTCTATTCCTCCTATTTGCTGATATTCCAGATTTATATAGGCGTTTGGATGTAAGTCTTATCTCTTGATATGGTGATGTTTACAGTAAATTAATACCCTGAATTCAAAAATCAGGCCATAACTGCAATTGACATGGATTCTTGGACACCAATTGTTCTTTTAGGACAGTTTTTTTTAAATGCCAAATTTATTCACATTTTTAAATTAAGCTGATCTAGTCTTGATTTCAAGTATTTCAAAAGCATGGAACATTTTTCTTTTAAAGGATCCCCTTTAAGATTGGAAAATCTATTTATACATTTTTTTTTTCAAATATGAGAGAATTTCCCCCCAAATGCTTCTGTCTTGAAGCTGTTTAAAACAGAATTCCCTTTTTCAGTTAATTCTTAAATATGTATTTACACCTTTTTTTTAACCTCTTTAGAAATGTATTTTTCTGATATTCATACTTAATGTCAGCAAAACTTACATTTAAAAAAGCCAGGCATTTTAGAGGTGAGAGATCTCATGAACTCTCTTAGAGTTTTGTTTCAACTTTGAAACATTATAAGAGAAATTTTATAAGTTCAAGTAAGGGAAAATAATATATAATATTTTGATTCTTCTAACCAATCCTACATTTCAAATAGAAGTTAAGCATTACTAAATGTCATTTAAACCACTAAATAGAAAGTAGAAGAGAAGATCAAAGAAAGTGGATCTCCTCCCCCACCCCGCCCCCCACCCTCCTACTTAGTGCTTTGCAGACTTGTTTCCCTTCCTCTCTGACTCAAAAACGTTTCACAAGGGCCAAGATCCTATCTGATTTGTTCTTGTATAGACAGTGCCTTGCATAACAAATGGGTACAAAATGGCAACAAATGACTGGTGGATGGTTATATGTCAGTTTCCTAAATGTAGACAAGCACTTGGAGCACATAGTGTATTCCAAACCAATAGTACTTTCAGAAACCAAGCATAACATAAACTAGTAACATATTCAGTTTTCATTTTTATAATTGCACTAGAGGCCTGATGCACAAAATTCATGAAACAGTAGATCTTCCTTCCTCTGGCTGCTAGCACCAGCTTCCTTCTGGCACCTAGGACCCCAGCTTGCTTCCCTCCAGCTGCCCACAAGCACCTGGGACCTGAGCTTCCTTCTGGTCCTGGCTTCATCTGGAAGGACCTTTGGAATGACATCCAGAATGATGTCTGGTCTAATTAGAATATTACCTTTTATTATTATAGAGTACTGTGGTGAACAATGGAACTGCCACTGCTAAGTGTCTTCATAAGTTACATTAAGTAATTATGAAGATAGTCTTTGTCCTTTAATCTTCCAAGTGGGTTAAAATTCTGTATCCCTGCAGAAGTGAAGTTTTGTCATGTTGGGCTTAGTCACACTCTTTAATAGTGAACACTCTAACTGGGAGGCTCAGTCCCCTAGCATAATAAAATAAGGAACATATTTGGTTGGAAGGGAACATGTGTGAAGTCACTGATAGCATGATGGCAAAGAATTCTGCAAGGAATTATTGCTTATTCTAAAAGTAGTCATTTTCTTATTAGTGCATTAAATTGTGAGTATATTTTAGAAATGTGAATATGCAGGCAGGGAAAATTATAATATTGTTACTTTATCCTTCCATCTTTGAAAATGCATCTATACTATTGTAATAATAGAGGAATATGCAAATTGTCCAAGATGCCATCACAGTAACAGTAATAACCAAATAGCAGACTGCATCGGTGACCAGGCTGGCAGACTGAGGAAGTTGGCAGCAACCAGGCCAGCAGAGGGGGGACAGTAAGGGGCAATCAGGTTGGCAGGGGGGCAGTTAGGGATGACCAAGCCAGCAGGGGGGCAGTTAGGGGTGATCTGGTTAGCAGGCAGAGGCAATTAGTGGTGATCAGGTTGGCAGGCAGGTGAGAAGTTAGGAGTTAGCAGTCCCGGATTTTGAGAGGGATATCTGACTGCCTCTCAGCAGCAGATCCCTGGGATTGGACCTATACTGGCAGTCAGATATCCCCTGAGGAATCCCAGATTGGAGAGGGTGCAGGCTGGGCTGAGGGGACCCCCCAACCACCCATGCATGAATTTCATGCACCGTCTGATTTATGAAATTTATTTTATTTCAAATGGAATTGTGAGCTTTTTGCAAACTAGTTATTGCTCATTTAAAAATGTATTTTTTTTTTACAAAAACAACAGCAGAGGATATATTCACGTGGTTTAAAATTCAAAAGTGAAAGTTATATAGGGAAAAATATTTCCCTTCTTTTTAAAAAAATATATATTTTATTGATTTTGTACAGAGAGGAAGGGAGAGAGATAGAGTTAGAAACATCGATGAGAGAGAGTCATTGATCAGCTTCCTCTTTCACATCTCCTACTGGGGATACACCCGCAACCAAGGTACATGCCCTTGACTGGAATAGAACCCGGGACCCTTCAGTCCCCAAGCCAACGCTCTATCCATTGAGCCAAACCAGTCTTGGCTTTCCTTCTTTTTTTGTTCCCCAGCTACCAGTTCCCCTTTCTGGAGGCAACTGATGGCACCAGTTTATTTTACATAATTTTGTAATAGTTTGGGATATATTCACAATATATGAATGTGTATGTGTCTTATATGTATATTCTGCCACATTGTTACACAAATAGTAGCAAACTATTACATTTGTCCAGGTCTTCTGAAATGGAGATGTCAAGGTAAGATGAGATGTGTAAGAAAGTTACTGGAGGGATTGCCTATAGGAAAAAAAAACAAAAAACAAAAAAAACCTTAGGAAGCTGGAGGAGGTACAGAGGGTACTACACTACGTGGTCTGACCTCTGTGCAGGAGAGAGGGAAGGAAGGTAGGGAAGGTGAATAGTTTCGGACTATAGCACAGGTATAAAAAAGTTGAGCCAAAGTTGTTCATCAGAGGTATATAGTATCTCACAGAATGAATGAGATTGGAATCCCCAGTTTTATTAGCCATGAGCAGCCCATGGAAGTGTAGCCTCAGGGTGAATGAATTCTGCATCTACAATATTAGGCCTAGTAATAATTAATGTCGTTTTCTAATACTTTTTTAAATCGAATTTATTTAAACAATACAACAAAATTTAATCAACAATATATTGATAGTTGCCGTTGTTTTCTACTACTTGTGCCCAACACTCAGGAAGCATTTTAATCCCTCTGTTGTAAAATTCTTGTGATTTTGATGCAAAAAATTCGGTCGATGCATTTTTGAGGCATTCTTCATTATTAAATTTTTTTCCAAGAAGAAAGTTTTGCAAAGAACGAAACAAATGGTAATCGGAAGGGGCAATATCAGGAGAATATGCAGGTTGAGGGAGAACTTCCCATTCCAACCTGCGCAGTTTTTCAGCAGTGATTCTTGCAGTATGCGGTCGTGCGTTATCGTGGTGAAGAATTACGCCCTTCCGATTAATCAGCGTAGGCGGGTTCTTTTTCTCTTAAAGCTTGGGCTAACCTTTCCAATTGGGCACTATACACTGCACTTGTAATGGTTTGGTTAGATGGTAAAAGTTCATAATGAAGAATTCCTTTAAAATTCCACCAAACACACAACATCACTTTTTTCTCATGCAAGTCAGGTTTTGGCGTGGGCTGCGGAGCCTCATTTTTGTCCAACCATTGAGGCCGCCTTTTCAAATTAACATTCAGCACCCATTCTTCATCTCCGGTAACAATTTGCTCTAAAAACAGCAAACGGTTTTGACGAGAGAGGAGCGAACAGCAAATTGTGACTCTTTGATTATGGTTGTTGTCGGACAACTCATGAGGAACCCATTTTCCAAACTTTTGGACTTTGCCAAGTGCACGCAATTGATTGGAAATTGTTTTTTGTGAACAATTTAAAGTTGTCGCAAGCTCTTGTTGGGTAATTTGAGGATTTTGCACCAAAAGAGCTTGAAGAGCTTCTTGATCAAAATTGGACACACGGCCTAGACCACTCTTGTCATCTAACGAAAAATTTCCCTCGCGAAATTTCTCAAACCAACGCTGGCATTTTCTGGCGCTAACTGCATCTTGACCAAGAGCACTACAAATGTTTTTTGCAGCCTCACTTGCTTTTCTTCCTAATTGGAACTCGTAAAGCATGCAGTGCCGAATATGCTCTTCATCCGCCATCTTCTTAGCCCTAGTTTTGCAACAAAAACCAAACCAAACACAAACTTTTCAAGCAAAACTTGTTAACTGCACTTCACACGTTCTGTAGATACCGCGTGTTTGAAGGTTATGTCAATACAAGTCAACGCCAAGCAAGATTTTAAACGAATGTTAAAAAATGACATTAATTATTACTAGACCTGATATCAGATGGGGCACCTGTTACTTATGCTCTGGGCAGCAGATCAGAGTGGAGCCTGGTCCTGGCTGCCACAATCACATCAACAGTCCTGCACTTTGTTCTTTTGTGTAACAGTCTATTTTGCTAATTGATCCCATGTCAGTACATAAAATTTCCTCATTGTTTTTATACTAATGTAGTATTTCATTATATATATATATATATATATATATATATATATAATCTTCATACCATAATGTATGTGCAGTCCCTATTGATCAACATTTAGATTTCAAAAAATTTTAGTATTGCAAACAAAGCTGCAATAAAATAACCTTATACATATATCATTCCAACCAAGTACAAGTACATCTCTAGGGTAAATTCCTAGAAATGAATTTGGACTTTAAATTTTAATAGCATGTCCCTCAATAAAGCTGTAGCAGTATTTACTCCCACCAGTGTAAAGACAATATAAGAGGCAGTGCCAGGTAAAGTGCACTTGGCTGTTTCTCTTGTTTATTCATTCACCCATTTACTGTACATCTATAACATATCTATCTTGAGCCTGGGGAGGGGCTAGGGAAGATAGAGAGGAAGTTGGGGAAGAGACAGGTAGTGGCATGTGTGCCCTCAGAGCCTCTTGGGAGTAGAGTCACATCCCTGCATTCCCTCATGGAAACAAACAACACAAGCAAACAAAAAATACTTTTACTATTATTTTTTTGTTGTAAGGTGACCAGACTTATTTTAGGAAATTTAGAAATTACAGAGAAAAAAGAAGAAAGAAAGGAAATTTTTTTTAAAAAGTAGCTATCATAGTTCCAAAGTCACTGGCATCATTGGGTATAATTTTTCCACAGTGTTTTCTGTGCATACATGCCAATAAATACTTACACACATAAAACATATTTGTTACACATGAGTATAACATGTACACACGTGTGTGTCTATTGCATATGTGATTTATAAAATATGAAAGTGTACACTGTGAACACGTGGATATTTTCCAGCAAATATTTGTCTCCAGACTAACTGTGCTTTGTCTCCTGCCAGTTGCTCTGCACTCCTGTCCTGTGGAGGGGCTGCATTGTCATTATGCTCAGCTGCAATTTCATTGTATCCCTTTTTGTGGAGGTAAGTGCCCTCAGGCTGCTCATCTCTGGTGTGTGTGTGTGTGTGTGTGTGTGTGTGTGTGTGTGTGTGTGTGACATTTTAGGGGAGCCTGAAAAAGGAACATCTTTAGCTGACAAGGCTCAGCAGTGCAAGGGGCTTCATTTCTTGGTAACATGAGCAACAGTGCTTTCCTCTAATGAGCTCAAAACAAGATGCTTCTGTTCCCACCTGTAAAGTGGGTCTGGGAGACTAGAACTGTGATCGCTAAGGTCTGTTCATTTCTAAAATTGACAAAAGAAAGGCTCAACTCAGATAATTTTTTAAAATTGAGATGTGATTCACACACTATAAAATTTACCTTTTAAAAGTGTACAATTTAGTGATTTTTTAGTATTTTTTATTGAGTTGTGCAACCGCCACCACTATCTAATTCTGGAACATTCTCATCACCCCCCAAAAGATCCTGTCCCATTAGCAGTCCCTCTACACCTCCCCTTCTTCCTCCTTCAGCCCCTAGCAACCACTAATTTATTTTCTATCTCTATGGATTTACCTATTCTGGACATTTCATATAAAGGAATCATACAATATGTGGCCTTTTGTATCTGGCTTCTTTTACTTAAGAACTTGTATCATTTTTACTGTACAGATGGAAAATGAGATTCCTAGTGAGCTTTTGCTAGCCTTTATTCTTCAGCTCCCACTTCCTCAGTATAATGAACTTGTACTTCCCTCATCTCTGCTATGTGGTTCTCTCTGTCCTACTTCAGTACTGTTGGACATAATCTCCGTTCTTCATAACTTACTGTTAGTCAGGAGGGGTGTCCCCCGAAAGGCATGTCAAAGGAGAGGTGAGCTGCAGGACCCCATCTGTCCCCATTCTCGCCCTCATTACAAAGGCAGGCTTGTTCTAGTGAGGGGGGAATTCATGGGGGCACTATCACCTGACTAAATCCTGCCCACAGGGCACTAAATCCTGCCCACAGGATTTTGTAGGCAGGACTTCAACAAACCTTCCTTACTGAACAGGGTAACGATTGCACAGGAATGGGTGGTAGAATAAGACAAAGAATAGGGTACTGGAGCTTCTCTCTATGCTCAAGTTTGAGGGTTTCTCAAGTTGATTGGACACAAGAATCACCTGAAGGACATTAAAACACAGACTGTCCACCCTGCCCCCAACTTTCATGACTCAGTACATCTGGAGCAGGGCCACACTTTCATTCCCCAAGTTTCCTGGTGATTCTGGTGCTGCTAGTTCAGGGACCACCCACTGAGAAGCACTGTGCTATAGCATATGGTTTCCAAATCCACCAAGTTAATGGAAGAGCATCATCAGGGTGTCCTCATACTGAATTGCGGAAGATAGTCCTTGCCCTTTAAAGGAATATGCACCTTGTCTCTGTCCACAATCACATTATTTCCTCTGTCTATTACCTCTTTTATACTTCTGTGTGTTGAAATGCTATGCTGATAATACTATCAACAATAAAAAATATATATACTTTAAAAAAAATGCTCATCTAACCTCAGTGGCACAGCTGCAGGACTATGTTCTTTGTGAATTTTTCTGGATGCCTAGCTCAGTTAGGCAAGGAACAAAAGTCAACTAGCAGTGGTTTAAACAATAGAGATGCGTATTGACTCATTTAAAAAGACTGGAAGTAAGTGACTTCGGGGCTGATTTAGTGACTGGGCATCATGAGGAAGCTACCTTCTTTTACCTTCTGTCCCACCAGCCTTAGATCTTGGTCTTCCATGTTTGTGCTTGTTGCTTATGGCGCCCAGACAGCTTCTGCACAGCTGGGCATTGCATCTGTTTTCAGTGTAGGAGAAAAAAGAAGGTAGGCACCAGCAAGCTTTTTTCCTTCGAGTATGAATCTATTATCAGTGAACAAAAAAAAAATCTTACAGTCCATCTGCAGGCTTTTACTTATGCTCATTGGTTATAACTGTGTCTCCTTGGCATCCTGAGTAGAAAAGAATTCTGGGAAAGTGGGTTTGTACCAAAACGATAGACAGATTAGCTTAGACTGCTTATGTGTTTGTTTTTCCTTTTAGGCAAGCAGGGAACAGTTGGGAGGGATGAGATGTAGGGATAACAGAGCAACACAGTTTGCTGCAATCCCCTTGCAGGAAGCCATTCCACAGTCAGCATAGTTGCCGTTAGGAGCTTAAGCTGGGGGTAGTGTCCTGTGTTTAAATCCTGGCGTCACCCATTCTTGCTCCCTGACTTCGGGAAGTACCTTGCTACTCCACTCTCTGTATCTCTGTTTCCTCACCTATAAAATAGTGAGGAAACTATTTTATGTTTTCCTTACCTCAAGGGTTACTGTGAGCATGAAATGTGAACAGTGAAAAGCATATAATAAGTAATCTTGGTAGACATAAGCTAAGATTATTCGATTAATCATGTGGTACTTATCATTTCTTACTTTGTGTCTACCAATCATTCAGGCATTCGTGTCTTCATTCACTCTTTTCACAAGCATTTGATGACCATGTGCCATATCCTAGGGCATGATGCCAGCTGATGGAGAGGAAGATTTAATACTCGTGGAAGATAAGGTTTCTCTGTTGCTTCTCATGTTGAGTGAGAAATTGACACTTGTGGGTGTCTAGTGTGTGTTCCCAGCAGCTCCTTCACTGAGAAATAGCATAGCAGGGTTCCAGGACCCAGGTCTCCTCCATGAAGTTACAGATTCTCTGCTGTCAGTGCAGGATATAAACCCAAGCCATTTGAGTCTTTGTAGAGCAAGCATGTCCAACTCAAAGGTTAACACAGGCTAAATAATTGAGGCATTTGGCCCACGGCTGTGAGTTTGACATGCTTGCTGTAGAGTGACAGGACAGATTATCTCTTAGGACTTCTGTTTCCGTTTTTGGTGAATTCTTGACTCATGAGGTGAGCCTAGCAGAGTAGGTAAAGGCCCCACATTATTATGGATGCAGCAAGATGTTTTCCTCAGGTTTCATTTAGGTGCATCTGACACAAGATAATAAGGATTCTTAGGATGGGCTGTGATAACTCCATACTGGCTTGCCAGGCTATGGTAGAGATGATCCAGAGAGGTATTGAGCTACAAGTATGGGATATGGCTGGCTTCCTTTTGCAGAGTCCTGAGTGTTGTCTGGTCTGCTGAGAGATCTAACCCTAACCTTAATCTTAGAGCTTCCCAACAAACAAACAGATTTGAACAAGACCTTACCTTTATTTTGCCAATTTGTATGATCTAACCATTAGCTGAGACACAGAGGAGCTAATATTTATAGCTTTAATCCCTCCCCCTTTTTATTATTTGTTAGAGGCCCAGTGCACAAATTGGTGCACTGAGGGGGGAGGGGTTCCTCAGCCCAGCCTGTGCCCTCTCACAGTCTGGGAGCCCCAGAATGGATACCCCCCCACAGAAGGAGGCCCCACCAACCTACTGCAGCTTGCAGGTCAGTGGCCTGGTCCTTTCTCTGCAGGACAATCAGGGGGCGATGGCTGAGGCCCTGACCAACCACATCACACCTATGTTGGCTGGCCTGGTGTCAGGTGGTGTCATAGAGTGGTCGTCCGGATGGTCGTTCAGCTGTTCTGCATAGAGGTGTTTCTATGTATATAATAAAATCCTAATATGCAAATCAACCAAATGGCCGAACAGCCATTTGAGACTACTCTATGACACCTATATATAGGTGTTTGTGTGTATATATATATATGTATATATATATATATATATGAATTATTTGAGAGCTCATGAGGATTTTTTTAGTTTTTTTGTTTGTTTTAAGAAAGGCATCTTATCAAGGCATTTCTTTTGTTTCTAGTTCTGAATTTAATTTACAATGTAGAGTGACAGGACAGATTCTCTCTCAGGCCTTCAGTTTTATTTTCCAGAGTAGCAGAGTGATATTGGCCATCATACATCCAGAAATGTGAAAAATCTCAAGGCACGTTGTAGATCACTAAAGGCTGTGTGTGTGTGTGTGTGTGTGTGTGTGTGTGTGTGTGTATTTGCTTCATTGTTTTGTTTAAAGCCTGCTAAGATTTCCAGAAGGTAAGTTAGATTTTAAGACCACTAATTGGATAGTGATCCTGCCTTATCCCAGCTCCAAGGAGAACTACTACTTTCTTGTTAAATTAAGGAGGACAAAAGCCTTGCTGTAGGAAAGTAGAATAACAGGTCTGGCTAGGTGAGCCCTGAGGTTTGCAAGGTTGATGAAATGCTATGTGTTTTTTAGCCTGCTAGCGAATGATCAGTTTTTATAGGAAGGTTCACACTAGTTGTTTTCTATTATTTCCATGGGCAGTGGGTGGATTTTAGGAAAACTACTATCCTGGCAAAGTTTCCTATAGAATACTACAGAATTCACTCTTTCAGTTCAACAAAGATACCTGTGATAGACACCAAAACCAGTTCTAATTCTGTGGGGCAGCTTGGCTCCTCATATTTTTTTGCTTTGTTTCTTTCATAACTTCTAAGATGGTCAACCTTTGTGACTGTTAGGGATCAGAAGGAGATCGTTCACAGGCTCTAGCAGAGCCAAACACTAGACCCTGAGAATTGCAGTGGAGAAAGATTGTCTACTTTATTGATGAAGGACATTACCCAGGAGAACAGGAAGCTAATGCTCAAAAGCCTGAACTCCCTTGCTATGTGTAGGTTACAGATCATATAGGGTAAAATCACAAGGCACAGTGGGCTAGCTAGGGGTTCACAGTCCTGCTGGGAGTTGATTGGTCAGAGATAAGGTAAGGGTAATAAATTATTTCTTCAGGCTTGAGGACAGCTCTGAAGTCTTTTCCAGTGTCCCTCAGCTTGGTCTCAAAGGAAAGTAGCAAGGAGATGATTCCATTGTGGGCTCAATAACTAAAACATAACTTGGGTCATGATGTTACCTTTAGAGGTCTGGGCTTTGTGATCATTAGTCAGGTCCAGGCAACAGTCTTCTGCTGCCATGGTGGTTGCTGTTATCCAAGGGAAGGATAGGTCTTTGAGGCCTATAGACCCACAGAAAGAGAGATATTATTTCTAGAGGTTGGTTTCAAAAGCTTAATTTAACCAAAGTCATAAGGACCCTCAATTTCATGACTAAAGATGATAAAAATGATAATACCCTCCCATGCACTCTGTATTGTAACTTATATCTTGAACTCTATTCGAGGCTAAGTCTAACTCATGAAATAAAATTACGGTCCAAAATATTTCTACGGAGAGGTACCTGGTAATCTTAAAAATACGGTGTAATTATTTGTAAGTGAAGGTTAGAGGTATATGTGAACAGGGCCAGAGTGCACAGCCTGTTAAATGAATAGTTCAGAGGGTAGAAAGGGGAGGTAGGAGCCATGCCATGCCCTGCATTGTAATGGAAGTTATATAATCCTCATGACACACCTAAGAGGAAGAAATTATTATTTCTAATCACTGAGTCTCTGATAGGGTAATTAATTTGTCCATAGTAGGTGTCAGAGCTAGAATTAAATCTAGATCTGTTTAACTCCAAGGCTGTGGCCCACATTCCAATTTCACTGACCTCTGTTCTTAACTATGCAGCGAGGTGCATACCAAAGCCACACCATACATGTGGCACATCTTCCTATAGGGTCTATTTCAGCTGGTGGTGAGTAATTTTAAATGCCATTTTATATCAAATCAAATATGGATGTGGTGTGGAATGGACTGTGACATTTGAATGATTTTAAATGTTAGGGGAACCGTGGGACATATCAAAGAAACCTGGCACTGTCCATAACCTCTATATTTCCTGACCTTATGGTATTAAATTTAATTTCTGTATGAGATTCAGAAGGAATTTCATCCTTGAGGCAGACTACTTCAAACTGTGTTTCCAGATTCTTGAAAACATGTGCTTTACTCTTATCCCAGAGGAGTTCTATAAGTATAAAGGTTGGAGCACCTATCATGTGAAACCACCTTGGATTTATTTGTCTAGGCCTTAAGTTCTTTGTCAAGCTGGGCATTGGCAGCCAACACAATAGTGTCTTACTAGAGTCAATGGGGGACATAACCTGGAAGCACTTGACCTTTGATTGTAAAGAGCAACTCTTTTATTTTGCAGGAGGCCATTATTGAAAACCGAGCCCTATGGATGATGATCAAAAGGTACTTTGGCTATCAATCAAAAAGCCAGTATCGGATATGGCATCGGGCCTTGGCAAATGACCCTACGTGGCCCCCACTAGACCAAATGTCTCCCTCTGACCTGCCAGAGTGTGGCAGGGACGTGTCTTATAGCAACCCGGTGTTTGAGAGCAACGAGGAAGAACTCTGAAGGCAATGGGATATTCAAGTTGAGAAAACATAGAAACAATGACAAAAGGGACCAGTTTCAGCAATATTTTTAAAGCAATGAGACTCTTACAATATCAGCAGGAATTTTTGGAATCAAATACCTATTTGATCATGGTGACAAATTAAAGTCTGCTTGATAAAATACTTTCTGCAAAGCAGAACACTGCCCCAGGAGAGTGCCTTCCTCTTGGCGTCTGAAAGTATTGGACGTGTTCAGTGAATGGAGACTGGGCCAAGGATGGCAATGGGCCAAGAGACTGGAAAGCTGAAGGAGAAGATGTACTCTTTCATCTTAGATAATATATATTTTAAATGAGTTGAGGGAAAGTAGCACCATGTATAGTCATAGAATCATAGCATGTTAAAGATCAGTTCTGAGTTCTTATTTCACTGCTAGAGAAACGAACGTGTGGAAACCATCACACAATCTTCACTATCTAGTTTCCTTTCCTTTGCAGTACTTTTCCAATGTGAGACATTTCTTTCTACTTCTGGCCTTCTCCATGTATTAGTAAAGATAGCCTAAGCTGATGCTGCAGTAACAAACAACTCCCATATCTCAGTGGCTTAGCACACAAGAAGTTCTTTTTCTTGGTTCAGATGACTATTTAGAAGAGATCTCCTCAGAGAGGTGACTGCTCCAATCTGATGACTCCATCCACTCAATACAAAGATGTGACAGGAAAGGAAGAGAATGGAAATCAAACAAGGGCTCTTCGCTGCCTGACTCCAAGAGTGGCACATGTCTCTTCCACCACTCACATCTCGTTAATGGGGATGGCAGAGGAGCAGTCTTCTGTATTTAGGGTTGGCTTCATGGGCATATGATCTGTGCTGTCACACAGGACCTATGATTTGACATGTGGGGCACACTCTTGGTTTAATGCCCTGCTGTTGTCATCTGAAAATTCTTTGAATAAAGGTTGCTACATTTTCATTTTGTGCTGGGCCCCACAAATTTGTAGTTGGTCCAGCCTGTATTCCTGGGGAAAAAAGGGACCATTGCACATATCAAAGGGTCCTTCTACTATCCACTAATCTCTAAATTTTCTAACCCTATGAACTTTTGAGTATTGATAACCTTCCTTGCACATGCCCGACTAAAGGATTTTTATTCCTGTTCTGTTATTTTTGTGCTACAACATGTTACCATCGATATAAGTCTACACAGCCTACATATTTCTTAGGTTTAGGCTTCAGTTTTCAGAAAGCAAAAATCTCTCCCATTTCATCACTATTACATCTTGGTTATACTTGATTTATTCATTACAGAAAACACCCAGGTTTCTCTTAGCTCAGCAAACAATGTTGAATTCTAGGAGAAAATCCACAAATACCATTTTTGAGCAAAAGCAACATTTTTTTATGCACATCAAGTCCTAGGAGAATGAGGTAGGCAGGGTTGAGTGTCCTGGCTCAGAACAAGTGGTTGGCTTTGCTACACTCATCAGCACCTGCAGTCATTGCCTTCCCTGGCTGAACTCCTGGGCATGGTTAATGGCTCTGTGACTATAAATGATTCTGGGAACTTGGTGTTTTCCCAGGGAAGGCACCATGTTGTTTCTGGTTTTAAATTGGAGTGTTAGGAATCATTAGAATAGACTGCAGAGTCACTGTCTTCGTTGGTACAGAAGAAATGTTTCCATTTACAAAATCAGCTTCAGCAGTGTTATGACAACTTTGAATATATTTTTTATAAAGTGGATAATTTTCCATATTTTTTTAAAGTGGGGGCACTGTGGGCAGAGCAAACTGGAGATGGTATACAACCTAGTGACCAGCAAAAGCAGGGTGCACATCAAGAAATTTAAAAAAAAAGTGCTGGTGTGGATGTGGAGAAAAGGGAACCCTCAAATACTATTGGTGGGAATGCAGCCACTGTGCAAAGCAGTATGGAGTTAACTCACAAAATTAAAAAATGGAACATTCTTATGACCCAGTGATTCCACTTATAATACATGAATATATCTGAAGAAACTCAAAACACTAATTTGAAAGAACATATACACCCCTAGTTTATTGCAGTGTTACTTACAATAGATGAGATTTGGAAGTAGCCCAAGTGCCCATTGGTAGATGGGTGGATAAAAAAAAGTTATGCTACATTTATACAATGGAATACTACTCAGCCATAAAAAAGAAGGAAATCGTACCTTTTGTGACAGCATGAATAGACCTGGAGAGTATATGCTAAGTGAAATAAACCAGCCAGAGAAAGACAAGTATCATATGATTTTATTTATATGTGGACTCCAATGAAGAAAATCCTATATAATAAAAGACTAATATGCAAATTGACCAAACAGCAGAATGACCTGTGCTATGACACTAAATGCAAGAGCTGCCCCCTGGTGGTCAGTGCGCTCCCACAGGGGTACCACTGCTTAGCCAGAAGCCAGGCTCACCTATGCAAGCAGGTGGACATCTCCTGAGGGCTCTTGGACTGCAAGAGGCCCACATCAGGCTAAGAAACCCTCCTTCCCCCCAGTGCACATATGTCATGGACTGGACCTCTAGTTAGCTAATAAAGTAGAAATAGACTCATAGATACAGAGACCAGACTGACAGCTGTCAGAAGGGAGGGAGTTTGAGGGGTTGGTGAAAGGATTAACCAAATGGAAAAAACCTTGTAGACACAGAAAACAGTGTGGTAATTACCAGAGAGAAAGTAGGGTGGTGAGGTAGATGAGGGTAAATAGGGGATAAATGGTAATGGAAAGAGATTTGACTTGGGGTGATAAACACATGGTGCAATATGCAGATGATGTATTACAGAATTGTACACCTAAAATATATATTATTTTGTTAACCAATATCACCCCAATAACTTCAATAAAAATAAAATTAAAAAAAGACAGTGTGTACATCTCATACTTAGGAGAGTCCCTCACCAAGTGCTGTCACCCCATGGGTTCATGTGAATGGCACAATTCTCCTGGACCCAGACAAGGAAGGACTCATCCTCACCTTACAGTTGAGAAAACCAACCTAGGCTGAGGAGAATAGACTCGAGCCTCAGATACCATCTTCTGAGCAATCTTCTGTTGTTTCCAAACACCTTCTCATGACTAAGCTCCAGCAGGGCAGGTGCCTGTTGTTATCTCTCAGGCAAACAAAGAATGAGTTTCTCATGTGCCAGGTGGAAGGAGGCAACCCTGTGCTAATACCAGGACCTTCTCTGCAAATAATTTTCAGGGCATCTTGCCAGACTTGTGATAGAAGTGTGTTAACAGCAAAAGGAAACCACAACCACCAAGTATCTATTTGTCTTTCTGAGATGCAGTTGCTCTTGTCTTGATCCCAAGTGATTCCATTGTCAGCAATTCGCATATGACTCCAATCTCTGAACAGTAACATCTTTGGCAAAAGGGACACATTCTGAAAACTACACTTGAGACTAATTACATCTTGGAGGCAATAAATTAAGGAGCAGAAAGTGCTTACTCTAGAAAAAAATGGGTAAGCTGGGCGGGTGAGAATTGTACTTAAATACTTGAAGGATTGCCGTGGGAAAGAAGGCTCTACCCTATGCCCTGGGCACAGCCACTGTGTGAAGAGCACCATGGGAATGACTCTGGGCTGACAGGAAGACTACAGCCCTTACAACACTGTTGGGAGTGGATGTTGGTGACCTCAGAAGGTGTGTGCCCTGTGACTGGAGGTGCAAGTGGATATTCAAAAACAAATTAGGGAAAGAAGTCAAGTATCTGATGAAACTCAATTACCTGCAAGATCCCCTCCAGACTGAATATGTCCATTTAGTCTTACACAATGATGACAACCATTTACTATTGCTGTCCACCCAGAATATCAGGATGACCTATATGGATACATGGGCTGGGGAGGGTGGGCTCTCAGCCCCGTGAGGTCCCATGGTGTGAACAAGTAGACGTGACTGTTCTGTATCTTGGAAGATGGCTTCTCATAGGGTTAAAAGCCAAAAAAAAAAGAAAAAAAAAAAAAAAAAAAAAAAAAAAAAAAAAAAAAAAAAAGGGTCCTGATTGCCAAATTGACATCTGTGGAATTCTTCTATTATGTGCACTTTCTTAGAAATAAGTGTTTGAAATTTTTGAAGAAAAGAACCTGGGAGAGCATCCCAACCCAAAAGCAGAGTTATCAATGCCTCATATATTGTTCTGACCAGGATTTAGAGGAGAAATGGACAGTCACCTGATCCAAATCATTTGAGAGGGTCCTCTGTTTGTCCACTCCAAGGTAAATAGCTCTTATCCACAGAAAAGAACCCTGACTCTGGACTCTCCTCACTAACTATAGAATGATCTGAGAATGGAAATACATTTGTGCCATCTGTATTCTATGTGCTCTCACAGTGTACATGTATTTACATGCAGATGTAATGACTGGAAAAAGTGATTATTTATTCAGAGCCATGTATTTGGTTTATGATGAAATAAATTATTCTCTATTTTAAAAGGCAAGTAAAACCTATAATTCTGTTTTAAAATCCATTTCTTTCTCTCTTGGTAGAGTCTTTTACTCTAGCTAATAAAATGATGTGGTTTATTCCACTGATGTTGAATCAAAGCAACATCCTTACAAAGTTCCAGTCATTTCTTAATACTGCAGATACTATTATTCCCTGCTTTGTACACAGGGCATTAAGCACATATAAAATATTCTTATGCTCATTCTCTCATTTAAACCTCATAATGATTTTAGGAGAAATACAGAGCAAGGATTACTCTCCTCCTTATTTTAATGAGGTACCTCCTTATTTTGAAGAAATTCAGTGACTTGTTTAAGGGCACACAGCGAGTGAGTGGAGGAGCGAGAGCTAGATTCCGACATAGGACCTCTGCCTGTATGTGTCTCTACCATGGTGTTTCCCATGAATGAAATGTTTGTAGCACTGAAAACCAAGGAGGGAAGAGAGGCAATTATCCAATGGATTGCCATCATGATTATAATTTTCTTTATAGAGTTTCTAGTTTTCATATACATTCTCTTAAACCTGATCATCAATTACAGAAGAGGTTGACTCTGGAGAGAGTGAAATCTTAAAGCCAGAGAAACCTATATCTCTGCTTGAACTTTGCTCAGCCCCTGCTTTATAGAACTTTTTAGGGTTAGATAGAGTCTCTCTTGGTTTGAATGATACTCACTTCTTTATGAAAAAAAAAAAAATGAAAAAGAAAAGAAAAGAAAGAAACAAAACAAAACAAAACAAAAACTTGAAAATTGCTGCCACATATTTAGTCCACATTTTAGTTTCCACTAGACTTGTTGAAATAACCCTCTAAACTTTATCCATAAAATGACTTTCTTTAAACAACAACAACAATAACAAAACACATCTCTCTTGGATTTGAAGAGAGAGTGTTGGCCTTCTACACCACGCTTGTTCCTTCCTTAAGAAGACTGCATTTGCCATTCTTTACCTTTGAATGCTCCCCCAGCACCACCAACCTTCCACATCTTGGCTGATTCCTTCTCCTTTAGATTTCAGCTCACATGTCCCTTCTTCAAAGAAGCCTTCCCTAACTACTTTATCTAATGGTGTCCTTGCCCCACTAGCTGGATTGTTTTCTACATAGTACTTGGACAACCCTTCAGGTGCCTGAGGTTGAAAGATTAGTACTTGTTCAAGATCATACACTTAGGAAATGGGAAACCAAAGTCTATAATTCAAGTACACTGATTTCCAAATCAAAGTCCTTTATGTTCTTCACACCTGGCTAGATCCTGTTAATCAAATTAGCTAATCCACTAGGGAAAAGAATGTAGGATGTTGTAGAGCAATGTCCTTGGTTGATTGAAGAACACTCAGAATGCCATTCAGACTCTCCCAGTTCTATTTTATTGTTGTCTCATCCCAACTCTCTCCTGAGTGTTTGACTCCATGAAACACATGACAAAGCACTGGCCTGTGATTAAGGCTACACACAGATTGACTATGGAAACTCTGTAGAAGTGAATGCTGCTGAAAGGTCTCATATATGTTGCATGTATTACACACTGCACAACTCAAGGGGGCACCATGTTGCAAGCAAAAAATGGTGATTCTGTGTGATATCAAGAAGGCTTTATAGGTGAGAACTTTTACTTTTGTAACCACAAACATGGTTATGCAATGAAGAATCCCTCTTGTCCCACCTCTATCAGTTCTTAAGACCTTGCACTCTCTCTTGATATTGTCTCTCATGCAAACCCTCGTCTTTTCCAGGACCCTCGGCCACCACCTACGTGATTTTAAGAGCTTCTTAACTGGGGCTGGCTTTAGCTCAGCGGTTCCTTCGAGTAAGAGCTTCTTAACTGGTCTCCCCAACTGAGATCTCTTTATCTTTGCTTCTCAAGGTCTCTATTGAATGCTATTGCCCAACTCTGATCATGTCATATCTGTGGTCAGAAACCCTTCATAATTTAAATTATCTACCCAATAGAGATTACTAAATACTTCAAGGCCCTTTGCACAGGCCACATCTGTGCTGATCTTACATATTTTTCCTTGTACTCAGTAATGCAACAAACTATTATTCCCAGTGTTCAGTACCCCACTTATTCTCATCGTATAGCAATTTTCTCACTAATACCTTTACTCACCCTGTTTTCTCTTTGGGGGCATCAAAACTTCTTGCTTCTATCTCCACATATCAAAATCCCACCCATTTCTCAAGATCCAATTAGAATGCCACTAATCTGTCAAGCCAGAAGGGAGATTTCTTTAATTGCACATGCAGTACACTCTACATATCCTTCCTTTGTGTAGTGTGTGGCTCTTTTTACCTTGTGGTATTTCAGCTTCCTCCAACTCCCATGCAACCTTATGTTAAGTAGAAAGCACATTCTCTGAGGGTAGAAACCAAGCCTGATTCATTTCATCTTCCCACTCTGCACCTAGTTCAGAGCTATGGCTGGGTTAAGCAAGTAGCTGTGGCATGATTGAATAAAAAAAAATACATAATCACTATTGATTGATTTATTCTCACTTGTCTGTGAACATCTGTTTTCCATTCAGTACAATGACGCTGAACTAAAACAATAGGACTATGAATAAAAACAACCAAAAGTACAAAGTATAGTGATTCCAATGTTGTGCTTAATAAGTTTGTCTATTTATACAGTGGGCATGTGGAGCTGGGCTGTAGAATCAGAAGGGTTGGGTATATGCTACAAAGACTATTTCAATATGTAGAGGGACTTAAATGCATATTTGCACACGAGTGCAAAGACTGTTAGGAAAGTACTCAAACTAAGAAAAGAGACTATTGAGGCAAGAAAACTTGTTTAAAAACCAAGATTTTAGGAAACAGATGCAACTTTTGAGTACAAC
Organism: Pipistrellus kuhlii; assembly: GCF_014108245.1. Taxonomy (NCBI): domain Eukaryota; kingdom Metazoa; phylum Chordata; class Mammalia; order Chiroptera; family Vespertilionidae; genus Pipistrellus; species Pipistrellus kuhlii. The sequence goes on along the minus strand of NW_023425515.1, from coordinate 44,401,754 downwards.
TGGGTGTGTATTTTTCAATCTTCTATTTGTTTTTACCCTACCTTTAGGGATTTCTGCAAGGATCTGAGTAAAATAAATTTGTGATAAAATGAAAACTAGCGATAGAGATAGAGACAGAGACAAAGACAGAGACAGAGAAAGAGACAGAGATAGAGATAGATAGAGAAATAAATAAAGTGGTCTTGTGTTAAAATTCAATAAAAGCAGGGTGGAGAGAGTATGCCCATGGCCTTTGTCATCTGGCACTGATGTGACTCTATGATGTGGAAGATGCATGTTGCTAATGGCTGATGGTATCATAAAGAGACACAAAGGTGACATAAACAGTCTGACCATGTCTTCCAATGGCTAAAGGATGTGGAAAATGGTTAAAAGAGATGGAGAATGTCCCAGGGGTGATACAGTAATATGCTATTGTAGAGGCCAAGGGGATTTTTGCAAGCAATCTTAGGGTCAGGCCAGGCCCAGAGAAGCCTCATGGAATCAGCAAAGATCATTTCATGGTGGGCTGTGGCCTGTCCAACACAGATTGCAGGAGGGAAGAGCATGCTGTCACCAGGAGTCCTTCATGCAACATTCTGTATATTTCTTAATGACTCACGAAAGACTTCACAGTGGTAGGGTTTCTATGAGCTTGTTTTTGACTACTGTCCCAGGTTCATGTGACCAGGAAACATAGTAGGTTATAAAGATGGAAAATATACCTCCCCATTAGGTGAATTCCATTTGGTGAAACTCCTTGCAGGAACACATAAGAGACAACACTCTAAAGAACAGCTTGGAGCCCCAAGGTCACTTTGTATTCCTGATCTTCTCAGTAACTGAGCAAAATAAAAGATAAGGTTACTCCACAATTGGCTGGATGCTCTTTCCTGAAAGCTAAGCCAGTTCTCTCATGTCATAGCCCAAGGTTAACTTTGAGAATTTGATAATGGTTTAAATAGCCTCAAGAATTCAGCCACAATCCAGACTAATTAGAAACTGGTTTAATCTGGAGATAACTTTGTAGGTTTGGAATCTCTCTAGATGGATCCTGAAATCTGATTTGGTCTGGATGCCAAAATTCATATTTGGGAAAGGCCCAATCTTTGTATCTTCCCACACCTCACCTTAGCACAGCAGATAGGAGGGTTCACAGGTGTCCTAGGGTAGAGTTGCTCAGGGATAAAATCATGAACTCTCAACCAGTACCCATGTATGGCCATATCATTAGGGGTCATACAGAATTTGGATACATAAAGTCAATCTCAAAAATGGCATATGGTCTATTGGTAGTTAAGAGTAAAGTCTTAGCCCAACCAATGGACTTAGTTGGTTTAGCACAATCCCATGCACCAGTAAGTTATCAGTTTGATATCCAGTCAGGCACATGCCCAGGTTGCAGGCTCAATTCCCAGTAGGGTCATGCAGGAAGTAACTGGTGAATATTTCTCTATCAGTGATGTTTCTCCCTCTCCCTTCCTCTCTCTAAAATAAATAAAGACATATATATATATTTAAAGAGTATAAGTTTTAAAAGGAGTATAAGCTTAGGAGTCAGACAGATCTCATCTCTAATCCTGACTTCTTTGATTTGTAATTTTGAGCAAATTAGTCACCATGTTTACATCTTAGCTTCCTTGGCTATTGCCATGAGAATATTATTTATTACCTTATGCATAGCTGCAAAAATCAAAGGAGGTTAAATGTGGCACATAATTTATTGTCCTGCATGTCTCAAGTTTTAAGGAGAATTCTTAAATCTTGTCCCTGCACATAGCATAGCTTTTAAGTGTGTTGTGTGAATCAGTAAAGTAATAAATAAAAGAATGCGTAAGTTGAGAATGAATAAACACACCACACACTTCTAGGCATTGAATGAATATAATTCTCTGTGTAATCATCTATGATTTACTATTTAAAATTATTCTGTTTGTTTGTATGTTTATTTTTACTTATTTAAGATGAGACACAAAGTGACCTACCTCTAGCCTTTGTTTACAGAATCAATTACTTCTACTTCAAAAGGGTCAACTTCTTTTTAGATTTTGTATTTCACATTCTGCCTATTTTGGGGGGGAAATGCTTTATAAATAGGCCTCTCTTGGACGATTTTTGAGTCGTCAAGTTTTCCCCTGAGATGCAAAGATCTATATGAAACAATGTAGATTCAGGCAGAGCTGTAGGAGCTGTGTGGTTAGTGTTTTTGCTGTGCCTTCATGTTAGCCCATCTCTCTAGGGAATAATCCATAGCACTTCATGGGCTTCTCTTTGGAACATGGTTCTCAAATTTGACTCATAGAAATCCCCAAGGATCTTATTAGAAATAAAGTCCTGAACCCAACCTGAGACATACTTAATCAGAATTTCTGGGATGGGTTCTGGGAAGCTGTGCCTTTATCAAGCTCTTCAAGTGATTTTGACAATGAATCAGGCTTAGGAAATTTATTCCTTAAAAAAAAAAAAAGTATTTTCTTAGGTGTACTATCTTGCACTTGTTTTTATAGATACTCATCTATAATTTTTTTCTGCCAATGTCCACAGTTCAGACAGAAAATTTTGTGGCATATTTCCTTTGGAAATGTTGTTTGTCCCTGTGCATTCTCTACTCTGTATTATAAGAGCTGTCCCTGGTGGTAAGAAACCCTGTTAATGGATTTCTCTCCCTGAGGTGAACCAAGTTTTCAATGCTCTGTTAGAGATCTAAGTATATACTATATTCTTTTTGAAAATATATATATATTTTATTGATTTTTTTTCACAGAGAGAAAGGGAGAAGAACAGAGAGCCAGAAACATCAATGAGAGAGAAACATCAACCAGCTGCCTCCTGCACTCCCCCTACAGGGGATGTGCCTGCAATCATTGTACATGCCCTTGATGGGAATTAAACCTGGGATCCCTCAGTCCACAGACAGATGCTCTATCCATTGAGTCAAACCTGTCTTGGCAATATATTCTTGACAAAACAATCACCTGATGGTTAAGTTCAGTGGGGAAGACATAGTCACCAGCCAAAGTAAAAAACATAGAATAGTGTTTAATATCTCATATTCTTGAAGCTGGTTGAAAATGTATGCCAAAAAACTTGATTCCTGAAAATATTCAATCTAGTCCACCTTTCAGGTAAGGGAGAGAGAAAAAAAAAAAAAAGAATAATTGATCCTGGACCATGGAGAGGTCTGAATATATCTAAAGAATCCTCAACTCTCCAACCAGGTTAGATCATCTGGAATTGATTAGTAAGAAATCAACCAGCTTCAGGACATCACTTTAGAGGTTTATGTTCTAAGGTTAGTTCTTGGGATCAAGTTTACTGTGTAATACTTACATCCATTCAGTATTTTTGTAACCATCCCACCTCGTTCTATTTTTTTTTCCTTCCTGGGAAAACCTAACTTGACAAATGAAATTGAACCCATTCTTTGAGCAGAGACAGCACTGATTTCAGAAATGCCTCTGTCTTTCTGTTTAGCATCCTTCGCTGGACTCAGTGGTCATCAGTGTTTTTAGCAGCAGTGATGGGGGCACAGATGCAAGTTTAATGTTCACCAACATGAAATGATCTGACAGCATTGGGATATCTTTTTGGCCACTAGTCAGTCTCCAGTTGGTGACTTACCTGACAAAAATGGTTAACGCTTGACTCATTCTTGCTGGTACTTACTGTACTCAGCCAAAAAGCTATACAACTGGAAGTCTGTGTAGATTTGTCCTTGGGGCGAGTCATCTGGAACTCCTTCCAGAATGTTAAACAGACATTCTGTGTCTATGCAGCTACTAATTACACAGAGTACCATGGCAAAGTGGAATAAGCTTTGAGAAGCCTAAAGTCCTTGACAATAGTCAACACATTTCCAATAGCATGAAATGAGCTATTGAATTCTCCTGGAACAATCTTAATATCTTAGGCAGAAAGAATGGTTAGAACAAATTCAAGGTGGTTGCATGAATTTTAAATTAGAGAGGAAAAGAAGCACATCTCCCCCCCAACCCCCTACCCCCTACCCCCCCCCCCCCCCCCCCCCCCCCCCCCCCCCCCCCCCCCCGCCAGACACACACATTAAATTAAGGAGATTGGGAACTGGAGGCTTTGAAGTAAGAGTAATGAATAACATCCAGGTGAGAGAATGAAAAGATGAAATCTGCTCATATATAGCAGGTAGTCTCCCCTCTCCCCTTTCAAAAAGAAATGTGTTGATGGTGCCTACATAGATCTCTGGGAGATACAAATATTAAGAACATTTAGTTCTTTTCTGAAGTTAGAAACAAACACTGAGATGTGAATTTACTTTATAATGGGAGCGTTCCTAGCAGAAACTTGTAAGGGAGTGGAAGAAGAGACAAATAAGACTTTTGGGAAAAGTCTTAACTTTAACCCGATGCTGTCAGGGAGCTTTGGAATATACACTTCACCTCAATGTCCCAAGGGAGAAGGACTTCAGACTCCAGCCTCAGTCATTGGCTCAGGGTTGCTTGGGCAGGGTGGGGATGGGGTGGAAACTCGAAGCACTTTTGGGTCTTTGCTGGGATGGGCAAAGGGGCTCAAGGGCAATGCTATGGCTAGGTACAGGCCATTAGATGGAAATATACAGATGCCTGCGGGGCATTGAAGGCATCCAAAGGGATTTGAACAGGCCACAGACCATATCTGTTCTAGCTCTAGTTTCCACTCTGCCACTGATTATCCTAAAGGAAAAAAAATTCCGTAAACATTTACCTAATCTGAAAAATTGAATATTGTAAAGCAAACTCTCAAGGTAGAAAAAGTGACTTATTCATTTACACAATACTTATTGAGTACCTGCCATATCTGAGTTAAGTGCCTGGATCTGAAGATGAATGTTCTTTCCCTTGAATGTGATAGGAGCATTTTTTACTTCTGTATAAAAAGCTATGGGAATGGCCCCAAGGCAAAGAAGGTGGGCCCAAAGGGCAGCAAAGACCACCAAGCCTAACACATAAAGCATTAGGAAATAGACTTGACTCCATAATAGAGTAAAACAATGAATACGTATTTAGTGACTAAAGAGAACGTTTTCTAAACTTCAAACAGAAGCGATTAAATAAAAAAGGACAATGGCTTCATTTCAATGGTCCACACCGAATTACATCATCTGCAATGCATGCAGCTCATTTTGTAATAGAGGCCAAGTAGAGCCTAGGATTTATCCAAGTTCTGGTCCTTGACTCCCATGAGGCCCATGGAAGAGCTAGCTCAGTTACCTAACTTGTGTCTCTGTGCCTTTGGAGGGCAGCTATGCCTAAAATAGGAGCAGAAATGGGAACCCCAGGGAAAAGTCATTAACCGAAGAGGGAAGCCTTTTCCTCACTGATAGGAGTCAGCTGTGAGTGGGTGTGGCGGAATATTTCTTTCCCCATTGCTTCACATGCTCTAATCAGAAGTCCCTGGGCTGCTTTGTTTCTGTCACCCGTTCACAGATTCCAACTATCAGTCACTTTCAAACATCATCACGTCTGCCAACAAATTCTGAACCATCTAGTTCCTACAGGAAGAAGGCATCTCGGAGGATCCAGGTAAGCAATGAATGATTTAATATCTGTGACTAATCAAACTTGAACTTGTCAGTGAGAGAAGAGCTTGTCAAAGCCTTTTTGTAATATAGGTCACAGGAGTAGCTGGAGGAAAGTGAAGAACACAGAAGACTTACTTTTAGGAGCATGTCTCCAGTAGACTGAGTTCAAGGGCACAGTTCTAGCCTCAATCATCTCTGGATTCTCCTTTTAAGACCTAGAATACTTCACACATGTGGGCAGAAGTGAACTAAGGAAAGCAGAAAAGTTTGGTGAGCTACTATGACACCCCCAAAGGATGCTTTCTGCAAAGCATACAAAATTTAATTCCTTAGCTAGACTGTTCTAATTTCCATTCCCTGGCTCTAATCTAATTGTCTAGTTTCCCCCACAAGGCTGTTCTTCAAAAAAGAATGAAACAGAGTGCACAAGTTGAAATACTTTTGTATGATAAGAGCAAATTTTAGTTCATGCTTAAATTATTTATTTGAGTAATATATTATAATTAAATGTATTTTCCTTTCACATTTGTAATTGTTTTAAAACTAAAGAGAGGGTCAAGAAAATAAAATGTTTTGTGAGTAGATTAGTTTGATAATTGCCCAAATTTTACCCTTTTCAGATGTTTTGATTTCATTAAAATTTATTTAGTTTTAGTTATGCAATATTATTATTTATTACAATATATTCATTTTTCTTCTTTTGTAGACATACATGATATAATTAAAAGGTATTTATTAATTACTTCTTCCTTTATGTATAGTAATTTTTTTCCACTTAAAAATTATTTTTACTAACATAGTTACACATACAAAATTTAATAAAAGTCCATTTTCAGTGTCTATGTATGTTTATTTTCTAGCTGTTATTATCATTCATTTCACTAATCCTTGTGTGAGAGCTTAGAGCTGTTTGCTAAATGAATTAACAAGATAGAAAAAAACTGAGAAGTCATGAGAAGGTCTCTTTTCACAGGTTGGGCTCTTTTTTTATTTCCAGATAAGACAGATTTTACTTCTACTTATCTAAGTTTTGACATAGTCACTAAATTCTCAATTGATGACCACCTAAATAGAACTTTCAGGCAGGGAGTGAGAAAGGCCAAACCATGCCTTCACCTTCAATAGCCCACATTTTTATTTCCTGGAGGGAGTTCCCTCTGCTCTGTTTTGATCTGTAGAGAATGTGTGGGTTGTATTGATGCAGTGTCGATTAGGGTTGGAAGGAGTAAGAGTTGGTTGGCTCTGCTTATTAACAGATTAAGTACGATTAAAAAGGACAACTTTGCTCACATCTTTGAGTCTATACTTCAGATAGAAGATTAGTTATGTACTGAGAGTCAAATATTTTCCTAACCTGTGGTTGTTACAGAGAGCTCACAAGGTCACTCAGTCAGATATCATACTCCACTCCACACACTTGGGTATGCTCCTCCTTAGTCTGCAACCACTCAAGCCTTCCTCTTTCCAACTTGTATAGTAGACACCTCTGCATGGTTTTGCCTTTTCACCAGACTGAGTCCCCCAAGGAATAGGGTTCATTCTGATCCATCCCTTTACCTGTCACTGAGAACAGCACAGGAGAATGAGGTATTGTAGAAAGCTTTATTTCTATGGAATCAAGCCCCTGAGTTTCCAAGGTCTCATTTCCCTGTATCCCATCACAGAAGAAATGTAGCTGTAGCTTCAGAAGAGCTATGATTAAAGCTGTTGCCCAGAATTTCTGTTCCATGTTTACCCAGTCTAATCCAGCACCAGGTTAACTTAGTTTGTGTTCCCCACTACAGATCATCAATCCATTGTGTGTGGGGTCTGCAGGGTCACATGGCTATGGAGGGGACACAGGTGGGAGCAAAACCAGAAGAACCAAAGAGCCAAGAGTGCCAAGGGATCCAAGAGCCAGGAGAGAGTTCCTTTTGATAATGGGAACTGTGAGCCAAGGCCCTTTCCCCTCTCCCTCACCTCCCATCTGGTCTTGTCTTAGGACACTGAAGAATGAGCTCCATGAACCAGAAGATTTAAACAAAAGTGTGGAAAATTTATTACAAGCAAATTCAGATTTCCCACATGGGGAGGCCCCCAAAGCCTTGTAGTCTTGGGGTATATATTTGCTACAAGTCTGCTCTATATCTATTGATGCCATCACCTGATGGATTTCCTCAATTGTTCTTGCCCAGCAATGGATCTGAACTTTCTGTGTTCCTATGCATCAATTCACCTTATTGTTGCAAGCCCTCTCTTGTTCTCACATGCCTCCCACTTTGAGTCCAAAAACATTTTGTTATTCCTGCTTGGTTGGTTTCTGTGATTAGGCTTGCTCAAATTGCCATGTCTTCCTCTGCCTATATTCTACCTGCCTTTGTTTTCCACTGGACCCCTGCCCTGTTTGCTCTCACTTTGTGAGATTTTGTATCCCCAAATTTTTACATTTTTATAAGTGACCCTTTTCTCCCTAGTCAATGATTTCTGTTCCCAGGTTTGACTGGCATCAAGCCCCTTCCCTATATCATCCCAACTCACTGTGCATGTGCCCATCTTCTCCTTTGTCCAGTTTCTTCCCCCAGTAATCTGTAGGGAATGGGCCAGTGTTTCCCTGGGGAGTGTGAAATTTCTGCTTACTGGTGAAGGTGTGCTGGGGTTCTTGTTCCAGCATTAAGAAGGGTTCAGCAATCTGGAGAAAGGATATGTGTGTAACTGAAGTAAGAGTCCAGAGGTGAAAGATGATTTTGAAAGGCATTGGGGGTCAGAGGAGCTTTAGCTAAAGGAGCTAAGTTCTCCTTGTCTCAGAACTGCTTGCTTTTTATTAACAAAATTTGTCCTAGCTAGGTGGAGATATACTTCAAAGGGTAGAGTTTCATACAGAAGCATTGTCAGAATGGGGAACAGCCTAAGGCTGTTCAGGTGTTTGGCCAACAGAAGGCAATAATATGTAGATTAAGATGCCCTGAGCTGTGTGGCAACAAACAATCATCCTATTTAAATTAGGGGGAAATGCCTTTAGCCATTTCCAACAGGTGACAACATATGTGACTCAGCCCTTGTTGCATCCCTGAGTTCCATTCATCTTTTGAAGAAACTCTTGCAATTATGACATGCTGGAATTGGTTTCTGGCTAAGCTGCCCAGATGACCATGCTTATAATGTCTGGCCTACCCTTTACTCCTTTCATATTATTAATAATTAGCAAATTACAATGTTTTCAGTCTCAGGAATTGGCTAGTAGAAAGAGTCCTTTTGCCACATACAAAGCCAATATATATGTCATCCAAAGAATTGATCAACAACTTTGACTTGGTTTTTAAGCTCTTTATGGCTGGGTACTTCTCTGTTTATATTCCAATGTCACGGCTCAATACTCTACTCTTTTACCCTCTATTCTCAACTCTTACTTTGATTTCTCTTTACACCTCAAATACCCCATATTTTATTACCTCTATTAAGCCTCATCACACATTATTTTCTTGTGTTCTCAGGCCTAGAGTATGCCCACCATCTGCCACTGTTTCCCATTCCTTCACCTGGTTAACTTCTGCTCATCTTTGAGAGGTCAGCACAGATATCACTTCTTTCAGGGAGCTGTTCCCATTAAGTCTGAATTCAATGTCTTTCTTATTTAAGAGGATATTTACTTGTCTCTCTCCCAAATAACTAAACTCCTTCAGGATAGTGACTCCCCTTTTCCCACTGAATCCCAAGAACCTAACATAATGTCTGGGCCATATAATTGCTGAGTAAAAGTTTAACGGAGTTGCAGACAATGGTAGCATTATTAAGAACATTTAGTTATATATATATTTTTTTTTAAAAAAATATATTTTTATTGATTTTTTACAGAGAAGAAGAGAGAGGGATAGAGAGTTAGAAACATCGATGAGAGAGAATCATCGATCAGCTGCCTCTTGCACACCTCCTATTGGGGATGTGCCTGCAACCAAAGTATTGTACATGCCCTTGACCGGAATCAAACCTGGGACCTTTCAGTTGGTAGGCTGACGCTGTATCCACTGAGCCAAACCGGTTTCAGCTAGTTATATTTTTAACAAGGTGTGTGGAGCTAGGAAGTCACAGGCTTAGTTCTATGGCTCAGTGATATCAGGATCTAAGCTCTTTTATTCCTTTGTCTATCATCATTAACAAGGCAATTTCCATTCTCTTTACAATCTAAAGAAAACTGCCATGCTCTATGCATTGCCTCCTGACACATCACTTTTAAAGAAAGAAAGAGTGTAAAGGATGGAAAAGAAAATTCTCTTATTAATTGGATAATCTTTTCCAGAAGACTCCAGCCTCCACATGTTTTTCCTTTGATTTTTATTGTTGATAACTGGGTCATATACCCACTTTAAGCAAATCATGATTCATCCTTGGTGCTCTTGTATGAAGTCATTCTGCCCAAAGTAGTCATTCTTTTAGCAATAATACTAGAGACCTGGTGCATGAAAATTCATGCACTGGAGGGGATCCCTCAGCCTAATCTGCCCCCTCTTATAGTCCGGGAGCCTTCAGGGGAAAGGGGTGACCTAGTGATCAAGAGAAGGCAACGATCCATCACACCTCTGCTGCTGCCACTGCAGGCAGCACAAGCCTCGGCTGGACCTAGTTACCTGAGCCTCAGTTTGCCCAGGGTGGCTGGGCAGCCACCATCTGAGGCTTGCCTGTGCCTCTGGCTGGCCCTGGGTGGCTGGGGGGCTGAGGGGACTAGAGGACTCTGAAGGCAGGTGCATGGAGTGTGCCTGCTGTGTGCCTGCCACCCCAGCGGGCCTGAAGGGACTGGGCACCACCATCTTGTTGCTGCCATATTTGAGGGCATGTCAGTCAATTAGCATATTTCATCCTTATTGGCTGTGGGTGCCCATCTTTGAGGGCAGTGCAATTGATTAGCATATTCCCTCTTTATTGGCTATGGGTGCAGCCATCTTTGCGACCTGTGAGGGTCAATTAGCATATTTTCTCTGTATTAGATAGAATGAGTGAATAGATGATCACTAAGAAGAGAATGATTGCTGCCCCTAAAGTCTTTCTTTATGTTTTACTAAAATCCATGACTCTCTTCTCCAAACTGGAATTCAACTCTAGATTGGTGCTTCTTAAAAGTGCAATGTTATTCTTTAGTGTGGGTCTCTCAGCCTTTTTGGCATGAGAAGCTATAATTATTTGTTTATTTTCATCAGCTACTTTCTTCTGGGCCAGAAAGTACATTGAACTCTGCTGAACTTCAAGGTGGGCACTGGTTCCCCCATAAGACAACCAGGGACTATCTCAGGCAGTGGAAAGACTCGTTCTCTACTAGTCTTCATTCTTTGTAAATTTTCCTCCATGGCCAAAGTGGCAATAATTTTGTCAAGTAGCCTGGATTCAATAATAAGGCAATAAAATGACAAAAGTGTTTATCATGAACAAATTAATTAACCTTGAGTAGATCACAGTATATCTAATTTTTTATAAACTTACAAAATTCAAAATATTCAATATGATGGTGATTATACAATTGTGGGAATTTAGATGATATCCCCAATATTTAGCCTTCTTAGGCTCCCCCTCTCTCCATATACTTCAGTTATTGAAAGTTTTTGTAAACTAAAAAGGGAAAATAAAAGAAAAAAATATTATAGTTTACTATTTAAAAGCTTCTCTCTTTTTGCTTAGTGTTATGATTTTGGTAATGATGATCTATCACTTATTGAGTATGAAGGAACATATAGTTGGCTTTTAATAAATATCTCAAGCCAGAACCAGTTTGGCTCAGTGGATAGAGCGTTGGCCTGCGGACTGAAAAGTCCCGGGTTCGATTCCGGTCAAGGGCATGTACCTTGGTTGCTGGCACATCCCCAGAGGGGTATGTGCAAGAGGCAGCTGATCGATGACTCTCTCTCATCGATGTTTCTAATTTTCTATCCCTCTCTCTTCCTTTCTGTGAAAAATCAATAAAATATATTAAAAAAAAATATCAATAAATATCTTAAAAAAATCTTATCAACTCTATAATTATTATAGACATTTTACAAGTAAACTTAAAATTCAGATCTCATTTAAATATCTTAAAAAATCTTATCAACTCTATAATTTTATAGACATTTTACAAATAAACTTAAAAATCAGATCTATATCAGTAGAGCAGGGATTATAATTTAGAGTTTTCTGATTCCATAATGATTTCTACATTCCCAGGTATGAACCAACCTCTCTTCCTTTCTCATTGTCACTTCCAATATGCCCATTTCATTTTCAAAATCCATGGTACATTTATTCATTTATTCAAATCCTGTTGCCACAGGTTTTTAGCAAAGTGATCATTCTATTCATTGGATAGCCCAGGAAATACCTATCTAGTTCAGCAGCTTAAGTCTGGAGGCACTCACATCCAGCTCAGCAAGTAAGTACTAGGAAGAAAAAACAATCACTCCACAACAAGCAAAGAGATTAATAGATTAATCCTATGGCTGAGGAGAGGTGTTTTTTTTCACCCCCCCTCTCATTTGTTAACGTAATAGGTGAGGTATGTGCTAAGGGATATTAAGCACCTGAGAACTACAATGACAGATTGTTCAGAGTTCACCTAAACCTCTGTGGGTTTCACATTTCCCCAGGGCTTTAGCCAGGAGATCCAGTTTAGATGGAGGAGAAAAGTAAGAAGGACCATCGGGCTTTGCTTAACCAAGGAGAGGAGAATGAACTGGTGAGTCTTCCCTTCTTTTTATTACAGGATTCTCAAAATAACTGAGCAGTGGGCAGGGGCTGAAGTAGTGCTGATTTTAGAACGTGGAGAGGCTTCAGTTAGAATGTGGAGAGGCTTCAGTCTGCTAAGGCTCCTTGAGGTCCAGGGCAGTATTATAGTGAGGGAACCTAATGGGCTGAGAAAGTGGGTCCTAATAGGTATTGGACTGCATGAAGCCTCTGCTTCAGACATTTTGCAGAGAAATCAGGTGCACTCCTATATGAAGTCTTCCCTCCTTATCTTCTGGGTCTTAAGACAATTGGACAAACTCAGGCAAAAACAAACTATTTTTTTTTCTTTATTATTCTTGTGTGTTTGTATGTATGTTTAACTTATGTTTTCTGTGCTTTGGCTGGAAGTCATGCTAGTTGCCTAGAAGGGTTTTAAAACATCAAGTACTGAAGAAGGAATAGAGTGTAGCATAGGATTTAGTGCATATCTTAAAAAAGTTCTTACTTCTGTAATTCTTTACCCCTCATTGCCTTTTCCACCATATATATATATATATATATATATATATATATATATATATATATATATATAAAATCATTGAAAGCTTGAATACACTGTGTCTATTTGGTGCTGACAGGTTACTTTTATTATTTTATTTGATCTGCAGAATTTAGTGAAGAAATTAATCCTATTTCATGGAAAAAAATCTGAGACCAGGCAGGATGAATAACTAGCAAAGTCAAAACCTGCAAGGGACAGGCTGGGTATCCAGCCCACTCCTTCTGCCTTTATACCCCATATGTTTGTGCTGCAGTAGTGACTCCAGTTAGGTAATGAGAAAAAAGACAAAAAACAAACAAAACACACACACACACACACACACACAAAACAAACAAAAAACAAACAAAAAACAAATACCAAACAAACAAACAAAAACAAGGGGGACTGGGCAGAGAAGGTACCTGGGAGGCTGAAAGAAACCCAGAGGATAGAGTTCATACATCAGAAGGTCTCCCAGTTCCCTATGAGTTCTATAGGAAATCCATCCATCTACCTTTGTTTGTTAGCTGAAGGAATACTGAACAATCATATGCATTGTTCAGTATGGCAACCCTGGCCACATGTGGCTTTTGAGCACCAGAACAGTAGCTAGTTTGAAATGAAAGACACTGACTGAAGTGTAAAATACACACAGTATTTTAAAGACTTGGTAAGAAAACAACAACCTATAAATGAGCTCAATAATTTTTAAATTGGTTACACATTGAAATGACAATTTTTGGATTTGCTGGGTTAAATAAAATATATTATAAAAATTATTTTAACTTTTTTTTTTTTTTTTTTACTGTGGCTGTTAGGAAATATAAATAACCAACATGGCTCCCATGGGTTTGTCATTGATTTAGACAATGGAGAGGCACTTTAAAATCTTCATACAAGAAATTCACAGAGTAAAAATCTACTTACCTGTGTACACTCCAAACAGCACTGTGCCAGTGCTGATTTTTTTTCAATATGGATATAAGTATTCATAAAAGCCTTTGGTTGCTCTTTATTTTTCTGTAATGAAGTGACTTATTTGTAAAATTCATAGCCTAGTATTTTAATTCCTTTAATCACAGAGGTGGCACAGATATCAAAGCAATAAGTAATAGGCCCCGCACCATAGTTTACTTTTTTGTTGGTTATCAAACACTTCTAGAAACACCCACCAAAAAGCTCTATCAGGAATCCCACTGTGCTGATGTGGTGTTGTGAGAGCATATTGTCAGCAGGAAGTGGCTATAGATTTTTTTCTTCGTAAATCTTACTTGTGAGCTTGGGTAGAGATCACATATGCCAGTCCTACTCAGGTGGGTCAGAACTTTGGGTGAGTTAGGAAGCTCTGGTGGGAACAGGGGTCACCCAGTGCATAGGCTAAGAGGAAGCTGCCACCAAGCTCCAGTCACTGCTGTCCTGCAAGTCAACAGGCCCGGTGCTGTCAGCTCTTCAGAGTTTAAAAGGGAAGCCAGAAATCAAATGCTTGTGTGAAATAATAGCCTTATTATAAATTTTGGAAACAAATTCTTATTTTTGTTGTTGTTGTTGATAATTGGTAGGCCCAACTTAGCCTGGGCATGGTCTTGTCCCAGCCTTTGAGGGCTATCAGTCATGGCTTTTACAACCTCTCCCCACTTGTTTTTACTTTCCCAAAGGTTTCCCCATGGCCCACTCTGATTTCTATTTGAATTAATCATCTCAAGTACAAACACTTGTGATCATGTGAGAGGATCTAAGGTGAAAACCACACACCATTTGGGCAAATAATGAATTTCTTTAATCAAATATCCACAAAGAACCTATTTGAGTGGGGATGGCCTATGAGATTATTCAAGTGCAGCTCAGAGTCACTTTGCTGAATCAGCATGGATAGCAGGCATTGCACTAGCCTCCAGAGCTGGAGGAGAGAGGGGCTGGAAGTTGAGTCACTTGCCAATGACCAGTGTCATTCATATCTGGTTAATGAAACCTCCCCCAGAACCTAAAAGGCCTGGGCTGGGAAAGCTTTCTGGCTGAAAAATATGTGGAGGTGCTGGGAGTTAGAGAGGGCAGCTCAGTGCCCTTTCCAATCCTTGGCCTAGACATCTCTTCCATCTGTCCCTGCATTTTATCCTTTTATAATAAACCAGTGTTCTAGTAAGATATTTCTCTTGAGTTCAATGAGCCCCTCTAGAAAGTTAACCAAAGTCAAGGAGTGGGTTCTGGGAACCTCCAATTTGTAGCCAGTTGGTTAGAAGTATTAAGTAGCTACTTGGACTTGCAACTGGTGTCTGGACTTGGGGAGAGGCAGTGGAATCTGATGCTATCTTCAGGTGGTATCACTTCAGACAGTATTAGAATGGAGCTGAATTATAGGATGCCCAGCTGGTGCTTGAGAATTGTTTTGTGTTGTGTGGGAAGGCCTTGCTCTCGTCACATAAACATACATAGTGGGAATTGGGTCCAGGAACCCACAAGAGTCACCATGCCTCAAAGTTAGTTCTTATTATCTAATATAGACAAAAGACATTTTATCCCACTCTAAGGCACTCCATGGCATGAATGCAGGACAAAGTATAGAAAACTATAATTAACAATGCTTAGTAACTAGTGATAACTACCATAAGTTACTATTGTATTGATACATGTGGCCAAGCCCAAGCAATAATAGAGGGTGAGAAACACCTACAGGGTCCATTGACAATAGACAACAGGGTCCATACTAACAGGGTCCATTGATACAGACAATATTATCTTCGCATTAAAGAAAATAACCTTGAAACATGGCAGAATTAAAGATAAGAGAGCTTTAAGAATGCCCTCCTAATCTAAAACATAAAGGAACACAATTTGGCATGTACAGATAAAGAAAACAATGAATAATGAATAGAAATGTGCTGTTATGGTTGCTTTTAAAAATAAATAAGCTAAACCATGATGAATTCTAGTATCATGAAAGGACACAGAATATTACCTTTTCTTGGTCTGGATTCAATGGACTGAAATTTGTGGCCTATGTAGAAAAAGCTAACTTACTCTAAGGTTATTGGACCTTATCACCCATGGAAAAGCCATGTCATAGAAAAAAATGGCCTTGCCATTCACGGAAGATAATGGTAATACTGAGAATTATTTATGTCTTAGTTGAGTAAATTAAGTTATAACTTTGTGCTGCTATGAGAATTTTTAGGTAAGTAAAAGTGTTATGAGCTATCATCTAGAATATCATTCCAAGGATACTACTACTACTGTGTCTGTGCATGGTGGGTGCACAACAAATATTTTTAATGGATAAACATACAGTGAACATAGGACTAAAGGATTTACAAAAACTAAAAAGGATTGTTCACAAAACCAGTCATGCATAAATGCTAGTGCTCCAGATGCAATGAAAATCCAGGAGCAAGGACAGGTGGTGACCCAGGGGACGGTTCCATATGACTAAGAGGATCCCCAACAGAGTTTTGAAAGAAAACATGTTTAGATGAAGAAGCACCTCAAAATTCTTCTTTCCGGAGGAATTTAGCCAATTAGTTCTATCTTTGATGGCAGCCATAAAAGTTACCTATAAAAAAAAGAAAGAAAAAATAGTAATTGAAAAAGTGCCATTTATGTTCAAGAATTTCATATATGTTCTCATTTAATCCCTATGAGCTAATGTCTTAAATATCCATTTTATAACTAAGGAAATTGAGGCTCTGCTAAGGAACATATATAAAATGACATTACATAACATCAGAGGGTGTTCTATTACACTGTTTTTCTCCTGTACAAATGAAGAATGATTGTGCTGGTTTGTTTATATGTGTGTGTACATATGTGTGTGTGTGCATGTGTATATGTGCATGCACATTCATATATTATAATATATAATATATAATATATAATATATAATATATAATATATAATATATAATATATGGTTATAATATCTAATTAATCTTTGAATCAACTTAGTATTTAACTTAAACTTTTTTCTCAGTTTCATATATTACAAAGTTGAGTAGTTTTCTTTTTGGAATGTATTTGACTTCAACTTGGACAATTTGTGCTCTGTGAAAAAGCAAAAATTCCATTTAAGCCATTTAAGGATCAACCACTTTTAGAAATACAACTTTTGGTTTTGGCAAATAACATTGAGTTCTGAATATTGCCTGTGGTCAAATCATTTTACAATGGTTTGAAATTTTGTTGAACTGTATATCACTCAAGCTAATGTTAACTCAACACTTACTGTGTGCTCAAAGTGTTTCAGGAACTGAACTGCATATGTTATCTTGTTAATTTCTCACAACAATCCTAGAAGATAATTGTTGTTATTCTCATTTATGGAGAAGAAAATTGAGTCATCAGGAGAAATAAAGTGGATTGCCCAAGGTCACTTTTTGTGGCTACATGGTAGAGGATTTGAACTTGTTTTTTTCATGCCATATTCCCAGCTTTTAACTGCTATACCAGACTACTTCTGTTGCATTTTACAATCAACCACATTTATCACAGGAGGAATCTAAAGTTAGGGGAATTTAAATCATTAATTGAGATCCCAATTAGTAAGTGATGGAGCAAGAAACAGAAGTGCTGACTTCTAGAAGGCAATAGGGGTGGGGTACAAAGAATAGAGGCTCTGCTGATAAGCTCCCACAGGGCTTTAATTTGTCAAAAGGCACGTGTGTATTTTTTTGTTGCTCCTAACGCCTCTGCTTCTTCCACACTCTGGGTTTAGAAAAAGGTAAATAAGGCTGTGATACCTCTCCTGGGATCTGGAATACAGAGTTCTGGTAGGAAACAAAAAATAAGCAAACATCACTGTTTAGAGAGAATGCAGTTCAAGTCTCCTTGAAGAAACACACAACCCGTGTACTGTTCAACTCAACTCACAGGTGGTGGCAGATCTGGGTTTCTCTAGAACTCAGCCTGTTTCCATTACCAAACTTGACTCTATATTTCACAGCCACCACTTCCTTCCTTTGATTGACCTGTTATCAAACCACCTGCTGACATTGACTGTGAGCTTGGTTTATGCTCAATACCTATACCTAATTTAATCCTCACTACTATTCTTCCAAGTGTGTGTTATTAAAACTCCCTAAGTTCAGAAATGGAAGTGGACTTAGAGAAGTTAAGGTCACATAGGTCGTAGTTGACAAAACTCACTTTACTACAAGATACCATGTATAATGTGGTTGAGATTTTGATCCTCTGTCCCCAGTATCCTTACATTTACAAGACCTGGATTCTATTTACCTTCCTCTGTTATGGTATAAATATTGCTCCTGCATTGCTTAGTGGATTTTATTAGGAGTGTATTAATATCTAGGACAACTCTCAAGGACTCTTATTATATCAGAAGACTAATCATTTAGAACAATTAACTTATACTTGAGTTTAACTAGTCAATGTAGAAACACACAAATGTTGGCTAGTCCCTTAAGAGTATTTGGTTAAAAGAATGCCAGATAAAATAGTGATTCTTTTAGACAAAACCTCAAGTCCCATATCCAGCACTATAACTTGTGGTAAGACTGAGAAATAGTCTAGAAAAGAATTTTACCAAGAATTATGAGGTCAGTTTATCAAAGAAGCAAAAGCATTGCTTCTGCTCACTTTGCTCAAGAATAATATCTGAACATTATTCTGACATTTACTAGTTCTTATTTATTTATTTACTTACTTTTATGTGCTTAATTTTTTAAACAGACAGGAAAAAAAATCTGCTGACATTTTGATTGAGGTGTTCCAGCCATAAGCAGAGTCATGATCAGAAACCTCTTTTCCATCTTAGTGATTTTACCTCTGCTGTAAGAGAAGTCAGTTCTTCCCAATCATCCACACCAGAAAGCATCTACAGTCTTCCCAGGTCACCGAACCCCCTATTTTCCATAGAAGTTATTTCTCTGTCTCTTTATTTATTTATAATATTATGCTGCCAATTTTTCTTTCTCAATCTAATATTATTAAAATAATTAGAATATATTCTACCTGCTTGGACTAGAGTGTCTAATAAACAAATTAATTCTACTTTTCTAAAACTTTTTATTAACATATAAATACAGTGGGTGTATTTATATAAATTTATAAAAAAATAGCCTGGCCAGTGTAGCTCACTGGTTGAGCATAGACCCATGAACCAGGAGGTCATGGTTGGATTCCTGGTCAGGGCACAAGGCCGGGATGAGGGCTCAATCCCCAATGGGGAGAGTGCAGGAGGCAGCCAATGATTCTCTCTTATCATTGATGTTTCTATATCTCTCCCCCTCTCCTTTTTTCTCTGAAATTAATAAAAACATTAAAAAATTAAGTTAATTTATCTTAATGGCTTTCATCAGTTTTGCTAATTTTGAACTTGATCTAAGTAGAATTGTGCATTGCTTCATGATATTTGATTTACTCAATATAATGTCTGTGAAATGTATGAGAGAGAAGCTCATTCCTTTTTATTGTTTTGTAGTGTTCCATTGTATGCAAACACATTTATTTATCTCTCTTCTGTTAATGTATTTTTAGATGTTTGCAGTTTGGGGCCCTATTTTTAATTTTTATTTTCATTCAGTTCAAAATATTTCCTAATGTTTGTCGTAATTTCTTATTTGACTCACGGGTGTTCAGAAATATGTTTCTTTGTTTCCAAACATTTGGGAGTTTTAGTCATCATAATGTTAATTTCTAATTTAATTATAATGCCATCATTGCATAATACAGTCAATTTAGGTAAATATTTTATGTGTACTTGAACATAATTTGAATCATGCAGTTTGGGGCTGTGATTTTTTGTATTTGTTAACTAGGGCAATTTAGTTAATGAGGTTGTTTAAATTTCTGGTAGTCTTACTGATTTTGTTTTCTTTTTGTCTACTTTATTATCAGTTATTGAGAAATGATGAGAATGGATTTAATTCCTATCAATTTTACTTTAAAAATTTGGAAATTATATTTATAGGTGCACAAAAATTTAGGATTATTGTCTTCCTATTGATGTTTTAGCTTATGAAATGTCCTTTTTCTCATAATGTTTCTTTCCTTAAATTCAATGTTATCTGATGTGAATATAGCTATACCAATTTTCTTTTGTTAGTCTTTGCATGACACATTTCCCCCTTTTTCCTCCTTTTACACTGTCTGCTTCTTTTAACTAATTCATTTCTGTTCCTTTATATTTAAAACTAGTGGCCCAGTGCACAAAATTCATGCACATTAAAAGGGGATTAATAAGAGGAAATAATTTAATATTGCTATTTGCCCTTTCTCTATAATAGAACTGTCAGAGATGAAACCAAATTAGTAAAATGTATATGAAAACCTTCCTCCTGTCAGAGTCTGGGATATGCTCTGGGACCCAGAGTCAAGTCCCCACCCCACTCATGGTGCCTCAAAATTGCGCAAGACCCAGACTCAGTGGCCCCACCACCATTGGGCAAGATCCAGACCTAGCCAGCCCTTCCCTTATCAAGCCCTGAGGGGTGTGTGTTATGACCTACTATGTGGACTATCATATACATTTTATTTGACAAAACTAATAAAACTATAAATAAGTAAATTCACAAATAAAACCAAAACAGGTTTATAGAATCAGAAGGAAGTTTTGGGAGAAAGGAGACCAACTGAAGATATGCTTAAAAGCAGAGTGAACACATGCTTCTAAGTAACATGTGTGAGGGGGTGGTGGTGGGCACAAGTCCCCTGGCACAGGACCACGCAGTGGGGTGGACCTCAGTTGGAATCATGGTGTGGAATCATGGATTAAAGGAATAGAAACATCCTTATAATTCTTTTAAAAAATATATATTTTATTGATTTTTTACAGAGAAGAAGAGAGAAGGATAGTTAGAAACATCGATGAGAGAGAATTATTGATCAGCTGCTTCTTGCACACCCCCTATTGGGGATATGCCCACAACCAAGGTACATGCCCTTGACCGGAATCGAACCTGGGACCTTTCAGTTGGTAGGCTGATGCTCTATCCACTGAGTCAAACCGGTTTTGGCTTCTTATAATTCTTGATACAATTTGATATAATTGTTGTCACCTTGCTCTCCCTAAAGAATTATTCTAATTTATAAGCTTATTAGCAGTATGTAGCTGTAGTGGTTTCATTGCAGCCTTGCCGGCATTATGAATTCCTTTTTTTAAATAAAAACTTGTTGTATAAAAAAGAATGGAAAGGAATCAGAATTGTGATTACCAGTATCATTGCTGTGGGTACATAAACATAAAGGGGAAAAGTCATTTACAAATATTATTTTTAAAAATATACGTTTTATTTATTTTTTTACAGAGAGGAAAGGAGAGGGATAGTTAGAAATGTCAATGAGAGAGAATCATTGGTCAGCTGCCTCTTGCACACCCTCCAA
The DNA here is from genome assembly GCF_014108245.1 of Pipistrellus kuhlii. NCBI lineage: Eukaryota > Metazoa > Chordata > Mammalia > Chiroptera > Vespertilionidae > Pipistrellus > Pipistrellus kuhlii. The sequence continues at coordinate 44,380,708 of NW_023425515.1, read as the reverse complement.
TGGGGATGTGCCCGCAACCAAGGTACATGCCCTTGGACCAGAATGGAACCTGGGACCTTTCAGTACGCAGGCCGGCGCTCTATCCACTGAGCCAAACCGGTTTCGGCTACAAATGTCATTTTTTATATAAGCTGGACTAAAATTTCTAACTCTTCTTCATCTGTGTTGCACACACTTGGGCTTTGGCCCTAAATCCCTCTATATTACTAAGTAAAATAAGTGATACATTTACGCTGTCTTTACAAAGTCTTTCATGGCCACAAATAATTTCTTAATTTATATCTTCCTACTGGTACAATTACTAATACTTTCAATTAGTTATGACCTACTATGTGGACTATCATATACATTTTATTTGACAAAACTAATAAAACTATAAATAAGTAAATTCACAAATAAAACCAAAACAGGTTTATAGAATCAGAAGGAAGTTTTGGGAGAAAGGAGACCAACTGAAAATATGCTTAAAAGCAGAGTGAACACATGCTTCTAAGTAACATTTAAACCTTAGTGTGAATAATCTCAAGATACAGTGGCTGCATCACTAAACTTAATGAACATCTTTCCTCAAGTGGGTGATAGTGCTGAGGAACAGTAGAAAGAAACTTTTAAAATTGTAATTACTTTGTGGAGCACTTGAGGAGACATTATCTCATTTGAGCATAAGTACCCTGTAAAGCACATATTTCTTTTCTTTTTTCTTTTTTTTTTTTTTTTTTGTAGATGAGTAAATTGGGATTCCCTAGAGGTGAAAAGATTTACCTAAGTTCACATAACTGATAACTGGCAGGCAGGTGACTCAAGTTTACATCTTTGCTTCTTAAGCCTGTGACCTCTCCACTATGTTTAAGGATTGCTTTCAACAGCTGTTATTAAAATCTTTATCTACCACAGAGTTATTAGAAAAACTTAATGAAATTAGTCATATTGAAGATGAAACTTTTCCAAGAATAAAGCCAAGAGACTTATTATAAATAATCTAAACTGTTATAAAATTCAGAAGATTCTATTATTTGAAAATGCCACAGAAATTCAGTGAAAACTTACTTCCTTGATATTACAGCTCTATGATCTGAACATGAAGTTCAGAGTCATAGAAAAACACACACACTCACACACAAAAATAATAGCAGAACCTAAAATCATAGTATAGCAACAATGTCATTCATAATAGCATCCCTCAGGCTTTACCAAATACACAGAGAATCTAGGCTTCTTTATTGGAAAAGTTTGACAGGTAATATTGTATAAATTTAAGGTAGCATGTTTCCTTAACCCTGTAAATAAAAGCCTAATATGCTAAGTGTCCAGTTGCCCAGTAGTCCATTCAACCAATCAAAGAGTAGTATGTTAATGATTTGCTAAGGCTGCTCAACTACTTATTATGACGTGCACTGACTACCAAGGGGCAGACACTCTGACCTGTAAGTTAGCTTGCTCCTGGGGTCTGGCTGATTAGGACTGAGTGAGACAGGCCAGACATGTCCTGGAGCCTTCCCGTGGTCCCTTCCCAACTGGCCAACTTCCTGCATCCCTTCCCAGCCCTGATGGAGCACTGGTGGGGTCCCTCAACCTGGCCTGTGCCCTCTTGTAATCTGGGAGCCCTCAAAGGATGTCCAAGAGCTGGCTTTGTTTCAGCCCGATCCTAAAGGCCAGGCCCAGAGACCCCACTGGTGCATGAATTCGTGCACTGGGCCTCTAGTATATTTATATACTGTAACATGGTTACTGATGTAATCATATTTATCACATTACATACTTAGAGTACAGCTAGTGGCATGGTGCACAAATTTGTGCACATTGAAAGTAAATTAATTAGAAGAAATATTTTAATGTTACTATTTGCCCTTTCTCTATAATAAAAGTGTCAATCAAATTCATGATCAACAATGACAGATGAAAACACATGCATGTGATTGATGCCAGTGAGAGCTTTATATGTATCATGCATGCATGAGTCAACTTAGCCTTTTAGAATAAACTTGCTTAATTAGAACTGCTTTCTGATGCAGCTAAACTTTTATTCCAGCCCAGCGAAGCACCCAACTTATCTTTCAGGTAATTTTCAGCAAAACAGAAGTAAATATCAACATGAAGATTTTTATTATAGGTCACACAGGGAGAATAAAGGGTGAAATATTTAACTGCAGTAGTGTTTGCCTATAATTTGTGCTTTGAGAAAACCTAAAGTCATTTTCAAGGTCCACAATTTCTTACTTCTTTTCAGTCAGGTCAAGTTTCTAAACTTTCTAAATCTCTGTTTTCTGGCTAATGGAAAGAAAACAGGATTCCACCCAGTCTCCTATCTATCAATACCTACTCCAGGACTTCTGTGAGGATCAAATGAGATGAGGCATGTGAAAACACTTCACAGACATTAAGTTACAGTGTGAAATGTTTGCACCTGGCTATAAAGCAATTCAAGTTCCTGGTATGAAGAAACTGCAAGGAGGCTAGTTGTCACTAGGGAGAGGAAGCCAGGCATTGCTAGGTGATATCATTACCTGAACAGACACTTAGCATACTAATCTTTTATATAAATAGATATTATTGTCTATGTTCACTAAATCTCTATGGCTATTTTAGTACTCATTATAGGTTTGTATCTTTAGACACCATCACTCTTCTTCCCCACCCATCAATCCCCTGGTTTCCACCATTTCATTGTCTAAAAAATTTAGTTTTAGAAATAAAATTTAAAAAAAAAACACTATACTGTGAGTCTTCATTGTAGAAGATGGAAACTATAAATTGGCTTTAAACAAACAAATATATTATTTTCTGCTACTTGTTTTCCCCTAAAACTGGATCTTAAGCCTTTATTCAATTTGTAAATAAAAATTAACTAACCTATTACTAAAAGTAGAACTATTTCATCAAGTTACTCTTTGAATGAATACCTTTAAGCTGTCTTTTGAGTGTTTCATGTCCCAAATAATCTTTTAATTTATATCATCTTATTGGTTCAGAAAGTAGTAGAGTTATTAATACTTTTAATGCTTCTTAATCCTGTTATCATTAAACAAAGCTGACTTTGAATAAAGCCAAACATTAAGTGTGGATCATGTTCTATTATTATTTTATCATCTTTCTCTAGTAAATTAATATTAATACTTAAAAAAAAAACACCTTATACTTAAAGAAAATAGAACTGGTCCAGAGCTGGTCCAGAGCACTAAGTATTTTATAAAATTATGCGGTGACTCTTAAGAGTATTTAGAACCAAATAATTCTGATCCTTCCTTGCTTCTCCTATCTAACATCTTAGCTCCAGATGCCAGGGTAATAAAATGAGTCTTTTTTTTTTTTATACTCTATCAGCTGACAGCTGTGAGCAATCAATCTGATTCAACCAGCCAAAGCCAGATTTCTCTCCCTATCAACACCCCCCACATCTAATCTCTGTTTCTAGGATCAAAATGATATGTTTATGTGAAAAAAAGAAAAAATAGAGTGATCTTTTCTTTTCCCTGCAGGAGGTGTTTGGTTACCAGACCCAGAGTCTTCGCAGAGCCTTCTGCCTTGCGGCATCGGTGATGACCTGTGGAATCCTCCTGCTAGTGTTCTACTGGAGGCCCCAGTGGAGAGTGTGGGCCACATGCATCCTGTGCCCCTTACAAGAAGCAGATACCGTTCTGCTAAGAACAACCGTGGGTGCCTATTGTGTTGCATTTGTGGCACAACCAATGTCTGGCTAGCACTTCAGAGGGGAGAGCTTTCTTCATTTAAAGAATTTTCCTGTCACAAAATAGGAGATGGCAAAACTACCTTTGCAATCTACTTGACATCTCTTATTTTAACCCAGGAAGGCCATTTCTTGCATGTCAGACTGGGGAAATTTCTGCCATGTCAGGGTAGTTGGCAAGCCTCTTAGCCATTGCACGAACAGTGGCTGTCAGTGTTACAGCTCTTAGAAATGTAACAAGGGAATGGTCATTCAGTCTTTCAAAAGTATGTATTCTGGGGGAAATTAGACATTTAAACATGTTAGATGTGACCTTGAGATAGCCAGAAACTATTTTCTGCTTTTTCCTGAGAAGTGTGTTTTTCTTTGTATTCTCCAGCACAGTGGTTCTCAAATTTTAGTGCAAGTCAGAATCACCTGGAGGGTTCTTTAAAATATAGTCTGTTGGCCTTAACACCAGAAATTCTGATTCAGTAGGTTTTGGGTGGGACTCAGAATATGCATTTCTAGCAACTTCCAAGATAATGTTGATGCTCTTTTTTTTAAAATAAATTTTTATTGTCCATATTATTACAAATGTTCCTCTTCCCCTCCCCCCCTCCATTGCTCTCCTCCACCAGGTTCCCACCCCACTCTCTGCCCTTTCCCCACCCTACATTGTCTTCATCCATAGGTGCACAGTTTATGTTCAGTCTCTTCCCACATTCCCCTCTCCCCTTTCCCCCAAGAATCATCAGTTCACACCCCTTCCATATCTCTGATTCTATTATATTCAACAGTTACTATTGTTCATCAGATTTTTAAAAAATTTCCTTGGTTTTTAGATTCACTTGTTGAGAGTTGCGTATTTGTTGTTCATAATTTTTATCTTTATTTTGTCTGTAGTCCAAACTTTGGGAAACACTGGTCGGTACTTGGTTGATTGAGTGCCTTACTGAATAACAGGCTGGATTGTTATTTCTAGGATGAATTTCAAAGATATATCAGGAAGAAAGTGACGTGCCTCTACTTAGCCACACTAAAGTTTCCTATAAGCAAGAACCCGGAAGAGCCCCTTGTAGCTGACCACCATTCTGTCATAAACCATGCCATATTGAAACCAGAACTAAAAGTAAGTGATTTTTTTAGACTGCATTGTTATGGTAAGTTTTTTTGCCCCCCCAAAAAGTTATGTAAGTGTTTATTAGACAAGGTTTGAATATCCCACGGCAGGATTGGAAATTGTAGCTATCTACTGACAAAAGGGAGGGCTGTGTGAGGACCTTCATTAAACAAGCCTCCCCTTCCCTGATAAGCTTGACTTTATGAATGACATATTTCCTATCACATTTGCCATTGCAGCTACGATGTATCCAAGTGCAGAAAATTAGGTATGTTTGGGACAACGTGGAGAAGAGGTTCCAGAAAGTGGGGTAAGTCTGACTTCTCCTTGGTTCTGCATCAGGATATAAGGGAAGAAGACTGTTTTTTTGCATGCCATGAACTGAAGTGTGGTTCCTGTCCTCACTGCATCCTAGGTTGCTGGAAGACAGCCACTCCTGCTATGACATCCATCATATATTCAGCCTGGGTCTGACCCATGAAGAGCGGGAGGTCAGGTAGGATTTGCAGTACTCCCTGAGAGAATCCTGCCAGCAGAAAGTGTAATATCAAATGGCGTGTGCTCAGTGAATTGTTGGCATAATGCTTCATCAGCTTCATATAATCCCAGCTCATTTGCTGGTATCAGAAGAGATATTCTAAATTGTTCACATCATAAGCAAACTTATTAAAAAGAAACTTCTAAAAGAACCATGCAATCAAGTAACATTTGATCCTTTCTTTTAGGATTGTACAACAGTCTTCTCTGTGTTGTCTTTTTATTTATTTTTTTCTCAAAAACATCTTGAGTCATTTCATAAACATCAGCTTCCTAATCCTCCCATCCTCAGAGAGACCAAAACTATATTATGATTGCATTTTACTTTAAAGAACAGCCCTTGGAGATGAGGATTTTGTTTGTTCAGTTGGTTCTGTCATTCTCTACTGTATTTGCAGCACCTGGGACAGTGCCTGACTCATGATTGGAGCTCGACAGATATTTGTGGAATGAATGAAGAATGAATGAAAGCATTCATAGATCTATTAACAAAATGCCTCTAAAATGCCAGGTACTCTGCAAGATACTAGGGATGTCAAAAACAAGTAAGACTTAGTCATCATCCCAGGAACATTTACTGACTAGAGAAAAAGAATAGTTGTATGATTGTGAGAATGATATCTTTAGTAGCACATAGGTTAAGAATAATGGTAGTAGCATAGGAAATGCTTAAGCTATGCATTAACTCACTGTGCTCTAGAGTCCTCACTTTCCTCATCTATAAACCGAAGTGGTAAATTCTGGTGAATCTGCAAGAAAACCACTGCAAACCTTCCCCAAAATTATAATAAGCAGCTTAATTTCTTCCAATTTTAAGGACATTATCTTCTTTGTGGTCAGGCAATATTGTCATAGACTAGATGCTTGCTTCATTTTTTCATAGTGTTCAATCAAAGAGAAAACTTACAAACAATAGATCAACAATTCTCAGACTTGGGATACTACATAAGAATTATGAGGGTGCCTGATAAATATGCAGTTTCTTTTTACCACTACTTCTACCTTCTACCTACACTAAACACTAATTCTCAAGCTAAGAAGACATTTGGAGCTTCAAATACAGGTCCTTGGACTCTATTCCCACAATTCTGATTTAGTAAGTAGAAGGTAGAAGTAGTGGTAAGAAGGAACTGCATATTTATCAGGCACCCTCATAATTCTTATGCACCCCAACTCTGAGAATTGCTGATCTATTATTTGTAAGTTTTCTCTTTGAACACTATGAAAAAATGAAGCAAGCATCTAGTCTATGACAATATTGCAAAATGCCTTTCAAAAGGTATCATTACATGAGATTTTAGATGCAATGCTTAATATATTGAGTACAAAAAGTTTTCAAACTCATTAAAACATATTGATTTAATAACATTAAGCATAAAACTTTAAAAGATTTATCTAAGGCATTTAGGAAATCTAGTTGATAAATGTAGATGTATTGTAGAGAAAATCATTTCTGCAGGAAAGATTTCCATCAGTGCAGCCACCTTACATGTCACTATTTATCAAGCCCAGGCTTTGATAAACATCATACATAATTAAATTTAAATCTGCTCCACACAATAAAGAACTTGACAATCTAATAAACAAGACAGAGTACAGTTTTCCAAATAAAAAGAATTGAGGAGATAATCTACTTATAAACATATAGACATATTTTATTTTATGGGCTTATCTATTTGGAGGGTTAAGACAATAAATAGAATGTGGAACATTTTCTCCCTATTTTCCCCCTCATTTTTTAGTGTAAAACTAACCCTTTAAAAATAAATCTGACTGGTGAGTGATATCAATTTCCATGAGCTTGCTTGCATGAAAAGTAAGGGCATGATATGTGAAATAAAGGAAGGAAAATACCCCCAAATCTCAGTTGATGAAAATCCACAGTCTAAATTTAATCTCCCATTTAGCCTTCCAAGTAGCCAGGAAAGGAGAGAAACTACATAGATTTACATAGTCCTCACTGTTAAGTAGCAGAAAGTAAATCAGGGCATGAAAAGAGATACATTTATCATGGAAAGAATTTGTCAAAGGGCATCAGAATGAAAGCAAGATTATCCCATGAGGTTTTATACTCCTAGCTTCACTCATTCATGAACTCAACTCAAGTTTCCTTCTTGGAATTGGTCCTAGGTAGGTTCATGGACACTTGAGTTAATTCCCTTATCTCATGGAAACAGGCCCCTATGGGAAAAACAAGTCTACTCACTTCCCATCCATCTCATAGTCTTCCTATTAGGACAGTTTTTAAATTGAGCATCTCTTCATTTTCCCTTTACCCAGCCCATGCCTCCTCTTGCCTCCATTGTTTAATCTCCTAAAAAGACAAGGGGAACTTTCTAGCATTGAAGATATCAGGCACCTCCTAATGGCATTAGCTTCAAACAATTTACCTTCTTGGTAACCCAGTTCCCTAAAAGAAAAAAAGCTTTGATGGATAGAGTTTGCCAATTTCTGTACTGGAACTACTCTCACCATGGCTAATTTTAATCCACTGGTGTGACATCCCTGAACGTGGAGTGGAAAAGAGATGCTCACCTTAGGCTCAGTGGTTCTGCAGGGCCAAACTTAATTTTCAACATTTGCCACACCATTGAGTAAAAAGGCATGCCTTTTAGTAGTAGAGGAAAGAAATTTCATTAATGCTCAGCCCCAAACTGGTAGAAGCTTTCCAGGAGAAGATAGATTTTTGAAACAGAGAGAAAGAAGGATTCAATAGGAGGCAGGAGAGAGAAAGGGATTAGTGCTGCTTTGAAACCCTATTCTTTTACTCCTCAGGTCTCGTGGGTAGCAAAAGTCAGAACAGAAAGCATGCTTTTATACCATGACTTTTATACCCTTCACAAGCTCTGTTCCTAGAAAACATTTCAATTGTAGACACTCATGCTTAGGAAGGAAGTATTGATTGGAGTAGAGGAGAGAGGCAATGTTTAACATTTAGTTAGAAGTTAATAAATTACTTAAAATAATATAGGGTATTTAGTACAAATTGAATGAGCCACTGAAATCCACATTCTCTTTTAGATATTTGTCACATCCTTGGTTCAATGAGGATGAGTCCATTCAAGATATAAAATCATTTAACTTCAATACCTGGTTCAGATCAAAGGACTATGGTGACACCAGTAAGCCTAAGGCTTGGGTCATCCTGGGGAAGTCCTGCCTGGCTTTTCTCAACCCCCACCTTCACCCTCTGCCCTCCTGGTCCTCTACTTTCCAAACCCTCATACCTGAGAATTTTTAAAAACTCTATAAACTTGCTTCCTAAAAACTCCAGAGTTCACAGAGTGTGTCATGATATGGCATTAACTTTGGAAAACTACAAGTCACCCACTCTACTGGTGGCTTATCAAAATGGAAGCAGAGCAGTCATATGTTGCTTAAAAAAACTCACCAATAATTCTAACATAGTCCTTCTCTGGTTGGGACCATTCTAGTCTTCACCAAATGGAGCCTAAAGTGTTTAGCACACAGCATATTCTCAGCAATTATCCTATATAATAATCATATATAATAAAAGGCTAATATGCAAATCAACTGAATGACCACTCGCTATGACACACACTGACCACCACGGAACAGATCCTCAATGCAGGAGCAGCCCCCTGGTGGCCAGTGTGCTCCCTCAGCTGGTGAGCATAGTGGTGGTGGCAGGGAGCCTCTCCCACCTCCACAACAGTGCTAAGGATATCAGACTGGTGGCTTAGGCCTAGGGTATTCGGGTCTAAGCCATCAGTCAGACATCCCCCAAGGGCTCCTGGGCTGCAAAAGGGTGTAGGCTTGGCTCAGGGACACCCCCCTCCTGTGCATGAATTTTGTGCACCCAGGCCTTTAATTTGGTTAATAAATTGATAAATGAATGAATGGATGTACACATGATCAAATTAAAAAAAGACACAGACCACCTCCAAAGGAAATTATTTCTATTTACTTACATTTTGGTTTTCATAAATAAATATATTCTAGTAGATTTACTAATATCTTATGATTGCAGAAAACTTCAGTCATCTTCCAAGTCTAATTTACAGCTGGTGCAGAAAATCTCTCCATAACTTCCCTGTTAAAAATTATTCAATCTCTTTTAGAGAGAGATCTTTTACCTCCAAAGCAACTATTCCAATAATGACTAGTTCTGAATATTAGGCAAGTCTACTTAGTTGTATTCAGCCTGTTTAGTACTGCAAGGCCACCTGGAATAATTCTCTGACCTCTTTTCCCTGCCAGTTCATCAGATTTTAAAGTCAGGGCATATAATCTTGCTTTGTTCCTTGGAATTTTACTTGGGAGACCCAGTTTCAAGCCTCATGTTCCTTTGCCCAGCCATGTCCCTGAAAAGTCTGTTTGGCTTGTGCTGAGACTGAGATGAGCACACAATCCCTAAACACACAGTATTTTTGGCAAGAGATACTGGAAAAGATGAAGCAGCAGGGGCATGCTGGGGGTGATTTCAACATGGCACAGATAAGCCCTAAAGAGGATAATTTTCAGGCATATTTCATCTTCTGGATCTCAGTCCTCATGGTTGCCGAGCTCCTCTCCTTTACTAGAAACATCAGAGACCACCTGACCACAGGAAAAGCAGAAGTGCATCAGGCCCTGGGCCTATTCCTCACTGAATTGACTTTCCCTAACATGTGTGCTGCTAAAGTTGTGTAAACTGCGGTTTTAGCCCTAATTGCGAGAGGGTATTCTAAACATGGATCACAAAGGTCCTCACTGATTAAGTCCAACATTTAGAGAACATTATCTGCATCAGACACTGCTTCTAGATGCTAGAAAAATAGAATTGAAAAAGCTCTATCTTTGCAATTAGAGTGATTAGGAAATTTAAGGGAAATACATATAACTATATGTAACAACAATTCAAGGAAGTAGATACTGTTATTAAGAAGGCTTGTTTGGAGTAGGGAAGACTTCAGTTGGTCATGTCCTAGGCACTTATGCTAAATGCTTTACATATGCATTTCATCTGTTATTGATAGCAATTTTATTAGGCATGTATTATCAAACCCTTTTCACCCATAGGGAATTAAGGCTCAACTCTCAATCACCTAGTCATTCATCCAACAAAACATTCTTGAATGCAGAATATATATTTGGTCCTGTTTTATGCATTCAGGATTAGTCAGTGTCCTCTAGAAGCTTATATCACAGTGGAGGATATGGTCTATAGTTTGCATGCTTATTAACAGGTAAAAAAAGTAAGATGTAATATTATATTATCAAATGCACTTTAATGTGAGATAGGTTGAGGAGATATAGAGAAACTAACTGGGGTTAGGGTAGCTATTTTAACAATAATTATTAGGGAAGACTCCAATAAGGAGGTGTTACCTGAACAGAAACCTGAATGAAATGAGAAACTGAGCCACGCAAAGATGTGGGGAAAACTGGTTTCATGTGCAGAAAGCAAGAACAGAGGCTTAGCTGGACTCAAACCCAAGTCTGTTATATCTTGACATTTTCAACCACTAGGCTCTATTACCAGATTTGGCTCTCAAAGGCTGAGAAGGCTTTTACAAAGTGAAGAATGTGGGGAGGGCATTCCAAGCAGAGAAAAGGCCAAGTTCATCATCTGATTCTTGGCCAAAAACAGATTATTTCCATGGATCCTGGAAAAGAAGATCTTTAGCACCAACATGACTTCAGTTATGGTCTCTTTCCAGTGTGGGGTTTAGATACTTGTGAAGTCAAACAGCAGCACATGCAGTTCAACCTCTCTGCTTCCCAACATCTCTGAACCTCAGTATTTCCGTGTCACAGGGCCAGAAGGCCTTGGATTGAGTTCTCTCTGACCATTGCAAGTAATAATTTTACTTGGAGCAGCAAGGCTTACAAGTCAGACAAACCTGGGTTTACTTCCTCTTATACCTTAGACCAAAGATCCACTTTGCAGATTTTGACCCCTGGTCCTTCCCAAAGCAGAGTGAGAAGTGGAGTGACAGAGACCATGCTGTGAAGCATGGCTCTGCTTCTTTCTAACTCTGATATTCTGGAAATACTACTTAGTTTTTCTGAACTTTGTCTTTAAATAAAGATGATAATATAAAATCTCATGGGATAATGTGTGATTAAAGGAGATAATGTATAAAAGGCTAACTGCGGTTTCTGAACTGTCATTTCTGCTCAAAAGTCACACTGCATTCTTTATGTTATATTTATACACCTTTGACAAAACATGCACTTGCCATGATTTCTCCCTTTGGAAAAATGTGGATATTAGCCCTTTCCTCTGGACTATTGTGAGTTTCAAATGGGAGAATCTTTTTGTAAGAGCTTTATAAATTGTAAAATGCTATAAAACACAAGGCCTTCTTGTTGTAACGTACATATGTTTGGATTTGCAAGATGTTAGTCATAAAGACCATCTATGATCTTCCTTTGTTGGTTCATTCATTCCTGTATTTTTTGAATTCATACACTAAGGGCCTGTCCTACGTGCTGGAGAGACCAATTTAAGACAGACATGATCACTAACATCAAGAGTAATCTAGAATGCCTGCACATTCCAGGAACATATCTATGTCTGTGGTGTTTCTGTGTGTGAGGGTTTGTTTTGTTTATTTGTTGTATACCTGCTTTTAGAGTATAATCAACTTATTTAAAAATAACTCAAAATAACTTTCTAATTTCATTTGGCTCTTTACTGTACTTCAGATATTTTTAACCCAGGAAAACAGCTTTGCTCATTGTGCATTGACTTTCATTTTAAAAATACACCAGTGTTTTAGGATTTACACATTCATTTGTAATTGAAAGCACAAAATCCAAATAGAGAAGTGACTTCTGCTCAGTTTGGCCTATACCCACTTATTCATGAGTTTGAAAGTATGATGCTAATCAATGGCCAATCTCCTACAGGAGACTTGTGTGTGGGCCCAATGCCATTGAGGTGGAAATTCAACCCATATGGAAGCTGCTTATTAAACAGGTAACTAACTTTTGCTTTCTTTTTGGAAAAACAAACATAAAAATTCTCATCCTTTGCTTGCTTGCTTTCTTTCTTTCTTTCTTTCTTTCTTTCTTTCTTTTTTTTTTTTTTTTTACATATAGATGTGAATGTTTTTGAAGGAATTGGTTCACAATTGTGGGGGCTTGCAAACCTAAACAATGTAGGGTGGAAGGCAGTCAGAGAAGAATTGATGTCCCTGTCTTGCCTCTGAAATGTGTAGGGCAACTGGTAGGCTGGAAACTCAGAAGGATTTCTATATTACAATTTTAAGATAGAATCCCTTCTCCTCTGGGAAATCTCAGTTATTGCTCTTATGTTTTCAACCCATATTACCAAGGGCAATCTCATATACTTAAAGTCAACTGATTGAAAAGGTTAATCATACCTGCAAAATACCTTCACAGCAACATCTAGTCTAGGATCTGACCAAACTGAACACTAAAGCTTACCCAAGTTTACACATAAAACGAACCACCGCAATAAGCTTTTTCTTTTCTTCTTTCTTTTCTAACAACTTACTTTGGCTGTCTTGCCAAACATTCAACTCTCTCTTCTTATCCCACCCTTTACTTTTTATTTTTACTACTGTGGGGAATATTAAGCAACACACAGGTACTGCAATGTGAACAAAATCTATGTTTCATGCATATTCTTTTTGTTATTGCCCCATTGCCTTTAGTCTATGCTTTTCTTACCTTTAAAATATTTTTAAAAGTGTATATTGTTGTTCTAGGATTTCAATGATCACTTGTTTTAAATTCAAATCTATTTTACAAAATCTCTTCCCAGTCTGAGGGAAGATGCCATGGTCTTGATCCAGCATCTAGGAGGGTTCAGGAACCTGGAGAAGGCACTATGCATAAATTAAATGAGTCCAGAGATTAAACATATTTTTAGAAGGCATTTTAGGGAGTCAGAGAAGACTTAGCTAAAGGAACTAAATTCTCCTCATCTCAGAACCCCTTGCTTTTTATTAACACAATTTGTCCTAAGGTAAGATGGAGATATACTCTTCAAAGGGTAGTGTTTCCTATACAGAATCCATTGTCAGATTGGGGAATTGCCTTAGGCTGTTCAGGTGTTTGACCAGCAGGAGGCAAAAACTTGTAGATTGTGATACCCTCAACTGCCTGGCAGCAAGCAATCAATTTATGTATCCTTTTCAGGTTTGGGGAAATGCCTTTAGCCATTCCCAGATCCTGCTGACATGCTGGAATTGACTTCTGGCAGGAAGAATCCTGTTTTATAACCTCCTGTTTGTTTTCTTAAATTTTTTATAGTGATTATGGTGGGGGGGCAATGCTTAGATTTCTATGATTTTTTGAGGGTTTTAGACATACTATTTTGGTCTTTTTTTTTTTTTCTCTATTGTTCTGCTGTTTCCATTTTCTGAGAATGATTTCTTCTTTTGTTGGCAGGTTTTTGTTTGCTTTTTTTTAAAAAAAAATATTTTCTTTGTGTGCTTTGAAGTTATTTTTTCTTTTTGGTAAACTCAGCTCAAGTGGGATTTCCCCCCTCCTTTATTTTTGTTTGTCTTCAAGTACTCACTCTCTCTGTTTAGTGGCTCTGTGTTTTGCCTCTTACTGGTCCCCTCAGGTCCCCAGTTCTGAAATAGGGCCTATACTACAGGTTTGGGCTTTGTCCCTCAGGGATCCCTGAGGTGCAGGAGCTGAGCCAGGTTGGGGCTTGGACAAGTTCACAGTTGCACCATGAGCTCTGTTCTGTCCTACTTCTCTCTCCGCTGGTGAACCACTGCTTGTTATGACTTTTCTCAACCTCTGCTTTTGGACAGGGGAACCCCATTGCTATCCCTGTTTTTCTCTGCAAGCTTGGGTTTTGTCCCCTGCCACTTACAGGACACTTTCTGTCTTACTCCCACTACAACTGAGCTTCTATCTATCCCTCTTCTGTCCTTGTCTGAAACTCAGTAGGCTGATCATATTAGTCCTCACTCAATTGCATGTTTCTAGTCTATTTCTAATCCACAAAGATGGTAATTTTATTTTATTTTTTATCATGGTCATATATTTTATAAAATAAATTTTATTAGACTCTTTATCTTAGGTTCATAGCAAAATGGAGTGGAAAGTACAGAGATCTCCCATTTACCCCATGTCCCCACATATACACAGACTCTGCCACTCTGGAAAAGAAGGTCACTTCTTAAACTTCTTATTCAAGTACATTTTCAAATTGCCAAAGACTCTCCCAAGTGTCAATAGATCTATTTTGAAAGAAGTGCTAGTATTTTTTTGGCACCTACTTACAGGCCTTTAATAGAAAAAAAAAAAAAAAAAAAAAAAAAAAAAAAAAAAAGCAAGTAAAACTGTTTTTCTCACATTTGGTTTCAAAACAATATTGAATAAGAGAACTGCATTAATTTTGATGATATTTAATAAGAAGTATTTAACAAATTTTCTACTGAGTTTAAACTGGAAAACATATGATCATTAATGTGTAATCCATAATTAGAACATTTTATGCCAAGCAACCAGAAAAGCTATAATTTGTAATTTAAAAAAAGGCATTGTGCAAAATAAATAAAAAGAACCATTAGGGAACAAAAGCTTTTTTAATATATAAAATATGCCTAATGATTTAAGAAACTCTTGAGGTACAGCCTATTCACTTCTTAAGGATATATCAGTTCACTTTTAGGACTAAAGTAGAAGTGTAATTAATATATTAGAGAACTATAAAAAATAGAGGTAAGAAAGAATGGCACTGGTTTTAGGTATTTCATCTAATTTATAATCATTGTAAAGAGTGCTTCACCAAGAAAAGAATCCTTGTTTTGCTCAGATAGGCTCTTTAATTCTCATTACTTGTGTGTATTACCTGACCATCTCTAGCTCCAACCCATCAAGTTGCTCTCTCTGCTACTATCATTAATAGAGAAATCAGCAGGGAGTGTAGTTTAAAGTATTACCAAAATATACCTGTATCGGTAGTTAGCATTGGGGCTGGCAGTGCACTCTGCCCCTGGTTTTTACTGTAGATTTGGATAAGATCTTTTTCTTCACTGTTCCTCCTGTACAAGGGAAGGCCTATCTATGTTGACTTGACTGGCTTTCAGAGGATCTTTCTAAGACCTGTACCATAAGAATAGGTTATTTTTAAATGTCTAGGTAAAATTAAAATCTTTAATTTTCATTACACAGTTTGACTAAATCTAGTCAATTTGTGATAATTTTGGGGAAAAAATCCTGCAGTAAAAATGATTCCTATTTTTTCCTTGTGATAATTTTGGGGAAAAAATCCTGCAGTAAAAATGTTCAAAATTGAAGTTTGTTTTAATATGAGAGTAAACTGAAGTTTGTTTACTATGGGTAAACACGTCTAAAAATGTAAATTATTGAATTTTGATATTGGTAATGTGTTTTTGAAAATTCAAAATAATAAGAATGATCAATTTGTGGCCATGCCTTTGAGTGCTTAAAATAATTTTGTTTCTACCTTATTACATTGTATGTTCTTGACATTGCCTACCCCAAAATTAATGGAGTTCTAAGTGTATTCTGAAATAATAGAGGTTGTTGGATGCTATAAAAAACGGGAAATACAACTCTATAAAGAAATGACATCATCTTGACTCTAAGCGATTTAAATGTTATTTTTGTACCTGCAGGTTTTAAATCCATTTTATGTGTTCCAAGCCTTTACCTTGACTTTGTGGCTGTCTCAAGGTTACATAGCATACGCTGTGGCCATCATCATCTTGTCTGTTATCTCCATTGTCTTAACTGTGTATGATTTGCGACAGGTAAGAACTGAAATCACAGTTGGATTCTATTTACTTTCTGGCTGTTTGAGAAACAAAGTACATGAAATTTGCATTGACAGCAAGGACTTGCTTTGTTAAACATATGCCAAAACAAAGAAAAAAGCATGGACTTACTCATGTGCCATCTCAGGAGGAGGGCTTCAGGAATACTAGGTAGGTTTAAATGACTTTGGAAAGTGATTATCGGTTGAAGGCTATATTTAGAAGGACTCTGATGCTGTGTCTGAATATTATGGGAAAGAATGCTGTGATGGATTGATGATGCTGATGCCAGCCATGGTTTTAGAAAGATTGGCAGCATCCTAGCTGTGTTTTAATAAAGACTGCTTCAAGTCTGTAGTGACAAAAACCCAACTTGAGCTAAATTAAGCAACTTACTTAAGCCATTTTAGGGTTGTTTGTATTTAGATAGATCTAGGTGCAGTACTGAAACAATGAATAGGAATCTGTTTCTCTTTATCTCTTCACCCTGCTTTACCAGAATCTTCTCAAAGTACTGTCTGTGGACTGGGGCTAGTCTGCAAACTATTTATTTGTCTGTGATTCATTAAGTACTACTGAACTCAAGAGTAAGCATTTATGAACTTTTTATAATAATTTGATATTGTCCTAACACTCAAGCATGTAGTCATTTTTCTATGAATCATGGCTTGAGAAATGATGTTTTACAATATGTGGTCTTTACATCCAGATAGAGCCTCTCAATACAGTGGTAAAAATGGCCACAGCAGTCTCAGGTATATAAATAACCCTTCAGAGCTCATAAGCTCAGTCGAAGAAGGAGAAATCCCTACTTATGCCATGTCCATATTCCCCAAAAGACCCTGGTTGGGACAGTTGGAAGTGGAATATGGCAGCACCATATGCTTTCATCTGCCTCCAAATCCTTTTTCTTTGAGCTCTTTTAATGCAGTATTTCAATATGTCCTTCATGCTGTAAGACAGGCTATTTTCCTTTGTGACTAAATGTTCTCCCATGGTAGACTCCAATTTAGTTTTTGATGGGAGCTTTATGTTTTCCATGCAAGCACATTCTTAATCAGAACGTGGTTTTTAAGAGCTTCACTTCTGAAACCCCTCATAGACTGTCCTGCTAATTCCTAGATCCCTGAGTAATGCAAACCCTTCTCATTGGTGATAGTAAGTTCATAGTTTATGATCTCTTTCTTTCTCTCACCATCTCTGTGTATCTTATAACCATTTAAAAATCTTCCTTTTAAAAAAATCAATCTTATAAATGACATAACAACATATTTTGACGTAGTATTAGTTGACTATTACCTGTAACTCCACAGCTCCTCCAAGTCTCAGATTTCTATAGCATCTCTCTAGAAAATGTTTTACTCCTTTGTTTAGAATTCATCAAACTGAATCATGAAGCAACCCTGAAGGAATTTCTTTCTTGCTTGCTTTTTAAAAAAATATATATTTTATTGATTTTTTTACAGAGAGAAAGGAGAGAGATAGAGTTTTGAAACAACGACAAGAGAGAGTCATCGATCAGCTGCCTCTTGCACACCCCCCACTGGGGATATGCCTGCAACCAAGGTACATGCCCCTGACCGGAATCGAACCTGGGACCCTTCAGTCCACAGGCTGACGCTCTATCCACTGAGCCGAACCAGTTTCGGCAACCCTGAAGGAATTTCTAACTGTATTTGTTGTATATTTTTGAAAGCCTGAGAGTAGAATTAGCTTTTTTTAGATATGATGAGCAACGGTGCTTGTGTCATCTTGTCAACTCTATTGAACTATTGAAACCATCCAATCTCAAATTTCCATCTTCATCTAGAGAGGAAGAAACTAAAATATAGGGAGCTTGATCCAGACCATAAAGTGGGTTGGCGACAGAGGCGGGGCTCCTGACTTTTCATAAAGTGAAATTCTATTGAAGGTATGTTATTTCCTTAGCACAAAACCATTTGCAAAGTAGCACCATAGCCAGCAATGAGATTAAACATTGCCATAGGAGAATGAATTCTAGCTGTCAGCAGAGTAAACTCTGGCCAAGTATTAGTGAGGCAGATGTAGAGGCATTGGAACAAGCCTAATGAAAAGACACCTTAGTCCCACTCTGTTTAAGTCACTTAAAATTTAGTAGGTTTAATATTGGCTTTTTACCTAGTGTTCGGTGCTACACATTTTGAGTTATTAAGTGTTTGATGAGAAGTAAGAGAAAAGCCATATGTATTTAAAGAATTAGAAGATAGAACATAAAATGATGGTTAATGAATGGAGTTACTTTGAGCTAGAAAGTGAGGAGTAGAAGGTCTTTGCTTTGATTATTTGTTTGTTTTTGTTAATTTCCTTTTTCGAATGAGTAACTGAGTGTTTTTCTTCATGAACTAATTTAAATCACAAAAATATTAACAGTGACCAGTAACCTCCCTTTGATAGTTACAAATCCTTTCTGTCTGGCTGTCAAGTCAGGGGCAGAGAAATTGTCCTGGTAAAAACTGTGAGCATTTGAGCAAAAGCATGAAAATATACACCAGGACAACAAAAGACCAGATACATTCTGCTCAGCCACTGTAGGGAATTATAGTGTTCCAAACTTTTAGCTTTATCGTTTGGTAAAGGTATGAAATGTGAAGCCCCCAAGTCAAACGTCTAGTTACTGGTTTTTGAGAAATCGTTGTTTTAATAGAATATCTAATTTGAAACCTGCAAGTCATTCATGTGCTTTCTGGCGTAAGTCAAACATTAGTGAGTACAGTTCTCCTCTCAACATGCTTCATTCTGCTGGGAAGACATCTGCATACCACAAACAGATCAGATACTCACAAACCATCTCAGGGTCCTGAGAAAAAATACAGAACACACTGAGGACTTTTAACAGGGAGATCGGTGTTTCTCAGTGGTTAGAGCATGGTCCAACACATGGAAGGGCCACAGGTTTGATTTCTAGTAAAGGCGTGTACCTGAGTTGCAGGTTGGATCCCTGGGCCCGGCTTAGGATTCATCAGACTCAATGATGAATCCTTTCTCCTATCTCTTCCCCTCTTCCTTTCTCTCTAAAAATCAAAGATTAAAAAAAAGTCCTCTGTGAGGATTAACAACAAAAAACAACACAAAGCCCTTACTATTTGTGTTACTGGACACTATTTGTTACTTGAAACTTTAATAATCAGCTTCCTCATCTATGAGTGTGTGTGTGTGAGAAATAATGTGTATGAAGAACTTATGTTCCCATACATTGTGGGCACTGAACACATGTTGTTAGTTCTTGTTATCACTGATGTTGCTGTTGCTATTTTTATTATTATTTCTGGAATGGAGAAGTAAGTGATGGGAAGATGGGAAGATGGGAGGGGGCACAGAGATTGAAGGGAGGAGCCCTATATTAACAAGGAAGCAGCATACACAGGGCTTCCATTGAACAGTGACTCATTCATCTTGTGACTCTAGGAACTCCCTTCTCCTTCCTGGGCTCACTTTTCTCAGCTGTAAATGGTGGAGGTGCAACTCTATGTTATTAAAGATTCCCTTTCTTTAGGACTCATTTTGCCACAGCCACCAATAAGAAATGCAAAAAGAAAGCCCTTGAAAACTTTAAAACAATAAGAAACTTTCTAGTCCCTGTAGACCTGGGAGCACGTGTTGCAGACTTGAGTCCACTCCTATAGGAACTTGTTAGAAGTTGGACTAACTATCTAGATAAACTACTCAGTCAGGTTGTGTGCACATAATAGAAATCCACTTAAATTACCTTAATCACAAAAGGGATCTATAGTATAAATATGCATCAGAAGCTCATGGAACCCAAGGACCTAAAGTACAGAAGACTTTTCTACGGCCTGAGCCCGAGAACTTGGTTACTCCCTCCGGCCTCCTAGTCTCTGACAGAGATGGGAGGAAGTGCACTTGTTTTGGGGAAAATGCTCTACTTTCACTCCTCTCCTCTGAAAGGCTGGGTACACCTGAGCCGTGGCAGCCTGCAACTAGCTTGTTCCATGTGGCTCTCTCTCTCCACTGCCACAGTTAGTTGGTATCAGGAGCACTTGACCCCCTGGAATCCAATCCATTAACAGGAATGATGCTAACCTGTTTTTTTTGTCTGAGATCTTAAAATAAGGGCTTAAAGCTGCTGCTCATCTGCATTAGAAACATCATCTAAGAAACGATGTATAGCCAAGACCAGGGTGGCCACACTTGATCCCTGGGTATGGACAATTAGAGAAAAAACTTCAGCAGAGAAAGAGAGTGAAAGGATGAACCAAATATGCAGTGAGACATAGAAGTGAGCAATGAACAGTCTAGCAGAGACAGAAAGAGTAACCTGCTCTTCATAGCTTTCCTGTTCTTATTCAGAGCCCTTGGAAGACTTGGCTGCACTTCCTACCTTAGGTTCATCAGACATCCCGGCATCCTCACAAATTCTCACCTTCTGCCTAAACCAGATTTAAAAATTACTTACAACCAATGAATCCCAAGTAAAGGATCTGCTATGTCCCCTAGAATGTTTTCACATATTTCTCTTGATTTAGTTACTGTTTTTGTCCTATACATCTCCCATCTATGTGTTTGTGACAAATTTCAGTCTCTCTTTTAAAATCCTTTTGCAATGTCCATTTCTTCATTTGGTATTACATATGTGTCCATATCCCTCCGTTAACCCCCCCACCCCAATCCTATACATGCCCTTAACCCCCTGCTGTCTCTGTCCATTGTTTATTTATAATTTTTGAAATATTTATTTTAAAATCCTTAAGGGAATTTAAACATTCAGGTTCGACATTTTAACAGAATTCTTTAGTCAGAACAGTGACTAATATGAGAAGTTTAGATATGATGGCAGTAATGCAAGATTTCTTTAAAAAGATATTAATCCTATTAGCAATTGGTATCTGTCACTAGAAGCTTATGACTCAACCTGTAAGGCATCTTGTAATACTATACAAAATGGGCCAGTTTCCTGAAACTATCTTTGCAGCTTAAATCATAAATCCTTAATAGTCAATATCTGTTTAGCACTTTATAGTTTGTAATGGTCTCCTGCATCTATATGAATGTGTTTATATGAGGCATGGCAAACAAAGTGATACACATACCATTGTTCTACCCCCACCTGAGAGGAGGGACAGGGGATTCAGAGAGGTGAACTGATTTGCTCATGCCATAGACCTTAGTCCAGATTTCAGACTCCAAGTTAAAAACAACACACCATCCCATTGAACAAAATCTCAAAGATACCTATGAGTTTTTCATTGGGATAGTAAATGACTGATATATATATATATATATATATATATATATATATATATATATATATATAATTTTTTTTAACAAAAAGCAGATTCAGGGAAGGATGTTGGTAGAAATGAAAGAAGGCACATCTACTCCCATCCCCTATCATGCTGAACAAATATATGCCTTTAAAAGTTGAAAGAAGGGGGTATTGACAGGAATCTTCCTGCATCGACTGTAGCCCTAAATCATGCCACACAGAGACCTTATTTTGTTAAAGCAAGAAACACCCTGTGCAGTCCCTTTCTAACATTTGGTACAAGTTTGAGTGCAAACCTCAACTCTCAACTATATTTCCATTGAACTGTATTACATACTCCACCACTGGCTTCATGGGTGGCTGCTAGAAATAATGCTGAGAGTGCCTGGCCCATATTGCTTCATTCATGACTGAGCTGGGCTTAAGAGATATCTGATTTAATGCCCTCATTACTTATCTCTGGAGGAAATCCAGCCACAGCAAACACAAGGACGATGCATAGCAACAGATGCCAAATAATAACAGGATGCAAATAGTCTTGGAAACGGATCTGGTCCCACTGAACAGGAACTAGAGAACCAGAGGGGGCCTAATGAAAATCAGGCAGTGAGCTTCAAAATCATGGCAAGCATCACAGCACTTGCTTTTTCCTAGCTGGTTGGTTGTCATAGAAACCTGTGTTTGTAGAGTTTCTGAGCACATTAGCTCAAAGAGGATGCTTACATTCTCCTATCTCAGGGTTGCTGGGGAAGTAGAATAATTCAGTTCTATTAAATAAATATTTGCTGAGGGCCTACTATGTGAGAGACTTCAGGGGATACACAGGTGGATGTGTGGTTCCCTCTGTGAACCGCCAGATGCACAGGGGAGGCCTGACAAGAAGACAGATGGCTATAATGGAATGTGATTAGCACACTAACACAGGTGGGAACACAGAGAGCAGAACAATTAATTCTTCTTGGGGATGTTAGGGACTTATGGAGTGGAGGTGACATTTGAGCAGGGATTTATGTGA
Organism: Pipistrellus kuhlii; assembly: GCF_014108245.1. Lineage (NCBI taxonomy): Eukaryota > Metazoa > Chordata > Mammalia > Chiroptera > Vespertilionidae > Pipistrellus > Pipistrellus kuhlii. The sequence goes on along the minus strand of NW_023425515.1, from coordinate 44,358,409 downwards.
AGAATTGGAAAGTTTGCTAGAAGAAAACTGAGGTAAACAGAGAATAGATTGAGCAAAGCAGGTTACGAAAAATGTTAAGTCTGATATACAAATCCAACTTTATGCCATAATGAGTTTTGAGAATTACAGTCAAGAATACTTAACGCATTCTTCACCACTTCCAAATATGTTAATTAGCATCCTCTCAAGCTAGGTTGAAGTTATCGTGGCATTGACTAAAAGGGTTTGCTATGCAAGAAAATAACAAAATTTATCATGAAGGATTATTTATCTTCTTAAAGGAAAAAGAGCTGTTTTCAAGCACTTTAGGAAAACATATTCATCAACATAAAAGGCTTTTGAGTCATATGAACCTGGGTTTGACTGTCAATCTTAATCGTAGTAAGTAAATGATTGTGGACAAGTTACTTTAACATTTTCAAACCCTCCTTTTTTATTATATGAACATTGGAGACAAAATTTTCATTATAGAATTACTTTATTATTTTTTTTAAATCAAGTACCATATTCCAAGTGACAGGCACAAAGCAGTTGCATAACATTTTAAACTGTTTAAAAAATAATAATTTGAGTCATTTAGATACTCTGGGTATTGCTTTTATGAAGCCTTGGAGGTTTTCAATAAATCTCTGGTATATAAAATTAATCAGTATAATGCCATTTTTAGAGCTTGAAAGGAACTTGAAAGTGGTCCAATTCAATGTCATTTGTTTACAGAGGAGACAACTAACTTATAAGATGACATTTCTGATATTCGGGTACATAGCTGGGTAGTGGAGAAGTCTGTCACACAAATGGGGAATCCTGATGGAATCCAGTGTCCTTGCCACAGAACCGATGATGACTTTCTCATCGTTATCCACCATTAAAGTGGATGTCCCAACGGGCAAGCCTCGGGAAGTCAAGTTAGGGAAATGAATTTGTGCCTAACAGTAATATCATTTCTTCCACTCAATTGGTCCAAATGATTGAAGTTTAGCTTTTCACACAAAACTGAAGTAAATAATAAATTGTTCCATATAAATATTAATGCAGAATTCATTATGTTCTCTCAAGAGGAAAGTTATGTGTAAGGCTTATCTTAGCCTGGTGACATTTATAATGTCAAAAATCATCCATAGAACAGATACTAATAATTTACTCTAACATCTGAAAGGAAAAGGTTTCCATTTGAGTTGGCTTAAGCTGTGTTTAAGTACTGTTGACACTATTCAGATCTCTTCTACTTATTAATATCTAAGTAACTGACACCTATTCAGAGATGGGCAGTACCTTCCAGGGTTGCCCCAGCTGGGAAGCATCCCACTCCTTCAACTGACAGCACCCCCTACAGTGGGTGTGGGAAACTGTGTGGACAGCAAAGCAGTCTCACCTCTGCCTCCCTGACTCCTGAGTTATTCTAAGAGATACTGCCTCTACTTCTCGGGACTGCTTTGCACAGGGTCACATCTCAGTTATTCTACCTCAAGCAAATTCTTCCAGCTGATGTACTCAGACAAACAACTTTCTATTAATCATTAATATGAGCTCTTACCACAGTAGTCAATACAATTAAGGTAGGAATGAACCAAAACAATCCTATAGAATAGATACGGTCATTTCCACTCTCAGATGAAGGAAAAGGAGTTAAATAAGCTAAATAACGTATAAGTGACAGCATCAGGATTCCAACAGAGCAGTGTGGCTCCACTCTGCAGATTTCCCCATTGTGAAAACCTACCCGTCATAAAGGAGAGGATGACCATTCTACGGTCAATTAAAACTCAACCCAGGCATTCACAGACTCCTCCAAAGGAAAGCCACTTACAAGCCACCTTCAGCATTGTTTTTTTCCAGATAGGGAAACAGAGGCACAGAGGGGGAAGTGACCCGTTTATGATCTCATTCTTCCCCAATCTAATCAGACATCTTCCAGAAGTGAATCCTTTGTGCTTTGCCTTAGGTCCTTGAGGGCAGTGGCTATGCATTATTTTTCCTGGGATTGAAATAACATTAAACTAATGAGCATATCTGCTTCTACAGATAGGGGGTTGGGTAGAGTAGGCGTTGGGGCAAGGAAGCAGTAGCATCAAAAGTTGAACTCTGAGTCTTCGCTCAGAGTCAGTTTGGCTGTGGCAGCAGCCTTGACATTTACTGTATTGAGAAGATGCTGTTTTCCTTAAGGACTAACCTTGAAACTTTGACTCTCAATTGATAGCAATCAGTTAAGCTGCACAACCTCGTGGAGGATCACAACAAAGTCCAGGTTACAATCACCGTAAAAGGCAAAGGTAAGTGAAATGTATTCTACTGTAGTTAGCATGCTAACATTTCAGGATGGAATCGGTTTCACTTATTATTATTAGTCCATGAGAAAAAGGCTTTTCTGATTGAACCCAGGACTGGGGCTAAGGTGAGACAAACAAGGCATCTGAGGTGCAAAATTTAAGAAGACAAGGTCATACAAATGCTGACCAGTACCTGTAGGTACCCTAAGAGTAAGAACCTTGTTAAATTTTGTACCATTGCATGATTCATCCTTATCCCAACCCTGATTAGACCATTCTTACCCCATGTATGGATTGCTTTCAAATTCCTTTTCCCTCCATATTTCATTTATTTAAACATTACTAGATAAGTCTTCCTATGGCTTTTTAAATTTTCCTAACTAACCATTCCAAACAGACCCTGCATCATACATGTTAACACAGCCTGAATGAGGCTTGTAGATGCCTGCTGGGCTCTGGCATTGGCTCTGGACTTAGCCTGAGGGAGGGGGGAGGTGGGAGGTGGGCGGTGGCCCTGGCTCTCTGTGAGGAAGGAGAAGCTGTCTGCAAGGTTTACACTAGTTCTCATTCAAAGAACAGAGTATCTGTGTCCGCAGGGGGTCAGGAACTCAGCCAAAAGAGAAAGCAAGAGCAAAGGGGGCAGTCTTTTCTATTGACAAATGCCCTCGAGTGACTCCTATGGACAGAGCACTGTCCCAGATACTAGGATCAAGATGAGGTCTTGTTGCTGAGCTGGTCCTTTGCTGTGGCCCAGGAATCAATCCCCTTAGTCTTGGTTCCTGGGAATTTGTGATTGAGTGGAAAAGGGTTGGAGTAGGTGAGCACCCAGGGCAGTTCTTGCCAACAGGCTGACATGAGTTTGCAGTCTCTTTCATTTTTAAATAAAACAGGAGACAGATGGTCAGCTAGTTATGGAAACTCTGCTGTTGTGTAGGTGTGCAGGAGCTGGAATCCCACCTCTTGGTTCCTGGAGATGTCCTCATTCTCCCAGGAAAATGCTCACTGCCATGTGATGCTGTTCTGATTGATGGAAGCTGTGTGGTGAACGAAGGCATGCTCACAGGTAGGCAGCTATCATGGAGCTTCATTTTTCTGTCCAACAACTAGGCCAAGTGTTAGCAAAGCAGACCTATGCATACACACTGCCTTATACCAGGCCCATGCTAAACAGTGAGAGAAGGGTGAGAGAGACATGGTATATGCAAATTTAACAATAAAAGAAAACCATTTAACAATAACAGAATCAGGCCATGAGGAATACAAAACTATATTTAAAAATCTAGCACAACACGTGATTAATTAACTGCCTGACAGGTGACGTGAATAGGATGAGTTGGGTTCTGAGGAGGGTGGGGCCACTACAATGATGCACAATCTCTTCATAAACATGAGAATGGTTTTTATATTTATCCAAACAAAACACAACCTAAAACTACCAACTCTCACAACTGGCAGAGCATAAATACTTTATCCAGCCCTACTCCCTGTGGATGGAACTCTGAGTTACTGGGAAGGAGACTGAGTTGTACCTTTGGGGAAAGGCAGTGAAACAGTTCTGTTTTTTAAAGATGTTTTTTCTATTTATTTTATTTTTTTTTTTTTAGAGAGAGAGCAGAAGAGAGAGGAAGAGAGAGATAAAAACATCAATAAGAGAGAAACATTATCCATTGGCTGCCTTCTGTATGTCGTCAACTGGGGAACCAAGCACACAACCAGGCATGTGTCCTGACTGGGAATAGAACCAGCAAACTATTAGTACCTGGGATGATGCTCAATCCACTGAGTAACACCAGCTGGGCAATAGTTCTGTTCTTTAAAATTATATTTCTAGATTATTTCACTGAACAGAAAAACCAGTTTTCTAGTTATTATTTAAACTGGCCTTGTTCTCATTTGTATTTTGTAAAGTCCACTTGAACTTGTGTAATTAGTAAGTCACTATTTGCAAAATATTCTTTATGCAAACACACACACACACATACACACACACACACACGCACACAATATCCTAATGAGAGAAGAGATTCTACAGCAGCACAAAAATAGACACTTTTTGCCTTTTGTGCTTACAAATTGTTGCATTTTTCTGTTTCCAAATTGCTAAAGATAGGAAAACACATACACACATACACACACACACACACACACACACACACTTTTTAACATCACCTAAATGTAAAGGGAGTCGTTATCTATTCCTAAATTGTTCAACACAAGCTGATTTCAAATTAAAAATGAGTCTGCTTAATTTAAAATTGAGAGAAGAAAATGTGGTAAACACAAATATATTCAGTGTAATTGCAAAATATCCATTTAATGTGCTGAAATCTAACTTTCTTATAATGACAGTGATGAGGTTTGCATGCTAATCATATCCTTCATCCAGCAGGTTGCCATAGTACCCACTGTGCAAACCTTAAGCCAAGAACTGTCCTCCTCGCTCAAAGGCAGCGACTGCTACATTTCCCCGCAGCCTGCCCACGAGGAACGGCTTCTCTCATTGGAGACAGGGAACCTGGTTGTGAAAAAACCCAATAGGGTGGAAAGCAGTATTTACTCACCTGAGTCTGACTCAGTGTGGAGTTCTCGCCTGGATTCTGGGGAAAACTCAGAGAATTTCAGAGAAGTAGAAATGGTAAACAAGACTGACCTTCAATAAATGTGCAAAATTGACCTAAAGTCACCTTAAATAGTAAGTGACTTTTCCTAGGGTCTGTTTCTGAAAAAAAAAAAATAAATAAAAAAAATAAATAAATAATAATAATAATAAATAAATAAATAAAATAAAGTCACCAGCATTAATATCTATATAATTTAAGTACTGATACAAGTAAATTTTAGAGACAGACCACACATAAAACAGAAATATTGCTTTCTTATTCATTGCTTCAAAAAGAGCTAAGTATCATCATGCTCTCTAAATACTTGATCACACAGCCCACATAAATCTTTCCACTCATGTACATATTTGTGGAAATGATGCTGATTGAAAGAAAAAAACAGATTAGGGTTAACTTCTGAAAGTGAAAATGTATTCCTAGATCATTGGTCCACATGTGACTCAGGTATCAATAGTTTCCCCCACTTGCAAAATAAGCTTTAACATCTATAGATGTCTTTATTTTATGTAAGATCAGCAAGTACTCCTAGAATATTCACACATTTTACAAATAACTTTTACATATCACTTCATTGTGGCATAAAACAAACTGACCAGGAACTATTATAATACCCAATGTACAGATATAGAAATTGAAATGAAAAGATACTAAGGCTGCTCAGCTAGCAAGTGAGAGAATTAGAAATGGAATTGGCATTTGTTCTCAGTCAGAAGGGGCCATAGGAGTGAGGAGGAGGATTCTAAAGTGAGCAAAGCTGCAGCTGTCATTTTTTGTGTGTTTGCTTTATCTCATTTCCCCTCAGCCAGGTATTCCCATCCATAGCACATTCCTGTAGTAAGATCTTCCTCCTCCTCATCTCCTTAGCCTCATCCTATTACATTAAACTCAACTAAGCAAGAAGCTTCATTTTATTTTATAGCTACACTTAATTATTATTTTGGTTCCAAATGCTGCCACCCTTGGAAGTGTGCATTGTGAAGTACCTGATATAAATCAAATAGTTATCCCCAGGAATTTGAGGTCCTTCAAATCCCAATCTGGCTGCTGATGTACAAGGCATCGAGGAGGGTGATCTAGTCTAGGGAATCCCATCCTTTCTGATGCCCCACTTCACTCTGGACTTGGGAAATGTTCCAGGCTTATCTACCTGGATAAGGAAGTAGATCCAGGTGCCTTTGGATCTCAGTTTTCACAATCTAAGTTTTCTTTGCATTTTCTTTCAATTGCCTTTCTAGGGATTTTTATTTAGCTAGAAGAGTAGTAGGATAAAGGGAAAAGCTTTGTTCTTACTCTCTAAAATTCATGATCAAACTTACGAATGACTTTTGAAACCCAAAAATTAGTTATCTACTCCTCTGTTCTTTTTTTCTTGTCTCTTGAGACAATGGTTCCTTTTAAGATTTAGCTTCTCACAAGCAGTCAAGAGGCAAAAGGGAATACTATAGGGGAAATCCTATCAACATTTCAAAAATTCCTCTTGGCAAAACAGCTAATGTTTCTTAGTTCTTATATGTATTAGACGCTGTGCCAGCATTTTACATGTGTTGTTTCATTCAACCCACAACTCTGTAAAGGTGGGAGAACCTAAGGCCTAGAGAGGCTGAGTAATTTGCTTAAGATCACAAAGCTAGGAGGTGGTGGTGCTGATATTTAAATTCATTTGTGTATTCATTCATTCATTCATTATTCATTCATTCATTCAGTTCACAAAGGTTTTAGTAGCCCTTACTATGGAGCAGACACTCTACCAGATGATGAGAATACAGCAGGGAATAAGGCAGACAAGATTTCTGCCCTCCTAGAGCTGACGTTATAGTGGGAGACATGAAAATAGGTAAATGACATAACTTTCCAACAGTTGAAAATTTTATGAAGAAAATAAAACACTTAAACACAGACATTTTGACCTCAGAACCTGTGCTTATAATTATTGCCTCCTCATTCTCTTAGGGATAATTGTGTGTGTGAGGGTGGAGGGAGGAGTAGTAGACACCCTGTCACAATCTCCTTCCTTCTCCCTCAAGTTATTAGAACTACTGGTTTATTTGAAACATATGTGTGGGAAGTATGCATGATACAAGTTAGACACCTTGGAATTTCCCTAAGTTATTAGTTCAGATTTATATTCTGCTAGACATGCTTAAAATCCGTTGGTAGATCTAATATTTTTCTCTCTTCTTCCTTTTCTCCTACCACACCCCTTTTCTTTTATTTATTCTTTTGTTTATCCATTAACTCTATAAAGATTAAAAAATGCCTACTATGTATCAGTCCCTGTGTTGTGTGCTGATCAATAAGACAAATCCCTGCCCTAAAATAGTTTATAGTCCAATAGTCCCACCCAATGTAAACAGACAAGGACATAGCATTTAAAACACCATCACTATGCAGAAGTTCATTGGTGACAAGGGAAAGAATCTCTCTTCTCAGCAGCCAGGACATCCAGGTCCTGGAAGCCAACTGAACTGTTAACAGTGAGTATAACTTCCTTCTGAAACCCTCTCTAGCCATGTCCAAACTTTTGTAGGAATATTCATTCTTATTTGGGATTATAAGAAAGTCCAAGCACAAGACTCTCTATTAATATGTGAACAGAGTAAAAGAGATTTTAAAATCATCTCTGTGTACAATCATCTGAATTGAACTTTATCTATGGAACCTGTATCCAATGATTTCCATTTTTGGTGATTAAAGAGCTGGCTGTCTGTTTCCCATACCATTGATTGTGTGTGCAGAAATTGTTCATCTACATATATAAAAGCCTAATATATAAAGTGTCCTAGAAGAGTTCGACCAACTGAGAGTTCGATCATTAGCTATGACATGCACTGACCACCAGGGGGCTGTGCAGAATGAAGGAAGGCCCTGGCTGGCAGCCAGCAGCCCCTAGGGACTCTACCCATGCACACATTTTGTGCACTGGGCCTCTAGTTAATTATAATTTGTGAATTAATATTTTGTGGCCTAAAGGCAGAGAAACATTTGTAATTCTGTAAGTAACTGTCTTTGCAAAGGATGATTTAAAAATAATGTGACACAGCAATTTGGAGATTTGTCAAGAGATTCTTTTTACAAAACCATTTAGAATGCAACTGATAAATCTACACAATGGATAGATGTCATAATTGTTCTAAAGAAATGACTTAAGAACAGTGCTTGATATGGGGTTTATAGATCGAAGTAGATGAACACATCCACATGTAGCAGGGTGATGCACCCCAACTCTGCACCAGGGGCCATCCCAGCCTTTGCCCTATGTAGCTCTTCATCTGACTGTTCTTCTCTATCCTTTAACATATCATTTAATACGCTGGTAAATGTGTTTACCTGAGTTCTGTGAGCCACTTAGCAAATTAGCAAATTAGAGGAGGAGGGGAGTGGGAGCCCCAGGTTTATTGGTCAGAAGCACATGTGACAACATAGATTTCCAATTGGCATCTGTAGTGAGGTGGGAGCAGTCCTGTGAGACTGAGCCCTCAACCTGTGGGATCTGATGCTATCTCTAGGTAGATAGGGTTGGAATTGAGGTAGATTGTAGGACAACCAGCAGGCATCACAAAATTGCTTCTTATAGGGTCAGAAGTGTATGATAGTAGTGTGAGAGTAAAAAAAAAAAAAAAAAAAAAAAAAAAAAAAAAAACCAGAGGAGGAAGGACTGGAGGTTTTTTGTTTTTTTTTAAACTCAGGAAATCAAGGAAGATTGTGATCGATAACTTATTAATAAAAAAATTTATTAGTCCCGCTGTAGCCTCAGATCATCCAGAGAATGTGTTTGTACTCCAAAAAGCTAAACAAGTCACAGCTTATCCATTAATGCAACTACTATGAGTCAGACAGAGATTACTAGTGAAGTCAGTGGGACCTAGATGCAAGAGTTCCAGACTGACTGGAAAAAACATCAGGACTCAGAGAATGATGCTATGAAAGATTAGAGCAGAGTATAGAAAGAGGAAGAATGAAACATGATTTGGAGGTTGTAAAACTGATTTAGCAAAAGAGTGGGACCATAAAGAAATAGGAAAGTCAAGAGGAAGTTTAAGGATGAAGATATTGATATGGACTTTAGATATGATGAGTTAGAGATACTAGTGGTATGTCCAGGTTGGGATGGACAACCCGCAATTGGGATAAGAGCCCAGGAGAGAGGCTGCTTACTTAATCTGGCTCCCCGAGCTTTACAAGGGCAGGGTTTCAGTCTGTCTTATTCATAATTATATGCCCAGGACTTAGAATAGTGCCTGGCACAGAGTAAAAATAGTTGTTGAATGAATAGATGGATGGGTGAATGAGAGGCAAATAATAATAACTCTGTACATGTTTTTTTGTTCCTTTATTGCCTAGAATAGTATTGGGCTTAAAGAACACTTGGGAGAATGGTTGTGATGACTCTTTTCGCTAAAATAGTTTTAAAAATTATAACTAGGTCAGATGTTAGAAATATAGGAAGAACTTAAATAAATATTTGAAATAGAATCATGTCCTACATTTTGTCTCCTGTATCCCTACGAACAGTCATCTGACTCAAGGGACGAGCATTCAGAGCCGATTAGCTGTGGTCTGTATATTTTCTTGACACTGGCAAGCACCAGCTCTAAATAACTCGAGTTCACACAAAATCAACAAAATACAATCTTCTTTAGGAGAAAGTATACCTGTTACAAAGACGCCATTGCCCCATATGGAGAATTCCATGCCCTGGAAATCCCACAGCTCAGAGGACTATCGGAAACATGTTCTTTTCTGTGGCACAGAAGTGATCCAGGTCAAGCCCGCTGGGCTGGGGCCAGTAAAAGCAGTTGTTTTGCGAACAGGTGAGTCAGTTCCACTTTTGTAAATTTAGTCTATGATTGAAGGTGGGGGAATTGAGTTTGGGGAAAATTTTGTTTGTGATTACAAAGTTTATCACATTCTGTAATAACAGCCACACTCACTTTCAATCAGGCTCTTATTATTCTAAGTTTCCACGATTTTGCCACAATTTTCAACTAAATAGTTCATTGTTAAAACCATTGTAGATGATGAAGCAAATAGAGGGACAAAGTATATTTCCTCAAAGGCAAAAGTGTTTTTTTGTGTCCTTAGACATCTTGTCTTCTCTTCTCTCCACCCACTCTGAGTACCAAGAAAACAGTTTCAACCACTATCACTTGAGAGCATTTTCCTTTCAAAGAGTTGCTTGCTGGGCTATTAAGATGCCTGCTGGATATCTCCACCTGGTTGCCCCACAGACACTTCAAGGCATTTAAACGTGATTTCATCCTCCTCTGGCACTTCTTCTGTTGACAACATCACCATCTGGTAGTGTCTTCATATCATCTTAACTCTTCACTTTCTCCCATACCAAATAGGGTACCACATCCCGTCTACTTCACAAATACATCCTGAGCCCTGTCTACCTCTCCTTAACTCCCGTAATGTTAATAGGGTACCACATCCCGTCTACTTCACAAATACATCCTGAGCCCTGTCTACCTCTCCTTAACTCCCGTAATGTTCAGGCCTTCACCATATCCCATCTAAACCATTACAATAGAAACATTTTTTGACAGTTGCTTTCAACTTTTGCCTCAAATACTTTTCTTTATATTTTGTTCAACCTTTCTTCGAACCTATTTTTCAATCTGTCTCAAGTCACATCTATAAAACATAACTTGAAGCAATTTATGCACATCATGCTTAAAAACTTTTCAAGATATTTGAATTAGTCCCAATCTTTCACATGACATCATAAGGCCAACATCTTCCATGGTATGTCCCAGGTCTGATGTTCACCCTTGACCTATATTTCTGCCACATGATATAGTCACAGACCTAAAATGCACCTTTCACTTTACCTCTCTGCTACTAACTGGTGTTTTTCAAATTAAAACAAAAAATAAGTTTTGTTCAAACTATTCAATGAGTAGGAGAACATTTCTTGGCCAGCTGACAAGCAGAAGTAAACAAGGGTAGAGATCATGAAAACCACACTATTTGGGTTTGTGAAGTGCTAAGGTAACAGGTTACAGGAAACTCTGCCCCTTTTCTCCAAAGCCTGAAAAGCCATGTTTCAGGAGACCCAGTGTCCATTAAGTAGTGGGATTAAGACATGTTTGTATTTATAATACTGACTCATAGAATGTATAGTAGTCAACCTTAGATATTAATAACTTAGATTTTAATGAGTATCTACTAAGTGCTATGCACTGGAGACTCTAAAGAGAAAAAAAAAATCGTGAAGTATTCATTGTTTTGAAGGAAGATTTGTAATGTGGAGAGGGACACAGATGGATTTATCACTAACTCAAATAGAGAGCAGTGATAGATGTCTTTGACCAAGTGTTATAGGTATTCCAAAAAGCAGAGAGATTATTTTTTATATGAACTATAAAAGTAGGACTCCGAAAACATTTATTTGATGAAGTGGCATTTTGAGCCACGCCTGATAGGAAGGATTTAGCCAATCATATCAGAGAGCTGAAAAGACATGTTAATTTACATCTACAAAACACAAAGGAAGGAAAGCACAGGGGTATTCTGGGATGAGTGCGAAGTTGAGAGATAAGTCTAGCGAGGAAGAAATGGAACAGCTTTAAGGGGACCTCAAATGCCATGCCTAGTTATGTGAACTTTATTCTAAAAAGTGGATATTCTGGAAAGTTTTTGGGCATAAAAGTGACATGATCAGAGGCATATGTATTTAAGAAATTACTTGCCTTGTACATTGCTCTTCTCTTAATTTTCTAATATTTTCAATACATATTTGGTCTTTAAAACTGCAATGTGAGCCACTGACTCAGTGACTCACAAGAAAGAGAAATCAAGCAGGGCTACAGGAATGCTACTTCTTGTGCCCAGCGAATTATAAGAAGACTAAATGTAAATACACTGTTAGGTCACAGAAATGCTGTTTTCAGTCCATATTCAAATGCTCCTTCTAACCAATTCTTAATTCAATGCAAACCATTTTTGGTTTGGGGGAAACTGTTTAAACGGACCTTATTCTGCCTCTGATTATCTTCGTGCAGGTTACAATACAGCCAAAGGGGACTTGGTGAGATCCATTCTTTACCCCCGGCCCCTGAACTTCAAACTCTACAGTGATGCCTTCAAGTTCATAGTGTTCCTGGCCTGTCTTGGAGTTGTGGGTTTTTTCTATGCCCTTGGTGTATATTTGTATCACAGAGTAAGTACTGAGAGTAAGGCTTTTTAATAGTATAGTTTTCTCAAGGAGTTGAATCCAAATCAGCAGGGTTAGATTAGGTTAACTCTGAATCCCATTATTCTGTGAATCAATGCTGTACAATAGAGCTTGCTTAGATGATGGAAATATTCTATGCAGTATAGACACTGTCCAGTTTGGTAGCCCTTAACCATGCATGTTTATTGGGCACTTGAAACATAGTAAGTGTAACCAAGGAAGTGAATTTTCAATCATTTTATTTTCGTTAGTTAGCCATATATGGTTAGTAAAAAATATATTAGATAGTGCAGCTACAAAAGTTATTCATTTAATCACTTAGATGGGGATAAGAAGTTACTGCATGTGTGGCATTGGTGATACCCAAGCCAAATAGCCTTGGAGGATATACATATTTCCTAAGCCTGATGAGATGGGGAGGATTTAGTTAATCAGATCAGAGAGCAGGAAGGTCATACTAATTTGAGTGAGCAAACACAAAAGAAGAAATGCACAGGGTCTTCTGGCATAGCAAGCAATTAAGAGATTAAGTCTAGCAAGGTAGAAAGAGATCAGATTGGAAGCGACCTTGAATGCCATGCCTAGAAATGTGGATTATTTGTGAGTGTTGACATATTTGAGGATGTACTCTGTCCAGGGAATACTTAACATACCATGCAGGCAATGATTGGCCCTGCGTTTTGTTAGGTTCTGAGATGAAATTCAATGTCTCCTTTTACAGAGCTGATGCTGCATGCTGCATGGGTTCCCACTTTTAAGTTTCAGGTGTCTATTTCATTTGGATGTTTCACTATGAATAGTTGTGATAGCTGGAGAGGGAAAGGTTGTCACAATAATCTCTGAGGTCCTTTCTGGTCCTGAGAGTCTGATTCTCTTGTGGGCCATGCCATCTTTTCTGTGAGACATCTGAAATCTTAACAGTGTGGGCTCAAAGGAAAGAAGAAAAAAAGTGAATAAACAGATTCAAACACGGGTATGAAACAGTGCTGGTGACCTAGTTACAATGCCCCAACAAGTAGCATCAAGCACATTTTCTGTGTGTGTTGGAGGAGGAGAGGGGTGAATATTAATGGGCAGAGACTCAGTCTTAAGAATATGTAGGCGATGTTCGTGCTCTCATTTGATCTCTGATAGTCATTTCAATCTGAAATAAGACTCCACAGAGCATGTCTGGAGGAGGCAGGGCATATTGGCAGGAGTAGAATGGATCCTGAAAGAGTGAAGCAAACTGTCAAACCCGGGGAGAGGGGGAGCATTGAACTCTGAGGCAGGGTACCAGTTTCAAATGGGAATAAGAATGTTCAGCAGAAAAACAAGCACAGGACCCTGTCCCTAGACCAGGAAGTGCTGGCAGCGATGGGGAAGGAAGATTTTCTGGGCAGGGTGCATATCAGCATTTAATATGCACTAAAGCAACAAGGCTAATTGCAGACCCCATCTTCTTGGGGTCAAAATCTATGGTGCTGTTGACCTCCTTTATGTGCACTGGTTCAAGATTAGCCAGGGCCAAGCCCTTACAGTCAAAACTTCGCTGTGGCTATGGGAAGAAAAGCAGGGAATTATGAATTTTGCAATAAACTGAGATTGGACCAAAGATGTATCTAGCAGCCATTTCTATTGAATTTGAAGCTGCAATTTCAGCTTATGGTTCATTAAAAAAAAATGGTTCATTAAAAACAAACAAACAAACAATAAAAAAACTAGGCAAAGTTGGAGGAACTGAGCCATTATATCTAGGGCATGTGAAAAATAAAACATGCCACCCCATGACTTGATCTTGGCCTTTACCAGCCTGAGAATTTCTTCAGATCTGCCTGGAATCTTCACTCCAGGAGAACTGGCTTGTTAGTAAAACACATTGGTACACATTTGTGCCTTGGAGTCAGATCAACTAGAGTTCAGATCCTCATCATTTAACTAGCATGAGGCCTAGAAGAAGTTTTTAATTTTTAAGCCTTGGTTTCCTCACTTGTTAAGTGATTAAGAAAAAAATAACGGTGTATATGTCATGAGGTTATTTTGGAGTAACTCAGCAATGTGTGTGCCCATCTCAGAGTGTGTGTCCAGTGAGGGTAAGCTATTTTTATTATTGGCTTCCCTATAGCAATATTTGCTGAGATCTTGGGCAAAATATTGGTCATAGTTTTTAGCAAGTTGTCATTCATTCAATGTATGTGCTGAGCACCTCCTCTGTGTCAGAAACTACTAAACTCTCTATCAAGAGATGAATAAGATAAATCCACAGATGAATAAGCTACAGCTGCTGCACCCAAAAGGTTTGTAAGCTAGAGGGGGAGAGAGATTTATAATCCAAGACTCAGGCCACTGTGTGAAATATTATAACTCTAGACTAGTCCCAGTGCCCTGGGAGACTAGAGGGCATATGGATGGGTAGAGAAGGGGTAGGCACTCTGAGTGAAGGAATGCTATGTGGAGAGAAACCGAGGCAGGAAAGGTCATGGACAGTGTGGGGTGTGGATCAGAGTCTCCTGTGTTCTGCAGTGGGAGCCAATTTATTCATTCGTTGAGCACAGCCAGGAGAACCCTCAGCCCCACCAAGAGAGCCAGCTCAGTAGGAATCTTCTGAGTCACTACTGCTCCTGTGGTGGCGGAGACGGTGCCAGGGAGGGTGCCAGCCTGCTTGACTGGGCTAACCTGTGTGTCCCTCCCCTCCCCAGATTTCACCAAGAGATACCGCAACCATGGCCTTACTCCTCCTCACCGTGACTGTCCCTCCAGTGCTACCAGCTGCCCTGACCACAGGCATCGTGTATGCACAAAAGAGGCTGAAGAAAAAGAAAATCTTCTGCATCTCCCCACAGAGAATCAATATGTGCGGACAAATAAACCTCGTGTGCTTTGACAAAGTATGAACTAAACTTTGCAGTTTGGTGATTGATGATTTTAGAGCTGGGAAGAGCCTCAGAGAATGTCTAGTCCGGAGCCCTCATTTTACAGATGGGAGCTCTGAGGCCAGAGAAGACCACATAGTGAGCTCATGTGACATCACGTTTTAGAAGCCTGCTGTGTTGAGACCCAAGAAAGTGGGTCAGCCATCACTCATGAATTTCTTTCCTGTGAAATTTAATACTTTTTGTCCCTGTTTTGAGTTTCTAAACAATCTCTTTCTGTAGAAACTTCTAGATATGATTGACTTTTTCAGGAAAAAAAATGAGGGACATTTTGATTCCCTGAAGTGCTTTGTCCTGAGCTAAAGTGAGCATATTCATTTCTCTGCCTCATAGCTTCACTGCTACAATGCAATGGCCTGACTTGTTCCCTCAGTTCATTTGCATTTGAATAATTGATAAAGGCTTGGCCACTTTTTAATTAACCCACTTTGGCAGAGAGGCCCATAATGAGATGTTCCTAGCTCTTGAGAAGTTCATGGTCTAGCCGAGGAAGCAGGTAAATGGGAGTGAAGATGATGATAATGCAGTGAGATGCATCCTTAATGCAGGTATGAGTGAAGCATAGAGGTGCAGTTACCTGGCACAGGTTGGAGGTAGATAGAATGGGCCCCAGGCTCAGAGCCAAGCAGCTGAGAAGCATAAGGATGTGAGGGCCTGCAGCATGGGAGGATAAAATTCCCTGAGGTGTGGCTGGAATGTGGGCTGTTTGGTAGGAAATGTATCTGGAGAGGAGGAGCCCAGTTGTTCAGTGCCTGATGTACCAAGCTAAGGAGTAGGGCCTTGTCATGAAGCGAATGGAAGCTCTTCCCATTTTTTTAAAAAAAGACCAATGACATTTTTATAGGTGTGTTTCAGTTATTCCATCAGGGGAATTTGATAAGAAGGGAAAAAAGGGAGATAGGGCTGAAGCAGGAGGTTATCTGGGGGGTAACTGAAGAGCATGTTTATTGTCCTCGACAGTGAGGTCAAGAATGGAGGGTAGAGGACAAACTGGAGAGACAGGAACAGGTCTTGACAAGTCTTCATCCCCAGTTGGAAGTGGCATAGCTCTTAGATTACTTTAGTTCTATTCTCTTTTAATTTCCTCTGGTAAAGGAAACCCTCTATTGACATCAGTGGGGAACCAGTAGGGTTAATTTAATAGGAGCTTCCTTTTAGATTCAGGGCCAGACAACAGCCCTTTGGACATTTTCTGATAGGGACTCCCATTACCTATCCCAGCGGCATCATTACTGTTTAGAATATAGGAGGGAGATTTATAAAATATGTTCACTCTATTTGACTGTTTCTAGAGCTAATTTTACACAGCTTGTTTATCTTATTTCCTATGTAAAGCTTTTTCCTTTCCTTCCTCATGTGCTTCTTTGCTAGTCTGTCTTAGGGACCACTCCTCAGCAAGCTTGGCCAAACTCCTAGTGGCACCATGTCATGTTATAGTGTAAACGAGTCTTGATTGGGAATTAGCAGAATTAAAAATCGAATCCTGAATTTTAGACTAGCTTTCTGCCTGACTTTTGCGATAAGATTATCTTTAAGTTTCTTTCTAGCTTTCACATTATAAAGCTCTACCAGCACGATATTGGAATAAAAGCACTCTACAATTAATTGAAGTATTGAATTTCCATCTAGTGCTGTTTCAATTTAGGAGATATTTACCACTGGGCTTCTGAGTATACTTGTCCCCATATGTATCTTTAGTTGATGTTGGTTTGTTGTAAGTTTTCTAAAACAAGTTCCCTCGTTTCTTTCTGTTCAATTCAGCCCAAGCCTGGGCTAATATTTATGCCAAGAAGTTTTCTTTATCTTTATTTTATTCTCTTTAGAACCTCAGCTATAATTTAGGTTTCTTTCTATTTTATGGTCAGCTTTTATTGTATAATGGTCATTTTCACTCAGATACATAACATGGTACCATTTCTATTTGCTGCCTTGTCATCTCTATTTTCATGTTCAAAATATTGATGCTTAAACACATAATCTAATCACCAGAAAAATATCTCAGTTTGGATTAAGTTGCTAAGTCTTTTTGGAATGGAACAACTCAAGGGGATTTGGAAACACACAGGTTGTGTTTCTTATAAAATGCAGGAAGGAAATGAAGCAAATAACTTTTCTTATTGTTGTCCTTCAAGAAATAACTCACACAGGCATGTTAGCTTTCTACAAAGTCAAATGAATGAAGACAACAAAGATTTCTTAATTCTTTAATCTAAAAATCAGTATGGGCTTTGTCTTTCCACATACTTTGCCAAGTTTTTTTTTTTTTTTTTTTTTTTTTTTTTTTTACCATTTTTCATAGAGTGGAAGACTCTAGATGACTGGATTCTGGCTCTTTCTCTCTAATTTACAGGCCATTGTGCCCTGAGGCTTCTCCAGTCACCTATAGCCTGAGACTGTGTCTATCTATTTACTCAGTTGTAAGAATTGAAAGCATTGTGACCACTCACAGTAAAGCACTGTGCTAATGTGATGTGTTGTAATAATAGAAGATGTCGTTTAGTAAGGTGTCTTATACAGAGATGACCTTTAAAAGTATTATACATCAGAGATCTGGGTGTCAGTGTTAAAATATAGGATGTTCCCCAACAGTTGGTAGTACTCTGCTCTGCCCTGATAGTGTTGACACAACAGTGGCAGCTCCTTAATCTGAATAGGTATTTAGCAGTCCTAAAGCTGTTGGTAGCCAGCGCCTTACTTTGAATGGGTGTTACTAAAGCTGTTAGCCTACCTACTGAAGAAATTGGGATCTGTAGTTCATGACCAACTGTGAAACAATGAGCAAATTAAACGTGCTAAGATTGTCCTCAGTTGTGTATTGAATCATCTGTTATATTTTCTGATAAATACCCTCCCATAATTCAGAAAATCAAATCTTCCAACTAATTTCCTCTTGACCTAACAATAAAACCCACTCATGGACATTCATAATATTTATTTAGCACTTTGTTGCTCTTTTTTTAGTCTCAAAGCCCTTTATCCACATTTTATTATCAATCTGGAAAGTCACCGTGTCACCCATATTTTAGGAAATTGTGTGAACCAGATGGCAGACTGTGAACTAAATATTCTTTAAAAGGAAAGAAAAATTCTGAGCTCTGTTTTAAAAGATAACAAGTGCTAACTAAAAGTCAAAGCTGATTCTTATTATATATCCATTCACTGAACCTCTCTCATTTAACAAGTCAAAACATTAATAAACAAAAACAAATCACTTCCATTTTGTTGTAATGGTTAGTAATTAGAATAATTTAATTATCAACATGGTCTTTTGGGAATCATTTGTCACCTGCTGAACCTTTCTTTCAGATGCCCTTCTCTGATTTGAAATTTGATGCTTCCAAAGAGAAGGCTTTGGATAACTAGATGTACTTTAATTTCTTGGGAACTTGGTTTTTATGTGAGTCATGATATAATTAAAAGCTCTTAATATTTGGCTAATACCAACTCTATTTCCCCCCCCAGACTGGCACTCTTACAGAGGATGGGCTGGACCTCTGGGGGACTGTCCCCACTGCTGACAACTGGTAGGCACCTTCATGAAGAAAAAAATGTGTGATTGGTTAGGTTGCCTTGGGGCTACTCAAATCTATTCTTCCAGTGTTGAGGGATCAATGACCCATAAAATATGTATAATAATTGGCTGGAACCAGCTCCCAATTATTCTAATTTTTTAAATTAAATGAGTTCTAATTTCAGAATCAGACAGGGAAAGTAGGCCTTCAAACTCCACATGAAAAATGGAATAGAATGAGGTTAGTGATTAAGAAGCTGGATGACTAAAACAGAGCAGTAAAGAGTGAAATCAGGACTGTGCTTAATTAAAAACTGCAAAGACTTCCTGGGCAGCTAGTGCGGTAGGGAATCCAGAGAAGAGCTCCGTCTTTTCCGTTAGTTTACACTCCAGTGGAATTAAAGGGCGCAGAGTAACAGCAGGCAGGCAGCACACACAGCGTTGCAGAAGAGCCATGGTCTGGGCCTCAACAAACACCCTGGGCTCTAGCCCTCCTCCTGAGTCTCTGCCTCTGGCTGTGTAGAGATCCAGTCCAGATTTTTGTCCAGACAGGCAGGGCCTCTACTGGTCAGAGTCACAAAAAGGGAAAAGGTATTTGCAGTTTTAACCCTGCTTTTCACTCCCTTGCCCCTAGTACTCTGAAAATTTTGGGGAGATAGAAACATCTAGATACAATTGCTATTTAGCTCTAAGACTGGATGAGAAGGTAAACCACGGTGGTCTACTGTCAAAGAAGAAAACAAGCGTTAGATGCTGGAAGTCTATGCCAGGAGTTTCAGGGAGCAGGGACAAAGGCCAAAAGGCTGAGTAAAGAGAAATATTGTAGTCCATGTGTGCTTTTACTTGAGCCACCTGACAGGCATCCTTTTCATTTCCCCTGCATCACTGGCTTAGGGATTTTGCTAAGAGACAGCTCTGGGGAGTTTGCAGGAATAAGCTCTGAGCCTTACAATGTGCCTTACTGTGATGCTGCCATCATGTGCGCTGGCTACAAGTACTCTGACAGAAATCCCTGTGATTCTATATGCTGAAATTACAGCATTGATTGACCAGTGGCAAACTATTGAAAAGGAAATTCACATCCACCTCAAAGGATGGTTTTATGAATAGCAATGCACAGGCAGAACACTCCAGTTAGAAAAGAAGGAAGCCAAGTGAGCTGATATCTGCAAACTCTCCAAGAGCTCAAGGGAAGGGCCATAGCTGTGCAAATATAGAAATATCAAGATGTTTAACTTGGCTCTGGAAAAATTGTGCATCAATGATATCAGAATGAGTAGAATCTGTAAGGTACCATAGAAATCAAGCAGACAGGCCTTGAATACCAGGCTCAGGGTTTGAACTTTATCATACTGGACATGGGGAGCTATTGAAGGTTTTTATCATAGGGATTGAGTATTATTGAAGCTCAGTGTTAGTGAGATTTAAGGGGCACAGGTGCAAAATGATTTTGTTGAAGGCCTTAACTTATTAGTTACTTTCTCTACCAGTTTCCAGGAGGTCCACAGCTTTGCCTCGGGCAGGGCTCTGCCTTGGGGCCCACTGTGTGCAGCCATGGCCAGCTGCCACTCTCTGATCCTCCTGGATGGGACCATCCAGGGAGACCCTCTGGACCTCAAGATGTTTGAGGGTACCAACTGGGTAAGATGATAGTTTATTGCTTCAACAGAATGATCAAAACATGAAGAAATCCTTAGTGGGAATGCTAAAGATTTTCTATCTTTAGTTGAAACCCAGAGAAGATTTATAACCATGCACATAGGAAGTCTGATCCTACCTGAATTTTCTAGCCTCTATGTCAAAGGACTCTGTTGATGACTGCAACATGAAATAGGGTTGCATGATGAGATGAATTTGGGAACTGCTGTTTAAACAAAGTCAAATCAATTTATTGACTGGAAGATTTCTTTAATATAATGTGGTGTCTTGTGACAATTCAAGAGAAACTATATGAAATGCTGCATTTCCCAAACCTATTTGACCACAGAAACCTTATCTATGGGCTTTCTAGAGGCCAGAATAATAAAAAGAATAAAAAATATTCTTCAAAACATCCTCAGAGAAACAGTAGACTAAAGCAGTACTGTCCAATATGTAACCACTTATCACATGTAGCTAACGAGCATTTTAAATGTGCTATGCAAACAAGGAACTAAATTTTTTATTTTATTTACTTTAAATCTAAATAGCTACAACTGGCTGGTACCTACTGTATTAGACAGCATAGGCTTATACACCAAACTGGGGGGCTCTCAGCCCAACGGTTCAATTTTCTGAGCTGAGTGTGAATGGTAGTTGAAGGTCATAAACCCATCCTGGCAACTGTCATGACAAGGTGGGAAGACCTCTCTATTCTGCCACTTTCTAGTGTGGACCCCAAATTCAAAACCAAGACTCTGAGTCTGTGCCTCATCATGCATTTGAGATTACAAAGCCTCACTCACAGACTTGTGGTGAGCATTGAGACTAAAAGGGCCCTGTGTACTGTAAAGTGCCGAACATATGGAGGGTATTAATGAATGAATGAATGAATTTGTTACTTAGATTCTCCTGTCCTCCAAAAAAATGTCCTAAAGCTACTTATAATGACACATCAAGTATAGGACAACATTTTAAACAGAGTTGTAAAGAAATGGAAACAAATTGTTGTAGGGACATTAAGAAGATTTCACACACACACAAAAAGTTTAATTTAAAGATGTATGGTAGGAAAATTGTAGCTTTCTAGAGGTCAGAATAATAAAAAGAAAAAACCTGTTAAACAGGGAAGTTTCTGATATCAGTACATTATAATTAGAGCAATTGCTTTGGAAATATTTTTGACATCAAGACAAAATAGTACTCACTTCTCTGGATCTGAATGGAGAGGAATCAGGATAATTATTATAAGCAATGTCTTACCAACCTCATTAGAGTTGGCACAGTAATGAATTACACAGGGCCCTTGTTACTATCTGTGACTTTGACCCTGGTTTTAGTATTGCCCCCTTTTCCATAACAGAAGTGTTGACTATCTGCACAAATGACAGATGAGTTAGGCTCGTGTGTGGAAACATAAATCATTAATGTTATCGTTGTAAGAATTGTTTTTAAGTTCCACCCCAAATAAAGCATAAAAGTGCAAGAATGTTCAAGTTTAAAGCTGGGTGAGAAGCAGCCTGGAGTTAAGCATCTTTTGGTAATGGGGAGGGGGGAAATCCTTACAGACTGTAAGAATTTTAGCACTGGAAGGGATATCAGAGTATTTTTCAGAAGGAACTGTGATCTAGAAAAATGGAGCAATGTTTCCAAGGTTAAACAGGTGACAGAGCGAACATCACCATTGTTTCTATATTCTGACCTTTATTATGTATATACCTGCCTGATTTCCCCATATATTAAGTTAGTATTAGTTTCTCTGGTGGTATGACTTACACTGTTATAATAAATATAAACTATACCAAAAAATATAAACCTTTTTGAAATATGCTTTCCAAGTTTCTGGCAGCTAACTTGTTAACTCTCTAGCTACCCAATTAAATGGGTATAGCATCAGAAATAGTCCCATGTTTATCTTAAGACCCAATCCTAAATCATCCGAGAGCTAATGTGCTCAGTTCTATTGAAGGGTAAATCTCCACTTAAGCCCTCCTTCAATTACTAGACATACCGTTTAGGAAGAGCCATTGGCCTATAGCTTACATTTCTTCCATCAATTACTACTTAAAATGCAGTCATAATATTTCTGGATTTTCCACATCCTACAAGAAGATTTTTTAATGTAAGTCAACATAATAGAAATCTGACAATGGGGTATTAAGATAATTGGCCCAGAAGAGCAAGTATGTGAAAAGGGCTTTGAAAAGATTAAAGTGCTATGCAAATGAGAGAAATTTCTTTCTTAATATTTTTTTTCCCTGAGGAATCTTATGGATGTTTTTATTTTAAAACAGATAATGGAAGATTGCAATGTAAACTTCTGCAAACTTAGGATGTCAAACTCAAACATAATAATAAAACCAGGACCGAAAGCCAGTCAGGTATGATTTGTTTCTTGAATCATGTAGCTCTTTCCCCTGAAAACAGATGAAACTTCCCTGAATTTTACATATTTCTATATCCTTATTGTTTTGCCTTATCCTAACAGTCTCCATAGATAGTTTGTTTATTTGTTTACTCATGAATTTATCCATTAACTCATTCAACGCCCACTGAGTACTCCATGAGAGCACTGTGCTCAGTGCTAAGGGATGGAGTGATTTCAATGCTAGACAGGTTGGACTCTATGTTGGAATTCACAGGGTGATAGAAAAATCAATAGGGATAAAAATAAGTATAATACAATGTGCCAAGTGCTATAATAAAGGCCAAACACAGTACCATGGGAATCCAGATATGGGTGTGAATACTCTTTCTGGGAGAGAGAAGCACTACAAAGGAGGGTAGGTAACCTGTGAACTTGGCCTGGAAAATGATTAGGATTTCTCCAGGCAGCCAAAGGAAAGGGTCTTACAGACCAGACAATTTGATGAGGGAATTGCCTTAGAGGGAGCCCCCAAAATACCAATGTTGTGAAAAGTATAGCACTTCATGATGTCCCTGAGCTCATTGCAAAGGAAACCCTGTTGGTGTGTATCTGCTAAATCTCACTTAAAAGCTTCTTAAACACTCCTTTTTCTTCTTTAATTTTTAAACCTTTATTGACTTTTAGAGAGAGAGAAAGGGAGAGGGAGAGAGAGATAGAAACATCAATGAGAGAAATATCATCAGCTGCCTCTTGCTTACCTCCTACTGAGGAACCTGCTTATAAGCCAGGCATGTGCCCTGCCTGAAAAATTGAACCATGTCCTTTTGGTTTCTGGGTTGACGCTCAACCTCTGAGCCACCCTGTCTGGGCTAAACACCTTTTTCTTGGTCCACTCTCAGAGTCCTGTGGAAGCTATCTCCATCTTGCGCCAGTTTCCATTCTCATCGAGCCTGCAGAGGATGTCTGTGGTTGCTGGGCTAGCAGGTGAGGATCACTTCCACGTCTACATGAAGGGCGCCCCAGAGATGTTGGCCAAGTTCTGCAGATCTGAAACAGGTACCAAGTGGCACATTTCCCTTTCGCGAGTATTTTAAGTCCAAATACACAAAGCAAACAAGCCTAAATCAGTAAGCGTAGAGGGGGTCGTTTTCTTGGTGGGTGGGAAGTGGGACTCATACATTTGATAAAGTAGGCATGATACTTCCAAGGCAAAGAGGCAGAAAGTAAATACCCAGCTGTGGTCCAGCTAGAAAAGCCCAACCTCAATGGGGTGTCAGGGAAGGAGATGTGAAGTGAGCACCAGAAGCCAGAATGGGAAGCTACATAGTGCTCAGAGAACCAGGCTGGTTGATAGTAGAAGTACTCGGAAGACAGAGCCAAAGGGAGAGGCTGGGACAATAGGCCAATTCTACAGAAGGGGTGTTCTGTCACCTCCTGAGGAGCTGGCTCCTCTCAAGGAACCTCAGAGACACCGATGGAAAGAGAATGTAGAAAAGATAAATCTTTTAGAAAAAAAAAGTGATTACAATAAATTAGATGGTATTAGAGCAGGGTAATAGATCATTTTTACAATACCAGTAATTTCATCTTTCTGGGCCAGATTTTGAGCTGATTTGTATTGTTTCATAGTCTTATAAACATATGCACTTGCTAAGCAGCAGCCCAGATTTGTAAGAATACTGTTGCATTCAAATGAATTCATTTGGATAAATTGCCCTTTTGCTTTTGATTTTCATCTATATTCTCCTATGATTGCTGATATCCATCAACTCGTGCACAGAATTTTGATTTTTGCAAACATTGCTTTAACTTCTCTCTCTACTTGGAGTCTTTTGTGCCTTAGAAGTATCTCCTTTTTCTTATTTTGATCTTCATAGCTCTCATTAACTCTATCCTATATAGATTGATGACCTATACTTTTCTTTCTACCTTTTCAGCCACACAGATATAAGTATCTCTTTGTCATTTTAACCAGTAACTATTGACCCTGCTCTGTCAGGTTTGGTGTCATTTGCCACCTCTTATTTTTCTGGTAGCCCTTCCAATTCTTCGTATTGTTCTAAACTCTCATCCTTTACACATGCTAATATCATCTTCAGTGATTTTTTTCCCCTCCTGTACTTAAGAAATAGAAAGGTAGGAGCTTCCTTGAAGTTAGACCTACCTGAAAGATTACTTCAGAATCACAGTAAGTCTGAGCTGAATGGGTACATAGAAAGCCACAACCCCCTCTTTTTTTCTATTGTAAAGTGGAGGTGCAGAAGAGAGACTTAACATGCCCAAGGTTAGAGAGCAAGTTGGTAACAGAGTGGAGACAGGAAGTCAGTGTTTTGCTATATAATCTGCTACACCTCCCATTATACTGTGCTTCTTTCTAATGCCTTTACAGGCATACTATAAAATATAAAGATTTTATAAATATAATAATATTAGTTATAATTACCATGTCAAAATACACATGTGTTGGCATTGTGTCATCCATTATCTAAAGTAAGGATCGACAAACATTTTTGAGAAGATCCAGGTACTAAATAATTTAGGATTTGTGAGCCACATGGTTTCTGTCTCAACTGCTCTCCCCTGCATTGTAGCCTAAAAGCAGCCATAGACAATGAAACTAATGGGTATAGATGTGTTCCAATAAAACTTTATTTACAAAACAACAACAACAAAGACAACAACAACCAGTAGGCCAGATTTAACCTACAGTTCACTGACCTCTGATTTAGAGAATCAGTATTTCTCTCTTTCATCCAGGAAGATATAGTGCTGAGGTCTGTCCATACTGAATCCAGCCAGTTGATGACTAGAACATCTTCGGCATTTGTTTCTGTCAGAGTAATAAGAACACACTATGAAGTGTTTGTAGCCTTTAACTAGAAGTTGTGGTATTTCTATTAAAGCATTTTTGATGGAGTGGAGGTTAAAACAAGTACAGTAGCTGCATCCCAGAGTCTTGCTTAGGAGTTTGGTGACCTTCAATGTGACCTTGAATTTACCTGTCTTTTCTCCCTTGGCAGTGCCCAGGAACTTTCCACAGGAACTGAGACATTACACAATGCAAGGCTTCCGTGTCATTGCCTTTGCCCATAAAGCTTTGAGTCTGGGGAATCTTTCAGAAGTGGAGAGTTTATCCAGGTAAGAAACTCAAAAATAAGTTCTGTATGAAAGAAGTGAAGGAGCCATTGGAGATGAATGGATATCTTAAATCATTAAGAAAGTTCTTGGTGATGAAAATTCAATCTCATTCAGCTCCTTAATTCAGAGATGGCTAACTGTGAGCTACACTGGGAGGACTTGATTAGGTCACAGTGCTGGTTAGTGGCAGAACATGGTTGGTGGTTGAGATGTCCTGACTCCCAGATGCTAGTAGCAAATTTTCTTTGCCCTGAATTCCATCATCCTACCAAAAATGACCAATGTTACTTGGGAGAACTACATACAAAAGAGTTGAGGGAAAGAAACAGTTGAAAGTTCTCCAGAATCCTTAGACTTAGCTTCTTTCAGGGCCCAACAATATACTCTCCTCAGAACTGAAGAGGTTGTGAGTGCAAACTGCATTTCTTAACCATATATATATAAAAGCCTAAACAACCTTTAAAATGGGTCAACCAAATGACTGGTTGACTGATTGCTATGATGATGCAATGACCACCAGGGGGCAGACACTCAATATAGGAACTTCCCCTGGGGGTCAGTGCATTTCCACAGTCAACTTCCCAGGAACCCTCCTCCCCCAACCGGCCAGCCCCTATTAGCCCCCACTGGTACAATCACTAGCCAGGCCAAGGGATTCCCACCCCTGCACAAATTCGTGCACCATGCCTCTAGTATGAAATATAATTCATTATCCTTAATTAAATTACAGAGATGAATTGTCCTCATAGAGGATAATTCTATAGATCTTTTTAAATGTTTCTCAATCTTTAATGCTGTTTTTTAATTGTCTATGACAAAGAAGTAGGGAAATAGTGTGAAAATTGAATAATTAATAATTTATGTATCTCTTATCTTTGGTTTTGTGTGGCTGATATATACTTTTATGTAAAATTAGCTCCCCTACAAAAGATATGGATATTCTTGGTTCAATATTAGTATTTACAACAGGAGTCTATATACCTTAATATAATCAGTAATCATTGCTGCTTTCTTACAGTGTCAACTTTTCCTATCTGTAAAATGCAGGATTGTATGGTCCCTAAGGAGCCTTTCAGCCATGACATTTTAATCTTCTAAATAGAACCACAAGGCTCATTTTGCAATGTATGAATGGCACTCTCAGGTTTAACATTCAAGGTGTTAGTTATTCTTGAGCAAGCATAAAGACCCATCACACACAGGATTGTAAAATTTTTCAAGACACAAATTTTAATAACGAACATTAAGATCATGTGTGAAAGGAAGATTTATGTAGCTTGACATGAAACGCAGCCACCGCCCAGCTGCCACAGACAAAGACAGCTGTGATGTTCTTATTTAAAAGCTGCTACTGAGATAGACTTTATTCTAAATATGCCAAAATAAAAAAAAATAAGAATAAAATGTGCTAGATTCCTAGGAATCTCAGATTTTCTAAGAGAATTTCAGAAATCTAGTATACTTCTTGGAATTTAGTTACTATTTTCAAAGAAGATAAAGGGATAGGGTTTTTGATATTTTTTAGAATCAAGTCATATTTATCTGAGTTTTCCAATTAGCAAATTAAAAAAAAAAAAAAACTTCTAAGAAACTGCCATCAGAAAAGGAGATAGAAGAGTTTTATGAGATGACTTAGATACAGGGGTCCTCAAACTTTTTAAAGTGGGGGCCAGATCACGGTCCCTCAGAGAGCTGGAGGGCCGGACTATATGAACTACTAATTCCTACTGTAACACCTCGGCTGCGCTCACTGCCCAAAAAACCTGGCGGGCTGGATCAGACTCTGCGGGCTGCATGTGGCCCGCGGGCCATAGTTTGAAGACCCCTGATAGAAGATAAAATACAAGCTATAAGACAGAAGAAATATTTGATCAAGGTTTCCTTTTTTATTGGTTTAGCAATGTTTTGTTGAGTTTGACTGTGTGAGATGCTCTTCGAGGCACTGAGGATTCAGAACTAAATTAGAATAAAATTCTTGCCCTTAATGAGCTTAAATTCTAATTGGGGAAATAGGTAATAATAATAATAATAATAATAATGATAATATATTCAATATTAAAAAATAAAAATAGATGATAGATAGATAGATAGATAGATAGATAATATATAGGTATACAAAATAGACCTATAAATATTGCCAACTAGTAAAAAATGTTCAGAGGGGGAAAATATAGAGCAGGTTGAGAGTATTTTTTAAAAATGACAGGGATCACCCTTTCCCATGGGGTGATCAGGGAAGTCCTCTGAGGAGGCAAGCTTTGGACAGAGATTTGAGTAAAGTAAGGGAGTAAAGCATGGAGCTATCCAGAGGAAAAGCTTTGCAGGCAATAGGAATAGTGGACACAAGGATCCTTATACAGGACTTTGCTAAAAATGTTATAGAGTCACAAAAGGTTAAAGTGCCTGAAATGGTAAACAAGGGGAAGAGCTATAAAGTAGAGATGAAAACCAGAATTAATCAGTGAGAAAATGTTTGGATTTTTTTTTTTTTTAGATCCAGATAATGAAAAAATAGTAATCCAATTTATCATGGAAATTGATTAAGTTAAACGATGGGACTTCAACAAGTTCTATATTAAGTTACCTTTTCTTTTATAATATTTTCTGAGATCAGTAAGGCAGGATTGATATCTGTTTATCTGAGTATTCACCAAAATGCCTAGTATAAGATCTAAAATATAGTTATTTAGTGAAAGGACTTTTGAAGGAAAGATGTAGCAACTTAGATTCTACTCCAGATAGAAGTGTTCTTATTCAACTTTGAATTATATTTCCAAGCCTCCAATTTCAAATTCTAAAACTATTTAAATCCATGGCTGATATCATGTATCAGGTTATAGATAGAAGTTGAAATGAATAATAGCATATTCAACTATTACTTTATATCCTGTATGCAGTAAGTCTTAACACATGTGTAATAAATTGAAATTACTTTAAGCTCAAAAAAGATCTTAGAAATTAAAAATATAAATGATTAACAATATTTTTAAAACCCAGAAGAGTTAGAAGATAATCATATTGTTTTAAAAAAATGGAGTTGAAAACTAAAAGCAGCTATAAGATATAAAAGTGGTTGCTGCCTCTGAGAAGTAGAAGAGCAGTATGAAGACATGGTCTTTTGGTTTTCATTATAAGTTTTTTGGGTTCTTTTTGATTTATTAAACACTAGAGGCCCGGTGCATGAAATCTGTGCATGGTAGGGTCCCTAGGCCCAGTCAGTGTTCGGATCGATTGGAGTCTTCTGGCTGCCAGCTGGGGCCTTTCTTCCCTGGCTGCCTGCTGCCTGCTGATGTCTGGGGCCTTCCTTCATTCCACGCCACCCCCTGGTGGTCAACACACATCCTAGTGAGCGATCAAACTCCCGGTCACCCGGTTGAACTATCAAAGGGACACTTTGCATATTAGCCTTTTATATATATATATATATATATATATATATATATATATATATATATATATATATATATATATATATATATATATTAGCATATAGTTAGCACATTGATAAAATTTAGAAACATTAAAAAAAAATAAATCCAACTGTTGAGACTATATAAATAAGCATTAACATTCACTTTCTCCTAACTCCATAGAGAGAAAGTGGAGTCAGAGTTAACATTTCTGGGACTTCTCATAATGGAGAATCGCTTGAAGAAGGAAACTAAACCTGTGTTGAAGGAACTGAGAGAAGCCTGCATCAGGACTGTGATGATTACCGGTATGTGTGTCTGGAAGCTTAATTAAGTTGAATGTCTCCTGGGCAAAAGAAAAATACTGTGTGAGCTGAGATCATATGATTGAGGCAGAAAGAAAGATGCTTTGCTGTCAAGTCTGTCGCCCTGTGGTACAGTTACCTGGAAACATGTGTAGCTCCCCCAACACCACAGTAAGTTTTGGAGGCACATACTATAACTTGTTTTCTTTGTCTAATGCTCACTTTTTATACCCAAAATCAGTGTACTGCTAAGGGATTCACAGTAAATGCTTAAACACAAGAATGTGTTTTCATCAATAACTCCAATAAGACCTCCTTGTAAAGAGTGTGAGACCTACCTGGACTGTCTTTAAGGCAGTGGTGACAGGCGTGGCACCTGATGATCAAATCGAAGCATGGCTCAGCGCTGTGTTCTTTTCTCTGCTTGACTGGAACCCAGATCCCAAGGATGGCTTTATGCTATCAGATTGGACTATGCTACCCTATCACTAAGAGCTGTCAGTCTCCTGGGATTAGTCATAAACTGACCACCACTTATTTATTCATTTGTGCATGTTTTGGAAATATGCAATATTCAGGATACCAAAATGCTAACTATGGTGGGAAGAAAATGCAGACAGCAGTTGACCTCTAGGGGCAGATAGACTGAGGCAGAGCAGAAGATAAATGATGATAAAATAAGGCCGAAAGCAATAAATGCTGATAAAGATCACTAACGAAGTAGTATGGACACTCAGGAGAGGGGGATCTCAATTCTGATTGCAGAGATGTTTGTACACAAAGCAATCTAACTTCCTTTGTCATCTAGGTGACAACCTGCAAACAGCTATTACTGTTGCAAAAAACTCAGAAATGATCCCTCCAGGGAGCCAAGTGATCCTTGTTGAGGCCAATGAACCAGAAGAGTTTGTTCCTGCTTCTGTGACCTGGCAGCTGGTTGAGAACCAAGAGAATGGACCTGGGAAGAACGTGAGCAAATGCGAAAAGGCCCTTCCGTGGCCTGAGCTGACAGATACAGTGCTGGCCCTGGGCAGCCTTTTCTTGGCATCACAAGTCACCACAGTAATAATCCTCACATCTGTCCAGAGCTTTACAGTTTGCAAAGCATTTATCATTTCCACCAGCACCACCTAGATGTAGACATAACCTGGAGGATGATTAGGGAGTCAATGCCAAGGCTCTACTGATTAAATCAGAACTTCTGGCCTGGGAGCTGACATCAGCCCTTCCTCCTGGTGTTTCCAATGTTCAGTCATAGTTGAAAATCACCAATTTATATCCATAATTCCCATTTAATACTCACAGTTACACTATACCAGTGGTCGACAAACTGTGGCTCGCGAGCCATATGTGGCTCTTTGGCCCCTTAAGTGTCCTAACACCACTTCTTCAAAATAGACTTGCCCAGGCTGAAAACTGACTTCTGTGCATAGGCCACGAAGTTTCAATCGCACTGTATGTGCATGCCCGCACGTGGTATTTTGTGGAAGAGCCACACTCAAGGGGCCAAAGAGCCGCATGTGGCTCTTGAGCTGCTGCTTGCCCACCACTGCCCTCTACAGTTCAGTAAACTATTCATTTTACAAGTGAGAAAACTGAGGCCTAGGGAGGTAAGCTTGTCCAAAACATACAACTAGCCAATTACAGAGCAGAATATCAATTTTGGGTCTGTTTGATTCCACCCAAATCATGGGCATTTAGATCGTGCTGTACCCGTGACATGCAGGTGGCAGGTGGCGCCTTCTCTTGAGAGTAAGGTCCCTGTGAGCCTGTGACAGGACAGCTTTTGCATGTGAAGGAAATGGTTGCAGTCTGATACTCCATCACTAATTGCACCACCTTTCTTTGTGTGAGTTCAATGAGATAGCCCTCCAGGTGATTAATTACAAGAAGGATGCTCTCTTCTTCTGGGCTGACCAGCCCTTTGGATTGTTCAGTGTAGAGTAGGCCTTTGTTCAATAGACAAATTGCACCACTGTACAGAGTGGCCCTGCACCTGCTGTGTGAAGATGACCCCATTGCATGGGCAGTGAAAGATGAAAGCTTTCTGCAGAGTTCTACATCAATTTATATCGCCTCAGTTTCACTGTGTGACGATACTCAGGTCCTCACTAATTTTTAACAAACAGTCCACTCACACTACCTGTTTGTTTTGGTCATTGCTGGAAGAAGTCACATCACAGCCTCAGGTTTTCCTCCTCTCCCTAGCTCCCCATCACCACACTTTCTCTCCCCACAGTCTGGTAAAAGCAAAAGGAATCATGTCCTTGCTTCAAGTGGAATGCTTCAGAGCATGTCTTTTTGTTGGCTGGTTCACAATGAGGGTTGGAAGGGGATGCACTTTGCCTTCCAATTTGGCACATCAAAATGTTTTTTCTTCCAAGTACAATGCTTTCCCTAAGATGAATACCTCAAATGAATAAAATTTTCTCACCTTTCATACTATTTGAATTTTAGAGTCCTATGTAAATGTAAGGCCCTCTGAGAAATGTCACATGAAAAACCATGATCACCTTTTGGCATGAGGCATGCATGTGCATTCATTAGATGCTCTCCAGTGGGGGGTAGGGGGTACTGACAGGTGAAAGACAGGGGAAAGGGTTACAGTGTTTTTGCAGTGGAAAATAAGGTGTGGAAAATCCGGGCACCTTCCTTGGTGGGGAGAGGTCAGGGAATAAAAGAAGAATTTGACAGTGTAGACTGTACAATTATTTTTGAAGGAATGAATCATAAGTTATCTTAGGAAATAAAAGGTTGCAAGCTGGGAAGAAGGAAGAAGAGAGTAGAATCTTCCTGTTCTTCTTGGAATCACTGACTGGTACCTCAGAATAATTTCGTGGGAAAAATGATACCACACATACTATCTCGTAGGATAGGATCCAGAGCATCATGTTGTCAAAGTATCGCAAGTTCATATATTATTTTGGGAGACATTCTGAAGGTTTTGGCCATAGAAGTGTAAGTTCCATGGGCAAATTATACATTGTTTGCTGAGCCTCACATGGTTATGAAACATGAATACACTTCCTTCCAGAAAACATAGGAAAGCAGAGGGATCCTTTAAGAGCTCACATGGAAATGATGCCTTTTGATTTTAGGAAACCCACATAAACATTGGAAACAGTTCAGTGCTTCCTGAAGAACAAGGGAACTGCTATCATTTTGCAATGAGTGGGAAATCATACCAAGTGCTATTTCAGCATTTCAGCAGCTTGCTTCCAAAAGTGAGTACTGGGGAAATGAAGTGTTTTGTTTTCCTCCTCAAATTAGTGAGGCATAAAAGGGAATGGAGTAGTGAAGGTGACATCACTGAGATTGCCTCGGAGCTAGAGAATAAATGTCCCCAAAGGGGCACCAAAGTTTCCTGGCCCTGCCCACATCCACCCAGTCCTGCACATGCTCATGACCTCCTCTGGGTGTTTTGAGTTCTGATATAGCCTGCTACCCCGTGGCCAATCTAACCCCAGCTTCCCTCATCCCTCCTTCCCCAGAAAGGAGACCTTCTGGATAGGTACAGACAAGATGGGTCAGCTTCTCTCTGAAATCTACCAACTCATGTCATAATAAGCTCTATTCCCCTTCCTGTCTGTATTCTTGAATTACAACAGGAGGAAACAAAAGCTCCATGGTTTTTATTTTCAAAATCATTTGTTATCTTGTCCTGTGTGTGTCTATTTTAAAATAGTGCTATGCAGGGCTGTGCTGTCAGTGTGTAGGAGATAAGTGGAGCACAAGCCCAGGGCAGCAGCCATCTGTCCGCCACGTCTTGAAATTCTGTCATCTTCCCAGTCCAGGACCATACAATCTAGTCCCCAAAGGTTTCCGGAAAGCCGTCAATCCAATTCCTCACTGTGGAGATGGGAAAGCTGAGACTCAGAGAGTTAAGTCACTTGTTGATGGTTTGTGCCACTAATTGGGACAGAGCTAAAAATAGGAGCTTATTTCTCAACTCTGGATTTATTGCTCCTTTCTCTGTCTATGCTACAAGTGTGGAGACAGAGTTCAGTAAAAACAAAGCAAAACAAAACAAAACAAAACAACAACAAGCACCCTGTATTTCCTTAAGCACTCTTATCCCACAGGCTTTGCTGCTTCTTAGTTATTATTAATTAGAGGTTAAGCCATCTGGGAAAAATGGCCTGGAAAGAATTAATAGACTTGTAATGGAGGACTGAGAATGAAAGTTACATATTAAAACATTAAATCACCTTATTCTCTTTCCTGACATTTGGTCTAATGGCCACAACCCAATGCTACATTCAAACAGTGGCCAGAAATGATTTTTCAGGGCTATCCTTTTATGTAAAAGTGTTTTTCTTTCTAAGTTTATTGCAAAAGTTGTTTTTCTCTTTAGATTCTGGTGAATGGAACCATTTTTGCAAGAATGTCTCCTGGGCAAAAATCAAGCCTTGTTGAAGAATTTCAGAAATTAAAGTAGGTGTTATTGCATGAAAGGATAGTGTATTCATTATCTATTGTGTAACAAATTACCCCAAAACTTAGAATGATACTATTTATTATTCTGCAGTTCTGTGGGTCAGACATCCACGTATGCTCAGATGACTCTGGCTGCAGATCTCTCACAAGGCTCTAATCAAGTGTCCATCAGAACTGCAGACATCTTGGCACTTAAGCGGGGGGGGGGGGGGGGGGGGGGGGGGAGATCTGCCACCAGCCTAACTCACATGTTGTTGGTAGGGTTCAGTTCCTTGAGACTGGTTGGGCTAAGAGTCTCTGTTTTCATTGGCTGTTGAACAAAAGCCACCCTCAGTTCCTTGCCACATTAATCATTTTACAAGGAAGTTCACAGTGTGGCCACTGGCTTTCATAAAGGTGAGCAAGGAAGGAGAATCAGAGAGAGAGAGATCAACATTTTTTATATCTCCATCTCAGAAATGACATCCCATAATTTTCACTATATACCCTTCATTAGAACAAAGTCACTAGGTCTGGCCACACTCAAAGAGGAGCATTACCCAACATCCCAAGCACCCAGGAGTTGGGGATCCCTGAGGGACATTTTAGAAGCTCCCTGTCTCAGAGAACATTCGTTCTGTGGCCCACAAGGCATATCTTAGAGCAGTGGTTCTCAACCTTTCTAATGCCATGACCCTTTAATACAGTTCTCATGTTGTGGTGATCCTCAACCATAAAATTATTTTTGTTGCTATTCCGTAACTGTAATTCTGCTACTGTTAATGAATCATAATGTAAATATCTGTGTTTTCCAATGGTCTTAGGTGACCCTGCTAGCGGTTCTCAACCTGTGGATCACGATGCACAGGTTGAGAACTGCTGCAGTAGAGCATAAGACCATCAGAAAACACAGATATTTACATTATGATTCATTCACAGATATTTATATATATAAACTAAATAAGCCTTTGGTTGATTTAGTGGGCTGTTGTTCTGGGATAGTGGCAGGGCCTGTGTCCCACTTGGGGGAAGCCAGTGTTGCTTTGTTGACCAGGTCTATAAATGTTTCTCTCTTTTTTGCATCTAGTGGGGCTAGCGAGCAGTCCAGTTCCTGAGTAAGTGTGGCTGGGGATTGAGAAAATGAAAGAAAGAGACAGACATAGAGATAGAAGGAAAAAGCTTGGGCCAGGTGGGACCACTGGCCTCTGACATGAACAGGGACAGGAACAGTGACCCTGAGCCAATGCAGCATGTTTATTTTATACAGCAAGAAAAACAGAAAGTTTTACTAAAAGTCAAGACAAAGGAGATTATACAAATTTTAGGGTGGGCCCTCGTCATATTCATTCCTGGTACTTGGCTGGATTTAAGTAGTAAAACCCCTGGCACCTGGGCTGAAGATCAAGTTTGGCAACGCATGTTTCCAGAGCTTGGCTTTGCCGAAGCCACTAGATTCAGCTGACAATAATTAAAGAAATGCCCATGTGCCTTCCCAGGTGTTCTCTACACAGGTCCACACTGCCATTTCTCTGTAAAATGGCAAGAGTGCATCACAGCAGCTGCTGCATTGAGTGTCTGCTCCTTGGTGGTTAGTGCATATCATAGCAACCAATCAAACAGTGGGAAAGATACTTAGTCTTTTATATACATAGATTGGCTGATGAAAGTAGTTTTACTCTCATGAAATGCCTGAGAAATTTTGCCAACTTAAATGCTTAAAACTAAAAATCTATATTTCCCTAAGGAAAAATATCAATTCAGGAATATATATGCAGTTTCAGAATGAGCTGTAGTCTCAATTTTCTGATTTTCTTTTTCATGCCTTTATCATTGGCAATGTGCATAAGGTTGTCTGAATTATCTTTCTGAATTCAGGGGACACTAGAATATGTAAAATTCCTTGTGTGACAGAGCCCAGAGATGTATTTTAAGGCTGAAGAAAGGAAATAATTTTCACCAAATGTACATAGTTATGAAATGTACATGAGCAGGTGATTTTTGTTTGCATTTATGAATTTGTTTACTTTTGACAATTTGTGCTCATTTCTTTGCAACCAATATGAATTTCTTTGTAACCAATAATAAGGAAAATCGCTAAAAACTTTATTTTTCCTGCCGAGACCGGTTTGGCTCAGTGGATAGAGCATCGGCCTGTGGACTGAAAGGTCCTGGGTTCGATTCCAGTCAAGGGCATGTACCTTGGTTGCGGGCACATCCCCGGTAGGGGGTGTGCAAGAGGCAGCTGATGGATGATTCTCTCTCATCGATGTTTCTGACTCTCTATTCCTCTCTCTTCCTCTCTGTGAAAAATCAATAAAATATATTAAAAACAAACAAACAAACAAACAAAACTTTGTTTTTCCTCGTATTGATTTGGTTGTTTCATGTGGTTTTTATTTTTGACAAATTATTGCTGAGCTTTTAATATTAGTGTCATTAGTCAATACCTATGATGTATTATCCTATATAATATAAGACTAATATGCTAAATGTCTGGTCAACTAGTCATCCATTCAACCAATCAAAGCAAAATAATGCTAATGATAAGCTAAGGCCGCTCAACCACTCGCTATGACATGTACTGAACACCAGGGAGCAGACACTCTGATCAGTAGGGATCCAACTGATCTGTATTGAGCAAGATGGGCTGGACATACCTTAGACCCTCACGCAGCCCCTCCCCAGCTGGCCAACCTCCCGCATCTCTCCCCGGCCTGGATCATGCACCAATGGGGTCCTTCAGCCTGGCCTGTGCCCTTTCACAATTTGGAACCCCTTGGGGGATGTTGGAGAGCCAGTTTTAGCCCTATCCCATAGACTAGGCCAAGGGACCCCACTGGTGCATAAATTTGTGCACTGGGTCCCTAGTTTATTTATAACAAAGACAGAGTATTTCCTGAATCAGAAATTCCTTTTTCTTTGGCAACAGTTTTGATATTTACTCTTTAATTTTATACTAGTGGCTCAGTACACAAAATTTGTGCACAAGGGAGGGGCATTCTCTCAGCCCAGCCTGCACCCTCTCCAATCAGGGACCCCTTGAGGGATGTCCAACTGATGGCTTAGGGGAGCAGGGAGTGGGCCTAAGCAGAAGTCTGGCCTCCCTCTGTGGGAGGTGACTGGCAGGCTGATCAAAATGGTGTGGGCAGCTAGCATCTGGCCCTATCCCCAATTGCACCATGGTCACTGGTGGGCTCTCTCTGTGGGAGGCAACCCCAGCAGGCCTATTTGGGGATGGTGTTGGGCAGCCCTGCCCTGAATCACCCTGCTGCTACTGCCACCAGTGGTCTCCCCCTACAGGAGGCAACCAGGTGGGCGATCATGGGATAGTACCAGCCCCCACTGCCCTGCAGCTGCTGGTTGCTGCCACCCTCCCTCCCACCCCATTGCCATCCCCTCTCTCTGCCCACTGGCATGTGCCTTGGCTGGTCTGGCAACACCTGCTCACTGGCCATGCCCCCACTGACTGGTTGTTCCAGTGTTCGGTCGATTTGCATATTACACTTTTATTATATAGGATCATTGTGTTTGCACACCAAGGTGGTATAATGGGAGCATATTATCTCATTTTTACTCCAGAATGCTTCAAGAGTATGTGTATCTAGCTCCAGTTATATCTGTTAAACTATTTCCCAAATGCTTCTCATCTAGCTGCCCCCACTCTAAAGTCTCAACAGCAGTTAGCAACCAAAACACGGAAGGATTAGGTCATGATCTATTCATAAGGTTCTGTGGCAAGTGCTATGATTATGACTGTGCACCCTTAAACTTCACCTTGGTGGTTATAATAAAGCAGGACTTCTCTCTCCTCTCTCTCTCTCTCTCTCTCTCTCTCTCTCTCTCTCTCTCTCTCTCTCTCTCTCTCATATTGCATTTGAGTTACTTATGTATGATATAAATTATTCAAGTGAGATGTTGTTATTAATTTTTCTTACTTTCCCCTGCAGTTATTATGTGGGCATGTGTGGAGATGGAGCCAATGACTGTGGGGTGAGTAGTAACTACTTCTGCTAATGCAGGCAGTTTACTAATATCCCCCTTAAAAACCCCACAGTCCCCTGGAGTCTGTCTCTTCACCCTTCTGCCACAATCACTTGATTATTTGTGATTCCCCAATTTCAGACTGAGAGGGACATTACAAGACTAGCTGGTTTAAATGTTATCAACAAGAAAATGAGTCTAGGGAAGTGAATTCTTTTTTTTTACCCAAACTCACACAGCTGGTAAATCCTCAATGAAGGAAAAGTTTGAAACTAATGATTAAAGATTTTGAATTATGTGCAAATTGCATTATTCCTGCCAAACTTCTATTTCAGGGTTAGTTTTTTAAAGTTTATTTTATCTCCAAATTTTTACACTCGATGAAATTGTGTGTTTCATGCTGTTGAGTCAGCTCTGACTCTGGGTGACCCTATGAATATGTGTTGTCTATAATGCCCTGTCCTCAGTAGCCCTGCCCATGGGAGTCACGCTTAGGGCTATTCTTATGGGGTCAATCCATCTAATACTTGTCTTTCTCTCTCCCTGCTGCTTTCTATTTCCCCAATATTATTGTTTTTTTCCAAAGAGCCTTGCCTTCTCATGATGTGCCTGAATGGGACAGCTTCGGTTTTGTCATTTTCACCTCCGGCAATATTTCAGGCTTAATGTGCTCCATTTGTTCATCTTTCAGGCAGTCCGGGGTGTCTGTAGAGCTCTTCTCCAACACCATATTTCAAATGAATCCATTTTTTCTTATCAGCCCTGTTAACTGCTCAACTTTTGTATCTGACATGGTAACTGGGCATATGGGGATATGGATGATCTTAACCTTGGTCTCTAATAACACATCTTTGCTCTTAGAAATCTTTCTCAATTTTTCTGTCGCTGCCCTTCCAAGCATCAGCCTTCTCTTGATTTATTGGCTTCAGTCTTCATATAAATTGATGATTGAACCAAGATAAGCAAAATATTTAACTATTTCTGTGTGTTTTTAGAACAAACTATTCAGTTGTTACACATGATAACAAAACCTAAATTTAATGATTCTCAGCAGATGACTTTCATACATAATAGAAGACAGTACATATTTTAGAATATTAGTTTTAAAGACATGGTTGAAGTAATACTCTACCTTGAAGATTTATACAAGAAAATATTCTAGTAGCTAATGTGTGGGACAAGAAGTGAAGAGGATTGCTTTGTATTTTCAAAGCCTATTAGATTTTTAAGATCTGGGTATTTCTTTTACTTCTCTCTTAAATGTTTTCTTCAAAGTTCTGTGTAAAACTATGACCATACATAGAGAACTGTTATAAATTTTTCTGCCTTATATTCATGAGAAACTAGCATTTAATCCATTCTTCAAAATTTAAAATGAGTGCCTAGTCTCATTAATTATGTGGAGTTTAGATGAAACAAAGAAATCAAGTGCTAAAAGGAATATAGTGTTTACCCCTAAAGAGTTAATTGTCTGGCGGGGGGGAGAATCATGCATAAAAATAACCCTAATATAAAGAAGATGGTACTAAATTATGTGATAGAGATGCAGAATACTAAGAGAGCAGAGAGGAAGAAGGAAATATTTTAATATTTATTGACCATGAATTTAGTATGTTCCGGTCATAGTATTCAGGTACTTTGTAGTTCTATAGAGCACAGAAATACACAATCTTACTTTATGCCCACACATGCCAGTAGGATCAAGGGCTTCCTGCTCTCCTTATTGGTCACTGCTCTGTATACCTTCTGAAGAGTTCTATCTTCTAAAAATCATTATTGTTACTATTATTATCCTCACCCAAGGATATGTTTATTGGTTTTTAGAGAGAAGGGAAGGGAGAGAGAAAAAACAACAACACTGATGAAACATTGACTAGTTGTCTCCCCCATGCTGCCTGACTGTAAATCGAACCCATATCCCAGTCAAGTGCCTTGACCAGGAATCAAACCTTTTGTGCATGAGAGGACACTTCAACCAGCTGAGCCACCTGGCCATGGCTCAGTCTTTTTTATTTTTATTTATTTATTTTTTTTTAGTGTTTTCATTTGATATATTTATAATTATTCTTAGAAATACAATGCTTCTTTTTCTTATTTTTCAACCTGAGTTGGCATTTCATATTATTTTCAGGTTATTTTCAGGTGTACAACCTAGTCATTAGACATTTATATAATTTACTAAGTGATTGCCCTAATAATTCCAGTACCTATCTGACATCATACCTAGTTATTGCATTATTATTGATTATATTCCACATGTTGTACTTTACATCCCCATGACTATTTTGTAACTACTAATTTGTACGTCTTCATCCCTTTACCGTTTTCACCCAGCTCTCCAGCACTCCTCTCATCTGGCAGCTATCAGTTTTTTCTCTGTGTCTCTGAGTCTGTTTCTGTGAACAGTTTTCAGTCTTGATGAGAAATGAATTAGTCTTCATTTCAATGAGGCAACTCACATACTGCTATGAGTCACTGATAAGTGTGATCTAGTTCCTGTGTTCAGGGAAGATGCTGTATGCCCCATATTTTATTCCAACAGTTAGCTAGTTGGCTGGGTCAGGAAGTTTAGGGAATGGTGGGGTTTGGATTTATTTTTCTATTGTTCATCAAGATGACCTGCTAAGTGTAAGAACTATGATAATAAATGTCTATTCAAATGCTGTCATCTTTTTAATAGATTTCTTGAATGACTACTTCTATTTATTTATTATGTCTATATCCCACAACCAATATATAGACATAACCCTAACATAAAGAAGATGGTACTAAATTAAGATCTGGGTATTTTATTTTATTTTTATTTCTCTCTTAAGTGTTTTCTTCAAAGTTCTGTGAAAAACTATGTTGATACTTAGAGAACTATTATGAATTAGTCTCAAACACACACACACACACACACAGACACACACACACACACACACACACACACACACTCCATTCTTCTTCATCTGAATCATTGTTTAATTGGCTCTCCTCAGTTGGTGACTTAGTAGAGAAAGGATATCCCAGGAGAAGGGACAACATAATCAAAAATCTAGGGTTGGAAAGATGCAATGTTATAAACATTATAATGTTAAGAATAGCCTCATGGTATTTAAGTAGTTAAAGCCTGGCCTGAGGAGTTGTGGGTGTAACATGGATTTGTCATTCCAGGCTTTGAAAATGGCTCATGCGGGTATTTCCTTGTCAGAGCAGGAGGCATCTGTAGCTTCACCTTTCACCTCGAAAACAGCCAACATCGAGTGTGTGCCTCATCTCATCAAGTAAGCCACTTCTTCCTTTTGCACCCCCATGACCAATAGGCTCAGAGTCTGGCTCTAGCTAGAATTCAACTATAACTTAGTGATAATTGTCACAACAGAGGTATGGGTAAAGTGCTATTGGATCACCAACCAAGGGAGCCTTTATTGCTGCTTGAGAATGCTGGTAAAAGCCACAAAAAGGTGACTTTTGCTGAGCCTTGAAGGATAAATGGCTGTGTCATGTAGAGAGCTGAAAGCTAGAGTTGGTATTTAAAAAGTAATTGCTTTTCTTATTTCTCCTTTCCTTTATGTTGTACATTGGGAGCTTACTAGAACTTTTCTCTCAGCAGTTGACAGGGTGAGGAAGCAGAAAGGGAATATTCCATCAGATAGCTTCCCCAAATAGTCTTATGTCTCCCCTCCCCTTCCCCCCCCCCAAAAAAAAATAGCGAACATCCAAAATAATTTCATAAAAGACTTTTATAATTGATTGGCAATAGTTAGGGAGGGGAAGGAATGAAAAACTGTTTATTTTCCCTTGCTCATTTCTGACGCCTTTACTCATATTTTAAATGTAGTTAAGAATAATGCAATAGGTTCTATATTTGTTCATAAGTATTATTCTCCTGTTGTGGGGTAACTTTAGGTAATTTTCACATCAATAGCCTTGAAGACATCATCAAATTTCGAGGTATGCACCAGAAAATTCTCTGTCATGTCCCTTGGTGCATCTGAATGGGCAGCTGCTGGCAGGAACCACTCACCTAAAGGTTCCAGGCTAGAAATTCCATGCCTGTGTCTGGCTGCATGTCAGGAAGACAGCTAGATGCATCTCCCTGAACAGTGGGTTGCTGCATCTGTGTCCTTCCACAGTCTCAAACATCATCACCTCCACTGCCTCCTCTTCCTACTTACCAGGTTCCCTGCTTCTGAGGACAATTTGGTTCTTAGAGTCCCTCATCCAGGCTCAGAAGCTCCCTTTCTTCTTCTTCTTCTTCTTCTTCTTCTTCTTCTTCTTCTTCTTCTTCTTCTTCTTCTTCTTCTTCTTCTTCTTCTTCTTCTTCTTCTTCTTCTTCTTCTTCTTCTTCTTCTCTCTCCTCCTCCTCCTCCTCCTCCTCCTCCTCCCCCCTCCTCCTTCCTCCTCCTCCCCCCTCCTCCTCCTCCTCCTCCTCCTCCTCCTCCTCCTCCTCTCCTCCTCCTCCTCCTCCTCCTCCTCCTCCTCCTCCTCCTCCTCCTCCTCCCTCCTCCTCCTCCTCCTCCTCCTCCTCCTCCTCCTCCTCCTCCTCCTCCTCCTCCTCCTCCTCCTCCTCCTCTTCTTCTTCTTCTTCTTCTTCTTCTTCTTCTTCTTCTTCTTCTTCTTCTTCTTCATCTCTTCTTTCTTCTTCTCCTCTCCTAGCCAACCAGGCATCATGTTTCACTGCTTTTGGAGACTCTCTTTGAGCCTTTTTCTTGCTACCTCTAGTGCCTCAGTCATTCATGTCATGGAGACTACAAAATGAGAATGCCTAGGACCTTTGCCCTCATGCATTCTTTCCATCATCAACACAGCTCCCGGAGCTCTTTTTAAATACTGTGTTTGGAAATATGTGGGATTAGGAATGAGACAAAACCTAGCCCTGGAGGATTTACATCCCAGTGAAGCATATAGATAGATGAAGAAATCATCACAAAACAGGAACTTCTGCATGATAAGTGAGAGGTGTTCAGTAAACTAGCTTTAAATAAATCAACATCCAACAATACATTACCTTTGCC
This sequence comes from Pipistrellus kuhlii, assembly GCF_014108245.1. NCBI lineage: Eukaryota > Metazoa > Chordata > Mammalia > Chiroptera > Vespertilionidae > Pipistrellus > Pipistrellus kuhlii. The sequence continues at coordinate 44,315,662 of NW_023425515.1, read as the reverse complement.
AGCAGTTTAATATGATAGCTCTAGCCAGAGGGAAGGCTTCAGCAGAAGAGCTACCACTTAAAGGATGGACAGGATATCTGTGAACAGAAAGGAGCTGGGAGGGGATTCCAGGTAGAGGAAATGGAGAGACATATTTAGGAATAGGGTTTTAATTGGAATGTGCAGGGGCCCAATAGTCTAATTGTGCTGTGAAGATTCTCGTGTGGGAGTTGTGAAGGTGAAGCTGGAGCACCAGGTGTGGAGACCTCACATAGGGAGTTTAAACTCCAGGATACTTGCACAGTGTGCCTGGTTGGTCCACCAAAAGGCAGTGGTATTTGAACTTCAGGTGTTGTTGCTTATGCATGTGGCCTGATGCATTTATGAATACAATATACTGCTTTAAATTACAAGTCAGGATGCAAGATTTCTCTAGTGGCAGATGGTTTAGTAAAACTTCAGGGTAGAAACTCTTTGCTTTTATATTTCATAGATTTATAAAAATTAGATGTGGTTCAGCTCTGTTAGGCTCATAGTACCCTCGTCACTCTCCTTGATGCATGCTTATTCCAGAGCAAACATCCTCCAGAGGGACGTGAGGTAGTTTTAAATGCATAAGTCCAGATCCATGAGTTTTCATTTTTACCTTTTGAAACACTGTTGTTGTAGTTCAAGTCCTTTACCTTATTCATTTCTTATTATTGTGTCTCACACTACACTGGATGCATCAGAGCATTCATTACTGTTTGTGGAATGCATAAATAAATGAATGAGCTGCTCAAGATTCATGCTGATTAGGAATAGCAGTAATTCTGGGGGTCCATGAAAACATCCTTTGTTCTTTACTTGTAATGTTTTTTTGCACTCGCTTTTGAGTCTGCATCTTAACTTTAAAAAAAAAATATGCACAACTACAGAAAATAAAGGATGGAATCACAAAGTTTATGTCAGAAGATGATCCAGGCTTCACATGCTTGCCCCCTCTGAATCTGTCTTCTGCCCCATTCTCTGTGCTGAAAACAAATGGTGCTTCATCGCCTGGAGGAAAATAGCTGCCCACAGCAAGTTGCCCATCTCCCTCCTGGGCTTTCTCATTTGCCTGAGGCAAGGTGGTTATTATTTAGCTTTTAGATTTTCCTTCTTTGTTCCTGTTCTGTTGACAGTCTCTGAGCAGTGTAGATGTCCCTGTGACTGGGATCTGGAAACAAAAAGGATGTGGGCTACCTCACTTGTGGATTTGCTTCTGCCTAAACAAGAAGAGGCTGCACTAAGGGTTGTTTGCCAAGTTCCCACACCCTTATTGCACTACCTTGTCTTCTTCAGCCTGTCTTAATCCATCGCCCAACTAAGCCTCAGTTAAAGGAGCAATAGATCAAGCAGAATTTTTTAAAAGGGAGGAATATTTACTTTTTAAGCTGCCATTTTCACTTCATCTTGATCTCTTTGGATCTCCACACCAGCTCAGATTATTACCCTGTGTTCTTTGTGGTGTACTGAAACCAACAAAACCTATTTTGTCTCAGATATTGGAGTCGCATCCACATTCCTAAAATATGAGAGCCCCGGTACTTTAGTTTTATGTCTCTAAGGGTCTCCGAGGCACACACAGCTCAGGCCACAGGAAGCAAGTGTTGTTCAGGTGCAATGAGTCAGTCAAGTCAATGCTTGACATTTTTCACCATATTATAATGTACTTTATTTATAATGTACCGTATTTTTCGGACCATAAGACGCTCCGGACCATAAGACGCACCAGTTTTTAGAGAAAGGAAATGAAGAAAAAAAGATTCTGAAACAAATAGTGTCCTAAAATATTTTATGTGCATTAAAACCCAACATCACAGTCATAAACACATGTAATCAACCCTGTAAAGTAAACAGCAGCATTTAGAACCATTTTAGAGCCGGGCAAGCACACAGAGACCACACAGAGCCGGGCAAGTAAAAAAACTTTTTTTTTTAAGTATATGTGTAGGCTATATTTGGACCATAAGATGCAGGGACTTTTTCCCCCCACTTCTGGGGGGAAAAAAGTGTGTCTTATGGTCTGAAAAATATGGTACATGCTAATCTACCTAATTCACTGAAAGCTCGTTGAAAATATAGACTGAGCCTGATTAATTGATATCCTCTATGACTCTTAGCATAATTCTGGTATCTCAGAAACTCTGAATAAAGTTGAGTTTATGAATTAAAGAGTGAGGTAATGATTAAAGGAGAGAATAAATGAGTGGATAATTAAGTAAATAGTTGAGAGGATGAATCAGTGGTTAAGTGAATGTATGTCAATAACTATTAAAAATTAAACTTCTTTTGAAATATAAAAGAGAATAGAAGATGTGTAGAATGCATGACCAATATTCTTATTTTTTCTTAAACAGAGAAGGCCGTGCTGCCCTGGTTTCATCCTTCGGGGTATTTAAATACTTGACCATGTATGGGATAATCCAGTTTATTGGTACATCACTGCTCTACTGGGTATGAACCAAAATAAATTTCTAGTCCTAGTTGCATTTACATCGCTGGTTTATTCTTGATGGGGTGCAGCTCCTACACAGGATTTAATGTTTTATAAATAAATGACAATTCTCAAAATAGATGTCTATAAACTGGGAACTTGGTATAGCTGTGACTGAAACATGGAGCTAGAAATAAAGAGATGTGGCTCTGTTTTGTAGGAGTGTTGTTTTTCTCGAGTCACTTGACCTCTTCAAGCCTCTATTTCTTCCCCTGGATAATGAGTAAAGCTTCAGAACAGCCTAAATATAACTCAGCAGGAAATGGATCAGTCACCAACTGTGGAATATTTTTGGCAAAAGACTAAGAAGAGATCAAAAGAAATAGAAGTTGTTGAATTTGACTTTGAAGGATTCAAAGGCTAGAAAAATTTCCATGCCTGAACTTGGTTTCTGAACCTGCCTAGAAATTACACATTTAGATGCGCCATTAGTAAAGGATGAGTAATTCTTTAAAAAAAAAATGACTTTCTAAATTAAATGATAAAAATAAACACTTAAGAATTAATTAACTGTATGGGAGAAATATGTTCAGGTTGAAAGTACATTTCATTAGTTTAGTCATAACTTGCTCTAAAATAAAATGACGCTACAGGTTTAGGGACCACTTCAGGGAGAAAATTAGTCTGCTGTTTTTCTGAGACATCTGAGAGGTGAATGAAAGGGCCATAGGACTCCAGCATCCACCACTAGCAAGGATCACATACACAGAGGGCTAAGGGGCAACTGGGTTCATAGAACCAAGACTTGGCTTAGGAGTCAGGAAGCCTAGATTTAAGTTCTGACTCTATTATGAAGAACAAATTAGATCTTGTCCTTTGCCAAACCTTTATCTGCCTCTGGAAAGTTAGGCTGGCTGATTCCCAAAGCCCTCTGTAATTCTATTAATATATAAGCTGCTCCTAGAATGAAAACTGAAACTGCTTTTAAAAATTCCTCCCTATTTCATCTCACCCTGCATATAGATCATTTTACCATTCTGAGCAGATAATAAGGGCAAGAGATATGAGAAGGGCAAAGAAGATAGAAATGGAATTGTAGGATGAGAGGGACACTTTTGAACCATTTGCATCCTCTCATAAAGAGGAAAGCAGAACTTCAGTTCCCAAGTCTCATGGATAGAGTTAGAACCCTAGTCCATGCAGAATCCATCCACTCTGATGGTCTAGACCTAAATTAGAAGGTCTCCTCCACCCCCCGCAAGGACTTGCACCTTTTCACCTTATAAGAGGTCGGAAACGTTTTTCATTTGCACATATCTGGTCTGTAAAGTAGTCAGAGCCAGATTATAATTCAGTGCTCATTCAATAGCTGTGTAGCAGATAAACAGACTTACCTGTCCGCAGAAGGAATATTGCAAGGCAGGTTCCAAGAGACTGTTGACTCCTATTTAAATACTTCCAACTCCATAAATTTGAACATAAAGTATCTATATAAATCTCAAAAAGGCAGGTGTTCCAGACTGAAGTTTGCAGTGGGCTTACTTGGACTAGAAGCACTTGTTCAATTTGTGAAAGTGAATGAACCCCCAAGCACTATGATGTGATCTCAAACTATGAATAAAAATGGAGAGAGACCTGTTGAGTATTTCTTGGTCTTGACTTTAAATTTTAAGTTTGAAATTCCCAGGTAACTTTTAGGCTTCAATAGACTATGTTAAAAATTCAACCGTTCAGGCTGACACTATAGATATCAGAACTGCTGTTGCCAGTAAGAGGATGTTTTCCAACTGGCACACCCCCATTGCTAATATGGAATTAGGTAAGACACTGGGAAAATAGTGATCTGGTTTCATTCTCTCCAATAAGATGCTGAAAACCTAAGGTAAGTCACTTTCTTCCTAAAGAGGAGAAAAAGACAATAGTTGCTTCTTGACTATTTTCAAAATGTCTTAGAAATGATAAAATGATAAAATGGCAGAAGCAATGGTCATACCTACTTTTCTTTCCTTTTCAGCAACTGCAACTCTTTGGGAATTACCAGTATATGATGCAAGATATAGCCATTACCTTGATGGTGTGTTTAACAAGTAAGCTCTTTAGTAAATAAACTATATTATTTCTATTTATCCATGACATTCTATCGATAGACATGTTCACACAAGTAAGAGCTTCAGAAAAAGATGCATCTCAACTACTAAAACCTCATTTCCTATGACTATTTTTGAGAGTGGTGCTGGGGGAAAATTGAGGCTTAAAGTCCTCAGAGATGGCATTAAACATCCTGAAAGCAAATAGGTTTTAGCCTCATAAAATTGTCAATGTACTCTGAGTTGTTTGTAGGTTTGTGCCTTGTGCATAGAAAAATGTATAGGAAATCCAGACCTTTAAGCTGAAGGGTCACTTTCCATTATTCAGCTATGCTTCATGTTGACTTGAAACCAGATTCTTGCTTAGTCTTTGATGTGTGAGAACAAATGCTAACATTTTATTCTTGTGAAATTCTCACAAAAGCAAGGTGTATGCTTACAGCAGCTATGGCTCGTTTCCTTCCTTGCAGATGACACTGATACAGAGTTTCCTATCAAAGAACTCAGGTTCGATACTAACAATAAGTGAGAAAGGTGACTGCCTGAAAAGAGTAAAGAAAAAGAATGATGTAGTCATCTCTTTTCCCTTGTTCAATAATGAAAGTGTTTTGAAAAAGAACAGGTAAAACATCAGGCAGGGCAGGATATTAATAACTGTGTGAATTTCACGTTGAATCTTAAAACATAAAACTGATATTGAAGTCATTTATTATATCAATACAATGACAAAATTTGTTAGTATCAGAGATGTAAGTAATATAAATTTTGATTCTTAGGATTGGAATGTCTATTCATAGCCTATAGAAGTATTTTCTACACTAGAGGGCTGGTGCATGGGATTCACGCACTGGTGAGGGGGGGAGGCAATGACCTGCAAGAATTGGCCTGCTGTGAGAGCACCACTCATCTCAGTCAGCTGAAGAGCTGTGGACCCACCCTCTGAGGGCTTCTCCCTGGCCTGGCATCTTCCGTGGAGCCGGAGCACTCACCTTTCTAGTGGACCCGGTTGGGGCCAGGCCTGGGGACAATAGCACTGAAAGGCCGCAGGGTAAGCCTCAGTCCCACAGTGGCCACAGACCCATCTTCCAGCCTCCAGAATCAGCACTGAGAGCCCAGTGGCAGCGGCACTGCATGGCCTGCAGGTGTCCAGAGGAGACGTCAGGGAGAGAGGAGGAGGAGCCTGGGGCAAGGAGGCTATGATCACAGCCCCAATTCCTGCACATCAGTCTGGGTTCCCAGTGGTAGCAGTGGCTCATCTCGGTCAGCTGAGTGGTGCTCCCACTATGGGAGTGCACTGACCACCAAGAGGCAGGTCCTGCATTGAGTGTCTGCCCCTTGGTGGTCAGTGTGCATCATAGCAGACTGGTCAACCGGTTGTTCTGGTTGTTCTGCCTTTCGGTCTCTGGGCTTTTATTATATAGGATGTTATTAATATTCACATGACTAGATAATTTTGAATTAATATTGCTCTGCAGTGTTGGATATTTTTAAGTAATTGTCATTAGTTACTTATGAATATGGTCACTGATGCCAAAAAGGAAAAAGAATACCAGGAATTTCCAAGAGCTAAGCTAGCAGTCTGTTGCATGAAGGTGAAGGCCATTGCCATCCTCCACTGCTCCTTATCTCTGTGACCTTTGGAAAACTACTTATAAAACAAATAACTTCCTCATAGAAAATGTCCTCATAGGATTGTGTGGGGGGCCTGACATAGCCGGAGATCTCCCTTCTCCGTGGCCAGCACAGAAAGAGAGATGAAATTGGTTCTTCGTAGAGGCAGCCAGGGGTTGAGAAATATTAGAAATAAAGAGAGATGACATAGAAATAGATTTCAAGCTGGGAGCTGTGAGGGCCGCTGACCTCCTCTGCTGGAGAGACAGACTGACAACCTCCTAAGCCACACAGCACATCTATTTATACTCCAATCCAACAAGAGGTTTCACAGGAAAACAAGGAGCCTGGGAGAGCCCAGGTTCCACCCACTCCTTCCTCCTGAACAAACACAAGCCAGGAAAAAAGACCATCTCAGCACTCCCAGGATGGGAGTGCAACTGACATGATTCTGTCAATATCCCGGGCCCAGTCAGCAACAATCTAAAGAATGTCCAGGTGTCTTCCCATTTGGCCCTCTACAGGTTGTGAGAATCAGATAAAATAATACATGTGAAGTAAAATAATACAATGCACCACATGCTATGAGCACTCGTTACAAAATTAGTACCATGTGCTTCTATATTCTTTTTCTTCTTTTGCAATGATGCTAATTTGGTGAGCCCTTGAAAAGAATTTGATTGTATACAAGTAGATTGATTAGAAACCCAAAACATTGGGTGGTAGTCTTAGCCTTTCCTCAGAATGCCAGATGACATTGGTAAGTTATTTTGAGCCTTTACATATTTATTTATTTATTTTATTTATTTATTTATTTTTAAATATATTTTATTGATTTTGTACAGAGAGGAAGAGAGAGAGAGATAGAAAGCTAGAAACATCGATGAGAGAGAGTCATCGATCAGCTGCCTCTTGCACACCCCCTACTGGGGATATGCCCGCAACCAAGGTATATGCCCCTGACCGGAATCGAACCCGGGACCTTTCAGTCCCCAAGCCGACGCTCTATCCATTGAGCCAAACCAGTCTCGGCGAGCCTTTACATATTTAATTTCATGATATTGGTTATGAATTTGACTCCCATGGCAGGGGGTATACTTAACTTTTTCTCATGGCTCTATTCTGTTGATTTTCATGCCAGTTGGCCAGTTAGCCTCTCAGCTCAGAGTAGGCTCAGTGTGAAACTTTGAATGATTCAAGGCAGAATCATTGTTGCCAGTGGGAGAAAAAGTCTCAGAAGGGTAATAGATCAGAAGCATGATGTTCTATCAGAATGGCAGCATTTCATCCAAAAACTATTCAACAATCATATAGCTAGTTTGGTAAATGGGCTGGGCTTAGGGTAAGTTGAGAAATGGAGTCAAGAAACAGCTATTTCTGTTTGATTTTTACCCTCTGCCTTTAGGCACCATTGCTTTCCCATCCCTATAAACTCAGTTATCCCATAGGCAGATCATTTCTCCTGGTCAATTCCAGTTATTAAATGAACTTGTCTTTAGCTATAAAGCATCTAGGTATTATAATTAACATTTGGGTTTTCATCTAATTCTGAGCTTTGCTTTCCCTGTATCAAGCCTGACCTATGGTTTGGAGCAAGCAGTAGGTGAGAAGGCCATGGTCTCTGCTTTCCTTGCAATGGTCTCTACTTACCTAAATTCAAAACCTGTTTTAGGGAATATGAGAGCAACAAGAGCAAAGAACTTTTTACTTAAGCGGGAGTGTTGTAGCTGTCTCCTGACGTGACAGATATATTAAGTTCAGGCAATTTGTAGAGGGCCCATTGGTGAGTTCTTGGGTTCTTCAGAGAATAAGAAGTTCAGAAAGCATCTGTAGATTGGTCTGGACTAGACCTCTGCTTGACATAGTGGTGCTCTCTTCTTCTGACTCATCAGAATTCCTTTCAGCACCTGCCTTCTAGTGGTACATACCTCTAGCCTCAGATGACTGCCTCATTGGGTAGATTCTTTTCAAGACACCTCTACTTTGGTTAATTCCTATAGCTTCTGCGTGTGCTACCAATTAGTAAATGATATAGCTTGCTCTCACTGCTGCCCCCTCTTTTTTCCCTCTGATATTTCAATCTCAAAACCATTTCTCTTAGGGTGGTTCTTATGAACTTTTGGTTAGGGTGATGCAAGAAAGAAAAACACAGTTCTTGCTCCTTCTAAAAACTCCCTTTTAAAAATCTATTGATAATCTCTATTGTTTTCTCATATATAATCTGCACATAGGTAATTGTGTGTGTCTGAGGGTATGCTTGCATGCTTACGGTTGAAGAACCGATATGGATCTCACTTAGTAGGTACTATGGAATTATGGAAATGGGCTAATTTCTTTACAAAATGAAAAGTCCTATTCACCATCCTCTTAGACATGTTCATATCCTACTATGTGTTAGGCATGTACATGCCTCCTATATAAAAAGACTGATCAGCCAAAACTGGTTTGGCTCAGTGGTAGAGCGTCTGTCTGCGGACTGAAGGGTCCCGGGTTCGATTCCCGTCAAGGACATGTACGTTGGCTGCGGGCACATCCCCCGTAGGGGATGTGCAGGAGGCTGCTGGTCGATGTCTCTCTCTCTCATCAACATTTCTGGCTCTCTATCTCTCTCCCTTCCTCTCTGTAAAAAAATCAATACAATATATTTTTTAAAAAATTAAAAAGACTGATCACTAAAGGTCAGAGTTTAATGGGGGACTCACATACATGAATGAATGCCAGAAAATAAAAAGTTCAGAAAAAGCAGAGATTACTTCTGATAATCTGGGATTAGAAAGATGAGAGAGAGAGAGAGAGAGAGAGAGAGAGAGAGAGAGAGAGAGAGAGAGAGAGAGGAAGAGAGAGATATTTCAGAGAGGAAAGGAGGAGAGAGAGAGAAGCATCAAGCTTTAAGTTAAGGGTTTCCATGCCATCTGCACTTCTGACCAGCTGGCTACAAATTTGGAATTTCTCACTAACCTCTCAGATTAAATAATTCGCATCCACATTTCCCAGAACTCAGAAAAGTGCTACATATATGATTACAGTTTTGCTATAGCAAATGGATACAAATCAGAACAAGCTAATGTGAGAGAAACTTATAGGGAAAGATCTGGGAGGGGTCCCAAAGATGATATTCCATTGTCCTCTCCATGGGGAGTCAGTTTGCCTTATCCTCCTGGCAAATCAATGTGTGATAATATGCCGAGTAGAGCCAAGCATGGAAACGCACCTGAACTCCCACATGTGGAGTTTCCATGGCAGTTCCATTATTGAGGCATAATTGATTTAATCATTGGCCATGAACTTGAACTCAATCCCAGCTCCTCTTATCTCTCCGAAGATCAGCCTGATGTCAGGAATCTCAAAGTCCCAATTCTCCAATCATACAGGTGTTTTTTGTTGTTGTTGTTGTTGTTGTTATTGGTTTTTGTTGTTGTTGTTTTTTGTTTTTGTTTTTTGGGGGGAGCGTGCCAGATCCCATCCTGAGTCATCTCCTTAGCACAAACTCTCTTCAGGCCCACCATGAGTCATCTTGTTGGTATGACCTATCAGGACTCACCATGAATAACAAAGATACTTCTATCGACTCAGAAAATCCCAAGATTTTAGAGGGTATATCCCAGGAAATAGGGATAAAAGCCACCCCAATTCTTTATTCCAAGAATTTTGAGATACCCTCCCAATACCCTGGGACAAAGTCCAGACAAAATCTTTATTACACAATCCATCTATGTCTATTAGACTGCAAGCTCTTTGATAGCAGACAAGGTTCCTTCTTCTCTGAATACCCCGAAACCTCTAGCCCAGCACCCTCTTGGGGAAATATTGCTTAAATTGGTAAAGGTAAAGCCTTGGTCATGGAGCTTTAGGTTAAATGAGTTGGAAGAGACTTTGGAGACCTTGTAGACATTCCAACACATTCATTTTATACAGAGAGTTTAAAATGATTACCCCAGAAAACACATAGAGCAAACTGAAAAACTATGTTAGAGTTTTATTATCCCAAACTGGACACCCAATGCCCATCATAAATCTAAGCATCCACACTTCATTTTCTTCCTCACATCAAAGAAATCAGTTATAAGTTATGAAAAGGGGCAAGGTGATAGATCTGAAGGCAAGAACTGAGCCATGTCTGTGATATAAACCTTTAAATGTGTTGTATCCAATTTCTGACCTTCCCATGCTTCTTTCCTGCTTTGCCCTAAAAAGTACATTCCATTTTCATATATATACTTGTTAGAATGTATGGCTTCTCAGGAGGATATAGAAACTATATTTTCACATTCTCATCTGGAAGCAAGATTTTTTTTATGAGCTCTATTTTCTAACTGAGTCTAATGTACTCTAGTAGATCTCCATTGAGGCACATTTCCAGGAGGGAACAGAGCACATCTCTAACATTTATCCTGATAGATAGAAATACTCAGAGACTACTAGATGAATGAATAACAGAACAAATTCTTTTTTTTTAAATGGGTTGCCCTATAAAAATTAGTTTTCCTAGATGCTTTCTTACTCTACTCTTAACTCTCCACTTTCCATCATCACTGAGAAGTAATAGGAATGCTTATCCATGTGAAAGGCCATCTTCTTTTCTTATTTATCATTCCTGCTAAGTCTGGTTGTAGAGAAAACATTTGTCCATGCATTATGGTAAATTTATTAATACAGAACTTTTTAATCCATACTTTTAATTTCTGGAGGTAAAACCAAAGGAAAGAGGCAAAGCCTGATAGCATTGGATCTGCTACTGAACAATGTGCTTTCCTAGATATAAATTCTCAACTCACATGTGCTTAATTTGAGCCTTAGAGCAAGACTCAAAATAATATGCATCTCAGTTTTTTTATTCTCAACAATGAAAGTGTAACTGGGAAAAACGCATTTCTCTTTCAGTGAGTTCAACTCATGCCTACCCAAAGCTGGCTCCATACCGACCAGCAGGACAGCTCCTCTCTCCCCCTTTGCTGCTCTCAGTTTTGTTGAATACCTGTTTCACCTGCATTGTGCAAGTCTGTGCATTTCTCTATGTGAAGCAGCAGCCCTGGTACTGTGAGGTCTACAGATACAGGTAATGGTCAATTCTTTACTTTTCCTTTCCAAAGGTGACTACCAATGACATTGTACAACTGGGTTTGAACTATACTCTAACATTTTAATTAACAAAAGTTATGTCTCCATACTGCAAAATACCAGTGGTGAGATAGAACACAGAACACAGTTGATGGGTGGAGTCCTGGAGTGAGCTATATGGAATGGATGGGAGAACATTTTTACATTGGTTGTTGAGGTATAGATCTGACAGTTGGTTTACTGAATTAACTCCCTGATAGATTAGATATTATATAGATCAGAGGTGGGCAAACTTCTTGCAGAGGGACAGATAGTAAATAGTTTTGGCTTTGTGGGCTAGATGGTCTCTGTTGCAACTACTCAATCTGCTGTTAGAGTGAAAAAGCAGCCATAGACAGACAACATGTAAACAAGTGGATGTGACTGTGTTCCATAGAACTTCATTCACAAAAACAGTTGGTGGGTTGGATTTGGTGTGTGGGCTGAAGCCAGCTGTCCCCTCATATGTAAGAGATTTGCTTAAATTACTTTGGGCAAATCTTTCTAGTTCCCTGAGCTTTAATTTCTTTAACTATAGAATAAGGGTTAGCTGAGGTGAACTATGCCATAGATGTTTAATTTATTTTTTCCAGTAAAGCCTACCTGACCTCCAAAAGGAAAGGCAAGTGAAGCGCTGTTCTTTTTGAAGTCGGGCTTGTATAAATTCCCCCTCACTCCACTGTGGTTGTGAAGGCATTAGAATGCCAGGAACCAGTGAAAGATAGTTTAAAAAGTACCAAATGAGGTCTAAAGTTGTCATTTAGACCTCAAAGTCAGAACTTCAACTACTAGTTGAAATATAGAAGTTATTTTTATTTCAAAACCAGATTTCTCCCCCAATTGAAGTGTACGTATTCAGAGAAGTAAAGGTCTGATGAAATCTAGGAGACAACATGGCGTAGCCAAAAGGATGATGAATAGGTAGTCCCATCTCTAGCATTAATTAGCTAAGTCGTATTAGCCCTCAGCTTTCTTATCTGCAATGTAACTATATTGATATACTAGCTTAGTGTTAAATTTCATGCTTCAACTCCTCTAGTTTATCTGTCCACTTTGTGCAAGAATGCTTTGTTAAGTACTAATTGTTTCATTAATCTATTAAGCAAACATTAACTCAACATCTCTTCTATGCAAAGCACATTTGGGAGCCTCAGGTAGCCAAGGATAATAAGACTTAAGTCTTGCATTTGAGGTCACAATTGGAAAAGAAGTTATTTATAAACAATTTCAATAGCAGTAAAAAATTTCAAGCAGAATAAGAAAACTGTTGGAAACTGATTTGTGGGTTTGAAATTGAAAAAACAAACAAACAAAAAAACAAAAAACAAAACAAAAAACATTGCTCAAAGCTCCATCAGAACTGGGGAAGCCCATATCTTAAATATTTTTTTCCGAGCAAATGCTATGTGGCATCACTATATTAGGTGCTAAAGATTTGTTGAAAATCTGAGTAAAACAAAATAAAACCAAAAGGAAAACTCCACATTCAAAGAACTCTAATCCCAGGACTGGAAAATAAAAACATGTGAATGAATATTTGCAAAATAATGAGCTAAATGCAGCACTAAGAGGGGAAAATGGGGGCACTGGTTATGCCGGCCAGCAAATGTAAAGGCATTCAGAAGAAATAGCACTTATGACTCCAGAGATATACAAATAGTGACATTTGGGGAGTAGAGAATATCCCTATATTTTAAGAATACAATGAGTCTATAAGGACTAGCAAAAGATAAGGTTGCAAAAATACATTGAGATGAGAGTGTGGAGGTCTTCTGGACTTTGCCAATAAATTAAGTTGAAACTTAAGAAGTTTCAACTTAATTTATTGGCAAAACAAAGCCATGAACACTCATAAGCAGGAGAGTGTTTTGTTCAAATCCTCTGTAAGAGTCTTTGGTTGTGAGAAGAGATTCAAAATCAGGACTCAGCACACCCTAGCTAGTCTGATCTTGGATGCAAAGCAGGGTAGGGCCTAGTTAGCACTTGGATGGGAGACCCCCACACACATTTACTCTGAATTAAAAGGAATTCCATAGAAAATGGCCACTCAAGCCCTTTCAATACAGATCACTTTTTTTAAATGGAGTGCTGCACAAAGAACAATCTTGTGTTCCGCTGAATTTTATTTCTGCTTTGACATGGCAAGAGCTTTATGTCTTGGTAGTTACTGGCAGAACAGTTTGAAAGCTGAGGTTCTGTGGTCGTGGTAAACTAATTTTTTTTCCACCAGCTGGAGAAAAATGAAATAAAAGGTCCCATAAATGCTGGTGATTCTTTTGTAGTGAGTGCTTTCTGGACAACCAAAGTAATTTCTCAACAAATATGAGTTTGGAAAGAAACTGGACTGGAAATGCAACTCTGATTCCTGGTTCAATTTTAAGTTTTGAGAGTACCACACTATGGCCCATCACGACCATTAACTGTGTCACAGTAGCATTTATCTTTTCTAAGGGAAAGCCATTTCGAAAACCCATCTACACAAACTGTAAGTATATGAAGTTTACTTTTTCTTTTTGAATATTATTTTTCTCCTCCCTCTCCAGTTCCCCGAAGGTGCAATTCACTGAGGTGATTGGCTGAGAGAGAAACCATTGCATTGATCTAAAATTGAGTACTAAATGGTAGAGCCCACGGGAGAAACCTTCTCATTGGCATGGAAGCACATGCATTATTGAGTTGTAACATGAGTCCTGCCCTATTGTGAGCCATCAAGAAGGAATTTAAGCACCTACATATATGTCAAAATGTTTTGGAAAAGTCTTTCCAACCAATTCAAATATAACCTTGTAATGATTTATAACATTGAGGAAGTTACTTTAATAATTCTGTACATCTCTTTAATCACCAGTGAGGATGAACATATATCCATGTTATTAGCCATTTCTTCCTCTCTGGATTTCATTTACATTTTTATTCATTTGTTTATATTGTGTTGCTGTTATATTCCTTATTTATTTGTATGAGCTGTTTATTCCTTTGTGAATTTTCCATTGCCTTTATGCACAAATTTTTTCTCATTACAAAATCATATTATCATTTATTTAATTTTTTTAAATTTTCTTTTAATGGTTTTTAAAACCTAATGCTCATTTGGGATATAAAAGTAGAGATCAAACTAGTTTATCCAATTAGTTCCTAGTTTTCACAGTGTATTTTATTATTTAATATTCCTTTTAGTCATTTATTTCTCTACTCAATGTAATGCCACCAATATCATACCTATATTCATATATATATATATATGTATGAATATAGGTATGATATTGGTGGCATTACATTGTGTGTGTGATTTCTCATATACATAATTTATATTATGTATTGATAAATTTTAATATTATATTTATGTTATATACCAGGGGTTAGGAAAATCTGGCCCTGGGCCATATACTAGTAAGGCCTAGGAAATCATTTGGCCTGGCTCTATGAAGGCATTAAGGGTAAGTTAGTTAAATGTTTGACCAAATATAACAGACTACTTTTTAATTTAATTATTTCGTATGGCCCACAAATCTTATCTAATAAAAGAGTAATATGCAGATTGACCATCACTCCAACACACAATATGGCTGCCTCCATGTGGCCAAAGATCCTGCCCTATGTGGACACAAGATGGCCAGCAGGGGAGGGCAGTTGGGAGGGACCAGGCCTGTAGGGGAGGCAGTTGTGGGTGATCAGGCAAGTAGGGAGGGCAGTTGGGAGGCACCAGGCCTGCAAGGGAGGGCAGTTGAAGGCAATCAATCCTGCAGGGGAGGGCAGTTAGGGGTGATCAGGCTGGCAGAAGGGGGAAGTTGGGGACAAATGGGCTGGCAGGGGAGCAGTTAGACATCAATCATGCTGGCATGGGAGTGGTTAGGGGCTGATCAGGTTGGCAGGCAGAAGCATTTAGGGGCAATCAGGACGGCAGTTTATTTCTCAACTCAATGTAATGCCACCATTATCATACCTATATTCATATATATATATATATGGATATATATATATATATATATATATATATATATATATATATAAGCAGTTGAGAGCCAGCAGTCCTGGATTGTGAGAGGTATGTCTGACTGCCTATTTAGATTCCAGTAGGATTGGGTCTAAATGGGCAGTCGAACATCCCTCAAGGGATCCCAAATTGGAGAGAGTGCAGGCTGGGTTGAGGGATAACCCTCTCCTGCCCCCATGCATGAATTTTGTGCACCAGGCTTCTCATGATATTATAAATATCCGAATGGCCCTTGGCAGAAAAAAGGTTCCCCACTTAATTATACTGTATGTTAATTTTTATAAGATTAATATTTTCTATACTACCTGCTCTGTTTTATTGGTATGCCAGCCTATTCTTGATCTACCACTTGGCTTTAGAAATTATACTTTTATATGTTTTTATAAGTAGCAAGGTTGGTGTATTCTTGTTACTCTTCATTTAATAAATATTTTTTAAATGAATATATATATATATATATATTATTGATTTTTCACAGAGAGGAAGAGAGAGGGATAGAGAGTAAGAAACATCGATGAGAGAGAAACATCGATCAGCTGCCTCCTGCACAACCCCCACCAGGGATGTGCCCACAACCAAGGCACATGCCCTTGACTGGAATCGAACCTGGGACCCCTCAGTCCGCAGGCAGACACTCTCTCCACTGAGCCAAACCAGTTCTGGCAATATTTATTACTTTTCTTTCTTGTTTATTTTTCCAGAAAAACTCTAGAATAAATTGTCAGGCTTTTTAAAAATCCCCTTTGGAAAAAAATGTACTTATTTACACACTTTAATCTCCACATTTAAGAACATATTTTGTCTCTCTACATCTTTATGCTTCCCGGTATATCTCTCAGTAAATATTTGTTGTTTTCTGAACTATAGATCCTATACACTTATTTAAAAAACTAACCCTGTACTTTTTTGTATATTTTGTCTTACCATAGAGTTCAGAATTTTCAGGACAATGTTAAATAATAGTGGTAAAAGCAGATAGTTCTACCCATGCTTCTGAAAACTACTAGAACTATTTTTATTAATAAACATAATAAAATATAATAATTATATTTACTTATAAATATAATTTTGAATATTGGTTCAAGGCAGGCTATATATTGAAATTATCGTACTTCCAAAAATTAGAAGTGTGTTTTAAAATTCAAAATGGGAGATGCATTTCATTAAACTCCTCTGTCACCTATTGAGACAATTATGCTCTTTGTTGTCCTGTGACCAAGTGCTAGTCTGTTACATTAATAAACTTATCATTAAATCATCTTCACATTCTTGATCAAATCCTACTCCCTTGTGGTGGTTTATAAATTTTACTGAATTAAATTTTTTACATTTTTATATTTATACTAGAGGCATGAATTTGTGCACAGGTGAGGGTCAGGCCAGCAGGGGGAGGGGCCGAGGGCAGTTGGCCAGATGGCTCCACCCCCAACCAGGGTGTTTGGGGCTAATAGGAGGCCAGGCGATTGAGGGGTGGGCCCAATTAGGGCCCGGATCAGACCGGTTGGCTGCACAGTGCATGTCATAGCCACTGGTCATTCTGGCTGTTCTGTCCCTTCCACCTTTCCAGTTGCTGGGCTTTTATATATATACTATATATAGAATTTGTGCATAGGTGTTGTCTGGGTGTCCCAGCCCCGATCAGGGCCCAATTAGGGCTAGGCAGGCTGGGAGGGAGGGGACACAGGCAATTAGCTGGTAGGCCCCACTCCTAGTTTCGGTGGTGGGGAGCATTTGGGGGCCAGTAACTGGGGGCTGGGCCATGGGTGGTTGGCTGGCTGGCCCTGCCCCTGATTGGAGTGGGGGGGGGGGCATCATGGGCAGGGCCAGCCAGGGGGAGGGGCCACGGAAGGTTAGCCAGCCGACCCCACCCTAGATCAGCTGGTTTGCTGGCCACAGTGGACATTATAGCAACCAGTCATTACAGCATTCCGGCCACTGGCCTTTTATATATATAAATTATATCAGGACGGCAGTTTATTTCTCAACTCAATGTAATGCCACCATTATCATACATATATATATATATATATATATATATATATATATATTTCACAAGAAGGATATATTATGTTAGCTAGTGCTTCAATTTGAATTGTAGTTACAGAGTCCTTTTGCTTAAATTGAGTTTTTTGGAGCTGAATTAGTTACATCATAGTGATTTAAAGCTTTTGGGTAAGCTCAAACCCCTATGTCAAACATAGCTGATAATTTAAAGTGAAAAAAGTTCCAAACCAATGGAATAAATAATATTTTCAAGGTCATATAAGCCAAAAGTTCTTGGATCTACTATTCAATATACAAGCAATTTTATATTGACACAATAGAAAGTCTTTGCCCTTCTTAACAGCATTTGGCAGAAGAGCAACTTAAGATGAGATATATAAAAAAGTACAGATTAAATTTTTTGCAACCACAGTTTACATTCAACACTATTCTGCACAGCAAAGTGGGCAGAAAATCACTCACTTGACAGAGTGGTCTCCTGTTGCCCCATGTACCCACTTAGCCCCAAACACATACATCATTTCATTATTAACTATATTCCCTATGCTGTAATCTACATCCACATGACTATTCTGTACTACTGAACTGTAGTGCTTAATCCCTTCACCCTTTTCACCCAGTTCCCCAAACCCTCCTCCTCTCTGGCAACTGTCAATCTGTTCTCAGTACAGGTTAAATTTTTATAGAAACAGGTGTCAACATTCATTTACCTGAAAATAATCTGTAATGATTTGCCCAGAACTTTTCTTTACAAATCACTTGTATAAACACCCCGATTCTCTAAATTTCCTCATCAATAGTGACTAACCAAGGAGGGCAGCATTCATTTCAGATGTTCATTACATTTCCAACCAAAGCTGAATTAAAGAAGAGAGCCTTATAATTTTGTTTCTACGTTGCTCATTGATGCACTGGCTGCTTTTCAGATCATTAGTCTGAGGACAGTGTGAAATGCACTCAGTTACTAGTGAGCACCAGGCCTTTATCAGGATGAATGTTTGGGTCATCATCTTCCAAACATCTGGGTCCCTGGGATTTGGAAACAATGAAGCAAACGAACAATCTACATTGCCCTTTCCTGGGATCTTCTTGTCACCAACCTGCTCAGATTGCTTAATTTGGGAAGAGGCAGCCCCAGGTTTTCTCCACTTTGCCTCACGTCCTTCCTGAGAAAGCCTGGGTATTCTCCAGGAGGTGCTGTATCCAGCTTTGTATATAAAGTAAAGTGTAGATTAATATGATGGTGTTTGTGGATGAACAAGATGAAACCAGAGCTCTGGTTGTTTAAAATATTAGAACCTGCAGTAGAGGAGCAATTGCCACTGATTTCTCCTTGATATGACCTATGTAGAGTTGAGGGCCAGTAGATCATCAATACTGGAATAATGGGCATAAAATAAAACCTAGTCTGTTTATAAATTTTGTTTGTTAATCCTCACCAAAGGACATTTTTTTCATTGATTTTTAGGGAGAGTAGAAGAAAGAGGGAAAGACAGAGAGAAGAACATCAGTGTGAGAGAAACACATTGATTGGTTGCCTCCTGCATGAGTCCTCAGCAGGGCCTGGGCTAGTGAGGCGCTTGCAAGCAAGGTACATGCCCTTGACCGGAATTAGTCTGAAGGCAGATGCTCTATCCACTGAACCAAACCAGCTAGGGCTGTTTATAAATTTTGAGGATTATGAGAATCATAGATATCATAGAAACATTAATTAAATGCTAAAGAACTATTTCTATCAAAGAATTTCCAATGCACCAGCTACAAAGTACCTAAAAGCTCTGATGGACACAGGAGTGGATGAGGTTTGGGGTAAGAGCAGTAATGTTGGCACATTGCATTCTGGGAAGTTTAGCTCTTAAAAGTAAAGCAGTTTTGGCAGGTTGGGGAGAGAGAACCCAGCAGATGTGCAGGCTAGTTTTTCATTTACTCTTTCAATTTAGAGCCCCAGCGAGAAGCAAGTACAAAGTCACTTTTAAGTGGTTACAGTCTAGTTGATACATAAATGAAGAGCATGCAAAGATCATGAAATACACCATATGAAATAAAATTTTGTAAGGAAGAATTGGGGAACTTTAAAGATAAAGTCATATTTGAATTGGGCTTTTTTAAATTTTATTTTATTGGAATTTGCCAAGAGAGGAAAAATACCATCTACACAGGGAATTCTGTGAACAGAGGGATAGAAGGTGGAAAGTGTTGGGCCTCTGGAAGCAGCAGGTTTAGGTTTAACTTCCCTGGGCTTGTAAGAAAGAGCAACCAGAGGTCAGTTTAGAAAGGCTAATTGGAACCATATTGTGGAAGGTCATGAATCAAAGACCCTTGGATGTATTCCGTAGGCAATGAAAAAGAATGGGGTACTCTCAAGAGGACTGACTGTCCACGAATGCCTGACTCAATAGACACATGGTCTGTCTGGTGACCATTTACATGGACTGATCACTGCAGAAGGTCCTACCACTGCTCCCCCCCGCCAGGACTCCTCGGTTGAGGTAGCTCCTTTATGGAAGCTACTACAGTACACTTAGCAGCTTTCTATACCCAGCCTTTCGAGGAAAGATTTTAAGATATCACCTTTATCTTATAAGCATTTGAACATATTTTAAAACATATGGGGATATTTCAAAACATCGGAAGATGTATCTAGTATTTTCCCAACAGAGATAATTGATTCTGCAATGTGTGCCAAATTATGTGAAACATTCCTTTAGCATCTAAAAGTAATGTTTGGTGTTTCTTCAGATATATTCTCATTTCTGCTGATAACTGTCTTGGGCCTCACAGTTTTCATTCTGTTTTCTGATTTTCAAGTTATATATCGAGGGATGGAGGTAAGTGCTATTCATTTATGCTTCTGTTATGACTCACAGGTGCAGTGGGACCCTATTTGCATTATAATTTCAAATTGTTGTTGCCATAGTCTCTCTGATCACTGAGAGACATTTTCTATTTTCTAGAAGTGCAAATTATTATATTATATTATATTATATTATATTATATTATATTATATTAATCATATTATATATATGAAATACTTTATCCTTTAATGTTATATGGGTATAATAAATTTTATGCATTAAATTCAGTAATCATTTTTTCAAGTTTAATATTTTAAAACATATAGTCAAAATCCTTCATACCATAGCTGTGAGGAGTAAGAAAAAAGTAGACTTATAGGCCAATCATATTTCTATCTGTTGGAAACTGATTATAAGGAGTTTGATTACAGTAGACCCCATTTGATCCAGGGTGCAGTGTGTTAAAATTAAATTTATTAGAGGTTAGTGAGCCTGTTCTTGGACCCAACACTGTGGAAGAAATAAAAAAGTATTGACCCACTACCATATCTTATAGCTGCTCCAGACAGCCCTTGTACACAGTGTGCTGTTTTTTACAACCAAGAGAAAGGCTGCCTCCACTTGGAGGAAAAATAACTCATATCAGAATAGAGATGAGAATTAAAAGTGAGCATTTTTATACTGTGGAGGACCTGTAGTTTTAGTCCTCAAGGCAGCTCAGTCCTCTACATAGTTAGCCATATTCTACCTTTTAGGATCAGAAATGGGGCTAAGTAGTGGTTTTTTTGTGTGTTTTTTTTTGTAATGTGTGTTTTTTATTGTTTTTTTTTTTTTTTTTTTTTTTTGTGTGTGTGTGTGTGTGTGTGTGTGTGTGTGTGTGTGTGTGTTTGTTGCTATGGGTACAGCCAGGGGAAGTTGTAGCTCTTACACTCATTAAATAAGTGTAGTTGGTTGTCAATATGTACCCATTGATCCTTAAAAGAAGGTGATTTGGGTAAGTTTGACTTTCATCCAGCCATTGGTTTAGGGCTGGGAAAATGTGTTCAGAAAATGTTCCCTTCACTTCGATTAAAGTAAACTTAAACTTCTGTCCCCTTATGTTTACCCATAGGTCAATTTTACTGAGGGAATGAATTTCAAGTAGATTTAGCTTTGGGGGAATTAGAAGTCATAATGTAATTAGATGAATGATTTAATCATATACCCTGCTTGCTGTATTTGAAAAGACAAAAATGAAGAGAGACACAGGCTTCCGAATGCCCTGTCTCGGGCCTGCGGTTCAGGGCATATTTACTCCATGTCTGTCATCAGGAACTGGAGAAAACACAAGACGTGAGGCAGTCGGTTCTCATTTGAATTCTGGCTCTGTCTTTTATTTATTGGCTTTGAGTCCTGACTTTCTTGTCTGTAAAGTGCTGAAAATAATGCCCACCCTCCAAGCTCAGAGAGTTGTTACAAATAGGTAAATTAAATATGTTTTTTCAAAGTGTCAGGTATGAAAAGTCTAATAGTAGTATTCCTTTTTCCACAGCTCATCCCAACCACAACATCATGGAGGATTTCAATTTTGGTGGCAGCCCTAATCCAGTTCTGTGTGGCCTTCTTTGTAGAGGTAAAGTGATTTCTGTGTGGTTCCTATTACTCTACCAAGGAGATAAACAAATCAAGTGTCTCATTTTCCACAGATGCTCGTTTTTTTAGAGCGAACATCTTTATTCCCAATAGTGCTAGTTAAGAAGGGTATGTAAAAATTGTTTGTGTACCCTTTGGGGAAAACTTCTTATAGAATGATTTATAATTCTTTGAAGGCCACATAGAAATGCCCTTGGTATCTGTAGCCTAGAAAGCAAACCATGAAATTAGCTCTAATTTTGCCTCACTTGAAGGCACTGTATTGTACTTTTCTAGTGGTCTCAGTTATCCCTTAGAGACTGGACCAGGCAACCTTCCAGCTTGGAAATTCAATGAGACCATTTACAGTGAAGCTCTGTCTTCAGGAGGCCTTCCTTAATTAAGAGAGAAGGGAAGCTATTGCTCATTCTAGTCAATTCTTGCTCTGGAAGGTCTTCTCTGACAGCATTTCTCTTCTACTTAGTGTCACTAAATCACTTTACTTACACAGTGAAAGCTTCGGGTACTATATTTTTTAAAGGATAGGTTTTTTTGTTTGTTTGTTTGTTTTGTTTTTTAAAGATTCATGTACCATATGTTCTTTGGGAAAGGAATCAACCAAATTTTTAAACACACACACACACACACACACACACACCAGTAAATGCAACCAATATAAAATTTCTCATACTATTTAACTGAGGAATTCTAGTTCTGAAACTATATTTTAAAAAAAGCAAAAAAAAAACCAAAACAAAAAACAAACAAGTGAGAGAGAAAAGGTATGAAGGTATTATCATAGTATTACGTACAGTGGTAAAACAGACTGGACTCACGTGTTCTAAAGTAAAGATGTTTGTTTAAATAGTTATACAGAAATTTGGAGAAATGTTATACAATCATTAAAAAGGAGTATTAAGAAGACTGTAGCTACAAATAGTATATGAAAGCCGAGTATTAGCAAAAGTGGAATGCAAATTTTGACAAGTTCTGTTATGTGTAAAAATCGTGTGCATGTGAGCCTAGGGGGAAAAAAGAGCCCCAAATGGGAAACAAAATCTATTTGATGGCAAGAGTCCATCTATTCATTCAACAAGCTTTTATTTGTCTTCTTCTAGGTGGCATATGGCAGGTAGCAGTGATTTTTCTTTTCTTGATTTTGAGTATGTTATTGAGTACAATACCTGGTGATCACTGGCAGTAAACTAATTCTAAGTGAATCGTTAGCCAGAATTTAATTAGGAATATGTGGAAATGAAAGGCTGTACACATTCAGCAGATTTCTGAGAACACCAATACACTTGCTTCTCAAGGGAAAGACAGGAGAGCTGCTAGATTTGATGGGGCCTGCAGCGGGAGAAGCCAGCGCAGCAGCAGCAGCAGCAGCAGCAAGCACATCTCAGTGCTGGGTGGGGGGAGGGGAGCAGCTTGTGGGGGTAAACAGGGGTCTGCAGCGGGGAGAAACCAGCCACCAGGCAGCAGGGGAAGTGGATGATGGTTTGTTTTTTCCCCCCTGGATTTCCCAGGATGCCATCCTTCAAAATCGAGAGCTCTGGCTATTGATCAAAAACAAATTTGGATTCTTTTCGAAAAGTCAGTATCGGAACTGGCAAAAGAAGCTGGCAGAAGACTCCACCTGGCCTCCCACAAACAGGATGGACTATTCAGGCGATGGCCAAAACGGGTTCTACATCAACCGAGGCTATGAAAGCCCTGAACGGCTCCCACAGGGAAAGCTCCGACAGGGAGGCCAAACCACACAACAGCACTTTTGGACCAGACTGTAA
This sequence comes from Pipistrellus kuhlii, assembly GCF_014108245.1. Taxonomy (NCBI): domain Eukaryota; kingdom Metazoa; phylum Chordata; class Mammalia; order Chiroptera; family Vespertilionidae; genus Pipistrellus; species Pipistrellus kuhlii. Next base: position 44,292,239 of record NW_023425515.1, on the reverse strand, counting down.
TCAGAATTGTTGTTGTACATGCTTAACAACATCCCCTTTTCCCCAGAAACTGCAGTGCTGTGGAGAGGTGAGGGTAGCCTGCCCTCATCTGTCCTCTCTCCAGCTGGGGACTCAAAACACATTTCTCAGTGTACTGAGCTTTGCGACAAAGAACCTTAACTATGCTTATTTTGACTGTATCCTATCCTTTATCACTGAGGAGAAAAGATACATTGCCTGGATTATCTATATTTAAAAAAAACAAAACACTATATTCACATTACATAGCATTATCCTGGTTAAAATGTACAGCTTTTCTCAGCAGTGAAATGAATGGTATGAACATCAATTAAAAAAAAAGAAAATAAAAAAAGAATCGTCATTGAAAGTTTCACAAATATATTTTTATTTTCATCTAAAATAAAAGTATTTAAAAAACACACACCCTTCTCTGAATAAATTGTCACAAGTTTACTTAACCTTACATTCACTTGCGAAGAACATTTATGTATAACTATTTTTCCAAGGTCACGAAATTCCTTTTGTTCCTTTTGTACAGTTGTGAGAGAAACAAGAATTGGCATGTACTTAGAAAATTCAGCTCTAACTGTGGTGACCTGGAGCCGTGTGGCAGTGGAGAATGAAGGAGGTGTCTGTTTATTGCAGATAATCTGGGCTTGGGCACAGCTAGCATCTAACCAAACTCCACCAAAGATGGCATTTCCCAAAACATATTGTTTTGGGGCCAATGAGCTATGTCCAGAGTAGATCATGAAGATGATGAAATAAACGGTTAAAATGTACTTTTACATTAAAGAAGCACAGCACCTTTATTTACTCTTCATTACTGACAGGTGAAATCCTTAAATTGTTTTTCTTTGTTTGTTTGTTTGTTTTTAACTAAAAGTTGGCCCAAAGTCAGTATTACTCATCTTAAAACACAATCCTAGGGGAGAGATGGACCCATAATGTTTGTATCTACACCATGACAATTTTCGAGCTACTAAACAATTTTAAGTTTCATTTCATCTTTTCATTATCTAAATCATTATCTGAATAACTATTCAATGCACATTAACAACTACCCTTTACAAATATATTGTGTACACTATTCTCTTTAGTACCTATCTACTCCACTGTGACCTGAGAGGACATTTATTCCAAGTGAACATTGTATATTATCTAATAGGCATTACTTATGATAATCAATGTAATTTTGCTAACTTAACAGAACTTTAATAGTTCATAGGCAATTAGGTAACCATCCCATTCCATGAGTGCCAATTATATGCCAAACACTGATGTATGCTTTCAATAATGTATTTATTGAAAATTTCAAGGTCATGAAATTCCTTTTCTGCTAGCTGTTTGAGAACCTCTGTTGTAGAGCCTTAGACCATCGGAAAACACAGATATTTACATTTTGATTCATTATCAGTAGCAAAATTGCAGTTATGAAGTAGCAATGAAAATAATTTTATGGTTGGGGGTCACCACAAGAAGAGAAACTGTATTAAAGGGTCGAGGCTTTAGAAAGGTTGAGAACCACTGCTTTAGAAGGAAAAAGAATTTTTTTACATTTCATTAATTTCTGTAAATAGGATTTAAGGCTTTGTTACACAAACCAATAGCACCAATAGCATAAATGCAAATGTTTATAAAAACAACTCTTTATATTTACATTTTATTTGCAAAACCTTGTTTTAATTTTGGTGCACAGCTCTTGGAGAATGATAATTTTCAAAATGTGCCTTATTTAGTGGCTACTAATTAATGATAAAAAGATAAAATATTTATCTTCTGGTTAAAAATCATATATCAATATAAAAAGTATGTAACTCAGGCATTTAATAATTTGACCATTAGCACAAGAGGATTCAACTGATACCCTATGGCAGATAGCATAACAAGATTTCTTAAAATCTTGATTTAATAAATGTACAGCTTTTTTTTTTTTTTTTTTGGCCCTGTTTTTCCAACAACCTTTTTGGTATCTGATAGGTGATCATTTTATTTCACAGATTTCTTAGGAAGTAGAATATGTTAAAGTTGAAGTCTATACTTAACTTTGCTAAATGTGCGCTCAGAGGAAGGTTTAATAGTCTTGGGGAAAAACTTTGATAAAAGCACAATGAGCATGGCCACTTATCAAATTGATCACCTATTGCAGTGATTTTCAACCTTTTTCATCTCATGGCACACATAAACTGATTGCTAAAATTCTGTGACACACCAAAACTATATGTTTTCTTGATCTGACAACAAAATAGGTATAATTTTGATTCATTTACACTGATGGCTATTGTTGTGCTGGCTGTTGTCATTTTTTTATTTGACAATCTATGGGAAAAAGAGGTCTGTGCCCCTGACTAAATAGTCAGGTACTGCATGTTTTAAATTTTCCTGCGGCACACCACCCACTGGTTGAAAATTGCTGACCTATAAAAAAAAACTGCCCATGAACAGAAGTGGCCATTTTTATGGGAACACTGATGACTAATTGTGAGCTTACTTTCAAGGGTGAAAATTATTGGAGCCTTGAACACTACCTATGTAAAAAATTAATCCATAAATTTATATAAGTACATAGTGAAATAAGCCAGTCAGAGAAAGACAAGTTTCATATGATCTCACTTTATATATGGTATCTAATGAACAAACTAAACTGATGAGCAAGATAGATCCAGAGACATGGAATCATGGAACAGACTGAAGAATCTCAGAGAGAAGAGGGGGAGAGGGGACAGGAAGAGATTAACCAAAGAACTTATATGCATATATGCATAACCCATGGACATGGACAATACTAAGGTGAAGGGGGTGGGTTGAGCTCTGAGTGGAGGGGGGTCAATGGGAGGACAAAAGCAGACATCTGTAATGCTTTCCAACAATAAAGATAAATTTAAAAAACTAAAAGTGTATTTTTGACATTATGTAGCATGTCTTCTGAAGTGGTGAAGTCCAGAGTTCTTTAGAAAGGTTTGACATGAGTTATTCTTAAGTCTGTTCTCATTTCTGCTCCCTTCCCCATCCACCAATGTTTAATTCCACCACACCCAAGACTCCTGTTTTGGGTTAAGATTTGCCCTCCAAAGTCACGTTTATTAAAAGACTAGAGGCCTGTGCATGAAATTTGTGCTCTGGGGGGTGTCCCTCATCCCAGCTTGCACCCTCTCCAATCTGGGACCCCGAAGGGGATGTCCGACTGCCGGTCCCACAGGAATCAGGCCTAAACCTGCAGTTGGACATTCTTCTTCTTCTTTTTTTTAAAAATATATTTTATTGATTTTTGTACAGAGAGGAAGGGAGAGAGATAGAGAGTTAGAAACATCGATGAGAGAGAGTCATCAATCAGCCGCCTCTTGCACACCCCCTACTGGGGATATGCCAGCAACCAAGGTACATGCCCTTGACCGGAATCGAACCCGGGACCTTTCAGTCCCCAAGCCGACGCTCTATCCATTGAGCCAAACTGGTTTCGGCTGGACATTCTTCTTACAGTCCAGGACTGCTGGCTCCTAACCACGTGTCTGACTAGCTGCCTGATTGCCCGTAACTACTCTGCCTTTCAGCCTGATAGCCCCCTAATTGCTCCCCTTCTGGCCTGATTGATACCTAACCGCTCCCCTGCTGGCATGATTGACACCTAATTGCTTTCCAGCCCAATCACCCCCAACTGTCTTTCCCTGCAGGCCTGGTCTCCCCAATGGCCCTCCTTGCCAGCCTGGTTGCCCCCAACTGCCCTCTCCTGCTGGCCATCTTGTGACAATGTGGGGGTGGCCACCTTGTGGTGGCCATCTTATGATGATGTGGGGGCAGTCATCTTGTGGCAGCCATCTTGTGGTGACATGGGGGTGCCCATCTTGTGACACATGGAGTGGCCGGCCATCTTGTGACACATGGGAGTGGCCGGCCATCTTGTGACACATGGAGTGGCCGGCCATCTTGTGGGAAAGGGGGGGTGGCTATCTTGTGATGTGAGAGTGTGAGGGTCAATTTGCATATTGCCTCTTTATTATATAGGATAAACACATCTTGGGAGAGGTAATACATTAAACTGCCATCAATCTCACCCTAATTTGACAGTACTAGATAAGTACTCATTATTTTAAAACTATTACTTGAGGACAGGACATAAAAGAAAGAGGAAAGTAAATTTAGAAAAAAATAAATGGGTATTTTTAGATCATGGTATCTGGTAGGAGATATCCATTACTCCCCTCCTCCCCTCCCCATCCAGGTCCAGTGGAGGAAGAGAGATGTCATAAAATTGAAAAGGGAAAAGTCAGGGTATAAGGAAAAGAAGAGCTAAGATCTCTACTGGCCTTGATTGCAGTAAATGACCCTTTTTGTTACTACTATTCTTAACCTTGCAGCTAAACTGTAGAGTATTTTTAGCCCTGGGGTAAAATCAGAATCCATTTAATAGATTCAAGTCTTTCATTGAGCCTTCTGTCCCTTTATTATACTAGTGGCCCAGTGCACAAAATTCCTGTACAGGGGGTGGTGTCTCTCCAATCTGGGACCTCTCAGGGGATGTCTGACTGCAGTTGGATATCCCTCTCACAATCCGAGACCACTGGCTTCTAACCACTCGCCTGCCTGCCTGCCTGCCTGATTGCCCTTAACCTCTCTGCCTACTGGCCTGCTCGTCCCCAACTGCTGCCCCTGCTGGCCTTCTCGCTCCCAACTGCCCTCCCCCCTTTGCTGGCCTGAGCATCCCCAACTGTCTCCCCTGCCAACCTGATCACCCCAACTGCCCTCCCCTCCTGGCCTGGCACCTGCCTCGGCCCTGACACCATGGCTATGTCCGGAAGGATGTCCGAAAGGTCTCCTGGTCTAATTAGCATATTACCCTTTTACTAGTATAAATTCCTAGTTCCTTCATTGCACTCACCCTCAACGTTTACTTGAACTTTTCCTTATCTAATGCCATGCTTTTAACGATGTCATTGGCTGCTAGTGTGTTTGGTAAAGCAGTGCTATGCTACAATTGTACAATAAAATCTTAGGGTATAGAGACCTGCAACCATTTTTCACCACCTGCTGCCAACAAGAATTCTACTGGAAAGATATTAAAAAGTAATTTGTTTCATTCACCACATAATCAATAAAATGCAAGAATAAAATCACAATGCTCCTTGACTTACAGTGAAAACCTTAAAAAAGTAATATGGGATATTTTTTTTCTAAATATGGCCCTTACACCTTTAAGGATCTCTTTCTAGGTTAAAACCCTTGAAATACTTCAAAATCCACAGGGAACACAGTAGGTAAAAGTAACAGCCCATTCTTATTTGTCAGTCTTCTGATAAATGAGTCATTTCCAGGGAAATCACTGGATCTGAAACACTGGAGCAAAAGCCCCCTTTCCCACTCATCCAGGCAGGAGCAAGAGGACAGGTGTGCACCCTCAAATGGCTTGTTAACCCAAGTTCCTCAATCTGCCTAGCCAAATGCTGAATTCTCCAATTTCTTTTCTAACCAGAAAAGGAGTATTAATTTAGATGTCAACCATAACAATTTAGAGCTCTTCTCATTTTTTTCAAAATCTCATGTAATCTGTTCTTTTTTTTCTCTTGGCAAATACAAAATAGCCACCCTCAGGAAAAAGGAAACTTATATTTATAGTATAAGATAAAATATACTGTGGTTTTGTTAAGATCCTCTGCTGGATCACTAAAAAGGTTATTGCTTCTTGTCCAAACTGCCACAGAAAAATCTATGCTAGTAGGAAGAAAAATTTCCTCAGCTCAATGATGAGATAATATCAGTAAGCAATTTATTAAAGAGCTCGCCATCCATCATTGGAGTTTGAAATTATAATGATGCATTGAAAATAAGTATTCATCCCAGGGCATTTCCTCCCCTCTCCCCCCGACAAATTTCTTCAGTCCCAATATCTCTTCAGTAAATTGTTAATGGTATTTCGCTCTTTGTCTTTTGAAAAACAAGCCAAGGAATGAGAAGGCTCCAGCAGCAGCTGTCACAAACCCAATGGTGCTTATTGCTCTGTTGGCCTATAAAGAAATGACAAGCAAACAAAAACACATTTTATTCTCAAGGCATCTCGGTATCCTAAACTCAAGCTTTTTAAAATATATATATATACTTAAAAAAATTACATATATATATATATATATATATATATATATATATATATTGATTTTCAGAGAGGAAGAGAGAGGGAGAGATAAAAACATCAATAATGAGAGAGGATTGCCCTCTTAGAAGCCTCCCACTGGGGGTCAAGCCCACAACCTGGCATGTTTCCTGACTGGGAATCGAACTGTGACCTCTTGATTCACAGGTCTATGCTCAACCACTTGACCACTCTGGTCAGGCTTTGGTTGCTGCTTCAACTGAAGACCCAGCTTAATGTACAATGAATAAATTTAAAGCTCAATAAAAAATTTAAATTTTGTATGAAGATGGCATTTATAATTTTTATAATTATGACAAAAACATAGATAAACACACACACACACATATATATATATATATATATATAATTTTTAGAGCCTCTAACCATTAATAAACTCATTATCACAATCCCTACGAATCATTACTCATGTTTGGCAATATTTAAGAAGTTAAAAGTGATTTACTCAAGGTCATAAGGCCAGACTTGACTCTTGAACACTGTGTTCACCTTTTACACAATTCTACCCCATAAACACACACTGGTTTGGTTGGATCTATAGCACAGTGAATAGTGTGTGTGGCAGGGGGTGGGGGGAAGCGAGGTATTTTCCCTGACTCAAGAATGTGTGTTAGCAAAATAATTCAGGGATGTGATCTGAGCTAAATATCTATAAGCTCTTGTTTGATAGATACCATTCGTATTCTGATAAACTTGAGAAGAAATCAATAGTAATGTTAATTATCATGTCAAAAATTAATTTCCCATGTAGACAAACTAAAATAAACCATTCTCAAGCTCAATTGTCCATAAAAGAGTTCAGACAGTTATAGCTTTAAGAGTATTAATCATCATCATCATGAGGGGTCTAATGAATATTCATGGTTTTCATGGTAATTGACTAGTATTGCCTTCCATCTGCAGGGGTTAGAGTACAATTTTATGACCCAACAGTCACAGCTAGATACTTCAGTATCAGGTATGGAAACAACAGGTGTTCTCTAGAATTTAAGAATCAGGCTCCTAGACAAAGCAAAACATTTTCCCCAAGTGCCTCTGGAGACCTGCCCCAATGCTGCAAACCCTGACTCAGCTCACATTTGCGCATGCCCTCTGTCTGGCCCCAGGCTTCCTGCATCCATCCTGTGAGCCGGCCACCCCCATGTTACTGACATAGGTTGCCTCCCTAACCGGGCCTCCCTGCCGGGAATGGGCAGAAAGAGCCCTGGCCGGGAAAGGAGTGCAATGACAGACCCTTCACTCCCTGTCACCGTTGGTGGGCTGCAGGGACAAGGCCCAAGATAGTAACCTCCTGAACTGCCAACTTTCCCCATTGCCAGGGAGAATGGCACTGGCAAACAACAGATAAATCATATTTTAGTTTATAATTATATATTTTTTTGCTTGGTTTATTTATTTTGTTTGTAATTTTTAATTAGTCGCTACCTAAGTTATTCTCCAGGAGAGAGACAGAATTCATGGCAGCTTACAGCTATCCACATAGCGCCTGGGATGAAAAAAGGGGCAGGGAGAGATACAGGACACAAGACAATATCAATAATCAAAGATAAATCAAACCCAAGCCTCCTACAATTCCAGGCAGATGTGGAGCTCCCCTGAAGGTTTAATACAGGAAACTGTGGCAGACGATGAAAAAGCAGAAAGGTGTCTCTGGTGTCTTTAAACAGAAGTGTCAAATGGCCGTAGGGTCCAGCCCTGGATACACTCAAGGTTCTGTGGGTAAGGGGTGCCCAGCTAGATGCAGACCTAACTCACTGCTTATTTTTCAGCCACTTAGAAACACAAAATGTGAGAGAAATCCCATAAGTCTAAAAGGCCTGGGGAGGGGACAGGCAAGTTGATCCTAAACCAAAGATTGCACAGACCAGATACAATAATACTAAAGCCACTTCCATCAGTGCACACGTTTCCCCAAATTCCAAATGCTTATTTCAAGTTGCAGTCTAGATGGCAAAATCCCATGTGATTGGAGCAATCCCTTGGAGTTGCATATAATGGAATCTGATCTGTGGGGTTATAACATCAAGGGCTGTTCTCGGTGAACCACATGGATAAGAGCTTTTACTTTATGGCTTGCTTAGAATGGATTATACAACCACCAAACCTGACTCTGCAAACGTCATCCTTTACAGGGTTCTCTGTCTGAGGGCCACAGCAAAGGCCTCAATGCTGAGGATCTGCTCATGCCCAACGAAACCTTAGCTGAGTCTGGAGCGCTGTGTCAGACACACTGTAGCTGGATTCCAGGTGGCTGCAGGCTTAATCAGGTAGCCTCTGAGGGTACAGTACTGGGCAGGCAACACAGTCAAGCTGTGCTGTGTGTCTCCTTGTCCAGGCCTAAGAGGGTCTTCCATCTCCCACAGAGACAGACTCATTTTATTAGTTGTTCCGGCACTGCAGTGAGAAATGTTGATATCAGAAATTTTAAAAAATGTAGAAAAGAAAAGCCACAGATTGGGAGAAAACTTTTGCTAAAGACAAACCTGATAAAGATTGTTATCCAAAATATGCAATAAACTCTTAAAACATAATAAGGAAACAAGCAAGCAATTAAAAATGGGCAAATGATCTCAAATGACACATCACCAAATATAATATGCAAATGGAAAATAAGCACATGAAAAGATGCTGAGCATCATACGGATCCATGCAACAGCAAATTAAGATGAGATACCACTATGCACCTATTAGAATGGCTAAATTCCAAAACACTGACAACTCGAGGTGCTGGTGAGTGGAATGCAAAATGGCACAGCCACTTTAGAAGGCAATTTAGTGGTTTCCTTTTTTTTTTTTTAATATATATTTTATTGATTTTTTTTTACAGAGAGGAAAGGAAAGAGATAGAGAGCCAGAAACATCGATGAGAGAGAAACATCAACCAGTTGCCTCCTGCACACCCCACACCTAGGATGTGCCAACAGCCAATGTACATACTCCTTACCTGAATCGAACCTGGGGCCTTTCAGTCCGCAGACCGACATTCTATCCACTGAGCCAAACCGGTTTCGGCAACTTGGCGGTTTCTTACAAACCTGAACATACTTTTACAAACAACTCAGCAATCATGCTCCTCAGTATTTAACCAGAGGAGTTGAAAACTTATATCCACACAAAAGCCTGCAAAAGCCTCCAGAACTCTAAAAAATAAAGGTCATGTTTAAACAACTCAGACTATGGTATTCTGTTACAGAGGCCCAAGCTGACAAAGACATCCACACAAAATCCACACAAAAGCTAAAAAAAAGTTGTTGCCCAAACTTGGAAGCAACCAAAATGCCCTTTAGTATGTGAGTATACATCCAGATAATGAAATATTATCTAATGACAAAAAGAAGTGAGCCATCAAGCCATGAAAAGACATGAAGAAATTTTAAATGCATATTTAAACAGTAAAAAGATCAGTGATCACCAAAAGTTTAAGTAGAGTAGGGGTGAATAAACCTAGAGCACAGAAAATTTTAAGACAGAGTATATTCTGTATGATACTGCAAGGACATAATTTGCCAAGTCCTGCAGAATGAGAGAACCCTAATGGAAACTATTTTTGCGGGAGGAAAAATGTTTTCTTTACCCATCACTGGTTCTCAGATAAGTTGCTATAATAAAAGACGGGTTATAAAAGACAAGAGAAAAACAGTTTATTGACATACTAGAGGCCCGATGCATAAAATTCATGCAAGAGTAGGCCTTCCTTCCTACTCTGAGGTTATAAAGTTAACTCTTGAGTCCAGAAATGTTCATGTGCACCTCAGGGAAGGGTAACTCAAAGATGTGGTTTAGAATTCAAGCTTACATAGCATTTTCAGAAAAGAGCAGACATTTGTAGAGAAATGATAGGACAAAGGAAAGTGGTTTTAAAGAAGAGCAAACTGTAGGAAAATAAACATATGGAAAACTAGTGGTCAATAGTGGCTTGTCAGTAAAGTTTGTCATACAGATTCCTCTGATGCCTTCTCCAGGCTGATAAATGTCTTACCTTAACCACAGATTCTCCCAGTGATTTTGTCCCTCCTAGTAGAAAGAGGAGGGACACCTGTGAAAATGTATGCCTGCTTTTAGGCAAATAGGGGAAGGGTTTTTTGTGTATCTGCTTCTTCTCAATGCCTTCAGTTCAAAATAATCTTTATGCCAAAGTGATATATTTGGGAGTGACACATTCTGCTTTCTTTCACTATAGACTTTGGTAGATAATGATGTACCAGTGCTGGCTCATTGTCTGAGACACATATACCACACTGATGTGGGGTGTTGATGGTGGGGAAGGCTATGTATTAAGTGTGATGGGTAGGGAGATATAATATAAGGACTCTATACTTTCCACTCAATTTTGCTGTGAACCTGAAACTGCTCTAAAAAAATAAAGCCTGTTAATTTTTTTAAATACTGAAAAGTACAAATTAGAAAAAAACAGGGCCATATCCTACCTACCTTTCTCATCTTTTTAAAATACATATACAATGTTGTTGTTATTTTAATTGGAGGAAATACATAGCCATTCCCCAAGAAAACTATTCTAAGTTAAAGACCATAGCCTTAAGGGGACCCAAAACACCAATCTAATACTAGCTATTATTGGTAATAATGCTATAATTATTGACAATAACACAAATAATTCAAGTGTTTTATTTCTTATTAGATCAACAGGTATTTTATTAGAGTGCCAACAAAAATCTATAAAATTCTTAAATAGTGTATTTAATAATATCTAGCTCTTCTTAGGATGGATGATAGTCAATACAGAATGCTAAGAAAGAAAAGAGAGAGAGAGAGAGAGAGAGAGAGAGAGAGAGAGAGAGAGAGAGAGAGAGAGAGAACTCATGGACATGGACAACAATGTGGTGATTGTGAGGAGAGAGGGGTAGGGAAGGTGGAAGAGGGCATAGAGGGTATAAATGGTGATAGGAAAAATAATAAAATAATACAGAATGCTAAGATATTTCAAATATATCCTATAATTTATAAAACAACTTCAATTTATAAATTAGGAAACTGATAAACAATGAGCCCCAATCACCAAGTTGAGTGATAAAGACGGAGTTCTATCTCAGGTCAGCAGAATTCTAAAGCTAAGGTGGGTTCTTAGGATTGTCACTCCATCATCTTCATCAGAACTTGTTAGAGAAGAGTTCAACTGATTGTTGAGGGATGATTGGTTTTTATGGGTCTTGATTGTGGGTATGGAAGGTGATTTGTGTATATATACTCTGTGTTCTAGCTCAGAAGCAATTTATTTTTCCATGTGAGTAGTACATTCATTACATTAATATATTTTCTAAATAAAAATGAATTTCCAATTAAATCACTTCCTAATGAAAACAAATGTATCCTTCCATTTGTTTATGTCTTCCTCTATCACTTTATTCAATGTCCTGTAGTTTTCTAGTACCGGTCTTTTACCTCCTTAGTTAAGTTTATTCCTAGGTACCTTAATTTTTGGTGCAATGGTAAATGGTTGTTTTTTTGTTTTTTGTTTTTTGTTTTTTTTTTTTTTTTTTTTTTTTTTAAGTTTCCCCTTCTGTGAGTTCATTATTGGTGTACAAGAAAGCCATAGAACCAAAACCGGTTTGGCTCAGTGGATAGAGTGTCTGCCTGCAGACTGAAAGGTCCCAGGTTCGATTCTGGTCAAGGGCATGTACATTGGTTGCGGGCTCAACCCTGGTAGGGGGTGTGCAGGAGGCAGTTGGTTGATGTTTCTCTCTCATTGATATTTCTAGCTCTCTATCCCTATCCTTTATTTAAAAAATAAATAAAATATATTTTAAAAAAAGAAAGCCATAGATTTCTAGCTGATAATTTTGTATCCTGCTACATTGCTGAATTCATTTATTAAGTCTAGTAGTTTTTTGATGGAGTCTTTGGGGTTTTCTAAGAACCATCAACAAAACAACATGAAAGCCCACTGAATGGGAGAACATATTTGTCAATGCTATTTCTGATAAGTATTTAATCTCCAAAATTTACAGGGAATTCATACAACTTATTAAAAGGAAGATAGACAATCCAATACAAAAATGGGCAAAGGACCTAAATAGATACTTTTTGAAAGAGGACATATAGAAGACCCAGAGACACATGAAAACATGCTTAAAGTCACTAATCATCCTAGATGCAAACCAAGACAATAATTAAGTATAATTTCACACCTGTCAGAATGGCTATCATCAACAAATCATCAAAAGACAAGTATTACATTAGGATGTAGAGAAAAAGGAACCCTTGTGCACTGCTGGTGGGAATGCAGACTGGTGCAACCACTGCAGGAAACAGTACAGAGTTTCCTCAAAAATTTAAAAATGGAACTGCCATTTGACCCAGTAATCCCACTTATAGGAATATATCCCAAGAAACCAGAAACACCAATCAGAAATGATATATGTATCCCTATGTTCATAGCAGCACAATTTACAATAGTTAAGATTTGGAAACAGTCTAAGTGCCCATCAACAAATGAATAGATTAGAAAATTAGAACATTACATGTTCTCACTCATATGAGGAATATAATGATCAACATAAAATGATGAACAAAAATAGATCCAGATCCCTAATTGATTTGGGTCAGTGGATAAAGCAAGCAGCCTGTGGACTCAAGGGTTCCAGGTTTGATTCTGGTCAAGGGCATGTACCTTGGTTATGGGCACATCCCCAGCAGTGGGTGTGCAGGAGCCAGCCAATTGATGTTTATTTCTCATCTATGTTTCTAACTCTCCATCCCTCTCCCTTACTCTCTGTAACAAATCAATAAAGTATATTTCTTTAAAAATAGATCCAGAGACAAAGTAGCACTGAACAGACCATCCAACCTCAGAGAGAAGGTGGGGAAAGGGAGGTTAGAGATAAACCAAAGGACTTGAATGCATCCATATTAACATAACCAATGGACACAGACACTGGGGTTGTGGGGGCTTGCAGTCAGGGGTGGGAGTGGCTGGGAAAGGAGACATATGTAATACTTTAAACAATAAAATAAATAAATAAATAAATAAATAAATAAGGTCAATTACTCCATTAAAAATAATCCAAAAGCTCTATGAATCAAAGAATCTACTTAAAAGCACAAAATTTCTTTGGAATTATCATTGCAAAGAGATATAAAACATTTACAAACCCACCAAGATATGTCATCAGTTGGCCTCTGTCAGCTAATGAAAAAGAATATTAGATTTACCATCTGTTTTTGGCAAATGAATTTCCATTCAAAAAGTCAACAATCTTTTCAGCATATTATTTTCAGTATATAAGATTACTGATTTAAGACTGCTGCATGGTGGGATAATGGGGGGGGGGTGGATACTGAAAGACAAAAGGCAATAAACTAACTGAAAGCTATGATTTTGATTCTGCTTCAAGTTTCTTCTACCCCAAATTTATAAATATCTATGTTTAGTCTCAATTTGGTCATTAACTTGTCTCAATGTTGGACAACTCAATTCCCTGATTTGTCCTTCGGTGTTCTTATCATTTTGTATGAGGCCTGGGAACCTTATCATAATCATTAGTTATCTTTTTCTCCAATGTAAGAAACTCCTTATCTCTTAAAGAAGACTCACCTGCTCTGAAACTCCTTCTCCATAGCGAAGCAAAGTCACAAAATGCTCACAGTTGTTGACCAGTACGTCATACTCCACTTCCTGTCCAATAACAAACTCTGACCGTTGCATGACTTCTTCCATGGGGAGGGGAGAATATGTTTCATCATATTTATTGTTTATTCTATATGTGTCATTGCCTGCAACATCCTTCAGGAGCTGCATCTTCACCAGGGCCTTTCTGCTGAATATGGACTTGGCGCTTGTAAATGATGCAGGAATGCCATCCTCTATAAGGAGAATTTTGGTTAGTGAGCTGTAGTGACCCAGCCCAGTGAATTTTCCCTGCCATCTAAAGACTTTGAAAGTGTTGGGACAACTGAACCCATCTCTGTTCCAAACGTATCATCAAACCAGAAATCACTTAACTTACTAGTCTAAGCACCCCTTGTAATTTATCAATATACTTATTCAATGATGTATGAGTGAGAGTGCAGGAAAACTTTGGAAAATTTACATCTCTCTAAGAGTAAATTGGGTAAGAAAAGTGTGCCCCTTCTTGAGTAATAAGTTCTCTATCACTTTATTAGAGATCTTGGTACATGTCAAGCTGTTTGAGATCTTGGTACATGTCTCTGTACCAAGTTCGGATAGGACCATTGCCCATGCTTTCTGTAAAGCGGTCTCTTTTTCAGCACGTGAACCCTTCCCAGCTAATATTGTTGGGCTTGAGCAGTAGTGCATTTTGATTAGTAGGGTTGTCCTAGTGTCTAAGCTGCATTCCTTACTCTTAACTCAATTTTACACTTATTCTTTCAACTATGTTTTAATTTGTGTCCAATTTGAAATTTGCACAGTTACCCCATTCCTCTGAGGAGTGAGCTGGTGTGAGGTGGAGTTCCTGCTTTGGTTTTGTCAGTTTCTTTGGCCAAGAAACAGTCCTGAACCTGAACCTGACCTAGTATGCACTCTCTGCTACATGTGGCCTCAGGCTGTGGCTTATTCACCTGTTATAAGGCCTCATGCCCTGTCACTATGTCTTAGCTGCCTCTATGGATAAGAATTTACCTAGACTGCCAGAGACATTTGTAACCTGGCCTGTCATAGTCAGTGTCCGAGGCTGGACAGGCAATTCCTCAGGGTTCAGCTCCACCGCCAGACTCCAGTCCCTCTTCCTCTGTCCAAGATGCTATGCGTGGCCCTTGTTCCAGTAAATCATGCGCGGGAAGGTCTGTATAACCAGTGCTTAGACAATTTTCCTTTTAGTAGTGACTGAAAGCAAACTTTCTTTCCTGCTCTTCCTTTTTTCTATCTATCAAGCTTCTATTCATTGGAGCAGCATTTCCAAATCTTACACATTGAAAGTTCTTACACTTACAAGTTCTTATACCACATATATTCTAGTTAGAATTATATATATATTTTTACTAGTCTGATATAATCAATTTGCAGATGAGGCGATTGATGCTTAGAGAAGTAAACTGGCTTGCTAAACATCACATGAGTAGTTAACAACGTAAATGGGAATCGAATTTCAGTCTACAGAATCAATGCTCAGTGTTTGGACCACATCAATAAGAAGCTTATGACATGAAAATAAAGAAACGGCACCAAAATTTCATATTATTTCCCAGATGTGAGCATTGCAGGAATAATGTAGGAAGTTGCTAAGTGTTAATCCCCAAACTCTGCAGAAACTAGCAGCTCTGTATCATAAATGTCATTGTATTTGCCATTTCCATTTTCAATATTCTGGAACAAAAAGCAACTATCTCAAAATATTGCAAAAACTACTTCAAGATAGTAAGATTAGGCACATCAATGCTTTTCTTTAAAGGTATTTTTAAGGAAAAAAGTACTTCAGGTTATTTATCTGCATATATTTTCCCAAAAAATTATTTGTGCTCATTTTTAAACATGTAGAAAATACAGCATAAACATGTAAATATAAATATTCCACCATCCTACCCCCTAGAAATAACTGCTATTATTTTTATGTACTTAAGTCTTTTTTAACACAATATAAAGGTGCATATATCTGTGTGTATTCATGGGTGTGTGTGTATATATATATATATATATATATATATATGTTTTTTGAAAACTGGGTTTTATATTGCATGTTACATTTTAATCTAGAATTTTCAAATAAATATCATGTGAGGATCATTTCTCATGCAATTAAACATGTCCAGAATAGTAATCTTTTTTAATGACTTTTATAGTGGCTATGGTCTTTTGCTATTTAGCACTTCATCCCTTCACTGCTATTCTTTCTAGAAAAAAAACTCTATCTAGGCCAATGAGCATCCCCTTGTCCTGAACATAGTGATGGTCCAGCAATGGGTATGGGACACCCACTGGATGAATTAGAGTCATTCTCCATGATTTTTCTAACTGCAATAGACAAGGTTTAGCTATCTCTTCTATTAGGTAACCAGATTATAAGAATGAGAATCTGAGGATGCTGATGGTCATCAGTTCGGCTCCTTAGAGAGACATAGCCTGGGAGAATGAAGGCCACAAATAGAAAAAGTACAGAAGTTAGACAGAGTCTTAATAGTGTTCAAACCTCTCATTGTAGGCAGCCCTGCGGCCAGCACCATCTCTGCCCTTTCTGTAGTTTCTTTTAGTGAAAGAATGAGTTATCTTTTTGTTTAAGCTAATTTGAGTATGATTTATTACTTGCAACTAAAGAATCCTGCCAAAACACAGATGCCTAATATTTTGCAGCTAAATAATAATTTAACCGTTTTCTTATTGAATGTTAAGACACTGTCTATTTTTAAATCATTATTAGTGAGATAGACATGGATACCCTTACACAGAAATGTTGTTTATATCTTTTAGATATTTCCCATGACCAGATTCGTAGAAGTACAACTAGAGGGTAAGAACGTAGGAACTCCTTTAAGACTCTTAACACATCTTATTAAATTGTTTTTGTGAATTAGTTTATCAACTTATATTTCTATCAGCAATATCTTTGTTTTCATTTCATTATACCCTTAACAACAATGATTGTTGCCATTTTTTAACCTGTGCTAATGTGATAAGCATAAAACCTATCATTTTATTTGATAATTCTTAGAGTACTAAAAAGTTAAAGGGTATTAGCTTTAACTTGGGTATTAGAAGATGGGTATTAGCTTTTGCTTCATTCTTTTGCAAGTTGTTCATAATTCTTTACTTAATTGTGTTGTGGTGTGTGTGTGTGTGTGTGTGTGTGTGTGTGTATTTAATATTTGGGTGTTTGCTGTCCACTTGGCCTGAAAAACTCTTCCCAAATATAATCTGCTCAGTTTTCTCATCTCTTTCAAGTTCAGAAATGTTACTTTCTTATGAGATTTTCCCAATCACCTCACTTATAATTATAGTACCCCTAATCTTCTACCATTTCATTTTCTGCTTCTATGATTTATTTTCTCCATATTATTTATCTTTACTTATCTTTACTCTAACGTTGTTCTCTGTTCTCTCTCGCTCTCTCTCTCTCTCTCTCTCTCTCTCTTTCTCTCTCTCTCTCTTTTCCCCCTCCCCACCCCTCTAGAATATAAACTACACCATGCAGGGACTGGTTTATGCATATCCAGTATCTAGAATAGCATTTTACATATACTGGGTAATCTATAAATAGATGTTAAATGAATTGAGATAACTAATTTGTATGTTATAAAAAAGTGACTTTGTCATGTTTGTGGCAAATGTATTTCCTGTTTGATTATTTAAACCAGAAGTTTTACATTTCAATGTGAACTGGTCTTTGTGATTTCTTCAATACCACTTTGGTCTTAAAATATTATTTCCTAAACCTAGATCAGCTATATTTATCAGCTTTGTATATTTTGGTTTATTTAGTTTTATGATTCTGTTCATGATATTTTTTCTGGTAATAATAATAATAATAGTAACAACCAAAAAGCTCCCATGAGCTTTTGGAAAGAAACCTTACCCAGAGGTGTTAAGTTGATAACGTAACCATCACCCAAGTACAGGGCCCAGTGCTGATAGGCAGGACGAAACACTTCAATCAAGTCCCCTGGCTGGGGGCTGCCAGGGTAGGCCAAACTAAAATCATTCACCGCCATCTGTAATGACAGACATAGAGAAAATCTAGCCAACATGACTTTACCAAAGAAAATCAGTTTAAGACTTCCATAGAAGCGATGGGAGACAGAATTTGTTGGGATTACACTCCTTATTAAAGACTTAGACTCATGCCCTGCTCTGTATCTTTGAATGATTCCAACACAGAATTATGTGTGCACAAGAGGACAAGTGGAGACTTTGTTTGCTTTTGTTTAATTGTCTATTGCAATGCTTTTCATCCTAATCAACCCCAGGGCCCCTTTGTTATAATAAGCATCTTATAATTCTCTTTAAGTCCAAAAATTTACAGATAATATTATTTACCTACAGACAAAATTTTCAAGAACATCATGCCATGTTTGGAATAGAATAGAGAAGGATGTTTATATCAATATCTGTTTTACTAGGTAAATAACTACACAAAAAGACATAATAAAGTATCTGTATTCTTGCATTTTCTAAGCATGAGAAAGTCAGGATTGAAAAGCAGACAATGAGAAGTCTTTCATATTGCAGCATAATAAAATCAAAGAGCAGAGGTATGGGCGGCTGATAATATTCTGTGCAAAAAAAAAAAAAATAGTGTATTGCAAAACTTACTCTGTGAGTTAATTTAAGCAGACATAAGTTCTAGGCTTGGATGAGTGTCCAGTCAGATATTCAGGCATCTAATGGGATACAGGACATTTACCCTTGTGCCGAACTATGCCGTGCCTATCTGGGCATGCTGGCCTCTACCCACAGCATATCAGTGAATGCCCTTTGTCATTGTGACAACAACAATGACAAAGATTTCTCCCCTCCCCCCGCCACTGCCCTGCTTACTGTCTGATTCCTTGCTTCCTGATTCCAGAACCAGTACAAGGTGGTCAGCATTGAAGTGGGTAATTTGGAATGTTGGGGAATTCATCATAATAATGAACATGTCTGAAAAGTGTAAGTCTGACCAGATCTTTTTTTCTTGTAAATCAATACTTTTCAGAAAGAACCTATGGAGGGGACTGAGGCTGGGCCAAGGCCAAACCCCGCCCGCTGTTTTAGGCCCCGCGAGCTGCCGCGCCCCTCCCTGCATCCTCCTCCGCCTCCGCGTCCGCGTCCGTGCATAGGGAGGGCCGTCAGCTTTGCCAGCGGGGCCCTAGGTATCAGGTCCCCGCGCAGATCTGGGGGTGGAGAACGGAGGCAAAGGGCGGGCTGGGAGAGCGCGGGAGATTGGGGAGCAGATAGCTGGACTGTTGGTGAAGATTAGTCCAAGTTTCCCAGGGAATGAATTGCTTTCTCTGGTGGAGAAACCTGACGAGGTTCTTACTGCGCTCAGAATACAAGCGGCCATCCCACTGTATCTCTTAAGATATTCAGAATCATTTGAACTTGTCCAGATATCTAGATTTCTTTTATAAACTTCCTTAGGGGGTCCAATTGATGGCTATCATTCAGAATTGAAGGGCAGATGAAGAGCTTCACAGACAAGAAAAAGCTAAAGGAATTCATCACCACCAAACCAGTATTATATGAAATGCTGAAAGGTATTCTTTAAGTACAAGAAGAAGAAAAAGGTAAAGATAAAAATTATGAACAACAAATACATATCTATCAACAAGTGAATCTAAAAATCAAGTGAATAAAAATCTGATAAACAGAAAAAAAAAAAAGAACATATGTCTCTTAAGTTTATTGCTATGGAAAGTTAACCATTCTATGTATGGCACAGAAGTCTAACGACTCAACAAGAGAAAGTTATGTACATCCATCACAAATCAAAAGGAGATTTAATGTGAAATCCGTGTTGAACATCTAATTGACAACAAAGTGTTTCTCATCATCTAATGTAGACGCGTACACTCACTGACAAAATAAACCCAAGTGCCAGAAAGGGAAACTTCCAAGTCATCACAATTATGATCATAATAGCATCAGCTAAGGACTCAGAAGACAAACCATGATTTTCCTGGCACTCTCAAAGTCTTTTTTACAGCAGTTGATATTGGGAGGGTGTTTTCCCAAGTATTTGTATGCCATCTGTTGAAAACTTCAATCATCACACTGGCACATGAACATGGCCTATATAAACTGTCCATCTGTTGAAAAATAACTATTAAAAACAACTTTATGGAAATCATTAAGTCTAACCACCCTGTCAAATATGTTTGAGCCTTATTAATATGGCAATTCCCAATTTGGCCACGTGGGTACTAAAAGGAAAAAAATAGATAATATACTGTGATATAAACAAACATATTTCCAATGAATAGGAATCAGCAAGCACACACAGCTGCCTGCTAGAATTCAGAGACCTAGCCAAGCTCACAATAATAACCATCATTTAAACAGCACTTTGTAGTGTAACCTTTTTTTTTTCAAATGCATTATTTCAATTCACTTTCTTTAATTAAAAAAAAAAAAACTACTACAACTATTTGAGTTCATTTGTTATTAAGCCATTTAACATCTTAAAAAGTGACAGTAGAAAATGCCAATTTTTTGGAAATCTCCACTGAAATCTTTACTTTATAAAATATAAAGAGGAGCCCTGGCCAGTGGATTTCAGTGGTTGGAGTTTCGGTCCATGCACCAAAGGGTGGTGGGTTCAATTCCCAGTCAAGGGCACATACCTGAATTGCAAGTTTAATCCCTGACCCCAGTTGCTGCTCACGCAGGAGGCAACAAGTCAATTTGTCTCTTTCACATGGATGTTTCAATGTTTCTCCCTCTCTCTCTCTCTCTCTCTCTCTCTCTCTCTCTCTCTCTCTCTCTCTCTCCTTCTCCCTTTCTCCCTTTCTCTCCCTTATTCCTCTCATTTCCATTCTCTCTTAAAAGCAATGGAAAAATATCCTTGGGTGAGGATTAAAAATATATATGGGAGAATAACTGGACTGGATGTTAAACATATGAGCTCTTGTCTTAGGTCTTTTACTTAGGGAAAGTCATTCAAATTGTCTACATCTCAGTTTTGTCATTTTAAAGGCGGGCATAAGAAGGTATAAGATAGGCTGTTGCAAATAACCTTTCATAAACTGGCTGAAAGCTATTGCAAGTGCTTTGTGAACTGGCAAGAGCTAGGCAGGTGTATAGTCAGAGAAGGCCAGCTGTTTGTAAAGGTTGAAAGATGGGTCCACCGCAGACATGTGATTTTCATTCCTTATCCTCTCTTTCAGCCACTATAATTCTTTAGAATGGATGATTCCACTGCAAAATGATAATATATTTAGCACATTTTAAATTCCGACATATACCTTTTAAACTGGTTTATGAAATGGAATTTCATTGATTTCATGAAGCCTGTCATATTTATAAAGAGGGGTGACAGGATAACAAGGAAAACATTTCATATCACTAAGTACATTCTCAGGAAATGGAGAGAAGAGCCTGAAGGCTAACCCTAAAGGGAAAGTGATTTCTGACACTGAACAGGTGAAAAGGCACTTCAGATGTTACCTGACTCAGTGCTCTCCAAGCTCGGCTTTAGCAGTGGGGCCCTTACCAAGTCAAACATTAGATAGACGCTCAAAAATCTAAAACATGAAAAGCTGCCCTGCCCTGGGTGAAGTCAGGGCCGGGGGTGGGGGGTGGGGGGGTGGGCAGGAAAACCCCTTCTGCTCCTTACTGTTGCTACTCCTGAGGCTATTGCGACCCCAGACCTTCCACTTTCAGGAATGGATCCTGAATGATGCTTATCTAGTCTGAATGCAACCCCCTCACTTGTAAGACAGAGGAAACAGAACCAGGCAGGTAATTTGTCTTGCCCAAGGACATATGCTTTTTTCCAAAAGATTTTTAACACATCATTTTGCTCGAGCAACTGGACTTTCACTCAGTTGGGAGAAGGGGGGGTGAACCTCAAACTAAGTCTCACACCTTATATAAAAAATGATTCAAAATGGATCATAAATTTAAATGTGAAGTGTAAAGCTATAAAGCATAAACAAAAACCACATAGGAGAAAATTCTCAGGATCTAGGGTAAGCACAGAGTTCTCAAACTTGGTACCAAAAGTACTATCCATTAAAGAAAAGACTGACAATAGGGTGTGCTCAAAATTTAAAACTTTTGCACTGTCAAAGATCTGTGAAATGGACAAAAAGACAAACTACAGAGTGGGAGAAAATATTTACAAATCATATATGCAAGAAAGGACTCATATGGAGATCATATTTTGAAATGTCAAAACTCAGAAATAAGAAAGCAAAGAATATAATTAGAACTTAAGCAATATACACGAAGACACATTTTATCAAAGAAGACACATATGTCAGGCAGGACATGCTAAACATCACTAGCCATTATGGAAATTCAGGTAAAAACCATAATGAGGTAGCCATACACACATATCACAATAGCACAAGTAAAAAGGTATTGGCCACAAAATGCTGGCAAGGATGCAGGATAACTGGGTCACTCATTAATTGCTGGTGAGAATATGAAATAGTACAGCCATTCTGGAAGAAGTCCTTCAGTTTCTTTTTTCTTAATCTTTATTGTTGATAGTATTACAGATGTCTCCTTTCTTACCCCTGTTAACCCCCTACCCCTTGTTCCTGCCCTCCCCAGGCCTTCCCCCAATGACCCAGAAACTGCACTCCTAGCCATTTACCCCAGAGACTGAAGACAATGACGACTTATATTCGCACAAATATTTATAGCAGCTTATTCATAATAGCCAAAACTGGAAAAAAATCTATATGACCTTCCATAAGTGAGTGTTTACACAAATTGTGGTACAGCCATACTCTGGAATACTACTACTAAGAAATAAAAAAAGAACAAACTATTGATACCTTCAAGGACCTGGATTAATCTTCAGAGAATTATGCTGAGTGAAACAAAGCCAATGGTAAAGTTTAAATAATGTGTGATTCTATTTGTACAACATTTTTGAAATGACAAAGTTATAGAAATAGAGAACAAAAAGTGATCACCAGGGATGAGAGGGAAGTGGGTGTGGCTATAAAAAGGCAACATAAGAGATTCTAATGATTATGGACATGTTCTGCATCTCCAGCGGGTCCGTGCCAATCTCCTGGTTGTGATTTTGTATTGCAATTCTGCAAGTAGTTACCATTGAGGAAGCTGGACAAGGTTCAGTGAATCTCTCTGTATTATTTCTTACAATTGCATATGAATCTACACTTACCTCAAAATTTAAAAAAAGGTATTTTTTAAAGGTCAATGCTTTTTTCTTTTTCTTTAAAAAGAAAAAGTTACCTGACTCATTGCTCTTTATTTAAATAGAACATAGAAGAGAACCAGTATGTAGAAGTTACACGAAGGCAGTTTTAAGCCATATGTCATAATATTTTCTTTCCTTGAAGATGATTCAATAATGAAATGGAGCACCTTGTGCAGATAGCAGGTTCTGGGAGTATTTAAACACAGTCAGGAAAAATAAAATTTCCATGGCAGGGGCATGGGGAAGGGGTGTTAGGGTAATGAAGCCTTCTAAGGTCCCTTTCAACTACAACATTCTCTCATTCTGTTTTCCAGAAACTGTGCTAGGTGTAATCCTCAAATCAACATCACAAAATAGATATAATTATTTCCTGATGTGCACAGCAGTTCAGGAACTCATCCAAAATCACACAGCGGGAAGGAGCAGAACCCACATCTGGACTCAGATTAGCCTACCTCCAAGGTCAGGCCCCTGTCCTGACAGCTTCTCCCATGCACGCTATCTGGCCTCCCTTGCTGACATTTCTGCAGCCCACCTCACAAGCTGCTACACTGTCAGCTGATTGCTATGACCACCATTTTACAGGTGAAGAGTCGGAGACTCAGAGGAGTTAAGTGTCAGATCCAAAGTCACACAGGTAGTGAGTGACAGAATTAGATTTCAGTTCCAGGTCTGTCTTCTTATTCCAGACTGCACGCTCCTGTTTTATATCACTGATTAACATCATTCACCAATGGAACTGATATATTTCATCTTGTCTCTCTTCCCAAATACCTCATCATATAGAGATGCCACAAAGTACACAAAATATATGTTTCATATGAGGATGTGGGAAGTTTCTAAACATTCATTTGTGGAACCAGTGAGTGATAACAACAGAGCCTTGGGGAATCCTTGTTCTTCACCTCAGGTGAGGTGTCAAGGTGGGGCCAGTCTAGAAGCATCTAGAAGATGCCCAGACTCAGGCTTTAGGGAAGTGCTCATAATATGTCTGGCTTGGAAGTTTGATTTACATGGATCCTTCTACCCATTTCATTCATGTACAGGTATGTAATATGGTGTTTCCTAAGTGATAGCACAGAACCAATTGAAGATGGATTTATAAAGTACTCTACTGCACTGTGTGTCTGACCTTCAAAGTAAAAATACTTCTTTGGAACAGTTCATCTGCACAGGATTGTTTGAAGAGTTTATAATAAAGAATGGCAGGAAGGTAGGTCTGTAATCTTTGTACAACCAATTTCCCCTTTCAACCGTCGAAACAGGCTACCCTGGTTATAGCTCCATGTTGGTCCCTGGGGATGCATCAAGGAAAGTAACTGCCCAGCACACAGAGAGAGACAGGCTGATTAACTGCTGCTCCTGTCCGTGCGGCCACCTCTGTTACCAAGAGCACTTTTTTCACAAACGACTCCCAAGAATGCTATGGAAGTCAGAAACACCATCACAAGCTACCTCTGGAGTCCAACAACCTCCCAGTTCAATTTGGACCCTTTGCCACTCCAGCGGCATTTTTCATCCACAGCCCAGCCTCACTGAGATGGCTCCATGAAGCCTTGTGCTCCCAGTCTGGCTCATTCATTCACAGACCCTCAGAGCTGCAAGGACCCCTGGCCCAACATCCTCACTCTAGCTGAGGGTTAACCTTCCAACCAGGTGAACCCTCTGCAGCCATGGCACTGTCATTCTCTGCTTGGAATCCTCCCAAACTTCCCACTACCAGCACCCTAATTGTGCCTTCTATAATTGTGACCTTCTTAATCCCTATGTTCTAGGCCAGTGGTCAGCAAACTCATTAGTCAACAGAGCCAAATATCAACAGTACAACGATTGAAATTTCTTTTGAAAGCCAATTTTTTAAAACTTAAACTTCTTCTAACATCACTTCTTCAAAATAGACTCACCCAGGCCGTGGTATTTTGTGGAAGAGCCACACTCAAGGGGCCAAAGAGCTGCACGTGGCTCTCGAGCCGAGCCACAGTTTGCCAACCACGGTTCTAAGCAAAGCCAACCATTCCTCATTCCTCACACTCACCTGGAGTTTGGTTGCTAATGCTGAACCTTCCTACCTGGAATGCACTGCCCAGTTCCAAATGGCCAGCTCTTAGACCAGGTCAGATGCCACTTCTTCCCTGAGTCTCCCCACTACCCCCCAACCCCCCTCAGTGAGCCAGCATTTCCTCTGACTTTCCACAGAGTCTTGTATCAGATGCCCATTGCACTATTCCTTCGCCTGGTCAGGTACTGGTACCTGGGGAATTTTGTCTTCTGCTTGATGTGGAGGGCTGGCTCCTTTTGTCTCTATCCCCCAGACCCCTGCAGAGAGCCTGCCACAAATTACTGCCCCCTGAGTGAGTGGTTGATGAATAAGGGGGAGGAGCTCCACTAGGAGGACAGAGTGGCTGGGTTTCCTGGCACTAAATCATAGTCACAGTCCCGAATGCACCATCCATATTTCCAAAACCTAATATTTTACAATAATAATTACTTGTATTAGCATTCATCTCCATTTTGGTGAGGACAGTATGCTTAAAACCCTTGGTAAGAGAGACCCATTTCTAGTCCTGGTTCTGCCACTGAATGGGGTGCGACTTGGGGAAGTGAGTCTCTTTCCTGAGAACACTGTTCTCCCATCTGTTAAAAATAAATTAAAGAAGAGAGAGAGAGAGAGAGAGAGAGAGAGAGAGAGAGAGAGAGAGAGAGAGAGAGAGAGAGAGAGAGAAAGGAGGGAAGGAAGGAAGGAAGGAAGAGGAAGGAAGGAAGGAAGGAAGGAAGGAAGGAAGTAAGGGAGGGAGGTAGGGAGGTATGGAAGGGATTAGGGAGGGCGGGGATTGAAGGGCTTGAGGTAGGGAGTAAGAAGGAGAGGAGAGAGAGAGAGATAGAGAGTAATAGATTAGAGGCAAATAATAGAAAGATAGAGAAAAGAAATAAAGAAAAGCGAAAGAAAGCTCAAAGAAAGAAGAAAGAAAGACAGAAAAGAAAAGAAAAAAAGAAAAGAAAGAAATAACAGAATAAATAAAGAAAAGAAAGAGAAAGAAAGAAAGAAAGAAATCAAGCAAACTTCTCCCGTTATAGTTGGCTCAAACAAGTTTGTCTCGGAATCCGGAGGTCCTCCCTCCCTGTCCCCAGCACTCCTCACTGTGAAGCAGGTCTGCTTTCCAGCACCGATGGCAGCTGCAGGGATTCTAGGGTGGCCCTGGCCTCTCAGCTCCTGTCCTCCTGCTAAAGGGCAGTGGGCGCCCTCCATCTGCTCCTGGAACTACCAACCAACCAGGGCCACCTCCAGCGCCAACGCCAGTCCCCGCCCTCCCCACCCCCCCACCGCGTGGAGACTCCTTCCCCCCCCCCCCCCCCATGAGACCCCGAGGTGCCAGCGACAGGACACTGCAGGGCACCCCCTTTCTTGCGTCAATGTCCCCCCTCACAGCCACCCCGCCACCCCGCACTCCTGCCGCGCCCTCCTCACCCCGGGAGCACTGATGCCACTCACACCCCCCTCCGCACACACTGATAGGTTTAAAAGGCAGCCCTGATGCGTACCTAACCAATGACACCCCTCCCAGCCGCTGGGACATTCCGGTAACTATGGTAGCTGAGGTTATAAAGTTAACTGTCTTCTGCAGCCCAGAAGTGTTCGTGTGCACCACGAATACACCCTACACCCACCAGAAGTACGCCCCTTCTAGCTCTACACAGACTCCTTCCTGCCAGTGGAAAAACCCCATCCCTGCGCCCAAAGTAAACATTGCAGCCTTTGACTCAGCAAAGTGGGAGAATTGGCCTTAAATAACCCTCCCTAAAAATAAAAATAAAACCCTCCCAGCTATGTGCTTGTCTGCCTGATCCAGCACCCACAGACTAAGGAAACACACGGACCCTGCTCCCTTTGGACCCCTTCCTGTCACCACCCTCCAACCTAAAATCAACTTCAGATTGGGATGAGGGGAGAAAGGAGAAAGCAGAAAGGAAGGATGTGCAGGCCCCTATTCCCCTAGACCTCCAGGCACCAGTTTCCCTGGTGGGAAATTTACCTGGCTCTGAATGGGGCCTTCATCAGAGACAAGACTCTCTCGGGCAGCTCATTCCCCTCCCCACCTCCCAGCCCAGTCCCTAACAGCAGCGGCTTCTGGATAGACAAGCCGAGCAAGTCCCTTATTCAGTGTGACTTGGGCGCATGTGACAGAGCAGGGCCTGTCTCTCAGGCCAGGTAGGCCAGCAGAGGCCTCCAGGAATCGGGCCATGAGTTTAAAAATAAAGCTGGGCATGGAGAGTATCCTCTTCCTCGGGGCTCAGAAGGGGAGGCCAGAACCACTCACCAGCTGAGTAAGGAAGCCTGGCAGGCTGCTGGCTAAGAGCGCTTTTTGGAGCGCTGCACAGGGCTGCTCTTCAAATAAGTCACAACCTAGATTTTTACTCTGATTTCAATGGAATCTCAGCTAAAAGGAAAAATTCTCCCCAACCCCCATTCTAATTCAAAGGCTGAAATAGCTTGCTAATTTTGTTTGTTTTGTCGCAATGAGAGAGAACTACCTAAAAATGGCAGCAGCTTTTTATAAAGGAATCAAGTTCTGGGAGAAGGTTAAAGGTGTATCTGCATGGCTTTGGCACCTTTAGAAAGATATTGAAAGCGTGTGGGACCTAGATACAATTATTGGCAAAGTGGGAACTGGAACACTTGAGAGGCTGTGTAGCTTTGTTTTGTACGAGTTTGTATTTTTCTTACATGTTCTCTATTTAATACAGTTTTGGTTCTAGACTGAATCAGATATGCTTCCCAATACCCTTTCAATGTCTCAAAGAGAAGCCAGAAACATGCATGTGCTTTGTGTACCCCAACCGTTTCAGTGTAGTCATCACTGAAGGAGGTGGTTCATGATTTTACACAGGAGAGTGACTGTGAGCACTTATAAAGCCATCCTGCTTATGAGCTAAATTTATTATGTTTGCCAGGTTAATCTGTTTTTTTCTAATCGGGCACTTAATCATCCAGTCTCTTCCCTGTATTATGGATTCATGAATGTCAACCGAAAAGGGTTGCTCAGTCAGGGCAAAATGATAAATTGCCTTTTCATTTTGGGGTATTTGTGACTAAATGCATCACAGTAGAATTAAAATGAAATGCATCTTGTATTTTTACTCCTAGATCCCTGTCAGGTATAGATAAAATGCATGTGATTAAGTTTGATGCCTGGATAGAATTTGTAGGAGAAACAGACAAAGTTTCTTCGTAGGTTCGGGAGAGCTCTGAGCTCCCCTATTTCTATAGATTGGAGAGGTAGTTAATCACTCATAGGTACTCCATGGATGAAGAGCACAGAACTAACATTTCCATTCAGAAAGAATGAGGAATTAGCCTTGTGCAGTAATAGCCAAATTTGTCTGAATCTAAAGTTGTAATACTGGGATCTCAAGGACTGCCCCTGATACAAGATGAGAGAAGATGTAAGATTACAACCAGATAACCAGTTCCTGCTGTTTTGGCTCTTACATTAAAGGAAGCACCACCTGGTAGCACTCTGCCTAGTTGGGGTGATAGGTTGAAACATTAAATAACCATAAAAGAGATGATTTAGTAACGTTTGTTGTTGAATAAATAACGTCCACATTATAGTGTGAGGTAATAAGAGTCAATATTTGCCGAAACTGGTTTGGCTCAGCGGTAGAGCGTTGGTCTGCGGACTGAAGGGTCCCAGGTTCGATTCCGGTCAGGGGCATATATGGATACCTTGGTTGCGAGCACATCCCTGGTCGGGGGTGTGCAGGAGGCAGCTGGTCGATGCTTCTCTCTCATCAACGTTTCTGACTCTATCTCTCTCCCTTCCTCTCTGTAAGAAAAATCAATAAAATATATTTGTTTTAAAAAGAAAAAAAAAAAAAGTCATTATTTGCCTTTTTAGCACCCGGAGACTAAAACCAATTGGCATTGTGTAATGTTAGAGAGTCCTCAAAAACAAACAAACAAAAAACAAACACACACACACACACACACACACACATGCACACACCAAACACCCTATTTTAGGATGCTCATTTTACAATTAGCAAAGCATTTCATATCCTTTATTTCATTTAATCTTCACAAGAAACTCACATTCAGATCCCAGCAGCTCTGAGTCCTGAGCCATGGGGCTCCTCACCCCAGGGTAGGCCCTAGAGCAGGCCTCTTAGTCCAGAGCTCCTTTCCCCAGTCTCCCTCTTTTATCACACAGTAAACGCAAAGTCTTCCTTTCAGACAAAAAAAACCAAAAAACCCACAAAAACAAAAGACCTATACTTTCAAGGTGAATGAGAACAAGTGCAAAAAATTAAAATAAAATAAAATGATATTGTAACGATTTGGTGGCTTTAACAGATATATTTGCTGAGATAATTCAGAGGCTGTTGGCTGCATGAGCATAAGAAGTGAGATTTGGGACAATCATTCAAATAGTTCCGATCCCATCTTCCCAATATCTATGCTGTTAAAATAAAAGCTTTTTTCTTGACTGGACTATCCAGGCAACATGTCTGCTCAGGTTGGATATTTGTACAAATTGCTCGAGGCTTCCATTCAATCAGCATTGCACATTCTTTTTTTCTTTTTCTTTTTTTAAAATATATTTTATTGATTTTACTCAGAGAGGAATTGAGAGGGACAGAGAGTTAGAAGCGTCGATGAGAGAGAAACACCAACCAGCTGCCTCTTGCACACCCCCCACTGGGGATATGCCCGCAACCAAGGTACATGCCCTTGACCTTAATCGAACCTGGGACCTTTCAGTCCGCAGGCCGACGCTCTATCCACTGAGCCAAACCGATCCCGGCTAAACAAAGTCTTTTAAAAATACAAAGGGTATAATATGTGTAAAGAATAAATTCACTCAATGCAATATAGAGATGCTGTATTGTAATACTGTACAGTTGAAACCTATATAATTTTATTAGCTAATGTCACCTGAACAAGTTTACTAAATATTTTTTTAAAAAACAGAATAAATTACAACTATGATTGGTCGATAGGTACAACTCAAGGATACCTTAGAGATGACACTTACATTTCACCATATTCAGGAAGAGAAATGACTAAATAGATACATAATGTTTTATTCCTGCCTATCATATTTACCTCTTTCCATTTTAAATTCCCGGCAAGTTGTTGTGTTTATTCATTGTAACATTTACATAGCACAAATAACTGTCACTGAAAAGTGACACTGACAATATGGTTAAACCTTTATTTTCTTTTATTAGTCCAATAAACAAAAGCACATCACTAAAAAGAGGCCACAAATATAAATGGTTTCAGGGACTTTGTCCTAAGGGGAAATTATAAAGTGCTTTTGGAAACCAGTAATTCTGACTTGGTCCTTTGTAAAATGCTAAATTTCTGCACAAAATCTTAAAACACAAGTGTTTACAGGACTCTTGATGACAAGAAGAGCTATAGTAAATGTGCCTTAGCACTAAAATTCCCGTATCCATGGAAACCTGTGAAGTTCTGTAAGTGCACACACATGTGGCCTGTAGTATTTATTGAGGGGCTGGGTGGTAATCGGTGCATTACTGTGCTCTGAGGGCTGTCAGGTTGCTGGGAGCTGCTTGTCACAGACCTGGATGTTTTCCCTGCTAACTGCAATTACAGAGAAATTCAGAAATTAAGGAGGGGGAAAAAAAAAACACACGTGTATATATTTACATATACTTATATTTCCCAGAAAAAAGATTCTTTTTTTCTGAAAGGCTTGAGAAATCAGCAGTGTTTCTCTCTCCCCCTTCACTTGCTACTCCATTTGAAAACTCTCCATTTTCCATGTGTGCCAATCCATATATTCCTTGCATGTTTGGAGAGAATACCACCAGTTTCAAAAGTATTCCTGGTCAATATTCCTAACGTATAATGGCTTTAAAAAGCACAGAGCACAGTCATACTGGAGGGAAAGAATCATCTATAGCACATGTGTCAAACACAAGGCCCATGGGCCAAATCCGTCCCGCCAGGCCTTGCAATGTGGCCTGCACCGCGCTGTCATCACTGCACTCGCTGCGTTTCCATCACAATGACAGTTTATGACTGTTCAGTAAACCATTCGGCCCGCGATTTAGGCTGGATTTTAGGTTTTGGCCCCTTCTCTGATTGAGTTCGACACCCCTAATCTACAGATAACTGAAGTGTTTATATAGCCTAGAACCAATATCCTAATAAAATAAAGAATAGCAATGCTAGTCAGAAAGGCATATTCACACAATGCTGTATTTTGTGAAATATATATTTTATCTCGTTTAGTCTTTATATCAGTCTTGATGGGTATCACCCCCATTTTCCCTTCCACTGCTAAATTCTTAGATAGCCTTTTCATAGTCTTAAATATTATTATGGATTTTAATGATTAGGAATGGTTTGTGTTTGAGTTAAAGTACGTTGAAACTGGTAAAATAATAACGAATTGTTTAAAATCTTTTGTGTTCTTTCTTCACAGAGATCTTCTTCTGAAAAATTTTTTCACATGTGGTTCTCTGAAGATGCCCTGTCCGAGGCGACAGCCGCTCACCACAGGTGGCCACCGAGCCCCTGGAATGTGGCTTGTGTCACACGTTGAAATGCTCACAGTTGCACATCGTCAGTGAAATAAAATATGACTTTAATTTCACCTGCTTCTCTTATGTTTTTAATATGCTTATAAAAATGTTTGCAATTATATATGTGGCTGGCATTACGCCTCTCCTTGGCCAGCACTGCTCCAGCGAAAGTCTTCCAAGCCCTCACAAGGGGTCTGCTTTTATCGTTTAGTGTCAGCCAGACTGGCTCAGTCTTGTGATTGACCTAAGAAGAAGGAGCCCTGATTGCTTCCCCTTAAAAGAAGGATTTAAATTATGCTCCTCTTTCTGGGCCTGGTTTTTCTCCTTTTCTCCCATGTGATTTTCCATAGCAGAACTGCAGTAAGCAAACCCAAGCTCTTCTCCTTTGGCTTTGCTTTAGAGAGGCGATGAGGCCATGTTCCAACCCCTCCCTCTCCGCGCCCTCTCCACCCTTCCTCCCCCCATTAAAGCCAGTG
The DNA here is from genome assembly GCF_014108245.1 of Pipistrellus kuhlii. Taxonomy (NCBI): domain Eukaryota; kingdom Metazoa; phylum Chordata; class Mammalia; order Chiroptera; family Vespertilionidae; genus Pipistrellus; species Pipistrellus kuhlii. The sequence goes on along the minus strand of NW_023425515.1, from coordinate 44,260,281 downwards.
ACCTCTGTCCATGCAGGACCCAGAGTTTGCCAGGAAAAGCCCCCTCTATGCCAGCCAAAGTCTGCTAAACACCTGGTAACAGAGTGCCGCCCTACGTTGAAACTGGCTCAGCCACCGCCCAGTCATGTGAAAACAGCTGAAGTTATTTTGTGTTAGCATCTTGTATTATTATTGCAATCCAAATTCTGAATCGTAATCTCAGTGTTCATTATCGGCTGTGTGACTTTTATCGAATCATTTATGCCATCTGTGCCTCAATTTTCTTTATTATATTTTAATGGAGTTTAATAATTATAGAAAAACTCTATAATGACTCAAGACTCAAAACTCTATAATGATTCAGTTAGAACTCATAAAACTGGAAAGAAAAGAGTATATGAAGAATAAATAGTTTTTGCCCCAATCTATATCAAGAATATTTTCAGCTGCAAGTAAGAGAATGCCATGTTAATGGTGGAATAAACAAAAAGTGTATATAGGAAGTCTGATAATGAGTATCAAACCCATCAGCAAATCCTGGTGGTATGACTTTAAAATATATCTACCCAATAGAACTCAGCCTTTTTCTCTACCGCCATCACTTTCACTTATGGCCAGCCACCTCCATCTCCCTGGTGTTTTTTTTTAACTTGTCTCCTGTTGCCTCCCTTGCTCTCCTTCAACATTTTCTATATCCCACATCCAGAAAGGCTTTTTGAAGTACCAAAAAGGTAAAATTTAAGTACTGCTTTGCACCCCTACTCATATTCCTCCAATGGTTTCTTGTGTCCTTCAGAATGAAATCTAAAATGCTTCCCACAGTTTTTAAGCCTCTATATGACCTGATACCTGTGATCCCTTCAGTTTTCCCTGCTGCTCATGCAGTTCTTCCTGCAGCTCCTTGAACATGCTGAACGCATTTTCCCTCAGGGCCTTTGCATATGTTGCTCCCTCTTCCTGCAGCACTCCTTCCCACTTTCTACCCCCTCCCCCCAAAATATCTGCATGCCTTGCTCCCACACTCCCTTCAGCTCTCTCAGATGTCACTTTATCATATATACCTTCCTCTATAAAATGTCACCCCTATCACTCTCTAGATCCCTTATCCTTCTTGATTTGTACCATGGTTCTTGACTCTATTATTGGCTATCTTTCCTTCTACTGAAATGTAAGCTCCCTGTAAGCAGGGACATATCAATCCCCAGCACTAGTACAGTGTCTGGTACCAATAAGGATTCAATAAATAGATTCAGCAACAGAATGATATCAAGCCCCTCTGTCAGCATTTCTGCAATTCCCTTGGCCTTCTCCTTGCTGCAGGAGGGCAGCGGCAGCTCCCACCATCATGTCCTCACACAGCCACCCTCCTAAGGAGGAAGCAGTGGGGACAGATCCTGTTTTCCTCCTGCACTCCTCTCTTAACGGGAGACCAATACCTCTCCTAGAATCTTGTAACAGACTTCTCTTTATATATTAATCACTAGAAGTTGGTCAGAGGCTACTCCTATGTGCAAGAGAGGCTGCATAAGCATTTGGCTTTTTTAGAGAGAGAGACAGGCAAAGGTGAATAGTATGATTAATAAAAGTGCCATGCCAACAGGATGCCTTGCTTGGTACACCGCAGTTATATCAGCTGATTGGAGATGTGGTAAATCATGAGATCCAGTGCTCTCAAACTTGTAGTGCCCCTATTTTTCCACCCTTCATATCTTGAAAATAGAATCATATATATTGACTTATCTTTTCAATTTAATTACTGATCTATCAAATGAAAACATTTTCAAAGAATTATGTGGAGAAAATGGCTTATGTAATTCTATTAGAGAGGGTTGGTGGAAGGCTGTATCAAAGGGAGAACTGGGCAGACAGATGGAAGGAAGTGACATTGGCATGCATACCTCAGTATGGGACAAGAGAAGACAAGTAGAGGGAAGTGCCCTCATGTTCTAAGTGTCCATAAGAGTGCTCTCCAAGTTCTAAGAGAGTCTGAAAATATCCACAGGCTGTGAAATCTTTTCTGTCAAATGTGCTGTCTGGGATAAGGACACAGACCCATTTCCCTGTTCACACATCTTAATATCAAATTAGCAGGCTCTCCAATCTAATACAAAATGGCTTTAAGATTTTTTCTGTTGAATTCTAAGGAAGGAAGGGAAGAAGGAAGGAAGGAAGGAAGGAAGGAAGGAAGGAAGGAAGGAAGGAAGGAAGGAAGGAAGGAAGGAAGGAAGGAAAGAAGGAAGAAAGGAAAGAAGGAAGGAAGGAAGGGGGGAGAAAGGGATGGAGGGAGGAAGGGAGGCAGAAAGGAGAAGGAAGATTGGGGAACAATCTTTCAAAAGGGAACACATTGTCTTTGAGGGATTAATGTGGCTATCTTGGTGGTGGGGTAGGGGGATGGGGTAGTTTGGAAAATAAGGACAGAAGCTACAGGCAGTATTTTCCTACTAGAGTTCACATCTTTGTCTATACTTTGCAAAAGAACCAAGACCAGGTTTTTATATAACATGTATAAATCAAATATTCAGAATGTTGTATAAAGATTTCTTTATTTTTTTTTTTTAATAATTTACTAAAGCTCACTTCTTGACAGGTTAATGCCGTGTGGTCCATGAGAGTGTCATCTGAGTTCTAAGAGAGTCTGGAAAAGAAACCAGCATTTGGATGCCCAAATAAGCTCCCCTCTTCACATCTTTCAGGAGCTATCAATGCCTTAATATATCAACTGCTGAGTGAAAACTATTTCAAGTCTGAAAAATGGGGCAACAGATAAGAAAGCAAGTTATGCTGGACTCAGGGTAGGGAGAGTGAAGATAAGGAGAGCCTCCTTAGTTTTTAATCTCAAGCATTCTGTCCCATGCCTCCGATTCTTGAGAGCACACACAAAAGCACAATGGTTCAGCATCCCAGAGTCCTAGAAGCAGAGAGTATGGAAACAAGGACCTTAAGATACAAGTGTCTGCACTATTAGACTTTTAAGTAAGCTCTGCATGACACGAGTGGATGGAAAACAACCCCTTCGTTTTCTCCTGTAGCTGTTCAAAGATTAAAGAGATATTTTTGTGTTTTGTAATGATATTTAGGATGACATGTGAGGTGGACCATTTTTAAGTGAATGTCCACTCAGGCAACAAAGCATGGAGGAGAGACAGGAAAGGCAGAATTAATGGAAATCACCACTGGCTATGAAATATTTTTCGTCAAATGTGTCATCTGGGATGAGGACACAGGCCTGTTGCCCTGGTACAAGCATCCTAATATCCAATTGGCAGGTTCTTTAATCTAGTAGAAAAAAAAATGGCTTTAACATTTTTCTATTGAATTATCAAAGAAGAAGAAGAAGAAGAAGAAGAAGAAGAAGAAGAAGAAGAAGAAGAAGAAGAAAGAGAGAGAGGGAGAGAGAGAGAGAGAGAGAGAGAGAGAGAGAGAGAGAGAGAGAGAGAGAGAGAGAGAGAGGAAGGAGGAAGGAAGGAAGGAAGGAAGGAAGGAAGGAAGGAAGGAAGGAAGGAAGGAAGGAAGGAAAGACTGAATACTAAAAGGGGAGCAAATTGCCCTTGAGATCATTTAAATTTCCAACCAATTCTAGTACTTGTTCTGTATGAATCTGTGACCAGGCTCTGCTCTGAGAGTTAGACAGACTGCCTGGGTTTACATTCCAGTTCTGCCATGCAGAGCAGTGTGACCAGAGCAGGTCACTTAACCTCTTTGTTCCCCAGTTTTACCATCTTCTATGGCAACCTACCTTTTTAGTTTAATGTGAGGATTCAACAAATTAATAAATAATCATTAGAACAACGCCTGGTAGATGCTATGTAAACGTTAGCAATTATTGTTATTGTTGCTCTCCAAAGTACATAATTAACAAATAGATATTTAGAAGAATATTGTGGAAATGAAACTTTGACTAAGTCAATTGAATGGCATAAATAAAACAAATATTTTATTACTAAGTAAAAAAGAACTGCACAAAAAATTATAGCATGATATGATATTTGTTTCAAAAGATATAAAAGACATTGCCTTGTGTAAAATGGATGCCAGATGTCCTTCTCTCTGGCTGGGACTATATATAAAACTTGGCTCTTCACTGAATTGACTGGGAAACTCAGCCAGAAACTAATCATTCAATCCAAGACACTAAATCATTGAAACCAAGTTTTTGGATCAAGTGACTTTTTTTTTCTTTCTTTCTCTGCTCATACTCCTGATTGATGCTATTAGACCATAGAACCAGTTAAGTCAGTGTCTTCTAGGTTGCCTGGAACAACCAACCTCCCTCCTTTTTTTTTCTTTTTTCTTTTAAGTACATATCTAATCTTTACTCTTCCCCAGGCCACCAGATGTTCAACTTCTTATTGTTAAACTTTGAATATTGATTATCTGTGACTTATTACTAGAAAAAACGGTCAAGAAACCCTGTGGTATTGATTTCCACTCTGTTTTATCTGTAGCCAATGCTGCCATCCTAGAGGGCAAGCCTGGGATTTTTTTTTTTTTAATATACTTTATTGATTTTTTACAGAGAGGAAGAGAGAGGGATAGAGAGTCAGAAACATCGATGAGAGAGAATCATCCATCAACTGCCTCTTGCACAACCCCTACTGGGGATGTGCCCGCAACCAAGTTACATGCCCTTGACCGGAATCGAACCTGGGACCTTTCAGTCTGCAGGCCGATGCTCTATCCACTGAGCCAAACCGATTTCGGCAAGCCTGAGATTTTGAGTATAAAGTACACAATGTTATCTGCAGCAAAATGGCCTGCAATGGGCCCAGGGTCACAGACATACTTGACAGTGCTGAGGCTCCTGCATGATTGTCCCACCCTGTGTGTGTGAGCCGCTCTGCAGTGTTTGCCCCAGCACTCGTAGACTGGTGTTTGGTGATGGTTTAATGCTATTATGGTCTCTGATAATTAGGCTCACTGACCAATGGAGGTAACTCCTGGACTGGTTGGAAATAGCACTAACATCTCCAGAATGCCTGGAAACTACTGAAAAATAAAATACATAAAAAAGTAAAGGCCAATTTAAGGAAAAGGAAATGCAAAAAGAGCTCAGCTACCAACGAAGCAAGCTTTTTATGGCTGAGTTACTTTTTCTGCCCCCTCATCCCGTAACCTCCACGGGCCTCCAGATTGTTTCTAACTCAGAATTGTTTCCAACTCAGATCTGAACATGTCACGCCTCTGATGAAACCCTCCTCTTCCACCTGCAAGAGAAGGCAGAAACGCCTCAGCCCTTCACTTTGGTCTTGATACCAGATCCCGTTATCCTTCTCATCTCCCACTTTCACCCCCTTCTTCCACCCGACCACCCCCAGGCCCTACACCATATGCTCCAGCCACACACAACCACTGAAAACTCCCTGGCCATGCCAGATGTCATCTTGTCTCCCTGTACATTATGCCCTTATGTCTCCTGTTTCAGTGGCAGAAGGTCAAATTTTCGTTTTCTTGCCTTTCGCTGCACTTTATTCATAATATTTTAAAGCAGAGCTTGTCTTGTGTGTGCTTATCACTCTCTCAATCGTGAACTCCTCAGTATCAAAGCTCAGTTTTGTAGCCTATTACTTATATGTGTGTCCCTAATTCCTAACCCAGGACTACAAGTGTATGGTGGTTAAAGAAATCTTAGAGGCAGGAAAACGTGAATGAGCTTGCCTTTGTTTTATTTTGTTTCTTTTATTACCTCTCACAGGGGGTCATTTTGATAATCACGTGCACCAATTCTCACAGCCCTGACACTGCCCTGAGAGACCTCATCTATGAAAGAAGGTAAAATGCATCTTACTAACTCCTCCAGGGCAAATGAAGGATATTCTGTGGCAGCTCATAGCACAAAATTATAACTTGATAAAAAAAACAGCTGCCCTGTCTCACCTGCTGTCATCAGTACTGTTCCAGAAGCTGCTTACAAATTCAGCTTTTTGATAATTCAGAGGCTGTTGAGCATCCTTCCTGTTGATTTGCTCTCTGGTGGAGCTGAAAATGTACTGGCTTGTAGTCAGAGGGCCTGAATTCTGGTCTTGGCTTTGCAGTTTGAAATGTATATGAGTTCATGTAGGGCAGTTAAGAGGTGAGTCTCCAGTTACTCAGGTGTAAAACAAGGAAAATGATCCTTTCCCTAACCTTGCTTACCTTGCGAGATTATTATGAAGTCCAGAGGATGCAAAGAATTTGAAATCACTTAAAAAAAAATCACCAGGGAGAATGAAGGGTAAATATATAATATTATTTCTACTTTAACCCTGGCCTTCTGAGGTTTTCTACACTGTTTTCTTCAGGACACAAAATTAAATACAGTGTCTGAAACACACAAATTTCATCCCATCAGTGTTGTCCAGTGTTTGAGCATCAAACCATAAACTAAGAGGTCACAGGTTTGATTCCAGGTCAGAGAACAAGACAGGGTTGCAAGCTTGATCCCCAGTAAGAGGAATGTAGGAGGCAGCTGATCAGTGATTCTCTCTTCTCATTGGTGTTTCTATCTCTCTCTCCCTCTCCCTTTCTCTCTGAAATTGATTTAAAAAATAATAATAAAAAAGAGTTAAACATTCACCTGCCATATGACCCAGCCATTCCACTCCTTGGTATTTACTCTAGGTAAATGAAAACATACGTCCACATGAATAAAGACCTGCACATGATTGATCATAGCTTAATTTATAATAGCCCAAAATTGGAAACAGCCCAAATTTCCAACACCGATGAATGAGTAAACAAATTGTGATGCATGTGTATATATGTATATATTAATTTAGTCAGTGTAATATTACTTAGTGATGAAAAAGGACTTAGCAATTGGTACACAGAACCATGTAAATGGATCTCAAAATTGTATGCTGAGTGACAAAAGCCAAACAAAAAGGAGTTTGATGATTCCGTATACATAAAATAATAGAGAATGTACCACGATCTACAGTGACAGATCAGTGTTTTCCTGGGGATTGTGGAGTAAGATAAAGGAGAGGTAAAAGGTAGGGGCTATTTAGGGCACTTGCACATTTTGCAGGGCATGGATATGTTCACCATCTTGACTGTGGTGATGTGTTCATGGATGCCTACACATGTCAAAATGTATCAAATCACTCCCTTTAAATACAAGTGGTTTATTGTCTATTAATCACATTTCAATAAAGCTATTTTTTAAAAATGGATACATAGGGAAAATGTACCAGAAACATCTCATGTTTCTCCCCTTCTACCCAATCAAAATACCCTATTTAATATCCATTATTTAGTTCCTAGAAGGTAGTTCATTGAGGGCAGATACGGCCTTATGTGCCTTTGTGTTCCCAATGAATTTTAGAATAAATGTTGAAAACAATACAGGCCCTAAATATATAGATATAAAATGTGTCAAGAATGAATTAACTAATTAGTTAAGTCATTTTCAACCTTAACAGTCATAAATGACACTCTCTACCATCATTTTTGTGAAGTCCTACAATTGCTGACTTTCCCCTCTCCAGGACAAATTCCTTTTTTTGGCAGGTCAATACATCTCACTCCAAATTATCAGGCAAAAATCTTTGTTGGAGGATGATCTATGAATGCCAAGGAGCACTATTTGTTTCTCTTTGAAGGTGGCCTCTTCTGACTCTTTTTAGTAGCATTACAAATTTAGAACTGTAGTTTAATACTAACTGGACTCTGTTGATAATGTATCTCCCAACATTCAGAAATCTGGATGTAAATGGAAAAGTATCCTATATAATAAAAGGCTAATATGCAAATTGTCCCATTGGTGGGAGTTTGACCAACTGTGAGTTAGACATGTGCTGACCACTAGGGGTGGCTCAGAACATGGTGGTTGTCAGCTTCCCTCCAGCTGGCAGTGGCAGCAGGCAGCTGGGGGAAAGGAGGCCCTGGGTGGCAGCTGGCAGCCACTAGGGACTCCATGCACTGGACCACTAGTCTTTAGATAAGAAAAAAAGCATTTGACCAGGAGAGGGAAGCTTGAAGTTCTAATCCTGAGCCTGATACTAGCTATTTGAACTTGGGTAAATCACTTCATCATTCTTGGGCATCGTGTTCCAGTTCTTAAAACAAGGAGATGAAGCAAAATTGCTCATGGAGCTTTCCTATGTCAACATTCTGCAATTTTGTGGTTCCATAAAGGATCTATTTAAATGAGCTCTTTGGGGGAAGAGACAAAATGAGAAAAGCAGTTACCGGATAAAGTGGAGGAGAGAGTGTTTCTACTCCTAGGAAACTCTCCCACATGGGAGGGAACACTCACGGCCCAGTTCTTTGTCACTAAACTATCCATTGAAGAGTACTATCCATTGGTGTATTATACCTCCTCTGTGGAACATAGAGCTAGTTTTGTGTCCCATGTATGTACTTGCTGTGTATAAACTGTGCAATGGAAAAAAAAAAAAAAAAAAGCATGGCAAGGAAAAATGAGCCACACATTTGGCCACTTTTCTGTGCATGTTTCACATCCAGGGACACCAAGCAAAGATTTGGCATAATCTATGTTCATTCACTATCAGAGATGAAAATTTTATTTTCTGCCCCTGTTTCTACTTGGCCAGAGTCCTTTGTCTGTGATGCTTAATGGGATGCAGTCTCCATAAGAGTGATTGATTGCCAGGTACAGGCACATTTAGCCAATGTAACTGTGGGTCACCCCATCCCCATAGTGCAAGAAGATAAGCATGCATTTTATAAGAGGACACTGGATCTTTCTTTGGCTTTGCAGCTCATGACATAAATACTCTGGGTTAAAAATAAATAATAATAATATGTATATAGTGAGCAAATTGGACTCATTCATGGAAGCAGAACATGGGGGAGATAAACAAGGCAAGTCTCAGAGTCAAATCTTAATTGTTAGACATTAAAGCATGATGCTCATTTAAAAACACTGTTTTATTAAGAGTATATTTCCTATGCTGTACTTATTTAAAAACCAAATAATTGTGACGTGTGTGTAAACCCAGTTCATCTTAACCTTTTCTCCTGCCTTAAAAAACTATCTATGTGTTTTTTGGGGGGGTTTGGGGGGAGGGTAGAATCCATCTCTGAAAGTTTTAAAATATTCTAAGTGTTTGCTGGAGACTTAAAGAGGAGAAAAAGAAAAATTGAAGGAGACAATATAGGGAAAAACTTTCTACAATCCCATATGTTTTCCAAAGTTCCACTTAACTTCCTCCCAAGGAAGACAATACTAAGATTGGATTGTTTTACTATCTCTAAGACCAGGATCTCTTGGAGATTGAGGTCCTTTCTATCCAGAATGGGTGGGAGATATTCCTTGTGGTTGGGAATATAGAAAAAACAGATTCTTGCCTCCCTACAGTCTTGGCTCCCCATACAGGGTAGGACCTGAACAGGACATCGAAATAAAAGGTCCCCTTTGGGATAAAGAAGTTCAGCTAGCTCAGAAGGCCGTGGTCTATGGCAAGAATGGGATACTGATGGGTGAATCTTAGGAAGAACTTTTATTCCATAGTGGATGAAATTCTTAATAAACCTTGAACCTGGTTTCTTGGAGTAACTGATAGCCTACTGCTTTCTATGATCCGCAACTCTGTCCTTTGAGAAATTGGAACCTCAAAGATTTTTATAGTCAGAAGGTTTTAAGGCCAGGCTTATAGATAGTTTCTTTAGCGATACATTTTTTCCTCAAAAACAGCAAGCTTATTTCTGACTTGTTTGTTGCTTGTCAGTTCCATGGGCTAATGATCTTATCCAGGATAGTGTTCTGCTATTCTTCCACAATATCTATATCCATGGTTATTCATGTCTTGCCTACCTCAAGCCACCTAGATGCCTTTGATATGGAAGTTCCACTGCTTATTTTCATCCCCATCCTTATAGTACTTCTCTGCTCTTTTCTGCCCCAACACAAGTCCTGGGAAGCTCTCATTGCATAACCTAAGCTCCCTTGCAGACTGGCTTCTACTAGTACTTGTGCAGTGGGAGGCACTTACAGGAGAGAAGGGTATTTCTTCCCCCATTCCTCCTGCTTCCCCAAAGCATTTCTGACAGTAGCTGCATGTTTCCAAAACTCTAGTTTCTGGAGGGCAGCCCCTTCTCTAGGGGTCCAATAAAAGTAATCATTGCCCCTGTCCATCAGCTCTGAGAAGGACTATGTCACTAAACTATCCATTGAAGAGTACTATCCATTGGTGTATTATACCTCCTCTGTGTAAGGTATAATACACCAATGGATAGTACACCAGGTGGTGGCAGTAGTGGTAATGGCTTGCCATTGTTGCTAGTGTCTGGGTGCCTCACCTTTACTTGATCGTTTCCTTAACCTGGCCTACTTCTTTGAAAGGAGTCCCTTCATTAAAGTCTCTTCATTGGAAACATCTGAGTGAATTATACTCCCTCACTCAAACAGAGCCTTTGCAACTTACAACAGTGTGACATGCTTGCTGAGAAGAGAAAAGCAGCTCCTGACACGGGCACCTGGCCTACCACAGTTAGGCATCAATGTTATTAGCAGCTGGCCTGAATGCTCATGGCTAGGCCATCTGTTCGCTTGCTGGACGCAAATAATTGCACAGACTGCCAATGTCAGGTAAGGTCACACCATACTGTGATGAATTGAGACTAAAGAAGACCACTTCCAAACTTCTTCTAGGCACAGACAAAGCAAAGTCCAGTCAAAAGCTAGCTTTTGCAAACCACAAAAGCTAAACATTTCCCTCTCCTAAAGAGCAGTGGCTGTTTCTTCTTTATCAATTACAGCTTTAGCCTTCCCTCCTTCTAGATGAAGATTAAGATAGCTAATCATAGAATCGTTCCTCTTCCTGACAGTACACAATCCAGAACAAGCCTTCATTTCCTTGGGCACTCTCCAAAAACGGTGTGATCAAACAACCTAAGTCCTTCCTAACACCCTCTTGTTGAAACACCCTGAAGTTCCCCATGTTGGCAGTCCCCTCATTTCCAGTGAGAAACTCAGCATGTTCACCTGGTGGTCTCTGACTACAGGGCATCAACGCTGGAACCAGGTGGTCTGGGTTCTTTGATTTAAATCCCCCATTCTAGTCATTCCAAAACCCTATTACAAAAGCCCTCAAACTGGAAGGTGGTTGAGTTGCCATGCCTAGAGACATTCTTTCTCTAGAAAACTATGATCATCTAGTTCGCCTCAGTTCTAAAAAGTCAGACAAACTAAACTAGATAAGAAATGATGTATCTGCATAACAATAGCCACCAGCGGCGGAAATTCCAATGGTGGGATGCAGGTGAGACTGCCAATAAGGAATGTCCCCACTTAGGAGCTCTGACATTGTACTAACATGTTAGGACAACAAAGCCCATTAAAAGCCTTACCATGGTATTGGATTCTTCTGGCAACTTGTATGGAATTGTTTCAGAAACACACATGAATTTCCAATAGTTATTCTTAGAATATACAACTGGTCCTGAGAGGCCTAAAGAACTGCATTGTTCCTCATCTCAAACATTCTGGTATACTAGCAATAAGATATACCTTAGGTCCTCTGCTTTCTGATGCCCAAGAAACTTTCCTAAGAATGTCAAATGTTCTCACCAAAGTATTACTGACACACTATTCCTATCCGTCTGCATTAACCATCACCACTCTATCAAAAGATCTATTTTTACAGACAATCTCATTATCTGATCTCTGACTATTTCCCTTAGCTTAATTTTTTTTTATTTGGAATGTGCTCTTCAAACTTGAACGTACACACTCATACTTATCTGCCCATCACATAGCTCTCCAAGACCAAGAACAACCTGGAGTGGTCAATGGAACACCAGAACATTGCAGTTACAGGACTGGTTGATCAACCCACACAACTTAGGCTTTGCCCCCAATAACATACTCTGCTCCTATACACAGACCACTCCTTAAAAAAAAAAAAAAATAAGTATTGATTCTTCCCCAAACTCCCTATGTCAAGAACTTCCAACTCCTTAGTAGCAAGAGGGTTCCTAGAATAGCCTCAGAGTACTTAAGAGAACAGAGAAGATACTTTCCCTTGCACCAAGAACAAGCAATGTGCCAGCCAGGAATCTACGAGATGGGAAATGATGCTCAAGAAGCCCTCACACCTATTAAAAACTGGAGACTGTGACCTCCAGTCTTTCAAGTTGAATGCATTTAATCAACCCTGTGGTTTTACAGTTTGTAACTTCAACCACCCTCCTTTACTATTTTTGCCTGTCCTATTCACACCACTTTCTGCTCCATTTGGCTAGTCAGAACTCTGATCTGTGCACCTCCCAGATCCCAGAATTTAAGATTAGGATCTGAACACTTGTCAAAGACTTTCTGGACTCTTACCAAAATCATATTTGGCCTCAGGGTTTTGAAGTCCTGGGTGGTGAGGATGCATGGGATGGGATATATATTATGGAATTGGGTGCCCCTTCCCACACTGCTGAGATGAATCAGAAGGAGAGTTCTGCACAAAAAAGCCAGTCCTCTCATAAACACTCCTAATATAGACATAGCAAATGTATTGAGAGAGCAATATCTGTTTCCAGTAAGTGCCTGAACAGTTGTCTACTTTTCTCAATCTACTGCTTTCAATTCCAGATTTAGATCTTGATTCTGGTTCCCAGGTGGTGATATATTTGGCCTTCTCTATCATATTAGACTCAGCTTTCTGGCATAAAATTATGCCTCCCTTCATCTTCTTCTCTCCCTAGGGGAGAGGCTCCCTTAGTCCAAACCCAAGTAGACTTTGTACCTGGGTCAACCCTGGAAAGTACTCGGGGGTATTAGATACTTGGATAGCTATTTTGTTTTAAAATCTTCACTCTTAATTCTCTCTTCTCTTTTATTTTCTGGTCACCCATTAATCCATCCACCCATTCAACCAACAACTTATTTAATTACCCATTCAAATTTTTTAAAGAATTACTATATACCAGACTATGATAGATTCGCTTGGAATATGACAAGATCCACATCATTCAGTCTACAATATAGTGGTGGAGAGTAGCTTTAAATGTGTTTAATTCTCACCCAATGAAATATTTTATTGATTTTTTAGATAGAAGAAAAGAGAGAGAGAAAGAAAGAAAGAGAGAGAGAGAGAGAGAGAGAGAGAGAGAGAGAGAGAGAGAGAGAGACATTGATGTGAGAAACATTGATTGATTGGTTGCCTTTCATACACACCCTGAACTAGAATGGACTCATAACATTTTGATATATGGGATTACACTCCAACAAATTGAGCCACCTGGCCAGGAAGGAGAACAGCTTTTTAAAAAAGAAAAGTGTCATAAAATGTGATGCATGCTATAATAAGAAGTATGAACAGCATGTTGTGGGAAGTTGCTGGTGACTAACTGCCTTCCTGCCTACCTCCTTCATTTCTATAACTCCCCTCTGATCCTCTATATCCTCCTCCTCCTCCAACACAGTCATGACTCCTGAGCTTGAGGTTTCACCAGCACTGACATGTCTCCTATTCACTTCTCTCTTCTCTCTGATCCATGCATTTGGAGTGAGACCCCTCAAGAGATACAGTAAAACATTAGTCATTCAATTGAAAGGGTATTAAGCCAGATTTTGAGTGGCTATTAGTGTGGAAAATCTGTTCCAGGATAATGAGGTGTGTGTACATCTACTATCTCTTGTAGAAGAGCAGATGAAATGAAATGCCAGCTGTAATTGCTCTCTTTGGGAAATTACAAGGGAGAGAGGACAAAATAATATCACTACTCTCTTGGCTCAACATCATGAATTTAAAAATGTTTATGTGAAAATACACAAGAAGATACATGTAATACTCCCATACACATATTAAAAAAAAAAAGACTTGGACCAAATTACCGGGAACTGTAATAAAAAGCAAATACATTTACCTATATAACCAGAGACATATAATATGAACATTCAGGCATGTGTCAGCAGGATCAGATCCCTTCACCTTGGGTGCCCTGGCATTTGGTAGCTGCATGACCCACTTTCACAAGGAACAAGGCAGGCTAGCTAGGGATGCTGGTCAGAATTGTTTTCATTTGTTTATTCATTTATTCACTCAATACATATTCATGAAGTGCCTTCCATATGCCAGGCACTGGGCTAGGCTAAAGATACAACTGTGAACCTGTAGGACATCCTCTCTTTCAGCTTGTATTCTAGTATCTAACAGGAATAGATGAAGCACACTAAGCCAGTGGGCAGTAGGATGCAATCATGGTCGTTCTAATATTTAACTTTGATGTGCCAGATATTAAGTGTTTTATGTATAGTTATTCATTTACTACTCTTCACCATCTTACGGTTAAGGTTATTGTTCTCACCATTTCTACTTTTACTAAATGTATTATCCTCATCTTACAAGGAAGAAAACCGACATTCAGAAGAATGAAGCTACTTGCCCCAGATCACACAGTAAGCTGCTCTGTTTGCCAAAGTCTGGGCTTAGATGCTATGTAAGTTCCACAGTGAGAAAGCAGAACCCAATTACCCAGCAATTGGAGAAAGCACTCTGTTACTCAAAGTCCTTGTGTTAGATCTCAAGTGTCCTTTTCCAGTTCATAAACTTGCCTTAATTCTTCTGCCTAACCCTCCTGCTGCATCTCTACCTGTGACCCAGTCTCCGGTCTGCACCACCCTCTCATCTGCTCTGGGTAGATGGGCTGCCTCAGGAAGGACAGCCCCAGGAACTGCACCCTGTGCCTCTCCAAGTTCACCTGGCCCTCAGGCAGGATAGACAAACAGAGCATCCCATGGTTGTCCGAATAAAATGTCCCTATAGAGAGACTATCGGATGCATTTGAAGCTCCAGGGAATAGCAAAGCTTTAATCTTCGATGCTTCCCTTCTGCTATCATATAAACAAATAATGCCATTGAAGATCATGTAGAGCTGTATTAGGAAATCCTGTTTCACTTTGTGCTGAGCTTAGTTTATGAAGAAGTAACATAGCAACTGCATTTTTCTTTCTCTGCCTTTGTTAGCAACTAAAACCCTAATGCCTTCTTTTTTCCCCCTCTCCTGTTTCATTTAGGGATTTAAAACAGTTTGTTCTGGTTTCTTTGAAAAATTCTGTTGTATCTCTGGGGAGGAAGTCTCCTCTGCTTTGTAATCTTCCTCTACCAGTGGGAAGCTAACACGGAATAAAGTTCCAGGAGAAAAACTATCACCTTTGTCACTTGACAGGAACAAAAATGCGAGGTTTTGACAAGTGACAAATTGTGATTAGGGGAATTATTTAAGGCACAAAGGACAAACTTGAAGGGTAAGAACTGTTCTGTTTACAGGAGTAAAGCTAAAGCCCCATTGTTTTTCAGAACACATCTTTCCTACCCCCAGTCAGAGAGGCAATGCTTTGTAAAAATGACATTTCTATTTTTTAGTCAATGTAGTGTTATTCAACAAGATTTGTAGAATGTAAGAGCTAGAAGGAAACTCTGAAATCACCTGGTCCAAAGAATACACTCTTGTTGGAGAAAATGAGGCTTAGAGACCTCTGCTTGGCAGGGGTTAACGGAACAGCCAGATTGCACCCTGGGCCTTGAACCTCACTCAGTCTATTGTCTTTAAGTCTGTCTCCTCCATGGTTTTTCCATACAATTCTTAGACATGTGGCAGCAAGGAGTTGCCCCAGACCAGCTGTACCCGGAGCTTTGTGTGAATGTGTTGGAGGAGGATTGCTCTATAAGAGACACTTAATGATTTAATTACTAATAGTAAAGAAGAGATCCAAAGCTTCTGCTGCTACTACTGAAGGCTCATCATTTTTACGTCTTGAGTGACACCTCATTTATCAAACAGCATGATAAGAGGACAACTTTACCAAATGAAAAATGCTGACTTTATTTTATTGTGTCCAAAAAAAAATGACTTTTTCTTTTGGGGGAAAAATGTCAGCATGAAATACCTGTTTTCATAATGTAAAATTTCAGGTCTCCCTTTTTCCCATGACACTTAAGCTACTGAAAGGGCCCAACTGCTAATGTACCATTATGAATCTACTTATATGTACACATGTATTTTCATACATTCCTTTTGGACTTTATAGAATAGTTTTAGATTAAAATGTATTAGAAAGAAAAAGCTAAGCTTATTTCTTATCTAAAAATTAGTTTAAAAGGTACTTAAGATAGTTACAACCATGCTTGCTTTTTAATTAGCCATATACATTTTTAATAAAATTAATAAATAACAATCTCACAGCAGTGTTCTTTTAAAAGAATTGAGAGGCAAGAAGCTCAGATTCAAGCAGAAACCCAAATAGTATCCTAAATACAAGGTGAAAGCAAAGCATTTTTATGAGAAAAAGGAAAATAAAAATTACATAAAAAGAAGAAGAAAACTCCTATTGGTGCGGACAAGCTGAGCTACTCTTGGCTGCACATGATGGGCTACCGATTCTGCCTTCAGCTAGAGCATCTACAATCATCAGTTCTATGGTTGGGATGTCCATGTTCTTCCAGTTTGGCCCAGTCCTAATGGTCAAGGAGTGAGAGGAGCAACATGGTTGGTCTGGACAGACTGCTCAAGCTCCATCTTGCGACATCTCCACTCATGTCACTTTTTCCAGCAGCTTTACCCCAAATGTGGTCTTTTGTCTAGTACTCCCAGAAGACAAGCTCTTAAAAATGAATTCTCTGGTCAAATGTATTTGAAAAATGCACATAATATACTCCCTTGAAAATTTACAACCTCTCTTCGCTCTTTATGGCTCTGAGATGTCCCACTCTCAAGAAAAATGCTGTTTTAAAAAAAGCTATTTTAACACAGAGTCATTTTAATTTCTCATGGAACACATTTTGGAAAATAATGCCACAGAGAATTCTTTTCAAAAGGTCAAGAAGATGTATTTCTACAATTATGAATACATTTAAAACAGTGGACTGAAAGCAAGACACCTGGTCTTCAGCTTCTGGGACTGTCAGGTCTAGACTTGTGCTTTAAATAAATACAGAAGCAGATATATTACATGAAGTAATTATTTTCAGATGTTGGACAGTAGGTAGCTCAGGAATATGACTCCTGAGAGAAGAATGCATTTAGCGAGCCTCCTGGTGGCCGGCTTTTAGCTGAGGCACTGTCTGGTAGATGTAGGGAGGGGATTCAAGCAGAGCATTGTCACTCAGCTGAGGAGCTGATATCAGGGTCAGGGGCTGAGGCAGCTGGGACTTGTGGATCAAGGTACCAAAGAAAGGAGTGGCCTAGAGAAAGAGCTCCAGGAATCTAGAGAGGCCCTCTTATCTTTGGCTTATACAACACTATGCACAGGAGAGGTCAGCGAGGCCTGGCTGAGAAGAGCTATTGCAGTACTGTGAGTTTCTGGGAGGCTTTGGACTGCCCATGGTGTGGGAGACAGAGCTTAACTCTCCTACGTGAGGATGCCTTGCCAAACACTGCAGCTTTGCACTGGGAGCCAGCAAGGCTAGGCTCTTGGCAAAGGGCTGCACTAGATCCCACCTGACAAAGCTTAGAAATAAGGCTCAAAGGGATCCCACTGATCTGCCAGTCAGTTAAAATCCAACACTCCTTCCAGGGAGAAACATACCTGGACTCTGGTAATCGGACCATTTCCAATATCCAGCATACAATTGATAAAATTACTAGATATTTATCTCTGAATAGCCAATAAGATGTGACCCATAACAAAGGGTGGCAGGTGGTGTGGTGGTGGTGGGGTGGGGAATAAATAGGAATAGATCCAGATATGACTAAGGTGTTGGGATCAGCAAACAAGTGCTTAAAACTGGTCTTATATATTTGTTTATAGATTTAAAGGAAGATGGACATAATAAGTGAACACGTGGAAATGAATTGGGAAACATGATACCTGAATTAAAACCAAGGAAACCCCAAAAGCATGCAAATGCATATTATTCCTTTTGAAGAGTACTTTGAAAGAAGTCAGTTATTAACTACTTTCCAGAATAAAACTTTCAGTTCCATGCTTAGATTCTGCACTTGAATTTTACAGATTATGTGGATTTAAAAGAACCCCAGCTGTGACTGAAAAAGACATAGAAATTATATCTAGGGATAAAAAGTAGAACTTGGCTGTTAATGGAAAGTTATAAAAGATTCAATAGCTGCATTAACTATGGGGAGTCAGAAAGAATAGTTTCCTTAGTGAGAAGCAATGAGAGAAAAATATTTCAAAACTAAAATGTGAAACAAGAGCAAGTCATAGATAAAGATGATAAAAGGAGTGTCATATAGTAATTTCATCTTCAATCGAAGCCAGTTCTTTGCTTTTTTTAGGAAACATTTGCCTCCCCGGATTTTATCTTTCCATGTTAAGCTGCAAGTCAGCATGGCAGAGGCCCAGCTTTTGTAGACCAGCTTCTGTCAGAAATCATAAAATCCTCTACCCTGTGGCATATAGCGTATGGATTCTCCTTGCATGGATGAGTTTCTACCTCTGTTCCTGCACACAGTGGCATAGCATGGCAGGGACTCAGAAAGGTCTAAAATGCAAGCAAGAGCTAAGATGAGGTAGATGGAGGCAGCCAGGGAGCATCATTACACTTCACTAAGCTGAGAGAGGAAGAGAGACCCTATGATGGCTGACATTGGTCTCAATCAGTGACAATTGACAGTCCCTCGGAGAACAGAGGAGTAGAAGGAAGGGAGGAGCAGGTGAACAGTTTGCCTTAAAGTGGAATGTATCTGAAGGGACTGTTTAAATCATTGTGTACAAGTAGATTATTTTAAATTTGGAAATAATCTCAAACTTACAGAAGAGTTGCCCATAACGCACAAAAACTCCCCCCTCTGAACTACTTGAGTATAAATTGTTGACATGACACCTTATAATCCCCAAGTATTTTACCATGTCATATTTTGCCCAAAAAAGAAAATTCTTCCTCATGACCACAACAGAATCACTAAAATCAGGAAATTAACATTGATAAATTACTACCACTTCATCCTCAGACTCGATTCAAATTCCACCAACTGTCACAATCATGTCCTTTATAGGAAAAGGATATAGTTCAGAAGCACATAATGTACGTCTCCTTAATTATTTCTATTTGGAACATTTCCATGGCCTTGAGGTTTTTGAACATAACAGCTTAGTTTTTTGGTAGAATATCACTTGATTTATGTATTCTGCTGTTCACTCACTATTAGATTTAGGTTATTCATTTCTGCCAGGGCCATCATGATAGTGATGCTTCCTTGGCCAGGTAGATCAGTTGGTTAGAGCATCATCCTGATACCTCAAGATTGTGAGTTCAGCCCCCTGTCAAGACATATACAGAAATCAACCAATGAATGCATAAATAAGTTAAACACAAGTTTCTCTCTCTCTCTCTCTCTCTCTCTCTCTCTCTCTCTATATATATATATATATATATATATATATATATATATATATACATATACATATATATATATACACACATATATATATACACACATACATATATGTATATATATATATATATCCACTAAATAAATAAATAAATAAATAAGGTAAATTTTAAAAGCTTTTTTTTTAAAAAGTGATACTGTATTCTTCTCATTGCATCCAATCAAGTGGCATATAATTTTCAACTTGTTCCATTACTAATGATGTTTACTTTGATCACTTGATGGAAGTCTTCCAGACTTATCCACTGTAAAGTTATTCTTTCCCCCTTTTTAATTGATAGGTATTTTTATAAGGAGGCACTTTGAAATGTTATAAATACCCTGTTCCTCCCCACACTTTCAGCTCATTTATTAACTCATACTCAATGTGTATATAATATAGACTATTATCATTATTTACGTATTTAGACTACGTATAGACTACGTATCATTATTTACGTATTTTGATGCACTTTGAGCACTTCCTTAGTCCTGTGGCACAACGAGGTACTCCAGGGTCTGACACCTTCCTTGCTCACACTGGACACAACTGGTTAGGAAATGGAGAGAAGGAGAGGAACAACTGATGAAGTTTTAAACTCAAGCAGACAGTTAATTTCTATCCTCCTTACCTCCCTATTCAAATGTGGGACCTAAAAGAAGACAAATGCAACTGCTTCCCCTCTGCTAATATGAGTGGTAGTGGGAGGGAATTTAAAACCTTGCTACATATTCATTATCAGGGAGACCTGTGTTCACAGTCCCTGAGACTTTGTCAGTTCCCTGGTTGGTTACTTATGTTATGCCTTTTGTTCTACAGTGCTTAGTTACACAGCTGTGAAACAACAGTAACATGAAACTGGTTTAGTCTTCAATTATGGAAAAACTGGTGACATTTTAATATTTTCCTAATATTTCAGCACAAACTTCTCAGTGAAATGCAGTTTGCATGAGAGACCCTGGTGCAGAAATGGCTGCTAGGCTCTGTTCAAGGGGGTGGGGAAGAAGTGGATTTTTCTTTTCTTTTCTTTTTTCTTTTTCTTTTATTTTCTGTTTGAGACCAGTTAGCCACCAGGAGCCCTTTTTGTAGGTGTCTTCTTTCTAAGTGTTCACAGTATAATAAAATTTTAATAATGTTCCCCCCCCCCCCCTGGAGAATGACACTTTGAAAAATATTTATTTTCTAACTTTTACATTTTTGATATGTTGGACATTTTACTAAATATGCATTATCTTTTAATCAGAAGAATTGCAGACATGTAAGAAATAGAAAAAGTAAAAATAATAGATGAGAAACCTAAGTAGTTTCGTTAAAATATTGTATGTAGTTAATTTTTTCTGAAGTATAATGTTATAATATACAAATCTTAAGTGTGGAACTGTGTTACAACGGCCATCTGGATCAAGATGGAGAATACTGACTACCTAAGAGAGTTTCCTTGTACCTCCTCCCAGAGAATTCTTCACTAAGACTTGTGTCACCTAGGGTTAGGAAGCAGGCTCCAGCTCTGACCTGACGGTTATGTACGGTGCCAATCTACACAGGTCTCTCTTCCTCTGCATCTCTGGAAATAGACTCAATGACTTGCAGGGACCCTTTCAGTTGTACTCTTCCAGGAGAGAAATGATAAGTAAAGTATTTTCCCCCCAAGTGTCCTTAGTAAGTGAGCAGTAAGAATTATCTCCCAACTTCTAAGTCTGACTCCATCTACTGAGTATATATTAGTTCCCAAAGCTGAATCAAATAGAGTTTATTTAAATAAAAAAGCAATCTTTAATTCTGAGGTATTAGATTAATGCTTCGTTTAGTCACTAACATGACAAATATCTCTTTAGCAGTCATGAGCTCTTCTGGGGAGACAATGATAATCAGATTGTTTACAGACTGAACTGGGTTTGAATACTCAGTAGTTGCCAGTCAAAAGACAACTCCAAGATGATTTTGCGAGAAGGAAATGAAAGCCAGCAGACGAAGACACTGCAGATAGTTCCCCGAGCAATGCATCCCTGAATAAAGCATGTATAAACATTGAGGTAGATTTCACCATTGCCTGTAAAAGTGGGGACATTCCAGCGCACCCACAGACAGAAAGCATCACATGTTCAAAAATGGCAGGAAATCTCCTGGGTGGAGAGTTTAGTATTATAATGAGGTATAATGAGGAAATTCAGGAGGACATCACTGGAGGGTCCTTCATGCTGCTCCTGCTGGTCTCAGGAAGTTTCAGCTGACTCACCCTGGATCCTGCAAGTGCAAAGCATCCTGAGCTTGTCCCTGAAAAACAGTCTGGAAATCTTCAACACCAGGGATTGCATAGGTATGCATAAACCGCTGAGTACAGTTTTGTCTTTCTGTAAAACTTCAGCAATGACAAGATAGCAGTACACAAACCTAATAAATTTAAAGGTGATCTAAGTGTGGTTCCAGGTTAATCAAGGCAAAGTTATAAACTGTAAACAAGGTGAACCTATACCAGACTCTCTGCCAGGCTACATGTGCAACTTAGTTACAACAGCATTGTTACAACAATGCCTGCTCATAGGTCTAGTGGAAGAATAAAAAGTCAGTTCCAAGTGACTGTAACAGAAGGAAGAAATGTTCAGGACCACCAGAGAGAATAGAGTTCTAAGAGGGGAGAAAGTCATTTTTAGTTGGCAGGTCAGGGACAGCTTTATGAGGAGGTTGACCAGAGAGCAGGACTTTGAATTGAATAACAAGCAGCAGTTGGATACATAAAAAGAGTTTAGTCCAAAAATGTGCTACTCTTACATAAGGATATGTTCTTGTCTACAGAACATACACAGCAAGATTAATGGTTTTGTGCTGAGTTCCTCAATTTATATCTGCAAGTCTGTTGGTCATTATTAGGAAAACTCTGTCTAACAGATTGATAGCCAAAGATGTTCCATATGTTATTATATATCAAGAAATCAAGACATATAAAGAAAACCATGTGTCTGCAAAGGCACTGTAAATTAGTGTTTGTCTTCACAACCCTCCAGGCTAGGCTGTGTCCAGCTGAGGGCTCCAAGGTTCTCCAGTTGGACTGATCAGTGGGGGACTTTCCTCAGTGCCACAGGAGTCCCTCCTCTCCCGGAGGGAAATAGAACATCATAAATGCTATCTCTTCCCTGTGTTGTGGTAGGAGAGCTTCCTTCTTGGTTTGACATTTGTATTATTAACCCTGAAATCATTGAGCAACCTGAGACCTCACCTCCTCACTGATTTTTCCATGTTGAGATCTCCAGATGGGAGCTCACTTAAGAAGCTGCTCTGTATGAGAAAAAAAAATAAATAAATAAATAAAAAATTCCCTTGTAAAGGCAATGAACCAGAAACCACATGGCGGATCTCTTGAGCAAAGATCAGGAAAGGGCAAGTCACAATTACTTGATTTTCTTACCTATTCATTCGAACTAATATATTTTAAAATTTTACTCTAGATTGCCCACAATTTGAATTACATTATCTGAACATCATTATTACTACTAAAAATAAATCATTTCCTCTTCAATGAAAGTGCACTGTGCTCCACTTATATGCCAATAGTTGCTACTCTATGAAAATGCAAAAGACAGAAAAGATCACAGTCATTCAGTATCATGTGTCATAATTCTTTGAACAGTTATCAAGCACCCTGTGGTACCAGGCACCTTCCTAGGAGTGAGGGAAAGAGAAAGGTGAGCCAGAGACCCTTTGGAGTCATCTCCTACAATTCCCCTATTTTTGGATGAAGAAATCAAAGCTGAGAAAGTTTATGTAATTTGAAACCAAGGTCACTTGACCAGTAAGTTGCAGAGCCCAGACAAGAAGACTCTTTCCTTGACTAACAGGTATTCTATTACCAAAAAAAGCCTCTTTTTATAGAAATAAAAGCAAATCTGACAACTGTTCTTCTAAAATGAGCCTATAGCTTTATAGGCTAGAAACTGTTGACTAAGGAAATTTTATTATCTCTTCTCCATAAAATAGTATAGTTGACATAGGATCCATCCCGAATTTTCTCATCTAAGTGTGTTCACAAAATCAGTTTGCACAGAAGTCTTACTTAGCTATTTTATTCCATTTGGAAAGATTATATATTACTGAGAGCAAGACATTTTACTGCAGGATTTAATTTGCAAGAATCCTAGATAATAGAAGGGTAATATGCAAATGAACCGAACGGTGGAAATATTGGTTGGTAGGAAGCTCACTAACTACCAGGGGGCAGGCACTCAACACAGGAGCTGCCCCCTAGTGGTCAATGTGCTCCCACAGGGGGAGCGACACTGGGCCACAGCCAGGCTGACAGCTGGTGTGCACAGCAGAGCTATGGATGTTTGTGGCTTAGGCCTACTCCATGAGGGGAGTGAGCCTAAGCTATCAGTCAGACATTCCCAGATGGCTCACAGACTGCTAAAGGGTGCAGGCCAGGCTGAGGAGACCCCCACACTGAATGCATGAATATCGTGCACAGGGCCTCTAGTTTATTTATAAAAGTAAAAACTAAAAGAACAGGAATATGATTCGCTCCTAAAAGGGACAGTTGTTATTCACAGTGTAATCACAATCACCCAAGATCAGCTGGATAACTGGGACCAGAAATGGCTTGAAGCTAATAAGTATTTTTTCTTTAGTTTTTACTCTGGTCTCCATCAGTTAAAATGTGAGTGCTGCTATCAATTTACTCTCTGTTTACCCTCTACTTCTTCCAATTTGGGTCTGATTTGAAAGGAGATTTTCTAGCTTCCCTTCCTTACACAACAGGCTAAATGTGCATAGAACTAAGTATTGTTCTTAAATTTTTTATTTCAGTGTTTTTATTTACTCAATTATTCATGAATTCATTTATCAAGCACCAGTTGGACACCCACTATGTAGTAAAGCACTGGGTTAGGTACTAGGGTTATGAAACAGACCTCAGCTAAAAACAAGTAAGCAAGCTTTTTGTAACAAATGGCACCCTAAGGACAATCTGAGTGCTGGAGGAAGCCTAGGAGGTGCCTCCGACCCAGACCTGGAGATCAGGGAAATGGCTTCTCCCTTATAGTGACTCTGCGACATTACTTGCAAGATAGTTTTGATTTTTCCCCATTGTCCGGAAGAAGAAACTGAGTTTTGTACAATTTAAGTGATCTCTTTATTCATTCATTCATACAACAAAACATTTGAGATCCTGCTAAGCATCAGGCACTTTTCTTAGCTCACTGCTCTATCCTTTTAGTAGCCGTATCAATTTCTGTGGGAAGATTTTACATTTTTGTGAGCGAGGTAAGATATGAACAAATACATATATGACATATTGGATGCTAATAAGCACTAGAAAGAAAACTAAAACAACTTAAAATGCATAGAGAATAAGGTTACTTACTAATTCTCACCAGTTGCTTGTGGATGAGGAGGGGCAGAAGGCAAACTTATAGAGATTGGTTGTTGAAGGTATGTCTCATAAAATGACTGAGATTGGAACTGACACCTGAAGGAAGTGAGGGAATTGGTTGTTTCTAGGATTAGCAGAGGGAGCAGCAAGTATAATTGTCTCCTCTTATCCTGGGGGATATGTTCCTAGATCCCCAGTGGATGCCTGACACCACAGACAGAACTGGATCCCATATGTTTTTTCCTATAATACATACCTATGGTAAAGTTTAATTTAAAAATTAGGCACAGTAAGAGAGGCACAACAATAACTAATAATGAAATAGAACAATTACAACAATATACTGTAATAAGAGTTTTGTCAATGTGGCTACTGGTTTCAGGGATCTTGGCTGAAGTCTTCAGATGGGCACCATGCTTTCTGGCACAATATGTTGCTATCAATTTCTCTTCATGTCTTGCATCTACAAAAGCATCTATCTTAATTAAGCACTTACCACGTACTGTGGCCACAACGTTTGCAGTTTGAGATGAAACAGCAAACCTATCACAAATAATTTCCCTTCTTTATCATTTCAAAGATAGAAGATTTGTTCTTATTGTGGATCTTAGGAACCTCAGCATATAACTTTTTTTTCCCTTAAGTTGATAACTTTTACCTTTTCCAGCTTCTCTTTGGCATATCCGAATTGCCAGCATCACTACTCATGCACTTTGGGACCATTATTAAAGGATATAAGGGTTGCTTGAACTTGAGCACCACAATACCAGTAGTTCTGATAACAGAGACTGCTACTAAGAGACTAATGGAAAGGGAGCATGTGCAGTGTGGAGATGATGGGCAAAAGAATGATTCATGTCCCGGGCAGGATGGAGCAGGATAGTGCAGGATTTCATCATGAGGCCCAGAACAGCACTTAATTTAAAACGTATGAATTATTTACTTTTGAAATTTTCCATTTGATACTTTGGACTGTGGTTAACAGGTGAGAAATTATCTGTTACTGAATATAGCTTGATGTGTGGAGTTACAGGACTTGCTGATGGATTGAATATGAAAGAAAGAGAGGGGTCAAAGTGGGTGCTGATTAACAAAAGAGACAGGGTCTGACCTCAGAGTTGTTTTACTGCTGGGATAGGCAGTCAAAACTGGTAAACAAATCAATATGATTCCGTTTTGTGCTAAGTATTAAAAAAAAAATGCTGCAAAAGAACAAGAGGTACATGCTATCAATAGGGTAGGCAAGGACTGTCTCTCTGAGGAGGCGGTGTTTAAACTAAAGCTTGAAGAAGGGGAGGGGTCCTCCATGCACAGGTGCAAGGGGTAGAGTATTCCAGGCGGGGCTCCAGCAGGTGCAACAGCTCGGAGGTTTCATTGCTGACCAGCAGGAAAGCCAGGGTTTAAACCAGTCTGCCCGACTCTGAAGCCTGTGTTTGTTTTGTTTTTCCTACTCTTACAGGCTCTAGCACAATGGTCTTCAGGGTGTGATCTATGGACTCCAGAGTTACCTGAGGTCCTTTGGGGAGTCCACAAGGTACAACTTTTTTCATATTAATACTAAGCCACTGTTTTTTTTCTTTTTCATACTAATTCTCACCAGAATACAGTGCTTTCCAAAGGCTACAAGACATGTGAAATAACAACAGACTGACTGCAAAGCAGAGACGAGAATCCACTATCTTCTACTAGCATTAAGCCAGACATTGAAGAGGTTTAAAAAATGGAAAACAATGTCACTGTTCCCACTACATGCTTTTTGGTGTGTTTTTTTTAAAAAGTTTTTTCATAATGTATGTTATTTATGTTAATAAGAAAGTTATTAATGTTATTTTAAATAAATTAACATTTTATATACTGCTCATACTTATTTCTAGTGGTAAATATCAATAGCTATAACCTCCCCCCCACACACACACACAAAAGTTATTTGAGTCCTTTATAATTTTTAAGGGTGTAAAGGATCCCGAGATCAAAAGGTTGAGAGCTGCTGCTCTGGCATTAATGTCAAAGCTCTTTCAAAGTTTGTATCAATACTTGGTCTCTGGATATAAAACCCCCTTTGCACCTACAACTTTCTTTAAAACACAACAAAAAGACTTGCCAATCCTGAGTGTTCACTGCATTCTAGGCATGACCTCGATGCTTTACAATGTTTTAACTAATTTAATCCTCTGAAACAAACCTAGGAAGTGGGTACTTTCATTACATCTGTTTTATAATGAGGAAACCAGGGAACAAAGGCATGACAATGTGTCCCGGATCACACAGCTGGTAAATGAAAGAACTGGGATTGGAACGTATACAGTCTTGCTCTACAGACAGCATTCTTAGCCATCAGTGGTAATTTAATATGTTTGAACAAATAAATAAAGATTTAGCCTTAACATTATGTAAATCTCACTTGTAGGAGATTATAGGAGCTCTGACTGGCTGGGGGCATCCAGGGCCGGCAATGGGGATGGAGGACTCAAATACCATGTAGTAGGTAGAGCAAGAGAGAAGATGAAATCTCTGGGCTAGTAGGGAGTGCTTAGTGGCAAGCCATGAAAATTCACTTCTGCCATGGAGTCCCACGGGCAAACATGAATCAGGAGAAGGAACAAGGCCAGAAGGCCCAAAGCTGCAGGGGCACTAGGACAAGGGAAGGGAAGGAGTGAAGTCCATGCTCCTGCCCATCAGATCTAAGAGATAGTCATCTCTCAGCACTATAGCTTCCTGTTCCTCTGACTCTTAAAGGAAGGTCATGATCCTCTGGAGGTCACTTCCCCAGGGGAAGCCTTGATTGAGATTGGAAAGGTTCACGCTCTCTCTTATCCATCCCATCCCACCAAGAGTGAGTAAGAGAATTCTAGATAAATAATAGTAGGAGGGCTGGAGTTGCCAAGACTTGATTGCATGTACTGTAGCATTCAAGATTCAAAGGCGGAACACTTGGATGAATGGCATCATGTTAGGAACAATACCCACACCAGGTTAAATTTTGCAATAGCATACTTTTCTTGGTGGATTAAACAATCACACATGGTTTGTACACTATAGTGTGAAGAGTCTTTTAAGTGACCCAAAATTTTTAAATGTGCATTTATTAAAATTAAGTATGCAGACCATAATCAATAAAGAATACAAAGTGAATTTTATACTACTGAGCATAAATGTAAGTTAAAACAAGAATTTGAAAAAATGGCATTTAAAGTTTCTGTGCTTAGTAGAGTGAAATTCAATTTCCACTTTTTGGGCAATGTAATTATAAGGTCAAAGGGAAATGTTTATATATGATAACCCACAGTCTCATCTGTCACAGGCTACATAACCCCTTTCTCCATGAGTTCAGTCTCACAAGGTATGTATTATGCAAATGAAGTAATGGATGAGAGAAGAGAAAACTCAGGGAAGCCTACATGGTTTATAGTAGAAATCATACACAATGGACACCCTTATGTGCATTCCCCCATCCCATTTCTATCCCTAACTTGCAAAGGTAAAGACCATCTTAATAGTCTTACTAGATATGCATTTATTCCTAAAAATGTATTGGTTAGTTTTGCATGTTTTGAATACAAGATAAATGAAATCGGATTGAATATGCTATTCTGCAATTTTCTTTGTACACTACTCTCAGTTCCTGAGCTGCTTTTGTAGCTGGAGTTCATTTATTTTCCATATCATGTAGGATTCTACTAGGGTCTCAAGCACATTTTCTTTGTTCTTTCTTCCTTTTGACTGGTATTTTGGTTGTTTCCAGGATTTTGCTTCTGTGGACCACCTTGCACATAAATCTTGGTGCACGCGTGTAAGAATAACTTCAGCATTCATATCTGGGACTAGAATTGCAGAATGGCTCAGGATGCACATCTTCAGCTGCGCTCCATAGTGTCGTTTGCTTAATCAATTACTGAGAGAAATGAGCTGAAGTCTCCCACAGTGATGATGAAGTTTGAAATTCCTCTTTGCAGGTCTACCAATTTTGGTTTTATAGCCTTAAATTGAGAGATGCTTCCATGCACATTTATTGTTCATTTGTGAATAATATATGTTTGAATTTATATTATATTGCTTTATATTCTCTCTCTCTCTTTTTGGCTTTTTCTGTGTACTTGCCCCTGTTTTTGTTTGTTTGTTTGTTTGTTTGTTTGTTTTGTTTTTTTACTTCCTCTTGACATATTAAAATTTTGGAGGATTTTTTTGTTTTGTTTTTTTTGTCAAAAATGGGATGCCGTTATGTCCCTCTCTGTAAGCAAACCCCTTTGGCAATAAGGTTGCATTTCCTTCTATCAAGAAGTGAAAGAGAAGCAACTGTCAGTTCTGTCTGAGCCAAGAGTCAGCACTACAGCTGCTGGCCAAACCTGGCCTGCTTTCTATCATTGTAAGCAAAGATTTACTGTAATATTGTAAGCAAAGATTTACTGTAATACAGCCACACCCATCCACTTACAAATTGGCCATGGATGCTTTTTCCCCCCCAAAAATAGCAGTTAAATAGTTGCAACACTTGAGTAGTATGGCCCTCAAATCCTAAAACGTACACTGTGTGGACCTTTATAGAAAAAGACTAAGGAGGCTTTTCATTCATTCTCTTGACACTTGATAAGTTGCCATGTGAACAGGGACAGGCTAGTCAGCTGGAGGATGAGAGGTCACCTGGATCAGAGATGAGTTGTCCTAGATAAGGGCAGCTTGGACTAGCCAGCTCCTGGGACAAAGCCCCTAATGACATTGCGTTTATGATTGCATCTAAGGAGAGCTACCCTAACCCAAATCAGCAAAACTGCCTCAAAAATCCACAGTCTCGTAAGTCATAACAAAGGTTTGTTGTTTTAAGGTGCTAAGTTTTAGGATAGTTTGTTATAGAATTAATACAGAGGGGTTTTTTTTGGCTATTTTTTCCCCATTTCATTTGTTCCTCTAGCAATTATAAGTTATACCTCTATTACCTTCTATTTTTATCCTGTGAGTGCTCTTTCTAAAAATTTTAATGTGCCAAGTTTAAAGTTAATCATTATTTTTTCTTCCTCACAAACAAGCTAAGGACCACATGCAGATGACTTTAACTTTGATCAAGCTGCTCTCAATTTATATGCTGTTATTGTACAGAATTTTGGAGGTTATCACTATTAATTATTATTTTATATTGTTGATTTTTGTTTAGATTTACCCATATATTTTCTATGTCTTTCACCCCAAACTTTCTAGTTTTTCAAATTTATTTTAATAAGAATTGATTAAGGCACATCCTCTCAGTGTTTTCTGAAAATATTTCATTTTGCCCTCCTTACTGCAATATACTTTGATGAAGTAATGATTCTGGATTGATAGATAACACTTTGAAGATATTATTCCACTTCTCTGGCTTCCATTTTCATCCTTTCTTGAGAAGCAGCTGCCATTTTAATATTTCTCCTTCTTAGGAAATCTATATTTTTTCTCTATATTCTCTCTTTTTGTCTTTGTGATTTGCTATCCTGCATCTAATTGTGAATTTCTTTTCTATTTATCTTCAGAATTTGTTTAGTTTTCTAAAATGAGGGCTGGGTTTTAGTACATTTGAAAAGTTTTTGGATATGAACTCCTCACATATTGACTCTCTCTTCTCACCTCTATGCTCTTATTTTATAATAATAAAATATGGTTAGACAATGCTCCACCTTCCCATTCTTTTCCATGGCATTATTCTCGCTGTTATACTTTCTATTACTTTTGCTCTCTGAGATGCATTTTGAATGATTTTTCCTATCTTTCAGCTTACTGATTCTTTCCCTATTTATGTTAAAATCTAAGATAACATTAAATTCTGCACACAATTATTCCAACATGTGTGGGTGTGTTTGTGGAGGTGTGTGGGAGGGTTCCACCCAACACCTAGCAATTCTCTGATACCAGCTGGGTGTTCTATAATTAAATCTAATTCTGACACTATTTATCCTCAGATAGCATCAGATTCCACAGATTAATGGGTCAGTCTCAGAAGACGCCCCCCAACCACTTCAGATCTCAATCAGAAGTCCAGGTTATTAGCTGATCTTCAGAGCCACTGGCTATGGATTGCGGACTCCTTGGATTTTATTAATTTCCTAGAGTGGCTTACAGAACTCAGAGAAACATGTTACTTATTTGATTACTGGTTTATTGTGAAAGGATATAATTCAGGAACAGTCAGATAAGAGAAAGGCACAGGGCGAGTTTTGTGGGGAGGGCTGCGGAGCTTTCGTGCCCTCTTCTGACCATCACTCTCCCAGCACCAACCCATAAGCTTTCCACCCGTCATTTAGGCTTTTTATGAAGGCCTTGTTAACTAGGCATGACTGATTAAGCTGTTGGTCATTGATTTAACTTCCAGTCTCTCTCCTCTCCTAGGTCTGAAAATTCAAACCTACTAATCACAAAGTTGGTTCTCCTGACAACCAGCCTTCTGCCTTAGGTACTGCCTAAACATCACCTCATTAATGTAACAGAAGACTCCTGTCATCAATTCCAAGGGTTTTAGGAGCTCTGTGCCAACAACAGGGTGCAAGACCAAATGAAGTATGCATATATTAAAATTTTAAAGCATTGAAATATAATTCTCATACCATAAAATGTTCCATTTCAAAGTGTACAATTTAGTAGACTCTAGTATATTTCCAAAATAGTACAACCATTATCATTATCTTATTACAAAATATTTTTATGCCCAAAAAAGCAACCCCATACCCATTATCAGTCACTTCCCTGTCCTCCTCTTCCCAGATTCTAGCAAACACTAAACTACTTTCCATCTCTATGGACCTGACTCTTCTGGACATTTCACATAAATGGAACCATATAATATATGGCCTTTTCTGTCTGACTTCTTTCTTTCCTTCCTTCCCTTCCTTCCTTCCTTCCTTCCTTCCTTCCTTCCTTCCTTCCTTCCTTCCTTCCTTCTTTCTCTTTCTTTCTTTCTTTCTTTCTTTCTTTCTTTCTTTCTTTCTTTCTTTCTTTCTTTCTTTTAAAAATATATATTTTATTGATTTTTTACAGAGAGGAAGGGAGAGAAATAGAAAGCTAGAAACATCAATGAGAGAGAATCATTGATCAGCTGCCTCCTGCACGCCCCCTACTGGGGATGTGCCCGCAACCACGGTACATGCCCTTGATCAGAATAGAACCCAGGACCCTTCAGTCCGCAGGCTGATGCTCTATCCACTGAGCCAAACCGGCTTCAGCTGTCTGACTTCTTTCATTTAGCATTATGTCTTCATGATTAATCCATGTTGTAGCACAAATCAGTATTGCATTTCTTTTTATTGCTGAATAACATTTTATTGTATAGAATCTATCACATTGTATTTTCTCATTCATCAGTTGATGGACCCTTAGGCTTGTTTCTACTTTGTAGCTATTATGAGTAATCCTGGTATTAACCTTCAAGTACAAGTTTTTGTATGGACACATGTTTTTAATTCTCTTGGGTATATACCTAACAATTCAATTGTTGGGTCATATGTTAACTTTATCTTTAACTTTTTGAGAAAATGACAGATTGTTTTCCACAGCGTTGACATTCCACTAACAGTATATGAGGGTTTCAATTTCTCCACATCCTTACCTACACTTTTTATTTTCCACTCTTTTTAACAGCCATCCTGCTTGTCATGAGGTGTTCCTTACAATTTTTCCAGTCACCAAATAAAAATGCAAGTTACAATTGACCCTTTAACAATGGGAAGTTAGAGGTGTCAATACCCTGCACTGTTAAAAATCTGCATATGACTTCTGACTACCCCCAAAAACTTAACCACTAATACCCTACTATTGACTAGAAGCTTCACTGATAACATAAATAGTTGATTAACACATAATGTGTATGTTATATGTGGTATATATTATATTCTTATAATAAAGTAAGCTATGGAGAAGAAAATACTATTAAGAAGTTCATAGGAAGAGAAAGTACATTTATATTATTCATTGAAAAAAATCCACATTTAAGTGGACTCACACAGTTCCAACCATGTTGTTCAAGGGTCAACTCTATTATCTTATCTGTATAATATTTTATATTAAAAACAGGTTCAACTCAGAAAGGTTGAAAACGTTTTAACATAACATGTTGTGATCATTATTACAGATGAATTCTCATAGCCTACACATTTCTCTAAGAGACTTAAAGCTACATCTCCTTTCTGGGAATCTACACTTATTATTAAACTAGAGGCCCGATGCACAAAAATTCATGCGAGAGTAGACTTTTCTTACCTCGGCTGGCAGACTAGCTTCCTTCTGGCACTCAGAACTCCAGCAGCTTCCCTCCACCCATCCTCAGGCACTGGGGACCAGGGACTAGGGCTTCGCTTCAGCCTGGCTTCATCAAGAAGGATATCCAGTCTAATCAGCATATTACCCTTTTATTGTTATAGATAAATGACTTGCCTGTACCTCTATAGGAAATGATTCATTTGAAAAGTGCAACACTTTTGGGTCATATGTTAACTTTATCTTTAACTTTTTGAGAAAATGACAGTGTGTTCTCTGAAACAGCTGTTACAACTCATGATCATTTCTCAAAGCATATCTTCTCTCTCTCTTTCTCTCTCTCTCTCTCTCTCTCTCTCTCTCTCTCTCTCTCTCTCTCTCTCTCTCTCTCTCTCTCTGTCACACAGACTAAGGCACCATGAAAACCACCAAAGCATAATGCACCAAAAACTGTGTCCATCCATATGTAATTACTTGCTTATACACTTTCACATATATTTTTTATGAAAAAAGGCAGTTATTTAATTATTTTGAATGAATTATTAGTTGATAGAGTAAGGAAGTGTTTAACTTTCAAACATTCATACAAACGACACAAATTTGATAAGAGGTATTAAGCACTGTAAATACAAAGAAGCATTATTTCCATTATAAATATACTAATATTGAAATTGATAACACTTTAAAAATAAATTTTTTCTTGATTTCAGATAGGAAAGGAGAAGGAAAAACATCAATGATGAAAGGCAATCATTGGTCAGCTGCCTCCTGCACGCCCCACACTGGGGAATGAGCCTGCAACCCGGTCATGTGGCCCTGACAGCATGTCCTCTAACAGGAATCGAACAGCGACCTCCTGGTTCTTAGGGAGACACTCAACCACAGAGCCACGCCACAGGGCTGAAATTGATAACATTTAATGGCACTGAAAATGCTTGGCATTTGCTTTTCTTCCATAGGCAATTATAAAGCTAAGGAAGTAATATTGGGAAGATTTTGCTATAATCATTGCAGCATTTCTAATTAACACCCTTTCATTTATATTTGGAAAATTAACAACACACAGTAGCATTCAGAGAAGTAAGACCTTCTTTTGTTTTTAATCCTTAAGATAATAGCAGGCTCATGCACCATTGAAGAGGCAGGAATGGAGCTAGCTACAGCAGGTATTCACAGCACAGAACTTGAGCTTTGAGGGTAAAAAAAAAAAAAAATGTTCCTTAAGCCAAAGAATTAAGAAATGACTCATACTTGAAAGCCACCTGCAGCTGCATGTTGGTGGGCAAGTTGCATCTGATATTCCTTAGATGCGACATGGGGGAAATCCCCATTGTCCACATTAACCTCAGCAGAAGTTTTGTTGAGAGCTCTCCCAAAGGAATACGTCTGCATCTTGTCTTCGGGTTCATGCTCAGCGGTAGTAAATAGATTAGCACAGCAATGTCTGATGGAATGATGGATGGAGTCAGAGGAGCGATTTTCTAAACACCCTTTCCTTCTTTGATGGATGTTTCCATTTCTGGATCATCCCTCGGGGCTCTTTGTGTGCAAAAATCTCTCTTCTGAAAGGAGTTTTCACTTGCTATTAGTACCCATGAATTTATGATGTCCTCTCTCTCTCTCTCTCTCTCTCTCTCTCTCTCTCTCTCTCTCTCTCTCTCTCTCTCTCTCTCCCTCTCTCTCTCTCTCTGTCAGGCTTTTTGCCATTCTGCAGGAAGAGTCAGCTCTGGCGTTCTATGTAAAATCTCTTCAAAGTCCAACCAACAGTACCCACTGTGCTAATATTTTTAAGCATGAGACTCAATTTAAGTATGAGAATATAACTGCACTTGTTTTCCCTAATTAGTCTCAACTGCAGCTGGAACTTGTCATGCACCTAAAGAAGCATTTACCTTCTTAGACGTGCTGCTGAATCCTGTGGTATTTCTTTGTTATCACTGGCACCTCCACCAATAATCTTATTTGGCCCCTTCATAAACCTCAGCTGAAGCTGGAGTATACATTTGATTACACTAATCAGCATGAAGTATACATCTGATTACACTAATCAACATGACCCCTCTCATTTGAACCATGAAGCATGTGTGTCTCTTTGATGGATTAAGGATGGAAGAGAAGATGCCAAGATTAATAAACAAAGACATCAAATTTGGGAGAGGAGGGGTTTGGTGAATGGTCAAGGGTTTAGGTATGAGGTGGAGAATTTGAAAGTAAATACCATCCACCTCAACCATTTTTTCTGTCACATTTCCTCATCTCCTTTAATATATACTAATATATATATATATATATATATATATATATATATATATATATATATGTGTGTGTGTGTGTGTGTGTGTGTTTGTGTGTATCAGGTAGCAGAGAATTGAGAACTGGCTTTGGTGTTTAAATAATTGGGAACTTAAAAAAATAGGCAGGTGACACAGGGACAAGCTTTCTTTTGAAATTTGAGAAATCTCTGAACCAGGTTCCAGTTGAAGGTTTCTTAGAACAATTTCTCTTCTGGCAATCACCCTACATCACCTGCCCATGGAGAGAGCAGTTAGGTGGCAGAATAATGAATACAGATAGGCAAGATCTGAGGACAATTCCTTCCAAAGTTTTTCTGATAACTCACAAATAGTGAGAAAGAGGTCCAAAATCTCATTGCCAGAAACAGAATATAGAAATTTGCTGAAGGTGAGAGCCATTACCTGTCAAAAAGTTCTTCAAAGGAGGTGAGCAAAGCTTATACTGAAAAGAGTATGGTATTTCAGTCACCTCCTGGGAAACACAGAGATGAAATATTTTAAATATCACTCCTGGCACAGAGTCAAGGAGGGAGGCCACATTCTCTCCTTGCCAGAATGGTCCCGGCAGCAGGGGAGAGACCATATGTTATGTTAGTAGCAGACCATGGAGATGCTGTCAGGGACCACAAGTTCACTTTCACTACTCCTGCCCACCCCTAAAATATAAATTTCATCCCTGGAGGAGAAGGAAAGGAGAGTAGAGCCTCGAATTGATAATATTTTAACCTGTACTGAATTGAAAAATTGCTACAGTGGACTAGATAGTTTGCCTGCTTTTAGACAGTATGTGCAATGCAAAATGAGATCAAATTGAGTTGTAGGAATGAAATGTACCATACAAATGTAAATTATATACATTTTAATTTTAAATTTATTTTTTAATTTCTAAATTTTTTTCAATTGCAGTTTGCATTCAGTATTATTTTGTATTGATTTCAGGAGTACAGCATAGTGGCTATACAGTCATATAATTTACTAAGTGTTCCCCCCATATTTCTAGTATCCAACTGGTACCGTATGTAGTTTTTACAATAGCACTGACTATATTTCCTACACTGCACTTTACATGCCCATGACTATTTTGTAACTACCAATCTGTACTTCTCAATCCCTTTACTTTTCACCCAGTCCCCAACCCCTCTTCCCTCTGCAACCATCAGTCTGTTTTCTGTATCTATGATCCTGTTTCTGTTTAGTTTGCTCATTTCTGTGGTTCTTTAGATTCCACATATGAGTGGAATGGTATTTATCATTCTCTGACTGAGTTATTTCACTTAGCATAATACCTTCTAATATCCATGTGGTTGAAAATGGTAAGATTTTATTTTTTTAGGCTGAGTAATATTTCTTCACATATATGCTCAACATCACTAATCATAAGAAAAATGCAAATTAAAACCACAATGATATACTACCTCACAACTGTCAGAATGGCTACCATCACTAAATCCAAAAAGAGCTAGAGTGGTGAAGGAGATGGAGGAATGGGAACCTGTGCGCACTATTGGTAGGAATGCAGTCACTGTGGAAAACAATATGGAGTTTTAACAAAAAAATTAAAAATAGAATTTCTTTATGACTCAGTGATTCCACTTCGGGGTATGTATCCTAAAAATCCCAAAACACTAATTTGAAAGAATATATGAACCCCTATGTTCATTGCAGCATTATTTATAGAAGCCAAGCTATGGAAGCAACCTAAGTGTCCATCAACAGATGAGTGAACCCTAACTGGTTTTGCTCACTGGAGAGAGCATCAGCCTGTGGACTGAAGGGTCCCAGATTTTATTCTGGTCAAAGGGCATATGCCCAGGTTGTGGGCTCAATCCCCAGTAGGGGGAGTGCAGGAGGCAGCTGATCAATGATTTCTCTTTCATTATTGATGTTTCTATCACTCTCCCTCTCCCTTTCTCTGAAATCAATTTAAAACACACACACACACACACACACACACACACACACACACACACACACAGAGATGAGTGAATTTAAAAAAATGTGGTAAATATATACCCAAGTCCTTTAAATTGTAGTAAGAGTAAAATTGAACATACTTAAAAAATATGTTTCTTTGCCGGGACTGGTTTGGCTCAATGGATAGAACGTCGGCTTGGGGACTGAGGGGACCCGGGTTTGATTCCGGTCAAGGGCATGTACCTTGGTTGCGGGCATATCCCCAGTGGGGGGTGTGCAAGAGGCAGCTGATCGATGACTCTCTCTCTCTCATCCATGTTTCTAGCTTTCTGTCTCTCTCCCTTCCTCTCTGTACAAAATCAATAAAATATATTTTAAAAAAATATGTTTCTTTAATTTGTGAAGAACATAATAGATTACAAGGTGAATTGAAATAGTTGATCCTTTTAGGGAAATGTGATATTCAATATGGGGTATTAGAAGAGTTGGCAAGGAAATTATAAGAAAATTTATTAAAATTTTGCCATTTTTTAAAAAATAGATTGAGAAAAGGAAAAGCTTGGAGGAAAACCAAGGACAACAGGACCTGAAAAGGCTATATACTGGAATATTTTTTAAGAGCTGGTTCTGAAAAAGCAAATATCGGTGAGTTGTAGGGCAGTTTTAATCGCATTAAGCCTAGATTTCAGTGGAAGAAAAATACTGGCTGTAGAATGCAGAAGAAATAAAGATGAAAAAGTAATAGACTGTGGAATCTTGAAATGCCCAAGAGTACCATTTGCCTAATGTATACATTATTTAAGTAACATGCTTCTGTTACAATATAGTTGTGTGCTTCAATCTATTCACTAGCAACTCATGAAACAGCAGAAGGATGTTCCATGAATCCAGGAAAGGATATTTGCTGGGGGAAATTATTGGTGCAAGATAGGGACTCTTCAATGGCAATGTAAGTGTCTTCTGTCTAAATGCTTCTCAGGCTCATGTTTTATTAAATATTATCATTGCACTTTCTGCTGTGAGGAACATATTAGGCTTAAAACATATTGTTAGTGGGCTGTAAACAGTGAAATGATAATTATTTGAAAATAATTTTAGCTCTGGATTTAATAAACAGATATTCTGTTTCTCAACAGTGTACTGGAAGAGCAACTAGAAGTTAACAGCTTGTCTTTTTAAAAAATTGTCAAAAGAACTTGAAAGGAATCTGGAGGCTTTGACTAGAAATAAATGGTGAAGATTTATTCAAGGGTCTTAGACTTTTCAAACATGGAACACAGTGAGCCCATAAGTGTTCCAAAGGAAAAAAAAAGTGAAGAGTTTTTATAGTAAGAAGTGCATTCTTTAGAATAAGCAGGCCTGCATTCTTAGCCAGAGGGTTGGTCCAGAGTGATTATCCATCAGATGTCAGGCAGTCTGGATGGTGGATGCCCAGGTGATCTACAGATGGGAGCAACAAGGTCTGGTCACATCAGGTGGCCTGGATAATGGATGTCTAGTAGCCTGGATGTGTAAGTCCTTCAGGGTGTAAGTAGAGGTTTGTCTGATGAATGTCTACATATATATCCAGATATTTACCCATGACTGGAAAGTTCAAACACTTTAAGTTCACAGGGTCATTAGAATAAAAATAGAGCCTGTCCTCATGCCCCAACCTTCACTGTGTTAATAATTGTAGCAGATTGGTTCAAGTGACTCCATTTCATATATTTCCTATCTTCATTCTTTCCTCAAAACCCTACTCCACAATTGAAGGCAGCTGGTTGTGTTTTATTGTCGTCTTGAATATTATTTTATTCCCTGTGTTTCAATATCTTTTGTTTTCTGAAAACTGAGGAATGGATTAAAATGAAACCAAAAAATGTTACCTCAAAAATGTTACCTTGCATTTCTGGCAAGTTAATGCCATCAGGTACTAAAAGTGAAATTTATAAAAATATCATGAAAAATGTTTAGTCCCTCTTGCCTTTCCTTCATTAGAAGATAAAAGTCAATTCCTAGGGTACTATTTTACATTTCAAATTTGCTTTTCTGGGTAAAAGATTAAAAGCCTTTGGCTTGGGCACATGTGAATATGTTTTTCTAGCCATTGTAAAGAAATTATTTAAAAGTACTGAATCTTGCATACCTATTCCTCTAAATAGCATCCTCTATGTCAAAGTATGCTCACAATTCCAGGGAGCATTGTGAAAAACAATAATACTAAATCATCGTAATCACCCACCCTTTCAGATACATTTCATGAGTGTTTGAAAATTAAAAGCCCAAAGAATTTTTCAAAGAAGAAACATCTTGGTCATTTACGTTTGTTTTCAAAGCCTCAACATATGGTGAGGGTGCTAAATTAGTGCTTTATTATTATAATCAGTAATAACAAATGGAAAATTAAGTCCAAAGAAAATGCAAGAAGAATGAATCATTGGTAAATGAGAAAGACTGATTTCAGAGGTAAACCAACATCTGGGCAAATGATGCAGCTTCATTGGGTGTGATTCCCACTTCCTGTTCCTCCGCCTTTCATTCTTACCTCTGTTTTCACCTCTTATGGAACAAATACAGTGGATCCTGGAGGCTGGACTTATGTCTCAAAATCTCTTCCTTATAATCCTTTTTAGAAATGATTAAGTTTCCTCAAAACATACTTTATTTTATTTAACATTATTATTTAGACTGAAAAAAGAAACACCCCTTTTAGGATTCTTTATGGAAATGTCTCAATCTAAATGAACCTCAATTTAAATTAAGAACCATAGAGATGAGATTAAAGGCCATAATCACAGTCAGCTAATATTTTCGGTGAGAAGTTGGAATGGCGCCTGTTAAATGTCCTGTCTAGTACTAAGTTTTTCCTCTCTTTCAAATCTCTCTGCAAACTCTTGTCCACCTCCATAACTTGTATTTTATTTCCCATGATCTCTAGCATTCTTGCTTTTCTGTATTAACCCCCATCTAATCTTCTTCAAATGCAATCAATAATAAATAATTAAAAGAACATATTCTATTTATTAACATTATGGAATGACTTGAACTCAACTTCTGTGAAATGCAGAATAATCCATTTTCTTTCTAAATTTCAAGTGACAACAAATAATGTCTAAAAATATTTATATTTCCTTTATTTTTAATAGAAACAACACACATTTAGTATATGACATTACAATCACAATCTTATAAATCCTTTTCCTAGAATCCAGGCAAATAATATCTTACCAAAATTAAGATTAGTAACTAAATTAAGATTCTTTATGTTCCACAACATAGGAATTATATATTTATTTGGAAACGTCATGAAAACTAATTTGAGTAATGCAGTAAACTTTATTTTAATTCAACAAACATTCAGTGTTTGCTGCATGAAAAAGATTACTGATCAAACTGGAGAATACAAAGACAGCTAAGATACCGCCTCTGTCCTTCAAGAATATAAATTCAAATGGAGGAAAGAGATGCAAGCATTAATATTAGTTAATATATAAACAAGAGAAGAGAGTGAGAAAAAAGTTATTTTGGCTGAACAGAGCACTATAAATTCTCAGAAGAAACAGAATTTGAATTGGCTTTAAAGGATTCGCAGAATTTTATAAAGCAAGGCAATCCTAGCAGAGACAAATTTGAGAGACTTTCTCAATATCACATCATATTGTAACTATTTATTTAAGTGTCTTTCTCCTTCACCTTAATATTAACTCCTTTAGGATTGAGATCATGGCTTACCATTTGCAACATCACAGCAGCATTTTATATCTTATTAAGTTTTTAGCAAAGGCCTGGTACTTCATAAGTTTTCAGTAAATATTTGTTGAATTAATCAATTGGTGGCTCCTAAAAAATTTAATGCCACTCGAATTTGTACTCAACAGTTGCTCAATGAAGTTTCACAAAAAACACATTCAAAATATTAAAATTATTTTAAAATCATGTCTGTGAGGACTAAGTGATTCCCTCATTGTTCTCTGTGTTTTCATGGGAGTAGTTTCATGATTCTTAAGGAAAGCAATGGACTGGGCATCAGGAGTATGAAACTGAGACCAACCAGTACCTTCAAAGAACTGGATTATCTCTTTTTCATGCCTCACCCTTCTCATCTAGCTTTTTCACTCAATGTCATTGAGAGGCTGTGTGAGGAAATGGAAAGTGCTGTGTGAGCTGGTACCTCTTAGGAATCAGTGTAAGGTTATGGTGATGTTCCCCATAGCCTAAAATGAAGAAAAAATCAGATCCTACTCTATCATGACCACTGCTACCTATATGATTTCCCAGGATTCCTCTTAGTTACAAAGAACATTGTTAGTAGTCTAGAGGCCTGATGCACGAATTCATGCATGGGTGAGGTACCTCTGGGTGGCCGAAACCCAAAGTCCAATGCTGCCTGCAATTCCTACCTGCTGCTCCCTCTCATCCAGGCCTCACTGTGCCTGCCATGGGCTCACACCTAATCAGTCTCGATAGAGAGAGGCTTGTGCTCGCTAACCATGAGCCCTGTATCTGGCACCCTTCCAAGGTGAGTGGCCTGCAGGATCAGGCTGCAACTGGCTCTCTGACATCTCCTGAGGGGTCCTGAATTGAGAGAGGGCACAGGCCAGCCAGAGGGATCTACCAGTGCACAATCAGGCTGGGAAGAGACTGTGTGAGGGCTCTGGGCG
Source organism: Pipistrellus kuhlii (assembly GCF_014108245.1). Classification (NCBI taxonomy): domain Eukaryota; kingdom Metazoa; phylum Chordata; class Mammalia; order Chiroptera; family Vespertilionidae; genus Pipistrellus; species Pipistrellus kuhlii. The sequence continues at coordinate 44,218,608 of NW_023425515.1, read as the reverse complement.
TGTCTGGCCATCTCACTCAGACCCAATCAGCCAGATACCAGCAGCAAGTTAACCTGCTGATCAGAGCATCTGCCCCCTGGTGGTCAGTGCATGTCATAGAGACTGGTCAACCAGTGGACTGTCTGCCCCTGGTGGTCAATGCATGTCATAGCAAGCAGTTGAGCAGCCTTAGCATATCATTAGCATATTATGCTTTGATTGGTTGTTCAGTTGTTCTGCCATTTGGTCTATTTGCATATTACTCTTTTATTTTATGGGATGGGAAACAAAATATTGCTTTCCTCTTGGGTATATGAGAACTCAGTACCCCCCAATTCAGGACCTTCTCCTAAGCTATGCTTGACTTGAGATAAGAATGGGACTTCTACTCCAGCTGGGTGGCTCAGTAGTTGAGTGTCAATCCATGAACCAAGAGGTCACCTTTAGATTCCCAGTCAGGGCACATGCACAGTTTGCTATCTTGATCCCCTGCAGGGGGCTTGCAGGAGGCAGCTGATTGATGTTTTTCTCTCATTTATGGATATTTCTCTCTATGCTTCTCCCTTCTCCATATGCCTAATTCTCCACCTTCACTCTAAATCTGGAGAGCACTATGAACTTTCAGGAGGAGGTATCTGCATGGCAAGCCATGAAATAACTTACCATTCAGTTGCAGATTTCAAGGGGATCCATTCTCTCTACAGTAACTGTAATTTTTATGGGCTCAAAAGCATTTTCAATTATATTTGTTTTCCATGGTGTGCATTTTCTCTATTCATTTATTTATTCACTCACTCAGCAAATATTTGTCCAGTATTTTTATGTGCTAGGCATTCTAGTAGACATTGAAGACACAATGTGAATAAGATAATCAAGATCACTGCCCTATTGGCACTTGTAGTCTAATGAGGAATAAAAAGAAGCAAATAGCCAATTATAATATAATATAAAAGTGTTATGATAGCCAAAGTACAGAATTATATGGGGGGGAAAAGAACAGAGATGACGAGTATAGAATTGATGACAGTGGGGGTGGCCAGAAAAACTTATAGTGGAAGTAATAGCCATGCTGACACTTAAAAGACAAGTAGAAGTTAGTCAAGTGTAGGAGACATTGTTTCTTCTGATCAGCATCCACTCCTCAGTCTTTAGGTATAGTACCCTAATTTTCCTTTGAGCAACTACCCTCCCCCACTTTCAATCCATGTGGTTTGGATAAGTCTGATAGCAACAACACAATCTAGGGTGTGTTGCATAGTTGCTGAGCACAATTCTGATCTGGTCCATCAGAGTACTTCATCCCTTTGGTCCTCATTTGGTTCAGTAACTTGCATGTTATGTAAGTGAGGCCAGTGAGACTGATTTCAATAGCACATGTTGGAACCATTGGGTTGAAGGACCTCTGATGTACTGGAATTGCTTAGGTAGTAGAATATAAAAGCTTGAGATTTGTAAAGAGAGATAGCACATCCCATCTGTGACTGAGATAGAAAGCAGGAGGACGGGTAGGGAGACACATATATAATCTCCATCTGTATCATTATTATTTTTTTAATCAGGAAAGCAAAAGCTTTCTCATAAGCCCACTATGACTTTCTTATGGTCTCACTGACCAGAACCTGGTCACATGGTCAATTCTACTTGCAAAGGATGCTGGGGAAACAAGGAACAGGATCTTCAGAATTGGCTTAGACTAAACATAGACCATAGCCTAATGCTAAGTAGATGCTATACTCTCCAAACACAAACAAACAAAAAAGCCTGAATTCTATTAGTAAGGAAGGAGGGTGAAATGAATATTGAAAGGAACTAACTGTAGTGATGACAGTGTTTGAAGATATTTAATATTCATGGTCTATGTATGGTGTCTCTCAGCCTCATTTTCTAGTGCTGCCATAAGAAAATACCACATATTGGGTGGCTTAAACAACAGAACTTTATTTTCACAGTTCTTGAGGCTGGAAACTTGCAATCAAAGTATCAGTGGGTTTTGTTTCTTCTGAGGTCTCCTCCTTGATTTGCAGATGGCCACCTTTTTTGCTGTGTCCTCACATGATCTTCCTTCTGTGTGCACAATCCCTATTGTCTCTTTTGTTTGTTTGTTTGTTTTGTTAATCCTCACCCAAGGGTATCTTTTTCCCATTGATTTTTTAGAGAAAGTGGGTTGGAGGGGTAGAGACAGAGAGAGAAAAACATCAATTTGAGAGAAACACCTCAAAGTTGCCTCCCACACACATGCCCGGTCTGGAGATCAAGCCTACCCCTGAGGTATGTGCCCTTGATCGGAATGGAACCCACAATCATTCAGTCCATGGGCCAATTCTCTAACCACTGAGGCAAACTGAGTAGGGCCGTGTTGTATCTTTGTGTGTCTAAATTCCCTCTCCTTATAAGGATACCAGTCAGATTGAATGATAGCCCACCATAATGGCCTCATTTTAACTTAGTTACCTTTTATAGGGCCTGTCTCCAAATACAGTAACGTTCTGAGGTACTGGGGATTAGGGCTTCAATATATGAATTTGGGGGAGCTGAAATTCAGCCCATAACAATCTGTATCATTAATTTAATTCTAGAAAGTTTATAAAATGTATTTCTATTACAGTGAGGGCAAATTTTCCTCTCTTACTACATCTTTAAATATTGTGGGTAATAAATTTTAAAATCACTCTAAGTGTATCAGAGAAAAAGACAGTGTTTTTTCCATTCCTTTGATTAGCAGTGAAGATAAATTTTTTTCAGGTGTATTTTTCTCATGCAGTTTCATTTTTTTATTACCAGATGTCTTTCAGCCTTATCCTGATTCCAGACATGGTGGTTCCAGAGAGGTGGCTCTCAATGCCTGCTGTGCTCCCAGCTTCTCTGAATATGGAGAATAGAGAGGGCAGGACTCTGCCATGCAAACAGGCCTGCTAAACTGAGAAGTTCTGGGGAGTTAGCAGCCCTGGGACAACTTTTTAACGTGAGATATGAAAGACGATGAGTATATGCTTCTCCCCAACCATCCTTGGTGGTGGGATGCTTCTGAGCCCTCTCTGCACTCCTGAGCACATCCCGGTGGAATGGAGCTTCAGTTGCTGTAGTCGCAGCCAACTCGAACACACACCATTGCACTAGCTTTCCCTTCTCCCCTAGTTCAATCTGCTCAGTTTCTCACTTCTGCCCCCAGCATTTACCAAATAAATCACTTGCACAAAATGTCCTGTTTTAGCCTCTGCTTTCAAAGACCAAGGCATCTATAAACTATTCTTTGGTTGTTCTTTTGGTTTTGTTAATTTTCACCCTATTCCATGAATGATTCATATATTAAGGATATTATTAATCTTGATGTCGGTGTCAACAGAGCTGGGAAAAAATATTATACATCCCTTAAACTCTATGTCACACCAGACTATGTGTAAGGCCAAGAGGATATATTGTTGTACTTGCCTTAATACGGTAATTCAGAAATGCAGAGTTTAGCAGTATTCATTTCATATTACTGCTTCCATCAGTTTCTAACTTGGAAATGATATTTATGCCTCCAAAAAATTCTACTAGAACAGTGGTTGGCAAACTGTGGCTCGAGAGCCACATGGGACTCTTTGGCCCCTTGAGTGTGGCTCTTCCACAAAATACCACAGCCTGGATGAGTCTATTTTGAAGAAGTGGTGTTAAAAGAAGTTTTAAAAAATTTGGTTCTCAAAAGAAATTTCAATCGTTGTACTGTTGACATTTGGATCTGTTGACTAATGAGTTTGCCGACCACTGTTCTAAAATATCAGGTGATTCCCCCTTTAGGGAGCGGTTTGCTTTCATTTTAGAGATAGAGAACCCTTTTAAATTGTGTTGAGAACATAAATAAATAAGTTCCTAAACATGCCTATTTCTTTCAGCCCATCTGTTTTAGATGGAGAGAAACTCTCATTCCTCTGTGTGATCCATTTCTTTTGAATGGCAGCTTTAATTTTTCCCCGGTTCTGTGCTTTTACTGAATTTTCCCTCCATAGGAAAAATGTTTACACCTTTCAAGAATTAGCTTATATCCTAGGAGGAATAGAGGGTACATCTTTCAAAATTTGCTGGGCTCTTCGCCCAAACCTTTAGGTCAGAGATTCCTGAAAGCATCATCTGATATGAGAGTCAGTTTTGAGGTGGGAAATCCTAAGCCATTTACACCAAATTCAAGCTGAGCAGGTCAAGATAAGGGAGCTAAACCTGGCCAGCCAATCCCATGCATCGAGATGTCACTGATTTGATTCCTGGTCAGGGCACACACCTAGCTTGCAGGCTGGATCCCCATTGGGGGTGGAGGAGCATACAGGAGGCAGCTGATCAATGTTTCTCTCTCATTGATGTTTTTCTTTCTCCCCCTCTCTCTAAAAAATAAATAAATAAAATTCAATAACAATTTTTTTTTACAAAAAAGATGAGGAAGCTGAGATGAGAAACAGCTTATACACCAGGAGAGCAAAGGGGAGGAGGAAAAGTGAGGCCTGCAGAATTCCTGAGGCCGCCAGTACCTAGCTGCAGACACACTGAATGTGATTCTTGTGACAAAAGAAGAGGCTTAATCCCTGGAGATAAACTGGATGTAGAGGCAATGGTGAGTATTTTTTATGGATTTATTACCTCTGCTTATAAAAGTCAGGGGAAGAATCCACATTATTTTACCCTTCCAGATTATCTTTGTTTAAAACTTAGCCTCGTCAATTGCATTAGCAAACATCTGGTGTTCTATAGCTATTTTCATTCCCATGATATAGATTCTTCTCACTTGGGTGAGCAGTAATGGCGTCTCCCTGTAGAGATGACTCCTTTTCTGAGGAGGATTTCTGTCAGTGGAAACCACAGTTGGACTGGGTGCTGTTTTTTATACAGGGGATGATCTATCTTGTTCATTTATAGCTCCAGTAATAAAGCTGTAAATTCATTATGCCATTTTAACTGCCACTGATCATGGTAATTACAAGTGTGACTCTGCAAATGTATCAAATCCTTTTAAGGGTGCAACAAGGAGGCAATCAATCGTCTATTCATATTGTCACTTCTTTTTCATAATTTTAACTCTTCTCCTTGATAAACACGTAGAAGTTAGTATTTTGAGCTGAGGCAGGAGGGACTGAATCATAAATCTCAGCATTATCTGGAAAGAGCATGTTTATAATATAAAAAAGGCTTACAGAGAGTCCAACTGAACAATGAATTTAAAGAATCTAAGCAAAGAGGCAACATTGAGTTAAGAGGTGATAAGGCACACTCAGTTGAGACAATTAGGATCCCTGTTAGGGATGACACCTCTGTAGCTTCTACTTGCAGAATCTTTAGAGCCTTAAACATGAGAGGGAACAGGAATATCAAGAGCTCCAATTCCACTCAGACATTCTGCTTCCTTCTTGATCCATTCCCTGATTCTTTCCAATGCAGTTTGAATCATAAAAAGTAATTCAAAATTATCTTCTTCCTTCTCCTCCTCCTTCCCTCATCCTCTCCCTCTCCCTCTTTCTTCTTCTTCTTCTTGTTCTTGTTCTTCTTCTTCTTCTTCTTCTTCTTCTTCTTCTTCTTCTTCTTCTTCTTCTTCTCTCTCTCTCTCTCTCTCTCCTCTCTCTCTCTCTCTCTCTCTCTCTCTCTCTCTCTCTCTCTCTCTCTCTCTCCCTCCCCCAAAATCTATATTCAGTGTATTTCCACCACTAAAAAATTCTTGCAGTATTTGTAGAGCATCATCTAGCACAATCCTGACCACTTCTTTGGCATAGGAGAAGCTAGGATCCCAGAATGAGGTCTGGAGAGAAAGCTGAGGGCTATTTAGTGATGCATCAGACCCATTAAACTCCCAGTGCCCCATGGACTGACCTAAAATCCTGGAGCCAAGGAATGCACCCTAGCATGCATATATTTCCGCAACTTCAATACTCTCTACTCTACTCGTGATTCCCATTCTTGACTTCCCTACAGGACAAGAAATCTGTTTAGGTTTTTACTTTTGAACTTGCCTAGTACTCCAGATTTCATGTTTACTAGGCCCTATTTCTTGCCTGAGGTCTTCAAATAAATGTTTTTGTTAGTTACAAGACAAGTCAGTGTATTGCTTTGGAGTGTTTAACCATTGCAGATTAATGAGCCAGGACAACTACTCTGCTTTCTCAATGTACTGGAACTTAGTGCAACAGATCAGTAGGTGTGTTGCTGTGCTTGTATCTGCTTCTCATTTACAGCATAAAAAGCTATTTAGTTAAAACTTGTAAAGTTGCCGAAATCCGGTTTGGCTCAGGTCAGTCTGTGGACTGAAATATCCCAGATTTGATTCTGGTCAAGGGCATGTACATTGGTTGCGGGCATATCCCCGGTAGGGGGTGTGCAGGAGGCAGCTGGTCAATGTTTCTCTCTCATCGACGTTTCTGGCTCTCTATCTCTCTCCCTTCCTCTCTGTAAAAAAATCAATAAAATATATTTAAAAAAAACTTGTAAAGTTTACAATTTATAAACAAAAATGCTCCCTAATGTCCAATAAAATAGTTAGTTTGGATTCTGTGGACTTAGAAAATATTTTCTTTTTTTAAAAGGGAGATGGAAGAGGATGGTGGTGGCGACAAATAGCTCATGTATTATGACAATGTCCTTAATGCTTTTATTAACCCACTTAACCTTCACAGCAATTTAGTCAGTCAGGCACTATTATTGTGAGACTATAAAACTATAGCCAGTACTTGACTGTTATAGTCACAGAGCTAGGAATTGGTAGAGCCAGGATTTAAACCCAGGTAATCAGGCTCTACTACAATATAATCTTATATTTCTTATGGTGGTTAAAATGTGGTCTTTAATATTTCAATAGTGCAACTTAATAGCTAAATTGCAAAAATCTTTTCTAATTGAAATTTAAACATCATTTTTCATTAATCAGAAACTATTCTTACTCACCCAGTCATTCCATATAAAAATTACTCATAATGATTGAATAATTTGAAAAGTCATATGAGACTCAATGACTAGCTATTTATAATCTGAAACAATGTCAGAGTTCTCTTGGTGGTAAAGAAACATTAACCCACCCTGTGCCAAAGGTTGTGTGTGGAGGTAAGGAAGTGGGAGCCAAAGAACCCAACGCTGTTTGCTGAGAGCATTGTTTCATCTAAGAAAAGAGAAGAAAAATTATGATCACATTATAAAATGACTATGCACCCATATTATAATAATGACTAGAAACTTATCATATAAAATTTAGGAACAATTCAGCCTTCTAAACAGGCACCCTCAAAATCATCTAATCATCATTCTACACCAAAGGTACTTAGCACAATACAAAAGACACAATGGCCTCTCCTTTTGCTCCAGATTTTTATGGTTCTAAATCATCAGACTGTTTCATTGCTTATTTACACAATATTGGCTGCCCAAAACAGCAAAGAGAGGCAAGTATCCAAGAGGCTGTTTTAAATGCTGGTTGGGACAATATCTAGCATACAAAACACCTAAACTATAAAATGATATTATTGATCATAAATAGGTAAAGGTGACTTAGCATTATAAAAGTTAATAGACATACCTATGGCTGTATTACAACTTGCTTGAGATATAAACAACACTCACATGGACTCATTTAAGCCTCAAGTCACCATGAGAATTAGGAGTTATCTCTAGCTCATAAGTGAAGAAAGAGAGAAATAAAAATACCAAGTGTCTTTGAGATCCAAACAGTATTGTCAGTGTAAATCTAGTATACTTTGCACTATACATAGCACCTATGATTAGACATGCAAAATTAAAAAAAAAATCTCCTTTATACTTGTGATATTAGTGAAGGGCATAAAAAGAAATAACAAATACTCCAGCATAAGTCTTATTTCAAAAATGATAAAACAGGACTGAAAAGAAATTATGTAATTAATTCTTGTTACTAACACTTTTTATCCCACATAATGGCATGAATATCTTAAGCCTTTGGAAATTTAAATAAAGCATGTGTTTGTTCTATCTGTCTTTCTATACATCTAAACTTTACATATTGTATATATAAAGTTTTAATTTAATTTTAAGGAACGAAGAACATCTATATCTGCATATTGAATGAATGTGTCTATATTAAAATATATTGAAAATTGAGGTGCTTTATGCATGGAGTATGTTTTACAAAAAAAATTAATGCTAATGGGCTTGATTCAATGAGAGCAAACACTATCAAGAATTATATCTATATTATTTATTAATGAAAAAATTTTCATTTGCTTGAAATGTAGAAAACAGCTATCCATGTTTCAATATGCCTAGATAACTATTCCCAGCAATGTCTCATTATGTTGACTGTTTTCCTATACATGAAATGCACATTCAAATTGAAAATTCACTGAACAAATAAATATTTGCTGTCATGTCTACATTTGGGAACTAAGACTTACAATTTGGTTAGGGAAGGAAGATAGATGTAGGAGAAGCATCACTAATATAAATGGAAATTCCCCAATCTAACTCATTTTCCCCCCTTTACTCCATCACCAAACTGGAGTGGCTGTCAATACTGCCTGCAGTTAGAGCTCTCTCTGCACCAGCTGCACTGTATATTCACACTGGTGTTAGATATTTTAACTAATTGAAAATCACCTGAAGACAAATAAAAAGTAATAAGCAGGATTCGGCTTGTGTTTTTATATTTATATATTTTATATGCACATCCTATTTCTATTGGCTTATTTGTTGTCTTAATAAGAATTATTCAATTTTTAATCTATATATTTGAATAATAATCAATGGTTTCATTATTAACCACCCTATGTTAACTTTGTTAACTATGACTAGGAACATAAGAGATTGCAGGATGTGTCCTGTTATGGGAAATGAACCCTTTATCTATATGTCTGGGATAAATTTTAGTTGGCTAGACATATAATACAATTGTAAGTATCAGAATGGTTCATGTGATAGATATTGACTCACTAAATTGTAAAATCAAAGTTTTAATTTTTTTGTGTGTGTCAGAAATTTTACTTGAAGGACATATTTTTATTATTATTTATAACTATGAAATGCTTGTTGAAAAAAAAAAACTAGGACATTTTTAAGCACATAAAAAATCCATTGCAATTAAAGGACCATCATATCTAAATTCTAAACCTAGAAACATACTCATAGTTTTTTGTCTTTCCACTAAAAGACCTTTTCTTTCTGGAGAAGAAGGACAATGATGAATCATGTCTCAATCATATCCATTGAAAGAAAAATCATAAAGATGATATGTAAAAAAAAATTATGGTATAACGCATCATAATATTGGATTCTATACAATTAGCCATGGTGGTACACTCACATGCAGGTGAATATTCATCTCAGTACTCCCACACCACCTAGCATAATGCTCTGCTCATAATGCTCTGCTCCTAATAGATTCTTGATAAATGTCTGATTATTTTAATTATACTGTATGTTGAATCCATAAACTAATACTATTTATCCTGCCAGTGTCTATATTGTCCTCCAGAGAGACTTGGGTAAGAGTAACATCTACTTGTTAGAACCATTTACTCACATAGAGTTGCTTTTTTATTGTATACTTGAAAACATAGGGGGTTAGAGTTTGTTGTCATATTTAGAGCAATCTATAAAGTTAGAATGATATTGACAATAGGCTGCAGCCAGTATGCATAAACAGTCACAAAGAAAATTATAAACATTGACCTTAATTTAGTAGTCAATGAACAAGTCAGGGTCCTCCAGAGAAACAGAACCAACAGATGAAAGACAGAGAAAGAAAGAGAGAGATTGCAAGGAATTAATTCACATGATTGCAGAGGCTAAGTGCTAAGATCTGCAGTCAGTAAACTGGAGACCCAGAGACTTAGTAGAGTTCCAGCCTGAGTTTGACAGTCTAAGAACTAGGACAGCCAATGTTTTAACATATATAACACATACACACTAATAAAAGAGAAACATGCAAATTGACTGTACCTCTATGACACCCACAAACTACTCCCACCAGCCAATCAGAAGCAAGTATGCAAATTAACCCATCAAATATGGGGGGTAAGTTTGCATATGCAGGTTAGGCAGGCAGCACCATGGCCCGCCCCTGAGGGTCTGGGGAGGTGGGGTTGGCAGTGCCAGATGTCACCCACAGGGTCCAGGCCCATCACAGGCCCCAGGAGGGGCAGTGGGCCTGCCTAGCCACTCCCAGGAGCCCCTGTGAACATCACCATCCTGGGGTTGGGAGGCCTGGCCTGCTTAGCCACTCCTGTGGGGCCCTGTGAACATCACTGCCCTGGAGAGGTGCAGATGGGCCTTCTTAGCTACTCCTATGAGGTGCAGGTAACATCGCTGCCCTAGGTAGGCATGGCTGGACCTTCTTAGGCACTCCTGTGGGGCCCGTAAACATGACTGAGGGGCTGCTTGAGGGGCAGGCAGCTTCAGAGCGAATGCCACAGGAGGCAGGCATTCCAAGAGGCCCCAAGTAGTGCCTCACCATTCTGCTATGAGGACACCCCACACAGGTGCTGCCTTTACCAGCAGGCTCTGGGAAATATCTGCAAATGCTACTGCAACCTCTAACCTTCTGGGCAAAGAACTGACCTTGTGTCCCTCTGGGTACTAGGCTTGCTAGGAGTGTGCTGTCAGCAATGCCATAGATCAAAGGCAAAAACCTGGCGAGGCAGGGTACACCAGAGAGGGCTCGGGCTGGGGCAGGGGACCAGCGGGCAGTTATCTGCCTTGCCTGCAGAGAGAGAGGTTCTGCAGTGGCCCCAAGAAGCAGGTGGGTCCGGCCAGGGATCTAGGGCCATGGAAAGATGCCCGGGAAGAGGGGCAAAGACCTGTAGTCCTGAGGTGGGCACTGAGGGGCGGTGCCACCTCTGTGGAGGGGTGCCACATTGTAGGGTACCAGACTGACTGATGTGATTCAGAGAAGCTCCCAGTGCTAACTGGACTCGCCTAGGCAGCCTTCACACTTCAGAGGCGGCAACTCCTGCTCCCACCTTGACCCAAAAGCAAGCCCGCTCCACCCTGCCCCACAGCAGAGCATGCCTAGGCGGTGAAGGCAAAGCCTTCCACCTGCTCCGGAGAAAGTGGGGGGGGGGGGGCGGTAAAGAATGGGGGCAGGGGATGGGGAGAGGAAAGAATGCGAGCGTCAACAATGAAGAGGTGCTTGAGAAAGAGGCTCAGAATCTTGATGGGAAGGTTTGTTCTGTTTGCCCAACAGCTGCCCTTTAGGAAGGGCAGAGAGAATGGCTCTGAGGACTCCCTGTGCACTGAGTCAACTACCACAGCCAACTGGAATTGGCCTCAGTTTCCTGGTCTGAAAATAGATAAGCGTGTCCCAGTGCTTTCACTGAGCTTTGATGGCCAATTAAGACACTATATAAGAAAAATGAGGGAAGAATTGAGAAAGAAAAGGAAAGGCAAACAATACAAAAGAAAGACTGGAAGGAACCTGTAAACCCATTGTCACATAAATAGGGACTATAGTCAATAGTGTTGTAATGATGGTATGATGCCAGGAGGGTACTGGAAATATCGGGGAACACTGTACATAATATGATTGTCTAACCACTATTCTGTAACTAATATAAAACCTGAAACCAATACAAAATAATATTGAATAAAAATTAGAGTGAATTTTTTTTATAAATTTCAAAGTTTAAAGAAAGGCTGTAAAGGAAGGAAGGGGGAGAATAAAAATAGTGTTTTTCATTTTATCATTTTATTGTCTTTTCAGTACATGAAAAAAACAGTTGTCTTTACATGGTGCTTTTATACTTTTCTAAGGCATTATCTCATTTTAATTTCAGGGCAACTTAAAAACAAGATAATTATTTCCTCCACTATTCAAAGAAAGGAAATCTTAGTGTCTGGTTCCAATGATTCAATCATCAAGCCCTTATTGTAAAGAAGGGTTAGTAAAATTTTCTGTGAAAGATAATATCTATACTAATAAAAACCTTGGGGGTTATCAGGCCAGCAGAGGAGGGTAGATTGGGGCAATCAGGCTGGCAAGGAGCAGTTAGGGGGCAATCAGGCAGGCAGGCAAGCGGTTATGAGCCAGTGGTCCCAGATTGTGAGAGGAATGTCCTACTGCAGGTTGGAATTGGGCCTAAACCTGCAGTCAGACATCCCCCGAGGGGTCCCAGATTGGAGAGGGTGCAGGCTGGGCAGAGGAACACCCTCCCCCAGTGCACTAATTTCATGCACCAGACCTCTAGAGTATATATAATTAATTAACTACACATTAATTATTAATAATATATTAACAACTATATACATATCATTAATAATTAATGATCTATACAGAAAGAGAAGAGCTATAATTTTCAAGGCAGAGTGGTTAGGATGTAGAGAGTGGAAACATGTCTAAGAAAGAATCTCTGCCTCCAAGGTAACTTATATTATCACTAGGGAGACAAAATACATGCAGAAGAAAAAAAAAACAAATACAAGGTAGCATTGCTGTGCTAGGTTAGAGTCACAGATTATGTCTGATTTAGAGTGCATTTTAATGCACAAATAATTTTAAACATGTAAATATATCTGTCAAGTTATGAACTATAATGAAAAGCTCAGCCATCTGATAAATTTTTAAAATTTGAAATAGCTTTATTATTTATTTTATTCATAAAGATAATTAAAATGATGTTTAAAATATTCAGAAGCTTCCAAAGAAAAACAAACAGCACTGAAAACTTCATCACTCAGGGTCAGTAACTATTAAAAATTTTAGTGTAACTTGTATCTTTCTATGCAGATATAGATAAAATTGAATTTCAACACATGCTGTTTTCTGACCTGCATTTACATTATATTGCACTGAAAATACATGGAGCAGTTGCAACACACTGTGAATATTTTTTTTCTTGTGCTTATTTTTAACAATCCATGGTTTTAAAAATGAATAGTATTAACGAAGCTTATAATGAAAACCATTAATGACCTGAATACCTCCCTACACTGATTCTCACTCTATAGAGAAAACAATTTTTTAACATTTAGGTATTTTTTTTTTTTAGTACATATCTCCATTTTTTTCTAAATCACAAGACTATAGTGTTATTTCTTTATTTTTCTCTTTCAACACATATTTATTTTCATACATTCATTGTGCTGTGAACTCAGAATATCCCTTTAATCCACAAACATGTGTCCTTCTCTGATGGGAAATTGTATTATTTATCTCTTTATTAACTTCCTTTCCTGGGGCCTGGGGAGAATCCATTTCACTGGCTGACCAAGGGCTGGAATCTAGGGACCACAGTGCATATGAGTTCTAGTGCCATCTGTGGCCATCATGGCAGCCTGATCATCAAACTAGTTCTTCCTTTTGCTCTGAGTCTGCTTCTCCAGCCTTCCTTGTAACTTCCCAATATTTATTTTATGGATTACTTTTTTGCTTAACTCAGGCAGATTCAATTTATCCTGCTTAAAACTAAAAGCAAGCACTGAATAACACTAAAACACTGTCTACACTCTAATAACCACCCTTTAAGCCACAAATATATTACTGTTTGGAAAAGTTGGAGTTCATAAAAAATAATTGGAGTGAGTTATAACAGAAACTGAGTTTAGGGGTCATTGGACATAGAGTCTTTGTTCTTCAAAACCCTCCATTTTTATGACACCCCAATTCCCTTTGTCTTAAAAATACATTACCACCTTCATTTAAGGAGGATAGTTAGAAGTGCCTTAGCATATTTGTAATTCTGGGGTTTTCTGGAAAATTATTGATGCAATATACCTTTGGCTCCAATGTGGAGATAAAGCAAGCAGATTCATTTGTGTGTGTGTGTTTTTTTTTACAAAGTGTGATGCCAAATGTCCATAGGGATACTCATAGATCAAAATGAGACCTCCAAAGATAGCCATCTTCAAGTTGACTGTCTATTAAGGTTGCATTTGAGGGCTTGCTATTTCTCCTTTGTCTGTGTCCTCGGCTGCTTGTCATGAGATGTGGAGGGAGTGGAATGAATCAGAAAGAAATATAAAAGATGTTACAATATGGATAATGGCCTATATAAATCTTTGTGAACTGTTTTTCCTTAGAGCTGTGCTTGAAACATTGAAATGCCTGTTCCCATGATGCTCAGTGGGCACTATGAGGTCAATAAAACTTCCTAAGATTATATAAGCTAGCTAGACACTTATACCCAGGGAGTTTTCAGCTATTAAATGAAGGTCCTTAAAGCTCAGAATGAAAGGAGAGGAGGTGACAAATGTGGCCAAGGGCCTAAAAACAAGTAGAGCAATATCTAAACATAAAGAAAACACTTGGCAAAATCCACTGTATATACTTGACATGAGTAAAAAAGAGTTGGAGCAAAGTTATTAAACGTGGTTCACCATACATAACTTACTGTCTATCCACAATGTGTAATAAGAAGAACATCTGTTGTTCTCATAGGCTTTGGAGCCAGAATCCTGGCTCAATTCTGGTTTGCCTCCTACTAACTGTCTGGCTTTTAATAAGTCACTGCATCTCTCTGAACCACACTTTTCTCATCTGCAAAAAATATTCTTAAAAATAACCAGTTCTGCCAAGCTGGTTTGGTGCAGTGGTTGAGTATTGACCTATGAATCAGGAGGATCATGGTTTGATTCCTAGTCAAGGCTCATGCTGGGGTTGTGGGCTCAAACCCGAGTAGGAGGCATGCAGAAGGCAGCTGATAAATGATTCTCTTTCAACATTTATTTTACTCCCTCTCCCCCTCTCCCTTCCTCTCTGAAATCAATTTAAAAATATTTTTAAAATAACCAGCCCAGCTGAATAGCTCAGTGGTTGAGTGTCAACCTATGAACCAGGAGGTCACAGTTCAATTTCCAGTAGGTCATATGCTTAGATTGCAGGCTCAATTCCCCCAGTGTGGGGTGTACAGGAGGCAGTCAATCAATGATTCTCTCTCATCATTGATCTTTCTATCTCTCTCTGTTCCTTCTTCTTTGAAATAATAAATAAATAAATAAATAAATAAATAAATAAATAAATTACCAGTTCTTTATACTTTGAAGATTAATGAAAGACTATTTATAAGTCATTTATACATGCCTGACACAATTACAGCAATCACTGTTATGATGAACAAGCTCAAACTTGGGCCCTGTTCTGCAGCCCATTTTATTGAGCTTGTCTTTGGCTGGCTCTCTCTATGAGTCAGCTGCATGGATGTGTCACTCCTAGTTTCATGCTTTGGCAGCAACTTCCCTTTACTACTTGGCTCTGTTCTCTACCATTGGTACTCACAATACCTTCATTCTTAAACATGTCCAGTCCTGGATCGCCAGTTTCCATCCCTATGTCAACCAGAATTTAAGTGTTATGACATTCTGAATTACTGGAAACAAGAAACTAAAATACGCTGTCCCTGACACTCTGCTTCACTTACAGCCCTTGACCTGTTTAGTTTCTCACCAATGCCACCCAGCCCGTTGCAGCAAAGCCTGTAGAAGGCCACTCTGGAAAGGTTTCAGGTACTTTCTCTTCACCAGCATGAGAGGACTATAAGCTGTCCTCTTTGCTTCTGGCCTATTAAACTAACCACCAGCTCAGGGATCACAAAACTTTTTGTTTCCAAGGCACACAGCACAAAAAGCTGATATGCAATCAGTTTTCTTGTTTATTCTCGACTGCTTTTGTTTTGACATCACCTCCACCCATTCCCAGACTTGGCATCTTTGGCTCCTTTGGGTATGTTTTTCTCTATTTGGTACCAAGCTTTCTCATGTTGACTTCATCTTGGCTCCTTTCCTGGCCCCAAGCATTTCTATGCTTCACACAAAAATATAATCCCTATCTTAAGTCACTCTTTAAGTGAGCATGTGGTAGTAAAGAATACCATTTTAGGCATCAGTTTTTCTGAATTCAAGTCCTATTCTTTGTACTTTTTAGTTATGTGATCTTGGCCAAATGGCTTAACCCATTTGAGCCTTCATATTTCCTCAGAAAATTGGTGTTGATATTACTAAAACTATCCTGTCAGGATCAAATGAAATATATAACATGCAAAAAAAATAGTGCTTTATGAACTTCAAGGGCATTGTTAACTATTCAACACTGAAATAAAAGATGGCTAATGAAAGATCAGCATTTAATAAGAGGAGCTATAATCTCCCTGGTACAAAATAAAGATCCACTTTTTAAAAAAAAATGCCAGACCCTTAAAGCAAATAGAAGCATCAATCTTCAGGCTCAGAAAAAGAATTTTTGCTTCTAATGTTCTTAGCATTTTTATGAGCTTCTTCACTTCCAGAACCTACATATTTATTAACATTAAAAAATGTGAGTTGCCTCTTTAAAAATCAAGTTGGTGAGAATCTAAGACTTTGCTCCTATTTTTGCATATAAAACACATTTTCTTATTTTAATTAAAAATAACAAACAAACATGTTTATACATGTCTTCCTTAGGTAGTATCCCTGATGACACAAAGCAGAAAGCTGTTCCCCTCATCCAGCTTGGGTAATGGCAAAGGCAGTTTCCCAAGAAATGTGAGGTTGCTTGACCTTCGCAAAGTAATAGAGCAGGTCATCTCATGCCTGGCAAACTCACACCAGGACTGAATAAAATAAATTATTTTCCAGTTGCAAGTGGGGATGCTTGAGATGTGCAGGTTAACTTCTGTTCACTTAGGACCGCTCTCTGACATCTGGATTGCCAACAAAGAATCTGCAATTAGGTCCACAAAATGCTGAGTTCCTTCAGGAACTCAGAAGAAATTTCAACATGAAACTCTGAGTTCTCTATATACACACTTCTTCTCAAAGCCTAAGCAAAGAATTGACTTAACTGAAAATAAAAAAAAGTTTTCTAATTATCTTATTTGATGGGAAAACATAAAGCAATTAAGGGATTGATCTAGTTACGTGGTGTACCCACTCACACCAGTTCCAGAGCTAACTTGACATTTGCTCCTCAGTCCCAGAGCCTTTGTTCTCTCCAAAATGCTTTAACATATCCCTTCAGGCAATTTGATTTACCGCAAATTGTACTGTTGCCAACATTTCCCTGAACATTTGCTTTTTTCCCCACTATAAAATTAACTCAGATGTAACAAACAAATATTTGAGCCAGCACTGCTCTGTGTATTTGTGTGTTGACTAAGAAGTGAGTATGTCACTGTGGGGTATCTTCTCTATGCACCTCTTTACATTCCATGTGTCCTCAATCTGGAAAAAGACCATGTGGGGCACTTTGGCCACAGGCATTAGAGGCTTCGTAGGAATGACCAATCAGTATCTCCCATGACAATTTCAAGAGTTGATGGTAACTGCTGGAAAGTTATTGTGGGGATTCTGAGATTCCAGACTCGGCAGGAAAAGTGTTGTGATGCATTAGCAATGCCAACTGTGTGCACAGGAAGGAGGAAAGCTGCACCTGTGCCATGTCCCTGTGCTCCCAGTGAGCACTCAGGGCCATAAGTGTTGCAGCCTTATCTACCAAGAGGAGCAATGTAATATAATAATTCCTGTGGAAAGGGTTCAAGAATGAAGGGGTTCGAAATTTAAAATTAGGACATTTATATGGCACTTTGCCCTTCACAAAGGATTTTTTCCACATAGGTTCTTATTTAATTTCTCCAACACACCCATGAGGCAGATGTCAATTCTATCTCCATTTTGCAGCAGAGAGATTAAAGGCTAAGAGAAGGCACAATTATTAGCCCAAGGTTCCACATGGATCATAAATGGCAGACTAACTATCCAAGCCCAGACTTACTAATTCCAAGTCTTATACCAGAGCAATGTGAGTCAATTAAGCCCCAAGTTCCCCCTGCAGTCAGAGGGTGGATTCCAAGGATAGGATCGGATTTATGTGTGTCTCTGAGGAACCTCTGGACCTCAGCAGAAGAATGTAGTATGCAGTCAGGTCAAGTATGAGGCACATTCATCCTCTTTCTTATTTTTTACAGTCAGCCTTCTTTGTGAAAGCATTAGAACAGCCATCATTACACAGAGCTAAAATAGGCAAGGAATTGTTGCCAAAGAAAATATAATGTGCTTTATTTGAAATGACTTATCTTGCTTCATTTGTAAATTGATGTTAATACGACTGCTCAGACTAATTTCTGTAAACAAGCATTAATGCCTTCACCACCTATCTTCTGCAGCATGAAATTGTGGTGGCTGTCTTAAAATTATCTTCTTTCTTGAGGGTAAAAGCCTAAATTTCTTTTCTTAGACTCTTGCCAAAGGTTTTAATTAGGATATGCAAATATACAATACTTATGCAAATGAAGCTCTGGATCACAGAATTTAATGCTTTGGGAAAGAGTTTGGGTAAAATAAACTTCCTGCATGATTTTTTTTTTTTTAACAATACCACCCAAAACTCTTGCTTTTATTAAGTAAAAATATGGTAAGAACTTCCTTATTCCTCTAGTTTAGGATCATACATTGGACAATAATAGAAACTTACATGAACAACTTCAATTGTTGAGAGATCTTTTATCAAAATTAAATCTGAGTTTCAAAACAACCTATAGGTTAAATATCATTTTTCTCATTTTACAGATGAGAAAAACCAATGTATACAGAGGCAAGCAAGTGAAGTTGCCCTACTCCAGGCAAATGAGATACTTGTCCTACTTTTTATTGAAGAGCATTAAAAGTAAAATTAAAATCTAGTATTTTTATTTCTTACTTCTCATTTTTCTCTCTAGAACCCTCTCAATAGAAGTAAATGGCATCTTACATGAGGAAGCACTTCACAGTTTATAAAATCCTTTCATTAAAACATATCAATCCAAACATTTATTGAATTCACTACATCAATCAAACATTTACTGCCATCTTCTATGTACTTGCTAGACATTATCCCAAGTACAACTGCTAAAAGGTCCATGCTCACTAATGTTTATATTATTGACTGGAGAGAGACAATTAATGAACAACTAATCTCTGTATAAACAAGTTAGTAAAATAAATTTAAAAATTGATATTTGATCATTGATACAAAAAAAAAATAACACAGAATAATGTGATAGGCCATGACAAGTTGTTTGTAGAAATGAAACATTTGAGAAGAGAGAAATATTCTTTGAAAAAAATTTCACATGAGCTTAGACCTAGATGGTAGGGAGTATCAAGGAAAAGATGACTCCAGCATTGATGTGGGAGAGATATTGGTATTTGAGCAATAGGGGGAAGGTTCAATAACAGGAACTGAAAGAGAAAAGTAGAAGATAATATCAAAGAGATAGGCAGGGGCTAGATCTAAAGGAGTTCTTTAAGCTGCTGTGCTAGGATTATATTCTACTTGCTATGGAATGACTTTCAGGGTTTTAAATTTTATTTCCCACAGTAATCTGTAAGGTAGGAGT
The DNA here is from genome assembly GCF_014108245.1 of Pipistrellus kuhlii. NCBI lineage: Eukaryota > Metazoa > Chordata > Mammalia > Chiroptera > Vespertilionidae > Pipistrellus > Pipistrellus kuhlii. The sequence goes on along the minus strand of NW_023425515.1, from coordinate 44,199,367 downwards.
TATCCTTGTTTTACAAATCAGGAAACTTGAAGATGTTTGAAATTTTGTCTAAAGATACACAATGAGTAAAGCAGCAGGATTTTATTCTTTAGGATCCTGGTCTAGACTTATATCTCTAACTACTGAAAGTGAGACTGGAAATAAAACACACAATGGGGGAAATAGTATAGGTGACTGTTATCCTCCCATGAGTATAAGCAGGATAGGCAGACCCATGCACTCCACTTATTGTGGGAAGTCCTACAACACTTTAGACCCATCTAGAAAGAGAGCCTAAATCTCCAAAGGCCTTTGGCTTAGTCTTAAGACAAATATTCTGTTGAAGTTACTATTGAATATTTAGCAGTATTGAATTTGTCATGAAGTCTAATTTGCTTGATAGATTGTTTTTGGGAAAGTAGTCAGTGAATACAAAAGAATAGGGGGATGAGGACCTGTCAATCAGTAAGCCATAAGCAAAGCTTCTCTTTCCAGTTTAGCCTCTTAACTCATACTGCCTATCAATGGATAGTAACCCAGCAGTGTGGTTAATATGGAAAGAATTGCCGAAACCAGTTTGGCTCAGTGGTAGAGGGTCAATATGGGAACTGAAAGATCCAGGTTCAATTCCGGTCACGGGCATGTACCTTGGTTGCGGGCACATCCCCAGTAGGGGGTGTGCAAGAGGCAGCTGGTCGATGTTTCTCTCTCCTGGACGTTTCTAGCTCTCTCTCCTCCTCTGTGTAAAAAAATCAATAAAATATATTAAAAAGAAAAGATGGAAAGAGTGTGTTCTAAAATCTAGCTCATTTATAATCATAATATAATTATAGTCAAATGTTTCTTTTTCCTCATCCTCCCTAAGGCAAATTTGATGAGATTAATTACTTATTGATTCATGGAGTGTCTCCTGTGCCATTATGGACCCTGTATGAGGTGCTAGATATGTCAATATCACAGAGACTGAGATTTTAAGACTCTCACAGCCCAGGGGTCTCATATCTCTTAGATCTGCCATACCCCGTGTGTCCTTCTGTCTTTATTGTTCCCTTTAACCTGATTCCATCTGTATAAAGGTATTGTAGGGGAAGCAGAAAAGTATGATTTGTGATTCATCTCATCCCCTAAGAATACTACTAGTTTCCATTTAGACTTTATGGTTCCCAGAGGCATTAGGGAAAGAATCCAAATGTGGCCATGTAATTGTCTAATTTCTATATTAAAGAATGGCCTTACTTATTTTATTATCTGTCATTATTTTCAGCTAACTGCTACACACATTCACTTTCAAAGCCTTTCCTCTAAACTTGGTTTTCCTCCTCTCTCTTGCCTAACCTGCTTCCCAGGTTCACTCCTGTTGCTCTTGTCCAGAAGAGGGTGAGATCACCTTGGCTATTTATAATTTCTCTCTCACTCTCTCTCTCTCTCTCTCTCTCTCTCTCTGTCTCTCTCTCTCTCTCTCTCTCTCTCTCTCTCTCTCTCTCTCTCTCTCCAATGAAGCATGGTTCATTAGTTTTCGGGTGGTTTAGCTTTCTCTCCTGAATTAGAAAACCAAAATCCTTGCTACCTCTCCAGGAACATTTATACTATGGGTATTTTTATTGCAGTCTGTGGTTTTAAGGACTGGCAAAAAATTTCTAAGAATGGCTAACAATGAATTACAGTCAAATGGGAGAAACCAGAAACCTGTGAATAGCCTGAACTGACCATGACTAAACCTTGTTCATGCTTTTGTCATTATGTTTTACTAATACTCAGACTCACAGAATGCTCAATTTGAAGGAGACTTAGGCAATTATCTAAAAATGTAGCATATCATATAGCAGAAATAACTTAACCACTAGAATTATAACTTTAAACTGTAGTTTTTTAAAAAAATAACCATTCCATATACATAAAAATTTTTAAATAAGGTATGCTGATAAGAGAGGGTTAGCCTATAGGAAGAGTGTAAGGATATAAAATGGACGTGGCAGGAATATAGGGCAAATTGGTTCATTCTAAGACTCCATCTAAGTATAAAGAAAATGATGGGACTTAGGGCACAGGAGCAAGGTGGCAGTGGAGGCTCATGACAATTGGTTTGGGTAGAGCAGTGTTTTTCAACCTTTTTTGGGCAAAGGCACACTTGTTTCATGAAAAAAATCACGAGGCACACCACCATTAGAAAATGTTAAAAAATTTAACTCTGTGCCTATATTGACTATATATAAAGTAATTCTCTTGAATAGGAATCAAATAAACACAAAGAAAGTATTTTATAATTACTTTATTATGAAATATTAAGTAAACAAAATAGTGAAAAATTATAAAATTCTTGTCTTGTCTGCACCTACGGCACACGCTGCGGAACAGCGGTTGAAAAACGCTGGGGTAGAGGATCAACCTTTATGTTAGGCTTCACTACTTTGGAAGGAAAGAAAATCTCAAGTACCCAAGAGTCTAGAATAGAAGAAAGTATGGGAATTTTTTTTATCAGTGGGGCAAATTCTACTTTGTAGAGCTACTAAACTGGTAAATTGAGATTATTTCAACTAACCATCCTCAAAAAGTTATTGACCTGTTGTTCCCTAGTTGGTCCCATGAGAGGGAACAGAGTAGCCAGCAGAGAGGCTGAAGTTTATTATCAAGAACTGAGATGGTGCTCAGCTGAGGCAGAGCCTGACTTTAAGGACACCAGCAGCCCGGGAATGTATGGAGCTTGCCATAGTATGCCCATGGGGGCACTTGGCTTTTAATTAGGATATGATATAGAAAACTGACAATGAAGACTGAAAAACTTGAGGACACCTGGGGACAAAAGTTTGGGTAACAGGAGAGTTAAAAAAAAAAAAAGCTTTGGAGTTATGAGTGAATAAAAAAGATTTTAGCCTGTAAACAGAATAGCCAGAATGTCACTGTGCTGGAGAATTGAGTTATTTTTCTGTCACTGGAAGTGTTTTTGATTAACATTGGAAAACAAATTCCATGCTCTCCTTTTTTTAAAAATATATTTTTATTGATTTCAAAGAAGAGGGAGAGGGAGGGAGAGATAGAAACATCAATGATGAGAGAGAATCACTGATGGGCTGCCTTCTCTACACCCCCTACTGGGGATTAAGCTGGCAACCTGGGCACATACCCTTGACCAGAATTGAACCCGGGACCCTTCAGTTCACAGGCCAATGCTCTAGCCACTGTGCCCAACTGGCTAGGCCATGCTCTCTCTTTTTTGAGACATCATTAAAACAACTTCAGTTTGTTCTACAACCAAACAAGGGGAGAGCACCAAGGAATAAGAAAAAGGAAGACTTAAGAATCAGGAGAATAATAAATGAAATTCTAGAATGGCAGCCGTGTGCCATACCTGCAGCATAGTCCAGTCTTAGAGGGGGAGGACGGAGAGTTTTAGGAGGGTGGTCTGCTCGAAAAAGGAAGTGGGAGTGGGAGGCTCAGTAGATCATAATACTGTCAGATCCCATAGAATGTTAAACAGATTTTTCACAGATAGAGTCAATATTTGAATAGTCACAATGATTACTTTTTTAACCATATCCCTGAATAAAAATGTATTAAGAAGATGGAGTCAGGAGGAAGGGGAAAGTATAGAAGAGCACTAACTCTCTCACCTATAATAATAGAAAGTCAAGAGTTAATGTTTAAAGTGGAGAAATCAAGAAATATGCAATTCAGCATATTTATAAAATACTGGTCAGTCACTACCAGAAGAAACTGCTGAAAGGTTAAATAAAGGTGATTCCTTTGGGATTGTGGTATTTTGGGTTAGGAAATTGCTATTTTTCATTAAAATACTGTTAGCATTATATTATTTTTGCTTTAGTTGGGTGCATGAAATTTCCTTGGTAAAAACAAAATTTACTAATGATAATTTTAAAATTAAAATAAAACAGAAGAAATGAATAGGCCACTTGGTAATAACAATGTTGAAAAGAGAATTGTGATGGTCAGTTGCACCAGTTAGACATATAGGTAGAAGTTTTGTCCCCATGTCCAATGCTTTTAGATTCTCTGTTCTTTTTCTTAATATAATGTGTTCAGTCCAGCCCGGATTGTGGGCTAGAGACATTGGGGATATTGAGGTGGTCAACAAAAGTTGTGTGAGGAGCATAGAAGTTGGGGAAGGAAAAAATCTAGCTCCAGTTCACCCCATTGCATAGGAGTTCAGGTCAGTTGGCAATGGTCCAGCTCTGACATTGTGAAGTTGAATTTGTTGGCCTACTGATAATTTAACAGATCAGCCTTTGTTCTCAACATGGTGCCTTTGCAAGTGTGGCATCTGTAGTTCCAGAGAAACTTGAGTCCAAGCCACACACAGGCCGATGGTCACTCATGGCCTTACCAGGAACTAAGTGTACCTGCAATCAAGTCCTAGATCTGCCAGTGACTAGCTGTGTGACCTAAGGCGTTTTACCTGATCTCAGTAAGCCTCTGTTTCCCCAGTCATATTAAGGTAATAACAACCATATCCATCTCATTGAGATTTGGGAAAGAAAAAATAAATTTATGTCAAGTGTTCAGTGCAATGCTCCATAAATATCAGCACTAAATACTAGCTTGCCTCTGATCTCAGCCCCTCATTCCTCCAGGTATGTCATCCAGGAAGATGGCTGTAACCAGACAGAACCCTCTCCCCAGCTTCTGTAAATGATGCAGAGTACTGTGCCTCTGTTCAATACACGCTAACTATTGTGATGGCCCATGAGATGATGTGACCAGTGGCACCCTCTTTGGAGGGTGAGATGCTCATGGAAAAAGCAGCAAAATCTCTCTCTCTCTCTGTATAAATATGATGAGCAATATAGCATTTCCATAACCTGTCCAGAACCCTGACAGGAGCAGAAATGCTGTTTTCTCTGAATTTGTTAGCCAAGAACCCTTTCAGTCTTAATGAGGCTGAAACAAACTATTCTGTCTGAGAAAGAAAACCTGTGCTGGTTTCGGGATGTTATGCTCCAAGTGCTTTATAAAAGTAGAGTGAAGGAGGAACCAGCTGCCTTCTGACTTGCAGGATACCAGGACCAGCTCCCAAAGAAATAAATTCTCATTATATCTATAATATTTGTATGGTGCATGTCCTCACTTTTCCAGAATATCATGAATACATAAACTGGCTTCTTCAAGCCTCTCTCCAGATCTCTACAGGTTTTCCCTAGTTGCTCTGAGCTTTTGTGGACACACAGTTCTAGACTGGCTCAGCAGCCTTCTTTATCACAGTGGGGCAGTCTTCCTGCTTCTCCCCTTTCTCTCTTTCAGGTGGCCAGCATTGTGAGAAAGACGACCACCCAAGCCCCTGCTACCTGTCCCAGCTCCTCTCGGACACAAACCTTATTTCCTTTTGTTTCCAGTCTACTGCATCCTCAGAACTTTCCAGCAGCAGATATAATTTAAGCAGTTTTATGTCATTTCGTTTATTTTGTAAATTAAGTATCTGCCACAGGATTGCTCCATGTTCTCCAGCTTTCTGATATCACTCCTCCTTTTCACATTGAACTAGAAATTCTTGACCCCCATTTCGTTCCCTCTGGAAGCCAAGGACATTGCTCTAATGTTCTCGTTGTGAGGCTTTCTTTTCTTTGTCTTTTCAAATTTCTTCTGCTGAATTCTTGATTCTCTATTTTATTTCACTCCTGCCACCCCCTTTTATACTACTTTGCTTATCTAGGCAACATCCTTCCTTCCTTTATTCCCATAAATCATCACAAATTCAAGCCATTGTGCATATCATGTGTATATCACATTTTTTACTGAAAACCTGAAGTAAACTAAGATTCTTATGTCAAACCCAACATAGTTCAACTCAGAAAGGTATGACTATACTAAGATTATTATTTTTGTGAGAATATGTTTTTATTGATTACAGAAAGGGAGAGGAAGAGAGAGCTAGAAATGTCCATGATGAGAGAGAATCATTGATCAGCTGCCGCCTGTATGTCCCCTACTGGAGACTGAGCCTGCAATCCGGGCATGTGCCCTGCCTGGGAATTGAGCCATGACCTCCTGGTTCATAGGTCAACTCTCAACTACTGAACCACCATGGCTGGGCTAACTTTATTTTTTCCTCATTTAGATTTCTTCTCTGAAAACCAAATATTTTTAAATGGTAGCTTATAGGCCTTAACATAGTCCACAGACATATTTTATTGGCAGCACAGTAACTAAATAAAATTTTACTTCCCTGCATTTAAAAATGAGGATCTTTTTCCAGGTTTCTGACTTTTCTTGAAAGACTGAAAGATCTGATAGTGCTGGACCCCCACTTATGCATGGCAAGTAACCTTGCCCAAGTCTTGCCCTCTGCCCTCCTAGGCCACTCAGCAGTATTTTCAGCCTGGGCTCTACTTAGCTTGTAAATTTTGCTCTAAATGTCCTTATCTTTTTTCCAAGGAGCCAAATTTCTTTCTCTGACAAACAACACTAGCATGCCTGTTTTTTGTCTTACAGGTATTTAATTCTTTTTGAGGCAACCCTGGTCATATATACCCATTTTTCACAACCAAAAATACCTATTGAGATCTTCCAGATGTTTCCCTCAATAGAACTTACCCATCTGATATGAACTGTGCCACTTTTATATAGGGTAGAAGTAGCTTTGGTTTATGAATTGTTTCTAAATTATATAGCTAGTACGTGGCAAAGCCAAGATTCAAATCCAGTCCTCCTGACTCCCAGCCCAGTACCTCCTCACACCTCACCCTAAATGCACCTTGATGCAATCCATAAAATGGAGAACTTTTACTTGCTTGGGAGGCAGACTGAGAGAAAGTAGAAAAGGAAGCACCTCTGTGAGTTGATGTTCAAGGGCATTCATTTAACCGCCTGCACATCTTAACTGCCTTCAGTAAGGCAGTAGGTCACCTGCCACTCTTCTTTTCTACACAGCCTTTGGCTTTCTCTGGTGACTTTTTAAATCATGGAACACTCAAGCTGCTGAGGAACCCCAGAGACCCCTGTAGCCCAACAACCCAATTTTATAAATGTGGAAATTGAGGTCACTTACCCTCCTGAGCTACTCAAATATTCTTTTTAAGCAGCACATGCTCATCTTGCCTCTACACAAATTACCAGACAAGATACAGCAGGTATTTTGTCATCAATCTCTAAGAAGAGAATTTTCAAGTTGGATTTGAATAATGGAAGAAAACACAGCAAAAAAGCTTAGGTGACTATAACAATAAAGTGTACTAGAGGCAATTGTATTGTTTAGTGATCTGTGAAGAACCACTTTTGCATCTCTTGAAGTACTGTCGGAAATTAACTTACTAATCCTCAATGTGGCATAGAAATAACATTCAGAAACACCTACTTTCCTAAAGCTACTGAAGGCTAAGAAAAACAAAGAAGTGGTATTGGTGTGAGCATTTTGATTTTAAAAATAATTAAGCAAATTAGCAAAAGAAAGCATGGGTAGTTTTAACTCAGATTGGGGGGGGTGGGGTTTGAACATATGAGTGAAGCAGAGGAAGATACCAAAGATCTAGTCTCAGCCTAAACACACCATGGGTGAGAGTCATTCTGGACCCAGGGCCCTTGAAGAGACTGGAGCAGAGCTTCTTACATTAGCTGTGATTAAGGGCCAGTTGTCCAGCACTCCTACCTAAGTATTTTAGATTTAGCAAATAAAAATACAATCAATTAGGCTTGAATTTTAGATAAGTCTAAAATAATTTTAATAGAAATATAACCCATAAAATTCTTGAGATATTGTTCCATTAAAATATTATCCATGGTTGTCCAGATACAGCTCAAATTCAAGTGGGCATTCTGTATTTTATGTGACAACCCATTTCTAAGCCAAATCCATCATGGAACAATGCCTGAAACAATACAACTATGCATGACCAGAAGCAGTTTGCACACATGCAGTTCCCTGCTGAGTTGGACAACTGGTCCGCATCCTCTTTATTGAGATGAGTCCACCGGTCACATACTTGGGCATCAAGGTAATGTCAAATTACTATTGATATAAAAGTTTCTAAGAGACAACACTCAGTTTCAGACCCTACATATTGACTGTTCTGAACAAATGCTCTGCCTGCCGCCATTAGTCTGTGCAGCACACTTAGAACATCACTGGGCAGGAAAGATGGAAACACCATCTGCTTCCGGCTCATTCTCTTGCCAGGTGTGCAAGTCTGGTTAAGGCATCCACTTTTTGGTTTCCAAAGTAACAATGACAGTGATGGTGCCTAATTCTGTGTAACCCCACATTTATTTATTTATTTATTTATTTATTTATTTATTAAATATACTTTATTGATATTTTACAGAGAGGAGGAAGGGAGAGAGACAGAGAGCTAGAAATGCCCATGAGAGAAACATCGACCAGCTGCCTCCTGCACACCCCCTACTGAGGATGTGTCTGCAACCAATGTACATGCCCTTGACCAGAATCGAACCTGGGACCTTTCAGTCTGCGGACTGAGCTATACCACTGACTCAAACCGGTTTCAGCTGTAACCCCACATTCAGACTCAAACACCCCTTGCACTTGATATAATAGACATGGAAACATGCCTCCATATCCTCCAAAACACTAAAGAAAGGCAGAGAAATGAAAATTTAAACATTTAATTGTATAAACATTGATGCTAAAATTATACAAAAATTCAGAACTTGTTAGACTCTCTTATACATATCATCCTATATAATAAAACCCTAATATGCAAATCGACTGAACCTCAGAATGACCAGTTGCTGTGATGCACACTGACCACCAGGGGGCATATGCTCAATGCAGGAGCTGCCCCCTGGTGGTCAGTGCATTCCCACAGGAAGATGCTGCTCAGCAAGAAGCCAGGCTCATGGCTGGTGAACGCAGTGGCAGTGGTGTGATCCTCTCCTGCCTCTGAGGCAGCACTAAGGATGTCCAACTGATAGCTTAGGCCCTAGGGAGAGGGCCTAAGCCACATGTGTCAAACACAAGGCCCGCGGGCCAAATCCTTCCCGCCAGGCCTTGCAATGTGGCCCGCACCGCGCTGTCATCACTGCACTCCACTGCATTTCCATCACAATGACAGTTTATGACTGTTCAGTAAACCATTCGGCCCGCGATTTAGGCTGGATTTTAGATTTTGGCCCTTTCTCTGATTGAGTTCGACACCCCTAGCCTAAGCAATCAGTCAGACATGCCCCAAGGGCTCCCATACTCAAGAGGGCACAGGCAAGACTGAGAGAACACACTCCCCTCCCGAGTGCACAATTTCATGCACCAAGCCTCTAGTCTTATATAGAAGTGTTTTCACATTGAAGACCATATGAAGATGGGGAGTGTATGAGTACCTTAATATTTGAAAGAGTATGGATTTTAAAGATCTTAAACTGGCCCTGATTGTGTTTTTTTGCTCATTTGTTTTGGTTTGGTTTTGGCTTGTTTTGTTGTAAGATTCAAAAAAAATTATGTAAAATGACTCAATAGTCTCCATTCCTTGTAGGTAAAATGTTGGTGTAGATAAATTTTGGCTTTTAAAATAAAAATATATATGCCAACTTTCCCACTTAATCTGGAAAATTTTGTATATGGCTGCATATTTGTGGATATATACACTTACAGCTTCTGGATCCAGGGATGGTTTCAGTTTGGTTTTGCCACTTTATGGTTGTGTGTCCTTAGACAGCTTTCTTAACCTTGTGAAGTTTCAGATTCCTAATATTATTATAACAAGTAGTGAGTACAAAAATTGTTTTATATGTATGGAGGGTAATATAAACACATAACTAATCAAAATGTGCATATTAAAATTGACTGTTTATAATAGCAAAAATTAAGAATTCAGATAGCAAACATTAGGATTTCTTCAAAATATTATGTTCTCATACATATACTTAAATGCCTAATCAAAGTTTAGGATGATGTACATGAAGATAAAATTTCATCTTAACTTTGGTCATCTTTGGAAAATATTTTCTTTTCTCCATTCTAATTTTTTTTCCCAGTAACTACATATCACTTGGGTAGTAAAATTTCTTTAGAAGGTGCTGACATTGTGACTTCTTTTCTCCTTCTACTAGGTCCTCCCTCCCTCCTGCTCTTAGCCCATCACAACCACCTCAAGGATGATACTCCACCTCCATAGATCTCACTTCCCTTCTGCCCTTCCAAATCTGCTCCCTGGAAAGTGTCTAGTAAACTTTTCTTTTTCTTGGTCCAAGTGATCAGATTCTATTAGATGAATTTGGTGGCAATGTTTGGAGTTTTGCTGATCTCAACAGCTCTCCAAAGATATTGAGATATTTGCTCCTTTTGTGGCCATGGCAATTCTTTGGTCAGCAGTAGTGCTAACCCATGAAGCAGTGTCAGAAAGAGAAGATATATATGTCTTTGCCATGTTCCTGTATGTCAGTGGTGCTGAACCATGCAATGGTCCCTGGAATGATAACCTTGGGAGAAGATTAGCCTGTCTGCCAACACCAACATCTTTGTTCCCTAGCAACATGCTCAAGCAAAAAGGGACTTTTGTTTTGTGCTGGCAGCTAGAAGTCAGTTCATCTCAGGGTTGGTTAAGCCATCTATCTCTCCCAAGAAATCATACTCATATAAAAGGTTCACCTCTAAATTTTGGACTTTATTCCTTCCACCTCTCTTGTTCAGAACAATAGTGTGATTAATCTGTTATTTGTTTTGAATAATGTCTTTCTTTACTTGGTTTATTAAGAGATATTGTCCTGGATGCTATTGGCTTGTAAAATTAGTATAATTCTCAGAGCAACCCTGTGTTAAATAACTTGCTGACAAAAACAGACTTGGTCTCTGAGTATGTTTTTTTTTTTAAATATACTTTATTGATTTTTTACAGAGAGAAAGAAAGAGAGATAGAGAGTTAGAAACACTGATGAGAGAGAATCATTGATCAGCTGCCTCTTGCACACCGCCTACTGGGAATGTGCCTCCAGCCAAGGTACATGCCCTTGACTGGAATCGAACCTGAGACCTTTCCATCCGCAGGCTGATGCTCTATCCAAACTGGTTTCAGCTCTGATTATGATTTTGACACCTGCCCCAAAACCAAACAAAAAAGCTGCAAAACCAATAGTTCTAATTACACCTGCTAATAAGGAAGGCAGATTCTTGTAAAACTTGTGCAAATAATTATGTGCAATTATGTGCAAATACTGAACACGTGTTTTTAAATTGTTTAGTTGTCAATCAGAGAGAAAAATATAACATTTACAAATATTTCTTTTCCTTTTACAAAAGCAGCCTACTAAATTGTTATAAATTAAAGATAGCTTAAAAAAATGATTACCTTTATATTTAGAAAATATAACATTAAAACATGAACAATATTCCAAACAAGAAGCACAATTATCCTTTATTACTTCATTGATATCTAATTCTTGTTCTGTTTAATCTTGAGTTGACAGTTCATGAAACCACTTACTTCTGAAAATCCTGACTCAAATCACTGGTCTGGTCTCAATATTGTTTAAGTGATACAATATCATCAGATGCCTGAACTCAAAAGTATCTGGCATAGACCTTTTCTGTGGGGCTCTGAAAAAAGTCCTTCTTTGGTGAAGACAAAGTACTTTGGTTCATGACTGATTGTAAGAGCTTTCAGGGAAACATCAGAATAAAATGTAAAAAAAAAACAAACAAAAAAAAAACTGTCTATAGATCACAAGAGACTTAAAATGGCTGTGGTTAACTTCATGCCATAATTTTCTAAGATGAAAGAGTTTATGAGTGTTCATTTCAAGAATAATTCAACTGACAAAAAAAGTCGGTTGTTTCTGTGGCATGCAAAATAAGATAATAAAATCAATTTTTAAAACTGGGCAAAATATCTCTAAACATGATGATTAATCCTATTTTCACAGAACAGTGAATGTTATATCTAATCTATAAAAATGGATGAACATAGTCTTTTACAGCAAAAAATATGTTCAGATATAACATATAATCATCCTGTGACATAATATACAATACAATGAGTTTACCAAATGGATGTAACAACCTATAGTTAGACTACAGCAAGAATATCAAGTAAGGAGATTCTGTAAGTCAAGAGTACCATTTGCAACAGCATGGATGGAGCTGGAGAGCATTATGCTAAGTGAAGTAAGTCAGAGAAAGATAAATATCACATGATCTTACTCATTTGTGGAATATAATGAACAACATAAACCGATGAACAAAAGCAGATCCAGAGACACAGAAGCATTGATCAGACTGTCAAACCTCAGAGGGAAGGTAGGGGAGGGTGTGGGTAAGGTCAACCAAAGAACTTGTATGCATGCATATAAGCATAACCAATGGGTGCAGACAATAGGGGGTGAGGGTGAGGGCAGGATTTGGCCAGGTGGGGGGGATGGGAGGTGGCGAGTGGGAGGAATGAGGGAGCAATGGGATGATAAGCACACATTTGTAATACCTTAATCAAATAGGGGGGTTGGGGGAGTGGGTTGTAAACATCTGTATATTAATGTAACTGCATAGGTAAGTATGTGAATCTCTCATTAAAAGCCACTGGCTTGGAATATGCTAGATTCAAATTAAGGAAAATTGAGATCAAGTTAATATTTTTAAAAAATAGCTAAAATTGTGACGGATAATATTGTTGTCTCTGATACCAACGAAAATAACACCTGAGATCTGATGATGAGAATCACCTGACAGTGGGGGCATTGACAAGTCTCTAGTGATTTCCCACACAGTACACAATATCTAAAACATTTGTGTTAATAACATTTTTCCTATACCATTTTAACCTAGAGAAAGCTGAACATTTTTCCTGACTTGACAACACTTCCAGTGCAACTAATCAACAGTAGCATATTAAATAAGCCTATTCCTTGCACCTCTCTCTTTATAAGCTGGAAGACCAAATACTTAGTGATTTTTCAGGGGTCTTCTGTGAAGTCTCAAAGACAGTTTTAGGTACAAAACATATTAGTTAGAATTCAATTTTAGAAAGAAAAAATAGTAAAATTATCAGCATGTTTTAACTTGATTAAAATAGGATCATGGGTCTTACCATAATAAAATTTAATACTTTAAATACAAAATAGTAAAAAAAAAAAAAAAAAAAAAAAAAAAAAAAAGATAGGATCATGGGTGACTGAGAAACAGTACTTAGCTATCTATTAAGCTAAGTGACAATAAAACATTTTAAATGTAAACATAGGAGGTTACCTAGGAGATAACTCTTTCACATGTGAAAAAAAATTTGATTTCTTAAATAATTGACACAATAAAGTCAACATCAACCACAGAGTTTTTTTGCTATCTATGCAGATTACATGAAAGATAAAAAGTAACCTTTCCAACCTTTTAGTAAGAGCAGACGAATACTCCAGGAGAAAGGCCACATTTAGAGAGAGAAATTCTAGCAATGCATTAATAGTAATATAAAATTTGCTATTGTGACTCTTTTTGAAAATCTTCTAAACTCATCAAAACCAAGTTCTCTTTTCATGAACTTTCTGCTTTCCGTATCTATAAACATCCCTATTGAGCAACCACTCAAGAAGACAAAAAAGAAATACTATCAATTAATAGCCTCAAGTGAGAGGGCAGGAAAGGGCAGGGAGGGGCTAATTCCTGACTCCATTTTGTACTGTGGGGCAGGGCGGAGCTATCCTCATCTTGTAACTGGACCCTAGCCCTCACCCAACCAATCAGGGTCAGCCAAAGCAGTGACATCACCACCCCTTGATCTGTTGAAGCTGGCACTCTTCCGCCACGCCGCTGTCGGTGTAAGTGGGACAGAGCCCATGCTAGCATGGAACAGGCTTTCTGCTATTGCATAGGACTCAGCTCCCTGGTGGTCCTTGGGGATCACGAAATCTAGGCATAACAAAGTATATATACCCTCTTTGTGCATACACAAATAAGAGGCAGAGCATATGAGCTCAAAGTTATGCTTAGTAATTAATATATCTAAGTAAGTGTTCCTTCTCACTTAGAAATAACCCAAATATCTAAATTATCTTAAGAATTATAATTAAGCTACATGCTACACAACATAAATAGTGCTCAAATAAAATTTGTCAGAATAGTGATTCAATTTGGTTAAGCATAAGTTTACATTTCACATAATCTTAAGCAGTAAATAGAAGAGATGCCAGCTTATTTGATGAGTAAACTTGTACAAGTTCAGGAAGAACATACCCAAATAGAATAAAATCTGTGTTTGTTTTATTTAATTCTGATAAATCAGAAGAGACATAGTTTTTTTTTTTTTTTTATAAAACTAAATATGTTAAATTAGTTTTATTTGCCAAATATTTCCCCAAAATATGTGAGCTTGGTTTCTTAAAATATTTGAGTAATTCCTATAAGAAATTTTTACCATGTTGTAAGTATTAGAAATTCAATTTCCTTAATTTCTGGGGAGTTTGAGCATATTTATTTTATATAAGCCTTTATTTATCTTTAAACCCAATAGAATGCAGCTCCTTTAAGAAATTTTATGATCTAATTTATTATTACTATCCAGAGATAGGAAAATATTACACAATCACACAATGAAAGGAAAAATATATTTCTGAATTTCAAACAGACACAAAGGGAATGCATTTAGTTTCATATATAAAATTTTGGCCCTGGATTAAGAATAAACACAGACTTACAAACTCATAGCATCAAATCAAAATGCTCTTCTTTTCCAAGTTGAAATAAATTCTCAATTTGAGCTCAAAATAGACAAACAAAAGAGATGAACAAAACAGATTCTCTGTTGCATTTCACCCAACATAAACAAGAACTTTATGAACCATCAACCCATATATATAAATTGTCAAATGGTTAAACCATTAAATCAAAAGTAACACTGCCAGAATCAAGTGCATATTCAAAAATAATCAAAATCAAATCTTGACTGTGCTACCAATAGACAAAAGTTGAGAATACAGGGTCAGGAGTCAGACACAATACTGCATCTGCAGATCACCAGCCAGAAACTGAACACAAGGTCTCTGAGAGGCCCCATTATGAAGATGGAGTTAACAGGGATCTAAAGGTGAGGTCCAAACTCATCTGAATCACAGCACCAAGCTATCAAAGGTAAACATACTAGACAGTTAAGGAGATGATCTTATTCATGGTATTATAATTGGGAGAACATTCCCTAATGTAAAAATAAACCACCTCAAAGAAAATAAAGGAGGCCTAGGAAGGGGAAGGTTAACAAAGGAATCATATTGGAGTCTTATGAGACAGATGAGGAAGGATGAAGATGGGTCTTATCTGATTCATCGAGAAGAGGTGGAGAAGGGTCTACACTGAAATATGGGAGAGCTAAATGTCCTTTGTGGATTTGTCATTTCTCAGAAAACAAAAGGGTAAGGATTTCTTTGCCTTTTTATTTTCCAGGAGAACAAGACTCAGGTGAAGTTCAACATTGGCAAAGATAAGCTTGTGAGGAAACTAAGAAAATATGATGGTCAAATGCAATGTTGTATCCTAGATTGTATCCTAGAAGAGATGAATTGCATAAGTGAAAATAAGAAGAAAACCAAGAAAGTTTATAAAAATGTACCAACATTAATTTTTCAGCTTTCAAAAATGTGCATGGTAATGAAGATATAATATCATGGAAAAATGAGAGAAAAGTCATATAGGAAATCTCTAGTCTTATCTTTTAAATTTCTCTTTAAACCTAACAGTTTCCAAATAAAAGCATAATGGAATACCACTACATACCAACCTGAATGACTAAAATAGAGACTGACACTCAAACTGTTGGTGAGAATATGGAGCAATAAGAGCCCACAGATACTATTAGTTTAAGGGTGAACTTGTCAACCTATCTGGTTTGGCTCATAGATAGTGTTGGCCTGCAGACTGAAAGATCCTGTGTTCAATTCTAGGCAAGGGTGCATGCCCAGGTTACAGGCTCAATCCCCATCAGGGGGTGTGTAGGAGGCAGCCGATTCAATGATTCTCTCTCATAACTATTTCTTTCTCCCTCTCTCTTCCTTCAAGAAATCAAGAAAATGTATTTATTTTTTAAAAGAGTAAATCTGTCCAACTACTTTAGAAAAACATTTCGCAATTTTTTTTAAAGTTGGAAAGAAAAAAAAAAAAAAACACATACAATTGAAAATACACATACCATTTGACCTAAGAAGTCTATCTCCAGGTCTATATCTAACAGAAAAGTGTGCACTTTTACCTCAAAAAACACATATGACAATATTCATAGCAGGTTTTTTTTTTAACTTTTTAAAAATAATTTTACTTTTAGTTTTGAAGATTTTTTTCAACTTTAATTGAGGTATAATTGACAAATAAGAATTGTGTATATTGAAGGTATTGATGATTTGACATATGTACATTGTAAAATTGATCACCATAATCAAGCTAATAAACATATTCATCACCTGACATAACATTTTACTTTTTTCTCTTCATATTGTGTGAATCTTTCACCTTTTCCTTTTCAACTTTATATCCATTGAACTACTTCTCATGTCCCCCTGCCTCCATCCCCCAGTAACACCATTCTATTTTCTGCTTTTATATCACTGGCTATTCTAGGTGCTTTTATATAAGAGAAGTAAGTATTTGTCCTTCTGTAACTGACATATTTCTTAGCATAATGTCTTCCAGATCCATCCACTTTGTTGCCATAACAGCTTTTTTGTAACAGCTGGAAACAAACCAAAGGTCCATTACAATAGAGTGAATAAATACATTATGATAAATTCATTTTGTGGAATATTATACTCAATAAAAATAGCTGAACTACTGCTATATGCAATAGCAACATGAGTAACTAATTTCTCTTCTGAATCAGAGAAGCCAGGTGTAAGTAAAAACATACTAAGCTATTCTACTTTACAAAAAGTTTAAAACAAGTTTAGTCTTTAGAATTAAAAGTATGGATGGTGTCGCTGTGGATTCTGTGTACTTGGGCAGGGAAGTGATATGATTCAAACCAAAACAAAGATTGGTTTGAATTTACAGAATTCTTGGTTATACCTCTTTCTCTTAAGTGTCAGTGAGTCTTTGCTTTTTTCTCAAATGAAAGCAAAATGATTTTGCTCAATCATAGACATATTTTAAGGCAAAAACAAAGTTAGCAAATAAGATTATGAAACATGAGTTTATTTTATTGCAAAGTCAGCTTTCATACAGGATTGAATACTCTGACTCAGACTGAGGTTAGCTCTTCATACAGATCTACTTCACACCTAACAAGAGTAAAAACCCTTTATAATAAAGAAGTAATATGCAAATTGACTGCCACACCCTCACACAATATGGCACCCCCATGTGGTCACAAGATGGCCACCCCCATGTGGCCACAAGATGGCTACTACAAGATGGCCAGCTGGGAAGGGCAATTGTGGGCAATCAGGCCAGCAGGGGAGAGCAGTTGGGGGCAATCAGGCTGGCAGGGGAGCAGTTAGGTATCAATCAGGCTGGCAGGGGAATGGCTAGGGGGTGATCAGGCTGGCAGGCAGGTGAGCTGTTGGAGTCAGCAGTTCCAGATTGTGAAAGGGATGTCACAGGATGCAGGCTGGGCTCAATGCAAATTTTGTGCATTGAGACTCTAGTATATATTTTTTTAATTAAATTTATTGAGGTAACATTGGTTAATAGGATCACATTGGTTTCAGGTATAAATTTCTATGATACAAGATCTATGTATGTACAAAAAATAATTTAAAATGGGTCAAATACCTAAATATATGACCTGAAACAATAAATTATATAGAAGAAAAAGTACCTACTGAACTTGTGGACCTAGATTGTGGAGAACATGTTATGAACTTGATCCCAAATGCAAGGGAAGTAAAAACAAAAATAAATGAATGGGAGTATATCAAACTAAAAAGCTTCTGTGCACAGCAAAAGAAACTGACAAAAAACAAAGACTAGAAAGCAGAATGGGAAATGATATTTGCAAATAATAGCTCCAATAAAATATATTTGAAATCAAGAAAAACACTATGGATATTCTGTTGATTAGTATGAATGAGGTGCAGGTGGGTAAGAAGCTCTTATTATAGGGATTTGGGGGGGGATGAATGCTGTATGTTGTAATCTTGAGAAGAGAAAGCACATTATCCCAAAAATCCTTTTCCAATAACATCTACCTCAGCACACATAAAACATACAAATTTGCCATTTCATTTCAAATATCCCAAAAGGCATCTTCACTTTGCCCTTTATCTTACTGAGTCTTTAATAATAAAGCAAATGATGCTTGTTTCTGGTATTTTATAGATAGCATTGAGAAAGCATCCTAGGACCCTTTGGAGTGTCAACTGATAGTTCTGTGGAATTTTTAAAATTGATTTATACAAATAAAGAATTTAAAGTTACTGAACAAAAGTGCTAGGAATCTGTATCTCCCCTTTGTGCTCTAGAAATTAGATGTGGAGACAAGTTATCCATGTAGAGGAGCTGATGTAGGACAGAACATAAAACCTGATATGGGCCCTAACATCTGAAAAAATGATGAGACTTGAATCTCTCCCTTTGGGCTAAGAGAGAATCATCTTAGCACTCAAGCCTGCCCAACAATGTGTGAAGATATTTTTCTTCTCAGGCTGGGAAAGGAAAGTACTGGCACTGAAGTACACCTACTAAGGAAATTCTTGTCCTGCTACAATTACATATTTCAGAGTTACTTATAGCAGGACTGGCCATGGTCTCCCAAATGCAGCAAAAGAACGTTCACTTTGGAAATCTGAGTCAAAAGGACAACAGTAAGATCAACTTATATACATGGTATTCTTGCTATAACAAGTTCCCTGTAGGCACAAAATACTACTTATTTGAGTAATATGTGGTTGGGATTGTAACCTTTACCTATAAAACACCCTTTGGGAGGGAAGGTCAAAGCTTGTGAAAAAAGAGAAAAAGTACACATACTAAGAATAGAACCAAAGCTTTAAATTCTAGGTAGAAATTATATCTCTTTATTAGAAATACCTATGAGTACATTAAATAGGAAATGCCTGACATTAATAATCACCATAAAATCCTATATAATAAAAGCCTAATATGCAAATTGTTCCCTTGACTGGGAGTTCAGCTGGGAGTTCAACCACTTGCCATGATGTGCACTGACCACCAGGGGGTGGCACAGAACATGGAAGGCATATGCAATGGGATTCTGGCAGCCGATGGGACTGTAGCAGGATGGTGGAGCAAGTGAGCAGGCAGCACCAGGCCAAAGGTGGGTGCAAGCAGGTGCCCAATCGCCCCATCAATCACTCTGAAGATGGTGACCAGTGGCGACGGTGGGAGGGGATGGAGCTGCCATCTGCCTCCCAGGTGCTGAGGCAGCCAGGCAGGGGACCTGGCCCCAACCTATCCACAAGTGAGATGGTGGAATAGGTGACTGGGCAGTGCTAGTCCATGGTGGAGTGCCAGGCAGGGTAACAGGGTTGCAAGGCTGGGGGCAGGAGCTGGGGCCCAATCCCCACAGGTCACTCCAAAGGACCCCACCCATGCAAAAATTGGTGCACCAGGCCTCTTGTAGTTATTATAAAGAAAATATACAGAAAATTTATAAATGGTTTCTGTCATCACTGAAGATCAAACTAATGTTTGGGTCCAGATTATTCTTTGGGGTGAAGTCCTGTCCTGTGCATTATAGGATGCTTTGCAGTATCCTTGGACTCTCCACCCAGAGTTACCAATAGTGACATTCCTATATCATGACTATCAAAATGATCTCCAAATATTGCTTGAGAATACTTAGAGCAGAGAGTCCTATAAGTCATCCACCTTCTCATGAGGCAAGGAAGAGAAGGAAAGGAGAGATTGGAGCAGAATCCCAGGGATGACAAAACCCAGGAAATCACTCCCCATTGGGAACCACTGAACTAGAGGAATGATTGAAGAGAATTAAGAAAGAGTCTCTGAGAGTAGTGAATAAACCTTAAAAAATAATAACAAACAGAGAATAGATAATAAACATTTCTAGCAATGGGCTATTCAGCCTCAAACTACAATCCCACCTAGAAGAAGGATGATAAGATATTAAAGCCTCTTTGGCACTAACTAGTTCAAAGAGTTGTGTTGTCCATGAAAAGTTTCCATCTACTGAGATTGGTAGAGCTAAAACTGTAGGTAATTTTAATAGTTAAACATTACAAATTAAAGAAAGAGCAAATCAGAAAAAGCAAATTAGAAATAAAGCCTCTTAAGGGCTAATTATGATAAGGGCTTCCTTTTCAAAACGACCTTTTCAATGATGGGCCAATTTGGATTACCTAATTATCGTACTTACTGCAGACTTTTTAAATGAAGGAAACTGGCTTTATAGATTTTGTGGTTTACATAAAAAAAGATAACCAACAAACCTACTGTAATTTGTCAAACCCTTATACAATACTTCTATGCTATTATCTGTGAATGTTTCACAAGGAATTTGTTTATGTTACAAGTTGTATCACCAATTCAACTCCATGGGGGAAATAAAAAGATGCTTGAGACAGTCTCCTTGCCTTTAATAAGCTTGCTATCTTGTGATTGACATAGAAATACTCTGAAATAAATTATGGTAAGATCTGTCCCAAAGAAATTAATTTAATATTACAAGGAATATAAATTACCTTGGAAACTCAAAGAAGAAATCATTTAATTTAATCTGACTAGGGTTGGGGGTGAGGCCCACAGGGAGGTGGAGGATTGGATATTGTTTAATGTATATTTGGATATGAACCTTAAATTGATGAGTTCAACAGTTACTGTTAGAGGATAGACATGGAATTATATTATAGGTGGAAGGATCAGAAATGTCAAAAGTCAAGAGGTCAGGAGTGATGATTTCAT
Source organism: Pipistrellus kuhlii (assembly GCF_014108245.1). Taxonomy (NCBI): domain Eukaryota; kingdom Metazoa; phylum Chordata; class Mammalia; order Chiroptera; family Vespertilionidae; genus Pipistrellus; species Pipistrellus kuhlii. The sequence goes on along the minus strand of NW_023425515.1, from coordinate 44,178,651 downwards.
CTATCTGGAACAAGTGATAACATGGGTAATGCTAGAAAAATTAGATTGTGGTTAGTTGTGGAGAGCATTGAATGCTGGTGTAAGGTATATATGATGGTAATTTAAAATTTCTGTCTTTTACTTAGAGTATTTAGGTTTTAAATTATGGACTACTCACATTGCTTCTATTTCTGGAAATAAAGATTATAAATGAAGAGTACTTTGTCACAAAATTATCCTATCTAATAAAAGAGTAATATGTAAATTTACCGTACCTCTGTTGTGCCATAAGCCATGCCCACTAGCCAATCAGAAGCAAGTATGCAAATTAAGCTAACCAAGATGGCTGCAGCCACAGAGTGAGGAGGAAGCTTGGGTTTCCCTAGTGATGAAGAAAGCTAAACTTCCTGGCCTGCCCTGGCCTGTGCTTAAGGCTACAAAGTCTCAATTATAAAAGATAAATAAATCCCAGATACCAGGGCCTCTGCTTGGGATTGCCTGGGGGGGGGGGGGGGTTGGTCAGCCTGCAAACCACCGCAGACCCCTTGCCCAGGCCAGCCCCACAGACCCCTTGCCCAGGCCAGCCCATGTCCTAAGGGAACCCCCATCCTGATCCGGGACACTCTTCAGGGCAAACCAGCTGGTCCCTAAACATGCATCAGGTCTCTATTCTATCTAATCAAAGAGTTATATGCAGATTGACTGTCACTCCAACACACAAGATGGCTGCCCCCATGTGGACACAAAATGGCCACTACAGATGGCCAGCAGGGGAGGGCAGTTGGGAGAGACCAGGCCTGCAGAGGAGGGTAATTGTGGGCAATCAGGCCAGCAAGAAAGGGCAGTTGGAGGTGACCAGACTTGCAATGCAGGGCAGTTAGGGGCAATCAAGCCTGCAGGGGAAGGCAGTTAGGGTGACCAGGCCAACAGAGGAGAGAAGTTGGGGAGAACCAGGCCTGCAGGGGAGGGCAGTTTAGAGGCAATCAGGCAGTTAGGGGAGCAGTTAGGCATCAATCAGGCTGGCAGAGGAGTGGTTAGGGGTGATCAGACTGGCAGGCAGAAGCAGTTAGGGGCAATTAGGAAGGTGATCAGGCAAGGTAGGTGACCAGTTGGAAGCCAGCAGTTCTGGATTCTGAAAGGGTGCAGGCTGGGCTAAGGGACACACACACCCATGCATGAATTTCCTGCACTGGATCTCTAGTTGTTAGTAATCTTTTCAAAAGCATAAGTGTATCTGAGATTACTTGACTAGCAGCAATTCCAGAATTTATATTATAACCAAACAGCTTTCCAGGCTTAGCCTTGGTGTTGCATTTATCTAGCAAACACACTATTTTACTAGAATTGTAAATCCATCTGGAGTGTCTCTGAGGAAGATGGGGGAGATTATAGAGTAAGTAAAATTTCCTTAAAATATGATTTAGATGCTACCATTAGACTTGATTAATTAAGAGGCCAGTAGGTTAAGGATTAAAGAAAATTTTGTTGATTTATGTTCTATCCAGGTATAAAGAAATACATTAGATATCAAACCCCAAAACATTTATTTTATACTAGAGGCCTGGTGCACAAAATTCATGTACTGAAGGGGGGATGTCTCTCATTCCAGACTGCACCCTCTTCAATCTGGAACCCCTTAAGGGATGTCTGACTGCCGGGTTAGGCCCAATCCCACAGAGACTGCTGGCTCCCAACAATTCACATGCCTGATTGGCCCTAACCGCTTCTGCCTGCCAGTCTGATCACCCCTAACCATTCCCTGCCATCCTGATCAATGCCTAACTGCTCCCCTGCCAGCTCAATTGCCTCCAATTGCCCTCCCCTGCAGACCCAGTCACTCCTAACTGCCCTTCTCTGCTGGCCTGGTTGCCCACAACTTCCCTCCCCTGTTGGCCATCTTGTGGCGGCTATGTTGTGACCACATGGGGTGGCCATCTTATGACCACATGGGGGCAGTCATCTTGTGCGAGGGTATGACAATCAATTTTCATATTACCTCTTTATTATATAAGATAAACAGGGAATAGAAGAAAAGAGCTCTATGAATGTTACAATAGATCTTATGGGAAGTGTCCACTAGATATTAGGTCTAGTAATAATTAATGTCATTTTCTAATACTTTTTTAAATCGAATTTATTTAAACAATACAACAAAATTTAATCAACAATATAGTTGCCGTTGTTTTCTACTACTTGTGCCCAACGCTCAGGAAGCATTTTAATCCCTCTGTTGTAAAATTCTTGTGATTTTGATGCAAAAAATTCGGTCAATGCATTTTTGAGGCATTCTTCACTATGAAATTTTTTTCCAAGAAGAAAGTTTTGCAAAGAACGAAACAAATGGTAATCGGAAGGGGCAATATCAGGAGAATATGCAGGTTGAGGGAGAACTTCTCATTCCAACCGGCGCAGTTTTTCAGCAGTGATTCTTGCAGTATGCGGTCGTGCGTTATCGTGGTGAAGAATTACGCCCTTCCGATTAATCAGCGTAGGCGGGTTCTTTTTCTCTTAAAGCTTGGGCTAACCTTTCCAATTGGGCACTATACACTGCACTTGTAATGGTTTGGTTACATGGTAAAAGTTCATAATGAAGAATTCCTTTAAAATTCCACCAAACACACAACATCACTTTTTTCGCATGCAAGTCAGGTTTTGGCGTGGGCTGCGGAGCCTCATTTTTGTCCAATCATTGAGGCCGCCTTTTCAAATTAACATACAGCACCCATTCTTCTTCTCTGGTAACAATTTGCTCTAAAAACGGCAAACGGTTTTGAAGAGAGAGGAGCGAACTGCAAATTGTGACTCTTTGATTATGGTTGTTGTTGGTCAACTCATGAGGAACCCATTTTCCAAACTTTTGGACTTTGCCAAGTGCACGCAATTGATTGGAAATTGTTTTTTGTGAACAATTTAAAGTTGTCGCAAGCTCTTGTTGGGTAATTTGAGGATTTTGCACCAAAAGAGCTTGAAGAGCTTCTTGATCAAAATTGGACACATGGCCTCGACCACTCTTGTCATCTAACAAAAAATTTCCCTCGCGAGATTTCTCAAACCAACGCTGGCATTTTCTGGCGCTAACTGCATCTTGACCAAGAGCACTACAGATGTTTTTTGCAGCCTCACTTGCTTTTCTTCCTAATTGGAACTCGTAAAGCATGCAGTGCCGAATATGCTCTTCATCCGCCATCTTCTTAGCCCTAGTTTTGCAACAAAAACCAAACCAAACACAAACTTTTTCAGCAAAACTTGTTAATTGCACTTCACATGTTCTGTAGATATCATGTGTTTGAAGGTTATGTCAATACAAGTCAACGCCAAGCAAGATTTTAAACGAATGTTTAAAAACGACATTAATTATTACTAGACCCGATAATAGGATAGTAAAGGCAAATACTTAGTTATTACAAACTGTGCACCTTTCAAATAAGTAAACATCCCTATGTTAACCATTTACCTTCTCCAGCATGTTCTGACCATCAGAGTTAGAAATCAAAAGCATAATAAAATGTCAAATTGAAATCAAAATTAAACTCACAGTTTTATCAGAAACTTTCCCACTTTTTCAGCTCACTTCTGAAAAACCCTTTGTAAAGTGCAAATAGTCTGAAAAATCACTCATCAAAGAAACCAAACACACCTTTGTAAAAGATGCCATAAAAAATTATGAAGACTTCATTATTGTTACTCTTGCTCTTTTAATAGCATATTTCTAAGACATTTTGGGTGTCCAAACTCTAGGCAGGAAGTTAAGGTCTATGTAAATTATTTTTTCAACTCTTGAATTATTAAATAGAAAATAGTATCTCATCCTGTGGTCATAAGTTTTAAGGTCTTGACCAAGCCACTTAGTGGTTTTAATTAAATGATTAAAAAAAACCCACAACATTCCTATATTTGTTTTATTTGTTTGTTTTACTTAAAATCATCCTCATGCTGAAGCATGAGTGAAATAATATCCTTTAGCATTATATATAATCTTTCTATATAATAAAAGGGTAATATGAAAATTGACCAAATGGCAGAATGACCAGTCACTATGACATGCACTGACCATGAGGGGGAAGAAGCTCAATGCAGGAATGAAGGTTGAAGGCTGGTGAGCATAGCAGCTGTGCTGAGAGCCTCTTCTGCTTCTACAGCAGTGCTAAGGATGTCCATCTGGTGGCTTAGGCCCACTCCCTGACAGTCAGACATTAACCAAGGGCTCCTGGACTGCTAAAGGATGCAGGCCAGGCTGAAGGGATCTTTCCCTCCTCTAGTACATGAATGTCATGCACTAGGCCTCTGGTCCTATATAATAAAAGCCCAGCAACCAAAAGGCGAAACAACAAGTTGACCAGTTGCTATGACACACACTGATCTCCAGCTCAACACAGGAGCTGCCCTCTGGTGGTCAGTGCCCTCCCACAGTGGGAGTGCTGCTCCGCTACCTGGGATGAGCAGTGCTCCCATAGAAAGCCGATCCCTGCAGACCACATCCCCCACCAGTGCAGGAATCCAGTGCACCAGGCCTCTAGTTATTCTATAATGATATATTGTCTTTTGCACGTACACCAGTTTTTTAATCCAATTGTGTACCTGTATCTTGATTATATCCTGCCTTTTATATGAAGTTTTATATTACAGTGCCCAGTTCACAGAAGCTAATAACAGTCTATAAAGGTTAACTTTATGTTTAAATAGATGAGAACTGTATTGAAATTAGTGAAGTAAATCCCAGTCTATCCTCACTACCTACACAAGAAAATCCTCCTTTGACCTGTGAAGCTGTGCTCAGAAAATAGGTTTACCTTCATTATAAAGATATTCTTTTTTTTATTGATTTTTTTACAGAGAGCAAGAGAGAGGGATAGAGAGTTAGAAACATCGATGAGAGAGAATCATCGATCAGCTGCCTCTTGTACACCCCCTACTGGGGATGTGCCCGCAACCAAGGTACATGCCCTTGACCAGAATCAAACCTGGGACCTTTCAGTCCGCAGGTTGATGTTCTATCCACTGAGCCAAACCGGTCTTGGCATGAAGATATTCTTAGTCATAATTCTTTTTTCCTGGTCTACTCCTATTCACCCCAGTGTATATATTTGGTTGTAATCTATGAAATATAAAATGTCCACCTTCAAGAGTAACAATCTGGTATAATAGAAACCCAATAAGCTCTGTAAGTTAGTTGACTCTGGTTGGAATTCTGGCTCTGCTGCTTACTAGCTCTGTGTCCTACGGAAAGTTGCTTAACTCCTCTGAGTTTTTGTTTCCTGGTTTATGTGAACTGTAGTAACAATAACTATCTCATAGTATTATGATAAGGTGTACAGGAAATGTGCATATAGCTGTAGTACATATAGGTAGGTGCTCAGGTATTGGTAGCTGTTGCTATTGCTGTTGTTGTTGTCATCATCATTATGGCATCAGAAGTCAGCAGTAACAGATCTGAGTCCAGTGTCCTGGCACCTAGGGGCAGCTGAGAGCAGCAGAGCTCTCTTGAGTGAAGAACTCTCAGAAGCCACCCCTCTACAGGTGGATCGAGTTATCAAAGTGGATGGAAGAGGAAGGAAGAAAAGACTGGAGCAGAACCCCTGAGATGGCCGGGGACAGAAAAGTAAGAGTATAGAGGAAAATTGATTCAATATCAATAATGGTGTGGCACTGGGCAATTGAGAAAGACATTAAAAAGACAATTCCTCTACCCTGCCTGGTGTGGTTCAGTTGATTGAGCATCATCCTGTGCACCAAAAGCTTGCTGGTTCAATTCCCAATTTGGGCACATGCCTGGGTTGTGTGCTTTTAGGATTCATTCCACCCAGTAGAACGTGTGCAAGAGGTAGGCAATCTATTTTTCACTCTCACATCAATGGGTTTTGTTTTGTTTTGTTTTTTCTCTCTCTCCCTCTCCCTTCATCTTTCTCTAAAAATCAATTTAAAAAAAAAAACTTAAAAGAAAAAGAGACAATTCTTCCTTAGCAGAATCAGAAAACAGGAAATACAAAAAATCAGGGGATTCAGCAATAACACTAAACTCTCACATAGGGACTTCACAGATTACCACCACGGTCACATCCATTAGTTTATGGTGCAGTACACCCATCACCAAACCCACATAATAGCCTATGTCTCACTGTTCAGAACATGGAAAACCCTGCAAATCCCACTGATACATAAATCTGTAAACTTCATGTTTTAGAAATCAGCTCACTAGATTTCTAACCACATGAAAGCATATAAATTGCCCAGACTTCCAACCTGTAGGAAAAGAACTCAATAAATTGCTCTCACTTGTTCTCTTAGAGAGCCTAGAAGTAATAAGTTCCCTTGCTAAGCATTGCTGCGTGGTCAGCATGGTCACTCATCAATGCCAGGGCAACCATAAACCCTAACGCCGGCTGGCTAACTGCTGGATGTGGGCCTCCAGGCAGTGCCAGGGAGGTTAATATAGTGCGCTGAGATGTACTTCCCCCAAGGCTACCGATGCTGACTCTTCAATGGTTGCTAAGGGGGAGAACTAGCCTCTGCACTGCCAAGCAGGCTTGGTCTGGGAAAATTGAGCTCTTGGCCATCCAGGCATTTTAATGGACTCTATGAATCACTGATCAGCCCAGAAAGAATGTGAAAAAAAACCTCGAGTCCTAACTCTGCTGATTGGCTCTTTCAACAAAGACAAATGGAGAGCCAGTCAATCTCAATGAAGCAGGCCATAACAGAGATCCTTTCCACTAACTTCGGTCTCGCCTGTTTCTGTCCCAGGAGGACCATGGAGATAAAAGCTGCCATAAAACACAATTCCTTACAAACAGCAAAAGAGAGTAGATGGAGAAAAGGATGGATTGAATCACCCTGTGTTCTTCAAAAAGTGTCAGCCTTGCCTCATAGCAGGTAAAAGTACTAAAATGAGTGGAGCCCTCAGTTTTCAGAAACAACATCAACATGATTGGGGAATGGCACAAATTAGAAATAAGGATCTTAGCCTTGGAAAGTAAAGCATTTTATAAATGTGAAATTTGAGGCAGAGAGGCAAAGATACGTGCCCAAGGTCAGACTGTTTATTGAAGGCAGAATTGGAACTAGGTCACGTGACTATGTACTCCCAGTCAGTGTAGAGCAGATCGGGTTGCCATGTGGATTGAACTAGACAAAAAGCAGAAAGAATTTTTTACAAGAAATATGTGAGGACTCAGAACATTAGCTTACTAGATGCTGATGACTTCACAAATAATACATACTTTGAAGCCAGGTTTTAGCTCAAATATTGGTCCTGCTGCTCCTACCCACTTTAGCCATGAGAAGTCCCTTGACTGTTGCCTTAGTCTCCTGTCCATGAAATTAAGATGACAAAAATTTAGAGTTTTTGTAGGAATTCAAGGAGATAATGCACTTAGCACAATGTCAAATATATACCAGATGTTCAACAAATGGCAGGAGTATAGAGGTGTAAAAAGTGGATTCTGGAGTCAGGAGACTTGGTTTTGTAAAAGAGTTACAGTTATAATACATAATCTGTGTTTGGTAAGATATCCTCTCTATCCAATTTCTCAATTATAAAATAGACATGATAATTCTAGTTACTAACTCATAAGACTAATTTGAGAATTAAATGATTACATACAAGGTACCTCCTGATGTAACTAAAACCTGGTAGATGTTCAGTAAATATTAGATGTTATGTTATTATTCTCTTTCTCAGCCCCTTCCTCCTTCCACCCATCCTCTGCCATCGTATCAGGGGTGATTGCCCATCATTTATATATCATTTGTTCAATAAGTTCTCTGGTATTGGATGACCCCAGTGATCTCTCACTCTATACTTCTCTAGCAAACCACACCTTCAGTTCCAACTTGTACCAGATCATTTCCTCCTGAATGCAATTATTTTCTAAATATTTTAATTCCAAATTCCACCTCTTCAATCACAACTTCATATTTTCTCACACACTCTTAAATCCCAAGTACATACTCTCCATAAAGTTTTTCCAGGCCCAGTTATAAAGTATAGGATTTAGGAGAATAATATTTCCACTCAATGGGCATGACTACTACCAGACTCATCTAGTTTTACCAATTTAAACCTGTTGCTTTCCTTTAGTTACTCAGCCTTAAAATAAGACCTATTGTCTGTTTAAGCACATTTGATCATCTATGGCCTAATCAGAATATCAATATACCTAAGTGGATTTGAAATCTCTATAGCCCACACAAACCATAGCTCACCTAATCTAATAGATTAGGGAAATATCATTCACTTCTGCATATTTTATTCTTTGATTTTGTTAATACCATTTTGGTAGGATGAACTGGAATGTTGAATGTAATCAGATCACTTGATGGCATGGCATTGATGGCAGGAATGTTATTGCTTTCATCCTTGGCACTGTGTAAAACATGAGGGAGGTTTTTGCCTGTACCTCTTTGCTAAGAATTTCTGATTTTAATTGGGTTGGGATGAGGCCTGAGCATTAGTGCTTTTTAAATGCCACTGTGGTGAATTTAATGTTCAGACAGGGTTGAGAACAACTGCAACAGAGGGTAAGAAGAGATTATTAGAAGTTTCTTTTATCTAATATCAATTTAACTCTTCGGTGGGATGCTAAAGCTGGTGTATCCTAGTTCATTAAAACTGATTGATAAATTTTAGAAATTTTGTTTAACCAATTGGTTCACATTGGTAAAGTGAAAGTGGTCATGCAGGAGAATTTACACTTTAGCAAATACTAAATATCAGGGATTTCCCCTTGATTTCTGTACATATACCCTGAAATAGAATTGTGGATGGTTTGAGCTTCTTCCTTTTCTTTCTTACTGAGATAACATTGGTTAATAACATTATACATAAGTTTCAGATGTACAACATTACATTCCATATCTGTATGCATTAGAGTGTGCTCACCCCTAAAAGTTCCATTTCCATCCAACTTAAACTTTAATACTCATACAAATAACTTTGAAATCTTGTTGAGAGTCTTTATTTCATTTTTCTTTCCTTCTCCTTGTCCTTGAATCAGAAATTATATGCAACTAAAACCACCCTCCTCTTGAGTGTTTCAGATGAAAGTTTTCCCCCTATGGTTCACTATGAAATGGCTCTGCTTTTTCTTCTTTTCAAAAGAAGTGGCTGCCCAGGGGGAATTGGCCCAGGGGGAAGTTGATAAATACCTTCATAAATGGGAACTGACAGAGTTGAAGAGAAGGCCCTACTTTCTATGCAAATCTATTTACTCTCATTTCCTCTTTGGTCTGGTAATTGATAGTTCTATTGATTTATTAATTTAATTTCCATGGCTTTCTAGACCTGCCAGAAATCCTTCCAACACTACAACGTAAGAGTTATTGTTTTCCATATATTTTATTGTGAATGTGTAAAAGAAATAAAACTTACCCAAGGCAGATATGATGGCACAGAGTATCCAAGAAGAAAAATGGTCTTAGAAGTTATCTAGCCCGAGCCCCTCATTTTGTAAATGACCTAATTGGTCCAGAGAGTTTATAACTCAGGTCTCTTCACTTTTGAGTTATTTTCCTTTTTTTTTTTTTTTTCTATGCCCTTGTACTTCAGTGTGTGGTCTGCCCCCACCTGCAACTCTGATATCATCCTTGAGCTTGTAAGAAATACAGGCCAAAGAACAGAACCTACTAAAAACTAATTTGTATCTCAACAAGATCCTGTGTTTATTTGTATGTGTATTAAAGTTTAAGAAGCACAAATCCATCCAATAATTCCATTTCCTGGTGTATATCCAAAATAATTGAAAGCAAGGTCATAAAGATATATTTGTACATACATGTTGATAGCAATATTATTTATAATAACCACAAGGTAGAAACAACCCAAGTATTCCTACATGGATAAACAGATAAACAACATGTGATATGCACACACAATGAAATATTATTCATTCTTAAAAAGGAGAAAAATTCTGACACATGCTATAATATGAATGGAACATGAGGATATTATGTTAAACTAGATGCCTGGTGCACGGATTTGTGCACATTGAAAGGAAATTAATTAGAAGGTGGCTGAGGGGACTGGACTAGACGGGTTGGATGCACCCTGGAGACAACCTCCTGCAGTCCTTCCCTGTCCAACTGCATGTAGGGCAGGGCTGGGGTTCAAAGGGCATCTCTGGCAGGTGGGATCCTTGTGGGGAACAGGCTGAAACCATCAGTCTGACATTTCCTGAGGGGTCCTGGAGTATAAGTGGACAATCTGCAAAGTTGCTGTCATTCGGCAATTTCTGCCTTAAGTGTTTTCTGCCTGGTGGTCATTGCATGTCATAGCTACCTGTTGGACTGTCAGGTAGTCAGATGGTTGCTTAGGCTTTTACATATATACTAGGAGCCCATTGAAGGAAGATTCCTGCAAGTGGCCGCCTCAGCCACGCTTGCAGCCACCACCACCCTCACCCACCAGCCCTGCCCACCACCTCCATTGTGGCCACAGTTGCCACCTTCCCCTCCCACACTTTCCCTCTGGCAGCCGCCTTGCTTTCCGAATTTCTTCCCTCTTCCTTCTATGCTGTCTTCAGTCTTCACTCCTCGCTTCCTCGGTGTATGCAAATTAACCACCATCTTTGTTGGGTTAATTTGCATACTTGTTCTGATTGGCTGTGGGTGTAGCAAAGGTATAGTCAATTAGCATTTTTCTCTTTTATTAGTGTAGGTAGATATGGTAAAATGAGTTTTGGAGTTTGGTTACACAACAATGTGAATATACTTAATATGTGTACAATTTAACACTGTTAAGTTGTATGGTTAAAATGATAAATTTTATGTTGCATATATTTTGCCATAACTTTTAAAAATCTTCACTTAAATAAAAAGAAACACTAGTCCATCCCTATTTTATTCTGCTTTCTGGAAGTTTTCATTCAACAACTGGAAGGAATGTTAGGTGGAGATAAAGCCAAGCAAGGATAAATAGTGATTGGGGTGTGTGTGTGTGTGTTTGTGTGTGTGTGTAAATAAAATAAATAATAAATAGTAATAAATAGATACAATTTTTAAAAAGAAGATTATTGAAGTGAGTTGAATAAAAACATTTCTCATTTGTTTAAAATTACTTTGATTAGGCTTTTTGAAGGCTCAGAATCCTCACAAAAACCTTTAGATGTATATTTAATACTCATGTGACCAATTCGTCTTAGGACTCCCACTTTTAACCTGGAAAGTCCCCATGTTTCAGGAAACACCTTGCTCCTGAGCTACTTCAAAAATAATTGGAAGCCAGTGTCATCAGGTCTGTCTGTATTCAATATATGCCCAAAACCTATTTATTAACAAATCTTAGAAAGATTATGCAGCAGCTAAGTGAGCCAGATTCAAACTCAGAGATTGCTGGCAAAAAAATTTAAAAAGAATTCCAATCAAATGATTAAGAAAAAGAGAGGAGTGACCATAAAACCTCTAGGCCAATGTTATTGTATCATAAGGTAATATTATTGTAATATAGCTCAGATTTAAAAGAAATAGAATCTGCTATGTCAAACATTCTTAACTAATGGGTTTTTCTGTTCCAATTAAATGTCATTATAATTGGTACTATTCTGGAAAGTTCACAAGATGCTGTTCTTCTAAAGCAAAGACACATTTCTCATTTGTGTGTTGTGTTTAGAATGACTGTGGGCCACGGGGAAGAAGCAATGGAGAATAACCCTCAGCATGGAATGTCATCAGGTCTGTCTGTAAACAATATTTGCCCAAAACCTTCTTTCTAAAGGAATTTGGTGATAAAGGGAGTGTAGGTTTAAAAAATCACTGTTTAAAAAATCATTGTAGTTACTTGAAACATTCAAAATATAGGCTGACAATGGATGGACAAAGATGTTTGAATTGTAGTGAGAGAATAACTCTATTTTTCTCTACATTTATTAGAGAAGGGGTGGGGGTGGGTTGCTGAGAAATCTCAGACTAATTCACACATCCACCTTACCTCTGTCTTCAGCACCTGTGGGTGCTAAAGGAGGGGGATTATTAATAAAAGAAGGGCTGGAAAGACAATGGGAGGAGAAGGGAACACACCACTCTGAGGATAAAAGCTAAATTGAGAGCACTAGCCAAAAAAGCACCTAAGAAAGACTGTCTGAACACCAAGGATATTTCAGAAAAGGACAAAAAATGGATGCCTTTTATTTCATTGTAGATTAGGGAATCACTGATGATGCTATAACATCTGAGGAAACTGCCACTGAGCATGTGGCTTTGTTTGCTTTTCACTGTTCACTCACTGAGGTTAATAACAAAACACTTAATCATGCATAGAGAGGGGAAAGCTGGTGGGAGCAGATACTGCTCCAGCATTAGGGTGGGTGGAGACTTAAGAGAGGAATCTCCAGTTGTTATCTGTGAAAAGAAAACAATAGAATACCAGCTCCCTTGAGCATCTAGAAAGAGAAAATGTAGCTGTTAGGGAGAGCTGGCCTTGGTGAAACAAGGAAGCAGGCCAGATGATTGAACCCAAGCCATCCATCCCCCTTCTAGGTCCACTGAAAAATGCTCTTGGCCATTCAGAGACCAACCCTTCAGAAATGAGTGCAGCCAAGCTAAGGACAGAATAGAGCCAGTCTTGCCCTTTATCTTCTATAACAAACTTGACAAATGATGTTCATTTGCCTGGCAAATGCCCGTGATTGCCCCCAAAAAGGCTATTGCAAATTGCCTGTGTGAATAAATTCACTCTTGCAAAACAGGATGCAAGTGAGCGAGAGTGATGCTACATGAATATATCTTTATTTCTCTCAAATGTATTATTATATGACAACTAAAATGGGCAACTTAGCTACAAACCTTAATTCTTTATAAAGTCAAGAATGATTGTTCACACAAAAAGATCTGTATGTTTATAGCACAATTATTCTCAATAGCCAACAAGTGGAAATAGTCCAAATGTCAATTGACTAGTGACTGAATAAACAAAATGCAGTATATCCATGAATATTATTCAACAATAAAAAGGAAGATATTATGTAAATGGATGAACCTCAAAAACATTATGCTAAGTAAAAGGAGCCAGATTCAAAAGAACATATTATTTCCTTTATACAAAATGTCAAGAAAAGGCAAATATAGACAGAGTGTAGATTGGTCGTTGCCCTGGAGTTGGGGATGAGAATGAGTAACTATACTAGTAAATGGGCCTGAAGGTCTCCCAGTCTAATTAGCATATTACACTTTTATTAGTGTAGACTAGAGAAGGGAGGGCAGTACCCTCAGCCAGGCCTGCACCCTCTACAATCTGGGACCCCTTGGAGATGTTCTACTGCTGGTAAGTACAACACAGATGAGTAAGAGCCTATAATCTGATAAATAAAATTATTTAGAGGTACTGTTTTGAGGTATTATTACATATTCCCACACATTCTCCTTTGTTTTCTCCTTTCCTCTCTCCAAAATAAGTAGCTGGTTCTGCCTTTATTGCCAATGGAGAAAGATTCTACAGAACATTCTGGATGGTGGGTACCTGGGTGTAGACATAGGTAAACATTTATTGAGCTCTACAATTGAGATTTCTGTATTTTATTTGGACATTTGACTCTTGTGTTTGCATAAACATAAGCAGTGGCTTCTAACCCACAGGTTAGAATCATTCAGGGATACTTAAAATTCACTGTTGGCTGGATATTCTTCAAATCAGCAAAATCAGAATCTATGGAAATTGAACAGAATGGAACACTAATTTCTGAAGGGGTAGACTTGTTTGGAATATTTTAAACACACACACACACACAAGCACACACACACACACTCCTCAAGTAATTCCCATGAACAACTATCATTGAAAATCAACCTCCAAGAGAATTTAGAGTCCCTGTAAGGGGGCAGAAGAATTCAGGCACAATAAATAGACAATTGTGTTGCTAGAAACAGCAGGAAATGTGGGCCTGCCCTCATGCCTTACAGCAGCCTTAAAAAGCCTTGCACTGCCTGTCCTGCCTCCCTGGCCCCCAATGGACTGGGACCCCACAGCCAGGGCCTGGCGCTGCTCGCCCCTCCTACATATGCAAATTTACCCACCATCTTTGTTGGGTTAATTTGCATGTCACTACCTGATTGGCTAGGGGTGTAGCAGAGGTACAGTCAATTTACGTGTTTGTCTATTATTGAGTAAGATAATCATCCCCATTATACTTGCAGGATTGCTTTGGATAAACAGTCTATCCTAGAAGCAGAGAAACCAGGAGTTGTTGTGCATGGCTTGGTCTCAAAAACAAAACACAGGAAAAATAATGTAAAATGTTCTGTCATAAGTTTCCTGTTGTTTATCCTTGGGGCATTTCCAGCAGAAGGGTAGGGGTTGGGGGAGCAGGAAGGATAATGATCACGCTTTCTGGATGCTAGTAAATGATTATATTAAAGAATCTTTTTATGTGTGAAATGAGAATATAAAGGTAATATTTCCTATTGACACTCAATATAAACAATAGTGCATTGCAAACGACTTGCAAACTCAGTTTTAACCAATTCTTATTACCACACTCAGATCTGAAAAAAATGTGATAAACAGATTACAAGTTTATAATAATGTTTGCAGTGGTACAATGCTATGAAACAAATGTTAGCATGCTTAAATTTTATTTAGGTTACATCTCTGATTACAATTTTTTTTTTTTCATCTAAACTATGCAAGTGGGAAGGGAACTAAATACCATGAACCAATCCCCTGAGCTGATGGAACAAAGAACTGTGAATCAGCTTGCTCCTAATCTCACAGAATAGGAAAGGCAAAGCAGGCCCCCTGACTCACTATGACGTGCTCTTTGCCTTATAACTCTAGTTCCTAAAGCATGCAGAAAGGTTGCACACTGGATACGAAGGCATAGGAGAGGGGTTTCCCCTCTGGGTGCACCTTGTACTTACTTAGAAAGAATTAAAGTGGAAGGGACCAACTACCATTTTGTGGATGAAATCTAAGTTTGCTTGACCAACATGGATTTTTTAAAATTTTAAATTGTTTGTCAAATTTTCTGTTTGTTTGTTAAGAAAATTAGAACTTTGGCAACCCCGGGCCAGCCTTTTTCTATAACAGCAGTCCCTGGAAGAATGGCGACTGTCCAGCTTAGGGCGTGCTTTCCCTCCTCGGTGTGAATTTTTTTAAACACCTGAGCTGCTTCTTTCATTTTACTTACCCAGACCCCTGTTGGCATTTGAGTTGTGCGTGAGAGGATCTGGGAATACTGACTCCTAGATTAGAATCATCAAGGTAGAACTTTTGGGACAGATGTGTGGCACTTAGCGGTTGGCTGAGTTCTTAGTCTCTCTAGTTAGATATAATTTATGCAACGGACAGTCATTGGGAATACATATCAGCAACAGATTTATTGAGGCTATCTTGGAGTTGACTTAGAAATTGTTGGGCTGTTTTCAAAGACAGATCATTGGGTAGCTTAGGACAAGATTGCTTTCAACATTTATGGGGCCCTGAGCAAGAATGCAAATAAAGGCCCATGTAGCCCAAGCCTAAATTTATAAAAGTTATGAACTTACGTTAAACAGACTATTCAACACAATCTATATTTTATTGACAAGGTACCTATCTTACATGAGGCCAGTTTTAAATGTGAAATTCTCAGACACCTTGGAGTTTCAGACCAGAACAAGATAACATGAAATCTAGCCACCTGACCTGACCCCATAGCCAACCCTGTCTCTTTTTTTCCCATGGCCATTCTCTACCACAAGGGGCTTCATGCACTTATGTGTACACATCCAGCTATCGGCCCACACTCTGCCCACAACCTTCCCCTCAAGCCCATTCCCTTGAGCCTACAAAATCTCACACAGGTGGTTGGCAAGGTTCCGTGAACCATATAGTCTTGGAGCTAAACAGCCTGTTTTGGTATGGGCTTTAAGCTAAGAATGGTTTTCACGCTTTCAAAAAGTTGTAAAAAAAAAAATTTTTTTTTTTAAAGAATATGTGACAGGGACTCTAAGTGGCCTGTAAAAACTAAATAATATTATCCTTTACAAAAAACTTTGCCTATGCGTATTCTAAGGCCTAGAGCAGGACTCCCTCTTCCTCTGATCTAAGACCCAGAACCTTCTAAAACTATCATGCAGCAATCGAAAGTCTACTTACCTCCGCCTAATTTCCCCAATGACCCTGGAACCAGTCCCCTGATTCTACCTTTTATGGGGTCTTCTGAACCAGAGAGGCTTCGGATGGGGTTGAAGGTAAAGGCCATAGGCCAATCAATGCATATTGAACACCAGCTTTGTGTCAGGCGTGTGCTAAGTCGTTTGCATACATTATCTCCTTCAACCTTCTCAGACAATCTCTAGTCAAGACAGAAACCTAAGTCATGCAAATAAACCCTGTGGGTGAGAAGACATGAAAAAGCCTGGTATTCTTGCATTTTCTAAATCATCAATGGCATCATTTAACTTTAATGTGATGATGTCCATAGTGGAGAGGAGAATAAGTCATTTCAATCATTAAAAAAAAAAATAGGTACAGCTTTAGTTAAGTGCAAAATGAATCTTTTTTTTTTTTTTTTCTTCCCCAGCAAAGGGATGGGAGAGATTAGCTGCAGCTCGGTAGTTAGGAGTTCAACAGCCTAGAGACCTTAGTGATTAAATTCCACCTCTGCTTCTACGCTGTGCCTCTCCAAGGAGAGAGACAGATGGCATGTCAGGCGACAGAAGATCACATCACATGGTGATGAATATCTCGCACTGGCTCAGAGGCAGTCTTATATGAAGCCAGCAGCCTCGCATGGAATCAAATCCTTACATTATGAGGAGAGGCATCCAGGAGTTGCCACATTGTGCAGCTGTGGCGTCTTACCTCACCGCCTGCCTGGGGTGCTATGACCTGCTATTTCCTTACCACACAAAGCTCTTCCCAAGGAAAACAGGCTCTTTCTTCTCACAGAAAAGCGTAATTTCAGATCCCTGAACTTCGGGAAGAACAAAGAAACCTCAGAAAAAGTCACTCATGATCTTTGAGGCTTATCTGATTTTCTTATTCATAGCCATACTATGACTTTTATTTTTTTTTATGAGTAAAGGCAAAAGCCTCACAGTCATTAAATAAGTCAGAGAATAGGAGGGTTTTCTTCATGAGAAATAGCTTTATCTATTGCAAATACAGAAAACCTTGGCTATAAGCTGGTAGAAAATTGAGTGAAAAATTTAAAAATCATAAAAGTACAGATGATATAATAAATGCACATACACTCATCACAAAGATAGAATGATTTTTGTCATAATTGCTTTAAATATTATTGAAACAAAATAAAATAAAATAAATATTACTTTCTGTTTCAGTTCCATTTTTAAGGCACACCTCACAGTCCTATCAAACCTATCATATGATAAATTATATTAATAGTTTCATGCTGGATTATTGTTCCCTAGAGTAAGTCTAATTTGCTCAAATATGTGTGTGCAATACTGTGTTTAATTTTGTTTTGATTATATCATTTATGGTTTGGGCATTTATATTCATTAGTAATATTGGATTTTAATAATAGTTTTAAAAGTGAGGTGGGTAACTTACCTCTTTTTTCTAGTCTCTGAAACAGTTTGCATAATAAAGAGATTATTTATGCCATTTAAGTTTGGAGAAATTCATCTATAAAATTATCTTATATTACTAAGAATTTTTACTACTAATTCAATTTTTAAAAGTTTTTAATTGTTGGTTTTTAAACATTTTGGTCAGGTTTTTAATTTATACTTTCCAATTTATTGACAAAAGTTGTTCATGTTATTCTTTTGACAAATCTTAAAAATTCAATTGTGTTGGTAATATATTCCTTTTCCAACTTCTTTCAGTTTTTATTGGTGATTTCTTTCCTTTTTCCAGTTAATTTTGTCAGATTTTTATCTATTATTCAAATATTAGCTCTTTGCTTTTGATAATTTCTTTCTCTTTAATTCCTTATTTCACTAAATTTTCCATTATATCCTTTTCCTATTTTATTTCTATTTCTTCTGATTTTTTTCTAACTCCTTGATGTAAAACTTTAATCTCATGTATTTTCATGATTTTTTTAAATAAACAAAGCATCACAGCATTTTATATGTAATTTTTGTGTTTTGTTCAAAATTAAATATTTTATTTATTCAACTATGGTTACCTCTAACATGAGTTAAGTGTTGCCTTGTTTTCAAGTTAATTTATTTTTTAAAGCTTTTCAATTAATTTCTTATTTAATTGTTTTAGATAATTGAATGAACTCTGTATGATATCAGTTCTTTGGAATCTATTGTGAGTACCATTGTGCCATTATAGAAGGTTGGTTTGGGAGAATGTTTTTGTGTATGCATGAAAATAATTTAGGTTCTCTATATAGGTGCTGGATCAAGCTAATTAAATGCATTATTCATATCACTACAGTGCTATGATATTTTCTGCATGAGCTATCAATTTCTGAACACAATACATTAAAATCCCCCTCTGTGATTGTATTAATATAGTAAATTGCATTGATTGGTTTTTTATTGTTAACCTACCCTTGCATTCCTGAAGTAAATCCTACTCGGTCATGACTATCTTTTATTCAGTTTGCTATTGGTTTACTTAAGGTTTTTATTTCTATGTGTATAAGAAAGATTAAATTGTTAATTTCTTTTATTCTAACATCCTTGCAATAAAATGATTTGGAAAATGTTACTTCATTTTCAGTCCTCTGGAGCATACAATGTTTCCCCCAAAATAAGACCTACTTAAAGGTTTCCTTCTGAGTAAAATATAGGCCCCCTCTAGGCTAAACATGAGAGATTTGGTCCACTGATTCTGAAAGAAATGGAGTCACAAGAAATTCATCAGGAAATTCAGTTATTGGATTGTTATGATGATGTTCCAGAAGATGGTGACATGATTGTTATTGAATAAGTGAGTAAATTCTTGATACTGTAGGATTCACAGTTTGTCTGGTTTGTGTTGACAACTACCGTACTACTGTACCGTATACAGGTAATAAATTTCTTTTATTTTCATTTAACAATAAATGTGTACCGTATTCTTCTTCATGGAAAAATAAAACATCCCCTGAAAATAAGACCTAGTGCATCTTTGGGAGCAAAAATTAATATAAGACACTGTCCTGTCTTATTTTCAGGGAAACAGGGTAGTAAGAGGAATCATTATCCTATCTAATAAAAGAGTAATATGCAGATTGACCATCACCCCAACACACAAGATGACTGCCCCCATGTGGTCAAAGATGGCTGGCCCAATGTGGATATAAGATGGCCCCACAAAATGGCAGGCAGGGCAGGGCAGTTGTGGATGATCAGGCCAGCAGGGAGGGCAGTTAGGGGTGACTGGGCTGGCAGGGGAGGACAGTTGTAATTCTTTAATTCCAGTTTGGTTCTTGGAGGAGGTTTTTCTACCTACTCTGCCATCTTGGAACCTCAGTTCTCACATCTTTTTTTTTTTTTTTAATCTTTATTGTTGAAAGTATTTCATATGTCCCCTTTTCCCACCCTTAACCTCTCCCAGCCTACCCCCACCCCAGGCTTTTACCACCCTATTGTCTGTGTCCATGGGTTATACATATATGCATATTAAGTTCATTGGTTGATCTCTTCCCATCCACCCACTCTCCCTGCCTTTCCTCTGAGGTTTGACAATCTGTTCCATGCTCCTATGACCCTGAATCTATTTTTGTTCATCAGTTTATGTTCATTAGATTCTACATATGAGTGAGATCATGTGATACTTATCTTTCTCTGACTGGCTTATTTCACTTAGCATAATGCTCTTTAGGTCCACCCATGCTGTTGCAAATGGTAAGAGTTCTTTTTAAAAGCTGTGTAGTATTCCATTGTATAGATGTACCAGAGTTTTTAAATCCTCACATCTTGATGGAAGGGTTTCTATCTGTGGTTTGGCTGAGGTGGTTCTGGGAGAGCAGCAATAGCCTGAAAAACTGAGTCAAGTTTTCTTAGGATTGCAAAAGCAATGCTCCAAAGCAAGAACCAGAGAGCTGAACAAAGTGGCAAATGACAATCTGGATGAAGTGGGAACACCTAAGCATTCCCTGGCATGGGGAGATTGATTAGTCTGGACTTCCTGAAGATAAGTGTACCTGGAGCCCCTTGAGAATATAATTTAGGACCTCACAGGCTGGAGAATTCTGGGACATTTATGGAACACACAGGAAAACTTTCACAGTTAAACCTACAAAAGGAAAATAAACACAAACTCCATGCTTTTGATTTTTTTGTGATGCTTTTGAGAGTTTTTTTTTTTTTGAAATTTTTACTTAAAATTAAGGGTGACATTTTTTTCAGGTCCATGTTCCATTTGATTAGACTACTATTTTAAAACATTTATCTGTTCATTAATGTTGAAGTCAAATATATTTCCTTTCTTTGGAATTATAGGTATTTCATTTCCTTGACTAATTATGATGAATAGTAGAAGTTACTAGCTGTTGGTCTTGGCATTTATTGTGTCAATAATATTTGAAAATCACTGCCAGAGGCTTCTCCATATGTTGGACTTTTATCACTTAAAAAGTTCACAGCTTTTCACTCACTGTAGATGCTCAGATTGAGCTGAAACATGGTTCAGTTGTTTTTTTTAATATAAATACAAAAATCAAAATTTGAAAAAAAAATACAAGGAGAATCACATTTTTAACAGTACAGTAAAAACATTTGAATTCATATTGAATTGCTGGTCATTGTGAAATAATAACCTACTTTATAGCATTGTAATAACACTTGAGATAAATTCTTGAGTAATATTGCCAATCCCCAATCTGCTATCCTTGGCTCATGCCTTCCACCATTATGCCATCTTTGAAATTGCTCCCAAAGAGGTACATTTAAGATTTTTTTTCACTTTGTGAAAATCCTGATAACTGATGCTTCCTTTATATCTCTGTTCCTTGACCTCCGTGGCCAGATTGAATGAACACACACCCTGGGATGATGGCTTTTCTCCTAGACTTAGAATTTCTAGCCAGTCAATAGCATTCACTGATTATTAATTATCATTTTTATTTTACTGTGGTGATTGATTTGAGTCTTTTAGCACAATGGATTCACATCATTCTTTGATTCCCAACCCCCCCCCCCAAATCTTCAGTATACATTCTGTGTTGGTTTGTATATGTCTTTCTTTCCTCCCTCCCTTCCTCCCTTCATTTCTGCTGTTTCCCTTCTTTTCACCCTTCCTCATCTCCTTTCTTCTTCCTCAGAAGATTCTCTGGTGTGTTATACACACTGTCTCAAGACCATCCAGGGTTTGTTCTTCAAAGAATGTGCTCCTGTTAGTTCTGCATACTTGGTCATTGCACATGGGAAGGATAGTCACAAAAGGGGATCTCAGGTGAAGTTTTATCAGATTCACTGGCATGAAGCTGGTCAAAGCCCAGACAAAACCACTGCAGCAACTGAAATAAGAGACAGTGAGGTGACAGGTTGTGAGGTGGTGCACAAGAGATGTATAGAGAAGGCTTTGAAAAGATAAACAGAAGTTGCCAGGAAGGCAAATTATGGCAGGTCGGGGGGATTCCAAACAGAGAGACTAACAAATGGAAAGAAACTGAGGCATAAAACAATGACTTGTATACACAAACCCATAAACAGTTCTATTTTGACAGAATATAAAATTTAAGGAAGCAATGACAAAAATGAAGCATTTCCTTAAATCTCTTTATAGAATTGAAAACTACTCTATTATTTGTTAAATTTTATATGTAACTAGAATTTATTTTTTTAATGTATGGAACATTTTATGTCATATAAAGGCAAAGGCATGTGAGTCTTCTTTTCCATCAGAGTCCAGTGCATGGTAGGAATCTTGAATAAAGAAGAGTACAAGCCATCAAGGGCTGATATTCCATTCCTGGGATCGCCATCACGCTCTGAGATGCTTGAGTACAAGATTTATATCTGTCTCATTCTCCTAAGTGGCTAGTGCAGAGATTTCCACTAATAGGTACCCAGAGACTGTTTACTAAAAATATATTGAATAACTTAATTACTGAATTGGAAAGGTATGGAAAGGGTAGGTGTGCTATAAGAAGCTGCTGAATTGTAAAAGAGATGCCAGGAAGCATGGTTTGAATAATATGAAAAGTGTGGATGCTTTGACATCTAGCTATTTTCCCAAACTAACTTGACTAGTCGTTCATTACACTCACACTAACTTATTTTGAGATCTAGCCTCAAAGTATCTTTTCTGAACCCTGACATATGAGCTTCCCAAGACATCAGAGAAAACATTTGTTATAATTTTACATGCATGTCTAAAAATTAAGTTATCAAAGTGGTAAGATGTTATCTTTAAAATAAAATTGTATGTAAGGCCATTGCTCATTGGCATCTTCTTTGAGGTCCAGTACAGTGTTGTCAATGTACATGTGGAGAAGTGAATAAGTCTGAGTCCAGGTGCATGCCTATAATTGTGGCATCTCTGACAAAGATCCAAAGTAAATGAGAGGCGTAAATAATGTAAGCGATGCCATTGAAGGGTGTGTGTGTGTTTTTCTTTTCAAAATGTTGTTTAATATTCTAAATGAATGGATCTTGCTCAGAAAAGACACAAAATTTAGAGATGAAGATCTATGAGTGACTCCATGGTGATGAGATTGGCAGTATTTTCACGTGGTCAAGTCCATCAGTAGTTCTCTGCGATTATCTTTTTATATATATATTTTTTTTAAAGAAAACCCTACAATGTATTATTTACATAAGGCTTGACAATCTTAGTCAGAATAAGATAAGCAGCATCTGGCAGAAAACATGGAAGAATTCTTGCTAACTACATAATGTTCCAGGCAATAGAATTAACATCTCAGAGTCAGAGCAGGTACCTTAAAGATATTGTGGTTTATCTAGAAATTGACAGTTTATAGAATTAAATTTGATAGAGAGATAGGTGTTTGTTTGTTTTTTTATCTACATTTGGCTCCCCACCACCACCCTCCAAAAACCTAAAGTCAATTGAAATTTAAGATGTTTCCCACACATGTCTAGTTTTGCAGCATTCTTCACCTATGACAAGAGTGGACCTTTTTATCTATGCAGCAACCATAACCTGGAGCTACCAAGCTTGTGCCTTTAGAGGGGGAGGCTCCACCTCTCCCATCATCCTCCACTGACCCACTTAGAAGCATTTAGGTTTCTGGCCTAGCTTCTGTAGGCTTCTGAACATCTGGTTCTTGTATTAGTTTAATGATAGAGATATTTAACTCTCATATCTTGAATTCCTGAAGTTGAGTAATATATGCTATATTATCTGGCAAGCATGGGTAATTTTCTTTCAGTATGGTATTATCTAACAATATAAATATCATAATTTGTTTTATAATATGTTACAGTTTTAAACTAATTAGGGATTTACTTTAATGAAATTTGCTTGTAGCAGTTTATTGTTATCTTGTTCGTACAGACCATAAATATCAAATTCTCTTTCAATATATTTTGCTATAAAGTCAACTTGTATGTATCAGCAATGAACAGGAAAAATCCTATTCAAGAATATTGAATATATATGTTTGTATGTATATTCATATATATTGTAATTATTAATTCAACAATATATAATATACATTTATAAATACATATATATTCAGAGCTTTCTATTCTGAATGTTTTTCCAACTATAATACCAATTAGAATTAGAATTAACTTTTTGAGAATCTGATGTTCACTTGTAAATGACTTGACCTACTTCACTGATTATTTATGAAATGCTTATCATATTTTAAAATCTCCATGCAAAGGGCAATTAGGAAATATAAAGGTGAATGAGACGTGGTCTTTGCCCTACAAATAACTTACATTCTTGTCAGGAATACAAATACATAAATAATTCAAGGCAGCTGAGCAAGGGGAGTGCTAAATGGATTGTTTGTGGAAATGAGCAGCCTCCAGGTTAGAACTTGGGTAAAGGGGGTAAAGGGGTGTGGTGGGGAGGAAGAGAGGGTGTTACTCCAAGATTCTGACCTAGTTGTTGTTAGAGAGTCCACCCAGTTTGGGGACAGGATTGCAGACCAAATGGATGCCTAATGCTGCCTAAAAAGGTGTAGATTTCAGGCCTTGGTCTTGTCAGTCAGAATTTTTTCCAAGCTTATATAACTTTGTAAAAATGCAACTTGAAAGTGTCAAATGCTGGTTTAAAAAAATGAGAATAGTAATCAAATAAAAGACAGATTAGCAATAGTCTTCCTTTTTGTTCGGAGTTGTTTTTATTGTTTTACATAAGGACTGTGGGTAATCCAGGTGGGTTTGAGTTTGATGGTGACTGTAATATTTTCTAAGAGGAAAAATAGCCAAAACCAGTTTGGCTCAGTGAATAGAGCATTGGCCTGTGGACTGAAAGATTCCGGGTTCAATTCCGGTCAAGGGTATGTACCTTGGTTGCGGGCACATCCCCTGTTGAGGGTGTGCAAGAGGCAGCTGATCGATGACTCTCTTAATGATGTTTCTAACTCTCTATCCCTCTCTCTTCCTCTCTGTGAAAAATCAATAATATATATATATATATATATATATATATATATATAGATAGATAGATAGATAGATAGATATATAATATATATATATGTATATATATATTTTTTTAAAAAATATATTTTATTGATTTTTTACAGAGAGGAAGGGAGAGAGATAGAGAGCTAGAAACATCATCGATGAGAGAGAAACATTGACCAGCTGCCTCCTGCACACCCCCCACCGGGGATGTGCCCGCAACCAACGTACATGCCCCTGACCAGAATCGAACCTGGGACCTTTCAGTCCGCAGACTGACGCTCTACCACTGAGCCAAACCGGTTTCGGCCAATAAAATATATTTTAAGAGGAAAAATAATATCCTCTTAGGCTGTGTCTATTCAGCACTGAAAATTTGGTCTATTAAATGCTTGTTCTATAATGAATTTATTTTGGAGGTAAAATCAGCCAGATTTACTATTTGATCTCATAGATTTAAAAAGTAGAAGAAGAAAGAAAAATAATAACAATAATTTTTTAGCTAAAGAGTTCCCTTTCCAACTTTTGTAAATTCTTCTATTTTGGATAACCTGTTTACATTAGGAAATCTCACTTTAGACCTATAGGGAAGAAGATGAGGATTGAGAGAGGTAGGGAGTGTCTCTGAAAAGTGTGGCAGTACGTATACTTCAAATTGCAGGGCTGCTGTAAATGTCACTTCTGATTACACATTATTACAGTGGGCTCAGCAGTACCAGCTAGCCAAGCACAAGCCAGAGAAAAGTGGATAATATTATCTCACATTGTTAACTTATAATTGTCTTGTACTTTTGGTAAACCCATCTTTTCCCATCTGCGTAAGTGCCTCCATTGGGCCTGTGCACCTGATTGCTTGTCTTTTGCCAACAATGTTCAGGTCAACTCTTTTTTCTTTTTGTCATTTTTTGGTTATTTTTTCCTAAACACAATCGGTGAACTATTTCATCTAGATCCATATTTATTAAGCTTAAATTAGGGAAAACACTACAATAGATATATAGGTCATGGGGTCAGCATGACTCAATTCCAACCTATAATAATAATGTGTGAGGGATGGGAAAGAGGAGAAGGAAGAGAAAGTTGTTTGCTAAGAATCTATAATTTCTAAACACTATTAAGTCACTTAAGCTTCATAAAATCATTACATGTTACCTGCATATTTATGAAGGTGTTCACAGAGAAGTCAGATACATTGCCCAAGCCAAAAAAAAAAAAAAAAAATGATACACTCCTCTCAACAACCCTTGGTCTAGTAGCTTTTATTTGCCTATTTTTATTGCACTGGTAGATTTTTGCCTTCTAATATAATTAATTGTGGGCATCTGTCACAGAGACTGTGAAATATGTTTTCATCACTCCAGTTCCTGGCTGAGTGTCTGGCTCTAATAGCCACAGAGTGAATATTTATGGATTATTGAATTTCCTTAACTAGAATCAGTACCTGTGGGGAGATCATACTTGGTGTTCAAAAGCTCTAATGTAGTGTCCTCTCACCACAGGGGTGGAGCACTTCCACAGAGCAGGCAGAACACCTTCCCATTAATCACTGAGCAATTTCCCAGGTTTCTGTTTTCCCCAAAAAATACAAAAAGTGCAGGCTACTTTAGTTTCACTCTCTGGTGAATGCTCTGAGTGTATGGGTGTGTCTCACTTTAGGAAAACCTAATGTGGAAATGGCTGGTTGTAGGAGACTTTTTAAAAATGAAAATTTTACAGTTGGATTTTTAATGCATTGTGAGCAGACCACTAATTATACTGGTCATATTCATATGTTAGCCATAAAGCATAACATGAGAAAACAGATGAGGTGTTTCTGTAACTCTGTGAAACCATGGTTAAATGGTTACTTTCTACCCTGGATGGCATTGTTCAGTGGTTAGAGCCCATGCACTGAATGTCTCAGGTCCAATTCCCGGTCAAGGGCATGTATCTGGGTTTCAGTTTGATCCCCAGCTAGGTCAGGGAGCATACAAGAGACAACTAATCTATGTGTCTGTCTCACATTGATGTTTCTCTCTCTCTCTCTCTCTCTCTCTCTCTCTCTCTCTCTCTCTCTCTCTCTCTCTCTCTCTCTCTTTCCCTTCCACTTTAGCTAAAAGTAATGGAAAAATATCATGGAGTGAGGATTAACAAAGTAAATAAGTCAAGTTAAATTAAATGGTTACTTTCCTAGACACACAGCCTCACCCCACAATCAACAGTCATTCAACGATCAAATATTCCCGAACTAGAAGGGGCAGACTGTTTCATGAGCCCAGCAACTAGTTCCCCTCTGACCAGTCTTGCTCTGGAATTTAGAGATAAGTTTTTCTTTGGTTTGCTTTTCTCACCTTTTTTTCTCATGAAGAAATGGTCAACAGATGGATCCCAGGCAGCACCCTAATGGGTGGTCCTTGGATGGCTGGTGGACTCTAGTTACTTAGATCTATCAAGCTGGCAATTTCAAAGGAAAATTGATGAAGAGATGTAGTTTTCATTAATTTTAAATTATTATTTTCCCCAGAAATCATGTTACATCCTTCAAATTACTTTCCCAACCTCTACACATTGTACTTTAATGGTGAAGTTGGTTATTATATCAATTAACTGTGCAATTTGTTAAAAAACAACATATTTTCCCATTGTTTTCATATTATTGTTTATTTTGATGGAATTAGCAGTTTTAATTATTTCTACTATGTTGCATTACATTCTTTGAAAATGGTTCAAAAGTAGGTCATTAGAGCATTAGTCACTTAAAAAGTAATGCAATACAATTCTAATGAATCTGAAGGTATGATGATTCTACACAAACATCTGGAGGAATGAAAATCCACACAGGAAGCAAAAAGTGAATATTTGAAAGTCAGATATTATTGGGCAAGTGGCCCATTTGCTCCCTGTCCCCAGTTTCATTGTCTGTGAACCTGTCATTTAGTGGGAGGAAGCCACAAGATTTTCCATTATTATAAAACAGAACAGCAGCCTCCCTGCTAAACCACTAGCATTTTTTTGAAATGAACACTATATAATGTTTTTGTTGCAAATTGATTGATTTTGTTATTAAAGTTAGATATGAGACAATATTACTCATGAATCTAAATTACTCAGTCATCAAAATAAGTCATTTTCATTTCATATAGCAAAAATAGACTTGTCACAATATCCAAGAAGTATATAAAACCAGAGACAAAGTCATTAACATCATTTTATGTAGAGAGAAAGCAGAATGAGTTTTTGCCAAACTTATCCAATGGCACCTTTGGAGTTCACACAGTATCAATGGCATATGATGTGTTCAAGCAATCAGCATCACCTGGGCCTGCTAGGAGATGCTGAACTTTCCAAGGAGATGAAAACTTATTTTTTTGAGCAGAGTGTCAATCAGCCTTTGGCAACTATACTTTAAAAAAATAGAAAAAAATACACAATGACTTCTTATTCTGCTTATTCCTAAAAGCACACACTACAGAAGAGACATTTCTCAGTTGGCACCAGCTTTTGTAAGCCATGAGGGAGAGTGAAAATGGTATCAGAATAGGCTACAAAGGCAGCAAGGAAGGGCTTTAGCATGAGGATAATAGACTGCTCCTGAGTGCCAGTGTACACACTTATTTATTCAGAGAGAATAGGTAGCAGTCAATAATATACTTCCTGATCTTGATTCAGTGCTGAAAAAAGGAAATAGTGAAACCTATAGCTGTGATTCAATTGTAGAGCCTGAGTATATGTCTTTTTAACCTACTATTCAAAGAAATAGGCAGCAAGTATTTGAAACTTTCCATGCACAAGTCTGTCAGTTATTAAGGAGAAAGATGCTTATGATGACTGGTTGAATAAGGTATGAAATGAAAAAAAATTTTCTTTATGGCACTGTTAAAATCAGGAACAACCATCTCTATAATTTTAAGTGATTTGCTCAAATGAGATAGTTCAACATTATAATCAATTAGAGGCTCAATGCATGAAATTTGTGCATTGCAGGGGGTGTCTGCATCCTTTCCAATCTGGGATCCCTTGGGGAGATATCCAACTGCTGGTTTAGGTTGGACATTCCTCTCATAATCTGGGACTGCTGACTCATAACTGATCACCTGACTGCCTGCCTGATTGTCCCCTAACCACTCCCTGCCAGCCTGATTGACACCTAACTGCTCCCCTGCTGGCCCAATTACCCCCCAACTGCCCTCCCCTGCTGAGACCCACCTCCTCTGCTGGACCAGTCTCCTCCACACTGTGTGGAGCCATGGGACCCCTAGGCCTCACTATGCAGAGTGGCTGCCTGGCCGCACCTCCACTGTGCACATGGCCATCTTGTGGTGGCCATCTTTGTGGTGGCCATCTTGTGATGACGTCAGGCAAAAGAGCACAAGGACCACTGAGGCTTTTATTAGTATAGAAATCTGAATACCTTGAATCTATTACCTTAGAGGTAAAATATAATTTTTCATATTGGGGAAAGATATCACATGTATTAAGAAGACTGAACTATGGTGAAGCCAATGTCATCATCAAGGATTTGGATTTTCCCAGAATTTTATTATTTTTGTTTTACTCACAGCAGAAAAACAAATCAATAAAATAAAAAATATAAGCACACACACACAAACACACACACACACACACACAAACTAAACCACCCAAATGCCCTACTAGAAGATTGTAAATACATTAAAAATTAAAGCACTTCGAGAGTGGATTATTAATCTACTTTCTGCTGTCTCCCAAGTTAAAATACCCAGCCTTCCAGTTTTTTTTGTTTTGTTTTGTTTTTTGTTTGTTTGTTTTTGTGTGTGTGTGTTTAATTTTAATATATTTTATTGATTTTTTACAGAGAGAAAGGGAGAGGAATAGAGAGTTAGAAACATTGATCATCTGCCTCCTGCAAGCCCCCTATTGGGGATGTGCCCCCAACCAAGGTACATGCCCTTGACTGGAATCGAACCTGGGACCTTTCAGTACACAGGCCAATGCTCTAGCCACTGAGCCAAACTGGTTTTGGCCCAGCCTTCCAATTTTAACATGATATTCCCAGTTAGTATGTGACAGAAGGTTGAAAGTATAATAAGTTTCAGTGAAATGTCTCTCCATCTTGCTGGGCTCTTCACTAATCCTAACATCCATAATTATCTGACAGAGCCACCAAACACTTGTTCCAATTTTGATGACCTATAATTGTAAATTAGTACTTTCCATTTTTATTTTACATTTTGTAAAAAAGCTAAGAGGGGGGTAGGGGGACTAAATAGATGTGAAACATGGCTGGTAGCTCAAGGCTTATTCAATATAGAGCCAGGTATCCATGTACTGATACTTTGGTGAAAGATGGAAAAGACACAGCTTCATCTTTCTTCAAGTCTAGATAACAAAAGCACAAGGAATTATACTGAGGTTGGAAATAAAACACTCCTCATAATAAAGCAGGTGAGACAGTGGAATAGGGCTGGAGAAGTTCAAGATTTCAGGATCCTGGGTTTCTGGCCATCTCTCTTTTCCTTCATCATAATTTATTAGGATAATTTAAAATTTTGTATATAAATATCAGTATTGCTCTAAAAATGTTGTATAATAAAAATTGTGTAGCATCTATGCTGGTTAAATTGGAATCTTTTTACTCTTATATTTTAAAATCTAATGTTATTCTTTATTGCAATTTAAATAATGAAAATGCTTTCTCCTCTTCTTGTCTATTGAAATTGGAATTTCATAATCATGCAGTTAAATTCTCACAATGATAATAATTGTTATGCATCTGTATTTTCCTATGCAGAACAGTTTCATTGCATATATCTTAATTTCAGTAAGGCTAGGGTGAGCATTTGTTGCCAATACAATTGCTAGTTGTTCTTTACATAAACATTAGCATTCCACCCACCTTTCAAATCCACAAGCAACAGTACTCCAGTCAACATTAGCATTCTTATCTCTATTCCTCCAGGGAATGCATTTCACTTTGGTAATTTTGCCTGTATTTTTAGGATTAAATGTATGCTTCCTTTACATTGCAGTAAGGAGAGTCATGCTCATTTATCATTAAGTAGGCAGTCTGTTTTCTAACACAAAAAGAAAGAAAAAGGAAAGAGACGATAAGACCCTGCTGTCCAACTGAACTACCTACAAGTTTTCTTGTATTTTGAACTGAAGAATGATCATTTCATCTCTGTCCACAGTAGTATACACCAGGCTGCACTCACTTTAAGTGATAGAAATGTAGAGGAGAGGAAAGATATTTATACCTCCTGTCAAGTGGCCCATCTAGTTGTTGGTCCTACCACTATTTTAGAATATATGGTCAGCATTAAGGTGTTAGTTCCCAGAATGGGATGAAATCAAAGGGATTGTCCAAGACAAGTAGAAGCAGGTAAATTTGAATAGGAGACACTTGCTTTCTTTTCCTTTTTTTTTTTTTTTTTTTTTCCTATTTTAAACATTTTTGGCCAATGCTTTTTTTCCAGCAAACCATGCTACTAGTACTCCTTAACAGTAATTAATAGTATGTATAATTTAATAAGCACACACCATATGCAAACAATTGTGCTAATTCTTTACATACATTATTTATCTAAAACAGCTATCAACCCTGTGAGGTATTGATACTTCCTCCAATGTTCAGATTAGGTCATCGATGCCTAGAATTAGGTAACTTAACCTGAGGTAATATGGCAACTAAATGTGGACCTGTCATCATTCCGTTTGTCATCCCACAACTGCATTTATCATACAGTCTTTGGGACACCAAAGCCTTAATTGATGTAATAATGATAGATCCATTTCTTAAGCCTTATTTTATTTTGTTCTACAAAATAATTTCGTGAGTCCTTCAAGAAGCAAAGAAATACACCTTCCTTCAGTCAACATTAACTAAATAAATTATTAGTCTGTCTAGGGAATGCATATGTGAGACATGGATTCTTTCCTTAAGGAACTTGGGTCTAGGGAATAAAAAGTGCAGATGATCCCAGACTATAATGGGTCAATTTAAGATTTTTCAACTTTACTCTGATGTGAAAGAGATATGCATTCAGTAGAAGCTATACTTTGAATTTTGATCTTTTCCTAGGTTAGTGACATGAGGTATGACCTTTTATATGAAGCTGGACAGCAACAGTGAGCCCCATGATCACAAGAAATGACAACTGATATTCTACAGTGTAGTATTAAACATATTTTCAACTTACGATATTTTCAGCATAGTATGAGTTTATCAGGATGTAAGTTAAGGAGCATCTCTATATAGATGCAAAAGTTTTCATAACACACACACACACAAAAAAAAAAAATACCAGCTATCACAAAAGAAGTACAGATGAGATTCATTTTGTTAGAGAATTAACTTGCAGCTGGGGAGAGCAGAGAATCTTTATAATAAAGGCCAGATATAGACTAATTTAGAAACGTAAAAGTGGCAGTACATACTAACAGGCTGACATGGTACTCAACACAGCCACCCATTTTAGAAGGTTTCCCAGCCTCCATCAAACACAGGGTTGACAGATGCTGTGTGTCTTTAAATAAATTATTGTATATTCTCTCTTAGACCCTATCTCTGTACCTAGAAATTGAAGGGAATGACCCATAGGAATAGCACAGGCCATGTGGCACTATGTTTAGACTCTAATTGGATTTGTTGCCAAATGGAGAAGCAATCCAGAAGAAGAGAGGTCGGTTATGTACTCCTGAGTAACTGTTGCAAAAGGAGGGTAAAATGGACATTGTAGAGTTAAGAGAAGGCAGAAGCTCTTCTCCAAGCACCAAAAAAGCCTGGTTGTGGGAAGAACCAGTCCTTAACCATGAGAGGAAGATACTTGATGTCCATATTGTCCCATCCATTTGGGGAAATATATTCTTGCCCTACCTTTTAGTTACATGACTTAAATGGTAAAAAGGATTACAGGCTGGTCCTCAAATTCGGATTATTTCTTGGAGCTTTTTGGTAGTCTGCTTGGAGTCAGATGACCTCTACCCAATAAATTTCTAAGAGAAAATTCCATGATACTACAGTTCAAGAACACAGATGAATCGCCAAGCACAACACTGCTGCATAATAGATATCCACTAGCTATCTACTGGAAGTCAGGAAAAATGTGCTTTCAACAGGTCCAGGACAACTGTTCTATCACCTCTTTTTCTATATTATAACAATTCAGA
This sequence comes from Pipistrellus kuhlii, assembly GCF_014108245.1. NCBI lineage: Eukaryota > Metazoa > Chordata > Mammalia > Chiroptera > Vespertilionidae > Pipistrellus > Pipistrellus kuhlii. The sequence goes on along the minus strand of NW_023425515.1, from coordinate 44,146,122 downwards.
GAACTTGCTAGAGATTTAAGACTCTCTCTCTCTCTCATTAGCCACATTTTTCACATTATATTGACAGAAAGTTACTGTATAATTTCCAAAGGGAACTATGCCATAAAAAGTAGACATCAAATCAACAGACAATTGAACATCCATTAATAAAAATATGCAGACTACATTGTTAGGATAATGCAAATGAAATAAAATTAAGTAAGAAGCTCAAAGAAAAATTATTATATACATTCTATAATTACTATAGCAGTTACATGTGGAAAGATTTAAAATAAGCCAAGGAATAATAAAAATAGTTGTTTAAGGAAAAAGAATAAAATTCCTTGTGAAACTGATTTAATAATACATTCTTTTTCTAATGAAAATATCATATTAAAAAAAAAAAAAGTAGTAGCTGGGACCGGTTTGGCTCAGTGGATAGAGCGTCGACCTGCGGACTGAAGGGTCCCGGGTTCGATTCCAGGCAAGGGCATGTACCTTGGTTGCGGGCACATCCCCAGTGGGGGGGGGTGCAAGAGGCAACTGGTCGATGTTTCTAACTCTCCGTCCCTCTCAATTCCTCTCTGTGTAAAATCAATAAAATATATTTTAAAAAGAATAAAATATCATTGTACTTTTCCTCATTGTTGTTAAAAATGCAAACCATGCAGAGAATGTAAAAATCCCTATGTAATCTCCCCCTCCCCCAAGGGGTAACCACTTTCAGCAGGCTGCTGGAATGTGTCCATATTTCTAATGCATATATAAACTCACACATATTTATTTACAAATAGAATTCTATTCTGCTTGCTTTGTATAATTTTTAATATCAATCATTTTTATGATAGTGGAATAATATAAGCTCCTAAGATCTTTAAACAACAAAGAATAAATAACTTAGATACAAATCCTTCTAGAGGTTCATATACAAATGTCAAGGTACGGTCTTTTCCTCAACTTGCATGAAGATTCCAATCAGGTATTTCCCATCAGTTGCTATATACAGCCTCGTCACCAAGCTGTGTCCTCCAAAGTAGAGAGGGAGGGCAGTAGTGGATGGTGGGGGATGGGGAGTGGGACTCAGCCCCATCTGTCATTTTGTGACTGACCTGTCAAGACAAAGCTCCATGGACTTCTCCACTCAGAGAAAGGAGACATTGCCTATTGTTAATTAAATAGATGTGGAGCCCAAGGAGTCTATAAGTGAGCCACACAGAGGCAACGGGTGAAAAGCTGTCACATATGTGCCAGTGGACCCCACAGACTCCGTTTTGATTTTCTGAGTTTACACCCTACTTTTCAAGAAGACTGCTATCCATCTTCTCCAGGTCGTGAGTCTGTGTGTCGTCTTTCCCAAGGGATGCTTCTCAGCTATTGGAGGTTATTATTCATTATCTTCGTGTCATTCTAGCTAATAGGGCTGAGGGTTTCCTGAGGTCACACTGCAGTGCTGCTTCCTCTTTGAACCAGGCAGGCTGGAAAAAATGCGCTCTCCTTCTGTGCGGTAGCTACGGGAATAATGAGGTAATGTGAGGTTATGCAACTCAGCATATGGCATTTCCTTGGAGAGCAGAATTGTCAGAATGAGGCCTAGCAAGTGAGTTGTTAGGCAAAACAGCCTCACTGCAGCCTCTCAGATACACTAGAATTGCTATTTTCTGCACAGGCCTCATGGGTTTGAGGACCCAGGAATGCTGGCCACTGGAAGCACTTGCTTTTTTTCTGAGGTAAGAGTCAAATGCATGCATCAGGTCCTCACAGAGATTTGTGATACCTAAAATGTTATAGATCCTATTGGTGCTCTCACCAGAATCCCTCAGATTCTTTTACTATTGCAGTTGCACTTCCTATTTCCATTGTGCTTTTGCTTCTAAAGACACACTTGTGACTCTTTGCAGAAGCATTTTGCTGACTCGTGCTGAAAGCTGATCTATCTGGAGCTTGTGTCCCCTGGTGAGGAAGTATGGAAGCCCAGCTCCCTTGCCTCCAGTGGGGACAATCTGATGTGTCTTTTACATTCCAGCGTGCCTGTGGAATCTTGTTGGAGTTGGAGCTTTGTCATAAATTGCTTGGCTTCTTCTTCCCCTTCCATATCTTACTTCCCTCACTACCTGCCTGGATTTTCCTGGGGGCCCTTTTTAATAAATCACTTAACACACGGATCCCATCTCAGGGTCTCTTTCTGGAAAACTTGCTCTCAGACAACTGCATTCAAAATGCGGCAGGATATCAACAGCCTCTTTGCCCCCGAAACTCTTATAAAACAACTGATCACAGCCTAGAAGTGAGATGGGTTATCATGGACAAGCTGGAGGTGCATGCATCCTGTAAGAGGAAATGAAAGAAAATGAAGCAGATGGATGAGCATAGAAGTGGGACAGAGAAAAAGCAGAGGGAAGAGGAAAATAGGTTTGGTAAGAAATGATAAGAGAATCACTCATTTATTGTTCACTTGGTATTATGTTACACTGGAAAAGGTTCTAAATAAGAATGAAAGAATCGCCCTAGCTATTTTGGCTCAGTGGATAGAGCATCGGCCTGCAGACCAAAGGGTCCCAGGTTTGATTCTGGTCAAGGGCTCATCCCCAGTAGGGGGCATGCAGGAGGCAGCCAATCAATGATTCTCTCTCATCATTGATGTTTCTGTCTTTCTCTCTTCCTTCCTCTCTGAAATCAATAATAAATAAAAAGAATGAAAGGACCTAGGTTTTTGTTCAGACTCCATAAATTATTAACTGTTTGAACTTAGAGTAGTCACTTAAATTCTCTGAGCTTTGGTTTTCTTACTGTAAATCAGAGATCATACTACCTAATTCATAAGATTACTAGGAGAGTCAAATAAAACAATGGAAGTCAAAATAACTTTAAGTTGTAAAGCATAATGAAATGTTATCTTCCCTTAGCAGTGTTTTTTTATTATCATGATTTGGACAAAATTACTAGTTGGCTAAGTTTAAAAAGCTTTTAAGGTTTGATGTTGTCATACAAGAGGTTTCCATCTAACTGAAGAAACAAAACAACAGCTAAGTCTGTATCTATACACAAAAATATTTAGACGATGAGGGTGAAAACTATTTCAGAATGTGGTGAGGTAAGAGTTGCGCTGATGGAAAGGCACATGCACTAAGTCATTTTTTCCTGCTAGAGGCTTCCATGTTCTCCTTTATGGGCCACTCCTCACATTGTTGGAAAATGCCAGCCTCCACCAGGTTGTAAGTATAGATCATATCTGAGTCATTCACCCAAGAATCTCTAATGCCTAGCACACAGTTAGGGCACAATAAGTATTTCCTAACAAATAAGTGGTAACAGGTGGGTAAATAGAATTTTAATGGGCAATTGAAAAATATATTGCAATGTGAATGAAACTGGAAACAGTGGATAAATGTAGTTTGACTCAAACAGGATTCATGCTCCTCATTGTGGAAGAATAATTTGGAGATATAGGATAAAAGCCACACCATAAAATTGTTTGACTGCCAAAATGATGCTTAGAAATTAGCCCATTGGACTCACTGGAGGTTTTGTGGTAGAACAATGTGATGGAATCATGCAATAAGAAGGTCTTTCTGGCAGTGGGTGTGGACATTCTGTGGGAATATGTTGGTGGGGTGCAACCCAGTTAGAGAGCTGATTGCAGGCATTGGGGGACAAGCAGTTAGGCAAAAGAGCAGTGGTTGTCCAGAGGTACAAAGCATTGCCATAGGTCACCTATTCTTGTACGAAATTCCCTTTTAAAACTTAACCAGAACTTTTGTGGTAAAGGTGATACAGTCTCAATTCCTCACCATTTTTCAACAAGTTATTTGGCAAAGAGTAGATTTCCATAGCCTTAGAAGTTAAAGTCCAACTGCCCATCTGATGCATTTATCTACCGATTTCCTTCTAGGCAGCATTTGGGCTATGCTTAATCACCTCCATAGCTGAAGACCTCATAACCTTCTAAGGTAGCCTGTTTCATATCAGCCTTATTGGAAGTATTGAAATGCAGGGCATACTGACATGGCTAATCATTTTTTCCCCTAAGAAACTCCAAAAGAACTATCCTACTTCTTGGTATGGGAATGGCCAGGGAGAGGTCAGTGGGGGGGAAAAGAGACATATGTAATACTAAGAATTTAAAAAATAAATAAAAGATAAAGCCACAGTTGCAAATAAGCAAGTTAGGGTACGCTTGCTGTCATAGGAACACCCTTACCACCACCCCACCCCCCCACCCCCAGCAAACTTACATTTTATTTGCAAATGAGTCACTAAGTTGCTAGGTAAAACTGAGTAAGTCATTTTTTCTAGGTTTACCTCTGTTTCCTCATATTAAAGATGCTAAAGTTGGACTAGGTCATTATTTTTTTAGTTGTGGATAGTCATTGGCAATCACCTAGGGAACTTGCTAAAATCATGCCAAATCTCCTGAGTCAGAACCTTGGAGAACTGAACTCAGACATCATATTACTAACACACTCTCAAGTGATTTTGTGAAGCCAGCCTGGGCCTGGTTCAGGTAAAAGCATGTAAGAACCAATGGGCTAGATCCGTGGTCTGATCAGCAAACTGCGGCTCTCGAGCTACATGCAGCTCTTTGGCTTCTTGAGTGTGGCTCTTCCACAAAACACCACAGCCTGGGCGAGTCTATTTTGAAGAAGTGGCCTTAGAAGAAGTTTAAGTTTAAAAATTTTGGCTCTCCAAAGAAATTGCAATCGTTGTCCTATTGATATTTGGCTCTGTTGACTAATGAGTTTGCCGACCACTGGAGATCATCTGTGTGGTCTTCTCCAGCTCTCAAAATTCAATTTGAGAATTTATTCTATGAATGCTATGTTAGTAATAATACAAAAAAATTATATAAATGTAATCTTTTTGTCAAATACACTAGCCTACAGTTTTGTTGTTGTTGTTGTTTGTTTTTTTAATATATTTTATTGATTTTTTTACAGAGAGGAAGAGAGAGGGATAGAGAGTTAGAAACATCAATGAGAGAGAATCATCGACCAGCTGCCTCCCACACAACCCCCACTGGGGATGTGCCCGCAACCAAGGCACATGCCCTTGACAGGAATTGAGCCTGGGACCCCTAAGTCCTCAGGTTGACGCTCTATCCACTGAGCCAAACCGGTTTCGGCCACCAGCCTAGGTTTTAAAAAGGGAGTGGGGAAGGCAATGACTAACAATGTAAATAATTTTTTTCTAACTCTACCCCTTCCCACTGTTTCAGACACTCTAAATTCCCCTCTTTCCAATATTTTGGAATTCACTGGGGAGACACTCATAAACACCCCATTGAAGTTGCAATGGTTTTTCACTGCTCTTAGGTTCTAATTCTGATGCGCACAACTTTTCCCTGGAGTGACATATGTGTCATCTCTAAAACCCAAGAATTCCTCCAAAAACTGCCTCTGTGCTAGTATTCTCATTATGTCCTGCTTGTGGCCATTACGCTGTGCTATGCCAGAGGTGCCACCATGAGTCAAAGACACAATGCCTGATCATACAGCTGAGGAAAAGGACAATAGGCATTGCTAAATTTCAAGTAGATAGATTGGGTTCCCTCTCATATATGAATTAAGACCAATTGCTGGTGAGAATTCTGGGGCTGCATCAGGTTGGGGCAAAGGATTGACCAACTAATTATGTCTACTATGAGTACAAGGATGAAAAACAGTGATATGCCAAGGCTTGATCATCTAGTTCTAATCCCCTCTTTTCTTTTTGCCTGTTTGTTTTGTCCTACAGACATGGATACAAAGGCCAGAGAAAGATTCATATTTCCACAAGTACTTCAGAGTCACTGATTAGAATTTTGGTTGGAGGAGGCTGACCAATGTGCAGACTTGAGGCTCATGATATCCTTCTGTGTGTATTTCTCTCTCTCTCTCTCTCTCTCTCTCTCTCTCTCTCTCTCTCTCTCTCTCTCTCCCTCCCTCCTCCCTCCCTCCCTCTCTCTCTCTCTCTCTCTCTCTCTCTCTCTCTCTCTCTCTCTCTCTCTCTCTCTCTCTCTCTCTCTCTCTCTCTCTCTCTCTCTCTCTCTCTCTCTGTGTGTGTGTGTGTGTGTGTGTGTGTGTGTGTGTGTTCCTTTAAAAACCCAGGCAATACTCCACATTGCAATACAATGTCTTTTGTGCACAGTCTGTATGGGCTTTCCAGATGTTTATCTGTCCTTTAGAAGTTTTTAAAAGCTCTGTAAGATTTATCCAGGCAGCATGATCTCAGAACAACTACTCACTGCATTTTCTAACAGTTGTTATCCCCCCTCTGTTAAGGGATATAAAATAACGCTTCCTTTGCAGAAAGCCTGTGCTGCTGGACAGATTAGATAACTCAGGGGATTTGCAGCAGACGGTGGAGCCTTTAACCCTGGGTCACTGTTTCATCTCTCACCCAGATGAGTTCTGACAGCTGTTCAGGAGCCTCCGTGGAAGGGAATGCCCAGCCATTTGTCTCAAGACAACCGGTACCAAGTGATGGAACTTTTTGAAAGACTTTCAAAAGTCTTGAAAGACTTGTCATTCCTTTTACGTCAGTTGTCTTCATTCCACAAATTGACAGAGATCCACAATGTCTGGATGAAGTTTATTGGCACAGAGCAAGGAGGCACCAACTACTAACACAGGTCCTGATGTCTGTCCCCAAAGTTCTGTCCATGGGCCACATATGATAAAGGGGTTTTACCACACGCTGTAATCCCATTTCCATGCTGCTAGAAAAGCACCACTTTTTTTTAAATTTTATTGATTATGGTATCACATAATTGTCCTCAACCCCCATTCCCATCCCATACCCCTCCCTAAATATGGCCCTACACCCTGTTGTCCATGGCCACTGGCTAGGCCCATATGCATGCACACAAGTCCTTTGGTTGATCTCTTCCCCTTACCCCAACCCTTCCCTACTTTCCCTCTGAGGTTTGAGAGTCTGATCACTGCTTCTCTTTCTCTGGGTCTGTTTTTGTTCATCAGTTTATGTTGTTCATTATTTCCTCTAGATGCGTGAGATCATGTGACCCAAGAAATGCCCTTGTAAGAACCAAAACTGAGATAAGCCATAATGGTTATGCTGAGAGGCCAATGAATCAGTCTGTAGTGACTTCTTTTCTGGGCCAACAGTTCTTTTGAGTCCCAATTTCAATGTCAAACAGTTCCTTATGTGTACATATCAGCCATGCTATTGCAGATCTGGTTGGTGAACAAATGGTGGTGATGCAGGTCTGACCATCTTTGATTTGGACCTGGGCATCCTACAGCAACACACAGCTGCTGTCTGCTGGTATGGCGAGGCATCATCAGCGTGCACCACTTTTGAATTGAAGAAGAGGTTGTCTGCCATATTTCAACAGAGGTCTTTGTTCTCCACCATGCCCACTTCCCAGAAGGATGCCCAGAACCGCTACAGTCAGTACAGCTTACCGGTTGAAGTTGTTCAATGCCATGATTGACTTCTACTCAATCAGAAATAGATCATAGACTTCACCTCAGAAAATATCAACTTGCATGATAATTATTGTGACTGTTGATTTTATCATAGGAATGGAGATTTAATGGGAAAGACTATATTACCAATGGGATATTTTAAATATTGTTGATCTAGAGGAGTCTCTGTTCCTACAATTATGCTTTATTTTTATACATGTACAACAATCGTAAGAATAGGATGCAGAAAAAGAAGTCAGTGACAATTTTTAACCCATGTTACTATTTATTTATGTTTATTTGTGTCCCACATTTTTCCATAGAAGGTTATAACAATTCAATTGATTCCCCATGGAACACTTGTTTTGATATTGATGTTGCTATTGTTATTATTTTTCTACTTTCATAAGTATCATTAATAAGTTAATGGGGATAATCATAGAGTATTGTTAGATTTGTATTTTGGAGAATTGTGGCACAATGGAGAGATCACTGGCTGGGTTAATAGTCAGAAGACCAGATTATGAGACTGATTATGAGACTGAATATTTGGCCATGCAGTTTAACCTCTCTGTGCCTCAATCTTGTCATCTAGAAATTGAAAAATATAATTTCTGGTTTTCCTTTCAGCATAGTGGTAGAGATCAAATACATTAATGTACATGAAAGGACATACAAGCTATTACATTTTTGTGTTACTTATAATGCATTTTTTTAATTAGAAAAGTAGTGGTAGTTTATTATAGAAAAGTCCAAAATGTTATAAAGTAAGTGAATATAACTCATAATCTCATAATTCAGAAATACTACCTATTAATATTTTGACATGTAATCTTTCAAACTCTTTTTTTCTCTGCATATGTGGGTGTGTTTTAAAAATGGAAATCATACTATAAACATGGTTTTATGGTGTATTTTTCAGTTAAAATATTTTGAGTGTTATGGATGGAAGTGTGTTCCCCCAAAATTCATATATTGAAGCCCTAACCTACAATGTGAGAATGGCCTTTTAGAAAATAATTAAGGTTAAATGAGGTCATAAGGGTAGGCCCCTAATCCAGTATGACTGGTTTCCTTTATTGAAAGAAGAAGAAACACCAGGGTTGTGCACACACAGAGGAAAGGCTATGTGAGGGCACAGGGAAAAGGCAGCCATCTGCAAGCCACCAGGATCATAAGAAATAGATGCCTGTTGTTTAAGCCATCCAGTCTGTGGTATTTGGTTATGGCAGTTCTTACAAACTAAAACATTGAGCATGTCCCTTTAAATATTTTTAAAGAATTTGGCTTTTAATGGCTACAGATATATCATTTTTATATAGTGATGTAATATATCCTCTATTTTGGAATATTTAGGTCATTCTCAACTTTTGGTGTCTATAATAACACAAGCATAATATGCAAATTGGCCAAACGGCTAAATAGTGGAACAACCATCCAGACAACCACACTATGACACCTATTGGTGCCAGGCCAGCCAAGGCAGGTGCGATGTGATTGGTTGGGGGCCCGGCCATCACAGAAGAATGCCCAGGCCGCCAACCAGTGGGCTGTGGCAGGTGTGTGAGGCCTTCCTCTGAGGGGGGAATCCATTGCAGAGCCCCAGCCAGGTGGGCGGGGCTTTCCTCTTTGGGGTGATCAATCGTGGAGCCCCAAGATTAATAAACCCACAGAGGGAGGCCCAGCCTATTTGGCCTGTGGTGCTACAGCAGGTAGGCAGGGTCTCCCTCTGTAGGAGATCGATCGCGGGGCTGCTGGACTGTGGTAGGGCACAGACCAGGCTGAGGGACTCCCCACCCAGTGTACAAATTTCATGCATTGGGCCTCTAGTAATAAATAAACTTCTAGTATCCTTTTATGTTGATAAATTAATATTTAGTTACAAAATGCTCTCCCCAAAGACGGTAGCATAAATTCATGAGAATAAACTATGGAAATTCTTTATACTATTTTTGCAACTTTTCTGGGTTAAAAACTATCTATATACTAGAGGAATATGCAAATTAGCTGGTATGCCATAACATCACAACCAAACAGCAGGGACCTGAGGCTGCATGGCACCTGGCTGGGGTGAGGCACCTCAGGCTGCACCCCCTGCCCCATGGGGCTTGACAGGGAACCTCAGGCTGCATCCCTCATCAGGCAGGGTTTGATTGGGGACCTCAGGCCATGTCCCCAATACTCTACTTTGATAACCAATGTTCCAGTGGGGCTTGATGGAATACCTCAGGCCATGTCCTCCCAGCCCAGTGCTGGGCCAGGGAACCTCAGGCTTTGCCTCCCACCTGGCAGAGATTGACCTGGGACCTCAGGCCACACCCCTGGCCCAGAGGGGCTTGACAGGGGTGGGACCAGCCAGGTCTCATTCAATGGGGGAGGGACTCCCCAGGTTGGGGGGGGAGGGGTCCTCCTGAATTTTCGAAGCACGAGTGGCTGGTGGGTGGAGACTTGACTCTAGGTCCCTAGGCAAGCCCCACACTCTGACAGGAGGGAGAATTTCATATATGTTTTACTAATTTTCTTTCATATCTGACTCTTCTATTATAGAGAAAGGACAAATAGCAATATTAAACTATTTCCTCTAATTCCTTTTTAATATGCATGAATTTCATGCACTGGGTCACTATTTTTAAAATAAAAGCTAAGAAGGATAATGAGGATAAAATAGCTATAGCATATTTATTCAAATATTATTCTGCAGCTAATATTATTTAGGTACAATGCCAGACAGGCCTTCTTGGAGATCAATATACTGATTGCAAATACCATCAATCAAACAGAGGCCCTAACATAAATATTTTTGTTAGCAAGAATTTGAGAATCTAATGCATGCGTATAAGTGAGGGAAAGGATGCTCTACAAGAAATATCTTCCTAAAAATTATTGTTCCTACACAGAAAACAGCAAACATAAGAGTGAAGGTGGGGTTCCTGCCTTACATGGTCTCTTCATTGATTTGATAAGCAATGGCCAGAGCACATTTTCCTAATGTGGGTAACATAAATCTTTTCCTAAGTTACCCACATTAGGAAAAGATTTATGCTGCTACTACAATAAGGGTGTGCTTTCTGGGTTTTTATGGAGGTATGACAATTCAAATAAAGTGAAATATTTACTAAACACCTAATATATACAAAGTTTATTTGGAAGTTACAGAAATTAATAAGAATTAATTCTTATCATCTAAGTAGACAAATTAATGAGATAGACTAATAGAAAGGAAAACCATGAGCTATCCTAAAAACAACGGAAGGAAACAAGCCCCACTGGTGGTTGAAAAGTGCTCAACACACATTTATGAGATCAAAGCATCATTAATCGAAGGGGTGGCATTGACAATAGGGTGTTGCTAAGTAGATTCAGATGGGGAAATGGCTACAACTATCTAACATCTGAGAGGGAATGTGCAGGGGTCCTGAGAAACAGGGTGCATGGGGTGTGTAAAGGGAGATAAACCTGGATATGGAAGCCATGAATATTATGGTATGGGTGGGAGATTCCTAGGAAGCCACCAAATGTTTTTTTATTCTATTTGTATTTAAAAATGACTGAGGAAACAGGGAGGACTAAAAAAAAATTGGAGAAAATATATCTTGGTTGCAAGAGTGTGAGAAAGATTTGCTCCCTACACCACTCCACTCCACCCCCATCTCCTAAAATTCAGTTCAGGAGGAGACAATGTGATAGCTATAGAACCAGACAGTGAGAGTTATCACACTGCAAGGCTCCAATCAGACAACAGAATTCACGTACTTCTGCTGTGTGCTTGGAAAATATATTTAATATTTGTCAAGGCATGGAATAATGGTTTACTCTTCACTAGTGTTGATGTTTAATGCATCTTCACTTGTAAAGTGTAAGTCCTGTATCTGCTAATCCCGGTGTGACTTTCTGAAAATTACCTACCCTCTCTGAACCCAAATTTTCTAATGTGGATCTTGTAAGCATTAAATGAGATAGTGCATGGGAAAGTGTTTTTTAGCTCTAATGTGTAATACAAAGGTTATTACTATTATTATTATTATTATTATTATTATTATTATTATTTCTTTCTCCTTTTAGTGGAACAGAGAAAATGTTCTGCACTATTTTACCAGTAGGTGGCAGTATGTTGTTTGTGAGACATATCCTCTCTCTTAACTCTAGGGGGTATTTTCTGGAGAGTTCATCATGCAACCATGGAAATCCAATGGGAAGTTATATGAGTTTGAAGACCCTAATTCTTTTTTGTCTTTTTTGTTGCTTTGTTCTGTTTTGTTTTGCTTGGCTTTAGACTATAGGGTGATTAACATATAGACAAGTTATAGGAACCAAAGTCTTCTTAGAAGCTCCATTAGGAAGAAAGCATTTGTTCTCGGGCCTCACCCCTGCAGGATATGCAACATTCAAGGCTTCGTATTTGTGGCTTTTAAATGCCTTCATTATGGCCTGGTGTTTGAAGCAGGAACTTATGCTTTGTGGATCTGGTTAATGGTTTTACCTGATTGCATCTCCTACCTGTTAGTCCACATCAGCACACTCACATGCATTATCTGAGCCCTTTCTGGCTGCAAAAATGATATGAAGAAAATTTCAGGAATGCTCATATTTTTCAGAATCTTACAGTCAGTCTGGTTGGGAAGACCAAGCATCAAAGGTCTTGAAAATAGTTACAAAATATCATATCAGTGTAAAAAACCAAAGTGCTCCTGGCGGGATATATGAGGTCCTGCAAATGCAGAAATGGTCAGAGCGAGAGAGATGATAAGACTTTCTGGAGAAAATGTATTCTAGCTTTTATTTCAAATCAAAGTTTCTTTGTGATGTTTTACAACCTCTCTTATTAGATACACCTGCCAAACAGACCCAATGCACTGCACACCACCATTTTCCAAAGTGCTCCATTTATATATTTGTACATTTTTAAGATAATTGGTTTACTTAGTTAAATATATTATTTCTTAGAATGATATAGAATAGATGTGTGAATATATTACAAAATAAAGGCTTCAAAGAACAGGGACTACATCTATCCACATATCTCTGTAATATATCTAGTAAAACCAATTAGATGTGTGGCAAGTGGTTTGATGATAATGCAAATATATAATATAGGTATATCAACCTAGAAATGGTTTTACCCATCTTGTTTAAAGTGTCTTTCCAATACTCTACTTTGATAACCAGTGTTCCCTAGGCTTGGTTTTGTTTTCCATTGACAGTGATGCTAGTGTAATATTACAGGTGCAGTAATGAGTGAATGAAGCCAAATCTGATGCACTCTCAGCTTTTGATTCAGAGGCACAAGACCAGGACCCCACTCATGATTCAGTCTCTGTGATCATTGTGCCTTAGTGATGAGCGCATTCAGATCTATAAAACTGTTCCTGCAGCCCATGAAATTTATAATTACCACTGCCACCATTCATTTCCAAATTTGTTCAAAAATCTATCTGATTTTTGCCCCATATCAATTTAAGAAGCCTGCTGTTGCAGAATAAGGGGCAAAAATTATCCTAGCCGGGAATTTCTTTGTGATCACTAGCAGATAATTAGACCATACCAAAACAGGCAGTTCTAGACTGCCTGAGACATTTGCTAACACTCAGGTTGACTTCTGTACCTCATTTGTCTTTTCTGAATCTCATTTTACCCATGTATATATAAAAAAGGGGGGGGGGGCAAAATGATTTCTGAGGTTCCTGCTAACTTTGTACGTCTGTGATTCTAAGAGAGGCCAAGTTCCGTTAGTTGACCCATATTTGTTATTAGGCCCCTGCAAGGAGCAATGAGGGTCTTTTTAATGCAAGCCTTTTGCTGTGTGTGTTTATGTCAGCATTTGAATTGGTCTGGGTCCTTAATTGGCAAACTGCAGTTCCAGAGCCACATGTGGCTCTTTGACCCTTTGAGTGTGGCTCTTCCACAAAATACCATGGTCTGGGCGAGTCTATTTTGAAGAAATGGCATTAGAAGAAGTTTAAGTTTAAAAAATTTGGCTCTCAAAAGAAATTTCAATCGTTGTACTGTTGCTATTTGGCTCTGTTGACTAATGAGTTTGCTGACCACTGGTCTGGGTGACTGATTACTAGTCAATGATAGAACCTAAGATGAAAACTCTACCTTGAGATCAATCCTCCCCCTCTCCAGTTAGGAAAAATTACCATCCAGTTAGTGAACTCTCCATCTCTACACTATCCAGCTTCACTGATGCGTGTGAAAAATATGAATGCTGCCTCTAATGATGAATGTCGCCAAACTAGGACTATTATATCTATGGGTTGGCTAAAAGAGCATTTTCCCTAGAGTAAGTAATAGAGTTTAAATTTGAGACTAAGCTCTGGCCCTAACTTGGTTTGAGTCCTTGGACCTGAACTTCAACTTATACATACTTAAAATTTAAGAAAAGCATCCAACTGCATGACTACAATGTTCCCCAGGTGACGTAACAGACATGAATTTTCATGAAGACATGTCATTCAACAGTAATTGAGAATCCAAAATATGAAAGTAATATGCTTTTCAAGAATGCTTCGTGCTATTTTCAGGGAATAGGAGTGTGGCAGGCATGCAAAAAAGTAGCATGAAAAGGGGTTAAAACTGATAGATCAATAAAAACTACAAAATGGCATGAGCAAAGACAATATCCATGTAATATATACTACATTAACGGAGAAAATAAGTTAACCATAAAATAATCTCAATAGGTAAGAACCTAAATATAGGGGGGAAAAAAAGAATAAAATTCAACACCTATTCCTGATTATAAGCCATCAGAATATACCCCCCAAATTTTCCAAACTGGAAAAAAGACATATGCCAGGAACCTATTAATAAAATAAATGTCATAATAACACTAGAAACTGCCTAGTTAAATACAAAACAAGTTAAAGATTCGCACTATAGTCACCACTCTTATTCAGCATTAGACTCGAGATCTTATCCAATCACATAAGACAAAAAAAAAAAAGAACAAACACAAACACATCTATTAAATGTGGGGAGTGAAAAGGGGTCTCATTATTTGCAGATAAATAAGATCAGCAATCTAGAAAATCCAAAATCCATGAGAATTAAAATTTTAAATTATGAGGATTAAGAGTTTAGCAATGTGGTTAGATTTAATACCCATGGGTTTCCTAAATATTAACAAAACCAATTAGAAAATATAAAATAAAAATCACAATCAAAATAGCATCCAAAATGACAGAGAGATATAAAAGGAATATGTTTATGTTTTTTAAAAAACAAAACTGTTTATTTCTATGTACATGAGTGCAAGTAAATACCAAGCAAGAATTAATGTGGTTTCTTCGGGGAGAGAGGCTGGCTGGGATTGGGCACCAGAAGGATTCAGCTTTTCCTGTCTTCTTAGATTTCCTTGTAGCAATAAATATGTGTGCATCACTTCTGAGGGGTATTTATTTATTTTTTAAAATATTTTTTATTGATTGTTTTAGAGAGAAAGAGAGAGGGGTAGGGAGTTAGAAACATCAATGAGAGAGATTCATTGATCAGCTGCCTCTTGCACACCTCTTACTGGGGATGTGCCCACAACCAAGGTACATGCCCTTGACCGGAATTGAACCCGGGATCTTTCAGTCTGCATGCCAACGCTCTATCCACTGAGCCAAACCGGTTTTGGCACTTGTGAGGAGTATTTATACTATCAAAGAAAGGAATAATTTCTGCAAGCAGCCTTTAAAAGAGGGGGAGGTTTTCCACAGGTGGAAACATGTGGCAAAGGCATTCCAGAATGGAGGAGAAGCCAAGAGGAAGGTATGGGGCATAAACACAAATGTTGCCAGTTCCCAATGTGCACTGTGCAAGTTTATACTTTACAAAGCACATTTCACCCATCCATCACCTCATGTGGGCACCGACTGTAATGCTTTAAAGCAGCATTTCTAGATTTGAATTCAATCTCTGCCTGGCTAGCTGTGTGGCCTTGGGTTAGTTATCCAACCTCTCTGAGCTTCTGTTTTCTCATTTCAAAAGTTGGGCTAATACAAGTACCAGACTTAAAGTAATGTCTTAACAAGAAAAACAAAAAGGAGAGGAAAACTTGAAGCATAAGTGCCCATGTAGGGCATTCTCCCCTTTTCTTAGTCCTCTCTGAAATTTTGGACTACTTCTTTATGAAAACATCTTATTTTCTAATTTTCTATCCCGGAAATCATGACTATTTTATATGAATAATATCTTTACCGGTCCTTTTCCCTGAGGTGCTCTGTAATGAAATGTTAATGAACCAGGTGTGTTTTAGAATCTGCACTAGACAAACACACACATATTGCACTGTGCAGGGGCAATCCTCTAATGCACAGGGGACTTCCTGGTCAAGGAAGAGCACTACACAGAAGCTTCCACAGCATTTCTTTTCTTTTTGCTTTACTATTGATTGGGTCCTTTCTATTCTCAGTGAAAGGAGTGGGAAAAGGATAAATGAGAATTCATAAGGCAAGTCAGCTACCAAAGAGAGCATCACTGCCAGATAAGAAGGTAGACTTTCCCCCAGCATGGTGGCAGGTGGGCCAGAGGTCAGAATACATGTTTAATATTTTAACAAGGATGTGGGCATGATTGACATCATTACAAAATGTGATTTCATGAACCAGAGAGGTTGTGCCAGTGCTTTTGTGCATGGTTGGACTTTCAGAGAACAAAGATGGAAGGCAATAGAAATGGAGTCAGTTTCAGTTTTATTATCTCAGAATTATAGGAAATTATGAGCTAGTAGAGCTTAAAAATCATATTTAATATCACAAAAGGAATTATTTATGTTTAGAAAACTCCAACATATATTGTATACAACTAAGAAAATACCTTAGTTATGTGAATTATGCATGTTGGAATTGACTCTCCCAAAATCTAAATGGGAGACTCATTGATCTGTAAGAACACAGATTAAATTTGAGTTAACATCAGTTTATTTTTCCCATTACTATTCATGTATATTCTGTAATATCCCCTCCTTAATTCAGAAAAAAAAATCCAATGTTGTCATCTTTCCCTTTTTCATATTTTATTTTATTTTATTTTTTCAATCCTCACCCAGGTATATGCTTACTGTTTTTAGAGGGGAAGGGAAAGAAAGAGAAAAAAAATGTCAATGTGAGAAAGAAACATCTATTAGTTGCCTCTTGTATGTGTCCAACCAGGGACAGAACCCGCACCCCAGGTATGCACCCTGTCCAGACTGAATAGCAACCTTTCAGTGTATGGGTTGATGCTCCAACCAACTGAGCCATACTGGCTAGAGCTCCACATTCATTTTTAACTTTGAAATTTCCTTAAGTACTTATCTAGCCCATCTATAATAATAAAAGAATAATATCCTAATTAGAGTAGACAGCTAAATGACCTTCACAACGTCATTCCAGATGTCCTTCTGGATGAAGCTGTGGTGGCGGTGGCTGAGCCAGAGGTGGTTAGGGGCAATCAGCGGGCAGGCAAGCAGTTAGGGGCAATCAAGCAGGCAGGCAAGTGGATAGGGGCAATCAGGCAGGCAGGTGAGCAATTAGGGATGATCAGGCAGTCATGCAGAGTGATTAGAGTCAATCAGCCAAGAAGGTGAGTGGTTAGGGGCAATCAGGTAGGCAGGCCAGTGGTTAGGGGTGATCAGGCAGGCAGGTGAGTGGTTAGGGGCGATTAGGCAGGCAGGCAGAGGAGTGGTTAGGAGCCAGTGGTCCCAGATTGAGTTGGACATCCCCCAAGGGGTTCTGGATTGCAAGTGGGTGCAGGCCAGGCTGAAGAACCTTCCTTCCCACCTCCCATGCATGAATTTTGTGCACTAGGCCTCTAGTTCTTTAGATAAGCTGATTAATTTTCAGAGATGTTGAGAATATTAAATGAGAAGCTCAATGAATTTACTTTTCTTCTTAACCATCCTCCTCAATTATGTACATCAGTTTGTTCTCTTTAAAAAAAAATCTTTTTGGTTAAAAATTTTATATGAAGCTCTTATGAAAAAATAGTATATTACATACCAGAGCAAAAGAACTGTGTCTAGCCAAAACCAGTTTGGCTCAGTGATGGAGCATCGGTCTGCAGACTGAAGGGTTCTGGGTTCGATTCTGGTTGGGGGCATGTACCTTGGTTGTGGGCACATCCCCAGTAGGGGGTGTGCAAGAGGCAGCTGGTCGATGTTTCTCTCTCATCGACTTTTCTAGCTCTCTATCTCTCTCCCTTCCTCTCTGTAAAAAATCTATAAAATATATTTAAAAGAAAGAAAGAAAGAAAGAAAGAAAGAAAGAAAGAAAGAAAGAAAGAACTGTGCCTAATACACTAATATTTTTCTTGCACCCCTGCCTTGAAACATGTCCCCTCCATTCTTTGGCCTCTAGATGCACAAGCCCAGGAGGTTCTTGAATAGCCTCAGGCTCCCAAGAGAAGCTGGAGAACTCTTTTACCCTCTATCTCATTAGCATTCTCTGACTCTGACTTCATCCTGTCACAAGGCCCTTTGTGGAAACCAGAGCCAATTTATGAAAGTCCCCAGAGCAAGGGTGAAAATGTATATTACCCTTAGTGGCTAATAAATCATTCTATCACCATCAAAAATATCTTTGAGTGTCTGTTGCCATGGGCAGTATATAATACAGAGTGCTTACTATATGGGTCTGTGATTCAATGGCTGGCGTGAGAAATTTCTTCTGGAGAAGTAGGGTACTTAAAAAAATTGTAGAGTTAGTAGTTTGCCACAGGTCTGGGTATCACCAAGTTGATTCATGTGATCAATTCTTAATGCATCCATAACATGCCTGGCTGATGCTGGACCTGTCAAATCCAGAACTAATATAATAAAGGTCAGGTTTTAAACTATTGGAATCAAAACAGTGCTGCATAGGCTGAGCCACACACAGTAACCCTAGGTCCAGCTGATCATTTACAGATGCCTATTCTTGTTTATGATGAGGATAGTGGGAATGTACGAATGGCTTCATAATCTCCCATAACTCCTGTGGACAGAAACAGACTCATAATGCATACTCTACCAATGATAAGAAATGAACACTGGGCTTGGGGAGAAAAGTTTGAGTTGAGCTCCCTGCATACATCTTGGGTAAAATGTTAATCACAATTAACTTCAAGTGCTTCAACTGTAAGGTGAGAGTAATGGCACGTACATACTTTATAAGGTTATCAGAAAGCTCAAATTTGGCAATGATTATGAAAACACTTTGCAAAATGCAAAAAAAAAAAAAGATTATACACATGTATACATACATTTGGAAGTATCTGTGTTAAATTATCACCTTATTCTAAGTGGTGCTGATGAGCAAACTGAAACATTTAAATAGCAGCGCTTTTAATATATATAAGAACCACCTGGTAATCTTGTTAAAATGCAGAATCTAATTGAGTAGGTCTGTTGGGAACCAAGAGTCTGTAGTTCCAATAAGCTCTCAAGTGTTGATGATATTGCTGATTCAAGCACCTGAGTTCTTTCTGTAGCAAAAAGATTCAGGACAGCTTAGGACTCTAAAAAGTGATGAATTTTGAAAATGCTTCCTCATGTGCCTCTGGGATGAAGAATTTGAACATCCATGGTTA
The DNA here is from genome assembly GCF_014108245.1 of Pipistrellus kuhlii. NCBI lineage: Eukaryota > Metazoa > Chordata > Mammalia > Chiroptera > Vespertilionidae > Pipistrellus > Pipistrellus kuhlii. The sequence continues at coordinate 44,127,208 of NW_023425515.1, read as the reverse complement.
TTTCACTTTACACATAAAGACAGTGTTTACTTTGTACTGATTACATGCCCCGATGGCACAGGAGCCATTCACATTAACTTAGGTTGTAGACCATGAGGTCTGTGATCTTAAACCATAAATATAATCAAGAAATATTGATGAATGTAGTCTATACATTTTTTTTCCTTTAGATTTTTCTTTACCTAATTACTCAGCTATTTCTTTAGAAAAAAATTAATTTGGCAACACATTCTGGCTGTTTTGATAAATTATTTCCAGTAGAGAAGAACTGTGATGAAACCGCCTAACAGGGGCCTTTCTTTTACAATATATGTGTCCACCAGGCCTGGCAGCCTCTCCGCAGCTACACACTCTGCGAAATTCATCTTTGTCACAAATAGCAAGTCACATGCTATGGAATATCACAATCTCATTATGGGATGTCATCTCACAGCACAAATACATTATTTTCACCAGATTTACAGACAGTGCAGCCACGTCACCACTGGCAGGTGATGGATGGGCTGGATCTGGATGAATCTGGGTGTGTGATTTACACAGGGCAGGACCCTGACAAACATGGGCCTCAGCCAGACCTTGAAGGGCTCTGAAGAAGTTTCTCCTTCACGGTCTCCTACACATAAAATCCAGTGGTTGGAAAATGTTGTGGCACCGACTTTAAGGGGGGAAAAAAAGGAGGGACAACCTTAAAAATCTCCCTGTCATACTTGCCTTAGCTTCTCATGTATTAGAATGCAGAGCTCATAGTGAGAGGACTTTGGTGGACTTCACACATAACCCCGCTGGATAGGCCAGCAAAAAACAAATCTGGTATTAAATTCCATTCTTTAGGAAAAGTGTTATTTAACAAGGCATCGCATTTCACGTGAGAAGAACCACCATGCTTTAGCATTTGGGAATTTCTATGGTGAGCAAGTAATTTACTAAGAATAAGAAGTAAGAAGGTTATATATATGCATTTATAGTAGCTCCCTCCTTGTCCACAGGGGATATGTTCTAAGACCCCCAGTGAATGCCTGAAACCTCAGATATTACCCTATGCATATTGTTTTTTCTTATGCATATACTAGAGGCCAGGTGTAAGGGTAGGATCCCTGATAATCAGATCAGGGCTGATCTGTGGGGCATCTGGTGAGGCAATCGGGGCCCCTCCTCACATCCACCTTGGCCCAGTGCTGCCCACTCACCTGCTCCGCCATCCCACCACGGTCCCTCTCTGATCAGCGTCCATCAGGGCCAGTAACGCCTCCACTGCCACCTGCAGCAATGCCTGCCATGTTCAATGCTGCCACCCCCTGGCAGTCAGTGCATGTCTAACTCCCAGTTAGTCAAACTCCTGCCCATGGAAACAATTTGCATATTAGCCTTTCATTATACAGGAATAGAGGCCCTCAGCCTGTCCTGCAGGGATCAGGCTGAAACCAGCTCTCCAGCATCCCCCAAAAGGTCCCAGATTGTGAGAGGGTGGATCTCAGGTGACGCACCCTGGAATCAGGCTTCCTCCTCTCTGGCTCCAGGTGCATCATTCAAGAACCGCCACTGACAAGTGACTGCAACTTGGCAGCTCCTGCATTGAACATCTGCTCCTTGGTGGTCGGTGCACATCATAGCTACTGACTGGCTTTTATATATATAGATAACTTTTCACTTAATGGAAGCACTTTACAGCTTCTCTTGGCATATTTGAACTGCTAACATCACTAGTCTTATGCTTTGGAGCCATTCTAAAGGAAAATATAAGGGTTATTTGAACGCAAGCAACATGATGCCATGACATTGGATCTGATGACCAAGACAACTACTAAGTGACTAATGGGCCAGGAGGATAAACAGCCTGGATACGCTGGACAAACAGATGACTCACAAACTGAGCAGGCCAGTGTAGGGTTTTATCACGCTACTCAGACTGGTGAGCAATTTAACTTTTAAATTGTTTCTTTCTGGAATTTCTCATTTAACATTTTCAGACCACAACTGTCTTTAGTAACTGAAACCACAGTAAGCAAAACCATGGGTAGGAGGAGAGGAAAAACTATTATACTTGTGGCCACTTTATAACCTGGGAAAGAGAGAAGAATTGGAATAATATAAATCTCATAATAGATAATTTTAATTTTAAAGAAATCTAAAACCCCTCATATCTTGTATCCAGTGCTTTAATCTCTTCCCCACATTATAGTTCCCTGATCTCTGTTCAAATACTTGGTATATAGGGGAAATCATCATCTCCAAAGAGAAATTTATTTGCATTGCTGAAATACTTGGACTGTTAGAAAATATTACACATAATGAGTCTGTATCTCCAATTCCCACCCTTTGGTTTCAGCTCCAAGTTTTAGTGGCTCCCAGAATAAGTCTATCTCATCATTTACCCATTTTCCTAGCCCTCCAACCCTCTAGATTTTACCTTCAACCTAATGGGAAATTATTTAACTTTATGAAGAAGTAGCATCATACATTGAATTTTAATTTTTTTTCAGGAGAGAGAGAGAGAGAGAGAGAGAGAGAGAGAGAGAGAGAGAGAGAGAGAGAGAGAGAGAGAGAGAGAGAGAGATATCAAGAGCAATAACATGCTAAATAAAGCTGGGGATTCTGTCCACCATTTGGCCCAGTGATTGTGCACCTAGGATAAGATGAGAAGCTCTTCCCTCTGCTGGCTCATTTTCCAGGTGTGTCCCATAGTACAGGCAACTTAACACACTTGAAAGTGTTTTAAGTACTTAAGATGAATTTTGTTTTTTGTATAACAGCACCTAAACATGACCCAATTACTTTAATTGACAAACTTCTGGTTGGCAAACAAATATTAATTGTAAACTAAGTAACTGGTTGTATGAGTTTTCTACTGCTGCTATAATAAATTACCTACCACAAATGTAGTGACCCAAACAACACATATGTATTATAGTTTTGGAGGGTCAGCAGTCTGAATATAGGTCCTATAGGATTAAATATGGGTCCTATGGGACCCAGATTGTGTTTCTTCTGAGGACACCGCAAAGGCATGTTCCTTGCTTTCTCCACCTTCTATAGGCTGTCTGGTTTCCTTGTCACATGGCCTCCTTTCAACAATGGCATCACTTCAACCTCACTTCCATCCTCTGACTTCTCTCCTGCCTACCTATTGTGATTTAGGTTAATCCAGGTCAATCTCCTCATCTAAAAATCTTTAACTTAATTACATCTGCAAAGTCCCTTTTGCCCTGTAAAATAACATAGTCACAGGTTTTCAGGATTAGGATGTGGGCTTCTTCAATGGGCTGGGGGGAGGAAGGGCATTAATCAGCCCCCTACACTAAGTCAAAACAGAGGCAATTCTGCATTTCTAATACTATAAGTGTCTATTTCCTAAAGATAGTGTAGCACTCACACTCAGGTGCCAGCCTGTACTCTCATTCCCCTGAGAGGGAGGGTCTCTAAATTCTGAACTCTAGGCACTTTGCTTGCTACATCCTAGGCCCCACATCACTTCATCTATCTACACCTTTGTTTTCTCATCTGTAGAATTGGAGTATAAGGTTAATCATCAGTACTTTTTTTTTTTTTTAATCTTGCTTTTTTGTTTTACTCTGTTTTAGGAGAAAGAAATGAACTAGTGAATATTTTGCACAATGAATGCCATTTGTGACAACTAGATTTTCTTACAGCATGGGAGTAGAGTAAGTAATGCTTCCTAACCTTTCGCCCAATGAAAATATAAAAGAAAATGTATGTACTCAAAAAGTATTAATGTATGTGCTTACAAAGAGAAATCAGGAATGTCCAAAAGAAAATGTACTTGTTTATGGAAACAGTCCTTTTACCTTAGCTGCACATTGGAATCATGCAGGGAGCTTTATCAATTGCTAATGCCTGGGTCTCACCCCCAGAGAATCTCATTTAATTGGTGTGGGGCACAGCCCAGGCAATGGGGTTTTTAAGACTCCCCAACTGACTCTAACATGCAGCCATAGTTGAGAACCACTGGTAAATGACTACTTTAAAAGCCTCAGAAATGTGTTTTAAATTTATTTATATTTTATGGAGAATATAGAACATACTTTTTCAATTTGTGTTTATTCCATAGAATCAACGTGACGGGCAAAATTCACAATATCATATTTTGATTCATACACAAAACTTTTCTGTTAATACATAGGAGGCATCTAAATGTCAAGGGAGCGGGCAGGAGGCAGCCGATTAATGATTCTTATCATTGATGTTTCTATCTTTCTCTCCCTCTCTCTTCCTCTCTAAAATCAATACAAATATTCTTTAAAATGCAAGTAAATGCTTATTTTCACTATAAATGTGTGTGTGTGTGTGTGTGTGTGTGTGTGTGTGTGTATAATAGATAGGTTAAAAAAAAAAAAAAAAGAACATCAGTGTCTCCTATTTAGAATAAATCCTCTTGACCTTGGCCCAGGCTGTGGTTCTAGATCTTGGCAGCACATTAGAAGGAACTGGGGAGCTTTGAGAGCCCTAATGCCCTAACTGCATCTCACACCAGTTAAGGTAGAACCTCTGAGTGTGGGACCCAGGCATCACATTTTCACATCACCTCCACATGTGACTTACATGTGCCAACAAAGTCAGGGCCCCTAACCTAATTTACATAAACTCAATCAATTTGATAGGCATTTATCCAGACAGAATATTTATTGTCAGAAACTGCAGAGAGGTCACTCCCTACTCTCCAGAGATACCCAGTCCAGTAAAGGAGAAAAGCACAGCAACAAGATGCAGTGAAAACACAGAGGAAGGCCAGCAAGCCATTTCTCCTTGGACATGGCATGGAGAAGAAAATGAAACAGACCACCGCAAGGTTCCACAAGGGATTTTGTGAAAGTGCTGAGAAGGGCCCTTCTCAGAGTTGATATAGCATGATCAGAGCCTAAATAAGAGTAATTGACATATCTCATAAGATTTCTAATTTCTCAGCATAGAATTGTCTAAATGATGCCTTATTTCAGCATTCATCAAATTACTTAAACACATTCCTGAAATACTGCTCAGCAATAAAAAGGACCCACCTGTTAATGAACACACAAGAAGGGTGGATCTTTAGGAGATTGTGTTGAGTAGAAATAGCCAATCTTGAACCTACTAACATGGCTCCGTGGTTGAGCATTGACTTAGGAACCAGGAGGTCACAGTTTGATTCCCAGTCAGGGCACATGCCAGGTTACAGATTTGGTCCTCTATATTGCTATGCTTTTCTCCTTCACTAGAAATGGGTGCCTCTGGAGAATGGGGAATGGCCTCTTTGCAGTTTCTGACACAAAATATTCTGTCTGGATAAATGCTTGTCAAATTGATTGAGTTTATATACATTAGGCTAGGGGGCCTGACTTTGTTGGCACGAAAGTGGGATGCATACAGGAGGCAGCCAAACAATGATTCTCTCTCATCTTTGATGTTTCTATCTCTCCCTCTCCCTTCCTCTCTGAAATCAATAAAAAATATTTTTTAAAAGAAATAACCAATCTCAAAACCATATACACTGTATAATCCCATTAAATGACATTCTTAAAAGGACAGAACTAGCCCTAATCAGTTTGGCTCAGTGGATAGAGCTTCGGCCTGCAGATTGAAGGGTCCCAGGTTGGATTCCAGTCAAAGGCATGTACCTTGGTTGTGGACACATCCCCTGTACAGTGTGTGCATGAGGCAGGTGGTCAATGTTTCTCTCTCATCAATGTTTCTGGCTCTCTATCTCTTTCCCTTCCTCTCTGTAAAAATTCATATATATATATATATATATATATATATATATATATATATATATATTTAAAAAGGACAGAATTATAGAGAACATATTAGAGGTTTCCAGCAGTGCAGAATGAGGGGTGTGGGGTGACAAAGGAGGGTGGGGATGCAATAAGTTAGAAAGAGGGAGATCATTGTGGTGATAGATTAGTTCCATAGGTTGATTGCTGAAGTTATATCAATCTACACATGTGATAAAATACCACAGAATTATATGCTTACATTGTACCAATGTCAGCTTCCTGGTTTTAATATTATACTATCAAATATATTATCCTATATAATAAAAACCTAATATGCAAATCAGCTGAATAATGCAATAGCTGGTCAGCAGGGGATGGAGCTGGCGAGTGGGTGGCACAAGGCCAGCCAAGGCAGGTGCCAGTGGGCAGAGGGAGGGACTGGCAATTAGGGAGCAGCAGTGACCAGCAGCGGTGGTGGGGCAATGAGGGGTGGGCCTGGAGCTGCCCCCTGATGGTCAGTGCATTCCCCCAGGGAGAGTGCCACTCAGTCACAAGCTGGAATGACAGCTGATGTGTGCAGTGGCAGTGACAGGAGCATCTCCTGCCTCTGAAGCAGCACTAAGAATGTCCGACTGATGGCTTAGGGGAGCAGGCCTAAACCATCAGTCAGACATTCCCCAAGGGCTCCAAGAGGGCACAAACCAGGCTGAGGGACATCCCTCCGCCCCCCACCACCAAGTGCACGAATTTTTGTGCACGGAGCCTCTAGTATGAATCATATATGTTAAGATGTAACCAATGGGGAAAACTGAGTTAAAGTACAGTGAACCTCTCCATACTATCTTTGCAATTTTCTATGCATCTATAATTATTTTAAAATTAAAAGTTGTTAATGAACTAATATAAAACATTGCTTTGAAAGAAACTCCACAATTCTGATATTACTATTCTAAATCAAAAGGCAGTTTGAAAAACTAAACAAAATATACTATTGTGTTGCTTTTATTCCTATACTAGAGTTCTGGTGCATGAAATTCATGCCTGGGTAGAGTCCCTAGGACTGGCCAGCGATCAGGGCCAATCTGTGGGGTGACCTGTGGGGCAATCAGAGGGCCCCCACTGGCACCCATCTTGCCCAGCCTGGCACTGCCTGTCCACCAGCCCCGGCCCCACTGCCACTGCTGGTGGCCTCCTTTTGCAGTACAACCAGCAGGGCAATCAGGGGGGACCCTGCTGGCACCTACCTTGGCTGGACTAGGGCTTGGAGGCTGGGGGAAGCTCCTGCATTGAGCATTTGCCCAACGGTGGTCAGTGCTGTCATAGTGACCAGTCATTCTGCTGGTCGTTCCACTGTTTGGTCAATTTGCATATTAGGCTTTTATTATATAGGATTCTCTTCTTATATCTCTCTTTTTTTTTCTTTCTTTCCTTTCTTTAACTTTCTCTTTTTTTTTTCTCACCTCCCAATCCCCTTTCCAAAATTTCAGTTTGATGAATACATTTTAGGATTATTACAAACAACAGGGGAAAAAAGAAAAGATAATAAAGAGCTTAAGTGATAGTGAAAAGTTAATGATGCTGCCATAAGTCTCAGTTGTTATTAGGCTACAAGCCCATTCTGAAAATTTAGTTTATTATTTCCACAGCAGGACACTCATAGGCTGTTTTATTAATATGCTAGCTTTGGGCTAAACTAAGAACCAAAAAAAATCTCAATTACAACCACTTTAGCTCTTTTAATCTAATGGTGACGTACTAACAACAATGTAAAGATTTGGGGATGAGAATGAAAATCTTAGCTTTAATTTTAGACTTTCAGATATTTATGTATTATAAAAATTGATTACAGACTGATGTTTTAAACTCTGTTTTGCTTAAAATTTGTTTACATAACAAAAATAAAATTGTCTTTTATGGGGAGAATTCTTATACTAACCTCACTAATATATCTAATAAAGATAGGCACCTCTGTTGTAGTTAAGTGCTCTAGAGAAATAATCTATTAAGCAAATAACATTTTGACAACAACAACAAAAATAAGTTTGTCCTAGCAGTTCTTTCCAATGAGGAGGGAGGTGATTAGAAGTTCCCCCAGAGGCTTGGCAGCAGGCTCAGGCCGCATTCGGAACCCAGGGCCTCAGGTGATGATTCCCTGTGCTTCCTGCTCAGTGACTGGTGTTGTTAACGATAGACACATGCTAAAGCTCAAAGGCCTCAGTCCCTTCTCCGTGAAATACCAGTGCTGTGACGAAATCCTTCTTTTATTTTTAAATGGCATAATTTATATTTCCAATTAAATTAGAGGCACCTAAAATTACTCAAAGGGAGCCGAAACCGGTTTGGCTCAGCTGATAGAGCGTCGGCCTGCGGACTGAAGCGTCCCTGGGTTCGATTCCTGTCAAGAGCATGTACCTTGGTTGCGGGCGCATTCCCCGGTAGGGGGTGTGCAGGAGGCAGCTGATCAATGTTTCTCTCTCATCGACGTTTCTGGCTCTCTATCTCTCTCCCTTCCTCTCTGTACAGAATCAATTTTTTTCAAAGAAAATTACATACTTCAAAACACCTAAAAATATCTTGTAATTGAAGAGCATATGAATATCCCTGAAGGAAAAAGAAGTTACTAATTATACTAAGAAATTTAATTAGATTATCATATATCTTAATGGTTCTAGAGTCACTGTAGGCCTTTTTTTTTTAATTGTTAAGGAGATCTGTACATATGCTGACTTAAAAAAAAATAAAAAAGAATGCCCCACTAGGTTATTGGAACCCATTTTATTAAGTTTCTCCAACTCAAAGTGATCAAATAAAGTCAAATTAGAAAAACAAGTTGTGAATTTAAAGAGATGCTGATCCTTCTTGAAAGTGAAATATAAAGCAGATATACCAAGAGCTACTTCCAAAAATGTAATCCTGGACCAACTTTCACATCCTACGATGCATTGGTCAGGCTCTCATGCATGAACCTATTGCTGGCAGCAATATACTGGGATGTGGTGGAGAGCTAAGCTAGAGAGCTCAGAGGACCCAAAGGATCAACTCAGCCATTGGAAACCTTCTGTAATCTGGCAGGGGCTTTCTTTCTAGCCTTTCTCTGGTCATCTCCTATCCATCACTCAGTTATCCTGCATTCTCTCTGGTCCTGATCTCACCCAAGTGCTCTCCACTATTAGTATTACCTCTGCCGGAAAAGCCTCCTCACTCATTCAGCATCTGTTTGTTGAATATTTGCTGCCTTCCTTGAGCAGAGAAAAAGATAGGCTCCCTGCCTTGATAGAGCTTACCTGTAAGTGAGGGAGAGGATAATAAATAAGTAAATAATTAAACATGACAATTTCAGATTCTGATAAGAGCTATGAGGGAAAGCAATATCGATAGAACAATGTGATAGAAATTAACTGGGGCAGAGAGGAAGGGCTACTTGTCACAGAGAGGGCGTCAGGGAAAGCATTTCTGAAAAGATGACATTGAACTACACATTAAAGAATAAAAAGGAGCCTGCCATGCAAAAGACAAGAGCTTCCCAGACAGGAGGAAAGAAAATGTAAAGGCTCTGCAATAGGAATACAGCTGGAAAGTTCAGGCAATTGAATTAAGATGGGAAGTCATTGAGAAATTGAAAGCATAGGGGCAACATGATCAAATTAGTATTTTAAAAATATTACTCTGGCTGAAGCATAGAAAGCATTTAACTTGGGTGAAAATAGAAACAGGAAGATATATTTTGAAGGTTTTACATAGACCTGATAAGAGAGAGTGGTGGCTTGGACTAAAGTGGTAATAGCGGAGATTGAAGAGAATGAATGGACTCTAGTTATATTTTAAAGGTAGACCCAATAACCCTTGTGGAAAGATTGGTTTTGAAGGATAAGGGAAAGGTAGAAATACAGGATGGCTTGTTATTTGGGACCAAACACCATTGCTGGTCTCCCACCCACAAAGTTTTCTATTTACATTTAAATATTTATACCATTGGAACAAAAATCCCACTTCTGTGTGTCTCCTGGGGAATACTGTCATATATCTACAAAGAGGTGCATACCAAGGCATTTATTATAGCTTGGTTTGTGATAGAAAAATTTGAGAATAAACTAAGTATTCACACAAAAAAAGAGAATGCCTTGCAAACTGCTATATACATATTTGTACACATACACACACACACACACACACACACACACACACACACATATACACACACACACACATACCACTTCTGCCTACCAGCCTAATCACCTTCTAACCACTCCCCTGCTAGCCTGTTTGCCCCTAAGTGCCCTCTCCTGCAGGTCTGGTCACCCCTAAGTGCCCTCTCCTGCAGGCCTGGTCGCCCCCAACTGCCCTCCTCTGCCAGCTAAGTCAACCCTAACTGCCCTCTCCTGCAGGCTTGATCGCCCCCAACTGCCCTCCCTTGTAGGCCTGGTGCCTCCCAACTGCCCTCCCCTGCTGGCCATCTTGTGGTGGCCATTTTGTGTCCACACGGGGGCAGGATCTTTGACCACATGGGGGCAGCCATCTTGTGTGTTGGAGTGATTGTCAATCTGCATATTACTCTTTTATTAGATAGGATAGAGGCCTGGTGCATGGGTGGGGCAGCTGGTTTGACCTGAAGGATGTCCCAGATCAGGGTGGGGGTTCCCTTGGGGTGTGGGGCAGCCTGAGCAAGGGGCTTGTGGTGATTTGCAGGCCAGCCATGCCCCCCAGTGACCCAAGTAGAGGCCCTGCTATCTGGGGTTTATGTATCTTCTACAATTGAAACTTTGTAGCCTAGACTGGAACCAAGCCTTCTGCTTGCTCCGTGGCGGCAGCCATTTCTGTTAGGATGTATGTATTTTCTATCATTGTAACTTTGTAGCCTTAAGTGGAGCCTGGGCTGGCCAGGGTATGTGGAAAGCTTGTTTTCCTCCATCACCAAGAACAACCCTAGCCTCCTGCTCTTTCCAGCTCTGTGGCTGCCGCCATTTCTGTTTGGATTTGTTTACCTTCTATCATTGAAACTTTGTAGCCTTGAGTGGAGGCCTAGTCTGGCAAGGACAAGCGGAAAGCTTGGCTTTCTCCATTGCAAGGGAAACCCAAGCCTCCTTCCTGCTCTCTGTGGTGGTAGCCATCTTGGTTGGGTTTATTTGCATATTCGCTCCTGATTGGCTGGTGGGTGTGGCTTGTGGATATAGTGAAGTGATGGTTAATTTGCATGTTACTCTTTTATTAGATAGGATACTAGAGGCCCAATGCACAAAGATTCATGCAAGAATAGGTCTTCCTTTCCCTTGCTGCCAGGACTGCCTTGGCTCCAGCTGGAGCCCACCTTTTCACTCTGGCTCGGAACTGCCTTAATGCCTTTCCATGCTGCATAGAGACCTGGAGTGGCACCTGCATATGCAAATTAACCCTTCATCTTTGTTCAGTTGATTTGCATACTCACTCCTGATTGGTTGGTGGACATTGCAAAAATATGGTCAATTTGCATGTAACTATTTTATTATTGTAGCTTTTTAAAAATAAATCTTTATTGTTCAGATTATTAGAGTTGTTCCTCTTTTTTCCCCATAGCTCCCCTCCACCTGGTTCTCACCCCACACTCTGCCCTTACCCCTCCCCCTCTGTCCTCATCCATAGGTGTACAATTTTTGTTCAATTTGTTCCCACCCACCCACACCCCTTTCCCCCTTAGAATTGTTAGTCTACTCCCCTTCCATGCCCCTGATTCTTTATATTCACCAGTTTATTCTGTTCATCAGATTTTTTTATTCACTTGAGTTTTAGATTCACTTGTTGATAGATATGTATTTGTTGTTCATAATTTTTATCTTTACCTTTTTCTTCTTCTTCTGCTTCTTAAAGAATACCCTTCAGCATTTCATATAATACTGGTTTGGCAGTGATGAACTACTTTAGCTTTTTCTTGTCTGTGAAGTTCTTTATCTGACCTTCAATTCTGAATGATAGCTTTGCTGGGAAGAGTAATCTTGGTTGTAGGTTCTTGGTATTCATCATTGTGAATATTTCTTGCCATTCCCTTCTGGTCTGCATAATTTCTTTTGAGAAATCAGCTGACAATCATATGGGTGCTCCCTTATAGGTAACTGTTTTTTGTTTGTTTGTTTGTTTGTTTTTGCTGCTTTTAATATTCTCTCTTTGTCTTTTGCTCTTGGCATTTTAAATATGATGTGTCTTGGTGTGGTCCTCTTTGGATTCCTTTTGTTTGGGGTTCTCTGTGCTTCCTGGACTTGTAGGTCTATTTCTTTCACCAGGTAGGGGAATTTTTCTGTCATTATTTTTTCAAATATGTTTTCATTATCTTGCTCTCTCTCTCTTCTTTTGCATCCCAATAATTCTGATGTTGGTACACTTGAAGTTGTCCCAGAGGCTCCTTACACTATCTTTATATTTGTGGATTCTTTTTTCTTTTTTGCTTTTCCAGTTGAGTGTTGTTTTTTGTTTTTTGGGTTTTTTTGCTTCTTTGTATTTCAAATTCTTGACTTGATTCTTGTGATCCTCTAGTCTGCTTTTGAATGTCTGTATATTATTTTTTATTTCAGTCAGTGTATGCTTAATTTCTAGTTGGTCCTTTTTCATATCCTTGAGGGTCTCATTAAATTTATCAGCCTTTTCTAGAAGATTCTTGAGTAACCTTATAACCATGGTTTTGAACTCTATATCCAGTTGTTTGCTTTTCTCCATTTCTGTAATTTGTGACCTGTTTCTTTGACTCTGCATTTTGGCTGCTTCCCTGAGTTGATAGAGTGGCTTTGAGTGCTAGGTGTACTATAGGGCCCAGTGGCTCAGCCTCCTCAGTTACCTGAGATGGACACTCTTGGTGCACCTCGTTGTGAGCTGTGTGCACAGTCCTATTGTAGTTAAGCCTTTATTGTTGTTGATATCACTGGGAGGAATTGACCTCCAGGCCAATTGGCAATGAGGATCAGCTGTGTATACAATGGGAGAACTTCTGTAATGGAGGCAAGTCTTGCTTCAGTGGGGCTTTAGTGGTCTGCCCCCTGAATGTGTCCCTTATGGATCTGAGGAGTTGTAATCTGGATGGTCCTACTCTGACCCTGGGCATACTGGCTCTTGGATCTCCAAGGAGGTGCTAATTTAGCCTCTGCCTGAGGCCACCCAGCAGGAGCTATGGAGAGATCTTCAGATTCCTCTTCTTTGTTTGAATTTTGGAGGTGCCCAGATGAGGCCCAGCTGTGAAGCAATGCAAGGTGTTGTGGGGCCTTGGACCTTCTTTTGGATGTTCTGAGTCTCTCTGAATCAGCTGCAATTTGTTAGGTAAGTTTATATTTCAAAGGACCAGGCCATTCATATGCAAAAGCCTCTGTGCACAGCTTGTATGGGGCAGAGTCTCAGGGCAGAGCAAACAGCAATGGCTTCCTAAGATGTCCCCGGGTCTCAGTGTCCTTGGTAATCACTGCAAGCACATCTAAGAGAAAGCTGCCCTCAAGTTCTGTCCAATTCCAGACAATCCAGTTTCTCCCACTATGAGTTTGGGTCCCCAGAGTCTCCCCCAGAACTGGAGTTCAGAGCAGTTGGGAGCTTGTGTCTCTCTCCTGATTGAAGAAGAATGTACTCAGTTGCCAGCCCTCTTTGCACGTGCACCTCCATACCTTTGCACTTTATTTCCCCAGCTCCTCTGAGTCTCAGTGTGCTTTTCTTTTCCCTTCTGGTTGTAGAAATTCCACTTAGCCAGCCTACCTATGGTTCTGGATGATGTCCGTTTTGTATTTTAATTGTAGTTTTGAAGTTGTTGTGCAAGGCAGCAAGTTCAGGTGTTCGCCTATGCCACCATCTTGATTTCTCTTATTATTGTAGATTCTTACACTCCTCTTGGTTCAGAACCCAGATGAACAAGAGGGGTCTATTTGTTGGGCTTGTTCAAACCTCAATAGCTCTACATGGAATAACAGGGAACAAAACCTCAATAGCTCTACATGGAATAGCAGGGAACAAATCTACATTTAGTGCTAGTGACTTTGGACCTGGTAAGGGCATACTGACAACACCCATCTACCAAGAAGTGTTCAAGTCAGAAGACAATCAACAAATTATTTTAGTGATTATTAAACAATGTCACTATAAAAATAATTCTGTTATTATTAGAGATTTATGTGTATTTAATTAAAGTATTTTTATTTCAATGAAAAGAAATCTTACTGCCTGGATGATTTTAAGTCTCAAAAAAATTCCAGTCAAGTCCCCCTTGCTGTCACCTGCAATATATGTTTCTTCCTGCCTCAATTTCTAAAATACTTCCTTTGTAACACTCAAGCCACTTACCACAAGCAGCCTTCTCTGGCAGCAGCTATGAATACGTCTTCTCTGTCATTTCTGGTGTTAGCTCCTGCAGCCCTGGGACCTTATCTCATTCATGGCTATGTGCTTTTCAGCATCTATTATAGAGATTTGCAATTTGTAGATAGCAATGAAATGTAATTTAAAAATGTTTAAAGGCAAGCAAGTCATAAACCAAAAGGCTTAGAGTGGATGGCAAATCATATCATGTAGTTTTCCTCTCCATAGCCATTTAATTACAGATTTAAAAGTCAATGGACATAAAGATCATTCCTGAAAGGGAAAAATTCCAAAAGAATAAGGAAAATGAAATAAGTGAAAAGAGGGGAGGGCAGTATCTCTAGTCCTTCATGTTTAAGTTTTTCACTATTTCTTAAACTTAATAACCCATATTTCTCAAGCTCTTGCACCTCACCAATGTGATGCAGGAATCAATCCCCCTACAAAATTTTCCTCTCCCCATCACTATTCCCTCATGGGTAGCTCAGGTCACTTCATAAATGTTTCTACCAATGTAGTTTTCCCACAAAGCTCCTTGATGGTCTTGTAGTACTTCTCTCTGCCTCAGCTTCCCAGTCCTTGGATGAGGTTTTTACACCTATTTTCTTAGGACTCCAAAAGCTGCATTCTCAAGCTGCCAGTTAGGTAAAGAGATAATGGCCATGTAACTTTGGAAAAGTAACTCCCTCCGCTTGTTCCTCAGTTGTCCTATCTAGAGCTAAGGTGGTTGGACTTTGTGATCACATCAATAACATTGATATACTAAGAATCAATGTCAGCTTGTCTAGTAGAAATATTAAATTAATTTGGGGGCTCTAGTTTAGTCTCATTTGGTCATTCAAACAGGTCCCATTTAATCCCATGCTCATTCACGTATTCAAAGCTTGCACCCATTTAAGGTTATACAAACTCAAGAACATCAAAAGTCCTGTTTACTTCTTTCTAAGATGAGAAAATGCCTTGTTGCAGGTCCACCTACTGTACAAAAAAAAAAAAAAAAAAAAAAAAAAAAAAGAGTACAAGAGTCCAAACTAAGGAGAAGCCATATTTATTGTTTATTGTTTTTTCTGGAATATCCAAACCTGTGGTAGAAATTTAGCAGCCAGGGAACTATTTGGTTTTATGCCATGATCTTTTCCTTGGCTGAAGAGAGACACTGAAGCACTGGGTTTTATCTGACACTCAAGGAAAATCATGTTGCAAAAGGAATAATAGAACTGAGGTTTGCATTGCAAAGCAGCAAAGATCAATCCTTGTCTTGAGCTACAGAGGCCTATCCATAGCACATTTCACATGTGTTATAAATTGTATTCCTTCTCTCAGTGAGAGGTTAGGCTCAAATCCATTTCATTAATTCTATTGATTTACAGTCTGGGCAAGAAAAAAGTCATGTGATTGCATGGCTAACCCTGTTAATACTCCCTGTTCCTTGACAGGTTTTCTGATAGGTCAGAAAAAAGAGTTATTTTTTCTGCCTAGGCCATGTCTTGAAGAGCCAACCTCAGCATTTTCATAGGAGCTTAGAATGCAAGAAAGCTCACAGGTTGCCCATGTGAACTCTCTTTCCTCAGCACAATGATTCAAACTTTCTTGAAACTTCTCTACACATCATCTGTGTTAGGAGATATGAGGAGAACATATCAAAGAGCAGGGAACTCGTGATCTCTTCAGTCCATTCCTTTTATTTTTAAACAGCACCAATGCTCAGAATATTCTTAAGAATTATGAGCCCAAAATCTGTCTTCTGACCCCTGTTCCAAAATGTTACCTTAATTTATAAACTCTTAGCCCACCTCCTCACACATAGTAAACACTTAATAAATAGTAAGTATGACCCAAGTGTTATACTGAAGTAGTTCATTGTAGTATATCAGGGTCATAAATGTTGAAGGAAGGTAAGCCTGAAATGGAGTGGAACATTGGGCAAAATTTTCTCTAAACCTAAATGTTCTCATCCACAAAATGTAAAGATAATAGCTCCTACCTTAAAGTGTTGAGAGGATTAAATGAGATCATGCAAGTCACACACCTTAATACAGTGCCTGACAGTAAGCACTCAAAATATTTATTATCAATGTTACCATCAATAATTTTTTGTGGCAAAGCCAACTTCAATTAAAAACCATCTGGCAGCCCTAATCAGTTTGGCTCAGTGGACAGAGTATCGGCCTTCGGACTGAAGGGTCCCAGGTTTGATTCCGCATGTATAATACCTTGGTTGCAGGCACATACCCAGTAGGGCAGTGTTTTTCAACCTTTTTTGGGCAAAGGCACACTTGTTTCATGAAAAAAATCACGAGGCACACCACCATTAGAAAATGTTAAAAAATTTAACTCTGTGCCTATATTGACTATATATAAAATAATTCTCTTGAATAGGAATCAAATAAACACAAAGAAAGTATTTTATAATTACTTTATTATGAAATATTAAGTAAACAAAATAGTAAAAAATTATAAAATTCTTGTCTTGTCTGCACCTACGGCACACTAGGCAACATCTCGAGGCACACTAGTGTGCCGCGGAACAGCGGTTGAAAAACGCTGCAGTAGGGAGTGTGCAGGAGGCAGGTGATCGATATTTCTCTCTCATTGATGTTTCTAACTCTCTATCCTTCCCCCTTCCTCTCTATAAAAAATCAATAAAAATATTAAAAAAGAAAACCTATCAGGCATGTACATTGAAAGAAGATGGAGAAAAATGACCTGTTGTGAGAATTAACAATAGAAGCCGCCTTCCTATTGATAGCAGGAACTCAGTACAAGGATTGATTTTTGCTGCTTTGCAATGCAAATCTCTTTGTAAAATGTAGTACTTAGCCATTTTCTAGATTCTTTAGGCTATTGGACTTATTTTGCTTTTGCTTATGTAGATGCATATCACAGTCTACTACTTCTACCAACCAATGGTGATAAAGTTGGAAGGGGCCTTGGAGAATTAGGATAATTCTCTATATTTTACACATATTGAAACTGAGATTTAGATGGGGAGGATTATGGCCAAGGTCATCCAGAATTATTTTTATGTGTATTTTTTATTATTGATTTCAGAGAGAGGAAGGGAGAGGGGTGAAAAATAGAAACATCAATTATTAGAGATAATCATTTATTGGCAGCCTCTTGCATGCCTTCTGCACACCCCCTGCTGGGGATAGAGCCTGAAACTGGGACATGTGCACAGACCAGGAATCAAACCATGACCTCCTGATCCATAAGTTAATCATACTGGTCAGGCCATCCAGGATTTTAATAGGAGAACTAGAACCAAAAAAAAATAAGTGACTCCCAAATTAGAATTTTTTTGCCATACTGTTATTAGATATCAAGAAATTCACAGATATGCAACATTTTTTTTTTTTTGCATTTTTAGCTCTGTTCTGTGAGGGTACCTAAATATGCCCCCTCCATTTATTTTTGCTAGAGGCAGAAAGACATAACTGTTCTTTCTCCCTTTTTCCCCCAATTCTAGTTATTTCCATACTTTTTTTTTTTTTAATCATTGTTGACACTATTACAAATGTCCCTATTCTCCTTCACCTTTGCCCATCTCCATTCAACCCCTGACTTCCCTTCCCTCTGGTTATTACTACATCATTGTCTATGTTCATGTGTTATGCATATATGTTCTTTGGCTAATACCTTCATCTTCTTTCATCCAGTCCTCCCCCACCCCACCCCACCCCACCCCACCCCAACAGCTGTGTCCATGCCTCTGTTTCTTTTTTGTTCAGCCGTTTATTTTGTTCATTAGAGTCCACACATAAGTGAGATCATATGGTATTTATCTTTCTCTAACTGGCTTATTTCTCTTAGTATAGTAATCTCCATTCCCTTCCATGTTGTTGCAAAAGATAAGATTTTCTTCTTTATGGCTATGTAGTATCCCATTGTGTAAATGTATTACAGCTATTGTATTATCTCCACAGATTTTTCTACTGATCATCTTCTTAACTCATATCACTTATATTAATCAGGCCTCTTAAATGAAAGTAACAGAAAACCAATAGAAACTAATTGAGACGATAAGAAAGTATTGGAAAAGACCAGTAAATATCCTCCAGAACTGAAGGGAGTTGGAAAGGAAAAAAAATTCTGGGATTCATTGGCTTTCTACACAGAGCACTGCCATCAATTCAATGTGATTCTAATGACACCCAGTCCCTGTCTCCTTTGTTCTTAGTTTTAAATGAGGGAGAGAGGGAGGGAAAGAGAGAGAGAGAGAGAAAGAGAGAGAGAGAGAGAGAGAGAGAGAGAGAGAGAGAGAGAGAGAGAGAACCTGACAGATAGAGGGGACTAGATGGGCCCAGCTGTGTCCAGTGTCTATCCTTGGACCAATTTGCAATTGTAAGAGTTGAAAGGTTATCCACACTAGAGACCTCCCTCCCCTGGGCCTGAGGGGGCAGAATAGAAAATCCCTGTGTGCAGAGTGGCTACCCTAAGGGTTGTGTCTACATTTTACTATGTTCCTCTCCAAGCAGAGTGTGATTTTCTAGAAGGCAGAGACTCTGTCATTTCACCATTAGACAGTATTTCCCTTGCTTGTGTGTAGTAAACATCTGATGAACATTCATGGATTTGAATATATTAGATCTTCAATTTCTCATGATCCAGGCATACCAAACCAAGCTGAGAACACTGTGGTATCCAGCTAACAAAAAGAGGCCTTTGCAATGTTTTTGCAACATACATCATACACAAGTATACAAGTAATACATCCTGGCTCATACGTAAGTAAGGACAGTGATCCTGACCATCCTCTCTCTCCAGCTTTCTGTAAGGACAGGGTCCCTTTCTCAGGCAGCCTTCCTACTGAAAATGTCTGTTCTTGACAGCCTGGCCCTTCCCCACAGCTCTGCTTTCTGTGGTTGAAAAGGAGTCTTGTTGTGCTGAGGCCATTAGGATTCTATCTTTCCTCTTCATGTGACAGATAGCAAGAAGACAAGCTCTCTTCTTCTGAGGAGGGGGGGAAAAAAAGCCCCAATTAAACATACTCATTAAAGCCAGGTGATTCTCCTGCCTTCTTCTAATCCATAACCAATATGAATCACTTTCTGCTGACCTGAAGCCTGGACAGGGAGTGTTTGGCCCCAGTTTGGGCTGACCGCCAGAACGTTATGGGATGTACTAGGCATTTTTCACTAACAACTGCCAGACTTTCACTGCTGCCCCTCCAGCTGGCTACCAGATGCTGGCAGGCAACTGCATAAGGAATCCTGAGAAAAATATCACAGTTTGTCCAGAATCAAAAAGGATGATAACAAATTAAGGGGAAATTGAATTCAAATCTGCCCAGTTCAGCCCCTCATTGACCACATCCACCATTCTTGGCTTTGAGAGTATAGGCGATGATACAGAGGTAGGGAGGGAGGCAGGACAGGAGATCAAAACACCTGTGTTTGCCCCGGACCCTGCCACTCCTTCCTTGTATAATCTTTCAGCCTTCGTGCCTTGCAGTTTGCTGACTCTTTTTTTTTTTTTTAAGGGAGAATTAATTGCATTTCAGAAGAGAAATTTCATTACTAACTTTATTTTAAGGTATGGTCCCAAAAATCTTTACTACTACTGACACAACTGCCACTATTGGATAATATTTATAAAATCTTACTGTTTCAGACACAGACTGGTATGTGCTTAATTGCTATACATAAATGCATTTTATCCTTTTATCAATCCTTTTGAAGAAAGTTAGTAATATTCTTCCTATTTTACAGATGAAGAAACTAAGATTTAAAGACTAAAATAGCTTGGCCATGGTTATATTAGCTTGCAAATGACAAAGCTTCAGAACTCATATTTTTCACATCTGTGTTATCCCAATCATCTCTCAGTTACCAAAACCAGTATGGTGATGCTAAGCTTCCTTCTTGGCCTCTCTCTACCAAAACATTTGGTTTCTAGTACTAAGTACATTATTTTATCTCCTTCAAATTAGTTCACTATTTTGGTACTAAATGACCATTTCTGAAGATTTTATCTCACTTAAAAATCAGTCCATCTTTGTCTTCTAAAAATCACCCTAGTATAGCTAGTCAGTATTTATTCTGATGTCCATAAATTCACTTGTAATTCTCATTTGGCAATGAATGTGTTGCCTCATTAAGTCACCACTTTTATTTATTTATTTATTTATTTATTTATTTATTTATTTATTTATTTATTTATTTTATCTCTTGAGCATCTTTTATTATTTATATCCTGTCTTACTATCTAGTTTGAATACCTTGAGGTTAAGGACATGGATCATACTTCTGTGAATACTCTTAGCCCCTGAGACAATGTCTTGGGCCAATCATAAACATTAACCGGTTTTGGGGTAGCTCTTCCTCAGCTTCAGCCTGAACTACCTGTTTCCCCGAAAATAAGACATTGTCTTATATTAATTTTTTCTCCCAAAGTTGCGCTAGGTCTTATTTTCAGAGGATGTCTTATCTTTCCATGCTCTAGGATAGGGGTGTCGAACTCAATCTGAGACGGGGTCAAAATCTAAAATCCAGCCTAAATCGCGGGCCGAATGGTTTACTGAACAGTCATAAACTGTCATTGTGATGGAAACGCAGCGGAGTGCAGTGATGACAGCGCGGTGCGGGCCACATTGCAAGGCCTGGCGGGACGGATTTGGCCCGCGGGCCTTGTGTTTGACACATGTGCTCTAGGAGGTCTTATTTTCAGAGGATGTCTTATTTTCAGGGAAACACGGTATACTCTTCATTAATCAGTGTCTATATAGCTGTAGGTGTCTTTGGAAAAGATGGTATTAGAATTATCAGTCAAGAGCCTGGTGACTTTTATGGTGCAGGCCGGCCTGGGAAAGGGCACCCTGACCTATGCCCATGCTCCTGTGCCAGCCTCAGTGTGTTGCTTATGTCAGAGCCTTACGATGTCTGCACACCCCTATGTATCTGATGGTATCAGGCCAAGCTTTTCTGTTGATGCCAACCAAGAAAAAAACAGCTGGCAAATGTGGGAAAGATGATATCAGGCACCTGCCCACTTATGTTAGCTTTCTGTGCCAACTTCTCCTTTGCATGAAGGCCAACATTGAAAGTAGAAAGTGGCTGCATCTCTGAGTGCCAGGTTCCTAATAGTCATCTGCTACGCTGTCCATCCACAGCACCTGCAGCTCAAACAACCAAATCCAGAGGCTGCCAATATTTTGGCAGTCTCAGGGTATAATGGCAGTGCCAAGGGCTGAGGGGTGATGAGTGTCCAAATTATGTTGTCACCTCCCCTTGGAGGTTCCAACAGCCCCATGCTAAAAGAAAAATGACAGGTTTTCCAGGTGCATTGTATTTTATAAGCATCATGTATTTCAGCAAACAGAAGTGGTAGAAAATGATTCAGCAAATTGTATAGAGCTTGATAATTTTCAAGAGGGATAATGTCCTTTTTTTTTTTTAATTGCTTCCACAATGACAACCTTCAATGTGCTTTTAGTAGCCAGCAGCTACCCAGTTTTATTGACAATAAGGGGAGATAAACCAGCTTTGGCTAGAGAAGGAAGAGAAGGTTCTAGCCATAGTTTTTAAAGTGTATTTCTAAGACTGCTTTGAAGAAGGTGGTGAGCAGGGCATGCTCTGAACAGGGGAAAATGGAAAAATATAATTGACCTTTTAAAACAAAAAATAGTTACAATAAACTGTGGTTTATAACATATGTAGAAGTAAACAGTATGAGAATAATACAAAGAGAAGTGAAAATATACTCTTGTAGTTTCAAAAACTTGATGTGAAGTGATATAGTATCACTAGAAGATAGAGTAGAAAAAGTTTAGGTGAATACAATAATCCCTAAATCAATCATTAAAATAAAACCACAGCCCTGGCCAGTGTGGCTCAGTTGGTTGGATCATCATTATCTACATTGAAAGGTCACGGGTTCAATTCCTGGTCAGGGCACATACCTAGGTTGGGGGTTCAATCCCTGGTTGGGGCACAAAGGAAAGGAAACACACTGGTGTTTCTTTCTCACATTGATGTCTCTCTCTCCCTCTCCCCATCTCTCTCTAAAATTAATAAACGTATCCTCGGATGCATATTAAAAAGATAAATACATAAAATAAAGCCAAACATAATTATAGCTAATTTGCCAGCAAAGAACATAATAAAATAGAATCTTAAAAAAATACTTTATTAATCCAAAGGGAAACAAAAACATAAAACAAATAGAAATGAAATATAAGACAGCTGATTTAAATCCAATCATGTCAATAATAACATTAAATGTAAATGCTCTAAACAACTAATCAAATGGCAGAAATTGTCACATCAGATTTAATAAGTAATACACAGTCATATGAGGCCACAAGAAACCAGTTTAAATATCCTATATAATAAAAGCCTAATATGGTAAGTGTCCAGTCATCCAGTCAGCCATTCAAAGAATCAAAACATAATATGATAATTATATGTTAAAACTGCTTAACCGCTCACTATGACATGCACTGACCACCAGGGGGCAGATGCTTCAACTGGTAGGTTAGCTTGCTGCTGGGGTCCAACTGATTGGAACTGAGCGAGAAGGGCTGGACATGCAGTGGAGCCCTCTCACAGTCCCTCCTCCGCTGGCCAACCTCCTATGTCCCTCCTGGAGTCCCTCGGCCTCGCCTGCATCCTCTAGCAACTCAGGACCCCTCAGAGGATGTCAGAGAGCCGGTTTTGTCCTGCAGTGGAAAGACCAGTTGCTATGACACACACTGACCACCAGGAGCTACCCTCTGGTGGTCATTGCCCTCCCACAGGGGGAGCGTCACTCAGCCAGAAGCCAGGCTCACAGCTTCTCCTGCCTCAGCAACAGCACTAAAGATGTCCGACTGACAGCTTAGGCCTGGATATCTCCCCAAGGTATCCTGGATTGTAAGAGTGGAGGGTACAGGCCAGGTTGAGGAACACCCTCTACTCCGAGTGCACAAATTTCATGCACCAGGCCTTTAGTAAAAATATAAACATGTTAAAAGTAAAAGTGTGGGGGAAAAACAACCATGTTAATATTAAATGGAAAAATAAAATATGGGGTGGCTTTAGTAATAGCACACCAGGAATATTTCAAAGAAAATGTGCTTTAGTATATTTACTGAGATAATTATCTGTTCATGAATTGGAAGTCTTGATATTAAGATGTTAATTTTTCCCAAGATGATCTACGAATTATAGTGAATTCAATAAATATCCCAGGAGGACTTTTTAAAAGAAATTGATAAGCTGACTCATCTGGAAATGACAAAACAACTCTGAAAAGAAACAAATTTGGAGAAATTACTCTATCTGACTCAAAAATATATCATAAAGTTATAATAATCAAGATGGTATAGTAATAGTATAAAAGATAAATAGAACAGAATAGAAAGTTATTATAGACAGAGATCTACATATACTAGTATATGGTCATTGATTTTTTTTACATAGGAGAAAATGTATTTCAGAAAAGGAAAAATAGTCTCTTTAACAAATGAAATGGGAAAAATTGGATATCCATAAGCAAAAAAGTGAACTTTGATTCATACCTTACAACATGTACAAAAGTGAATTCAAAATGGATCATAGACCTAAATGCAAAACCTATAAAACATCCAGGGGGGGAAAAATCATAGGAGAAAGTTTTTGTTGCCTTAAATTAGGCAAAGATTTCTTTGATGTGATACTATATACAGGATCCACTAAAAAACTTATAAATTCACTTCTTCAGAATTGTATGTGCTATACTTTTGTGTGACTAGCAACACAGTAGGTTTGTTTCCACCAGAATGATCACAAACACATGAGTAATGTGTTACATACAATGTGCAATGGTTATATCACTAGGCCTTAGGATTTTTTCAGCTCCATTATAATCTTCTGGATCCAGCATAATATGTGGATCCATTGATTAAAACATCATCATATAGTACATGGCTACAAAGCTGTTATGGATACATACATATTAGTATATATGCAAGGCATATGCATACATGTACACATAAATATATAACTACCAGAGAGAGTTAAACATTAATGGAATATATTATCCATACATCAGAGATGTCATAGTGCTAGCAGGGAATGGAACTCGCAGAGTTTTATTTTGCTTCCTCAACTCAAGAACTTATTTCTGTTGTCCTCAGGTCACCTTTGGATCTGCAACATTTATGTCAATGTTATCCATTACCAAGAAATGTAATTCCTAAGTGGTTCTTCCAGTTTAGTTATAATAGTGACAGACTATAATAATAGAAAATGCTTCTCGGAAATTTTCTCAATAGGGTTGAAATAAATTCTAATGTTGTCTTCCAATTGCCTGTATGCACGCATTGACATCAGCATTCATCTGAAAATTACATCTAAAGCTGCTGCACCTGTCCAATCCAGGTGCACAAGAATTAAGATGCTGCACAAGATTAAGAAGTAGAGGCCTTGGTTAAATCGTGGTCCTGGCAAGTAAATGGATGGTGGATTTATTATTAGCTGGGTTTGAAGACCGGGAATAAAGAGTCCACAGAAATCATTTAACTTCCATGATTTCTAATTAGATGTCCTTTTTGCTAAAAAATAAATAAATAAATAAATAAATAAGTAAATAAATAAATAAATAAAATAAAACACAATAATAGGCTCTATTAGAGACTGCAGTAGTCATGACTGTAGAGAAAGAGAGGGAAGGTGGGGGAGGGTGAGTGGGTGGGTGGGAAGAAAGCAACCGAAGTACTTATATGCATATATAGGGTGGTGAAGGCCTGGGGAGAAGGCAGGGCAGGCTAGAAGAGGTCAATAGGAGAAAGAGGAGATATATGTAATATTTTCAACAATACAGATCTATTAAAAAAAAAATAATGTCATGGGGCCTACTTCAAGGAACTTCCAATCTAGCTAGGTGATCAGCCAATATTGCCCTGCAAACAACAGACATAATAGAGAGACCATGTCCTGAGGCATGTGAACCTGGGCAAGTTCTCTGACCTTTCCTCAGTGCCCCTCACTCAAGCTCCCGGCACGGCCTCTTGTTCCTCCAATGCGCAAGCTCTTTCTTGCCTCAATGCCCTTGAATGTGCAGTTTTCTGTCTGGAACAATTTACCCTCCACATAACTGACCCCTCTTCTCTTACAAGTCCATCCTCAGAGGAGTCTTCCTAGACCACTGCAGGTAAGGTCACTCCCCACTTCCAGTTATAGTCTATACCTTGAATTTTTTTCATTTCTATAAGTTCATCACAATCTGTAATTATTGTTTTTCATTTGCTTACTTACTTCCTTTCTTTCTCCCTATAGCATAGAAACTTTAAAAAGAGTATATAAATATTAGGTAAAATATTTTGTTAATTATGGTAAAATATGCATAACATAAATGTTATCATTCTAATGGCATGTAAACTTTTTGAGGGCAGGAGCCTCATCAGTTTTTTTCTCACCAAGGAAAGTAAGCACTCAAAATCAATTTGTTGAATTAATGAATTAAGCATTAAAAGGGAGATAATTTTTCCACCCTCTATTTCACAAAACTCTTCTAAGATACAATAAGTGACTCTGAAACATAACCCATTGAAAAATATAAAAGTATTGACATTTTTATTATTTTTAATGTGATGTAGCTCAGAGTTCAATGCTTATTACATAGTGAAATGCTGATTGGATAATGAACACAGTTTAACTGAGCTGAATGATCAGCCATTGTTTAATCTGACTTTTTTAGTCAGGGTTAGTATTTGTAGAAGATACCACCTGGGACAGATTTAAGTTAAAAAGGGAACAAATTGAAAGAATAGTGACCTAGATGACTCACAGAGTCATAAGAAGCCTGAAGAAGGGAGAAAGTGGCACCGTGGGGGCCAGCTAGGACCACGGCCTTCATGTTAGCAATCCAGTGTTCTAGGACCCTACACTCCCTCCACAAACACTGAATGCCTGTATTTTTCAGCGGTAGCACTGTATTTTTCATATGGGAGATGATAATGGTCAACACTGGAAGCTGCACCTGAACCCAGCTAACCAAAAGCTCCCAGTTCAGTCTTGGTGGCCCTAGTTTCTATCATGTAGCCTAAGGATAGGCAGAGGAGAAATGGGAACATGAACATTTGAATTTTGTAATGTCTATAGTGGAATATAAGTTCTATCTCCCACCAACTCTGATGAGGTGGAAAACTCCCCCAAAGATGAAGAGTTTCAGATCTACTATATCAAAAGGAGATAACTGTTTAAAACATCTGAAGTATTTATTAATAGGAAAAGAACATGCTCTCAGAGAATGCCCTAAATCATTAAGGATCCCAACTTCTAAATCTAGGTCTGGAGCATAGACTATAGGCCACTAACCCAGACCCTTTCTTTCACAGGTGACAAAATAGGAAGATACATATGGTTTAGAAAAGAATGATAACCAATCCAGTTTACAGCTGGACCAGACTCAGTTTTTCTGTTTTAGGGCTAATTATCTACTTGTTAAATCACACTGTATTTCAAGACAAAAAATAAAATAAAAAGAGTCCCCTCTTTATGTATTTTTTAAAATATATTTTATTGATTCTTTACAGAGAGGAAGAGAGAGGGATTGAGAGTTAGAAACATCGATGAGAGAGAATCATTGATCAGCTGCCTCTTGCACACTCCCTACTGGGGATGGGCCCACAACCAAGGTATATGCCCTTGACCGGAGTCGAACCTGGGACCTTTCAGTCCGCAGTCCAATGCTCTATCCATTGAGCCAAACCAGTTTCAGCCAGAGTCCTTTTTTTTTTTTTAATCAAATTAGGTGAGATGATAACATTTATAAAACATTTATTTTTTGCAACTTAGGTTCCTTTGACTTATTGTGAAGATCTTGAGATTAAACAGATATAGACATGATCCCCTCCCCTTCAAGGTTCAGATAAAATTGTATTTATTAATAATCTATCAGAATGGTAGACAGAGAGCTGGTGTTTTCCTTAATGTAACAGGAAGGGCAGGGATCTGTTTGGACCCAGAGCAACTGGTAATGGAGATTAGAGTTCTACAGAGCTTCTCTGGCCATCTGTCACATCTGTTTCCCTCTGATCATCATTTTATTCTCCCTTTTTGATAGCAACCTCTGTATGTAGTTCTCTTGGCTGAAAACAAGATGTGCAACAGCTGTGGGAAAATGTTATAGTGTCAGTAAATGGCACAGCTCCCTTAGTCACGGTACCAAATTCCTAAGGAAGAAACAATTCGCCCAGGGTGTCCATCCCTGGCCCATCAACTATAGCCTAGGGTTCAGCATCACATTTTGCAGCATGGCTATTCCCTGAATAACAACAACAAGAGGGCAGTTCTATCAAAAGCTGAAAAATGCTCAGACAAAATGCTGAGTCCAGTATACATAAATGAATCAATGTAACACATTAGTCTCATTCATTCATTTGTTCATTAAATATTTATTGGATGGTGCTGCTTTTTAGACACTATTTTAGATAATAGAGACATAGCAGTGAGCAAAATAATGAAAGAAAACAGAAGAAAAGATGAATAAATAGGGATATATATTATGCACCAGATAATGGTAAGTGCCATAGAAAAAAAAATAAAGATTGATTAAGTGTAAGGGTAGAGTGGATGTATGTACATACAAGAGCTATTTTATGTAGACTAAACAGAGAAGCCCTCATTTAGAAGAGGTTATTTGAGTTGAAATCTGAAGGAAGCAAGGGAACAAGCCATGAGGCTAAGAAGTAAAAACATTCCTGGCAGAAAAACATTAAGTGCAAGACCCTGAGGTTGAAATGTGCCTTGTATGTTCAAGAAATAGCAAAGAATTTGTAACAGCTTTATCACAGAGAGAAGGAATGCCAGGACATGATGTCTGAGAGGTGATTGAAGCCAGGTCATGTAGGGCCTTTGGCTTTGTCAATCACTGTAATGTTTTACTCTGAGTGAAATGGAAAGTTCTTCAAAAGTTTTAAAACTAGACATAACATAATCTCACTTGTGTCTATTGTATTGAGAGGGTGGTAGTTGAGAAGTTGATCAAAATTTGAAGGTTGAACTGATGAGATATGCTAATTGATCGATATGAAAATAATGAGAGAGACACAAAGAGAGAGAGGATATTTAAAGATGAGTTTTGACCTGAGCATCTAGAAAGATAGAATTGTCCTGTACTATGATGTATAGTAGTATGAGAAGAAGTAAATCAATGGGGTGAAGAGAACTAAAAGTTTGATTTAGGACATGTTACACCTGAGATGCTTTTAGATTTCCAGGTGAATACTGACTGGACAGTTGGCTACATGAATATTGAGTTCAGGTAGGAAGTGTTGCTGGAGATAAATATTTTGGAATTATTAGTACACAGATGACATGGAAAGCCTTGAAACTGAACGATATCCCCTTAGAAATGAATATCAGTAGAGAAGAGGTGAGGAAAGCAGAGTGATCTCCAGAGCAGTCCAATATAGAGAGAGGTTGAAGAGATGAGGAAGGACTGCAGAGGATATTAAGCAAGAGCATCCAGTGAGGCAGGAAGAGAACCAAGAGACTGTTATTCCAGAAGCCAAATAAAAGAATTATTTAATGGAGTTAATAGTTCCTGATACTTCTATCCAGATAGACCACTAAATTTCACAGCATGGAGGTCACAGATATCTTTCTATATTTCTATTTTTCAGGGAAAACAAAATTCAAGCACAGTGAGTATAGAGAAAAAAAAAGAGAGAGGTGGGGGAGAAAAATGAAAGACAGCTAGTATGGAAAATTCTACTGAAAATGTGAACAGAGAAGTGGGGTGGTAGGTGGAAGTCTGGAAGTGTTTGTTTTGTTTGCGGTGAAGATGAGATTATTGAAGTATCATTGTATGTTTATGTGAATGATCCTGTAGAGAGGGAGAAAAAAGCTGATTGTATGGAATAGAGAAGGAAGGCATACTGAAAGGGTGTCCCTATGTAGGTAAGAAATGATGGAATCTGGGGCCTGAATCTGAAAGGTGACCATAGATGAGAGAGAAGGTTTAGCTGTAGTAACTGGAGGGAAGTGCACCCTGTGGGCACAGACACCGAGTAAGTGGTAGATGCAGTGGTAAAAGCACATTGAAGTTCCTTTCTCTTTCCAACTTCTCTTTTCCAGGCCAAGTAGAAAGTAAGGTTACCAGCTGAGAGCGAGGATGGAGAAAGAGGTCTTGAAAGTTGGAAGAGGCAAGAGAGTGTGGAACATAACCAAATAAGAGATTCACTTTGACTAGGGAAATTTAATAATATTATCAGGCTTCTCTACAAGCCCTTTTGAAATCGTTCATCATGAATGTAAAGTGAGGCTAGACATCACAAGTTAATTATTATTTTCCAACTACATTTAGCTGTATGTGTACAGCCATAGGGTAGGTGAGTATTGAAGTTAGCCAGCTTTGGTTCTTATTGGCCAAATTTGAGAAAGGGAAATAGGAGAAGAAAATTGAAAATGTTGGCAAAGGGCTGATTAGAGTAATAGACTCTGAAAACTGAGCTGAGTAGGGTGAGAGAAGAGGACAAGAAGAGGCACAGGAAGAACAAAATGGTAGGTAGAAGGACCAATTACTGTAAATCTCTGGGGTTGAAAATGTATTTAAGTATAAAAAAGAGTGAGCTGCAAATCCAGAAGGTTTTATTAGAAAGTGAAATGCATATGAGATATTGAAATCAAGATTTATGATTAGGAATAAGCATAACTTCAGTCATTTACCTGAAAGCTGATAAGTAGAGGAGTCAGTTTCTATTCCAACCTTTTGATGGCACTGACTGCCATCATCAATATTCTCCTGGTGTAACCACCAGTGCTGATACAGTCTCTGCCTTCTGGATTTTATTGTTCCTCCCAAACCCTCTTTTCTAATTTCCTCACTATACAGCACTTCCTACATGTACAGCAGAAAGCTGAGGTTCAGAGAGAGTGAGAACATTGCTTAAGCACACAGCTAGAAAGTGGAATCATTTGCTACTCAGAAGTCTCAGAAACCCTTTCAGTTTCCTCTCCTTCGCTCCCTAAATGTTGTGTGAGGAGGTTTGGCCAGGGTGGAAACCTTGAAATAGTTAATAATAGCTTTTAAAATTCATTATGAAATGCTTAAAAAATTGTTCATCTTTATCTTTTAAGTCCTGTTTTTGAGAAACAGGAAGAAAAATAAACAGGAAAAGTGCATGAAAATCCCCAATGGGATCCAGTTGAATAAAAATAGTGCTAACAGGAAACAAACATCTTAAAACTCTAAAGGGGAGCAAGGGACAATATGGATTAAGAAATTTTGCAGGACTGATTGCTTTTCATTTATATGGAAAAATCAATTACTGTTAAATGGCCAACATTTGGGCAATAGCGTCACACCTCCTTGCAATCCCGTTCTGCCATGTTAGACATTGTCCCCAAAACTACTAACTGCCAACACCCATAAAGGAAAGAATATGAGAGCTGGCAGTGTCTCTGGACTAGTGGCCAAGTTATGCCATCATATCTTGGCCTTGTATGCAAGTGCCTAAAAATAACTTACTGAGCGTCACTTTGTATTAAGACCTTGGGCTGTGGATTTTACATGCAATATTTGAAAGGGGCATAAAAAAAACAGCCATACCTAAAATGTTGCTCCTTCATTCAAAACATTCCTACTTTATCAGTTCTAAGCCTCCATGAGTTTGTACTGCCTCAACTGTAAATTAATTCATTAATTCATCAGATTACCCAGAGTGTAGATTATCATTGTGGATGCAGAGATAGACGACACACAGTCCTCCAAAAGCCAATATTCCGGTTAAATATTAAAGTTTGTAGTATTTGTAAAATCTGTACTATATTTCTGTCTATTATGTGTTTTTAGTATAAAGAACATTTGATTAGAAATCAGGAGACTTTACTTTTTAATATATTTTTATGTATTTCAGAGCAGAAGGAAGAGGGAGAGACAGTTAGAAACATCAATGATGAGAGGGAATCATTGATCAGCTGCCTCCTGTATGTCCCCCACTGGGGATGGAGCCCACAACCTAGGCATGTGCCCTGATTGGAATTGAACTGTGACCTTCTGGTTCATAGGTCGATGTTCAACCCCTGAGCCATGCCAACTGGGAAAAATCAGGAG
This sequence comes from Pipistrellus kuhlii, assembly GCF_014108245.1. Classification (NCBI taxonomy): domain Eukaryota; kingdom Metazoa; phylum Chordata; class Mammalia; order Chiroptera; family Vespertilionidae; genus Pipistrellus; species Pipistrellus kuhlii. Next base: position 44,096,183 of record NW_023425515.1, on the reverse strand, counting down.
ACTTTATTACTTACCACTTCTTCTGCCATCAACTTAACCCTGAAGTCTGTATTGAATCATTTCCCTCTTTGCAATCCAACTGCATCTCTTTAAAAAAAAATGGTTTGGCCATAGTCCCTTCATTCTTTTCCAATATTGACAACCTATCTACTGGTATTTTATTTATGTATTCAACAAGCATATGTATAGCACAATGTGCTGGGTACTTTACAAATATTAACCTCCTTATTAGTCATAACAATCCTATTGTATAGATACTATAATTATCGCTAAGAAAACAATATAATAGACATAATAATAAAATGTAATAGAACTGCTATTATCACCCCCTCTCACAGATGAAGAAATTGAAGCACAGAGTCATTTAAAATGCTTGAGATATATTTTACTTTTGAGACACTTATACATTATTTACTTTTTTTTTTTTTGCTGAGTGATTTAAAAGCAGCCTTTGATATTTTATTATAGGTACCGTTATGACACTGATCCTACAGAAGCTGTTACCTGCTTGGGTAGAACAACAGTCATTCACAAAGGTTGTTGGAGCAATGAGCATTCTGTGTCCCCGTCACAAACACACACGCTGGAGCTCTTCTGTGTCCTTTTTGTTCCCAACCCCTACACTATCTCTTTCCCCAATGCAGAAACTGGCTCATTTTACACGAAAAGCATCCACTTCCCTCTTTTTTCCTTCTCTCCATCTTTCTCTCCTCTCTCACACTCAACTTTTCAATACCACCACATTTATTGTGATATTCTTTCCTGTCTTTCTAACCATTTCTCCCCAAAAGTAGTTGCTAATTTCCACTCCAAACCTGTCTATGTTTCTCTAGCTTATGATTCCAAACTCCATTGGATTCCCTCCCATCTCCTTCACAGCCCACTTATCTGTCTACTGCTGCTGTGATCGCCTCCCTCACCACTGCCCTGCACTCTGAGCCCAAGGCTCCCTTCCCTGCTACCACCAGCTCCCTCTCTGCACCATCTGTGTCCCTACAATTCCATTTTCTTGTGTTGTCCCTGTTCTTTGAAATGTCTACATCAAAGGGCTGTGTAAGAATCAGGCTTGGCCTGATCTATACCTTCTCAACACCCTGCCTACTTGACAGCACAAAGTGAAATTTTAACAATGTGAGTTCATTAATATACTATTGAATGGTGGTCAAAGGACACCTGTTTCAGACACAGCAACATGTGCAGAACAACAACTTTTACAAAGTCACTTGATTCTAATATTTGAAGTACTGATATTTGTAACTTTTCAAAAATCATTGAAGAGGCAAGTCACCTACATCCATGGGACACTCTTGTGCTCCATGACATCATTCTTGAGTAGTGGAGACAGAGAGGCTAAGGCTCTGCTTCCTCCAGCTTCTGCACACAAATCTGGCTGAGCCCAAGGGAGAGCACATTCAGATGAGCATCATCTGACAAACATATCACAAGGGGAAGGTTTCAAACTCCTGGGGGAAGGGAAAGAACACGACTTTTAAGAAAGAAGACTTGGGATTAGATTCAAGCTTTTAGTTTATTTATAGTTTAACTTTAGGAAAAGTTAATTCCACAATTTAAATCATGGGTTATTTTTGTTCGATAAGATGACAAATTTAATATATTAATCTCCAAGGTCTATAGTGCTTTAAAGTTTTAAGTTTGCAAGATCCTAAGCTTATTGCCCCAAATATCCAAATGTGCAGTTCTGTCAAATTGCATGTAATAGCAACAATGTCTAAACTCCCTATTAAAAGGCCCTTGATGATGAGCATCACTGTGCTCGTGAGGGTCTGAGGACATAAAGAAAAAATAACATGGTATGTGCCCTCCAGGAGTCTTAATCTGTTTGTGGGGGAAAAAGGTTTATAAAGATAATTATTATAAACTAGAGGCCTGATGCACAAAATTCATTCATAAGTAGGCCTTCCTTCCCCTGGCTGCCGGCACCAGCTTCCTTCTGGCACCCAGGACCCTGATTTCCCTTGCAGCCTTAGCTTTTGTCTGAAAGGTCAACCGGAAGGATGTCTGGTCTAATTAGCATATTATGCTTTCATTGTTATAGACTAGAGGCCAGGGGCATGGGTAGGGTCCCAAGGGGGGGCAGGACGCAATTGGCCCTCCAGGCAGGCAGTTGGATGCCTTGCTGGCTTGGGATTCAGATCTGTCTCTCCGACATTCATTTGCACTGGTTGTCAGGAACCACCTGGCAGCCGCTTTTATATCATTTCTTTCTTGCTGAGTGTCTAGTGAGGGAAAGCAGCCGTGGTGGCCAAGGCCAACTTCCAAGAGGCCTGCAGCACTGTGGGGATCCTGCTCTCAGTGCTGGTTCATCAGTGTCTGACCTGTTCTCCAGAGGTAGGACCTGTAGGACTACTGACGGAGTGAATGGCTACTGCCTGGCTGGTGGGCCACCAGGATGGGTCAGTCAGCTGAACATCTGCCACATGGTGGTCAGTGAATGCCATAGTGACTGGTCATTCTGGTAATCATTCGTAAAGGTCGCTTATGCTTTTATATATATAGATAAGTGAAATAAAATTATTCTAACACTAGTTACACCTGCTATTTAGAATCATAATTGAGAACTGGAGTGATCATAATATTGGCTTAAGGCTGGGCTTTACAAAATGGGAAGATTTTGATGGTGGACAAAAATATAGACTTTGGGGTAGAAGTACTGTAAATAATGAGTGCTCAAAAAGGATATGTGGAAAATGTGATTGTACAGAGAGACTGGAACTATGTTGAGGAAGGTTTATAAAAAGTTAAGCAGAAAATTTCAGATTTCCATGAATAATTTGAAGCCACTAAATATTTTATTTTATTTTAATCAGGCAATTAATATAATTAAATAACAATAAAATATAATGACATATATATTAGTCCTGGAATTCTTAAATGTGGAAGGTTCCTAAGCCAAGGGCACCTTAGAAATTTTAAAATATAAAAAAAAATTTTTTAAAGAATGAAAACCTCCTGCCTCTCATTTTCTGCTATTTCAATCTGGGGACCATTAGCTGAGCAGTTGAGAGTTTTAATTGCTTGTTAATTGACATTGCATTGGGAGGGAAGTGATTGCTAAGGTAACCAGGTCCCAAGCCAGATGGGGCTTTGCAAAGTCATTCCAACACCTTGAGCTGCCCTTGGAACTGAATAGGCATTCTGTTAGACTGCGCCATCCATGGAAGAGCACCTGCTCCTACTATTCATTCAAAGGAAGGCAGGGCCATGATCTGGGCCAGGTGATGTTCTATGTTGATTTTAAAAGAGAAGTTAGATTCAGAAATCTCATTAGGAAATGTGAAAACATACATTTCTTTCACGAAGTCCAATCTCTCTGCTAAAACAATTTCAACTGGGTCATTCTAGAAAGTTTTCAGCAGAATTTTGTAGCCACAGAGTGTTAAAGCTAGAACTGTCCTTAGATGCCAACACTTTTCATTTAGCAGGTGGGGGAAACTGGCCCAGAGTGGAGAAGAAAATTTTTAAAGTAAAATTTTAATTAATGGCAAACCTGAAATTAGATCCCAGGTTTTGCAGCTCCCAGGCAGTTTATCAAATGGCCTCTCACATTTATTGCTTGTTGAGTTAAAGAAGAAATCCCGGTCAATGTTGAAGATGAGCATGGTAGTTAGCAATGACAAAGATGGGGGTGGGAGTGGGGTCTCTCATTTCTTGACATTCCCATACATGTAGGAACTATTTGTGAAAAAAGACTCTCCAATTCTGCCAGTTTGATAGCTATAACTACAAAGTAAGAAGACAATGGTGTTCCTATAAGCAAAACAGATTATTCTTTGACAAAACAACTTCGAGAACTCTAGATAGTGTGACAAAACTATCCTATTTTAAAATCTGCTTTTTAAGCTATTCCTTCTTGTTCCCTATCATCCTTTTGTCCTTTTCTTATTTTCTTACTTTTAACTTACCATGTGACTTTTTGCATATTACCTACACTAGATTGTAAGTTCCAACAAAGATCTTCGTCTGCTTAAGTCAAATATGTATTAAGGACCCAGAGTGCTCAAAAATATTTTGAATGATTGCCTGAATAATGACTGGATCTACCACTTAGTTTGAACAATGGACATATCTTTAAGCCATTGTTTATTACCTACAAAATGGGCAGGATAATTCTCACGTAATAGGGATGTTATGAGGATCAAATGAAGCAAGTTGGAAAGTATCCTGCACAGTATTGGATCCCAAAGAGGCACTCATTAACTACTGGCTCTCTTCCTCTAAATGTTTGAAATCAAAAACACCCATCTCTCAGTCATCTTTCTCCTTTCTGATTCAAACCACACAAACATCTTCCTTCTAGATCCCTTGGCATTCTTCCTGTGTCTTTAGATAGTGCTGGTGGGACTTGGCAGCATATTGAGTGAGGCAGGATAGTAAGAAGCTAGGAAAACTATCTGACAAGTATAATAAGGGAAACTGAGACAAAATAGTTAAACAAGGCCAAACAATCTGAGCAATTTATAGCCAGCTAATGAATCACAAGATCTTATCTTCCCTACCAAGGACACTTAGAAGGAAATGGTTCACACATTCCAGACTGTCCAGGGACAGATGGGCTTCAGTCCCAGTTTCCTCTTTGATGATGTTCTTTAAAACTAAACAGAGCCGAAACCAGTTTGCCTCAGTGGATAGAGCGTCGGCCTGCAGACTGAAAGGTCCCAGGTTCGATTCCAGTCAAGGGCATATACTTTGGTTGCCGGCACATCCCCAGTAGGGGGTGTGCAAGAGGCAGCTGATCAATGATTCTCCCTCATCGATGTTTCTAACTTGCTATCCCTCTCTCTTCCTCTCTATAAAAAAATCAATAAAATATCAATATATTAACAAAAAAACTAACCAGAAAACAACCCTGACACATTTTGATGAACCAGCATATTGAAGGACAAGCCTGAAAAGCTAATGGATATTCTGTTAAGACTCTCCCCTGAGACCACCCCTAGGATTCCCACAGGCTAAAGAATAACAAAACAAAACAAAACAAAAAAAAAGCCTCAAAACTAAAGACCCACTGTGTGCTCTCACTAGAGCACACCCATGTCTTATATATCTGTTCTCTTTCTCCTAAACTTAGTCTAAAGGTCCCCACAAAACTTGCAACCAGGGAAGCAGCAGGTAGAGGTAGCTTTTTCTGGGCTTACCCCCTGAACCTGTCTCCAAGGCCCCCTTTTTCTGTGACTTTCCAGTGAGGTAACAGCAGTCTGACCTTGGCTCACTTCTTTTACAGTGATTTTTACTTCCCAGTGAGCTCATGTAGCCCAGCATGGCCCATTTCATTCCTACAATGTTTTGAAAGAGTCAAAACAGCCCCACCTAGAGACTCTCTTCTGCTGCTTCTTCTATCCTAAGCCCTTCCTTTGTTTCAATGTTGCCAGCTGTAACAAACATACTCTCAAAATCACCTGGATTCATGTTAAAAAATCTTTCCTGCACAAAATCAAGAATCCACATACCAGCTGTCCAAGGAAGACCCATTCTTGGCTCAGTCCCTGTTCCAATAACATTGAGTAGAAGTAGTATTGACTGTGTGGTACCAGGGAGCAGCACAGACTTTGCAGACAAACAGATTCAATGTTGAATCATGGCTCTGGCATTCTCCTAGCTATGTGAGCTTGGAAAGTGATCTTACTTTTCTGAGCCCCAATTTCCTCGTATGAAGAATGGGGATAATGGTGCTTACTTTACAGATTCAGTGAGACTTTTGAGGACATAATGTTTGTAAATTACCTCTGTAATCATAGATGCTCAGCAAAGTAATAAAGTTAGCTATTATTCCTGGAAAATAAATAGATTTATTGAAAAGTTGTCTTCAAGAAAGATGAGTTATAAATCAGCATATCTGAAACTCTCCATGTTTGTATAATGACATATATCACATTAAGGCTGGTCTATTTAGAAATTACAGAATTTCTGCTCACATTTCTTATTTTGAAAATAATGACACATTGCAGAGAATGCTAGCGTGTAAAATTCAATTTATGGAGGAGCATTTTTTGAATTAAAGCAATTCATAGATGTAAAAATTATTGTAGTTTTCAAAGAACATTATAGTTCACAAAACACTTGCATATCTGTTATCTCATTCAATCATCTTCAAAACCCTGCACAGTGAATTAGCACTCTAGTCTATGTCCTTTCAGTCATCTTGTTTATTTTCTTCCATTTATGCCCTTAACGTCTTCTTCCCACACCGAAATCATTTGTATTTGTACTCATCCTTTCCCCATACCTTTGTTTCCTCTCATTGGAATGTCCTTTTTATCCTAGTTGCCCAAATCTGCCTTTGAAAGTCCTATTCATTTATTATGGCCTAACTTGAGTCCTTTCCCTTCCAAAAGCCTCTCTAAGTCCCTTTAGCAGATGTCTATAGAAGGCATCTAGCAGATGTCTGTAGAACACATCTGTTATTTTGTCTGTCTACTATCCTTTCTTTCTTCTTATAGTACCAATAAACCTTCTTTTTCAAGTGATCCTAGTAGAACTATCAACTGCAGTGCCCAGTTTTTCCTTACCCAAGCTCTACGCCACCACCATACATAAATATCAAGGTTGGATGTGTGATCCAAACCATGCAAAAGGCCCTCCTCTGAGAATGTAAAGAGGAGTCATAGAGTAGGGGGATGGGGAGAATTATGTCATAAACTCCAGAGGCTGGAGTTTTTTCAGTATTAGGATCCTAAAAATACCCTCCATGAACTCAGGCCACTGTGCTCACAAGCATTGTCTTTCCGTTTCTGTATTTCCAAAAACTTGTTATCAATTCTTCCTTCAATTCTAAGAAAGACTGAATTAAAAAATGGGAGGGGGAAAAATATTTCTAAGTGCAAACTCTGTTTCTCCTCTTTTGACACTCAAATAATTTCACACCGTTCTTAGAATAAAAATAAAAATCTCTATGTGGCTTACCATCTTATGCATGATCTGGCTCCCCTCCACCTCTCTAATTTTATTTCTTGCCATTTTTCCCCTCGCTTCCCTGTTCCAAATATGCTGGCCTTCTTTCAGTTTCTTAATTTCCTCACACATTCTCTCTCCCATAGAACACACCCTCCTTCTTATGAAGTAAAAACAAAATACAATCCTTGTCTTTTAGAGACATTCAAATCTTACCTTAGAATGCTCCCCTTCCTTAAAAAAGCCTTTTCTGGACATTGTAACCCCATATCCCAAACTGAAGAAAGTTTTCTAATATTTGGTCTCTTTTTTTTTTTTTTGCCCTCTCCCTTCATTGTACTTGATAATCCAGTGTTATATACCTATGCTGATTGAGGTATTTCTCCTCCATTAAATAGTAAATTGTCCAAGGAGCTCATATGCATACAATGGAATAATATTCCACACACACACACACAAAAAGGAATGAAGCACACTGATTCATGCTTAAAATGAACCTTAAGAACATCATGCTAAGAGAAAGAAGCATGACACAGAAGGTTACATTTTGTATGGTTCCATTCCTATGAAATATCTAAAGTAGGAAAATCCATAGAGACAGGAAGTAAGTTCATGATTGCCAGGAGCTGAGGGGAGGAAAGAATAGAGAATAAGTGCTTAATGTATATGAAGTTTCCTTTGGGGTGATGAAAATTTTGATGATCACACAACAATCTGAATGCACTAAATTCCAATGAACTGTTCCCTTTAAAATGGTTCATTTTCTAGAAGAAAAAAAACAACAACAAAAATAAATGGTTATTTTTATGTCATATGACTTTCATCTCAATTTTAGAAAACCTAAGATCCCTATTCTAAAATCCCAGGTATAATTTTGAAGAGTCCCTAATTAATCATTGATTTTTAAAAAGTAACATTCATAACAAAACAAAAAAAATCTTTTAAAAAATATTGCTTGTTAGCTGGTACTATGATCTGGGCCACTGTAAATAAAGATTTTGAGGAAAGTTGTAAGAAATATTGCCAAACAAATATAAATAAAAGTACATTAATAAATTTGAATTTTAAATCACAGATTTTTAATCATTTCTTTGATCTTAGTAAAACTATAAAAAAATGTTTTAAAATAAACTTGCAACTTACTCTAAGATACTGAGATATGCTGATACCCTATGTTATTAGTCTGATATACATTACTAAGAAACTATGAATAACTGAGAAAAATCTGTGACAACAGATGGTGTGAGGCTGTATTTGGTAGCAGAGGTCTATTATAAGCCCAATGAGAGATCTGAATTAATGGAGGCATCTTGAATGTCCTAGAAGTGTGTGTGAGGAATATCAAAGTCAAAATCTTTGCCCCTGGGAGCAGCTCTGCAATGACTGGGCACCTGAGAAGCTTAAGGGACAAAACTGACACTATAGATAGCAGTGAGTTCTCAGCTATACCCGGACTCGTGATTGATCAGACATAATATCACCTACTGATTTGCACTCAAAAGGATAAAGTTTCCTAAAAATTGACATTTTCCTCAAATCCTGGTTCTGTAAAAGATAATAGACAAACTGTGGAATAAACATACAATGGAATATTATTCTGCAAAAAAAACAACAAAAAATACACACAAAGGAATGAAGCATACTGATTCATGCTTAAAGTGAAACTTAAAAACATTATGCTAAGTGAAAGAATATTTTTTTTTCTCAAAACTGACTCCTGGTGGGAAATACCATGAAGTTGACTTAATGAGGAGTGGTGATAAAATTTTGTCAGCAGCGTTTCTCAGAACATTCTTGACTCCTCCATTTATTTTTGAGCTTAGACCAACAAATCTTTTTCACTATCTTTATTCCTTTCTACTTTCTCCCCTACATCCTTCTCCTCTCTCTTCTTCTACAAATAGTTAGGATGCTAAGGTTTGGAAGAGGATGTGTGTTAGTTGGTACCCATTGTTTCCAAAATCAGACCTGAGTAGAAAGTCAGAATAGACCTTAAACTTATAGCTATTTAGGATAACTGATTTAAATAATTATGACAGCCCGGCCAGCATTGCTCAGTGGTGAGAATCGACCTATGTACCAGGAGGTCACGATTTAATTCCCCAGGTCGCCAGCTTGATCCCCAGTGTGGGACAATCAGGAGGCTGCTGATCAATGATTCTCTCTCATCATCGAGGTTTCTATCTCTCTCTTCCTCTTCCTGCCTCTCTGAAGTCAATAGAAATGTTTTAATAATAATAATAATAATAATAATAATAATAATAACTTATGTTAACTAATAAAGAAAACCCAAAAGTTACCATCAGAATTTATCTTGAACTCTCATTTTGATGTACCCTCTAGCAAATGTCAAAAGGAATGAATTTTAACATTTGCCTCCTTACAACATCTGTGAGAAATACAAATGAGGAAATACAAACAAAGGAAGGTGAGAGAAAAAAGTATGGTCTTGGATGAACCACCAATAGAATAATTAACTTCTAAAAGACTCAGAATGAACATTTTTGAACTCCTATCATGAGTTAGGCAGTGATCTAGACAGCTGGAGTGGCAAGACAGGAGAGATAAAAATGAAAATAATAGAGAAATCATAGTCACTATCCTCCAGGAGCTAGAATTTGAGCTGGGACTTCAATCTGCTGTACATGCCTCTGACAGTCAGCATTGTGGAGTGCGGTCTACTCACAGGAAGCAGTAGTAAGCACACACTACCTGGCGTAGGAGACAAATTTTAGTTTGACTCTTGCTCATTTAATATAGAAGCTGATTGCCTCCTCGGTTTATAGTCTTTATTCATCTTAGAGTTTAAACTTTTCTTTCACTGCAACAGATTTTCATCATTCCAGGTTTGTACATATTTTGGAAATTTTGTACAATCTTAAGTACTTTGCTGATTACAGCTAAAATGATTCCTCAGACAGAGGAATTCCCTCCCTCCTCTGCATTCTTACAATGTTCTTCTCACACCTTCATGGAGCACAGATAACACTGTGTATTAATTATCTGTCGCTGTTCTAGCTCCTTCACTAGAGTGGGAGCTGCTCCTGGAATGTGATTATATCTTGTGAGAAAGGAAAATATGGTTGTTGGGCATCTAGGCTCTCAGCTCATTCTCCACAAGTTCAAAGACCTATGCCACTATTTTCTATTTGGTGTATAACCTTGGACAAATCATTTGTTAACCTTTCTGTATTTCAGTTTCTTCCTATGGGTAATAATGAACCTACATAAGGATGTGTTGTGGGTATGAAAGTAGATATAGGAGGTACTTTCTACAGTGTTTGGCATACAGAGGGTGATCAATAAATATAGGCTCTTATCCCATTGCCCACATTTTCCAGCACACAGTAAGTATTGAATAAAGTTTGTGAAAATATTTAAAAAATAAATTCATTTGCAAGATCTATCTAGGTTGGAAAACAGTTGTGGCCTAGTTTAAGTGCCCAAATTCCCTACAGAGAAAAAGAGAAGATAAAAAGAGAAATCCCCTGTCACACATTCCATGATGCTGCGGGAAGTCACTCATTTCACTTTGACACGGTGGGGAAATGACGGTAACTGCTTCTTCCTCATTTTGCCTAGAAACTTGGCTCAGCTGAGAACTGAAGATGGGGAACAATAGTCAGAGGTACAACTGGAAAACACACACACACAGAGAGAGAGAGAGAGAGAGAGAGAGAGAGAGAGAGAGAGAGAGAGAGAGAGAGAGCCTTGCAGTTCTCCGAGGGCTGCTCCTGATTATCTTGGTGGAGAATATACCATGGTCTGATGAAGAGCTTCAGGATCTGCCAAAAAGCTGTCCCCAGAAGACATCCTATTACCATACATTGTAACTTTGTTAATAAATCAAGGTCATCGCACTTGGCTGGCATGGCCCAGTGGTTGAGCATTGACTCATAAACCAGGAGGTCCTCGTTCAATTCCAGTAAGTTCACATGCCCAGGTTGAGAATGGATTGATCCCCATTAGGGGACATGGAGGAGGCAGCTGATCAATTATTCTCATCATTGATGTTTCTATCTCTCTCTCCCTCTCCCTTCCTCTCTAATACACACACACACACACACACACACACACACACACACACACACACACACACACATTTAATGTAGGTAATTGCCTATCCCCATGATGAGTTAATGCTCCTCTTCTGTGCTCCCTTAACACCTGCATCAGGCCAATTACTAACCTGAACTGAGCACATGCCACATGCTGGGTGTTGGTTTACATGTGTTAAATTATTTAATCCATACAACAAATCTACAAGGTTGGTATTAGGACCCCATTTTCCAGATGAGGAGACTCTGGCAGAGAACTGGAGTAACTCATGTAAATCACACAGCTACTAATGCCAGCGCTGGGATGTGAACTGGTACCAGATGCTACCAGAGATCACGCTCAACAGTACACGAGCCTGCCTCCTCAACTGCTTTCATGTCACTTCTTCACCTATCGAGAGAAATCCTTCAATGGCCATACCCTCAGGGATTCCCCTGTTTCTGCCACAGTGCCTGGCACATTGTAAGTGTTCAGTACATGTGGAACAATAAAGTGAGTGAGAAAGTATATTGAGGCATTTAGGCTCACTTCAGGCAGAAGAGATGTTGGGTTTGAGTGAAAGAAAGGAAGCAGAGGAACCATGTCTGCCTCCTACTCTGTCACTGGTTGGGATCCCTTCAGAAGTTTTAACTCTTCCAGATACAGTGGCTCAGAGTTGTTGAAACTAGAGCCCTCCTCTATGCACCCCTCAGCTAAACATTTCAAATGAATCATCAAAATAGGAATTATTTAACTTCTCTTTCCCCACCTCGGTTTCCAGGAAGAGTTTTTACTGCAGGCTCTGAGCAGCTCCTTGTCCAGCTCTGTGTCTCCTGATATAGTTTAATTTCTCCATCTGCCCTGACTCCAAACATCTGCCAAACCCTCTGAAGGAAAATGGCCCTCAGTGCTGGAGATATAGTATGTCCAAGAATTGGGCTGGTGACAGCCTCTCAGAAGTCCTTCCTGCATAGTTTCTCCTTTTGCAATGTTTGTATCCCAAGGATGGAGCTGCTTTTTCTGCCTTTGGTAGGTCCTCTCCATATATGTCTGAAAGCAGAATTGGACTCTTCTACAGAGCTACCCTGTTGGCTAAAGAGTCTGTTAATAATTTAATGAGGACTAAAGGTCCTAGGGTATTTTGCTGAAGACTAAAGCTTGGTTTCTAGCCAGGAATCTGAGTGTGTACAGCAGGCTTTCCACAGACAGCAATCTCCCTCGTTTCCATCTGGGAGTGCCTGTCATCCCTGCTCAGGTTGAGGTTTCACTTCTTTCCAACTACCTATGACCATATGGCTATTAAACAGGCCTCCTTTCCTTTACACAATACACACACACTCACACACACCTACACACATATGCGGTCATCTGTTCTAAAAGCAGCTGAATTCAGGACTCACTCAAGCGATTTTCATATACGCATAAGTAAAGCCCAGCATGATATGCATCTTTGGGTGGCTATATAAAGCATTTCTATAATGAACTTTCAAAAATGGAGTTAATGTAACATTCTCAGAAAGTACGTCAGTGTTATTTAATTTGTGAACAAAAAAAGAAAAATGACCAATTCATCTTTTTTTAAAAATTTTTTTTTAATTGCCCTTCTCCTCTGTGTTTTACTGACAGTAAAAAATGAAATTGACCCATTCCTTTCACCTGGTGTCATCAACCTTTTTTGCTCATCTAATATTTATTGACCCTCCGTGTGCAGAGCACGGTATACCATAGTGGTTCTTAACCATTGTTCTGAATAGCCAACTTAGAAATAAAAATGAAGCCATATTAATAATGGATTTCAACTAATATTCAAAGCAGAGGGTAGTGCCCTGACAGGAAAATTTAGAAAAACTCATGAGACTTATCTCTACCAGTGGTTTTTTAAAATTTTCTTCAGTTTCAAAAATGCTTCACATAAAAATTTAATTGAGAGCTTGTTACATCAAATGAAAGTCATTTTTCTACTTGAGGCACATGAAGTTCAAAAAAGATTCAAGCCAGGCCAGCACCTCCAATCCAGTTCGTAGGGGTATAGTTAGGTCTCTTTCTCTTATCCATAGCCATGAAAGGTTGTTCTCTCCGGCTGAACTGCAGCCTCTCTTATTTCAATAAGCTTAGTCTTACAATGCCATGAATAGAGTCTGTAGTCTTTAAACCATGCAAGCTGACACCAGGTTCTTGGCTTGAGTTGCCAAAAATATATGTAATTACAATGGGCACTGTCCCTCTCTGCGTTTAGAGAGTGTATCTATGTTCTGGATATCTTCCTGGATTTTGTGGAAAGTGTTGATATTAAATGGGACTGGAGTAGAAGAGTGCTAAAGTGTGTACAACTTAGATGGCATTGAGTAAACTAGAACATTATATGAAGAAATACAAAGATGTAGCCCTACTTATGCTATATTTCAATATGGGTTCCAGATAAATTAAGGACCTAAAAGTTAAAGATAAATCTATGAAACTCTCAGGAGAAAATACCAGGTATTTGTAAAAGATAAAGTCTTCTAAATGAACATCCTAAATCACAAACCCTAAGGTTAAAAAATGGATGGATTGTACTTCATCAAAATTAAGAATTTTTGCTTAGTGAAAGACACACAAACAGTCCATAGACAAAAGATAGATTGTAACAATATATTTGAAGCATCTATAACAGTTAAAGGATGAATTTCTGGAATATGTAAAGAATTCCTGCAAATGAACAAAAAAGAGAGAAGCAATCAAACAGAAAGTATTCAAAGGATATGAAAAGATAATTTATAAAAGGAAAGACTCTAAATAGATCATATAAGAATGATGTGAAAAGCTTAATAATCAGAGGAATGCAAATTATAACAATGCAATGCCATTTACACTCATCAAAATAGAAAAATAGAAAGGTAATATTGTCAAGGATATGAGAAGGCTAGAACAATAAGGCACAGGTGATTTGAGGGTAAAACATATAGCCTTGGGATTAAAAATCTGACAACAATTAGTGAAATTAAAGATGACTGTACCCATCCGGCCTATGTGGCTCAGTGTTTGAGTGTTTACCTATGTACCAGGAGGTCATTCTCTATCAGGGCACATAGCCAGGTTGCAGGCTTGATGCCCGTTTGGGATCATGCAGGATGTAGCTGATCTATGATTCTCTAACATCTTAGATGTGTCTATCTCTCCCTCTCCCTTCCTCTCTGAAATCAATGAAAATAAATATTTTAAATGGCTATATCCTGTGAACCAAGAATCCTACAAAAAGGTATACCCAGAGAATTTCTGCCATGAGTTCACTAAGGGGCACTTATGAGGATGTTAACTGTGGCATTGTTTGTGGTATCAAATATGGAAATTACCTATTATTCATGAGAGGGGAATACATAAGTAAGATGTGGCATGCCAATACTATGAAATGTTAGGCCATCATCAATTATTTAACTAAATAAATGGATAGCCACATGAATAGGCCTATAAACATAATGTTGGATAAAGATGTATAGCACAATATATTTTAGTAAATTAAAACACATACATAGAACAGTATTTACACGGTTAAGAACATATCACATACAGTGGAGTGTAAGGGGGAGAAAAGGCTATGAATCAGAAAGGAGAGAATACATAACGGGGGAATCTTTTCATGCACTTAACAATGATGAACAAATGAATATAATCAAATAAACTTGTGAAATTGACATTAAAATATAGAGAAGAAAACAGGGTGGGCTGTTGCTGGAGAGGTAGTGTGATATAGAGAAAATTAACCCCCTGCAGACAGGAGCCCTGGGTTCCCATTCTGACTCGGCTGCACACTTGTTGGTAATGCATGCCCAGGATGTTCTCCAGATTTCCATTTTCCCCTTTGACAGGATGAAGATATTAGGCTAGAATTTCAAAGGTTTTTTCCAGCTTTATGCTTCGAGTCCTGTATTCTCAGTTTCCCATCAATAACCTCCATAATGTCATAAGCAACAATAAAACCATATCATCCATTTCAGAGCATTTTTATTCACAATAAAAATAATCTAACTTCTGAGAAATATCTTTTGCTGAAAATGTGTTTTTATACACCTGGCTGACAGAGTGGCTTCCTTTCTTTAAATGTATAGGTTTTACCATCGTAAAGCAACAATTTCCCTTTTCGTGGATCAATGAATAAAGGAAGAAGAAAGTTTTTAAATCGCTTAAATAATATTAAGAAAGACTGGTGGCAGTGCTATAGAAGCAAGACACATTTCTTGGTTAACCAGAGTCTAGATGATGATGATGATGATGATGATGATGACGACGACGACGACGATGACAACAAAAACAATGCTCATGATAGCGAACTAGAATAAAATTAATCTTGAAGAATTCAGCCTTTGTACCCTACCCTGCAGAGGCCACTAGGCTCTGAGTTCCTCAGCTTCTGGCTAGCTTAGGGTTCCTTTAATTTACTTCTAAATACAGCCTTGATCTGGGAAATGGAAAGAATTATAAAATGAAGAAAGCCATTATTATAGAACTGTGGACTTCATTTGCAAATTAAAATAACAAGATGGAAAAATACACATTATCATAGAAAATTGATTCTGCATTGTACTGGAGGAATCCTTTCACCCCATTAAGAGCTCATAAAAATGCAACAGTGCTCATTTTAACCAATTAATATTTTGACTATGAATAGAAAAATATGTGTGAATGGCAAGTCCAGTGCAAGCCAAAACACTTACATGACACCAGCTCTTTCTTTGGTTGCATGATTAGTCATTTGGGTTTATCCACTTGTAAGCATAATTTTTCAATATCAAAAGAAATTATGTTTTACTTATTGAAATACTCTAAACCTTAATTACAGCTATCATTTGTTGAGCACCATCTAAGTGCCAGGAACTACACATATATTATTTGCTATGCTCGCCATAATATTATAAAGTAAATATTATTATTCCAGTGTTTTGGATTAAGGGACTCAAGTTCAGAGAGGGTTATTAACTAGTCCAAAATGACAAGCAATTCAAAGCTAAGTCTGACTCTCTTCAGAGCTTCTGTCCTTTTTACCATGCTATGCAGCCTCCTCTGAAGATTTTTCTTCTGAAAATAGTGAGCCCATATTAAGAGCTAATATTGCTAAAACCGGTTTGGCTCAGTGGATAGAGTGTCTGTGGACTGAAAGGTCCCAGGTTTGATTCCAGTCAAGGGCATGTACCTTGGTTGTGGGCACATCCCCAGTAGGGGGTGTGCAGGAGGCAGCTGATCGATGTTTCTCTCTCATTGATGTTTCTAGCTCTCTATACCTCTCTCTTCCTCTCTGTAAAAAATCAATAAAAAATATATATTTTTAAAAAGAGCTAATATTTATCATGTGCTCTCTCTTTGCCATTTGCACATGCAATTTTATATGCATTGTCTCATTTAATTCATTAAACACCCCTCTGAAATGTGGATAATCTTACATGCATTTGAAGTAAGAAAAATGGGGGTTCAAAGAGACTATTACCTACTTGAATATACAAAAGCTAGAAAGCAGTGGAATCTGGATTCAAGATCTTGGTATCAGTTCTGATTTTTATTAATTTTAATTTTTTAAATTTAAATATAATAAAATTGACCTTCTTGAGGTAAGGTTCTATGAATTTTAACACATGTATAAATTCATGTAATCAGCACCACAATCATTATGCAGAACAGTATCATTACCCTAAAACAACCCCTCTCAATTCCTTTGTAGTCACACCCTCCTCCCATACCAAGCTCTGCACCCACAGGTCTGATTCCGTCACTGGGCTTTTGTCCTTTTGAGAATGTGATATAAATGTAATCATGTAGTATATTAACTTTCAAAATGGCTCTTTTTTTTTACTCAATAGGATACCTTTGAGCTTCATCTATGCTGTTGCTTCCATGTCTGTCCCATTTCATCGCTCAGTAATTTTCCATTGTATGGATGAGGCTTTTCCATTCATCTATTGAAAGAAATGGGGGTTGTTTTCAGTTTTTGGTAAGTATGAATAGAACTGCTATAAACATTTATGTATAGTTTTTTGTGTGAATATGTTTTTATCTCACTAGGGTAAATACATAGGCTTGGGTTATTGAGACACATAGTCAGTGTCTTTTTTAATCTTATATTTTTTAAAACCTGTCAAACTATTTTCCAGAATGGCTGTGCCATTCACTCTCCAGCAATGCAAGAGAGTTTCAGTTTCTCCACATCCTCCTCAGCAGTTAGTATTGTTAGTTGTTGCTGTTTTTTAATATATATTTTTTAATTTTAGCTATTCTAAGTGTGTAATGGTTTTTCATGGTGATTTAATTTTCATTTTCCTATTGCATGCCTTCATGTGCTTATTTGCCATCTATATTCCCTTTCTGGCCAATGTTTGTTCAAGATTTTTTGGCTATTTTTTAAATTGAGTTGTTTGCTTTTTTACAACTGAGTTTTAAGAGTTCTTTCTATATATATTCTAAATACAAGTCCTCTGTCAGAAATCCTATTCACAAATATTTTTATTCAGTCACTAGCTTGCCTTTCATTATCTTAATATCTTTTACAAAGTCCAAGTTTTTAATTTTTATGAAGTCCAATTTATCAACTTTTTAAATGGACCATGTTTTTGAGGTCATGTTTAAGAATGCTCTGACTGGAAGGTCAGGGTTGGAGAAAGAGAGGTTGGAAGAAGCTGTGGTGCTAGCTTTGACTGTGAGTCAGGAGTCAAGAACCAAAGAAAGCAGACATCCTCCAGAAGCTGGAAAAGATAGGAAAACAGCTCCACCCTAGAGCTTCCAGAAGGATTTCAGCCTTGCTGATACCTTGATTTCAGCCCAGTGAAACCTATTTAGAACTTACAACCTTTAGAAATGTAAGAAAACAAGTTTGCATTATCTTACCACTAAAAAAAAGACACTGCCATACTCCAGATCAAACATTTTTTATCCTAAGATCTCCCCCACCCCCATTTTATAGTTTTATGTTTACATTTGGTTCAATGATTCATTTTAAGTTTTCTTTTGTATAAGGTATGAGGTTTTGGTCAAAGTTCAGATTTTTGCATATGGATGTCCAGTTGTTCCAAAATCATATGCTGAAAAGACTATCTTTTCTTTATTGAATTGTCTTTAGAACTTTGTCAAAATCAATTGGCCATGTTTGCATGGCTGTTTCTGGGTTCTGTATTCTGTTCTATTGATCAGTGTGTTTATAATATCACCAATATCACACAGTCATGATCACTGTAGCTTTAAAGGAAGTCTTTAAATCTGGATTTGTGTGTTATTCTTCAACTAGTTCCTATTCTGAGCCAACAAACTCAATAGCACAGTTGGCTCAGCTTCAGTGTCTTCTTTTCCTTTGCCACTTGGAAAGAGTTAATAAAATATTTTTGATGTACAATGGGATAGAAAAGCAATGTGCCTTGCTTACTTTCCAGCTCAACAGAGAGAGAAAAGGCTGTCATTTGAAGTTTCTCCTCTGCCTGAACCACCTGGAAGCACCCCCTAAACACACAGATAAACAAGTAACACCTAAACACAAGAACAGAACCAAATGGTTATTTCACAGGGAACCAACATTGGGTAAAGTGTAGAGAATAACTCAGGTATCTTAAATCACATGCCCAAAGAATGAGTCTCTAAAGAGGTGACATTTACACTGAGATATGAACTCCAACAAGAACCAGATGGGCGAACATTGAGGAAAAAACTTTTCTGGGTTGTTAGTCTGTAGAGTCTTAGATGAAAGCATGTTGGTATATTTGCAAAACAAACACGCAAACAAACAAATACCTGACTTGGCTACAAAGAAGTGAGGCAGAGGCAGGTTGGAGAAGAGCTTTGCAACCAAAGAAGTTGGGTTTAGTGGGAGGTCATTAGAGAGTTTAAGCCTAGGTAGGTCATGTGACCAAAGACAGAGCTATGCTCCCAAACAAATGGGGAAAGGGAGTAGAGGAGTCTTTTCCAATCTTCATTCTCACACAAAAAATACCCTGCCCACATTAAACTATTCTCTGCAAATGAGTGATTAGCACACAGTTCTAAATAGGCCATGCTCAGAACTTCAGTCATCAGAACATGATTGTCACTTCTTCCTCACACAGACCCCAAGGCACTGAGAGGAGAAGGAAGTCCCTCTCAGGCTCTCCTTAAACTGATGATATGCAGAAGAGGTGAAGCCCTGAGTGGGCTGGGAGCCCCATAAAAGGAAGAAGTGGAGACCTGTGTTTGCAGGTAGAATGAATTCTTTTATCAAAGCTACTGTCCCGTGATTCCCAATTGTCATAAATAATAGATTAAAGAAAATTGGCTTAAAACTGCACCATAAAAATAATCTTGCATGGAAGGATTTTCCAATTATGAAGAGTCATAGTACTGGATTGTATTTGTGAGCAGGGGTGTGTACAGTATCCCATAATCATTCTGTTTGCCTAAACTCCACTTTGGATCAATAAACTCCCGTGGGGAAACATAAACATGGCGCCTCTTCCCCAGAGTCACATTTTCCAGCTCGATGTCATCCCTTCCATCACCAGTGTATGTACATGGACATTTTATGGAGTTATCACCCATGTGATGCTGGCTTCCTAGTGTTGTGTTTTTTGCTTAACATTGCTCCGTGAAGCTGTGTGGTCTAAATAGTTACCATTTGACAGAACAATGCAGTGGTATAGTGTAATAATAGTTCACACTTACAAAGTAATTACTATATGTCACACACTCTTCTAAGCACTTTACCTATTTTTACTCATTAACTGTTTCCTCACTATCACCCTCTGAGGTGCCTATTGTCTGTCTTAGTTTATCTTCAAAAGGAAACAGAGCCTGAAGCCAAGGGTTCCTTCCACACACTACTTTATTCTGGGGGCAATCCCAGTGAAGCAGGGCTGAGGGAAAGATGAAATGAGGCGAGGAAAGGGGAAGAGTCAATTGAGGGTGTGCTATCATGCTGGTTACTACATACCAGGTATGATGGATTGCTTCATCTCACAATACCCTCTCCCGTGAGACCATCCTGCAAAGAGCTAAATAAACTGCATACAGGGATGGAGGGAGGAATTGTTTATGCACCAATTTTCATCTTCCCCACGAAACTCCTTATCCACACCACCACCACCTGGGGACACACACACACACACACACACACACACACTTATTTCTGTCTGGCACATGCCACAACTCAGTATCAGCAGATAAGCCATGGGTAAGTGACAAGAGGCGGGCATGAGTCTAGGTGCTCTGTAGTTTGCCTGCACAAAGTTGTGAAGTCGACCACAGTCCACATAAACCTAGTATGGTAGGGTGCTGAAATATGCAAACAGTGTTAGACACAGTGTTGGTGGAGTCAGGATTCAAACCCAGAAAGACAGATTTTTTTTAATATATCTTATTGATTTTTTTCAGAGAGGAAGAGAGAAGGATAGAGAGTTAGAAACATTGATGAGAGAGAATCATCCATCAGCTGCCTCTTGCACACCCCTGTTGAGGATGTGGGCACAACTAAGGTACATGCCCTTGACAGAACTGAACCTGAGACCTTTCAGTCCACAGGCCAACGCTCTATCCACTGAGCCAAACAAGTTTCAGCGAAAGATGGATTCTTGACAATGATGCTGAACTACTTGTTTGATTTGGAGAGATCTCAGCTGTTTTCAGCTCTTCAGTGAAATGCTTCAGAGCATAACGGAAAAATTATTGGACAGGAACAAATCCCACCCGTGGCTCAAAACTTTGGAAAATCATTTTTCCATACGACTCAATTTGCCCATCTGTTTTTGAAAGAGCTCAGACTACATGAACTTAGCAGTCTCAAAATCTGAATAACACTATTTTTAAAATCTTTGAACAAATAATATTCTTTTTTAATTTATAAATTCTCAGCACATGAATTCAGAAAATAGATTACTGGATCATAGGGTAGGACCATTTTATGACTTATGGTTTAAATGAGCAGATTGCCTTTGAAAACAATTGTGTCAATTAAAGCATTTATGATATCTCTGGTGCATGAGCATGTCTTTTTTCTTGCCTCATCTTCATTGGGATAAAATTAAATTATATTTAACATATTTAAGTTTTGGTGACTTGATAGATGTAAAGTAGTATCACAAAATTATTATTTTTTATTTTTTTAGTGACTAAATAAGTAAAACATCTCCCCAAGTGTTTTATATCTTGTGCTAATGTATTTAAGAAGTTATTTCCCCTCTTTGGAGGATCAACTTTATCATCTCTGAAATAGTAGACAGACTGAGATCTCTAAGGCTGTTTAAGGGTTGAGATAATATAGAGGCAGTGCCTTCTTACATAATACCTCAATCCTCTAAATAAATATTGAGCATTTCTATGAGTCTAGAAACCAGAAAGCATGTTCCTTGACCAGACACCAAGAATGTCATCAGTCAGATTCTCTTCCGATCTCAATGGTTTACATTTTAGTCCTTCTAAAAGAAGGAGCTAGGAGCTTTAGGGGCCAGCATGTTTTCTCTCAAGTCCAAACAGTTTGTAATGTTATTGCATGCTGAGCAATACATACCAAATGCCTCTCCCAAGGTAGCGGGGTTTTTGTTATCTCAACTGGCTAGCACTTCTACTTTTGCTCTAATGAAACATCTGGCACACTTGTTCCGAAGAGTGGTGTCCTACTTATTCTAAATTTCAATCCTTCAGCTGCTGAGATTAAAATGATCAAAGAAATTAAGTCATCACAGTCATCCTTTGGAGAATGAAAAGAAATAGGGCAGCACTCTCAGACACTAGGGGAGTTAGGGGGTTGGGGAATCGAGAATCTGCAAACAGATAACCATGTTCCCAATCTTACGAAATAACTACAGAAGAGGTTCAGGCTGTAATAAAGAACCAAAAGCCTCTTTCTGAGTAAAAATGAGTTGCAATGGAGAAAACACAGAGTCAGGTAGCAACCCAAACTGTGCTCAGGAGAAAACTAAGGAAGGCAGGGTTTACTAAGGAAGGCAAAACCCACAAAGTATAATTCTTTCATGCAGATGAAGGATTGCTGGCTAACGGAACAAAGATTAGTTAATTCCAAAATGCAAATTAGGGGGTGAAACAACTAAGAGGAGGAGGTAAGGGCTGTCTGGTCCATGCAGCTGTTCCAGGATGTTTATGACTCAGCGTGGAGCTGAGTTTAGCAACAGGTTAGCAACTTAATAGCAGCTCTGAGAACTGAGGCACAAGCTGTGCATTGGCCCCGCTTCCTTAAGAGCTTCACAACTCTATTTTAAGTGACTCTCTTAGCAAGGCTTGTTCCATTTTATTTTGTTCTTAGCAGGACAGAGTCACACACACACACACACACACACACACACACACACACACAGTCTGATTCTTGAAGCCTCCTTTTTCTATGTTTCTTTCTCCATAGTTCTCCTTCTCTTTGCTTTTACAGTCCTCTGAAAATCTGTTTTCAAAACTGGACAAGGAAGCAGGATAGATGGAGTCAAGCCCACTTATACTCCTGTGGATTTAAGTAAGTCCCTGCTCTTCCTTGAACCTGTTTCCTCATCTATTCACATCGATTATTCAGTCTCCACTAACTATAATAGTATGTAAGATTCTTGAGTTAGGGAAATAAATTGCTGATCTTCGTGTCCCCCACAAAAGCCCACTGTGAAATTTGTCATAGAAAGGTGCTTTATTCTCATTAGTGTACTTAATTTTTAGAAATCTCTCCTTGTGGCTGAAACCTGTTTGGCTCAGTGGTAGAGCGTCGGTCTGCGGACTGAAAGGTCCCAGGTTCGATTCCGGTCAAGGGCATGTACATTGGTTGCAGGCACATCCCCGGTAGGACGTGTGCAAGAGGCGGGTGGTCGATGTGTTTCTCTCTCATCGACGTTTCTAGCTCTCTATCTCTCTCCCTTCCTCTCTGTAAAAATCAATAAAATATATTTAAAAAAAAAGAAAAGAAAAGAAATCTCTCCTTGTCCCTGAAGGGTAACCACTGCCATTCAATCTTTCTAAGGTTGCCCCAGTACATTAATTTTCTAGAGCTGTTGTAACAAGCTGCCACATACTGGTTGGCTTAAAACAATAGAAATGGGTTCTCTTGTGATTCCAGGGGCAAGAAGTCCAAAATCAAGGTGCCCACCAAGCTGTGTTTTCTGAAAGCTTTAGGGAAGGATCATTCCTTGCTTTTCCTGGATCCTGATGGTTACCAACAATCCTTGATGCTCCTCAGCACATAACTGCATCACTCTGATCTCTGCCTCTACTGTCACATTGACTTCTTCCTTCTGTGTGAGTCTTTCCCTGTCGCCAAACCCCTCTTACCCTTATAAGAGCACCAGCCATTGGATTAAGGCTCAACCTATTCCAGAGTGACTTCATATTATCTTGATTATGTCTGCAACAATCTTACTTCCAAATGAAGTTACATTGACAAGTTCTAGGTGGATGTGAATTTTGGACTTATACTATTCAATCCAGCACACCAGGACATCTTTATATCCTTACTCCTCCCATTGCACAGCTTTGACCTTGAATCCCGCCCTCATCATGAAGAATCCTTCCCCCATAATGACTCCCCACCACTGGCATCACGATGGTCATCTTTGCAGTTCTCATTGACAGGCGGCTCTCCCTGCTTCAATCCATGTTCCATAGGACATGCTCTCAGGCTAATCTCATAAAATGGACAGCTTGGTTATGAAACTTTTTAAAAAAGGTATTTTTATTTATTTCACAGAGGAAGGGAGAGGGAGAAAGAGATAGAAACATCAATGATGAGAGAGTCATTGATTGGCTGTCTCCTGCCCACCCCACACTGGGGATCGAGCCTGCAACCCAGGCAGTGCCTTGACTGGGAATTGAACCATAGCTTCCTGGTTCATAGGTCAATGCTCAACCACTGAGCCATGTTGGCTGAGCACTACTCAAACTTTTTGATGTTCCCTTTTATCTATGGCATAAGGGCCACACTTCCCCAGAAAGACATTCACAGACTTGACTACCTGACATCAACTTTCCAGTCCTCTTCTCACTACCCTCCTTCAAGCACAGCTCAGATGGATTACCCTTAAACTCTGTCATCAGCCCTATTTCTCCTCTATTGTCTTGTCTTTCCCTAGCCATTCTCTTTATCACAGCATGCATTAGTCCCACCACTCTTGAAAAGCTATCTCTTTTTCAAAGTCTACCAAGATTTGCACCCCATGCCCAGCCAGAATAATCACTCCCATAATATTTTGTACTTCATTTGACATTTTAATTGTGATCATTTTATGTCTCTTTTGATTAAAACATGAGCTTTTAAGAGCAGGGTCCCTTTCTTATTCACCCAGTTTTTGGTTCTTAGAAGAAAATAGTTAAGTGCACCAACGTTTTAAAGAGAGGGAAGAAGGGAAGAAGAAAGGAATAAAGAGAGGGAGGAAGGAAGGAAGGATTCTAAAGTAATACTTTTCAGAAGGTGCTTTAGGGAATATGCAACTATTTTGCATTTCATTAATAGTCAAACTGATGAAAAGTTAAAAGGCCATCTTTACTCCTAATTTCAAATTTTCATATTGATAAAAAAAAATAACTCAGTTCTTTGTACTCGGCAAATGATATACATTTGAATTGACCAGATAAATAAATGAACATTAATAAAAAGTTTCTATTTTATATGTAGGTTCCGGGTGAGCTTGTATTGCATTGTAAATGATGAAAACCACTATAGCAATGGGGCCATGCATTGCCCTTGACAGATGAAGTATCTATGTTCCTCTTAGTCCCTCTTAATCCCAGGAGCTATGATGATGGTTGAGTTTTCTATCCTAAGTGTGAGGTTAAAGGAGAGGGATGCTATAAGGCCAAGAAGTAGAGCAGAACAGTAGAGGGTTTTGGAGTCACAAGCAGTGACAACTCTGCCATTTATTAGCTGTATGACTTGGGGAAATTACTTAGCTGCTCAAAACCTGTGTCTTTCTTGTTAAAATAGAGAGTAACTCTAACTCATAGGATTGCTGAGAGGATTCAATAATATACGTAAACTGAATCACATACAAGGTACTTAATAAATGACATCAATTGCAAGGGTTAGTTTTGGAGGAGAGTTGTCATATATTTTTCACACATTTGGTGAATTGTAGCAGTAATTCTAACAGCATCTGAGAAAATGGATGAGTCTAGCCATAATCTCTAAATTGCCCCGATGGAGAGTTAGCTAATGAAAAGCCACAAGAGTAAATTATCTGCTGACTATACTCTTTTGCTGAGGTAAAAATTACTTTTGTATAGATATGCAGTTTGCTAGTTATCTTAAAAATCAAATGAGAGCTCTGACTAAAGTTCTGGAGGTGACCAAGAAAATATATAAAAGAAAAAGCATTGGATTTTACCCAAGAATCAAGAAAAACTCATTTGGAAATTAAGTAAATATTGTACTTTTATACATATTATTTGGTATGAATCTGGATTAGGTAAACATTTTTTAATGTGGTCTCCCTCCTTGAAGATTTGAGTGAAAAAAACATATATGATGTGAAAAATAGAAAAAATACACACATACACACACAAAGATTTTCTGAATCAATTTGGATCTTTTAAAAAATATATACATATTTTTATTGATTTCAGAGAGAAAGGGAAAAGGATAGAGAGATAGAAACATCAATGATGAAGAGAAACATTGATTAGCTACCTCCTGCACTACCCACACTGGGAATCAAGCCTGCAACCCGGGCATGTGCCCTCACTGGGAATCAAAACTGTGACCTATTGGTTCATAGGTCAACCAGTGCCCAATCCCTGAGCCACACAGTCTGAGCTGAATTTGGACCTTTTAAAGGAAACCAGTGACCGATGTTTTTTTTCTTACAAGTCAGGTTTCAAATGTTACAAATATGGTTTCAAATGCTCTGTACTTTCCAGTAGAGGGTTCCTAGCCTGTGGATGCAATTTCACTGATGTGATGAGTAACTGGGAGAAGTATCCATGCCCTTCCAGGGTTTTTCAGGAACCTGGCTCCCCCTCTGTGTACCTTCCTAATAGTAAGTTCTTGGGCCATTTGTCAGACGTGGGGTCTTTTGCTAGTATCTTCATTGCCTTCGTCTTCAAATAACTTACCCTACTGCCTCTCCCCTTCTACATGTTACCACCATGTTCCACTCCATTCTTTGGCAAAGCCACCAGAGGTCTAATTTTAAAAGCTTTACTACCAATCAGAATTGGAAACAGATATTAGCTAACAGAAACTGTATTGGAAAGATGGAAAATTTCTAGATTCTTACAATGAATGTAGAGCCAGTGTCCAGAGCTAGGATTGAGATTCCAACCCTTTGCTCCCCATCTTTTGCTTTCATTATTTCAGTAAAGCATAATCCAATTTGTACACAGAGATATTCCCCTACCGCTCTTACACTCACACACACACACACACACACACACACACACACACAGACACACACACATACTGGAAGAAGCAAGCAAGACAAAATAGATGCTCCTAGCTCTTAGGAGTATAACATTTTTTTCTAAAAAAAACTTCAGACTGAGCATCTCTGAACTTTTCATAAGAATGGTTGACATAGGATATACTCAGTACTGTGAAGGTAACAAAACTAAAATAATTCGGGGAGTCAGATTATTTGGTGGAGGGACTTTATTCCGCATCTTCTTATACTCTGATCTCTTGCCATACTGAAAACCCCACTGTCAAGTGTGATTTTGAGTCAAGCTGGTTTCTATTTGATGGCTCTTAAGCTGCCTAGCCTTGTGTCTCTGAGAGGTTTGTTGCTTTTCTCCAGACTTCAATTTGCCAGAGGGTACTCAAAGCCACAGACTGAGAACCTGGTCTATAATTCTCGTCACAGATAAGGAATTTGAAATACAGTCTTTATATTAAAATAAATACATGTATATTGTGAATGGAAAATATATATGTTAGGTTGGAACATAGGAACATTGCCAATATACAACTATCATTTTTGGTTTATAAAAGTAACAATGTTATAGGATTTAACTTAATACATTTTAAAGGGAACAGAAATGTTTTTTGGAGGGCTTCATCCCCAGGCCCATGGATAAAACTTCTCTTTTCATTGACCTTAGGGACATTTAAACAAAAGTTTTAGAAGCAGTACTTTATGCAGTTTAATTTATTCAATGCTATTTGGAATATTCATTGATATTGGGGATAATTGACTATAATTTAGAAATGGCCATCTTTCCAGGTAATTAGTGCTGCATTCTAGAGTAAAGGTGAAAGTGTAGGTTCCACTTTTTTAGTTATCTCCAAAGTGTCAGCTCTTTCAGAGAGTTTCTTTTACCCCACACCAAAAGTTTCCTTCTTTCACAGATCTTGATCATAGAGATTTTTCCTTTTTCCATTATTTTCCCCATTTCCAAAAGCCTAAGAATTGATAAAACATATGAATTCACATCATGTCCTATGTGTCTCTAGGAGAATCTCTCTCTCTCTTCTCTCTCTCTCTCTCTCTCTCTCTCTCTCTCTCTCCTTTCTCCTATGAATTAGGCAAAGATACTATTTTCTAAAACAAACAACTGAAGGGAGAAGCTGTGCTGGTGAGAAAAAAAAATGTCTTTATTAAAAGTTGATGGGCCTTCTGGAAGAAATCTACAAAACCTTCATATATCAAATTCTGCTTCATCCACATTCGCAATAAATTTTGTCCATGTAATCAGGAATCTATTACCTTTTTTCTCATCCTCTCTCTCTTTTACTGTATAAAATACAAAATTTAATTAGATGAATAACCCTTCTAGGTCTGATATTCTAAGATTCTACAACATAAGAATATCCATGCTTGTTAATAAAGAACAAAGTAAAAATGCATCAGTTTGGCTCATCATCAACAGGAGATATTGGCTATTGTCATTAATCATAAAGCCAACATATTTTTCCTATTTTCCTGAATATTTACTTTGTGTGTCTAAGTTTTGAGCTATTTTGCAAAGATTATTAATCCATAATAGCCAATAAATGCAAAGGCAATAAAAGTATTGAAAATGCTGATAAAAAGAGGCACATAATAATTATATAAACGAGATAGGGTATATTTAAAAATTTTAGGTAGCATGATTCACTAGACTATAGGAAAATGTTTAAAAACAAAGAGCTATTCATGAAGCAGGTGCAAGGATCTGTCTATACTTTTGCAATCAGCAATAATCATTAGGAGCAAAAGAAAAGTGACTGGTGAACCAGAATACCATTTGTGTTAATAGCAATAATTCAGAACAGAGAAGACCATGAGTTTGCTAAAGAATTTAAGGGTGAAGCTTGCTAACCCTGATAATGAGACCTGTCACAAGCTATGAATAGTTTGTGGGCTTAAGAATCTTAGTGAAAACGGAGTAAGTATAGTAACTAAAGTACTAAAGGGTTTCTAATAATACTCAGAGGAATTATCAAGGAAGAAGGTGACATGACTCAACAGATTTCCAGTCTATGAAGTAAATTGGTTATTGTTGAAAACTATACTTGAAGAAGGACATATCTGTAAGGAGAAGAAGTGTGAATACTTGGATTAAAGTATTGAAGGCCACACTCAAATGTGGGTGTAGATGATAAGACTAAACCCATTTGAACTTGTTTAGGTAAGTCTTTAATTCTTATTGGCTTCCCACAGTAATGGTATATTTTTCACTAGTGTAAGAATTCAATTGTACTGACACTTCATGTGCAGGAAGCCAGAATCTATCTCATGGATCAGCTGTGCACCAGGTCCTAGGAATCTCTCCATTCACCTAACAGATAGAGAAAGGGGGTGTGGGTTTACAGGGGTGAGTACAATTTCACTGGGCCAATCAGAGCACACTAGGGTGCCTTATCTTACTATCCATCCAGAAGGGACAAACATCACTCCTCAGACCTCCCATCAGCAAGAACTAGCAGGAACAGGAGCAGAAGAGGCAATTATCATCCCAGGCTGGGCATCACTTTCTAGCAACAACCCTATACTATGAAAGAGTCTTCAGGGGTCAGCTATCCAGCTCTGCTGCACCTTCTGATTCCAGTTACCAATAAAACGATTTACAACCAACTTTTCAGAATCTAACTTGTTTACATGTAGAGAAATAGAGAAACTTCTGTATTAGCTGCTCAGAAATGGAAGCTATAACTCACAGTACTGAGTGCCTACAAAATGAAAGTATAAAAGTAATCTTTAAAGGGACAAACTACATTTTAAAGCAAAGAAAGGTGTTCTATTTTAATTTGTAAATGTGTTAAAGTCAAACTTGGGTGGGGTGTGTGTGTGTAAATACAATATCCCTTTCTTTGAGAAACTACCCTCATTCTGTAAATATCTTGCTCATAGTTTGCAGTTAAAAGAGTTGGGGGAAGAACTGACCAAAGCCACCTCCCTACTTTGGGGATTGTGTATGATTAGGTCTTTTTTTTTTTTTTTTTTTTTTACATTTTTTTTTATTAAATTATTATCTGTGTACATATTTTAACATTGCCTCTCCCCTCCCATACATACCCTCCCTCCCCAGAGTTTTGTTATGACTAGGTCTTGACTAATCAAATACTTTAATCCCTGGGCCACTGTGAGTTTGCAGGGAAGAGTACAACTTCATTGGGCCAATCAGAGCACACTATCGTGCTTAGTCTGCAAAAGCTCTTTCTTGGGGACCTAATCTCTGATACCCACCTAAGCCTGGAACTGTTGAGAGCCAGTTACTACTATATGAAGACAGCCTAAGAATGAAGCCAATCAGAAAGCTGCTGGCATTATTTGAATACCTGGACCACCATGACCGAGGTCCACTACTTGCACTTTCTAGCTAATACATTTCTCCATTTACATTTATTTTTTTTCTTTGCTTAATTTGATTTATTTCTGATAATAAAACCTTCAAAACTAAAAGGGTCTTCTGTAAGATGCTTGATTTGGATTTTTTTATATCTTTTCATAGTGTTCAAAGGTTCTGTTCTAAAACCTTAATGGGCTCATTAATTCCTCACAAAGCCAAATTAAAGCTCCTCTGCTTCACTTTCAGAACATTCCACAAAAAGGATTCACCATCCTAATCCAGGAACATAACCCTTAGAATACCCAAGCACTTATTTCTTATACTGACATCTGATTTGAGTCCATTTCTGCCTTAACCTGTCTCAACCTCTAAAATTTCACATATGTTAGCACAGTTTGGTGAAAATTATTACCACTTTGAGGGTAGTGACCAGTCTTGTAGACAATGGTGATCAACATTATCATCTGCACCTCTCCCCCTTAAAACAATTTTTAGCGAGGGAAAGAATCCTGAAAGCACTCAGAAAATTCTTGTTGCGTTACATTTCCACAGTGGTATTTATTTGGGTAGTAAACTTTTAATTTTGAAGTCTACATTTTTTTTTCTTACTGAAAGGGGAAAAACTATCTAAGTAGACCAGTTGGGGAGTAATTTACAGCTTGAAAAAGGTGCTAAATTGTCCAAAGTCTTCTTGGAGGCCAGCATTAAGGTCACTTTTTAAAATTTTCATTTTCAACACAACTATAGCTTGGGCAGCAATTCAGAGATTGTTTCCCAGTAATTGATCTAAGTGGTAGTCTCTTTTAAATGTGAAAAAAATAAATTAAGTTCCTCACAAATCTGCTATTTTGAAGATGTGAAATATCTGTTCTTCATTTTTTCCTGGAACACTATGGTGCACAGTGTTTGTTGAATGACTGAATGATATCCTCCTTTCCTTGGATTCTTTCCCCCAACTCCAGGCCTCATTAATTCCTGAGCAATATTAGGAAAGTGTAAAATTAAGCTGCAACAATCCCTCACATATTTTAAGTATTTATTCACATTCCTTCTATAAAAACTTTGTAGCTAAGAAGGAAGAGTAATATCCATTTTGCTAAGAAGGAAACTGAGACTCAGAGAAGCCAGGAAACCTAAATGTCATACAACTGCAAGCAAGAGACCCAAAGTATCAAGCCTCATAACATAGCGGTACCACCTCCCACCAACACTTTACTCTGTATATTGTCAGAGATTCTGGAAGGCGACCAGAAAGGCAGACCAGGGTGGTGGTCAAGATCATAGACTTGGACTGAAGTAGGCATAGGTGAGAGTTCAGGTGTGCTGCTTACTAACACTTGGCCTTGAACAAGTTACATGGTCACTTCAAATCTCTTTGCTCCTCTGAAAATGGGAATAATCCTACAACCTCTTAAGGAGATCATGAGGATTGAATGACATAATGTCTGAAATTTAATAAGTGCTCAGAAAATGCTAGCAACTAAGGACAAAGTCGTCAGGACATTGGGGAGTTAGCCAGGTCAGAGAATGATTACCACAAGTCTGAAAGTGACTTTGATCCCCATTTGGATTAAATATACTAGCTATCGTGTCTACCTGATGCACTGTGAAGGGCCACACTGTGGAAAATACTCCCTCTTTGAAGAACATCAAAAATCGTTTGCTGGCATTTGTTCTCCAGATCCATGGGTTTATTACTGCAATATTATCCCTGGATGAACATATAATACAAGGGAATCACCTGAGTAAACCCAGATTAAAATCTCGCAAGGAGTGCAACAGCAAGATTAGAATTCCAGAGTGGAGGGAGGGGTTGGATGTCTGCTAATCCCTTGCCTCCCGTGATGTCCTATTACCAAAGACCTTGTTTGCTAATGCGCTATTTGCACTCTCCCAACACAGCAGCACTTGCTCCTTTAATGCTCAGTACACGTGCAGCATTTCCAATCTCACTTTGTGGTGTGTCAAGCCCTGGACGAAACAGGTGGCTCACCCTGCTGACTTATCTCCACCCACCCCATAGCTGGCCAAATGGAACCTGACTCACCTGAGAGTGGTTTTTTACTTTTCATGCTCTTCAAGTTCCAATCTCGAGTGAGTGAGGCTTCTTCTAAGGTACTTTTTCTGAGTCCCTGTCACTGCCATGGTGATTGTCTCTGAGGATGTCTACCTTTTGAGGGGACACTCTGCTTTTCTCTTCAAAGTGATACAAAAGCAGAGTGCCAATCCTGAAACTACAGTGAATCACAATAAACTAAGCCTTATTGTAATAGATTATTATCCACTCCCGAGGGGCAGATTTTATTTAACAAAGCTCATCAGATAGGGTGATTACAATTTATCTTCACAAGATGCCCCATGATTGTCTCTCCGCACCTGCCCTTCTGAAATACACTCTCCTAGACACATACCTGCCCAGGTGTTGTTCACATGCTGTGAAGAAATGACCTCTGAAATGTGATCCAGTAGTTCATGAATCTCTGGTTTGACTGTCAGGCAGGATTATTGTGGGGATTGTCATTAAAATGACATGATACACAATAAATCTAAAGCATTATGTAAATTAGAAGTAATGTGGCTCTTAGCTTTTATATACTTTCTAGATCTCCTCACCCTTGGAAATGAGAAAAGAGCATCACCACAAGACAAATATTCAGCTCTCCTCTGAGAAAGATGAACTTTGATCCCCCTTGAGCATTACACACATCTGTGAACATCACTGCTTGGCGATGTCCATTTATTTAATACCTCTGATCAATAACCTCATTTCTCCCTAGTGTCCCTTTTTACTAGTCTGTTTGGTAGATTTAATTCAAGTAATGTACTTTATGGAGATATGAAACCAGGCACTTGAAGATGTCATTTCCTGATTTGGGTCCTCAGCTTCCCTTTCATAAAGTGGAAGTAGAAGGGAGTAGAAGGGGGAGGAGAGTACCGTTTCCTTCTGTTCAATTCACAGTGGTATGAAGCTGAATAAAGACTTGTGTGGAAACTGTCTGGAATTCCTCTAATTCCTATAATTATAATAATTGTTGAAAATGTTACAGTATTCTCATAGCCAGGGACATTGTTTTGAGTGCCATAAAAAACATTTGTATAGAGAACAAACTCATGGTTGGTTAGTTCAGTAGTAGAAAAGCATGAATTCCTATGTAGGCAAAAGGATGATTGAGCTTAATGCAGGGATGGGAGAAGCTGGTTGTGGAATAAGGTGTGAGCCACATCCATTCAATAATAATGTGCAAACCCAACAGCTATTTTTTAAAATGAGGGAGGTACTTAGGGCATGGAAACAAGATGGCTGAAAGGAATTGTAATAAACAATATATAAAGCATACAATTGGATGAGAATTTGACTTTCTTGGGAACCCTGAGGCTCCTACATATCTTTTCTCTCTGCATACCATCCCCCTAACAATAACAATTTAATTTTAGTACAAAAACCAATACCCTTCACTGAGTGGTGAAAGTGATAAAGTTTTAACTTTAAGACATATCATCCCTGAACCTCTTGTTTGGGGCATCAATACTTATATGTTCATTGAATCAATTTTTTTCATTTATCAAAGAATAATGTGAGCCCTCTCTGGTTTGGCTCAGTGGCTAGAGCATCGGCCTCTGGACTGAAGGGTCCCAGGTTTGATTCCAGTGAAGGGCATGTACCTTGGTTTTCTTCACATCCCCAGTGGGGGCTGTGCAGGAGGCAACTGATCGATGTTTCTGTCTCATCGATGTTTCTAATTCTCTATCCCTCTCCCTTCCTCTCTGTAAAAAAAATTCAATAAAATAAATTTTCAAAAAAGAATAATGTGATTGTTTTCAAAGACAGTTAAACCAAGACAACAAAGATAAAGCATAGTCTTCCTTCTCAGGGATGGGAAGACTCATTTTTGAAGAAAATGGCACCGACTTGTGTGTGAAGGTTTTCTGTGTGACTTTGGAGGAATCTCTTGATCTCTGTTTCATCTGCGAATGTTTTAACATCTTTAGAGCAAGTACTTGAACGAGCACTGCATAATCACTGGCTCAATAAAAGAGGTTTTGATGAATGCTCTATATTTCCAGCCCAACTGAACCACTTAATGTTTCTATATGCATCACACATCTTCCTGACTCTGCACTTTGCCTTATGCCATTGCTTCCACTAGGAACTCACTCTCCTGTTTCCCTTGTTCTGATTTTACTATTTCTCCAAGGACAAGGTTGACTGTCTTTTGTGCTATCAGCTCTTCCTGATTTCTTTACCTGGAAATATTTTTCTTTTTCAAAACCTCAAATACAACTGCTGTTATCTACCTCTCTTATGAATTTGTAAATCCATGTAAGTAGAACTTTCCTGTTTTTGTATATTTATTTAAGTAATGACTTATGTCCCTCTTTAGAGGGCAGGGACTGTGCATGATTTATCCCAGAACTTGGCATGTGATCAGCACTAAATAAATGTTTATTGAGTCAATTGTGTGATAGTGATTTTTATGTGTCAACTTGGCTTCACTACCCTACTCAGCTATATAATCAAACACTAACCTAGGTGTTGCTGAGAAACGTCTTTGTAGATGTGGTTAATAGCTCCAATCAGTGGGTTTCAAGTAAGAGATTACCCTCAATAATGTGGATGGGCCTTATCCATTGGTTGAAAGTTCCTTAAAAACAACAACAACAACAACAACAAAAAACCACTGAATTTTGTAGAGAAAATTCTGCCTCAAGACTGCAACATTAACTCCTGCTTGAGTTCCCAGCCTGCCAGCCTGCCCTATGGATATTGGACTTGCCTGCTCTACTTGTCAGCCCTTACAATTGCATCAGCAAACTCCTTGAAATAAACCTCTTTATAAATGTATATGCTATTGGTTTTGTTTCTCTTGAGAACCCTGACTGATACTGAGAGAGAGGTTAATTGTAGTTCAATGTATCCAATTTATCATTTAAATTAAGTGACTTGAACTATAAGCTCCAGGAAGACATGAGTTTTTGTTTTGTTCACTGCTGTTACCCAGTGTCTAGAATAGTGTCTGATACATCATAGACATTTAATAGATATTTGTTGAATGAATAAAGAAAAAAAAAGACATTTCATGGAATAGAAAACTTTTGGCTATTTCCTGGGCTTAAATTTACCCTTGCATACTATGGCTCTTGTGTTAATGTTATGACAGAAAAAAATCCCAGTCCTTCATCTGTGTGTTCCCAAAGGCAAATCACTTCCATTCTCTGCGCCCCATCTTAGTCATCTGCATTCATAAGATTTTAATCAGGTAGAAATCCGAGTTCCTTCCACACTTCTTTGATGTCAATGACTTTTATGCATGACTATAATATCCTTAATCTTGCATCTGTTTTTGCCATCATCGTGCTTAAATATTATTTATTGCACAGTGATTGTAATTGCTTTTTTAAATATTTTTTATTGATTTTTCACAGAGAGGAAGAGAGGGATAGAGAGTTAGAAACATCGACGAGAGAGAATCATCGATCAGCTGCCTCTTGCACACCCCCCACTGGGGATGTGCCCGCAACCAAGGTACATGCCCTTGCCAGGAATCGAACCCGGGACCTTTCAGTCCGCAAGCCGACACTCTATCCACTGAGCCAAACCAGTCCAGCTGTAATTGCTTTTATTACTAATCATGCTATCACTCATTACTACCTGAGATTTATAAAGTTACTCTTTTCCAAAGCACTTAAAGAAAACTTTAGCCTAGATTGCTAAGACCAGACTTCATCATAAAGAAATAAAAGGACTTCTTAAAGCTTTTTGCCTAAACCACAATTCCTTGTCCGTAAGGGCTTTATAAACTGGCTATAAAAATCCATAAATACATTCATTCTGCACCTGGGCTTCAGAACATCAAACCTTGCTTCTAATGTCAAGGCCAGGTAATTATTTTACAACTGTTTTTTAGCTTCTTATAAATAAATACTTCCCGGGGTACTTTCTTTGGGTAGCCTTTGTTTCCTGTCATTCTGTGGGGAGAAGGATTTCTGAAGTCTGAACATACCTGCTGAGCCCTGGCTGGGCCCTAAGAACCCAGAGGCCATATACCCAAGGGCCAAGCTGCTGAGTGAATTTCAGCAGCAGGCTTTGCTTCCTTCATCCCCACCAGCAAAGAGTAAAAGGCTATTAGCCAAGATATGCCAAGGAGGGGGTCCTAGTGTACTTACAGATTCTCCTCTCTTGACTTGAAGCTAATTCTTTCAGAGCTGAGATCCTACAGAAATAATCCTTAAAGCATTTTATTATGGAATGTCAAGATGCCCAAGGATAGACTGGGGGAAAATGAACAAATAAATAAAACGTGTTAAGAAATCATACTGAGCACAAGATTGCTTTATTTGTCTTCTTATATCAGTCACAGTCTCAGAATGTCACACCTGAGTGGCACCTTATTCTATGCATTTACACTTAAAGAAAAGGAGTTTCAGCAAAAGGAGAGGATTGTCCTCTGATCATGAAACTAAGTAATGGCAAAAGCCAGGTTAGACTCAGTCTCCTGACTCCCAGTCCACTGCTTTTATCTTAATTTCTTTATTCATAATGTATAACTATATACCCCAGTCTCCCCCTCCCAGCTTTCCCCAAAAGAAAACAAAAGAATTCTGAGGCAAGTCACAATAAAATGCACAGACTCATATTCCCAGGATAGTTGACATAGACATGAATCATTAGAAATTAAATAGAGTAAGGAGGCTGTGGGTTTTTTTCTTTCTTTCTTTTTTTTTTTTTTTTTCCTGTATTTCTTTTCTTGTCTGTTTTTCCATGAGATTATGTAGAACTGGGGAAATTGAGACCTAGGTTTTGTGGTGTTTTGTTTGTTTGTTTGTTTTTGCTTTTTTTTTTCTTCTTAGAAACTAACAGAGAAAGAATTAGAAGGCATGGTCCAGAAAGCATATTTATGGTTTGTGTGTGATAATGTTGTCAGAGCTGAAGGAATGTCAGCATTTTTCCCAAATGCCCTCTCTCCAGGTTTTGCAACTTAGAATTTCAAATGAGCTTTGGACCACAGCTCAACACACCAGGTCTCAGATCAGGGGAAACAACTTCTATTCAGGTAGCGTAGTTGTGGGGAAGTGGGGGAGGTGAGGTGTGGGAAGGAGGGAAGCCAAGTTTTTCAAACTTGTTATAGTGTAGAATACAGAAAATCAGTTTTTGACAACCTTTAGAAAACATGCATTACTACCATTCCCTAGTCAATTGTATATTCCTGCTCAGAGAGCCAACTTTATCATCGCAATATGAGTGTGAAAATAAATGTGTTAGAGGGAATATCTTTTGTTTCTTTTCCTGAGAGCTCCTTTGAATGCGAATTTGGGTATAGAATATGTGTATGATGTCTGTGGCAGGTGTTGGTACCACAGCACTTTGCATGGGGTGGGATGAAATAATCTGCTAGAACTGGACAATAGGAAAGCCAGAAACAATGAGATATGTTTCTATTTTAACCCTAGGAAAAGAATGACACAATCTTTGATCATGGGACCTTACGTGAAAATGGATAGGAAACACTTTTTATGTAGAGTTCTGTTGTGAGGCGGATGTTTGTAGGGAACTGGTTCTCAATTATTACATTCACTGAGAAAGAATCATAAAATTGTACAATAGCTTCTCAGAGCAGAAAGGCACCTCTGAATTCAGAGTCTAAGTTCCTTACCGACTCAGGAACTCCCTCCAGCGTAAGCCTGACAGATGAATAACAGAGTTCTGAACCCCTCCCGTGATGGGGAGTTTATTAATTTATAAGGCAGTGTATTCTGTGCACAGTAGCTTTCATGTAAGAAAATGCTTCCTTATCCTGAGGTGAAGCCTGCATTTCTCTAACTGTCACCCATCTCTCCTAGTTCCATCTTCTATGGCAGGGGTGGTGAACATGCACCCCTGGCCCTGCCAAGGCATTAAGGGAGAGTTAATTAAATGTTTGACCAAATATTAGCAGCCTAATTTTTAAGTAGATAATTTTGTATGACCCTCAAATGATGTTATGAATAGCCATTGGCAGAAAAAAAGGTTCCCCAGCCCTGCCTTATGGTCACCCCTCGAAAAATATAAATCAATTTCCCCTGTGATAACCCTTTTTTTTAATTGCTCACAGCAATGCAAACCAAATATCTTCAGTTTTCACTGACAAGGCATTGCACTCCAACGTTGGCACCTGATTCAGCACCCAAGATACATACAATGCAAAATATGAATTGGTGTAGAGGACCTACACCCAGACTTTTGGTAAGTTCAAGGGCTAAAAGGGGATGGAGAAATGTTAAGGTTTTGATAAGAGGCTCTCTGCAATTTTCCCCATTAGTGAGGCTAAGGCATTCTAGAAAGAGAATTTCTAGAGTGATTAATCAATTTGCTTTTTCTTGTCTGATGTGTAGAGGTCAAGTTGACAAGGTTTCCCAAAAAAGAAGAATTGAAAATTTGAACTTAAGTTTTTGTTATTTTCCCATACAGTTTATTGAGCAAATGACCGAGCTCAGATTTTAAGGTAGCAAAAAGAGGAACAAAAGGCTTTGTTTGCCATTATGGAACTTGAATTGAGCTTTGGGATCAGCTTGTACATGTGAAATGCTGGGCAAAGTGTAAAGCTCTCCAAAATGTAAGAGACTGTTGGTGTTTTTCTGAATACTCAGTGGTTGCTAACAACAGTCAGTGAAGTTTGATGAAAAAATCATGGATCATAAATAAAGACCCAAGTTGGAAACCTGAGCCAGCCATTTTTGTTTCATTCATTTACTTAGTCATCGATCTAACATTTATTGAACAGTTATAATGTTCCAGACTCATGGGTATACATCCATGATCAAGATAGGCAAAGTCTCCATATGTATTAAGCACATGTTTGTTAAGGAGATACTAGAGGCCTGGTCCACAAAATTCGTGCATAAGGCGGTGTTTCTGAGCCTGGCCTGCACCCTCTCCAATCTGGGACCTGAATGCCTCTCGCAATCTGGTGCTGCTGGCTCCTAACTGCTTGTCTGCCTGCTTGCCTAATCACCCTAACCCTTCTGCCTGCCTGCCTGATTGCCCCTAACCATCTCTGCTTGCCTGATCCTCCCTAACTGCTCCCCTACCAGCCTGATCACCCCTAACCATCTCTGCCTTGCCCGCACATGGGACCCAGGATTCCCTCCTCTGGCTGGTGGCACACACACAGGACCCAGGCCAACTTCGCCTGGGCCAGCCATAGCCTCAGGTGCCCAGGACCGCAGGACATGCTGCTTGTTTCTCTCCCAGGCTGCAGGTGGAGGCACAGCCACTGGCACTTGCGACTGCGGAGTGGGCAGCTTGTCCCTTTCCCAGGCCACAAGCTGGCTGGTCCCCATTCCTCTCTCATGAGCTCATTTTTGCCTGGCTTGTCCAGATTCCTCTCTCCCCAGTGTTAAGTGTCTGAGTCTTTATGGCATAAGGGCCAGAGGGTATGATGACCATTTGCATATTAGCTCTTTATTATATAATATAAGTCATTAGGCAGCTACAATGAAGTGAGGGGCAGCCTTGAGAGAGTCCAATGGTGATGAGAGGCTACATGACCTAGAACTTGGTATGTGGACCTAGACCTTGGAAGAGTTGGTTCAAGAAAAGCTATTTGCCAGAAATTGTATCTAAATAGAGAGCCAAAAGATGACAATTATTAGCTGTTGGCCTCAGAAAAATTACCATCTCTCTGAACTTTAGTTTCTTATCTCTAAAATGGAAATAATAGTAACAGTCCAGACTAACCTGTTTTTCTAGGAGATTGTGATGATCAGATGAACAACATATTTTTATGGTAAGTTGCATTTTTATTTGTTGAATCCTAAAGGGCTCTATCTTTGTCAGGAATGACAATATGTAAATAATTGTTATCAGATACTATTATTGCTAATCCTACAGTCTATTTTTTTTTCTTCCTACTTCTATAGATTTGGCTTCCCTGAGAATAATAAGAGTAGAGAATCATATGGCAGATTTGGGTAGAGATTTATATTGCTACAGTTTCTTCCCAGCTAGACTACCCAGGCCCTCATGGTTGGGGAGAGTGTGGTAAAAGATGATCCATGTGAATGTGCCACGTGGGATGGGCTTCGCTGGGAGCTCACCGTGTTAGATTGGAAGAGCTGTGTCAAGAGGCTTATCCCCACTGGCCTGGGAACCTCACTAATGTTACAATGGTCTAATCCAGTGGTCGGCAAACTCATTAGTCAACAGAGCCAAATATCAACAGTACAACAATTAAACTTCTTCTAACCCACTTCTTCAAAATAGACTTGGTATTTTGTGGAAGAGCCACACTCAAGGGGCCAAAGAGCTGCATATGGCTGGAGAGCCGCAGTTTGCTGACCAGGGGTCTAATCTCACCAGAGGTAAAATGGCTCAATTTGCCCAGAACAGGGCTGTGTGAAATTTTCATGACTTTGTGAGATACCAAGGAGATTTCAGCTCTAATCCTGCTTATCTACCTAATGGCAGAGAAGGTGGGAGAGGAGGTGGAACAGGAGCTAAGTAATTCTAAATATCAGAATCTCCAGGTTTATTGACATTTAACTGAGTACAGTGAGTGATTTTGCCCAAGGTCCACTCTCCTCTTTGGACTTTGTTAGAAATCTGGTTACATTTCATGGATTTTTTCATGCCCCCTCTGGTGGTCTGAAAACACCATAAATATTTCCTAATTCTGAAGTCAGCATGAAAAATAGAAACAGCACTGTCTCTCCTATTTAGGCAAGTCTCCTTTTCCTTTCTGTGTCTCCATTCTATCTGCAAAACAAAGGTGGAGGATAAAATGTATCCCTCAAGTACCTTCTGCTATCAGCATTCTACTTGTCTATAATGTTTGCCTCTCTTTTTCCCACCTACATTTTCAGATCATAAGACGTCCTGGCCACTTTCTTTTGTTAGACTTTTATTGAAAATGTATCTGCCTCCAAAGGCCAGATCTTGTAGCCTGGGCTGCCCTTTAAATGGCTCTGACCAGAGGATCCTTGTTTAAAATTACGTTTTGTTAATCCATCACAAGGATGTGGAACTTGCTATTTTTAATACAGGCTCTGCACAGTCCAGTTATTCATGGCTGAGAGTTTGCCACAGACCTTGAGAGCTGTATTTAAAAGCAAAGAGTTCCAGAGAAGCCAGAAGAAGGCTTCTTTCACAGGCTAATAAAATTTGGGAGCGGGAAGTAGAGGGGCAGTTCTACTGCTAAATGGGACAGCAGTTTGGAAAAGCAGCATGTTTCTTGGTCTGTTTGATGTTGCAGGAGCAAGTTTAATGCTCTTTTAGATAGTAGATTCTATTGACTTTTCCTGAGTTATCTGTCAAAACTCGAGAAATATGCACTTTTATTGAAAGACCCAGATACTCTTTAATATCGTCTAATAATTATGCTCTCTCTCTCTCTTCACTTTTCCATTACCTTTCCTTCTCTTAGGCCATATAACATGCAGGTGCCCTGGGTGTACGTCCTCTACACCAATTTATATCTTCCCTAGTATGTATTTTGGGTGCTGGGTTAGGTGCTGAGGGCAGAGTGCAATATCTTGTCAGTGAAGATGTTTGGTTTGGTTTGCTGTGAGCAATTAAACAAAGGACTGTCACAGGGGAAAAAAGGCATGAAAACAGAAGCACTTAATTAAACTCATGCAGAGAAGCCTGTATTTATAACAACTCGTAAGTTATTGTTGGGAGACCATGGATAGCTTACATTGATATGTTTAATTTTAGCAAATGTCACCTAATGCTGGCTTCCTGGACTTTGAGAGATGATATTAATTTGTTCATTCATTTACTCAAGTATATTAATTAAGGTCATAAGATGGGCCAGAAACTCTATTAAGTGCAGTGTTTACAAAGGACAAGTGACACACCACTTGCCCTTGAAGAGCTCAAAGTCTAAGGGTCCAGAGGTTAAAAAATCTCCCAAGAGACCAATTCAGGAAATTATGGTTCCTGTCTTATTTATTTTGCGTATTTAACAAGGGATATTTATAGCATCTTATAGAGTTCCATAAGAGCATATAATATGTATTTAGTTAACTATTCAGTATACTCTAAATATACAGGTTCCTGGAAGGCCAGTGAGTCATAGAATTCTGATCTGGCTGATGGCGAATAGGACAGACAATGAAGAAGAACAGAGACTTACTCATTCAAAACATATAAGACCTAAGACTAAGGCAC
Organism: Pipistrellus kuhlii; assembly: GCF_014108245.1. Classification (NCBI taxonomy): domain Eukaryota; kingdom Metazoa; phylum Chordata; class Mammalia; order Chiroptera; family Vespertilionidae; genus Pipistrellus; species Pipistrellus kuhlii. Next base: position 44,054,419 of record NW_023425515.1, on the reverse strand, counting down.
AATCAGAACAATTCCTGCTAACTACCTATTTTCTCTCTATGAATATAAGTAGACACAGGGAGGAGCAATGCCTCATTCATTCTTTTGGAAATTAACAAAAAGTGTTTTGACATTTTTACCTGAATTATTTCAATTGTATTATGTAGGTGGGGGGTTGTTGCTTACATAGATGAACTAGGATCTTCTTAATTCATGGAAAGATTGTGCCTCAGCCAGTTTCTCACAGATGTATGGATCATGACAGAAGCATTGACAGATGGCAATGGATCAATTTTTGTTGAGGTTCCAACCACTTGTATAGCTTATATCCCTGCCCAAGTAATGGTAATACCCTCTCAAATGAAAAGCTATGGCAAGTGCAGCAGACCTGCAAAAGCCAGAGGATTTTAGAGAGCTTCCTCATTAGTTCACTAGCATTTATCTGGGCACATATCTTCCCTCTTTAATGTTGAGTGGGTGAGAAAGCTTATTTCAAAGAGAAGGATACCAAAAGTAAAATAAATTAATTAGTTATGCCTAAGTTCTTTACTCATTTGATTCAACAAACACCATTTTAGCCCTGGTGTAGGGCTAAATGCTGTGGGGGAAAAGTTTATAACAACTAGGGGCCCAGTGCACAAATTCATGCACCTTGAAAGGAACTGTGGGCCGGGAGGTTGTGGTGGGCACATGGGTGGGTCTTGGCCCATCCTCCACACTCCTGCCCGGTCCCTCCCATCATGCCCCCCCTCCCCTGTCCCCTGCCAGCAGCCCTGGTCCTACTGCCTCCTCTTGCATCCACTGATGACATGGAGAATTGGGGCAGGTGCCATCAGCAGGTTTGAGCTGCAGCTGCTGCCCAGATCATCCCTCAGGAGCAGGGGGAGGTGGAGAAGCTCTCAGGGGTGATGGGGGCTGGTAGCCGGCAGGGGGTACTATTGGGGCCAGTACCAGCAGTAGCAGATGTGAGCACCTGGCAGGACCTCGGTGCATGGGAGCAAAGAATTTTCAGTAACCACCAGAGGCTCACCCTGATGACAGAGACTGGTGGCCTGCATTGATATGGTGCCCCCCGCTAATCTACTCCACCATCCTGCCACAGCTGATACCTGCCATGTTCCATGCTCTGCCACCTGCTACTGATGCCTGCCATGTTTCCATGTATGCCCCCTGGTGGTCAGCACACATCAGAGCAACCGGTTGTTATGCAGTTTGGTTTATTTGCATATTAGGGTTATATATATATATATATATATATATATATATATATATATATATATATATATATAGTAGTTAACATTTAAGTATTTATTGTGTCAGGCATTGCACTAAGTATTTTACCCTCTTTATCTCATGTAATTCTTAAAACAATTTATGAGACAAGAATTACTATTATTTCCATTTTATAGGAGAAGGCATAGCAGAAAACTGGACTAATTTCTTGTTCTAACAAAACAGTTTGTGTTCTTGGCCATGGGAACCCAGGCAAGAAAATAAACAAGGTACTATCTAAGTGAGGGACTGTGGTAGAGAACAGATGGATATTGGGGAATTACCTTTGTTTCTAAGAACCAATCAGCCTCCTAAGTGTTTGAGTCAAAAACCTCACAAACACTAAAAACACCTGAGATCCTATTCCATCTAAAGGATTGACTTGGATGGAACCTGCCTTGTCAAATAAGTATAACTTATTTGCAAAAACTATGCCCTTTGGCTTATCCCTGTGCACCAGATCCTGGCACTCTGCCTGGCAAAGAGTGGGTGCTCAAATTGTACTGTTGAAGGAGAGAGAATTTCACTTAGTCATTCAACATACATTGGCACCTGGAGCAATTCATCCCGATTCCCCTCCTCCGCACCCACACGTTCACTTCCCTAGCTTTATACTGGAGCAAGTTTAATCTTATTCATTTATTATATCTTAAGTTGAATTAGCTATTACCCAGGAAAGTTAATTACCTAGGGCAAAGGTAAAGGATACTTTAGTGGCTAATTAAGGTGTCGCTATAGGGGTGGCGTGGGCATTCTCATTTTTGAGTCTCTTAAGTCTGTCTTATTTGGCAACCTATTCAGAAAAGGGCAGGAGACTGGTATCATCATCCTGAAGTCAGGTTCCTTCACCCTCTAAAGACACTGGGGTTCTCCAGATGGAAACTCTCCAATAGAGATGCACTCTCCCTGGACACAGCCCTTAAAAATCAGATTGAAGGAAGACTCCCTTCTCCTAGATTGCTCTTGGCAAGGCAAGCCCAGCCAGCTCCCCAAAGGGCCTGGAGGTAGAGAATCAATACATCCACACCAGGAACAGTCTAGCCTGCCTGATCACACACAGATTGGCAAGTGGCACGGGCGCGTAGACCTCCTGTCATTTATGTCTCTTTCCGCTGGGTGCGCTGTCCCTTTAAATGGGGACGCCGGCGCTGGCTGCCTCACAGGCGAGCCGGCAGCTTGTTGATTTCGGAGCCGGTGAATCTCACATTGTTTCCACTTCACTTTCCTCGCCCCGCGGGAGGGGATCGGCCGGCGCTCGGGCCGTGTTCGGTCGCCGCTGCCGGCGAGGAGGACTCGGGGAGGGCGAGGACCCGCAGGACCGGGGCCGGCGCGGGGCCAGGAGCGGGTGTCGGGGCCACGCGCGCTGCAGTCAGTCCCGCTGCCTCCGGAGCCCGGGCGCCGGGAGCGGAGCGCACGGAGCCGGGACCGCCCGCCGCGGCGCCCGCCCACGGCCCGGGCCGCGGCGGCAGGGGAGCCGGCGGCGAGGGGAGGAGGCCCAGGGGGCGGGGTGGGGGGCGGGGGTGGGTGCCGCCGCCGCCGCGGAGCTGCCGCTCGGCGCCTTTTGCATGAAGATGGCGGCTCCCACCGCCAGCAAGGCAGCCTCCCTGGGCTGCAACAACAAGCCTCCGGCGTTCCCGGAGCTGGATTTCAGGTCCGGCGCCCGGGTGGAGGAACTGAACAAACTCATCCAAGAATTCACCAAGCACGACCAGCGGGAATACGACGACCAGAGAGCGCTGGAGATCCACACCGCCAAGGATTTCATCTTTTCCATGCTGGGTACGGAGGCACAAGGGGGGAGGTGTGGATGCGTGTGCGCTGGCCTGCGGGGCAGGGAGGGCACCCTTTCCCCCGGGTCGCGCTCTCGTTCCTTCTGGGTTGCCTGCCCGGAGCCGGGCGCCCGGGCTGCAACCCATCTCTTTTCCGCCTCTCCTCCTCGTCCTCCGCTGCAAGCAGAGCTGCCTCACCGCCTCACCTGACTTTACTTTGCACCGGGTGCCTTTCCCCTGCCCAGTTCACTGGCTCTTTTGTTAATGTCTCACCCGCCAGGACTGGTGGGCAGGTGATGTGTCCATGGAGAAAGGTTATCGCTGGTGGGGGAAGCCCCTGGAAGCTGCGCGGTTCAGGTGGAGACGCGGCGGCACCTTGCAAGGAAGGGATTGGACTCAGGAGGAGAGCCTTGGGTCAGCTCCCGAGCTTGGGGCACGAGGGTAGCTTGGGACGTGGGGTTAGCTTGGGGCATGGGGGTGGGGGGGTGGGGCATGGGGGTAGCTTGGGGCATCGGGGCAGCTTGGGGCTCCGGCTCGGCGTGCGAGCCCACAAGTTGCTCCTCCGGTCCTGCGGCGGCGGGGCGCTGTCAAGCCCAGCCCTGGGCAGCCCAACTTGTTGGGTTGTTCCCTAGGAACCCGCCGAAGTAGGCTGGGCGCCCGGAGTTGTTGCAACTTGGACTTTGCCAAGCGACTGCCTGCCCTTTGAATCGGTCGGAAGCATTTCCGGTGCTTCCCTAGGGTTCTGGCGGAGCTGGGGATTGCTAATTCCCTCCCCCAGGGAGCCTCCGCCTGCCCCTCCTCTTTGTGTGCTGTCAGCGCGCTGGCCCGGAGAGATGCCCTGAGATTCGAACCCGGGAGACATCTGGGAGGGGTGTGTGTGTGTGTGTTAGAAATATGCCGCCCGCTGCTACCCCTTCACCCGGCACCTACGGGTCCTTAAACTGCTTGTTGAATGGCGAGTGGAAGCAAATAATAGAGTCTGGCCTGGGAGCCGGACCCCCTCCTCAGGTGTCCCGTGGTTGGAATTCTGGCTACTGATCTGTAGTAGGAGTGTCCCTGTAACCCGCGGCCCCACCAGCGCCGCACCGGCCCCCACACAGTAGGTGGCCTGGCGGGTCAGGTCCCGCAGAACTGGGATCCCAAGTGCGGCGCTGCTCCAGCGCGTGTCTCCCTCTGTGCTCCCTGCACATACATCCTCAGCCAGTTTTTCCAGGCAGTGGAAAATTGGATTGAAGAGGGAGACAGAGCTTTTGCCTTTCTCCTGCCATCTCCTTGCATTTCTGCCGGCTTCTCTGTTGCTGGCTCTGTCCTGGGGTACCTTTTTTCCTTCTCGGTTTTCTTCCTCTCCACAGCCCAAGTTGGGGGAGGGGGAGAGGTAATACCCATGGAACGTGTGGACTCCCATAGTAGTGATGCGTTCACAAGTTGGATCAAGCATGTTAACACTTGGGGCTGCCTTTTACCTTTCGGTCCCCACTCCCCACGTTGTATCATATAGATCTTGTGTGGGGTTGAAAAAGCCCTCTGTTGACATATTCCACCATTCGGCTCTTTAGAGGAATATGTTTTTATTTTATTTTTTTTAAACCACACTCCTACATGTGGGAGTGAGCTTCCCGAGGAGAGCTTACAGAGCTACCAGGTCTGAAAACCAGCCCAGTGATTGTCAGGAGGGTGGGGGACGCACAGAGTGGGTTCAGAGCAGTTATTTAAGTTGCTTAATGATGGTTTTTCTCTTGGACATAAATAATGCAAGTATTCCACTGTGTTGTTATAGCCCCTGAATTAGTTGTCTCCTGCCCTAGGTCTTTTCACTAGAAAGAGATGCTGATCACTAGCAGTCAGGGTAGTCTTGAAACAGAAAAAAAAGGGAGAATGTGGGGAGGAGTAAGTTTAAATGCCTAGCACCTTGGTCGGCAAACTGCGGCTCGCGAGCCACACGCGGCTCTTTGGCCCCTTGAGTGTGGCTCTTCCACAAACTACCACGGCCTGGGCGAGTCTATTTTGAAGAAGTGGCATTAGAAGGAGTTTAACTTAAAAAAAAAAAATTGGCTCTCCAAAGATATTTCAATCGTTGTCCTGTTGATATTTGGCTCTGTTGACTAATGAGTTTGCGGACCACTGGCCCCCTAGCACATTAGGAACTTCTGTATTAACCCCACAGCTGCTACACTGATTTAGCAAAGCCTTTACCTAGGGATGTCTAATTCCTGGGAGCTTAATGACATGGGTGGCATTGTGTTAACAGGTGAACTGAATTATCTTCTGTTCCTTTTTTTACCCACTTGACCTTGCAAAAGGCATCTTTCTTGTTCCCTAAGGATTTGATAGTTCCACCTGCAGGAGACAAAAATCAGGAGAGTATGTCATATAAAACCTTCTGCCCCTCTGGACACGAGAAGGCAGATGGCCAAATGAGCTTGCCTGTGTGTGGTGCTGCATTCATTTGTGAGTTCCTTGCTTCCCCTTAATGAGGTGCTGGCTGCTCCAGACCACGGAAGGTTTGGAGACAGCAAGGGTCCCTGTGTGGATTTACTTTTTTCTAAAGCGGATTTTCGCTTGGCTGGAAAACCAAAATCTCTTTTTGTGCACTTTGTTTCACTTGCCACCGCCTTGAGTCTTTCATGAATATGCGAATGAGGTGTCTTAATGACCCTCAGCTTGTTAAGGTGCCACTGGGTGGCATCAGGCCTTTTTTTTTTCTTGGAGATTTTTTTTTTGGGGGGGAGGGGTGAGTCCTCTTGGCTTTGTTCTGCCTTTGAGCAGTACCTGAGGATTGTCTAGCAGTGTAAAGACTTTATCCCCTCACACGGAATGAAATGGCAGAACAAGCAAGCCTCTTTAAAGGAGCTGTGGATGAGCTTTCTCTGCTTTTTGGCAGTTGTAATCACTCTCTTTTTTTTTCCTTTTTTTAATTTATTGATTTTTTTACAAAGAGGAAGAGAGAGGGATAGAGAGTTAGAAACATCAATGAGAGAGAATCATAGATCAGCTGCCTCTTGCACACCCCCTACTAGGGATGTGCCCGCAACCAAGGAATATGCCCTTGACCAGAATCAAACCTGGGACCTTTCAGTCCACAGGCCAACTCTGTATTCACTGAGCAAACCGGTTTCACTGCAGTCACTCTTGAGCCACTCTTAGGTATGATTGTTAGCCCCCACCCCAGCTTCCCAAGTTGTTCTTTCTTTTTCTTTTCCCTTTTTTCTTGTTTGGGGACAACTGTATGCAGAAGAGCAAAGTGGTGGTAGACTTTTGTCATAATCAGTGACCTTTCTGCAGCAGCAAACTCCACTGCCCTGTCCAAGCATCGACTGTGGAGTTGATCTGAACCTGCTGGTGGTCACTGTTCTCCGTAGCCTGTCCCGACAGTCTCCGTTTGTACAGAGGTTCTGGTTCTTTTGGGGGCAGGTGTTACCCGGAATCAGCTAGACTCCTTATTGCTCCAACCTTGGTCTTTGAGGAGCGTGATTGCTGTTATTATCTGGTTAATATCTGAGAGCCCAGATTGTGTGAGAGGCTGGCCGTGCATAATACGCACCGTTTATCAAAATTCAGGGAAATTGCCAGAGTTCATTAATGTTTTAATAATATTTAGTGTTTGCATAATGCCTCCGCCAGCTCCTTTGTTATCTCCATCCTCTGGCGAGGCTGGTTGGAGACTGGTCCAGTCGCCATGGAACAGATGCGAAACGGGGAGTATGCAGAAGTTAGAGAAGCCAGGAGGGAGACAAGCAGTCACTCGGAGTGCCTACACTCTGAATGAATGGCCAGTACCATGGCACGGTTGTTAGAGTAGCTGTAAATGACTGCTTGCCTTCTCCATGCCAGAAACTTCACACAACCTTAGGAGTAATGCTGAAAATTTACTGGGGTTAAGAATCACCCAGGGCCCTATGTCTAATAAATGGTAGAGATGGTGCTGAAACATATATCAGCCAGACTGTGACATGTTCCTCTCTGACTTGAGACTATCCATAATAGATGCATCCAGACCAGAGGAAGGTCTTTCTTTAAAAATGATTCCTGCCTCTTCTTTCGGATTTTGTTTCCGATTTCAGCTGTAAGTTTTAGGATGATCCATGCAGCATCGAAGGTGATTTTTAAAACCATCTGAGTTGAAGTGTTTTATTCAACAATAGAATTACTTGTTTGAATTTCTGGTTAAGAAAATGATGGCCATTACAATAAAATGTTAAAATCTGTGCCAATTCTATTTTGCCTCTTGCTGGCTGAGCAGTTTTAGTTCTTTCCCCTACTAAGCATGGATAATAATACATCATTCCAGAATTATGTGTGAATGTGAAGTTACTTTGTAAACGGAAAAGGGATGTATACGTGATTTAAATGTTTATTTCAAGGAATGGGCATTATTAGGAAATCTAGTGAGCTTACTCTAGAATTACTATGGAGTACGAGTAGAGGCAGCCTAGGAGAAATAAACCCCGGCCATAGAGGAGGGCATGACTAATTCTAACATGCATTGCCACCTGCTAAGCTCATACTGTGTGCCCACCATTGTGGTAGTAGCTACTTTGCATAAATCCATTAGTTCATATAATTACTTCCAACAGATTTGTAAGGATGAAAATTATTCTGCCTGTTTTGTAGGTGAAATAGGTGAATGAAGAAGTAATATCTCCTTTTTTTAATTTGAGACGCTGCGGTTCAAAGAGGTCTAGTTCTTATGCCAAGATCATACAGAGTTTGAATTTGAACCCGAATTCTCCTGTTCCTTCCACTGTAGTAGTAGTCAGTTTCCATGGCTTTTGGTTCAGACAAGTAAAAAAGCCGCATTCCTTGGGGGAATAAGGTACTCAGTAGCTTACGTAGCCTATAGGAGCAGGGAAGGTGTCTCTTTGTCTACCTAGCTCTTTCCCTCTCTTACTTTCATGCATTTAAGAAGTATTTACCGAATGTTATACTGCCTACAAGCAGTATGCAGGGTCCTAAGGACAAAATACTGAGCCAAAATGTTGAGGAATTGATATGGGTCTTTGGAGACCCTTCTCTCTTTTCTGGCCATCAACTCGAGGAAAGTAGTTTCTCTGGCTCTTGTCTTTTTTTTCAGGCCCATAAATACCACAGGCTCACTTCTAAGTTCTAAACTTACAGTGTGGTACATGGAGCACTGCCAGACCTACCGTATATTTAGACACCTTCTGTATGTTCAGAGTAGGCCATTTTGAAGCCCTGTCTTTCTAGTGTTTGAATGCGACTTTTCTCTTAATCCATTCAGCAATATTTATTTATTGAGGGAATTTATTTCAAGTCATTGCTTTATGGGCCTCCAAGTCTTGACAAGTTCCTTAGAGTTCAAATCGCTAATGTGCTGTGTTTGTATAATGGACAAGATCATCTGTGAAGACTGTTCCATGTCTGACAGCAATATGTATCTAGGGCAGGGAGGTGCCTCAGAACATTTATTTTTGCTGCTAATTTGGATTGATTTCAATTCCCCTCCATAGCTCTGGGCAGTTGCTGTTCTTTGTCCTTGACAGAAGAGCCGAGAATTACCCCGGGCTTCCCTTGATGCCCTTGTTGTGTCACCCAGTGGATAATGCATTGCTCTAGATTAGACTGGGACCCTTTTGTATTCACAGAAATGTGAAATTCTTATCAAACTGAGAACTCATTATTGGATGTTAGCTCTTTAGACCAGTGGTCGCCAACCTGTCAGCGACTGCTGCTCCAAAGGTTTCCTTAAACCAGTGGTCACCAATCTTCTGGACCTCATGGACCACCAATGGTCAGCAGACCACCGGTTGGCAACCACTGCTTTAGATCAAGCATGTCAAACTCATGGCCCACGGATCGCATACCTTGTTTATTTGGCCCGTTAGCCTTTGACTTTGACATGCTTGCTGTAGACTCTCCTGGAGCTTTTTAACAATTCGGGATCTCTGGTCCCATATCAGACCCATTGAATCAGAATCCCTAGCAATTCCCAAACTGGCTGGTCAGCGCTCTGACACCCTGTCTGTGTTAGGCCTGATGTTGTGCATTGCCCATTCAGTAGAGCTGCTCCTAGCACAATGAGCATGATCCCAGTTGACTTTTGAGAATCAGGCTGCTGAGCCTAATGAGCAGATATGTGTGCTGGCTCCTGGAGCTGGAATTCTTATACCTGGGACAGAGGTGGGCGGGGAGGCATAGAGATTGAGATAATTGGAGTATACTCTGTATCAGAAGTTGTAATAGGTGTTACATCACTATATTATTTAATCATCACCGTAATGCTTAGGAGTAAAGAACTACATGGAACCATAGGAATGAAAAAATTCAGGAGTTTTCCTGAGTTTACCAGCAAGTAATGGCACAGCTGAGACAGGCTAACGGAAACCCTTGCTTTTAACAATGACAGTAGTATGCTTGCTCTCAGGAGTGGCAGGAGACCTGGATTCTAGCCCCAACTCTTCTAATTACTTGCTGTGTGTCTTTGGGCAAGTCACTTAACAAACACTGGGCCTCAATTTCTGAATATGTAAGTTGGGGCTAATAATTATAGACACGTGTCACTTAACAATGGCATCTGTTCTGAGAAATGCATCATCGTTAGGTGATTTTGTCTCCATGCGAACATCATAGACTGTACTTACAAGAAATCAAGATGGTATAGCCTACTACACACTTAGGCTATATGGAATAGCCTGTGGCTTCCAGGCTATAAATAGGTATAGTAAGTTATTCTATTAAATACTGTAGGCAATTGTAGTGCTATAGTACTTGTGTATCTAAATATACCTAAACAGAAGAGGTACAGTAAACTACGATATAAAATATGGTCCTCGTGCATAGGGCCCTTACCATGAACGGAGCTTACAGTTCAGGATGCTGCTCAGGGTGAGTCAGTGAGTGAGTGGTAAGTGAATGTGAAGGCCACAGACATTACTATACACTACTGTAGGCTTTATGGACACCCTACACCAGCATGACTGCAAACACGAGTAATGAAAATGCATTGCACTAACATGTAAGGACAGCTATGATGTCACTGGGCGATACAGGAATTTTTCAGCTCCATTGTAACTTATGGGACCACCATTGACTTAAACGTTCTTATATAGCGCATTCCAACCTATCTCATGTAGGTAGGTACATTAAATTCTGAATCTGAAAACTTTTGTGCACTACAACAAAGGATATTTCTAAGGTCTAGTCCCAGGCTCTGTTTTGTACTATGTGGTATGTGTTACCCTGAATAAAGTCTCCTAACCTCTTTTGGGCCTCTTTCTGCCCATTTTTTAATTATAGAAAATACAAAAAAATGAAAGTAAAATCACTTCCAAATTTTAACTACGTTAATATTTGATATACATTTTCCTAGACATCTGTGTTTATAAACACCCTTACACCCACTCATTCTTATGTGCATAAGGTTTTACATAACATATTCATATTGGATGTGTGCTTTTTTTGGTCAATTTATGACTTAATGCTGTCATCCACAACACTTTTAAAAAGAAGTTATAACTTGAAACTTATGGAAAAATGTTTTCCTAGCTTCTCTCATTCCTCTTTTATTCCAAAAGAAGACATTATTTGGGAACTTAGAGCACATTCTGTGACTTAATAATTGAGGATTGTGAATCTTTGTATTGGTGACATCTGAAGGTTTTACTGGCTTTTCAATGTCATCTTTCCTATCTGTGTCTTTACATGCTCTGCATGGTCACAAAACCCGTATTTTCCACTTTCTTCCTTTGCTTAGGCTGTTTTCTCTATCAGGATTTCTTAACCTGGATCCATAGAAACAAGAGCATAAACTCTGCATGGGAAAACGCATCTTAATTTTTTATGAACCTCTAGCTGAAATATATTATAGCATTTCCTTCTATTATAAAAGTAGGTAACAAGCCATAGTACCTATGTTTTTTGCTTTTGCTGCTTACAGAAACACAATACTTTCACATTAAAGATGTTACTATGATTTGATATCTCAAATGATTTATTGCTGCTTTGAAATTATGGTGGCTATTACACTTGCTATTGGATTTTATTTACTGCATTCATAAAGAATCACATGGTACTCTCACAAATTTATTTTTTAAATGCATTTTGTGTTTCACTTCTATTTTTTTTGAAGTCCTGTGTAATTTTATCACATTCATTTAAATACACTTATTTTTTTTGCAGTGGTTCATTGGCTTTTCCAGTCTGTCAAGACCAGTCACAGAGGCAGTTAAGTCTCAGCTTCAAAAGATGGCCTTCTGACACCTTATCTCTGCTTTGTTTTTTTTTTTTGTTTTTTCTCCCAGTTCAAATGCCACTTGACTTATAAGATTTCCTCTATCTCTCTGAGTGGAAAATAATTTATCTTTCCTTTGTTTTCCTAATGCCTGGGCCCCTATTGTATGTCGTGGCACTTTCTTTCCCATGCCCTACGTTAAAGAACCTCTGGCTCATCCATCTTTGTGGCAGCCGTTGGGGTCACGTACATAGTAGGTGCTCACAGGATGTTCAGTGGCTTGATTCACTTTATAAAAGCCCTTCTGTGTGAAGCTTATTTCAGGCTCTGTTTCATGACTTTCTGACATTGTCTCTCTATGATTTTCCCTTTTGGTTAAGCCATGCTATCTCGAGACTCTTTGCTGGGGTCAAGAGAATCTTAATCTGTTCTTATGTAGTAGCGGAGTTTTTTTTTCTGCATTCCAAGAATAATGCCCTTAAACTTACTGTAGGGCAATTTAAGAAATGTCCCAAGTGATTACTGTAGTTTGTTGACTGAGAGCAGTAAATAGTAACTTGGAGCAATGTCCCTTTCTTGTATTAGACCCTGACTTTTCTACCATGGGCATATAGGGTACTCATGAATCTCCTACATGCCTACATGTGAGGCTTACAGAGACCGTGTAAGTCATCTTTCCCATGGAGGTGTTCCATGTGCTTACCAGTTCACCTGCAAATATTCAGCTGCCTACTCTGGAATCCAAATTGTAATGATACTTCATTATTATAAACTACTATTACTTGACCTCAATAACTCCCCTTTGTTCACTGCTTTACAGATTACAGTACATACTCACATCTGGTATGGCATGGTATCATTCTTTGGACAGGCCTTTGGGAAAGGTTGTGTGTGAACTATGAACCCGCATTTCGGATGGGATCAGTTCTGAGACTGAGAGGCGATGTGACTTAGTGGGAGATTGTAGAGTAAATTACAGAATTGGACTCCACCAGATCTGAGTGCCTTCTGTTTCAGCACACTGCCTGCCAAGAGCTTGTAGGCTTTTTTACCCTCGGCATCTTTCATGGGTTGCTGGGGTGTGTCTGTGTTCTCAAACAAGGCCACGGGAGCAGCTTTCATTCCTCTCTGGGTTTTTCAACCTGCCCCCTGAGCCGCGGGTATATAGCCCTGGAGACTGAGGGATGGTGGAATGGGTAAGTACATGCCCTATAGGTATGCATTCTCCACATCTGATTGTCAGGCCCTGCCCAACTGGTTTTTAGAGTCTCTGTCAGTTTCACAGTGGACTTGGCTAAGCATTTGCCAGCTGAGTCATTTCTTCAAAGACAGTCTATAATTATGCTATTATGTGGGGCCCTCTCTTCAGGAAACAGCTATCTGATTTTTTGCCCACTGAACTGCCTTTTCATGAATTCCCTCTATACAAGGTAAAGAGACAGGTAACTAGGGCCAGTGCTGCTATGAATAAAGGTGGCATGGACAATTGTTGCTCAATTTGTTTATTTTTCTATTTTTTTCCTCGATACAAGAAGCCATGATTACTACTTGTGAAATGACTTAAATCAGTAGTGAGAGTTGGTGTAAGTCTTGCTTAGATTTTTGTTTCTTCTAACATTTATTTGAATATCTACAATATGCATAGGATGGCGTTAAGCATTCACTCTTTAATTCATATATTCATTCAACATGTTGCAGTGCCTGTCATGTACTAGTTCAGTGGTTGGCAAACTAATCAGTCAACAGAATGGCTAACCGCGGCTCGTGAGCCGCAGTTTGCCGCCCACTGTACTAGTGCAATCACCGTGCTACAATTACAAGTTACGTGCGCAGAGTGGTGAGTAAGAAAAGCAAAGTCACTATGTCTATAGGACTTCTGTTCTCTGGGGGAATTCAACAAGGTTTAAGCACACAAATAAATAGGGATGTGTGCTGTGAAAAAAACGAAGCACAGAGTGTTATGATGGAGAGTAACTAGGTAGGAGAGAATGAAGACCGGTAGAGAAGACCTCTTTAAGGAGACATTGGAAGGGAAGGCTAAGAAGGACCTGGCCATCTGAAGACTAGATGGAAGAGTATTCCAGGTGGACAGGGCACCGTGTGCAAAGGTGCTGAGGTGGGCTTCCAGCTCTCAAAGCTGCTTGAATAATAGCAGGGCTGATTTGGCCTTACAAGGAGGAATGGTCCGTGCTCAGAGGAGGCCCAAGGTAGAAGGAATGGGCTTCATGCTTGGAAGGTAGTGACCTTGCAGGTGAAAGTTTTCCAGGTGGGGCCACCCTTTGGCTGGGCTTTTGTTCAGGGCTTTCAGGACCCGGTGGGGAGGGAGGCAGAGCAGGAAGGTTGGGTTACAAGCCCTCAGAAGGCCCTTTGTAGTCATGTGATTCTCTGATTTCACCTGACTGTCCCAGGCTGGAAACAGTGAGTGCTATCTTAGATGAAGTGTGGGTCAAACAGCAGTTTTCATGGGACAATAATAAGCCTTTTATCTAGTTTTCCACGGTTTACAAAATACTTTTCTATGAATAATCTAATTTTGACTTCTCTCAACAACCATATGAAATAGATATTATTATTTTTATCTATTTTAACATAGAGAAAAACTGATGGTTTCCAGAGAAGTTAGGGTCACAAAAGGGTTGAGGTAGGATCAAACTCAAGTCCTTCAACAGTTACCCCAAATTCTCTATGCTAATTCTAAGAACCTTCTCTACCCCCCACCCCCCTCCCCACACACACACACACACACACTCTGTCATTGGGTGTGGAAGAAGGAGGATTTCTGGTCCAGAGAGAGGCAGGCAGGGAAGATCTACAGGAAGAACCACCCAATAGATTACAAGTCTGCACGTGTCTGTTGTTGGTATTCAACTTGTAAGCACTTTTCTAGGCTGCTTCAAGATCACCCTTTTAGCAGCCGCAGCTGTTCTTACAGCAGCTGCTTGTGGGGATTGTGATTAATAAAGGAGACTCAACAGTTTGTTCTTTTAACTGTGCCCTTGGTGTGTGCAGCCTGTTGTCACACAGGCTGCGGTTCTGATTTGGAATAAGCAATCCTACTGGCATCAATGCCCGAGGGGCTCGCAGTCTGTCATGAGAAGGCGGGGTTCATCCAGATAGGAGCTGGTGAGCCAAAGGCCCACCAGGGACTGGACAGTTAAAGAAAATGAGAGTGATGGACAGCCCCTACTGGTTATTGGGTTCAGAGTCAAGGACACCTAGGAGTCGGAGGGAGAGGGTAGGAGGGGGGAGTGCGCTGGAGAATGAGATTACCTTTTATATCTTTTTTTTTTCTTTTCCTAAAAGAGGTCGCTACTCTCAGTCCCTGCCAGCTGTTCCCTCACTGCAGTGGCATTAAAACAGGTTGCCAGCCCCACTCCTGGAGTTTCTGACTGAACAGGTCTGAGATCCAAGAGTTTGCATTTCTACAGAGTCTCCGGGTGATGAGCTGCTCCTGGTCTGGAGGCCACACTTCCAGAACCATCGCTTAAAGGGGCCAGGACTGTTGTAAGAGATCCGATTAATCTGGGTATTTATGGAAAAGCTCCAGATTCTTAAATACTTAGAATAAAATCAAATCTTAAAGGAACACAATGTGGTATAAAACTACAGGTTAAACAGAACACTGTGGCTGTCAGTATTTCACCTCTGATCTGAATACTTTTAGGGCAACTGTGTACTGTCCGCTCTGGAAACTGAGGCCCAGAGAGGAGCTGTGGTTCGGTCCATGCTAGTAAGCATACAGCTAGTTTAGGGCAGAATCACAACTGGAACCTAGGTTTCCTGTATGTCTTACAAGTATGTGTGAGCATGTATACTGGTGTTAATCCTAGCCTATTGCCTTCTCAAATAATTCCCTTTGAATAGAAAACTTATGTAACTTTGAAAATAATAGCCACTCTAGGCACCGTTCTTACTCCTACCTTATACTTGATGTATATCAGTTGAATTAATCCTAACACCAACCCTACGAGGAAGGGTTATTCTTCCTATTCTTACTTACTGGTGAGACTTCCAAAGTACAGAGAGGTTAAGTAATTGGCCCAAGGTCACAGAGCTACTGGCAGAGTGAGGATTTGAACCTAGGAAGTCTAGGTTCAGTCAGAAAACAGCAAATAACTACGAACCTTACTTTTTATTATTTAAAACAAATCCTTTCCCCCTGCAAAATGGAAGTCATTGATAGGACTGCGACAATTTTAATCCTGCTAGGAAATTTGGAAATTAGCTGGGCAGAGTTCCTTCCCCTTCCATTTTACAGAAGTGGAAAGTGAGGCCCAGAAAGGAAAGGGGATTTGATCATCCTGAACATCGATCTTGCTTTTGGGCTGGTGGAGACGAGGTAAATGTCCAGCATATTACTGCTTCCTGAGAAAGCTGCTTATACGTGAGGCCGTCCCCTCTGAAGAGTTTGCTCCCCAGGGAGGGTCTGCCTGGGTTTGAAAGGGGGGGCAGTGCCTCTGAGCGGACTGTACTTCCAGGTGAGGAACGTGCCCCCTGCTCCAGAGCCGCCTGTGTGGTTTGGAGTTCTCTAAGTGCCTTAAGACAAAGCGTGCTAAGTAAACAACCCCGCGGGCACAGTGCATTTCTGGTCTCTGGTGTTTGCTTTTGTCTTGATTGTTCCTGTGTCCCTCTCTGGTTCCTTTCAGTGAAGTGTGTGCTTTCCTCACACCTGTGCGGTTTCCACAGCTTTGAGGATCACAATGACTATTTTCATCTCTGAAATATGTACATGTGGATGGCAGGACCCCGGGGCCAACCTGTGGTTGGAAGGAGCGGAAGCTCAAAGGGCTAGAGAGCTGCTGGGACCTGATGGAGAGCCAGCACCACCTTCTCTCCATGCTGCCTGTGGGAGAGCCCTCAGCCTGAGCAGGAGTTAGAGCTGTAACAGGATTCAAAGCTTTATAGAGGAGCTAAGCCACTGGGGATCTTCCTGAGATCAGTGTAGCCGCCCATGATTTCCCTGGTGGGGAAATTGAACCCCATGGTGGACGGTGACTTGCTGGAGGTCAGACTGATGGTGGTAAGGATGACCATGATCTTGGGAAACTCTTCCCCACTGTTTGCCAGGTATTGTTCCAAATTGTGTTTGAATTTAATCTTCAAACAGTCCTGTGGTGAGGGGGTTGTTACTATCCTGCTTCAGAGAGAAGGAAACTAGAGAGTAAGTCACTTGCTCAGGCTGGTGAGAGAAGCTGGATTGAAACCTAGGTGGCCCAACTCCATCCCATCTTGCACCTTTCCCAGATGGGATGAGGCGGATGATTTTTCCTGAGCAGGATGCAAGGGTGATTTCTTTCCTGGGTTCTTGTCCAGATGGAGTCGAAGAATGAAGCCATGGACAAAAGGTGGTAGATGAAAAGGTGGATACTGTATTTTCCGGTGTATAAGACGACCCCCTAATTTTACAGTTAAAACATAGGTTTAGGCCTATATTCGCCATATAAGACTACCCCCCACTTCCGAGGCAACACCAGTTCTTTTTTTAATAGGCCGCCTCTCTGACTCTGGCCAATCTGAGCAGGCTTTTTACTAGAACACAAGGTAGCTTGGGTACAGAGCATGTATAATTTGCATGCATAAAAAGCCTGCTTGGATTGGCTGAGTAAGAGAGGCAGTCCGAGCAGCCTTGCAGTGATTGGTGCGGGATCGAGTTGGAAAATTCATTTAGCGGCATATCGAGATGTTTTTCGGGATATACTTGGCGTATAAGACGACCCCCCCCCCCCGATTTTTCGGTTGACTTTTTTTCGTTTCAAAAGTCGTCTTATACGCCGGAAAATACGGTATTTATTGGAAACAAGTGCAGACTACTCCCACGTAGGGAGGGGGTCCCAAAGAGGGTGACCCACCACGCTCCTTTTTCCTAAGGTTTATTAAGGCTGCAGGCCTTCCTTCCTTCCTTCCTTCCTTCCTTCCTTCCTTCCTTCCTTCCTTCCTTTCTTTCTTTCTTTCTTTCTTTTTTTCTTCTTCTTCTTTTAATATACTTTATTGATTTTTTATAGAGAGAAAGAGAGAGGGATAGAGAGTTAGAAACATCGATGAGAGAGAATCATCAATCAACTGCCTCTTGCACATCCCCTACTGGGGATGTGCCCACAACCAAGGTACATGCTCTTGGTCGGAATCGAACCTGGAACCTTTCAGGCCGACGCTCTGTCCACTGAGCCAAATTGGTTTCTGCTGTTTCTTGATGCTGCCTTCCAGTTGGTAGAATATTAGCTTCAGAGCTCAGACCCCACGTGGGGCCCCCTTCTTTCTCTCCCGCTCCAGGGGTAGAATTCTCTATCTCCTGTGAAAATATGTTTTCCTCTTTCTCCCATTTGTCAGCATTTCTCTATCCTGGGTGAAAGTTTGTTTCCTCTTTCTCCCCGTACCCTGTGGCTTGTCCCTATCTTCTGTGAACGGACGTCTTCCTTCCCCCTTATCCCATGGCACCGTTTGTTCTCTGGGAAGGCATGCCTTTTGGCAGCTCCAAGCCCCTGACCGACTATGCCCCCCTCCTCCATGGACCCCTAATTCCTAAAACTCCCTACACCTGCCTATTTTACCCCCAAAACTCCTTTCAGCCAGTACCGTTCCAATGCCAGGCTCTGTGCTGGTTGCAGGCATATAAACATGAGATGGAGCTGAACCTTGAGGGGGAGTTTGGAAGTGTGGGAATCGTGGGCAGCGTGGAAAAGATGGTGGTTTGACTGTCCTGGAAACCAGGCGCTCACATGAAACTATGGCTCCTGTTCCTGAGTCTTTCCATTCCATCATTTGGCCTCAGCCACCCTCAGGGGAAATATTCTCTGGATGATGGTGCTTTATGTTCATTGAAAGTCCTTTGAATGGAGTCCTATCTTAGACATCTCTCTTCATTTTGAAAGTAAGGGGGTGTATCCTAGCTGCCTGACTGACTTAAGGCTATGGAAAGGTCAGTTGGGCCCTTGATGCTAAGTAAATTAGGGCAGGCTTATGACACCTAGGCTCTCTCCTCCACTCCCCACCCCCCCACCCCCAGGTGGGTTTCAGTCCAGATTTAGAATGTTTAATTAGAACATAGCTAATGTAGTCTACCATTGTGGGGAGAATGGGGAGCAGATCTTCTCTCAGTGAAAGGCTGAGGCGAAAATGTACTCTTGAGAAAGTTACTTTGAAATCAAAACTTATAAATTGAATAGGGGCTTATGTGAACCAAGGGATCTGCTTCTTGAGTGCTGTAAGTGCCTACTTTTAAAAAGTGAACATTTGTTAAATAACCCTGTTCAAGTTGCCCTGCTTTAAAAAATATATATATATTTATTGATTTCAGAGAGAAAGGAAGAGGGGGAGAGGGATAGAAACATCGATGATGAGAGAGAATAATCAATGGGCTGCGTCCTGCATGTCCGCACACTGGAGATCCAGCACGCAACTCTAGCATGCTCTCTGACCAGGAACTGAACCATGACCTCCCGGTTCATAGGTCAACGCTCAACCACTGAGCACACTGGCTGGGCCAGTTGCCCTACTTTTTAACGGCAGATGCTGGTACTTTGACTTGTGTTAAAGCATTCAAGCACTTGGCACCAGGCTATGAAATCTGTTGCTGGGTTGAAATAACTTCTTGAGGTCTTAGTGCTGCTCATGATTCAGAGGCTTAGAATTGGAATGCTCAGAGAAGCCCCATTTCCAACCTACTGACTTAATTTTCCTGCAATAACATATCAGTGGGAATGGAAACATCTGGAATTGGCAAACCCATCTGAATAATGTAGAAAATTAAGGGAGGGAATTATTATTTTTTAAATTTTTATACAGTATATTTTTTATATCAGAGAGGGAGGGGAGAGAGAGAAACATCAGTATGAGAGAATCATTGATCAGCTGCCTCCTGCATGCTCCCTGCTGGGGATTGAGCCTCCAGGCATGTGCCCTTGACCAGAATCAAACCTGGGACCTTTCAGTCTGCAGGCTGAAGCTCTATCCACTGAGCAAACTGGCTAAGGCAAGGGAGGGAATTTTATAATCTCTGGTTCTTGAGGAACATAATTGTTAGGAAGTGATTTAACTAAGTATTTTTTGTGTAATTCAAGACCAACCAACCCCTGTTCCTATCTCCTGAATCCCATTCTCTCTGCTCAGACACCCCCACGAAGGATTACTTCTGCCCCCTTCACCTGTCATTTTCCCTTCATTACTGATTTCTTCCTGAACACTTACATACACATTCTCCATACATTCCTTCAACAAAGACCTTGAAGAACCTTCGTGCAAAGAGTCCTCTGCCAGGCAGTAGCAGCACCATGGGGTGCACACCTTCATCTTGTTTATGCAAATCTTAGGAGGACATGGACAATGAAAAAACAACAACAAATTGCCTGGCTGGTGTAGCTCAGTAGTTGATCATCAACCCATGCATGAACCAGGAGGTCACAGTTCGATTCCTAGTCAGGACACATGCCCAGGTTGTGTGCTTGATCCCCAGTCGGGGACATGCAGGAGGCAGCAGATGGATGACTCTCTCATCATTGATATTTCTATCTCTTTTTCCCTCTCTCTTCCTTTCTCTGAAATCAATAAAAGCATATCTTTTTTTCTCCTCTTCTAAGTATAGATTATGACCAATGCTTTGAAGGAAAAACCAAAACAAAACAGAACATGGTGCTGGGTTCCTCACTCTTTCTCCAAATTGACACTGTCGACCATTATCTTCTGAATTCTCCTCCCCTGGCTTCCATGGCAACATACTCGTCCTACTTTTCTTCTCTTCCTCAGTCTCCATGACAAGGACAGACCTGTATTCTTTTGTCTAGGCCTCGATGACTGCTTCTGTCTCTTCTCTCCTTATATATATTGATTTTTTTTTACAGAGAGGAAGAGAGAGGGATAGAGAGTTAGAAACATCGATGAGAGAGAATCATCGATCAGCTGCCTCTTGCACACTCCCTACTGGGGATGTGCCCACAACCAAGGTACATGCTCCTGACCGAAATCGAACCCAGGACCCTTCAGTCCGAAGGCCAACGCTCTATCCACTGAGCCAAACCGGTTTTAACTCAAATCTACTCTTTTACAGCTGTGTTTCTGCTGCTGCTCACCAAACCTGTGTTCATCTGGACCTCTTGACTACCTCTGTGACAGTTCCGCTTGGATGTCCCAAAGGTGCCCCAAATCAAGTGTCCAAAGGGTATCTATCTGTGCTCCAAACCTGCTCCTCCTCAGCAGCCACACCATCATTCACAGAGTGCCCAAGAAGGGAGCTTTGCAGTCATGCAGCTCTCCCCACCTTCTTGTCCCAGTGCTGAAGAGGAACTGAGATTAGTCAGTTCTGCCTCTTCCTTTAGACTCTGTTTTCTTCTCTCCATTCCCACTGTCACCACCCAGGCTAGGCCACTGCTGTCTAGTGCCTGGATTATTGCAATCTTCTTCTCATTGGGTTTTCTGCTTCCAGTCTTGCATCTGTTCAACCCATTCTCCATGCTTAGTAATCTTTGAAATAGGCCTAAACCCTCTGGGGCAGCCCATCCTTCTCCACATGAAGTTCAAACTCCTTAGCCTATTTTACTAGGCCTTCAAAGAGCCAGCAATTCCTGCTCACTCTGTCCTGCCTCTGTTCATTTTTACCATGTTCCTTGCATACCTTCTATGAGATAAGTGCCATGGGAGGTATTGACATTGCCTAAACATTCTGAACACGATTACAAGGCCTCAGTGCTCTGACTCCGGTGGCCTCCTCAGCCTCAACTCAAACCTCACAGGCCCTCATCCTCTTGGTATCAGCCACACTGGCCTTTCAGTTTGTTGGAAATACCACATCTCCTCCCACCGAGGCCTTTTGCTGGAATGTCCTATCGCTCCTATCACAATCCACACACTTTACTAACTTCTACTTACTCATAGGATCTCAGCCCAGTCAGATCAGTATTTCTTAAAGAGACCTTTCAGGCTGACACACAACAGGTCAGTTTCTCCCAAACAGGCATCTTGGCTTCACAGGTTTCTTAGTTGCACTGATCAGTTCTGAATTTGCCATTGTTTGTGACTGATGTCTACCATGTCCCCTTCCCATAAAAAATAAATTATGGTCTATCCTGTATCTGTTGGTTTTTGTGGTTGTTTTTTTACTTGCCTGAAATGTGATTTTTAAAAATATTTGGAAGGGGCTCAATGAATATGGCTGATATCATTGGTTATTTTGCTTTTGTTCTTGAACTTAACAGTTAGGTGGTGTATAGTTTATGATGATGGCCAAGTGTGTACTGAGTTTTAAATTTATACATTAGAGTGTTCAGGGGGCTTCTTTTCCTTTCCTAGTTTCCCATCTCTGCATCATTTAATCAAGGAATTATAAAAGTGTGGACTTTAGAAGTTGTCTAGTCCAATCCTTTCCAACCTTTTCTAAATATAAGAAACTCAAATGATAGTGGTTATATTTTTACTGTCAGTTCAGTGGGGGGGAAAATGAGTAGTTTATAGAAAGCTACTATGAATTTAGTTAATCATGTAAGTGACTTTGAATTTTTTCATAATAGCATCCACATATATTTGAAAAATAGTAGTCTGCACTCGAAAGACAATGCATGGTGGGCATATGGACTTATCAATAACTCCATGCCCCTGGGACCTCTGTCAGGAACCAGCCTTCGATTTGGGTCTTTGCTACATCTACGTCAGATTTACTAGCAGAACTGGTTACCGTGAGCTCCAGTTCTTCTGTACATGCATTTGATCTGACCAGCATGGTTCTTTTAAAAATTTAGAGCAGAAATTTCAGAAAATTGGGAGATTTTTCACAACACCAGATTTCCAGCTTACAACGTTAGCAGAACTAGGCCTTACTTCCTGTATGGCCCAAACAGCAGCTGCCTCCTTCACAAATGCCACACTTTCTTAAGTTTGTCACAGTCCCCACTTAGCTCTATTGCTACACAGCAAGTTGTTGGTATGAAAAGTAACAGGCAACTTAACGACTTCACCCCTGAGTGGGTGAGACCTCCTGTCCATCCCTCAGCGGCTTGTGAGCAGAAGCCTGGGTCCTTGTATTCTCGCTGTTACCAGTGTGGGGACCTTGGACAAGCTATGTAACCTCTTTGCCTCAGTTTTGTCATCTGTCACCAACTTGTAATAAATACCTTCTGGCCCCTAGAGAGGTGTTTGATCCGTTGAGGGAAAACTATCAATAGATATAATGGAACCTGCTTGCTATTAACTATCCCATCTTCTCTTTCTTTGTCTGTTTCTCATAGAGGGGATTTGTTATTTTTTGTTGCACCCCCATGTTCCTTTAAGAAATATGAGAGGAGAGCTGTTGGTTCTCACTTTCTCTTTCTACCATTTTTTACTCATTATCTGGAGGCAGCTCTGCTCCCTTCATCCTATGTCCTCTGTTCCTGTGTGTGCGTGTGTGTGTGTGTGTGTGTGTGTGTGTGTGTGTGTATGTGGGGTATCCCACAGCCATATGCAAGCTCCTGCAATGATACCCAAGACCCTCCAAAGTTGAATTCCGGATATCAAAGACTTGTAGCTGCATTATTGCCAGTTGAGATACTGAATAATTAGCCAACTGTGGTGTTGCAAAAGTCCATGAAATGCTAACAGGTCACTGGGCCGATGTTCTGTAGGCAAAATGTTTGGTTCTGCGTAAATTTATTGTTTGAGAGGAACAATACCGGTGCTTTGTCCTTCCGAAGAGGGAAGGGAGGACAGGCGTCAATGCCATAAATAGGAAATACACAGGCGTGTCTGTCTCAGAGGTGACGGAAGCAGGGTGGGGCAGTGGGAAGAAGGAATGTGGACTTTGGAATCAGGCAGATCTTAGCCTGTGAGGGGATAGCTGTGGGACCTCGGACAAGCTGTCCTTTCTGAGCCTGTTTTTTTCTTTAATAAAACAGGGATAAAACATGTCAGGGAGCTTCATGGTGAAGGTGGCAGTTCTGGAAAAGCTCCTGGGGATGCGACCAGTGCTAAATAAAAATCCATTTGTGATAAAAAGAAAAGTGTTGTTTCATCTTTTAATTTTATACTCTGGTTTAGTTTTTAAAGATTTTGATGATAATGCCAGGGATTGTTTTAAGGACTAAATCAGTGGGTGTGTAGTATATTAAATGAGCAACATAGTACATGAAACTGTCCTTTTCTCCCATGTTTTTCTGAAAATCTTTTTTTACCTCCTTGAAGTAGGCTTAGTTTAGTGGGTCAGCTGATGAACAGAGAAGTGGGTAAAACGTTATCTGACTAATGGTCATAATTAGTGTCTAGTGTGATTCTTTGTTCAAACATATTGGCTCAACATTTTCTTGTGTAAGTAGAATGGAGCTACTACTGATTTTATTTTTCCCGTTTTGTTTTATAAATAAATGAGAGCTAGATTTCCCAGGAAATAGAACAGATATTTCTTCTACCTTCATAGTTTCCCAGACATTTCAGAAAAGTCTAGGATTGACCAAGCAGGATGGTTACCCAGTCATTCTGAAAACCCAGCTCCAGGGCCTACAGGAGGGGACAGAGCCTCCCCACTACTCCCTCCACAGTGATGGGCTACATGACTATAAACCTCTTCTCTGGCTGGATTAGAGCAATTGATGCTCATACTAATACTTGTTACTTAGAAGAAAGGGAGATAATTTAGGGAGACCTGACTTGGAAATGATTGGAGTATGTACTCAGGTGTGGGAGAATGTGAAATTCCTACTCTGAAATCTGATGTGGAGTTAAAGATTACACCAGTTCTTGCTCTAGCCAGTTTGACTCAGTGAATAGAGCACTGGCCCTGAAGGGTCCCTGGGTTTGATTCTGATCAAGGGCACTTACCTCCTCCGTTACAGGCCCCATCCCTGTCCCTGGTTGGGGTGTGTGTGGGAGGCAACCAATCTATGTGTGTGTCTCTCTCACTGATATTTCTTTATCTCTGTCTCTCCTCCTCCCTTCCACTCTCTCTAAAAATCAATGGAAAAATAGCCTTTGGTGAGGATTAACAACAAATAAGATTATACCAATACTCTGAAGAATTTAGGGTGGGCTGGAGATTGAGCACCTGCTGAAGAAGGTGGGCCCCAGACCAGAGTAAAGGTATTAAGAAGACACTCTGTTCTCCCAGGGCTCTTGAGAAGTGGAGGCCACGGAGAGTTAGTTCTCTAACAGCCCCCACCCACCACCCAGTTTCCTTCATTTCTTGTTTCTGTAGGACTCAGTGACTGGCGGGATGTGTAGAGGGCATTGGTGAACTTGATGATGAGTTGGATACCAACAAGAAACTTGGAAAGACTGAGAAGAGCTTGGGGATGTGTTCTAAGATGCTAGACAAAGAAGAGATTTCTTATCAATGCTTATCTTTCTTATCAATCTACCTTTTCTATTGTGATTGGGTGAGAACAAGCCTAAGGAATCTTTTCATGGAGGACTGACTGCCCTGAGAGATGGGTATATCTCTTGTTCCCATTGCTCAGGTGGGAGATGGAAGGATGAGGTGCTGGGTGGAGAGAAGTGGGCATCTTAAAGACGGAGTGTTGGAACTTTATCAGGAATAGAAGTGGAAGCTCTAACAATGCTCAAAAAAAAAAAAAAAATTAGACTCTCCTTATGGACCATGGGCAAAAGTTTCTAAGATTCTGGCAGATGTTCTTGGGTTTGTTGCTCCAATTACCTGTTGCCTCTCTGGGGTGATGAGAGGTAGAGATCTCCAAGATGAAAAAGGCCCTGTCTTCAGAGGGCTCAGGTAGAAGGCTGGGCAGGCAAGGGAGTTGGGGGAGACCATGCTCTACTCAAAACTCAGTTGGGAGGAAAGAGCCTGAGCATGGGGAATGCCTGGGCTGGGCCCTGAGAGATTGTCAGGGGGGCCTGCCTCAATGAGACTAAGAATTGTTAGGGATATTTCCTAGGTCTTTCAGGAAATGGACTATTGTCCTATAATGGGCATTTGAGACCCTATTACATCATCTTCAGCAAGTTACTTCCCCTCTCCAGCCTTCACTTTCCCCTTCTGTCAAATGAGGAAATTGGGCTGTCTTATGCTATGATTTTAGGATTTCATAAGTAGAGTCATCTTGCTCTTACGGATAGCAAAACTTGCATCAAATTGCTATACCTTTGAAATTCCTGGGGTAGATGTGGAGATTTGCTGCAGTGATTGGTTTGGGGGCTGTTGTTTTTCGAGGGAATGCCTGGAGAGCAGTTTCTGGTCTCATTTGAGGAAGTTATGGTGTCAGGTCATGAGATACAACATGTGGGGAGGCTCAGATCCCCTCCTATGGCTTTCAGCAGGATGACTCATTAAGCTCCAGGGGAGTCTGGCTCAGGCTAAGGGGTTGGTAACCTGGCCCCTGCTGCTACTGGTGGTGCAGAAGCTCAGGGTTGCCCACTCAGCTGCTGTGACTGCTCCGTGGAAGGCACTGAGAGGGCCCCAAGCCGTGTACACCAACAGTGACAGCCAAATATTTTTGTGCAAATTAAATAGCACACCAAATAGGAAATGCATCTTAATCTTCTTTAAATACTTGCTGCTCATTTGCCAAGGTTCTAAGTAATGCAATTTCAAAGGTTCAGAGGCGTCTAATACAATTTCCTCCCCTCTGTTCATAATTCTATGCCCATTGTGTAACTATTAGAACCATTAGGGAATTATAGAGTTACTTTCTGCTATTCAGTCGCTGTAACATAGCCTCCAGTCAGCCTGTACTGGCCATATTAATAAGCAATGACTGAAAATGAAAAAGAATTCAGTAGACTCCTAACAAGATTTTTCTGAGCCTTTCTACCTAGAGTTTGTGGGCTACTGCAGGCAAGTATGCTGATACATGGGAATGTGCTTTGGGTTAGATGTTCAGAGATGTAGTTACTAAATTTGCATTTATAAAATGGGGACAGAACTCCCTGACTGGGGATTGTTGCAGGTTGCAGGAAGAGCACCAGGTGTTAGACCAGCAGGGTCAGACTGGACCTGGATTCAGCAACCTCAGTACTTGAGTTCTGGCTAAGAAAGAATTCAAGACCCAAACTATAAGAGAACATCCATCTATCTATATAAAAGCCTAAGTGACCGTATGACTAGTTGACCAA
This sequence comes from Pipistrellus kuhlii, assembly GCF_014108245.1. Classification (NCBI taxonomy): domain Eukaryota; kingdom Metazoa; phylum Chordata; class Mammalia; order Chiroptera; family Vespertilionidae; genus Pipistrellus; species Pipistrellus kuhlii. The sequence continues at coordinate 44,028,193 of NW_023425515.1, read as the reverse complement.
TTACTAGGACATGCACTGATCACCAGGGTATAGACGCTTAATGCATAGAATCGGGCTCCCTCCTGTTTGAATCAGCCTGAAACTAGCTATCTGACATTCCCTGAGGTGTCCCGGTTGCAAGAGGGCTCAGGTCAGGCTGAGGGACCCCACTGGTGCATGATTTCATGTACTGGGTCTCTAGTTTATTTATAAAATCACAGAGGAAGAAAGAGTAATTTGTAGAAGAAACAGGCTTAAGAAACAAGTGTAGAGATAAAGGAAGGGCCCTTGGAGCTTGGGAGTGAGGAAGCTAATGGTAACTACTGCTACTAATAAAAAAAAATTAATATTTCTTGTTTGCATACTAGGTGCCAGGTACTGTATTAAATAACGCCCATTTAGAAACTCATTTGGTGGCATGCTAGCCCTGGAAAGGAAGCTCTTAGAAATATCCTGCACTTGGGGACTCTTGTCATCTTCCCTTTCTCACAGTCCATTTGCAAATATTGTACTTGCCTTTTGCTTTCCTCCTGCCCATTTGGAAATAGCCTAAGTTGGTGCCACTAGGGCTGCTTATTCTCCCTCTTTCAGTAATTATGCTAATTCAGCTATTACATATTGACCTTCTAAAGCCTGAGTTTGTCTTGTAGACCTGTCATATTTGGCCTTGGTTGTATTAAAAACACATGCGATTGAATCTAATCAGCCCTGAGCTTTTGTAACACCAGTAGCAGCAGGGACCAGGTTACCAATATCCTAGTCTGGGCCAGTTCTTAACAGCATCTAAGAATTCAGGTGACTATTAGAAAAACTGGATGTATGCTTTCTTATGGAAACTGTAGCGATATGGATCTGCTTACATACCAGCATCAAACTATTGTACTACTCCCTATAGACAGGAATGATCTTCAGTTTTTCTCCCAATCTTTTTCTCATTCCCTTTGTAACTACCATACTGAGATTACTTGGAGCAAATACTCTTTGTAAGATAGATAAAGAAATAAATTTTGAGATAGAGAATAAATTCTGTAAGTATATGTTGAATTCAAGTTGCTAGTTTAAGAAATAGGCTTAGTTTGGTAACAGAATATTGGTATTTGTGAAGTAACTTGTTCTCATGGTACTTTTTGCACAGGTGGGCATACTGTCTTTTAAAAAATATATTTTTATTGATTTCAGAGAGGAAGAGAAAGGGAGAGAAAGATAGAAATATCAGTGATGAGAGGAAATCATTGGTCAACTGCCTCCTGCACACTCCCTACTGGGAATTGAGCCGACATGTGCCCTTGACTGGAATCAAACCTGGGACCCTTCAGTCCAAAGGCCGATGTTCTATCCACTGAGCCAAACCAGCTAGGGCAGGTGGGCATGCTATTTTAATCTGTTATGCTTAGAAGAAGGGCTCTACCCTGCTACTTGAAGGTCTGTAACTTGTCAGAAGTTAAAACGTGGCATACTTACATCTACTCTTGATAAAAATATTTTTATTGTATATTCAGTATGAGGGAATATGATGAGGAAACAATATTTTCTTTAAGACAAATGATAGCCCAGCTGGTGTGCCTAAATGGTTGAGTGTCAACCTATGAACAGGAGGTCATGGTTCTGTTCCCAGTCAGGGCACGTGCCTAGGTTGTGGGGTGTGCAGAAGGCAACTGATCAATGATTTTCTCTCATCATTGATGTTTCTATCTTTCTCCTTCCCCCTTCTTCTTTGAGATAAAAATACATTAAAAAATTATAGATTTGATGAGTTAAGTGAGATAATGTATATGAAAACACTTTGTGTGTTGTTGGATATTGAATCAATAAGTTATTGGAGATGTTTTGAGAGCATTACCACCTTATCTTTATTTCAAGTTGAGACTTTTAATATCTTTTCTTTCTGTTTCTCTATACCTGGCTGGTCAATCCACTTATCCTCTCTGAGCTTTTTTCATATCCTATATAATAAAGAGCTAATATGCAAATGGTCTTCCTGCCCTCACACCATAACAGCTCAGACACTACATTGGGGGGAGAGGAATGGGGACCATCCAGGTACAAATGAGCTCCTGAGAGAGGAATGGGGTTCAGCCAGGGACTGCTGGCTTCCAACCACTCACCTGCCTGCCTGCCTGCCTGATTGCCCCTAACCACTCCCCTACCAGCCTGATTTCACACCTAATTACTCCCCTTCTGGCCCAATCTCCCTAATGCCCTCCCCTGCTGGCCTGGTTGCCCCCAACTGCTCTCCCCTGCTGGCCCACTCACCCCCAACTGCCCTCCCCTGCTGGCCTGATCGCCCACAACTGCCTTCCCCTGCTATCCATCTTTTGGCAGCCATCTTGTGACCGCATGGAGGTGGCCATGTTGTGTGAGGGTGTGATGCAATTTGTATATTACCTCTTTATTATATAGGATGTAGTGGATGTTATTTCCAGCACCCAGTACAGTGCCTGGTGTAGAGAAGGTTTTCAATATTTTTATGCTGAATGAGTGAGTAAATAAACAAGGGGATTTTTGTGGCTTTACTGGGCTAATGCGCATACAAAATTAAGTAGGGTACCAGCATGTATATTATTAAAAAGCTTGCAGCTTTTAGTTTTGCCTGTTTTCTAAAACTTTCCCCTGGGCACATGCTAGAGGGTGATATGTGCTCTTGGATGGCGGAAAGCCTAGGCCAGCAGGTATGCTGGTTGGCAGGTGACAGGAGGCCACAGAACTCCAGCTATGTGTGAGACACTGGATGGATAGAAGCAAACTCACTAAGAACCAGAGCTGCCCAGATGCTCTGATCCATGTCCTTCCACCCAGAGCATGCTGGAGGCAAATGATGAGGCAGGGACAAGACGAGTTCTTATGTGTGGGATTCTGGGTCTGGCGGTTAAGGCCTTTGGAAATAACACATCTGGCCCAGAAGGGTTCTAGCAGCCATTAGGCCAGCCCTTTCTCTTTCTTAATGCCTTCTAGAGATGTGGAAAGAACAAAGAGCAAGGACTTCAGAGTTGAACAGTCCTGGATCTGAATCCCTGCTTTGCCTTTTCCTATCTGTTAGCATGAACCTTAGCTTCCTTGATCTTCGTGGCAATTTATTGGCTGTTTGTGGGGCTTAAATTAAGTATGAAAAAATTTTAGCATACTAACATGTATCGTATTATTGACTGCCATCGTTGTCATAGAAAGGAAAGGGAAGCCCAGAGAGATAGGAATGGATGGTCAAAGGTCCCAGCTATGGGGAGTGGAGCTGGTGCTGACACCTCCTGATGTGAGTGTGTGGTGGAGAAGAGAAGGGGAGGGGAAGAGGTGTGTACGTATGGCCAAGAGGTGTGTACGTATGGCCAAGCTGCCTCTTTCCAGGAGTCAGAGCTAAGGCAGCAAGCGTAGGAATAGCAAGGCAGAATCTTACCTTCCTCTTTGAGATGAAATAGCTCAGCTGATTAGTTTGAGCAAGAAGCTTCCAGGGAACTTTATACAAGTCAGAAAATTATGTGTTTTGTATTCTAAATAAGTCTTTGATTTCATCCTCCATCTTCCTCAGAGTGGTGGTGTTTTTCTTTGAGTAAGCTGCTAAGAAATGATGAAAATGACCTCTAAAAATACAACGTTGAGCATGTCACCATCATTTTCCCCCCACTCAAGACAGATTTTGAATTTTTATTAGGTAGTATTTTAGAATTGCCATTCTTTCTCCTTCTCTCCATTGCTTTGCCTAGACCTAGTACTTAGGGACTTCGAAATGCACACTCAGGCTATCTCAGTAACCACCTGTGACTGAGGATGTGAGGGCGGCATTTTGACCTTATGCCATAGCCTCACACTGCATATCATTTTTGCTGAAATTCACTTGTTTTAGAGATTTTCATAAGATAGCACAACCACTTGGCTCCGTGGCTTTCAAAATTTATGAGTTTGTACCTGTGCAGTTAGGAAGCATCATGGAACACCGATAGCTAATGTTATATAGGTGAGGTTTTTTTATTTTAATCATGGCTTACAGTGCAGATTGCAGGAGCCTTTTTCAACACCTAGAAAATGACCAAGCAGGGAGCTTCAATTTACCTTTTGTCACAATGCCTCATCCGGCACTGAAAGCTAAGCCCATCATCCTCCCAAACCCAGGCTTTCTTTAAGGAATAATAATAATAATAAATAATGACAATAAATTGTTTATTTTGAATTTTTAAGATTCACTCAAATCATGATCTCCTTAAATCTAAAATGTTGAAAAAACTAGGAAAAATCTTCTTAGTTCTTTTATTTCTGCTGGGAATTCCCCCTGACAACCCTGATCTGGGAAAATAGACTATCTACACACTGTTGAGGCTTTTGGTTTGTTTCTGCATTTTGCTGTTAAACGAATTGCTTCTGCATATTTGATCCTCATACCTCTCCTGTGCTGGAGGCAGAAGCATCCTTCAGTTATTCACTCTAAGGAGCTTTTTATCCAGAAACACCAAAGGAAGGCAGGAGAAGGTTGCTCTTGTTTCTGTGTATTCTGGGAATTAAGAAAAGTCAAAAGAACCGTTTTTCTAACTAGCGGTGGTTTCAGAAATAGCATCAGCCATTTCTTATTCCTTGAAATCCATCCCTCACAGAGACGATGTTTCTGAAAACCAAACTTTGGGCTTCTTACCGACATAGCAGCATGGTTGTCATTTTACTTTTTAAAACTCAATGTTGTCTCTCCGGTGGCAGGTGCTCTGATCCTGAAGTCTTTCTGTCGGAGGGTTTTGGATTGGATCTAATAGTAGAAGTGGTAGAGTTACTTCTCATTGCGGATGAAAACCTTTTCCTGATGTTTTACTGTTAGCTTGCACACTTGGCAAATTACCTATAAGACACTTTCCAAGTCTTGGTCCTGTGGATGCCTGTTTTTATTTTTCTTCTTCTTCTTTCATTCATGTGAATGACATCATTTGGCCCTGTGGTGAGTGACCAGGAACATACCTGTGGAAACTGGATGTATTTTGCTAGCACCCTGTGATATACCCTAGGCATGTGGGTAGGCCAGGTACGGCCTGGCTGGACAGATGTCGTGTAGTTTTCCCGCAGGCTACAACCTCAAGGAAATGCTTCTGGGGCTAAGCACAGCAAAACTTAAAAATAGTAAGCCATATTAAATATGAATTAAGTACTAAGTGCAAAATTAGATATTCAGAGCCAAGAAACCTCTCAGAATTACCAGTTCATTGAATGCTCTTCTCCAGAGAGGTCTGTAGTCTGAGTCTCTGCCTTCCAGTCATCCCAAGCGACTCACTGTTCTAGGTCTCACATGCTTCCATGCCTTAGTTCATATTTTTCCTTCTTATCTATTACTAGAGGCCCGGTGCACGAAATTGACGCACTTGGATGGTCCTTCAGCCTAGCCTGTGCCCTCTTGCAGTCTGTGAACCCTCAGGGAACGTGGGCCTAAGTGTGGGCAGCCAGACATCCTTAGCACTACTGTCGAGGTGGGAGGGAGAGGCTCCTGCCACTGCCGCTGCACTTGCCAGCCACGAGCTCGGCTCGGGGCTTCTGGCTGAGTGACACTCCCGCTGGTGGTCAGTTCCTGTGTTGAGTACCTGCCTCCTGGTGGTCAGTGCAGGTACTCAACATAGTGACTGGTTGTTCTGCTGTTTGGTTGAATTGCATATTAGCCTTTTATTATATAGGACTGGACGGGGGAGGTCCTTCAGCCTGGCCTGTCCCCTCTCACAGTCCTGGAGCCCTCAGGGGCGGGAGGTGGCCCAGTGATCAGGGGAAGGCGATGCCCCCATCACACTCTGCTGCTGCCACTGCTGGCAGCACAAGCCTTGGCCGGCCCTGATTACGTGAGCCTCAGGTGGCCCTGGGCAGCTGGGCATCCACCATCTGATGCTTGCCTGCACCTCAGGCCAGTCCTGGGTGGCAAGGGGACTGGGGGACTCTGGAGGCAGGCACTCGGAGTGACTGGACCCGCCTGGGGATGGGCCTGGCCATTCCATGTGCCTGCCGCTCTGGCGGGGCTGAGGGGACTGTGTGCCACCATCTTGTGGCTGTGGGCGCCACCATCTTTGAGGCCATGACAGTCAATTAGCATATTCCCTCCTTATTGGCTGTGGGCACTAACATCTTTGTGAGGGCATGACTGTCAATTAGCATATTCCCTCTTAATTAGATAGGATAAGTACCTGCATTTTAATGCTCAGACTGAAAAAGTATCTTAATCCTTATGTCAGAGGTTTTCCTCTGCCTGTTCCAATGGGATGTGTGTGTGTGTGTGTGTGTGTGTGAAATAAATTTTCTTGCTGGTGACTTTTCCACTGGATTAGATGTTTGTTGAAGGCAGGAACAGTGTGGATTTCTTCTGTACCCTCTCCCTGTAGCTAGTCTCTGTCATGCCTGTGTGAATGGTGAGGGAAGGGTGTGGTGCTACATATTTCTCTAGGCCGGTGATTTTCAACCTTTTCATTTCATGGCACCTAAATTTCAGTGGTACATCAAAAATATATATTTTTGCCAATTTGATAAAAAAAACCAAAAAAAACAAACAACGTATAATTTTGATTCATTCACACAGGACAGGTATTGTGTTGGCTATTGTCATCTTTTTAAAATTTGGCAATCTAAGAGAAAAAGAAAGAGGTCAGTGTTCTGGGCTAAATAGTCAAGTATTGCATATTTTAAAAATTCTTTTGGCATACCAGTTGAACAATGCTGCTCTGGACTTTGTACAGCTTGGGCTTTGGATAGCTTGGACCTGGAGTTTATGGGGCATAGTGTATAGTGTCTTGTCCATTGCATCATGCCCTGTTAAAAGAAGCAAGAATGAACATTTTAGGAAAAATGTTTTAAAGAGTGGAGGAATTTACAAGTTTATAATTAGCCTAGAGGCCTGGTGCATGGATTTGTGCACCAATGGGTTCCCTTGGCATGACCTGCAGGGATTGGGCTGAAACTGGCAGTCCAATGCTGCCTGTCTCTCCTGCTCATCCTGGCCCTGCTGTCCCTGCCACCCTGTAGCTTGCTGCTGCTCCGGTGCGGTCTCTGGGTTGCGGCGGCCAGCTGTGAGCCTTGGCGAATGGCACCCGTCGGTCAGCTGAATGGTGCTCCCACTGTGGGAGCCTACTGACCACTGTGGGCAGCTCCTGTGTTGAGCGTCTGCGCCCCCTCAGTACGTGTCATAGCAACTGGTTGACCTGCCATTTGGTTACTTAGGATTTTATATATATATGTGTGTGTATATAGATATAGATATAGATATAGATATAGATATAGATATAGATATAGATAGATATAGATAGATATAGATAGATATAGATAGATATAGATAGATATAGATATAGATAGATAGATAGATTTCAGAAAACAATGAGTAAAAACAAAGCATTTTGAGTGAAATGATTCATATAAGCTGTGTAGTGCTTACTGAGCATTTCACAAGCTCTCAACAAATAGAAACTGTATGATCCTATGGTAACGGCTTAATCACAGATTGGTCTGGCTGACTGAGGGAATCCTGAATTACAATCCCTGCACTCTGAGCATGGCTAGTCTAGCAGATAGCAGAGCAGTCTCTCAGGGCAGAAGGCTTTGGTCCAGCCCACCTGATGACCATAGCACCTCAGAGGAACTACTCGTGTTTTGTGGACAAGACTTTTCATGGGTAAACATTCATTTTTTGGTTCTTCAGAGATTTGATGATGGTTCAGGAACATGCATAGGTAAATAGATTTTATTTCTTGATCAGGTGGAATTTACCAGAGTTTCCACAATATTTTGCTCTGTTAGCTTTCTTATAGTATGTTATTGATTTCCATGTCTTGCCTGGGCCTCTGAACTTGGACTTCGGGACATGTATCTTTGGTTTAGCCATGACTTAATAGATTTTGGAGCAGGGACTTTTCCTTGTTGGTTAAGGAGTTTAGATGTACAAGGCAGACCCTGAATGAACAAACTCAATTGCTAGGATTCTTGTGTGTATACCGTCCTCCATTTGGTCGTTGCCCCTGAGTGAGCAGTGATGCCTGGTGCTGGTGGGCAAAGGGGTGGGGAGACCTTTCTCCAGAACAGCAGCAGGATCGGCGTGGTGCCCTTCTAGTCCCCGGAGAAGCGATCTGAAGAAAGCTTCACTGGCTTTTCCCTGTGCAAATAAATGCGCGCTCCCTGTCTGCAAGTCCCCTACTGCCTCGCTACGTAATGGCTGACCCATGGCCGCAGCATCACCCAGGAACTTGTTAGAAATGCCCCCTTCCGGCCCTGCCCCAGCCCTGCTGAACAGCAGCCACATGTTAACAAGGCCCCAGGGTGAATCAGCACGTCAGGTTTGAGAGCGCTGTCCATTGTGAAACTATAGTGGGGAAAGCAGGTCTCAGAACATTAACGTTTGAAAATATGCTGCTTTTTATTTCTAACTAAAAGCCTAACAGCTTGTTAATGAGATGAAATGATTTTTGTTTCGGCCAAACCCTTATTTAAGACGTTTTATTTTTGAGAACTTAAAAGCAGGGAGACTATTATAATAAACCCACATTACCCAGAATATAGCTTCAGCAGTTATCAGCTCAATTAATTTTATTTTATCCGTACTACCCACCCACCCAGGATTATTTTAAAGCAAGTCCAAGACATAAAATTTACCCCTACATATATCTTTTGCCCTTTTAAATTATATTTTTATTGATTTATGAGAGGAAGGGAGATGGAGAGAGAGATTGAAACATCAATGATGAGAGAGAATTACTGATCAACTGCCTCCTGCACGTTCCCAACTGGGAATTGAGCCTGCAGCCCAGGCATGTGCCCGGACTGGGAATCAAACCTTGACCTCCTGATTCATAGGTTGACGCTCAACCACTGTGCCATACTGGCTGGGCCTGTCTTACCCATTTTTAAGTGCATGATTAGTTCCATGGTGTTAAGTACATTCATCTTTTTGTGCAGCCAGACAAAGAACTTTTCATTTTGCAAAACTGAAACTCTACAGATATTAAACAATATCTCTTTCCTTTCAACATAACCACAGTATTGTCACACTTTGAAAAAAGTTAATGTTATTTCTTTTAAAAAAAATATATATATATTTTATTGATTTTTTTACAGAGAAGAAGGGAGAGGGATAGAGAGCTAGAAACATTGATGAGAGAGAAATATCCATCAGCTGCCTCCTGCACACTCCCTACTTGGGGATGTGCCTGCAACCAAGATACATGCCCTTGACCAGAATCGAACCTGGGACCCTTCAGTCCGCAGGTCAATGTTCTATCCATTGAGCCAAACCGGTTAGGGCTAATTTATTTCTTTAATAGAATCCTATGCCTGATCATTGTTTAAGTTTCCCAGATTGTACTTTAGCCTAAAGAATGGTGTTCAGCATCTTTCCTCCAGGAAACTGGTGGCTGTTTGTTTCGGTGAAGGACCTAGAGACAGTGGTGAGAGTGGAGGCTCTTTTTCCACTCCATGGAGCCTGGCAGGGTTTTGTGTAAAGACTTTGTAATTTTCAGTCTTCTATTTTTAGAAATGACGAGTTTGGCTGGGAAAAGAGCATGAACTTTGTGTAAAAAGAACTAAGTCTGAGTCACTCATTGCTTCTTAGAATTGGGTAACATATGTATTCCTTCATTTCAGGCAGCACAAGATAACTGAGGAAACAGAATGAAATTGGAGTATCATATAGCAATTAGAATGAATGAACTTATAGTATTTCCATCATGGGTAAATCTCAAAAACATAAAGTTTTGAAAAGCAGAATGATTTGTACCACACAGCAGCATTTATTTAGTGTTAAGCCAGAAACAATAATATAAATTATTTATGACTACCCATGTGTAGTAAAAGTATTTAAAAAATGCTGGAACCAGAGGACTTGTATGCATGCATATTAGCATAATCAATGGACACAGACACTAGGGCAGTGGGGGCTTCCCCGGGGTGGGAATGGTTGGGAGGGAGGAGAAGGGAGTCAATTGGGGAAAAAGGAGACATATGTAAAACTTTAGACAATAAATAAATTAAAAAAAAATTGCTCCAGAATGATATCTGCACATTTCGGGATAGTAATCATCTCTCTAAATAACAGGAGAGTAGAATGGAATCATTGAATCTGTAGGTTTTTTTTTTTAAATAAATACTATTATTAAATTATTTTATTCCGAAGAAAGTGTGGCAGAATGTCAAGATTCGCTGGTGCTGACTGATGGATATATGGGTTTTCATGCTATTACTCTTGTCATGTAGTTTGGAAATACTGCAAAATAAATTCTTTTAAAAACTGATCAATTTGTGTGCTAATATTTTGTAAAGGCAGGTACTCAAAAATGTTAGTAAGTGTGATTGATTTCCACCCTCAGCTCATCACGAAAAAATTGACACTTGTGTACAAAAATTATAAAACTGGTTTAACTGGTGGTGTAACAATTAGGATAAAAAAAAAAAGACATTAAAAAAATTAAAAGGAGCCACTGTGAAGTGTTTGAGATTGTCCAAAATTTGAACTAGTCTGTGTGCCCTGCCCGCCTTCTCTATGTGGAGTCTGGTGAAGTGCAGGGCCAGGGCTACTTTTTGTTTCATTGGCATTTGTAGTTCTTCCAAAGAGAAGTGGAGGTGCCAGAGTGCCAGCTCTGCTGTGGCCTGTGGTCTTGAAAGCACCTTACATTCCCAGAGCCTGCGCCTGGCTCTCCCTTTCATTTGTTGGCGCCCCATCTGTGGCTAGCACTACTTCAGAGTCATCTGAGACAGATGGTGGTTTTAAAGATGCCTGAGAATGGCATTCTTGGGGATTCTTGGAGGACAGTTTGTATTTAATCACCTTTCCCTCTGCTCTGGCCTTGCTCACATCCTGATTTTCCTAAGGTGCAGGCTGAGATAACTGATCACCCATCTCAACTGATCACCCGTCTCCTGTCTCCTGATAATGATCCTTGCCTAGAGGGTATGTTAAAGGTCACACACTGGATATTTATTCATGAGGATGGAACTGAAACCCCAATCACGGTGGATGTTCTTTTAGGTAATCAGGAAGATTTAAGCTTTTAAACCAATGTATATGTGCTGGGGGTGGGGAGCAGAAATGTTAATTAAGCCACATTGACGAAAATGATAGAACGCTCCTTGCCAAGAGGTTAAATGATTTGCTCTTTTCTGCATCAAGGTACCCTTGATTGTGGATGTTTTATTGTTAGTAATTAAGTTGAGCTTACAACCATAGTCACATCCGGTACCTGAAGACAGCCCAAAGGTCTGCCTCTGGTCTAATGTAACCCTTGCAATTATGATTTTATTTCCCTCACAGAGCCTATTTTAGTCCCCTTAATCAAATTTATTGCTCTTATCTCAACTCTCAAATATTTCTAATCTTCCAGAAACATATATAATTATCTTTTAAGGGTCTGGATCGTGCCAGATGCAGCAGAGGAATTGCTTCCTGGCTCTCGCATGGCACTAAATCTTCCTGCATCAGATTTTACCTCCTTAGGAGTGATGCTTTGTCGTTTTTTAAGTGATTCATGGATTTGTCCTCTCATCCAGGTATTCATCAGATATTTATTGAGCTCCTCCTCTGTGTGGGGTGCTGTGGTGGATGCTCTCGGGGAGATGGAGTCCTGTAAGAAAGAGACTCCCAGTGCAACCTCAGAGATTTTGTTTGACTTTGATGAGGATGGAACGACCGCTGGTTTTGACACAAACCCATGGATCGCTATTTAACTCAACCTCCTACCACTGCTGTAGTTCACTTTAATTTCCTTTTTTTAAAAAAAATATATATTTTATTGATTTTTTACAGAGATGAAGGGAGAGGAAGAGAGAGTTAGAAACAATGATGAGAAATATCCATAAGCTGCCTTCTGCACACCCATGATGTGCCTGCAACCAAGGTACATGCCCTTGACCGGAATTGAACCTGGGACCCTTAAGTCCACAGGCCAACACTCTATCCCCTGAGCCAAACCAGTTAGGGCTAATTTTATTTTTTAAAAAAATATATTTTATTGATTTTTTACAGAGAGGAAGGGAGAGGGATAGAGAGCCAGAAACGTCGATGAGAGAGAAACATCGACCAGCCGCCTCCTGCGCACCCCCCACCAGGGATGTGCCTGCAACCAACGTACATGCCCTTGACCGGAATCAAACCCGGGACCCTTCAGTCCGCAGACCGATGCTCTACCACTGAGCCAAACCGGTTTCGGCTAGCACTAATTTTCAATTGTAGATAGTTGAAAGGAAGAGAGGCCAGTGGAAAATCACAGAGTGATTTACTATATTTGAATGGTGGGGAAGTTAAGGATTGACTGGTTTAGGTTATAGCAACCAAGGAAATGCAGTCCAGTTCCATGCTAACATCATTGCATAGGCACTGGACCCGGACTTTGAAAAGTCAGGGAATGTCTCATCTGATATATCTGATATATTCCCAGGCGTAGACTTCGAGCTTGGTTTTTCATGTGTATGAATCTGTGTCCTTGGGAATGTAAATGGTTTTGACTCATGTCCAGCTTTTTTGCTGTGACGAGAAGACTCAGGTGCCCAGAGACAACCAGACAAACAGACCAAGAGGAGTGAGATTTCAGCTAGAATTGATTGAAGTCTTTAGGCAAAAGCACCATCATTAATAGAACTGATTTTTTTTTTTAAAGCAAATGAAAGACTCTCCTGTCTCTGGTTAGCACAGTGAGATGCCTCTGCAGAGAATGAAGGCAGCTGCTACAGAGGTGAATTAACTCTTTCAGTCAGGGAACTATTTAATAATTATATAACTCTATAGTTGGGAACTGGTATTCATTCTCATTATAAAACAGCATTTCTGATCCTGGCCAGTGTGGGTCAGTGGTTGAGTGTCCACCTATGCACTAGGAGTTCAGGGTTTGATTCTTGATCAGGGTACATGCCCAGGTTGTGAGCTCGATCCCCAGTAGGAAGTGTGCAGGAGGCAGCTGATCAGTGATTCTTATCATTTATGTTTCAGTATCTCTCTCCCTCTCCCTTCTTCTCAGAAATCAATAAAAATAAATAAATAAATGAATAGCCATTATTAAAATAAACAAGCATCCCTGAGACGGCACCTTCAATCTACTGAAGCTTCTCACAAAACTGAAACAGAGATTACAACTGCTGGGTAGTGTTTCTAATGGATTGCTTCCTTTTCCCCCTTCTTTTTAGGGAATGTCAAGGATTTACATCCTTTATAATAAATGCAAAGCTAGTTGTGAAATAAGCTAAAGGCAATTTTTGTCTTTTAGTATCTTTCTATATCTACAATACTAGCTACCCTTTCTATCCTAAAATATACATGTTTATTAACACTTTCGTGCTGGGTCAGAAACTAGATTTTTTCCCTTGCATGGTATCTTCTGTCAATGTATAGTTGTTGTTTCTTAAGTTATAAACATGACACTCATATAAATATAAAATGAGCATAAGTCAAAGAAGTACTTAGTTTATAAATGAGGGAACCAGGAGGAAGATAAAGCAGGTTTATAGAGCATTTGAGGAACTGTGTACTTACGGGCACTGCAGCATATTGGAATAAGATTGCTAGGCCAGGTGCAAAACCGGGCAATAAAACCGTTACACTGGGGGCTCTCATTTCTAACATTCAGAAATCTTGTACATCTATAATGATAAAAATTGGCAAGTTAACATGTAACTTTACAAAAATCTGAACCCAAATTAGTAGTACATGAAAACATTTCTTACAAATTAAACAATCCCTGAGTGTATGTCTGTTAGTAATATTCCAGCCTGGCACTGAAACCACAGACTGCCTTCCTTTGGCTTTATTTGCAACCATTGCATAATGTTGTCTAACATCCTTAGAGTCATTGCACTCAGCCAAGGAGCCTATGCATTCATTTATTTGTTGATTCTGTTTAATAATTATTGAATGCCAGTTTTGTGCCAAGTAGTAGGACAGGCATTAGAGTTGAGCCCTGAATGAGACAGAAGCTCCTACTGTTGGGCCTCAGAGGCTACTCCATAAACACCCGAAAAGAAGAGAGGGGGTTATTTTCAGGAATCAGAAGCCATGGGAATGATCTTTTGGGTCCCAGTGTCTATAAGGCACTACAGACACTACAGAGAATGACAACCAGAGCCCAGTACTCTTAGGGACAAACACTGATGTCTTTCTATTCACATCTCATCTATATCTTTTTAGTGACAACATGTCACAGGATCTGGATTTTGCCATCACAGGGCTTCTATGGCCTGTCTTGCCAGGTTTCTCCAGATGCTTCCCTCTGTTTGCCGCTGCAAGTACAGATGTACTTACTATTGGTTTGACTAGTTTGGGACATAAACGTCAGCAGCGTTTGTAGCAAAGATCTTCTAGAACAGCTGCTTTTCTCAGAAGGGTTTTGGTAACCAATAGCTCAAACTGACTGGCTGTCAGTACAAGTTTCTTACAGTAAATCTAAACATTTATTAAGGGTATTTTGGGTGTTTTTCAGTTAAATTTATCATTTCAAAAAAGTAATGGGTTGGGGGAGTGGCTGACATTGTCTTTGAAGCATAAAACATATAGTGTCACCCAAAATGTATACATACACTTTGAATAATTATAAAGGCAGTGTTTATTAAAATATATTTCATTTGCAAAATTGAGCTATCAGCTGTTAAAGTGTGTATACATTTTGGGGATATATATATATATATATATATATACACACTTGTATGTATGTGTGTGTGTATATATATACATATATATATATATATATATATATATATATATATACACACTTTTATATCTTTTTAAAAATATATATATTTTATTGATTTTTTACAGAGAAAAAGGGAGAGGGATAGAGAGTTAGAAACATCGAGGGAGGGAGATGTCAAGGGAGAGAAACATTGATCTGCTGCCTCCTGCACATCCCCTACTGGGGATGTGCTTACTATTGGTTTGACTAGTTTGGGACATAAACATCAGCAGTGGGGATGTGCCCGCAACCAAGGTACATGCCTTTGACTGGAATCGAACCTGGGACCCTTAAGTCCGAAGGCCAACGCTCTATCCACTGAGCCAAACTGGTCATGGCTATACTAGTATGTCTTTATAATTTTTAGTTAATGGGATGACCAACATTTTCTTATGATTGTTTTTTTCTTTTAAATCAGAAAAAATGATTGTCCACTTAAAAAGCACAAATGAAAATATTTCAGGTTGTATCTTTGGAAGAGGTGAGTGTGCTAATGGCAGAGATGCCCGCTCAGGTTTCCTCTGCGGGAAGGGCTTGCTGGCAGTTGGATGGAAACTGGTCTGCAGACAGCCTTGTGCTAGCTGGCAGTTCCTTGAGGCTGCACCTGGACTGCACTTGTGCAGAGAGCTGCTCACCTCTGACCCTCCCTTCCTGGGGCACCTCCCTCTGGTGCCATCTGACCATATGGAGTCTGGAGGTTTCCCAGACACCAGACCACCCGCGCTTAGGTCCAGGCTCTGCTTGGCATTCTATCTTTTCTTCTATTCAGTCTGCTTCCAACTCCCTTTATGAAGGTCCATTCCTAATAAATATCTTGACTGCACACTCCATCTCAGTGCTGCTTCTGAGAACCCAACCTGTGACAGGACTTTTTGTCCTTGCTTGAGGAGTGGCTCAGTAGCCCTTGGTGCATAGAACTGGCTTCTGCAGTCCCTCCTGCAGCAAAGTCCTGGGAGCCAGTGGCATCTGGAGCTTGATCTCCTAATCCCTCCTCCTCTCAGAGTGAGCTCACCCTGTCCTCCCTAGCCTTCCTCAGAGGTTTGGCATTTGAAGAATTTGGCCTTAGGCCAGTTGCTGAAGGCTGACCACTCTGGGGCTTTAAGGGAGAACTTAAAAGGCTTTCTTGCTGCGAGCGTTCTCTACAGTAAATAATCTATTTTAATTTTTTGTGACATTCATCAGTTAATGATGTATCTGCTTTGGGAGACATTTCTCTAGGACAGTGTGAAAGCTCCTGCCTAGCACTTGATTAAGAAGGTTTTTTGTTGTCGTTTTCTTTCTCCCACTTCAACGGATATCCCCTTTTTTGGCTCTTTCTTTCAACCTGCCACAAGAGGAATAGTGCCTCTCTTGAGGTGCCCTATTTGCATAACCTCTGCAATCACTCTTTAATTTCCAGCAGAAATTGTAATCTCACTAGTCAGCCTGAAATGCATATGGAGATGGCAGGAGATGCCTTTTAGAAGCCTAATGGGGGCTTTGTTCCAGTCGCTGCATTTGCCCAAATGGCTTTGCTGTCTTGGTTAATGCTGGGAGCGGCAATGGACCCTGTCCCTGCATCTTCTCGAAGGCCCCAGGGAGACCTTCATTTCAATTCCTGTTTGGGCTGCCAGCTCTTGTGCTGGTGGCATCTGGCTTAAAGAAAGCCATCCGTGCTCTGGGGCCCCTTGGAATCTGTTCTCCCTCTTCCTTAAGTACCATTGGAGGCAGAGAGAGAGAGAGAGTCATTCTTGATCTACCCTCCTAATCCCCAAAACTCAGTTTATTTTGGTGCCTTTAACCTTCAGCCTTAGCCAGCAACTGCTGTGTGTATTTTAGAATCTGTGTAAGTTTTTGGGAGATAAGAAAGGCCTGTAGTAGGTTTGGCCATTGGTGCTTTAGTACCTATTCTGTCTTTCTTGGGGGGTGGGAGAGCTCCTTTAGGATTGTGCTGACACAGTAATCCCACTCTTCAGCACGGAGTCCCCACCTTGTGATCAGCATGCATGCTAGCCTGGACTTAAGAAGTCCGCAAGACACAGTTTATATAAATGCAGACATTTAAAAGCCTCACTTGCTTTAATGGGTGTTTTTTAAGCTATAAAAAGTTATTTTTTTCTTGAAAGGGCAAGCTAGACCAGAAGATGCTGCTGAATAAGTTCTTATTCTGCAAAAGGTAATAGGCAAAGACCTGGTATCAAAGAAGTTGTTAAGCTTTTTATTTCTTGTCCAATTTTCTCTATAGGGGAGAAAGGTCTATAAAAGCACTCATGTGTGTCCACCTTTTTAATGACTTAGTCCTCCTTGGAGGAAGAGAAATTGTAAGCAAACAATACACCATAGAGTCTAAAAGACTTTTGAAGTCATTTAGGTCACTGCCTTTCTTTTGGGTGGTGGGGGATGGGAAGAAGGGCAGGGATGATAGAAGGCACACTTGTTAGGGCAGTTTCTAGCTTATCCAAGTCTTCTCCCCACAATCAAGCTGACATTTAGTGTTTTGTTTTTCGAGGTTAGTTTTCTTTTTCAACCATAGGTTTCTGTACAGGCAGGTTGGGGTGGGGGGGGAGTTATAGTTCACTTGGGAACCCCAGATCCCAAACAACAGGCATCTTTATAACCCTTCCAAGTTTTGACAACACACGAAGATGTGCATCAGAACTTAGATATAGAAACTTCTGGAATGAAAGATGTGTGAAACATATGTGTCAGTCTGGAATACTTGCATATGAGTTTGCAAAATCCTCATCCCCCAATCTGAGTAGCACGGTATTACTCAGTTGTAACTTATTTTTGTTAATAAAGATGCATTGGCTAGGAATTTGAGCTAGATGTCTACAGGTACTACAGGTAAGACACACACACACACACACACACACACACACACAAAGTAACTATAGATTAAAAATGTATGTTTGAGTGATTACAGATGAACATATAGCCCATGGGAAGATCTCTGTATGAAGGGCCATGAGAGGACAGACAGTAAGATAATTCTACTGTTACTATCACAGTCCTGGATGGATAGGGGAGCCTTATATTTGAGATGGGCAGAGCTCAGAGTAGAGAGGTGAGTATGGCGAGAAGAAAGGTTCAATATTGGGAAAGTGCATGCATGGGCTGTTTGGAGGGTACCGAGTTTGAAATGGTTCTAATAACTCAGAATTGCTGTCAGATTTTATTACTTTAAAAGCTTAAGATTTTTTTTTTTAAATTAGGATCTATATACCGTGTTTCCCCGAAAATAAGACATCCTTCGAAAATAAGACCTACTTACAGGTTTCCTTCTGAGTGAAATATAAGGCATCCCCCCGAAAATAAGCCCCCCCTAGGCTAAACATGAGAGATTTGGTCCACTGATTCTGAAAGAAATGGAGTCACAAGAAATTCACCAGGAAATTCAGGAATTGGATTGTTATGATGATGTTCCAGAAGATGGTGACATGATTGTCATTGAATAAATGAGTAAATTCTTGATACTGTAGGATTCAGTTTGTCTGGTTTGTGTTGACAACTACTTTACTACCGTACCGTATATAGATAATAAATTTCCTTTATTTTCATTTAACAATAAATGTGTACTGTATTCTTCTTCATGGAAAAATAAGAGATCCTCTGAAAATAAGACCTAGCGTATCTTTGGGAGCAAAAATTAATATAAGACACTGTCTTATTTTCAGGGAAGCAGGGTAGTTATGGCTGTTCTGGTAAGATGAGCTTGGAATCATCTAGAATGATTTGTGGCTAGTATAGCTAGAACACAAAATAATAGATATATTGGGGTTGTAAAATACAGCATAGGGAATATAGTCAGTAATGTAATAACTATGTATGGTGATAGGTAGGTACTAAACTTATTGGGGTAATTACCTCCTAAGTTATATAAATATCCAGTAAAGGTTGAAAATGGTTAAAAAAAACCACACACAAAAAAATCCCCCAATAGATATGATGATATCTGGAATTCATTTCCTCTCCTAAGTTAAAAGATTGAGAAAATATTATATAAATGTGCAGACAAGACCTTTGTGGTCTCTTTGGGGTCCTGTGTAGTCCAGGGTCTTGGGCTTGCTTAAAAGTTGTTTGCTTTCCACCCCTCCTTCCCTTTTTCTCTCTCTCTCATTCTCTTTCATGTAGTCATCCATGGGCATATATTAATTACCTTGGGCAGACACTGTTCTAAGTCTTGGAAATAAACAATGAGTAAGTCTCTGCCCTCAAGTTTTAGTCAGAAAACAAGACAACTACAAGTCTGAGTAATCTGTATCTGTTGCTACAAAAGCACAGAGGAAGAACACCTTACCCAGCTTTGTAGTCCTAAAGAAGTTTCTGGAGAAAGCTGGAGCCTGAAGGGCCAGAAATAGCTGGGACAAGGAGAAGACCTGGGGAAAAGGAAGAGCATTCTAGCCAGAGAGCATATTATGACCAATGGCCAGGAGCCCAGTGAACACCCCCCACCTCCACCTCAGCCACATGTAGCTTAGCATGACTGACGATGGAGGAAGTGGCAAGAAGTGAGGCTGAGAGTAAGAAGGGGCTGGATAAATGAAGAGCCTTGTGCACCAACCTCGGAATATAGGTCATCATCCTCAAGATACAGGGCAATTGCAGGGCTTTAATCAGGGGAGTGAAATGCATGTTAGGAAGACCACTGTGGCTATAGTGTAGAGACCAGGCTAACTGGAGGCAGAGTGTGGCAACATCTGAAGGAGGAGTGTATTGCATAGGCCAGGAGATGATGGGAGCTTGTTATGGAGAAAACTGGACAGGTTCAAGAGAGAATTGTGAGGTGAAATCGATCAGTTGACTGTTGTTGATGTGAGTGGTAAAGGAGCGGAACAAATCCAAGGTGGCAGCCAGGTTGCTCTCTTGGGCACAAGAACACGTGTGAGGGCATGCACAGACTAGGAGTGTGGAGAGCAAAGAAAGCAGGGTTCTGGGTGCGATAACTTGGCATGGAGCCTGTTGCGTTGGCAGTGCCTGAGGAACATCTAAGAAATCATATGGACACTCCACCTTTGCCCTTGGGAATCCTAACACTAAAAATAGTGAGCATAGAATGTCAGAACTGTAGGGACTCCCAGGTTTGCCAAGGAACATCTGATCTTATGCAGAACGAAAATGCTTATGGTCACACAGATACTTCATGGTTAACCTGGATCTCACATCTAAGTCTCTTATTAACTATCTCAGAGTGTTTCCATTCCTGTTTGTAGGTTTAGTAGTATCAGAAAAGTGTGCAGACATAAATATAGGTAGCCATGTTGTCCCTCACTTGGGAAGAACTGCTGACAGGAAGAATCTGGGCCATCAATCTGTGTGGGGACTGTGCCCCATTTATATATCATTTGATTCCATCTGCCCTGTCTTAACATGATTATGCCAACTTTGTTAGGCAAGTGGTTGCTTAACTCAGTGGAAAGTCTTAATTACTGTTTAATAGCTTTGTACAGAGGGAGAGTCAACGTTCATGTTTAATCATTTGGTTGTCTCTTGAAAAAGTTTATTTTAAATGCATGTGGTTTGTGTACCCATAAAATATATAAATGCATCCTTTTTACATTTTCATTTTCACTCCAGATTTCAGTGACAAAATATTTTCTCTTTAGAGTATTATTGCTGTATACAAAGCAAATTTAATGAAAAATTAAAAATTAAAAATCCACCCACAGTCTTTACATAACAACAATAAAATTCAAGCTTTGTGTTTGTTTGTTTTTTACAGCTTTTTCCTATCCATATGGTAATCCTACTTTGCATTCACTTTTCTAACATTTTATTCACCATCAAATATGTTACCATATTGTTTGTTTCATTTATTCATTCACTCATTCTTTCATTTGGCAGACTTTTGAATGTCTTATAGATGCCAATACTCTGCATGGTATTATGAGGGTATAGTAAAGTCAGTCCTCACGAAGCTGACATTTGAAGAATAGGGTCATGGCTGGGTGGGTAACATATCCTATATAATAAAAGCCTAATATGCTAAGTGTCTGGTTGTCTGGTCAACCAATCAAAGCATAATATGCTAATGTTATGCTAAGGCCGCTCAGTTGCTCACTATGATGTGCATTGATCACCAGGGGGCAGATGCTCTGACCAGTAGGTTAGCTTGCTGCTGGGGTCTGGCCGACTGAGACTGAGCAAGATAGGCTGGACATGCCCTGGAGCCCTCCCAAGGTCCCTCCCTGGCTGGCCAACCTCCCGCGTCCCTACCCAACCTGATGGTGCACTGGTGGGGTCCCCCACCTGGCCTGCACCTTCTTGCAATCTGGGTCCCCCTTGGGGGATATCGGAGAGCCGGTTTTGACCCGATCCCGCAGGCCAAGCCAAGGGACCTGTAGTTAACATAACAAGTAAGACCTAGTGTTGAGTTAATAAACATGGTGCAGCATGTTGCTCTCCTTGATGTAACATAACTACTTTCTTGTTGTTCAAGCCCAGGGTCTCAGGGGCAAGCAGGTGGCACACCCACATTAGGATAAATAGAGGAGGGCTTCGTGCAAGACAAGGGTGTGGTCAGAGTGCAAGGAAACCCACCGGGATGGTGCAGTTCTTTAGTGCTTGCACCTGTTCACCTAAAAACACCTGTGTGCCAGGCAGGCATGTGCTCAGTGCTGAAGAAGGGAGCTGATGCCTAAGGGATCTTCCACTTCCAGGGAGTGAAGCTCACAGAACCGGGCTGCAGGTCAGAGAGCGGAAGAGGGTTGATAGGGGAGAGGCACCAAGGAGACCACCTGGGTCAGCTGTGAAATTGGCTGAATGGTGAGGTCACTGAGGGCGGGAGGGGTGGGAACCGGGGGAAGACTGAGTTGAACTCATTTGTTCCTTCAGTCAGAGCTTTCTAGTTTTGGGCAATGGATGGGTTGTAGATGGAGAGGGGGGGATAGGAGGGAGGCCTCCTGAGGCTGGTTTGTTCTGGCCTCAGAAGCCTCTTCCTCTTCACCCCAGTATCATACAAATGTCACTCTCTTGTGTGTGCTACGACGTGATAAAGTTGAGGGGGGTCTTTGGCATGATGAAGTTGGAGGTGTCCAGGGGCTCCTCCAGTTATCAAGTCCTGTCATTCTGGAAATTCTTCCTTTAGTGTTTGAAGCTACATACGCGAGTACTGGTAATCATTATTAAACCCTGATCATGATCAATAGTAACTGTGTAGTGGCCATTCTGTTGTCAGGGTGTGGGGGAAGTCAGATGGGGCAGAGGGAAGGGTTTCATTTTGAAGAGCAAGGAGTGAAGCACATAGGCTCTCCCCGCTCTGGTTGGAGTGTAGGGCACTGGTGGGAGTGCTCACCGGAGGAAATATGTCTCCCAAGCTTGAATTTCCTGTTTGTGTTTTGCTGAGTATTACCAATACTGGGAGCTGTTGAGCTTAGGAGCTAATGAAGCAATCACTTATGCTGTGCTTCATAGGGGAAAAGGGAATGGAGGTCAAAATCCAATGGCATCTCCAATGGCTGTGTGTGTGTGTGTGCGTGTGTGTGTGTGTGTGTATGCATGCGTGTGTGTGTGTGTGTGTGTGTATGCATGCGTGCATGTCTTTGAATGAACAAAACCTTCTCTGTGTCCTCTGTTTTCAAAAGACATAGCGTTGTGTCTTGACTGCTGTCAAGTTACTCATTTTTTCATTGTTTTGTTCTGTTTTGGGCTCTGATGGAGGGAGAGAGGCTCATCTGGAGAGGAGTCTGGAGACTGAGTCTGTGCCTTTATTTCATCCACCTCCTTTCCACTATTCTTTACTCTGTACTGAAACGTTTGGCCATAGACTCAGAGCCTTGTCCCTTTTGGCCACGAGGCCTCTGGGATTGCAGAAAGCCAGCAGTGAGCTCCCCTTCACCTTGGGATACATTTGGTTGGTCTCTCTTTACCTTTTTTATTGTAAACTGCCTCAAGTCCTTTTTTGAAACCAATGGGGGTTTGAATAATGAATGAGTAAATTTTCTTTTATCCAAATTTAAACAGCCAGGAAAACTAAGTAAGTTTTATTTCCACACTCCAATTTCATGAAAGATAAACTTGGATTATAATTATTGAAAATAATGAGTGAAAAGTCTAGGCTATGTCAGAAGATTCAGTCAATCACAATGTTTGTTTTTCGTCAGATCTCAGCACCATACAACATCTCTGTCTAGTGCCCAAAGGTATTCCTAGTTACTGAAGTGCCTTTGAACCAGCCAAGACAGTCTAAGTTAATTGCTGTTCCTATCTTGTCACTCCTCTGCTTTAAACCTTTCATGGCTCCCATTATCATTAAATTAAAAATCATTCTGTTAGCGTGTCTTTGAGGACCTCCTGGCCTCTGCCCATCTCCCAACCTCATCTTCTACCTGCACCCTCTCCCTCTCTCTCCCCTCTGCATTCCTTCAGGGTCTTTTCACCTGACTGACTGACCTTGGAACCTGCTCTCTTCCCTCTCCCTCTCCTTATTCTTCAGGTCTTTCCCTGACCCCAGAGATGAAGCTAGCTTTTTGTCAGGCTCCCAAATCTGTACCTGTGACTTTTACTTTTCCAGAGAAGATAATTTCCGTGAGGACAGATTTGTAATGTTCTTGTCACTGCCTTATCCCTGGAATCCTGTTCAGTGCCTGGCAGGCAGTGTGTGCTCAGGAAAGGTTTGTTGAAAAAAAAAAAAAAAAGAAAAAAAAAAAAAAAGAAAAGAAAAGAAACGTGAGCTTTCCAGTAGCCAAGTTTTTTGACATTAGTAGTTCATATTTAACAGATCCAATCAACTCCCAGATTACTATAATTTTTAACAAGTTAGTATCTCCCTTTTCAAATAAGCCTCCATCCTTCCTATCTGCAAATATTTGTAATTTTTCATGACAGAGAGTTGTCAGCAGGGTTGGGGGTGTGTGGAAGGTGAATTATATGAAGTGACTGGGTCCGCTCCTGCCTTCATGAGCATGCTCACTTTCCAGGTGAACTAAAGCTTTACAACTGGAAATTCTCATTGGTGTAATCTCCATGACCACCTCATAATAACCTCTGAACTTGGCAGAGCAAAGGTCTTCCTCCTCATCTCACAACTTAGAGATGTTCCAGTGATAACTGAATAGTGTCCAGTCAAGAAGTTGAATGAGTCAAAACCGGTTTGGCTCAGTGGATAGAGCGTCTGCCTGCGGATAAAGGGTCCCGGGTTTGATTCCGATCAAGGGCATGTACCTTGGTTATGGGCACATCCCTAGTTGGGGGTGTGCAGGAGGCAGCTGATCGATGTTTCTCTCTCATCAATGTTTCTAACTATCTATCTCTCTCCCTTCCTCTCTGTAAAAAAAATCAATAAAATATATATATTTCTAAAAAGAAGTTGAATGAGTAATAGCCCTGAGGATGGAGATAACAGGTCAGGCCACACTGATTGGAAAGAGAAAGACCCCGAGTGACAGCCATAGGAGACCATTCTTAGTTTGGAAATCATGAACTTTGGTCTTAGTAAGGCATTTGGACTTGCCTGCTTCAGTGTGGATTTTGTGCTTTTTAAGACCAAGGTTAGCATGACTGAAACCTCCAGCTGATCCAGTGTGCTCACTCACTGCATTTATTATGCCTTAAATGTTTTGGTTTATTTTTACCCACTTTACAGATGAGAAGCTGAGAGTCGGGGGATGTCATTTACTGGAGATTCAACTGGGGAGTGGAGGTGGGATTCACATCCAGGTTTTCTGACTCAGGTTGTGGGGGGCTGGGTGCCCAGAGAGAAGGGGCAGCATTGATTGCATAGTTTGGGGATCATTGTGCTCCTTAAGCATTTCTGGGCCAAGATCATCAGCATTTGGTCGTGTAATCCATGATGATTATTACTGGCCTTCTTCAACAAGCCATTCTGATAAGTCTCAGGCCCTTGCTCCACTCAGGCATCATCCATCCATGTGCTATTGCTGTACAATTTATTTTCCTTTAGGAATTGCGCCGTCTGCCTCTAACATAACGTGGGTTCTGCAGCTGCCCATTTCCTGCTGTTCAATTTCTGTCCCGAGCTCAGTTCCGCAGATTGTGGACAGTGCGGTGGTTGCCCGGAGAGCAGCGGTCTTTTCCATTATTCATGGTGTTAGTGGCAGGTGGATGGCTCTGGCCTGTGCAGGCTGGAATAGGCTCATTGATGGCAGCAGGTGCGGCTGCTCTTCCTTCCTGTGGTATCGGCCGTAGCCCCAAGTGCATGCTGAGGTCAAGAGCTGTGTGGAATGAGGTTTGCAGAGCAAAGTGTTTCATCTGGGCAATTGGCACCTCTCACTTTCCTTTGGCACTGCCAGCAAACCCAGCTGTGCTCAGAACCTGGGTAGGGTCAGCCACATGCTAAGTGACTCTGGATAATGGTGCCTGGGGTTCGTTCTAATGATGGGGAAGACAGGAGGTTTGCCCATCAGACCTCACTGGAGCCAGCTTTCAGATTCTGGGTTGTTTCATTCACTGTGTCCATCTCTTCCACCACCTAATACTGCCATGTTTTTCTCCTTCCTCTTATTTTATTATGAAGTAATTTATTTAACTAGTCAGTGGCATACTTAATCATGTAATGTTTTATTTTCTGAACACATTATTAGTAGCGGAGTTCCCAAACTTACCATTCATTCATTGGCTGCAGCGTTTCCCACTGTGCTTAAGGTAGTTTACTTAGCTACCCATTAAGACCAACATGCTGGGCTACCTCCAGTTTGCCAGGATTATATGTGGCATGAATAGCATGGAAGAGGTGAACTCGCAGAATCCCGGGGGTGTTAGAATCCTTTCTTCACTGGATATAGCTCAGTATAGTCTTTTCGTTTTGAAGACTAGAAATTGGAGCCCTGACATGCTTAAAACGTTCACCGGTAGATCTTTTTCTCCTCTTTAAGATTTCTTTCTTTGCCACTGATGACTGAGTGCACCCAAGTAGCGGAAAACTCAACACAAATTTGCTTAAGCAAAATGTGAATTTATTGGCCTGCATCACTGACAAGTCCATGGGTAGGGCAGGCTTGATGAAAAGAGTCAAATGATGTTATCAGTTCTCATTTCTTTCCCTTTCCTGGCTTTGTCTCCCATTGTGTTGACTCCTTTCAGGGAGATTCTCTGCTGTTGCTCCACCTGCCTCTTCTCTGTTTCAAGTCCAGTGGTGGTGGTGGTGATGATGATAGTGGTGGTGTATTGGGAACTCAATTCTCTAGCATTCCTGGCAAAAACCTCATTGTGTATCATTGGTCTGAGTAAGTCACCCACCCCTGAATCAATCACTGTCTTCAGAGGGATGATCAGGCCAGTGGGTATAAGGGGTGGGATTACCACTGGAGCAGTGGGAGGTGGTTCCCTCCTTTTATATGGACTGAAAGTGAGGAAGGGGTGGTTCCTCCTGTGAAAATTTTGTTACATGGGGAAGACTCAGACAGTGAAGGTCCAACATACACATGCACCCTTTCCTCTGACCTCTGGATCTGGCTGCCCTCGTGAGGATGGGGAAGACGTGAAGGACCACAGAGATGTCCAAAGGTCATAGCTGTTAGAGCTGGAAGTACCTTTATAGGGACCTGTGTCAGTTATTGATGGCTGCATAGAAACTACCTCAAACCTCGTAGCTTAAAATAACAACTTGTTAGGTCTGAGGATCCTGTGAGGCAGGGATTCAGACGGGACCTTGGGAGTGGCCTATAATTGCTCTCTGGTTTCGGTACCTGAGCTGGGGGTGGCAGACTTCTCTTTCCCTCGCTCCTCCCAGTCTCTCCCCACCTCCAGTCTTTCTTCTTCGATGCTATTCCAGTCCAGTGGGACTTGCTTGGCCTTTCCTATAGCATGGCAGCCTCAGGGTAAGTCAGACTTCTTACAGGAAGGTGAAAACTCCCAGAGACAGTGCTTCAAGAGGCAGGGAGGGGGGGCTGCTAGCTTCTTAAGGTCTGGGCATCTTTTCCATGGTATTCTAGTGATCAGGCAGTCACAGAGCTCACCGGGTTCACAGGGAGAGGGCCTCCTTTATTCACAGATGAAATACCCGAGGCCCCCAAAGAAGCAGCGATGGATCTACTGATAATTTCTCAGTGCCCTCTTTTCAGAAACAACATGAAAACAAACAACAGCCAGGGTGAAAGCCCTTACCTTATTCCAGCCAGAATTCCTGTACTCACCACCCCTTTGCTCCTTCTCCCTGTGTTCTGTATGGTGAGCCACAGGGGCCCAGAGCAGGGTGAGCCAGGGTATGGGTATGGTTTCCTCTTCGCAAATCAGGTGTTGCTTGTCAGTTTTTAGGGAGCTGCTCTGCTCGACTCTGCTGGGACTCCTGCCTCAGCCAAGAACAAAGAGAACAAGGCTGTTTGTATTGCGTTGTAGATATCCTCCTCTGCTCCCTGTGTTTCTCCCCCGCGGAGGTCCAGGCGGAAGGGGCTGAGGATGCCCCTGCTTGGCCGAGCTGCTGCCTCCTCCGCTCTCCACCCCGGCCCTCCTCTCGCAGGAACAGGCCACTGGCACCTTCCCCTTTGAAAGTCAATTTCATAACCCAATATTTCAATATTTTCTTATTATTTCTCTCCAACCTGCAGGATGATGCCAGCTGGTGTGCATGCATGCCCTCCTCTCTCTATTTCTTCTCTCTTCTGGGAGGAGGGAACATTCATAACCGTTCTTCACACAGGGCTTGATGTCCGTTTCTAGGTGTGTGAGGCAGGAGGAGAGAGATGGTCAGAGAAGGTGGTTGTGCAGGGCATTGTAGCAGTTTCTCCAGCAGCCAGTGAACTATACTAAAGAAAGGAACTTTCTTCTCTCTTCTGAGTTACCGTATATCTGGTATGAGGACAGATGTTTTTTTTTTTTTTTTTTTTTTTTTTTATGTCCTTATGTTTCATGGGATCACCCAAATGCCTCCAAAGCAGGCACTGTCTTTGTGGAAATGCAAGACATTGAGATGAGTTGAGGATTCATTTACAACCTGGGACACCTGGGAAAGAATGAATTACAATTCAGAATCATGTGTGTGCATATGTATATGTTAACTGTATAGTTAACATTATGGATCAGGCAAAAAGACATCCTTTAAAACACTAATGTTGGATTAGAGGGTAGGATGAGGTGAGGGGGTTAATTCAACGTAACCTTCACTTTTTTGCCTTGCATTAATTTTCTTCTTAATCAGAGAGACGTAACTAGAAGACGCGATCTAATTGACGTTTTGTGATTCTTGCAAAGTAGAGACAATGCCATCAATGTTTTCAGTTCTTATGGGAAGACTATGATTCCTACTTTTACTCATACCTTCTATTTTGTCTGTATTTAAAGTTTACACTTAGTTTCTTTTAAAAAAATAATTTTATTGATTTTTAGAGACAGAAGAAGGGAGAGAAAGAAATATCTATGCGAGAGGGAAACATTTATTGGCAGCCTCCTGCACACTCCTTACGCTGCACTGAGCCTGCAACCAGGCATGTGCCCTAACCAGGAATCGAACAGGCAAGGTTTCGGTGCATGGGGTGTTGACTAACCCACTGAGCCACACCAGCCAGAGCTACATTTTTTTTTTTTTTTTTTCCTTAACCTGACCATTTGGGAGAAATTCTGAGTCCTGGAAATGAACAATTAGCTTACAGGAGTCTTCAAACTACGGCCCACGGGCCACATGCGGCACACAGAGGAGTCTGATCCGGCCCGCCAGGTTTTTTGGGCAGTGAGCGCAGCCGAGGTGTTACAGTAGGAATTAGTAGTTCATATAGTCCGGCCCTCCAGCTCTCTGAGGGACCGTGATCTGGCCCCCACTTTAAAAAGTTTGAGGACCCCTGGCTTAATATAATGCTATTTAAGGAAAAGTCCATATAGTACAAGGGTCAGTGGCTTTGTTCTCTGTTTCTGATGAGTTGATTGCATCCTTCCCCTTGGTGCCAGCAACTTCTGGGGGCTTATTGTTTTACAGGAAGCAGATATATGTTGATAAAGGAAGAATGGTGGGGCTAGGGAGGCAGGAGGCATTAGAGGGGCCTGGTAGAGCAGGTCTGCTCCCCTAGATCCATCGCCACTCACACAGCCCACAACTTGAATTCCTATTTACCTTTGACTCATTTCTTAAGACCCCCAGGTCAGGGATGCAGATGTGTGGCTATTTCGATCCTGTGCTTGAATGTCTCTTACTTGTAAGAGGAAGGAAAGCAGGCCTTGCTCTTTTTGTCCTTCCACTGGAATCTTCAATCATGTGGTTGGCGTAGTTTCCATTTACTCCTGCTGAACTGTTTCCCCATGTACAATCCCAGAAGCCCTCTTACACGCTTCAGAAGAAACATACACAAAGCCATGATAGCAGGAGCATCCTGGGGGCAGGAGACTGAGATCTCATCTGGGTCAGCCTCTGACCTGCAGTTCACCTCACCCCTCGGCCTCCTTCTAGCCTCGCCGACACGGCTCAGCTCCCTGGGCTGCTGTAAGCATAAAATCCAGTGGCATACAAGAGCTCTCTGGAAGGGGGAAGCCCTCCATGGGAGAGGTTGGGTACTTGTGTTCGGAGGATGCTCACAGCTGTCAAGTGTGACACACTGACATCCCCTCCTGCTCCTCCACTGTCGGGAAGCAGCTGTTCGTTTCATCTCTGCCTCTCCCTTCTCCAGATGCCGGAGTGAGGGGGAATGAATGGATTAGAAGTCTGTTGGGGCTGGGGGTGCCATCTGATGTGTCTTCTGTCCAGCTTTGAATCAGCGAGTATTTTAATATAAGATTTTTAAAAAATATATTTTATTGATTTTTTTTTTTTTTTTAACAGAGAGGAAGGGAGAGGGATAGAAAGTTAGAAACACCGATGAGAGAGTAACATCGATCAGCTGCCTCCTACACATCTCCTACTGGGAATGTGCCTGCAACCCAGGTACATGCCCTTGACCGGAATCGAACCTGGGACCCTTGAGTCCGCAGGCTGACACTCTGTCCACTGAGCCACACCGGTTTCGCTAATATAAGTTTTAATATTCCCAGTAAAGCTGCAGGGCGGGCCTATAACCAGCGTAGGGAAACAATCAGAGGTTTGATTACTCTTAAAATGAAACATAAAAAGGACATGGTAGACTCTGGGTGGGAGGGGAGTCACTGAACAGGACTCTTGAGATTTGGGCTGTGAAAGATCTGAGTACCTGTGAGTTTCCTGGACCAGTTCAGGTACACGTTGAGATGCTTCTGCGTAGCTCTGAGTTTGATTTCTTGTCCCTCCTTTAACTCTGTATCAATCAGCCTGTGTCTGGGGGAGTTAGGCCAAGGCCTCTGGGCGTGGCTGCTTCCCTACCTTGCTCACTAGCACACCAATGTTTAACACGCTAGGCGCCCAGCCTGTTTTGTCTTCCGGACATTGGAATGTAGAGTGTCAGACACCGGTGCCTGACAGGGCACTTAACGTGTTAAAGACCTAGTGTAGATGTAAAAGTCTCCCCCATGACTCACTGTCACAGTTGGCCACTCTTGTCTCTTCCTTATCTCTGTGTTTGTAAATGCCGCTGTCATAGGACCCATCCCTGAGGTAAAGACATCTGCTGTGTTTGGTGGAAGGTGGGTGGTTAGCTCCTTGAAGGCACGAATCATTAGTCCTTCATTCTTGAGTCCTCAGGAGGACTTGGCAGAATTTTGCCACATATTAAGTATGCAGCAAATGTCTATTAAGTGCATGGATGAGTTAAAAAGAGAAAAAACTTGAGCAGTTTCCTGAAATTCCTCTCATTCAAGAATTTGTGCTAGTGCCTCATCGAAATTTCCATTGAGAAAATCACCCTCCGTTCCTGAGGCGTAGACAGAAGGTCACCAGGTTCAGGTGCTGGGACATGTGTTAATCTCCCAGGGCTGCAGGGACACATTAGCACGAGCTGGGTGGCTTCAAACAAATGTTTCCTCTCAGATCCTGAGCCTGGAAGTCCAAAGTCAAGCAGATGGCAGGGCCGTGCTCCCTCTGAAGGCTCTAAGGAAAAAATCTTTCTGGCTTCCTGCTGGTTTCTGGTGAATGCTGGCAGTCCTTGTGTGGTGGCTGCATCACGTCAGTTTCTGCCTCCATCTTAACCGAGCTGCCTTCCTGCTGTGTGTCTGTGTCCAGATTTCCCTCTTCTTTGAAGGACAGCTCTTCTTACTGCAGTCAGGGCCACCCAGACTCAGTAGACCTCATTTTATTATAACTTGAACATCTGCAAAGACCCTTTTTCCAAATAAGGTCCCACTCACAAGTAAGGGAGTTAGGCTTGAATATATCCTTTTTGCAGGACACAATTCAACCCACAACTGGCATCGTGGAGCCTGGACTCATTCACCCCTCAGCCTCCCTCCCAGTGGTTGTCAGCCTCGCTTCAGCATCCCTAGCACCCAGGAGTTACCTCCTTCAGAGGCGGGTTTTCTGTATTTCAGTGGCAACTGTTAGGGAATTTTTGCTGTTATTAGACCCAATGCTACTTCCCTGTGGCCACTTTGTCTCTTCCTTATCTCTGTGTTTGTAAATGCCGCTGTTAGAGGACCCATCACAGAGGTAAAGACATCTGTTGTGTTTTGGTGGAAGGGGTGAATATGAAATAACTAGAGGCCTGATGCATGAAATTCCTGCAAGGGGCTCAGCCGATTCAGTCCCTGCTGCCTCCGAGGCTGTAGGCCTCTGTCTTGGCCCCTCCACTTTGGCTTCCTTCAAAAGGAAGGATGTCTGGAAGGACATCCAGTCTAATTAGCATATTACACTTTTATTATTATAGATAAGCTTACTGTTTTTTTGGGGAAGAGGGGGAGCTTTCAGATTTTGAAAACGGTGTTCCTGACCTTCAAGCCTTTTTCCCTTTAAATCTCCTCACTTTCTTCAGATCATCCAGGGTGTGATTTTACTGCCAAGCTTCCTCCATGCTGATGGAACTGCGAATTTGCATATGTGTTGGGTGAAACTTAAATGAGAATCTTCCAGGTGTGGTATGAGCACAGATCAAAGCAGACACATCTGCTTCCAGGAAACCCACCTCTGTTCTTGCAGCCTCAGGTCCACTATCTCGGTGGCCAATGCATACCCTTGAATTATTTGAACTTGCTCTTGGTGGCATGTGACGAGGTTAAGTTCTGTTTTTCTCATTTAGCCTTTGAACCCCAGGAGCAGAGCCTGGCCCTTGTATGCTTTATTTTTCTCTGTTGCCTTGGCCATGTCGCACTGGGCTGTGGCTGAAACAGTTCTATCAAGGGGTTGTCATTGCAGGGATCATGATGGTGGGGGAAGTGAGGGAGGGACATCACTAGAAATGTGTCTATGGTAGAGGCCATCTTACTGCTTCTCTGTGCCCAGATAACTGATCAGAAGAGAACCCAAGTACGCTTTGGGGCCAACTGTGGGGAAGGCTTTCGAGTTTCCTGTTCTTAACTCTGATTTGCTGCTGAGGTGGGGCAGCTCCCATTAAGTGGGAGGTCTCCTGGGACACTTGGGTGCTGGTTGGGTGCCTTGGACTCTGGTAGTCTTAACCCTTTCAATTTGAGTGAATTTACGCAGATGAATAAATGAATGCCATAGATCACATGTGTCAAACACAAGGCCCTCGGGCCAAATCCGTCCCGCCAGGCCTTGCAATGTGGCCCGCACCGCGCTGTCATCACTGCACTCCGCTGCGTTTCCATCACAATGACAGTTTATGACTGTTCAGTAAACCATTCGGCCTGCAATTGAGGCTGGATTTTAGATTTTGGCCCCTTCTCTGATTGAGTTCGACACCCCTACCATAGATGGTCAGAACCAAGGGGACTTGGAAATGATAACCTGAAGACTATGCTATTTATTACCAATCTGCTTTTGTTTACAGAATAAAGAAAAATAAATAAAAGTGTATTTAAAGGTTTTCTCACCGGAAACGGAGTTTCTCTGTTGTGTTTATGAATTTATTTCAGATGTGGGTTACTGGTGGGAAATGGTTGTCCTCGGAGATGGGACATAAGTGAAGAAGTGGCCCCAGACTTTGATAATGTTGCCCGCATCTATTGGGCAGCCCTGGAGTACTGGCCCCGGGGCAGGCACAGTGAGAGGCTGTCTGTGCAGGATCAGCACCTGCCTGCATCCTGAGGTCCTGTTTTCTCCATTACTACGCAATGCAACATGGACTATATTTTCTCTCCATCTCCTGTGGATTGGAGCATTGCATTGCACCAGCTTACCTGAATTGCCACAATCAATATTGTGCTACCTTCAGATTTTATGCATCCTAATGCCTTTTCTCCTTTTGAAGTATACTTGTTTCCCAAATCAGTCTTTGTAACATTAAAAAAAAAAAAAGAAAGAAAGAAAGAAAGAAAGAAAGAAAGAAAGAAAGAAAAAGAAAACTTAAAGAGAGAAAAAAAAGCCTCTACATTACCAAGAGAGTTTCTGCCTGGTGATTTGGGACATGAATAGGAGTGGAAAACAGGACTCTGCAGGGATGGGGAGACCCGACTGGACTTTCTGGGGAGCCCAACCCAGAGCCAAGGCAGCTAGAAGAGGGAGGTGGGGTTTTGGCTCAGAGAACCTCTTGGCTGGTTGAGCAATAGCTTGAAGGAAGGCCTGTGCCACACACATTGGCATGGAGAAATCATTCCCCATGGCCCACCCTACCCTCCCAGCTGAATTGCTTTCTAACAGGGACTCTGTTAGTTTGGGGACACTAAAGTGGCCTCCTGAGAGTGGGTGGTCACCTTCTACCCCTACTTATATGGTGTCTTGTGTAGGTACTTTACCAGACCTTTGGGGCTCATCTGCATGATCTCTGCTTTAGTTTTCTTAATACATCATACTTTTCAGCCAAAGGGACCACCTCACTGGTGTGATGTGATACTGTTGCTGCCATCTGTGGCTTTTACTCTGGTCCCTACTTCGTGGCAATGTCTGTTTTTTCTCTGAATGCCATCTATCGTTAAGGATGAGACCAAATGTCTTTTTCCTGAAGCCTTCTCTGATTTGTTATTCATTTATCCATTGTTTTCAATTATCATTTTATTGAGTACATAATATGTGCTCAGTGCCATGGATGAAACACAAGAGAAAACAAAAATCACTGCCCATAGCCTTTACCTTCTACTCTGGGGAGAGAGGAGGAAAGGGTATATATGGGTTGTCAGATGGTGGGAGTAGGGCTGTCATTTAATAGAATGGTCCGGATGGGAGGGCTTACTACCAAGGTGAGTTGAGTTAGGCTCTGAAGATGGAAGTGCTGTCTTCCTCCTCTGACTGACCTGTTTCTGGTGTTCACTCAGTTCTATTGTGGGCAGGGAATTGATAAGATGGTGGAGGAGAAGGAATGAGGGAGCGAAGGAGAAGAAAGATGTGAGAGGGTGTATGTGTCTGTGTGTGCACACACTTCCTCATGGTGCTTAATGAATGACTCCGGAGCGAACATTGTTTTACTGCTAATCCTAATGAGATGAAGCAAAATTTATTGTGGGCGCTGCAGTATTGCTCCAGGAGGGATCAGGGACTCCTCTGGGTCTATGGTCTTTGGTGATCGTGCTGCTGCTGCTCTCTGAGCCCAACAGCCAAGTCTTTTTGAAAGGCTCAGTCTTCTCCACCTTAAAACAAGGGAGTTGAATAACTGATTCCTAAGAGCTCCCTCTGCTCCAGAATTCTTCCATTTTGTGTTATGAAATCCTGGTCCACGTCTCATTCTGCGTGGGATCCTTCGCTGCTGGGCCAGCTCACAGCTGCAAGTAGCATCCACAGCCGTCCTGTCCTCGGTACCCTGGGTCCTGGGAAAGTGTTTCTCCAGCTAATCTGTGAGCACTGATAGGACAGGCCAGGGAACATACCCTGGGCCCTTTATAATCTGCAGGAGAAGGCTATGTTCAGAGTTAGTTGAATCATAGCTCCATTCATCTGTGTCCACTACTTACTAAGTGCCTGGGGAGTCTGATTGGCCCTAGAGTAGACACTGGAAATACTTCTCTGAGCATTCTCTGAATTCACATGTCAGTTGAAGAATATCTTTTGCTAAGCACTTTTTTTTCCCCCCATGGGACTTTCACATCTTGATCTTTAGACATCCCTATGATTGATGTAGGGCTATAATAGGATGCTATATGTTGTGCTCTTTCAGTAATGGAATGTGATAATATAACCTGGAAAAACTGAGAGAGCAATTTAAACGGTGCTGGTGACGTGGAGGGTGGAGTCCCACCGTGAAGCAGTGTCCTTGGGAGCAGGAGGGGTCTGACAGAGAGGTAAGTCTGCCCGGTCCTTTGGCCTCAGGTCACATGGACCTCTCTGACATATGCATTAAAATATGTTGGCCCTACCTTTCGGATAACTTTCGACATTCCCAAAGCTTTTTAAACATATGTGATTTTTGTCTTACCCATTGACTTCGGAACTGGTTTCCCGATGTGACTCATTCTGCCTTTCCCCTGTCACTGGCGAGGAAACTGTCACAAGGGGGAGAATTGACCACATGCCTTTGTAACCTGCACCCATGGCTTTATCCTTGTTAGCCTCATTTCTGTAATACCCACGGGGACTAGGAGCATGTGGCCGAGTAATGCCTGTGGCAGGAAACGAGCCCAGAAGCTGGGTGAGATGTGCTGGCTGGGTGGGTTAACAAGACGGGTTCCCTTTGAGCTTGCAGGGGCCCTTGTCTGCCTGGGGCTCTCCTGAGCTGGGTTGGAGATGCCTGTTCTGAGATCTGTGGCTGCTTCTCCCCTGTACCTAATGAAGTCAGACTGACTCTGAATGCTCTCCGACTCACTGCAGTTCTTGAAAGCCATCTTCCACGTGGAATTGGTAGGTTCGCTTAATTGTGTGGGAGCCAGATAAAAACGCCCGGTCCTTTGTTCCTGCATTATGCCGTTCCACAATATCTCTTCTCCCACAAATTGCTGAGGCCGTTCAATTTGGGCCTTCAATTGCTTCTCTCTGAGCAGATCTTTCCATTTATATTCCAAGGCCTGTTCTTTCTGATTACACGTTTAGGATATCAGTTAGGGTTCTTAATCTGTTCGTTCATATTTCTTTCTGACTTTCTCATTTCTTCTTTTAAATGTGTTCCATTACGAAAAGCATGCGGTCATGTGGCTATAATGAAATACAAGTACTTTTTCTGTTTGCCTGCTAAAATGAGCTTTTTTTTTTTTTTTTTTTTTTTATTCTATTTTTGCTTAATTTTTCCTTTTGTTTTTGGGTTCTGGTAATGATTATGATGAACTTTTTTTTTTTCTTTTAAAAGCAGTTCCTGGACTTAGATATCCAGTAGGCAGAGGTTATTAGTGGACATGAAGAACTCTAAGCACCATGACCCAGATTTCAGAAAATGTGCGAAGTGCAGTGCCAGCTGTGAACCAGATACTGGGTCTCGCTCATGGTGCTTAGAGTCTGGATTCCTACATGTTTCCTCACTTCTCCTTTGGGGCATCCACTGTGTCTCATTAGACCCATGAGGAAACTGGGAGTAGGGGTGCTCAAATGAACTGCAGGGACTCACACAGCTAAAAAGTATCAGATGGGTTTTATTTTTATTTTTTATAGTTTTTTTTTTTTTTTTTTTTTTTTTTTGTGTGTGTGTGTGTGTGTGTGTGTTAGAGAGAGAGAGAGAGAGAGAGAGAGAGAGAGAGAGAGAGAGAGAGACAGAGACACTGATGTGAGAGCGAACCACCCCTGGGCTGCCTCCTGCATGCTGCCTTCGGGGATCCAGCCCCAAATCTTATGGTGCACACTGACACCCACCCAACTGAGTACATGCACCAGGTTTTATACTCACATGTTGAAGCTCCAGGATGCATGCTAGTCTGTGTGCTAAAGGAAGGCATCCCAAGTCTTACCCTCTCAAACATCACTTCCGATAGGACTATGGAAGCAGCCCTCCTGAGTGTAATCAGGGCTCATCTGATTTCCTTTGTTCTGGGGATTGGAAACAGAATGGCATGTTGATCTCTGCTGCATTTGTCTTGTTTTACATCTTCTCCAAGCTTCATTTTTTTAAAAATCCACTACATGGAAGGTGATGGAGACAGAGAAGGAAGAGAAGGAGAGGAAGTTAATATTCCAGAGAAGGGGTTCTGGAGTCCATATATTTAGTCCAGAGTCCTGGCTCTGCTGCCTGCTGACTCTGTGATCTTAGAAACTAGAACCACGGTTTACTTATTTGTAAGATGGAGATGATAGTACCTACCTGAAAGGTCACTTGAGGATTTAATTGAAAACAAATAAAAAATAAACCCCCCGGGAACATGTGAAACATTTAGCATAGTGGGAAATAAATAGTTTCAGGTATCATTTTTCTTTTGGGGGTAATTTGCTCATTTACATATTCAGGGTGCATATACTGAGCGACTCTCAGGTTGTCATCCTGTCACTATTATTATTAATATAACCCCAGTTCTGGCCCATCAGTACGGCTTTGAACATAAGACATGGTTGCATTTGTGGTGACCTGAAACTGGGTGAGTGTCAAGTGATATGATCACATTATATTAAAATGCTCCCTTAGTGCAGAAACTGGTTTGGCTCAGTGGATAAAGCATTGGCCTGTGGACTGAATGGTCCCGGGTTAGGTTCCAGCCAAGGGCATGTACCTTGGTTGTGGTCACATCCCCATTGTGGGGTGTGCAGGAGGCAGCTAATTGATGCTTCTCTCTCATCAATGTTTCTAGCTTTCTGTACCTCTCTCTTCCTCTCTGTAGAAACTCAATAAAATATATT
Organism: Pipistrellus kuhlii; assembly: GCF_014108245.1. Classification (NCBI taxonomy): domain Eukaryota; kingdom Metazoa; phylum Chordata; class Mammalia; order Chiroptera; family Vespertilionidae; genus Pipistrellus; species Pipistrellus kuhlii. The sequence goes on along the minus strand of NW_023425515.1, from coordinate 43,991,023 downwards.
AAAAAACAAAACAAAACAAAACAAAAAAACAATGCTGCCTTCGTGTGGAAAAGCACTGGTCACAGAAGTGCCCTGTAGAGAAAGGAGTGCTGAATTCTGATAGGGTCATTGTGGAACCAGGGACTGCTGGATCGTGTAGGGAGGGTCAGTGAAGTGGCCTCGAGCAGGACAAGAGCCTGAAGGCTGATGTGGTGGGTGGGCACGGTCTTAAAGGACATGTAAGGAGTTTAGGCTTCATTCGTTTGGGCATGCGTGTGAGCATCCGATCATTTGTTACTTTGTTCTTTCCTCCATTTGTTCGTTTGATTGTAATGTTGGGGTGTGTGGAAGGTGGATCAACGAGTCAGTAGACTAAAGATAAACTGGTCAGTGGAGATTAAAATAGTTTCAAAGGGACAGAGATGATGAGGGGCTGATTCAGGGCATTGATAATGGGAAAGAAAAGTAGCTGAGAGAAATCAAAGATGATGAGATGGCTTAAAAGCACTTAAAAGAACTTGGAGTCAGGTCATGAAAGGAGAAGCAGGCAGACATGAGTAACATGGAAAGGTAGTAATTGTGCAACAGGCAGAGAATAATGTGCATCTTAATTAAAGGGATCCGGAAATATCGTGCAGAGGGTCCATGGTGGGGGGGTTCCTTCTGAATATTCACGGAGGGCGTACTTTGAGGATTGGCTGGACGATTCCTTCTCCTGCTCTTTATCCATCTCCTAATTATGTCAGTCCTACTGATACATTTTATTTTTATTTTCTGCTGATTCACATTTCCTATATTTATAACCTTTCTAGCAAATGGCAAGAAAGAAATTTATTTTTTCCTCCACCATAAAAATGAAGAAACTATTTTCTTTTTTTTATTTGAGGCTATATCTCATTTGCCCTTCGTCTGTTTTTCCCCCTCTTTTACAAATCTCAGCTAAGGACATGTATATTGCACAGGTTGAAAGGAATGGTTCAGCTGAGAGCCAGAATACCAAGAATTCTTTCCTGTCTGCCAGCTCAAGCCAAGAAACAGTTGCTTTGAAATATGCGTCTGTTTGTTTCCTGTGACATTCTCTTTGCTTACAACCCTCCTTCCCAGTTCATGAATGTTTGTAAGCATTGCATCCATTGGAGAGGCTGATGGAAATGGATGCTGTGCATGCCGATTGCAGTCTCTGGTTATGAAGCCACCTGAAAAGATGAGGCAGCCCCTCCACTCCCACCCGTCTTTTCTCTCCCCGAACTGGTTTGTCCACGTTCTGCTCTTGGATCATTTCCCTGTTGGCAGAACCTGCCTTTGACCCTCTGCCACAGCGAAATCATCATGTGCTGGCGCTACTCCAAGTGCCTGGGGGAGAGAACTTTGCCCAAGTTGGCTAGTCGCTCTCCACAGCTGCTCAGTGGCTTAGTGTTTGTTGATGTTTCCTAGAAAATGTTGGCCCCACACTTGTCATTGGTTTCTTAGTTGATGTGACACTTAGATTGTCTTGCTTTTGGCTGGGGACTTTGGGGAACAAGGTGATAAGACTTGGGTACTGCCCTAGAGAAGCTCGGAGTGTTTGAGGAAGGGGAGAGATACTACTATATTTTCATTAAGTATGTAATTTCATGGTTTTAGTATGAAATTGCATACTAAAACCTAATTTTAGTATCTAATGCCTAATTTCAGAGCATTTAAAAGAAAACCTGTGCCCATGAATGCACACTTCCCATTCCCCCTTCTCAACAACCCTTGGCATTCAGTCCTCTACTTCCTAAATCTATGGACTTGCCTTCTCTAGGCATTCCGTATAGGTAGAATCATACAATACACAGACTCTGCATCTGGCTTGTTGAACTGAGCCTGATGTTTTCAAAGTGCATCCATGTTGTAGCCGTGATTTCAGTACTTTATTCCGTTTTATAGCCCAATAGTATTCCGCTGTGTGGGTATACACATTTTGTTTAGGGGAGCAATATCTCAAGTATTTGCCTGGGGTGTTTTCTGTGTTCCTGTTCCGTGAGCTTTACCTCTTTAAGTTTATTTGTTTTCACATTAAACCTACTTCCTTGGTACAATTATAATTGCCATTTCCTACCTAAGGAGGTAGGGCATCGGAAGGTCATACAACTAATAATGGGCAACGTAGGCTTGGTTTAACCACAGTCTGTGCTCTTAACCACCATATAATCCCCACCCCGCTTACAAGTCAGAGGATATGAGACATATTTAAAAGTGCTTATACACATGGAGAAAGTTGCAAAGGTCTTAAATACAAGTAGCTCAGGGCTCAGGCCTGTAGATCGGGGGTGGCTGATCCAATGTGACATTCTTTCCTGCCCTTTGGATTTTGTGCCTTCAGGTTTCCGCATGGAGATGGGGTAGGACCCCCAACCTACTGCCAGGGTTGGTCATGGCTGACTCAAGTAGTGGGCGGGGCTGAGCCTGGGCAATCTGGGTGGGGCAGGGGGCAGGCAGGGACTTGATAGCAAGTAGTTATTTTCTGCTGGAATGTAGTAGAGTACGTGCAGGACTAAGGGTGGTGGTGTCCAGCTCACCATACATGGGTGGAGTGACCAAATGAGTGCGAGGTACCATCGGTGGATGCCAGATGAGAGAGCCTTGCATCAGAAATTGAAGAGTGCATGCAGTGGGGTGCTTTGGAATGTGTTGAAACCTGTAGTGATGAGATACTTGCTTGTTCTGGTATAGGTCCTGCCTGGCTCTGCCCCTATGTCCGTTGCTCTGCTTAAGCTTTTGTCCAGAATCTGTCTGGGGTCCTTTTCAGGTTCTTTCCTGTGGCATGATAGGGTGAATGCCCTGGAGATGGGACTCCTCAGGCCTAGCTTTTGCCCTAGTAGAGCCCCAGGGAATTGTTCTGTGATAGGATGCTTCCATTTCTGGCAGGTCAGTTATTCATCCAACAAATATCTAAGACCCTTCTCTGTGCTAGGAAGTGTTCATTGAACAGAATGGAGGACTTCCACACTCTTGGAAATTAGATATTTTATCAGGGGAAAGAGACAATAAGCAATTGATATGATAAATCATTATTTTATTTTTTATTTAATAAAGTAAGATTTATTTTAAAAAAGGAAAAGTAGAACAGGATAGAAGGGGATGGGAAGAGGTGGACATTTAAAATAGAATAAGAAGCTGATGTTGAAGCAAAAGTCTGGACTATAAGTGAGCGCATCGGGGAGGAGTCTTCCAGCCAGGACAGAATTCCGGAGATGTTCATGGAAGAGCGAGGAGGCGGGTGTAGCTGATGTTGGCGTAGGGGTAGCAGTGGGAGCAAGGTCTGTCACCCCTCCAGTCATTGGGCAACTCTGGCTTTTCCTGAGTGGAATAGCAGCATTTCAGGATTGAACAGAAGAGTGACACATTTGCACAAGCTATTTAAAAATGATCTCTCTGGCTGTGGCATTGAGAACCTTAGAATAATACTTCATCCATACTATGTCCAGCGCACTTCTTGGAGTAAACAGATGAACTACTAGTGAAATAAAAATCATGACTGGTGGGTCCAGAATGTGGGGGATCCTAGAGTAGTCTGTTAGGCAACCAGGGGCCCTGTGAATTCATTTGCTTCCTTTCTGATCTTTGGTCAATCAGAGCATCAAGGGAAAGTGACCACCTTCTACCGCAGAAGCTTAGCTATGCCCCACGGTCCTGCTGAGTGGGTTTTCCTGCTGCTAGTTGGACATGATCAGGCCTTGACTTTCATTTGTTCTGGGAAGAGTTAGCAATTAGTATTGAATCAGTTATAGTGTATGCTTTCAGTAATATATATGTGGCATATAGCTCCTGGATGCTAGTGTATTAAACGGTTACAGGCTGGCTTATTTCATTTCACAAGGTTTTCTTCAGGTTAGAAATACGAAGTCAGAAGTGTACTTTTAGTCAGCAAAATACTGTGTCACTTCCACAGTGCCAACTTATTCCGTCGGGAGTAGGAAATGGGTCAAACACTAGTCACATTATCTACTATATGAATGGGCAGTGACTGCCGTACCTACATAAAATTATAGTAGAATTGTATGAGGCATCAATGTCACTTCCTTTATCTGGCTTGGTGTGGGGGCCTTCTCTGGGCCAAAATCTTTGGGAGATGCATTCAACGTATTTGAAATTTGTGTTAGAGCTGTGCACTCCCCTCTCTCCTCCCCATCTGAGATTTGAGCGATAGCTCTTTGGCAAAATGTCAATTCAAATGTTTGCAGGGATGGGTGAATGAATTAAAAAGCAGAGTAGGCATTTAACTGGCAGGCTAAACGGAAAATGTCAGTATCTGTGGGTTAAGCAGGATCTGTGTGGCATATTTAGCACTTGACTTCTTCCAAATTTGTCTACGTGAAATAATCTCTCTGTTTTCACACAGGAAATATTTGAATGACTTTAAAATATGTATGTAATGCTGGGTATGTGACCAGATGGAAGAGTATTTCTTGGCCAATAAGTGTACACAAGCTGCCACTAATGTTAATGTTAACAGCTGTGGACATAAATATATTTTTGTTGGTTATATTTTATTTGTAAGAGTGTATGGTTCTTTGAACCTAAGTCCAAATTGAGTTTCTATTTGAATTTTTGTACATGGAGCTTTCCTTTGTGTATTGATTTGATCTGTCCTTACTGGCTAGAAGATTTTAACTCCATGTGTAATGGAAGCAACTGTGTACATTTTTCAGATGGTGTCCAAATAATAATTTCTATCTCTAGTTCTTCTGAGGGAAATGCTTTGCAAACAGCTTTAGGATATTGTAGTTAAAGTAAATTGTCAGCTAAGTGGATGGATTACTGTGTTTGCAAAGTCTGTAACTGATCTGCTGCTGAGTTGAATTGGAAATCATTTGTCCTGCAAAAACTTAGATTTGAGGTGTCATGTCATGAGGAATGGTGTCCTATTGTTGTAACTCAGAAATGAAGATAACGTATCTATTCTGTATCATGAACCATTTTGTCACCTGCCATCTCCTTTAATCCTAACTCAGCATGCCAGTTGATGTTATTTTTATTTTGTAACTAGAGGCCAGGTGCATGAAAATTTGTGCACTCGGGAGGGTCCTTCAGCTTGGCCTGCACCCTCTTGCAGTCCAGGAACCCTCGGGGGATGTCCATCTGCTGGCTTAGGCCTGCTCCCTGGGGGATTGGGCCTAAGCTGTCAGTCAGACATCCCTCTGCCAGCTTGGGAGCCCTCAGGAGATGTCCAACTGTTGCTTAAAAGCCACAGTCGGACCTTTTTAGCGCTGCCTAGGAGGCAGGAGAGACTCCCACCACCACTTCTGTGTTTGGAGACGTCAGCCCGGCTTGTGGCTGAGCAGAGCTCACCCTGTGGGAGTGCACTGACCACTAGGGGCAGCTCTTACATTGAGTGTCTGCCCCCTGGTGGTCAGTGCATGTCATAGTGACTGGTCATTCCCTGTCGTTCTGCCAATAGGGTCAGTTTGCATATTACTCTTTTATTATATAGGAGGTGGAAAATTAGCCTTTGAGAAACAGATTTCCCAAGATACATAACTGCTAGTAAGTGGCAGAGTTAAGATTTGAACCCAGTTCTTAGTTAATCAAAGGCCGAGCTCTTTTTGCTGTCTGGTTGACTCTACCAGTAAGGAAGGAACAAGGTGATGTCAACATATCCCAAAAGATTGGGTTGGACAGATCGAGTGTTTCTTAAACATTGATCGGTTGCCTCCTGAACAAGACCCGCCTGGGGATAGAACTTGCAACCTAGGCATGTGCTCTGACTGGAACCAAACCTGCAACCTTTTGGTTCACAGGAGGATGCTGTAACAAACTAAATCACTTGTCCAGGGCAGACCTAGTGTTTCTTAACCTCATGGAGAATCAATGCTTTTACCTGATTACTAATATTTTCAATATTTAATCGATATAATAATATTGGATCTGTAAGACCCCATCACCTGGATCTTGTTTTAACAGATATAATTGTGTGATTATCTTGGGGATGAACGGAACCTTTGGCTTCTACTCTGTGACCTGAGACCATGAAGACTCAAGAATGGCTTCTTCCAAATTATTTACAGGGCCTCTGCCTCCATGTGGTGGTTAGTCTAACCCGACTGGCTTGAATTGCTGTCTCCACATCAAGAGGTTCAGGGAACCAGGTCACCTGGCAAGATCTTAAATTAACTGGTTTTTAATAAAAATGTTTGCAGGAATTAAGGTGCATCTGGGTGTGCCACATACTTGTCTTAACCCAGGTGTGTTAGAGAAGTGAAGGTAAGTCTGAAGCAGACCACAGACTAAAAGGTTATAATATTAGGAGCAGGAATGACAGGTGGGCTCTGGCTTTGTAATTCTAGGGAGCTCCTTGTAGCTGAGCTTGTCTGAATGTGGCTTGGTCAGGTGATGGTTGTTGATCTCCTATTTTAGATGAAACTGCATGGTTAGCTTGTTCAGAGTAGTTTTGGTGTGTTTTAATAGAAAGAGATTTGTGTTGGATCCCAAATCTCCCAAGTCTACAAAAGGTAATGCTATGAGTGGCAGGGAGTGGGATGAGTAATATGTCAGAAGTAGGGCCAATGATGTGGATCTGTGTATGTGCACATAAGCACATTGACCCAAGTGTATGGTTTGTGGCATGGGGAAGGAGAAAGAAAGAGTGTTGTAAATCGTAGGCTAAGGAGGCCAAGAATTTCCTCACCTTTACTGCCCTTCTTTCTTGTGGTAGGATTTTATGATTGGGCCATATGTGAGGATACTTACCAAGGCAGGGGATGGAGAGAAAACATCCTTTAATGGCAGTTTTGATGATGGACACAAGAAGGTCTCTGCCACGGACTCTGCACTGTGGCAAGAGAGCCTTTTTGGATGCCAAAGCCACTTGCTCTGAGCTAGGGAGGGAGGGTGCTTTGTTCTTCCTGGGACTCGTAACTGATGCAAATTAATTTGTCCCTGGCTCTTAATTACATGGGGAAGAAAACCTTACTCAGTAAATGATGTCATTGGAAGAAGACATAGCGGTTCCCTGGAACTCGGTCCTTGTTCTCTTACAAGTCTTTAGCATGTGTGGTTTTTTTTTCACCCTTTGGTCTGCAACTTCCGAGCTTCCCAAGGAAATGGGATAATGAATACATGTGTTTCTTTTCATTCTGAATCAGATTTACTTAGCAGCCAAATCTATAGTGAGCAGAGGATCACTCTTGTTTAAGGGGCTGTTAATCACTGATTGTGTAAGCTCCAAGTGGGAACTAAAGGCCTGAGCTTTAATCTTGTTGGCCTTCCTCTGGAGGAAAATAAGGACAGAGGATGCCAGCCGTCTGGCTGAGGGATGGGAAGCTTCCAAATGAACTTTCTCCTGCACATCAAAGGGAGGTCCTTGGTTTATTCAGGCAAAGGGGGCTGTGAGTGAATGGTGGGGCCAGGCTGGAACCAGGCCCTGAAAGCTGATGTGGGAAGGGGCCCTCTTAGGGGGAGGGATTTGGAAGCATTTCAGCTCCCACTGGAATCTCCACCCTGTTGGAAATGCATCTTAAGCCTCCACCAAATTTCAGTGGGTTTTGCCTGCTCATTTGCCAGCAGAGAGAAATGACCAGGAGACCTTGTAAAGAAGTGGGTAGTGTCGTTTTGTTTGCCTACAGCATCTATTGGGTTGCATTTGAAGCTTGGGCATCACAGTTGGTCGCTATGTGGGTGGCGTATCTGCTAATGTACCCATCGGTCTGTGGACAGGAAGGAGAGGGGAAGTGGGGGCCACTGCAGGGAAACAGCTGACTGGAAATTACCAAAACTTTTAGGGAAGGGTGTTTCTGTCTCTGAAATAACATTAGTGTGGGAATCCAGCTCACGCCAGAGCGATGAAAACAGGGAGGTTTAATGCCCATGAGCACTCACGAGCATTCAGGAGTAATAAAAATTGTCTGAACGAACTTCCTCCAAAGTCTGAAGGTAAAACAAACATAAACTTGAATGTGGACGGGCACTGTATCCAGGCCCCATCATCAAAGAGGCAGGGGCAAGCTCTGAGAGGTCCTGGCTGCATTCGTGATCGCTTCCAGCTGGCTGGGTTGGGAGAGCCCCATTGAGGTGGCTTCCGTGAGGGTTTCTGGCCATGGGAACAGAGCATTGAGGGGGAATCAAAACCTGGATGATAGCAGCATATTTCATAATCGACAGTGATGTGCAATGGTATGAAGGGAGGGGCTGTTAGTTCTGGAGTCAGGGGGTAGGAGGAGAATTTCTGGCCCAAGCCTGACAGTTTGGACTCAGTATACAAATGGGGAGTAAGTTCCAGGGACTGCTAGTCTGGTTCCGCTTGGAGAGTGGCCATGGCTGCAGACCAGCCTGGGCTGGGGCTGGAAGCACATATCTCCTGGAGTCTTCTTGCCTGCTAAACAGAGTAGAGGTATTTGTTTTTATTTTTACCGATGGGGAAACCAAGGCTCAGAAAGTTGAAATGACCTGCAGGTCACATGGCTGGGAAGTGACAGAGCCAGGATGGGAATACATGTTTTCTAGGCTTTTTCTTCCCTGACCCAGCTCTAGTGTTTGTACGTGCTGACGGGTACATTTCCTTTGACTGATTTCATTGTTTCACAAATAGATATGTTCATATTTCTGTGACTTTACCAAGTTCCATTTTTATGAGCAAATGTTTCTACCCCTATTGCTTTTGAAACTAGAAGGATGCTTGTGTCTCTGTAGTCCCAACACAGTACGTGCTTAGCAGAGCGGCCCCTGAGCTGTGATGACAGTCCTGCTTCATCATAGCAGATGGAGAGACAGGTTACTGGAGCTGGGTTTGTAGCGCCTTCCCTCATAGCAAAGCAAGTCAGCATATTGTTCCGACATGTGAGCAACAGGGGGGAGCTTGCTTTGTTTTCTTTAAAATTTTTATTTATTGATTTGAGAGAGAGAGAGGGAGAGGGATTTGTTGTTCTACTTATTTATGCATCCATTGGTTGCTTCTTGGATGTGCCCTGACTGGAGATCGAACCTGCAACCTGTCATATCAGGACCGTGCTCTAACCCAGTGGTCGGCAAACTCATTGGTCAACAAAGCCAAATATCAACAGTACAACGATTGAAATTTCTTTTGAGAGCCAAATTTTTTCAACTTAAGCTATGTAGGTAGGTACATTGTTATTAAGTTAATTAGGGTACATGGTATTTTGTGGAAGAGCCACACTCAAAGGGCCAAAGAGCCGCATGTGGCTCGAGAGCCGCAGTTTGCCGACCATGGCTCTAACCAATTGAGCTATGTGGTGAGGGCTCAGGAGCTTGCTCTAGCACTTGTGTTTTGTAGATTCACTGACAGGACTCACTAAGTTACAATCCTTCAGCAAGTTCCAGATGTGGATGACTGATCATCTCCTTTTCCAGGGTTGAATCCTTTTAGTTACTTCCTAAGTAAAAGCGTCCATGTCGCCTCACTGTCTGTGAGGTCTGGAATTCTAAGTGTGTACATAAAGGCTTGAGCCTTCCTTTGCAACTGGGTCCCTATTACTCTCCCTGCTAAGCCTTTCTAGAGCTAGTATTCCAGCCTAGGCCCTGCCCTTCCCAGCCTTTCTGAATGACCTTCACCATCACTTTCTTGTATCAGGACACTAACCACCTTTTGAATGTCACTTTCTCCTCTAATTCTGTTCCCTCTTCACTCTTGATCACTTTATCTACTAACCTGATCCATCCTGCTTCCAGAAGCTCATGTACTCATCTCTACCTCACAGGACCTAGCTGGTGGCTCCATTGATAGAAGTTTTGCTTCTGATGCAATTCGTGTAAATCTCAGAGCACAGAGCATTCACTGGGGGCTCATTGGGAGAACCTGCCTTCATCTTCTTTTTTTCCATTGTGAGATTAAGTGAAAGCAAAAGATTGTTGGGCTGAGGGTACAGAAACTGGGATGCTCGTCCTGATTGACTCCAGCCTGTGTCACCTGGGCCAGTAGGTTTACATCTCTCTCAGCCTCATTTTCCCTAGCTGCAAAATGAGTGTGGGTCAGCCTACCCGCTATCCATGCCAAACCAGATGGGCACTAGCATTGTTGTCCAGGAAGGACATGCTGCCCACATGTGCTATTTCCACTCAGTGGCATGTTACTTCCTTTCCTCCAGGTCCTTACAACTCTACCAAAGACAGTCTGCCTAAGGACAGGGCCCTTTGGTCAGTGTTCCTGCGAAAGTTTCACTAGAATAGCCAGGTACCCAGCATGAGTAGTGGCTTTGAAAGCCTCTGAGTAATTGGACAGTGTCCACTTCCCAGAGATCCCCATTGAACCTCCATTGGCATTTTAATGATTTTTCTCCTCTTACATAGGGTGACGGGACAAGATTGATACTACTAATATTGTTTCTCAGTGCTTTCCTCCTCGGACCTGTCACCACTATGAGAGATTGGTTTTGAATTTTCTGTGTATCACTTCCACAGTGAGTCCTCTTTTCTTAGTACTTGACTTTGCTTTATTAAAGATAACAGTGTAATTTGGAGTCAGTTCTTGCTGTTGAGGTGATCTAAGAGGAAACGAAGCTTATGCATTTACTCTGATTTCGTGTCTATAACATCTACAGTATTTATGGTGTTAACTTTGTAGTGCGATGTGTGGTATACTGGAACAGCATGTTATATGCATGAATGGTGGTGCTTTGAGGGAAGGATGTGTTCCTGGTAGCATTGTCGTCAGGTGTAACTGAAGATGCACACAGATCAAATAACCAAGGGAGTGTTCAGAAACCTCTAGCCCTGGTGGGCAGCCTTGGGAGGCCAGTGTGTGACATGGTGGACCTCTCCTTCATCTCTTCTCTCCATTCCTATTTCAGCTGCACTCTGGCTCAGCTCCTTATTTATCTCTTCTCCTGGGTCATTACAAAGGCTCCTGTATGACTCCCTTGCCTCCATCTTCATGTAGCTAATCCATCTTCTACTTGCCCACCAGTGGGAATTCTCAGTCCTGGGTACCACCTAGTTATTTCCTCACTCATGGATCCTTGCTTGTTCTTCTGGACAAGCAGTGGTAGACACACTGGCCTGGCATCATGTCTGTCCCCACTGCCCATGAAACTTGACTGATGTTTTGCTGTCCCTCTGCTTGGTTCACTCATGTCTGTGGCCTATCACCACTCCCCCTCCTCTTCTGTGGCTTATCACCACTCCTAAACCTCTCACTCATTCTTCCTTCAAAATCTGCTTTTTTGACAAAGAACTTCCAGCCTCCAGGAATTTCTCCCTCTCCCAAACCTGCAACTCTTAGTGTAGCCCAATGTATTATTTATTGATTGGTGACAACAGACTGTTCCACCACTTAAAACAGAGCATGTATGTTGCCTCCCACAGTTTCTGAGGGTGGAGAATCTGGGAGTAGTTTAGGTGAGTGGCTCTGGCTCAGGGTTTCTCATGAGGTTGCAGTCAAGCTGTCATCCAGGGCCGCAATCATTGGAAGACTTGCCTGTGGCTGGAGGAATCACTTCTAAGTTCACTCAAGAGGCTCTTGGCAAGAGACTTCACTTCTTCTCCATAGGGCCACTCAATAAAATGGCAGCTGGCTTTCCACAGGTGACTGATGGAGAGAGAGACACTAAGATGACATGTTATCTAATCTTGGAAGTAAAGACCATTACTTCAGTTGGTCACACTGATCAGCCCTGGCACATCATGGCACACTGTGGGAGAGGATCATTCAAGGATGTGTCTACCAGAGGTGAGGCTATCGAGGTTACTGGACCTGCCTTGTTTTTTTTTTTTGTTTTGTTTTTTTTTTTTTTTTAAATATATTGTATTGATTTTTTACAGAGAGGAAGAGAGAGGGATAGAAAGGAGGAAAAAATGATAAGAGAGAAACATCTATCAGCTGCCTTCTGCTCGCCTGGGGATGTGCCTACAACCAAGGTACATGCCCTTGACTGGAATTGAACCTGGGACCTTTCAATTCCAATGCTCTATCCACTGAGCCAAACTGGTTAGGGCTATACTATACTATACTATATTATATTAATCTTAGAGGAGAGAGACAGAGAGAGAGAGAAAGAGAAAGAGAAATCGATTGACTCCCAAATGACTCCCAAATGTGAACCCTACTGGGGGCTGAACCTGCCCTGACTGGAAATCAAACTCACCACCTTCTGGTGTAAGAGTCCAACCAACTGCACCATACCATCCAGGGCTGGACCTGCCTTATCTTTTCGCATGCATATATTCTGTTTTTCCAGATAGTCTGGGAACTATTTGAGGTCAGAAGATAGTCTCATTCATTGTGTGACTCCCATAGTTCATTCAGAGTGCTTTTCATAGACATGTTTATTTTGTCTTGCCATAATCTGCTTGGCTTCTTATTTTTCATTTTTTATAAACTGATACAGGAAAATAAGGCCTAGAAGAGTTATATGGCAGAGCAGAGCATGTGAATTCAGTACTAGGGCTTCTGATAAAATAAAAAAAAAAAACCTATGTTCTTTCCATTAAAAACCTATATTATTTCCATTACAAAACCTGCGCTCTTTCCGTTATGGTAAGTCTGTGAGCTATGGTGGATAATTAAGAGGAGCTAATGGATGGCACTTAATGATGTGGGGAAATAGTTGTATATTATAGTTCCAAGACAGGAAAAGTTTCTAAGAAGTTGTTTAAGTCAACTGAAACCTAATCTTCCTCGCTTGTATTTATTCAGCAGTTATCTAATCAAAGCCTCTGACTCATCTGACTGTTCTACTGAACAGAGTGGCTTAGGAGGCTCCTAAGAGTGCCATATTTCAGCAGGATTTTTCCTTGGTTAACTGGGCAGATCCAGTCTGTCACCTCCCACACAAGAAATTCCCTACCACAAAACCTTGCTCATCTGTTTCAAACAGGGAAGGTTTTTGGAAACAGACTAGGTTTTTTAGATTTGGTGGGATTGGGTTGTAGTTTAAATTGGAATATCTCCTGATAAAATTGCCCTAGATACTCTGACTCAGCTTCAGAGGGAGGTGTGTGTGTGTGGGTGTGGGTGATGTGTGATGGGAAGTTGGGGGGATGTGAAGAAAAGAAAAAAAAGGAAAAGTTCTTGCTATCCCCTCAAGTTTAAACATATGGTGGTTGAATTAAAGGAGCTTTGATTTTCTTTTTGATTTTGAACAAAACTCTGGCCCCTTTCGTTGACTTTCAAAATGTGGGATGAGTATAAATGTTTCCCTTTCCCTTTATTCTCTGTAGAAAGGGGGACACTGCAGGTGGCTTTCTAAAACTTGAACCCCTTGATTTTTTATGTTCCCTCTCATGATCGTCTTTTATGTCTGTAGGAGGACATAAATGTTTGTAATTCTCCTTGGACTTTTTACGTACTGGCTAAAGATACATTTTTAAAACATTCTATTTGATTTGGGAATGTCCTCCACCACTCAATGCTTTGAAAAGTATTGAGTTGTTTTTTTTCCCCAAAATCTTTCCTTTTCTCTGCATGGGCAGATTTCTTTTTCCCCAGTAATAGCCATGGGGTGCTTTAATATTACATGCCTTCCCACAAAGAGTTTCTCCCAAACCATGGAGTTTCTTGGTCCTGAAATTCAAAAAGTCCAGAAACACAGGGGTGGGGGGAGAGAATGAGAAGGGGTTTTGAAAAAGAATTGGGGATGAGCTTTTTCAGAGACTTTCATATTCCTAGGTGGTTATAGGGTGGTTTTGTGTTTTCATTGCCATCTTTTTAGCACTTGTACTCCTGGTCAGATTCTTTTTCTCTAGAGCTCCGAAGAAGATCCCATTCTGATGATGGTAGAATTCTGTCTCACCCTTTAGTTTTTACTTTGTGTATAACTGCTGATGGGCACTTGGGCTGTTTACAAATCTTAGCTATTATAAATTGTGCTGCTATGAACACAGGGGTGCATATATTCTTTCTGATCCGTATTTCAGATTTGCTAAGATAATGTGCATAATCCATGGACATGGACAATAGGGTGGTGAAGGCCTAGGAAGGGGGATGGGGGCAGGCTAAAAGAGGTCAATGGGGGACATATGTGATACTTTCAACAATAGATTTAAAAGTAAGTAAACAGCCGAAATCGGTTTAGCTCAGTGGATAGAGCATCAGCCTGAGGACTGAAAGGTCCCTGGTTCGATTCCAGTTAGGGGCATGTACCTTGGTTGCGGGCACATACCCAGTAGGGGTTGTGCCAGAGGCAGCTGATCGATGATTCTCTTTCATCATCGATGTTTCTAAGTCTCTATCCCTCTCTCTTCCTCTCTGTAAAAAATCAATAAAATATGTTTTTTTTTAAATAAATAAACAAAACAAACAAATAAATGTATTTTGTTAAAAATGCAGGCGAGTGCTTGTAAATCCTGGAGAGGAGTTACGGCACCAGGGAGCTTGGGCAGTTGTGTAGATACGTTTTGTAGAGTCTGTCCAAACAGGATTGCTAGGAACACCACAGGTAGGACATGTCTACCGGAAAGCAAACAGTTTGGAGCAAGGCGGTGAGTGTCCCTGTGGGTGGGATTTTCTTAGAGACAGTAAGGGGCTGCTTTGCCCTTAGAAAGAAGGTACACGAGAGGGTATATGTAAGAGGAATTAAGGTGACCTTGTACAATGGCCACCACCTTCTGTTCTGTGTACCCTGGCTTATCATAAACACGTTAGTATCACAGTTATTAGTGTGTGTGGCACTTAGTTATTGGTTCAGTACTGGCATGGATCTCAACTTCGTTCGCTTCACCCAAATCCCTGCCCCTAACTCCAACCAGACCCATGACATGGAATGTCCTACAAATGGGGTTTTGGAATTGATATTAAAAAAGAAAGCCTCTTTCAAAATGATTCTGTTGCAAACAGCCGGAACATGTCTAAGGAATATCATTGGGAGCCAGTGAAGGAGAACCCTTTCCTTTTTTCTATATTTCAGTTCTGATAATTCAGGTGTGCTGTGGATAATGGCACTTCAGTTGTCTTTCAGGGCCTCATCATAACATCTATCGTAGCGGAGCATGCCTGGGGGTGATGAACCCTTGTGCTCTCTGTAGCAGATCCGGTTTGAGCCCCAACTGGCTCTTGGCGGGGAGCCATATCCTGGATCCGGCCTGTCTGTGACCAGGAGCAGGGAATGGAAATAGGCTCTAATACAAATATTGAGTTTGATTACCTGGTATTATTTATGTGTGAGTGTCTCTGTGTGTGTACAGACTTCAGAGGCCCCTTTGGGAAAGAAAACATCACGGAGAATCAGTGACTGTGGTGACACTGGAGGAACTTGTTGGCCTTCTGGGATGAAGAAAGAGGTCCTATACCTACTCTGGTCAGTAGGTGCTGACAGAATGCCTGGCGCACACAGGGCATATTTAAGCATATGTTTTTAGTTCTTTAATAAAATATCACAATCCTAATGTAAAATGAGTCCTTCCAACTTTATGACTGTACACTGGGTAGGGTTTGTGATGCCCACCATTTGTATGTCAAGGTCAAGTTTTAAGGTTGTATAAACTTCATTTTTTTAAAAGAAAAAAGTTGGAACTGTTGAGGGTATCTATTTCACTCCCCGAGCTCTGTTTTGGTAACTCTTCTGGGCACTAAGTACCTGTGTGACTTTGGGCAAGTTACTCTCCTGCTTTAGAACTAAGTCTTTTCACTAGAGAAAGGAGAGATAGAGAGAAGATGATCCAGTTCTCATCTAAACAGATGAATCAGTTCAGCATTGTCGTGATGGCCCAGGCTTCTGTAACAAAATACCAGAGACTGGGTGGCTTAACAACAGCCATTTATTTTCTCACAGTCCTGAAGGCTGAAATCCAAGGTCAGGGCGTCAGTAGGTTTGGTTTCTCCTGAGACTGCCCTCCTTCACTCGCAGATGGCTTTCTTCTCTCAGTGTCCTCACATGGTCCTTCCTCTGGTTGCTCACACTCCGGTGTCTCTTTCTGTGTCCACCATTCTGTTCTTGCAAGGATACCTATCAGATTGGATTAGGGCTGGTCCTAATGGCCTCATTTTGACTTGAAACTTTTTAAAGGTCCTATCTTCAAATACAGCCACATTTGGAGTCAGTCGGTGTTCGGGCTTCAATTATATGAATTTTGGGGGAACACAGTTTACCCCTTAACAAGCACCCCGATGACTTTTGTGTGTTTGAGGTCCACTGTGAAGCAATGGTGGAGGTGGGTGCAAGGTCACCCTTGGGTGTCTATAACAGAGGTTGGATCTTTTACTGATTTTCCAGAAACAAACACTGATATTATCTCTCTGTGTTAGAGGAGTCACAGTTGGACTCACAGAATGCTGCTGTAGAGGGGACTCTGAATAATGGCCTTTTTAGTCTTAGAGGATGCTGAGTTCCAGGGAGGGGTTGTGCCGTGTTTATAATTAAGGCTTTTGATTTGCTGCCCAATTCCATCCGCTCCAGGACAAATCAAAGCATGTAACCATACTTTCTGATCTCACTCCTGCCTCTCCAACACCACTGAGATACCCCAACCATGAGTAGCAGGGCATGTTTTCGTGCTCCAAGGAGGGCAGGATATAATGGTACTTCACTGGGATTGTGCTAAGAACCTCTAAAAATAATGACATCCTCTAATTAAAAGCTTTTTGTCTGAGAGAGTGCTTCCTTAAAAAAAAAAAACAAAAAAAAACAACAACAACAAAACACACACACACAATTTCTTGATCTTCCGAAGGAGGGTAGTTTTTTTATCCTGAGCTGTAGGGTCAAGGCTAGTAAATCTTCACACTGGAAGTTTTTATATATTTAAACAGGTAAAAGAACAGAGAAACAACAGTAGAAATGACCGACTTCTTAATTTCAGAATTAGGACTGGAAATGGTGTTTGATGTCTAAATAATTTTAGACCCAGTGGCTATTACAGTATTTTGAGAAATGACATCAGATTGTCATCCGTCTTTCTAGAATCCATAAGTGACTTAGGAATCAGAGATGTGACCTGGCCCTTTCTCTGGGTTAAGTGGAATAAAATTTGCAATTGTTGTGGGCTTTTAAGAAAATTTTTAAAAGATCAATGGGGGCAAATCAAATTAGAACAATCCTCTCCAATATCTGTACTGTGGTAGAAAGCAACTGTCCACATAATCCAACAGATATAATCCAGTTTTTTTTCTGGAACAGAAATGCTGTCAGCGTAACATTGGTGGTCCCAGTTTGTCTTATGCTGGTGATGAATAAGGACCATTTCCTGTTAGAAGCCACCGGGAGAAGAGAGGCTGCCCACACATTTCCCAGAGTCTGAAACGGGGGCATCGGAGTGGAAGGCCACATGTTATTTATATAGTGAATTACCTGAATGCGAAAACAGAAATAGCTTTCCATGTTGTACAAGAACAATTTGTGACTTCTATTGTATACCAGCCATGCACGAGACAGAGTATTTGTACCGCAAACCCACTCTCCAGTTTTGGAAAGTTCTCAAATGATTATTCATTCAACGCCTAATTCGTGAAGCTTCCTGTGCTTAGCACTAGGGATATAGCAGCGAATAACAACAACAAATATATGTTTCTTCTCTCGGGGAGTTTTTATTTTAGTGAGAAAGTGAGGCCTTCAATTGTACTTTTCAAAGTATAAGTACATGTTGGGATAAATTCTCCAAAGGAACCTGGTTGTAGCAAAAGTGGAAGCAGATAACAAAGGAGCCTGCCCCAGGCCTGAAAGCTTCCCCCTGAGACTGATTCTGGGTTGAGAAATGATGGATGAGAGCGATGCTAAGTTGCAATGTCTGAGAGGTGGTGACCGAAGACCAGGGTCAAACAGAGAAAACGGCACAGGCAAAGAGGTGACGTAATGGAAAAGCCCTGGGCTGGGAATGAGAGAATTGGATTTATTGGATTTTTGTCTGTCGTGTGTGTGTGTGTGTGTGTGTGTGTGTGTGTGTGTGTGTGTAAAACTTTGGGGGTGAGGGGTTCATGTACTTGGGCCTGTTGTCCTTATTTACATAACGAATAAATCTGAATCAGAGAATTTTAAGGACCTCAAAGTCCCTGAACTAAATTCTTTACTTCACACAAATTGCAGGAGCAACTTCTTTGTACCAGGTAATTGTTTTGGTCCTGCAAGTCAGAGATGAATTGACTTGGATCCTTGACCTCAGGCAGCTTGATCCAGGAGGAGGAGAGACAAACAGATGAGACAACCAAATGAGGTGCCATGTTGTGAATGTCTGAGGGTCATGGGAAGACAGATGAGACTGGGAGGAGGGGGACCTTGGGGGAGGACTAAACAGAGTGAAAGCCCTTTCTCCCAGAAGAACAGGTTGTAGTTAGACTGGGGCAGCCAGGATGGTATGGAAAAACTTGTGCAGAGTCAAAATATCCATTGGAACAACAATGAGTAACACTATTTCCTTCTCTAAAGTATTGCAATTAGTCACCTCCTTTTGGGACTCGACATGCACCCCGGTCTCCAAGGTTGCTTATGGAAATCTTTGCCCTGGTCTCCTTGCTCCCTGACACTGGGGAAGAGTGGAAAAGGTTGACGTGCTGTGTTTTGGTTTGCTTTCCCATCTGTCAGGAAATGACCTTTTCATAGGAGGCTTCTAGTGACTTAATTATTGTTTGTGGGATATTTAGAAGTGCAGATCAAGGATGAATTTCTGGTGCAAAACAGAAGGCACAGAGTAAGATGTTCAAAGTCAAAGTGGAAGGTTGTTTTGTTTTTGCAGGGAAGGATTTTTTTTTTTTTTTTGTCTGATCTGCTGCCACAGTTGGGTCAGATTGTCAGAAAATTATTTTATCCATCAGAGAAAGACAAAAAGAGCCTGTTGAGGAGCTACTGTAAAATTTTCTGTTGATTCTCTTAAGTGTTTGGCTTGAATAAGAAATAATCTCATTGCCAGGATAGGGTGGGGGCTTTTGCAGTGTTGTAAGAGCTGACCAGGCCATTGGTCAACTGGAAGAAGAGTTACTAGAAATTAGGTCGTGGTTGCTTAGTCTAAATGTATGAGAAACAGAACAAAACGAAACTAACAGTATTGATTTTAAAATGTATTTCCTGCCTACTTCTAAAAGTACTTGAAGGTCTTAAAAAAGACATGACCATAACATGACCATTAAAATGCAGGACAGAACGAATATCTCACAAAAAGTTTTTTGTAGAAGCAACTGTGTTCGTGCATGTGTGTGTGTGTGTGTGTGTGTGTGTGTGTGTGTGTGTGTTACCAAGGTATATCACAATAATATTTTATTGTTTGGGGGCATAAATTTTAGGTGAAAAATTCCTGGCAATCTAAGTGAGAAAAGAAAGCCCAGCAACTTTTGTTAACTGATGAAAAAGGAAAACAGGACAGCCTGTCAGGAGACATGTTCCTTAATATATTTATTATGAAGATTTTTATATTATAGAATTGAATAATGTAATTTCCCATTACTTCAGTAAGTTTTCCAGGCAATGCCAAGTTATGGTTGGTAAGAGAGTTTGCTTGTTTGTTTGTTTTACATTGAATAAAATCTTATACTGAGGTGAATTTAAAAAATATATATATATATATATATTTTTTTTTTAATTAAAGGATAGTTTATTGATTTTTAGAGAGAGAGGAAGGGAGAACGGAGAGCACAACATTAATTGGCTGCCTCCTGCATGCCTGTCTCTGCGGATTGAGCCCTCAACCTGGACATGTACTCTGCCTGGGAATCAAACTAGCAACCTTTCCATCATGGTACAATGTCAACCAACTGAGCCACACCAGCCAGGGCAGATGAAGGCATTTTTTAGATAGAGATATTGCTAAGGAAACCAGGTTGGTATTTTTCTATTATGATTTGATGCAAGGAAAATTTTAGTAAGTAGATGTATATTACCTGGTTTAGATCAGTGTTTTACAACTTGTGTGTTCATAAGAACTGCCTGGGGCTCTTGTTAAAATACAGATTCCATTGTCTGCCCATCCCAGATTTACTGAACCAAAGGGGCCTGGGTGTATATTTACTAAATGCACCTGTGATTTCTTATGGTCAAGCTGATTTAGGCCGCACTGCTATAGATGATGATCCCCAGCAAAACCAGCCTAAATAGCGGGTCTGAAACCATAAGGTACTTTCCCCTTTTCAAGTTCTGGAGCTTCAGGATGCTGCCCATCAGGTCCCTCCAGGTGCCTTCTCATCTGTCACACCATTGGACCTTGTAGCATCTCTGTGTGGTGGGCAGGACAAGTATAAGGCCACATTTTATTGATTCTGTGATGTGCATTTTCCCATACCTTTTCTTCCCTAAATTGGTATGCATTTTAGAATCGATGATATATAAATTTGATGACACCTTTTTCCTGTATCAGTGATTTAGGAAATAATGGTACATCCTGTATAGTTGAAGGTGCTGAAGGTTTGATGAACTGTAGTTGCTCCTTTTACAGATGAGGAATCTGAGACACTAACAAGGGGAAATGACTAGAAAATCCTTACTAACTGGAGGAGCCAAGACTAAGACCTAGCTCTCTGTCTAGTTATTTATACCGGAATAACCAAGTACCCCAAACCTTAGTGGCTTAAAATAACATTAAGTGATATCACACAGTGTCTTGGAGCCAGGCATTTGGGAATGACTTAGCTGGTGGGTTCTGGCTTGGAGGGTTTTTCATGAAGTTGTGGCTAAGGTGTTGGCTTGGCCTTCAGTCATCCGAAAGCTTGACTGGGGCTGGTGGTTTCATGGACAGGCTGACTTGTTGGCAAGTTGGTGCTGGTGTCAGTGGAAGGGAATCCCCAGTTCATCCCCAAGTGGGCCTCTTCCCACGTTCTTGAAAGTGCCCATGGCATAGTGACCGGCTTCTCCCAGAGCAAGTGATCCCAGGGACCAAGGCAGGAAAACATTGCTATGCTTTTTTACAAAGTTGTAATTTTTCAATTGCAGTTTAAATTTAATTGTAATTGTATTTTGTATTAGTTTTAGGTGTACATAAAGTTGTTAGACCATCATATCCCTTACGAAGTGTTCCCCTCAGTGTTTCTAGTATCCACCTGGCACCATATATAGTTGTTACAATACTATTGACTATATTATCATGTTGTACTTTACATCCCCATGACTGTTTTTTGAGGTTCTCAGTCCCTTCTCCTTTTTCATCATTTCCTCAGCCACCCTCCCTTCTGGCAGCCTCCAGTCTGTTTTTGTATTATGAGTTTCTTTTTATTTTGTATGTTTGGTTATTTTGCTCTTTAGATCCCATATATACTAGTAAGCAAAATCATATAGTATTTGTCTTTCTCTGTCTGACTTATCTCATTTAGCATAAGAACCTCTAGACCCATCATGCTGTTACAAATGGTAAGGTTTCATTTTTTTTCATTTTATGGCTGAGTAATATCCCATTGTACATATGTACCATAACTTTTTTATGCACTTGTCTATTGATGGGCACTTGGGTTGCTTTCATGTGTTGCCTATTATAAATAATGCTGCAGTGAATATAGGGGTGCATATATCCTTTCTAACAAGTGTTTTGGGTTTCTCCAGATATATACACCCAGAAGTGCAATCACTGGGTCATAAGACAGCTCCATTTTTCATTTTTTGAGGAACTTCCATACTGTTATCCATAATGGCTGCACCAATCTGCAATCCCACCAACAGAGCACAAGGGTTCCCTTTTTTCCATTCCTTCTCCAGCACTTGCTGTTTGTTGAATTATTGATGATAGCCATCCTGCCAGGTGTGAGGATATTCCATTGTGGTTGTAACACCAACAGAACAAACAATTCAATTTAAAAGTGGGCAGAGGACCTGAAAAATGCTTTTCTGAAGAGGACATCCAGGTGGCCAAAGGCATATGGAAAGGTGCTCGGTATCAGTGACATTAGAAAAATGCTATGCCCTTTATGGCCAGACTTGAGAAGCCTCACATTATTACTTCTTCGCATTGGATATGCCACTCAGACCACCCTGACTCAGTGTCCAAAGGGAGACACACAGGGGCACCAGAAAGTGAGGATTATTGGGGGCTGACTGTTTCCTTCCCACCACACTGCTTTTCCAATACAGTGTTGTTTTGAGCTTGGCCATCTCACTCAGTTCTTTCTTTTTTTTAATCCTCACTTGTGGATACTTTTTCCATTGATTTTAGAGATTGTGGAAGGGTGGGGGTGGGGGGGTAGAGGGTGGAGAGAAAGAGAAGAAGGGATAGGGAGAGGAGAAGGAGAGGGAGAAACATCCATCTGAGAGAGACACATTGATGGGTTGCCTCCCACATGCACCCGACTGGGCCATGATAGAACCTGCAGATATGAGCCCTTGACCAGGAATCAAACCCACGATCCTTCATTGCAAGTGTCAACACTAACCACTGATCCGCACCAGCGAGGGCCAAGTTCTTAAAATGCGTGAATGCAAAGTCTGGGATGTCTATCCCATCCTAACACTTTTGAACTTTATCGTGCCCACAAATTCCCTGAGCCTCCTGTTGAAACACAGACTGATTCAGGAAGTCCACAGTGCAGTCTAAGGTCAGAACACAAGCTCCCATATGATGCTCTTCCTTCTGGTCAGTGATCAACACTCTAAGCAACAAAATGAGCAGAGGCAGCAGGCTGCACTGCAACCAAGTTCTCTCTCCTCGAGGGGTACTTGCCTCCCCCTTTTATCTTGGCAGAGAGAAATGGTTTGGGGAGAAGGGACTGGAGAGCCCAGCCTACTTCACTAGTTGGCAAGGGAAAGAGAGGTGAGAGCAGAGAGGAGCCCATGCATTATTAGGCAGGTGGCCTCTGCAGCTGGCAGCCTCTTCCCTGTGAAGGTCAGGTTTCAGACAGCAACAGCTGGGTGCTCAAACTGGGGAGGCAATTAGCTGGCACGGGGTGAGGATGGGATGGAACACAAACAGCGCTTACAATGAAACGTGTCAATGCATTATTCAGAGCTCATTGCCATCAGTGGATTCCCCATCGTCTTTCTCGCCTCTCTCCTTTTTCTCACACACACACACACAACACACACACACACACTCACACACACACACACACACACACACACACACACACACACACACATATGAGCACTCAGAACTCTAAAACCCATAGATGCTGCCACTCTTGAAGCAGCGTGGCTGAGATCTAGAGGGCTGGCCCTGCCTGGCTCTCTGCCTTTCTCCTGCCCATGCCCTGTGCCTTCCTTCACATCAGTTAAGAGGGACATATTGGACTGTAAGGTCCACACGAAAGGAACTAAGTCCTTTTTGTTGTTTGCTCTTTTTCTCTTCAGCACACACACACCTATGTACACATTATAAATAAGTAGAATAATGAATAAACCAACATAATATGTGCTGGGAGGGGACTCCTGGACCCCGTGAAATTATCTGGAAAACAAGGCCAGGTCTCTGCTGTGGGACACGGGGAACTTCGCTTGCCCATTCTAGTGGCTGTTCGGGCCCTTTGGAAGGGGGTCAAATTGATCCCATCCCACTTCTTTCTCAGCCACGCCAGTCTATAACTGTAGAAGCTAAAAATGCTGTTTACTGAATAGGTCTTACATGCCGAGCGTATACACACATCATTTACCCTTCCAACAACCTGAGAGTGAGGTGATCATCACTTCCAGTTTGCAGAAGAGGAAGCTGAGTCTGTGAGAGGTGAAAGCACTTACCTTACTCAACTAGTAGGTGGTAGTTTTTCGGTCCATCTCAAACAGTTTTAACCTAATGCTGGTATTTAGTGTGTACCAAGCAAGCTGTCCAGAGAAGGGAAAAGAGAATAATGAGACAATCAAATCTGGGGGGAGGTGGTGGTGGGGCTCTCTCAACATGGAGTCCAAGCACTTACTTTGTATTTATTCTCCTGCTATTGGGGGAGAGGGAGGACGGAGATGCATTTCATGGGACCTTTGCTCCGAAAGAGCCTACACATTAATGAATAGGAAAGACATTGACAGGAATTACAGTTATTATCTGAGCCTCCCCATTAAATATCAACCAGTGGGATGTTCCCACCATCACTGCTGGGAATGCAAAATTATACAGCCACTTTGGGAGACAGTGTGGCAGTTTATAAGAAAGTTAAACACATATCACACACTTAACAAATGGCACAGCTGCGGTACTCCTGAGTTTTTAACTAAAAAACAACAACAACACACACACAGGAATTTATGTTCGCACACAAAGGCCTGTGCACAGATGTTTACAACTATTATTCATATTAGCCAAAGAACTAGCAACAACCCAGTCAGTGAGTAGATAAGCCATTTGTGTTTCATCGATACAGTGGGATACTGTTCCGCAATAAGGGCAAGCTGTTAATTTGATGCATTCAGCAATGTGGATGAACCTTAAAAGCATCATGCTAAGTGAAAGAAGCCAGTCATGAAAAGCTACATACTCTTTTGTTTTTATGTCATTCAGAAAACAGAAAAAATAGGGGTCAGAAATTAGAACAGAGAGTGCCTGGGGCCTGCTGAGAACATGTTTGGGGTGTTGCAAATATGTGCCTTACTTGTGGCTGCAGTTATACAACTGTGTACCTTTGTCAACCTCAAGCTATATCTATAAAAGGGTGGATTTTATTCTGTATAAGTAAAAAAAAAAAAAAAAAAAAAAATCAGGACTTTAAAATATTTATCAGCAAGTTGAAACCCACCATTTTCCAGATGGGGAAGTGACTTGCTACAACAGGTGTGAGTTTGAGATACAGGTTTGGCCCAGTCCTGAGGCAGAAGGGAGCTGAAACCTTGGCCTCCTGCCTTGGTCCACATCACATCCCAGGCTGGACTGATCCTCCATCTCAGTGCAGCTCACTGTGCTTACTGTACTGCTCATTACACTGTTGGCCTACAGTGGCTAGTGGGCGTCTAATTAGAAAATAAAGTAAATTTTCAGTCAGCCAGAATCCAAAGAACATAAAACTCTGGTAACAAATGTCTATGTCCATATTCCAGTCTCCTTTCTTTGAGAGGCAGAAAAAGGTACCATTAACCTGTTAACCAAGCAGGACGTATAAATACATCAAAGGTAAACAATATCGGGAACGGGTAGGATGTATGAATACGTCCTGGAAATATATGTGGCGCCCTGAGAGGGACGGTATATATTTTTTGTAATCTTTATAATTGTTTGTAAAATTTATAATTTTTTAATTTGATGTTTCCATTTTTTTGTTGGTATTCTTTTCTATTTGTTTGTAATTTTGTATTTTCCTTTGTGCTTTATATATAAATAAACAAAAAATATATATTTCATTCATTTTAATTAAGTATAAATAAAAAAAATAATAATATAAAATTACGTCTGCTGGGCTTGACATACTGACATGTCCTAGAGAAAGAGTATGCACCCGTTGTACATTGCGTAATTAAAAAGGGAACTCCCCGGTTAGCAGGTTAATCTATACTAATAAAAGGGTAATATGCTAATTAGACTGAACATCTTCTGGACATCCTTCCGGAAAAAGCCACAGTGGTGGGGACCGAGACAGAGGCATTTAGAGGCGACCAGGTCAGTCAGGGAGGGCAGTTAGGGGCGACCAGGCTGGCCAGGGAGGCTAGTTAGGGGTGACCAGGCCAGCTGGGGAGGGCAGTTAGGGGTGACCAGGCAGTGAGATAGGTGAGCAGTTAGGAGCCAGCAGTCCCGGATTACAAGAGGCATTTCTGACTGCTGACTTAGGGATAGGGCCTAAATCGGCAGTCAGACATTACCTGAGGGGTCCCAGAATGGGGAGGGTGCAGGCCGGGCTGAGGGGCTTCCCCTCTGTGCACGAATTTTGTGCACTGAGCCTCTGGTTTATTCAGAAGAGTGCCTTGTGGCACACTGCCACCCAGTTTAGAAAGAACAAAATGGCCTAAACCGGTTTGGCTCAGTGCATAGAGTGTCAGGCCTGCGAACTGAAGGGTCCCAGGTTCAGTTCCTGTCAAGGGCATGTACCTTGGTTGCAGGCACATCCACAGTGGGGGGTGTGCAGGAGGCAGCTGATCCATGTTTCTAACTCTCTATCCCTCTCTCTTCCTCTCTGTAAAAAATCAATAAAATATATTTTGAAAAGGAAGGAAGGAAGGAAGGAAGGAAGGAAGGAAGGAAGGAAGGAAGGAAGGAAGGAAGGAAGGATAAAATGTCCCAGAGATTGACATCAACTTCTTGTCTCAGAAACCAGGCTAGAGTTAAAGTGCGCCAGACCTGGTTGTAGATTCCGAATCTTTTACTACCTGACTTCATGTCCTTATGTAGTCACTTAACTTCTCTGTAAGGTAGTGACAGTTCCTGCTTCCAAGGGTTTTTGTGAGGTTTAAAGCAGAGATTGGGAAATAGAGCACTTAGCTCACAGAAGATAGACTTCTCTGGGATGTTCAGAGCTGGGCTGTACTTCAGATGCCTCATCTAAACCTTAACAGTCCTCATCCCTACTGTGGAGCCATCAGGCCCACGGTGAGGAATCTGTCAGAGAGTAAGCTGGCCACGGCCATTGGGCTGTGTGTAGAGTTGAGTAAATGATTGTGGATCTGAATCTATAAAGTAATTGGTTGGGGAGGTTGTAAGGATTGAAATTCAGTTTCTTAATTTGAGAGAGAGCCTTATTTCAGTTTTGTTCATTTATTTTATTATTTTTACATATTTTTTGCTTCTAAGGAAAGAAGGGAAAAACAATTGAGGCCAAAATTAGAGCCCTGAGTGAGTGTCTTACTGGTGGTTGAAGAGAAGGTGTCCTCCCAATCACATCTTCACTCAGCCTCCTCTCTCCTTTTCCAGAAAAAAGTACCCCAAGGATCCAAGAGACCTTGTGCTACTTCGGGCCCAGCTAATCCAGAGAGCCAGGGAGACTCCCCAGTTCCCCCAGCAGGCGACTCTGGGGACATGCTTTGTCATCTCAAACCCTATCTGCCTTCTGAGATTGACAGCCCAGTTTAACACTAACTGAAATAGGATGGATTTTATGAGCTTTAACCAAGTAAGTTTTCTTCCATTTTCACCTGGAAACATTTCTTACTCCATCACATAGTCAGTAGAAGCCTATATTTACAAAACACTAGCTAGTTTTAATAACCCAAGACACCTGACAAATATCAATTGGCAAACTTACCAAAGACAATAGAATTGGTTTCTACTGTATACTGTGTATTGAAACCCCTTCATTACACACCACTTGTGCCTGGGCTCAATTTTGCTTTCCTAACCGTTGTCTTCTAATGTGAAGCGGCCAGTGAGACTCACAGATTCTAGTGCATCCTGTCAAGCACTGGGTGCAAGTTAATGCCATGCCCTCGTACTCAAAGGGCATAATTTAGGCTGAAAGTAAGCATGCTAGGTTCCAATGTATAGAGACCTGGATAAACATTAAAGCGCTTTATGGCAGGATAAGCACATGTGGTTTAGGTGCCAGAGATTTCTGTATTGCCTGGGACAGAATTATTATCCTCTTAAATAGCTCGGAGCCTCAGGACTAAAAAAACGGAGTCAAGGCTGGTGGTCAAAGTGAGCCTTTAAAGACAGTCTCCCAATACCTAGCCCAGAGCTGTTTCCATTGGCCCACACCTCGTTTCCTTTGTGTAGGTTATTTAATAAATTCATTTCACAGCCCGCAGAGCACAGTAGGAAACAATGCAATTACTGAACCAACCGGAGGAGCACAGCTGCCAGCGTCTTGTTGATTCAGAATTGTCCAAACACTTCCATGTGGGGTGGGACAGATACAACTTGCTGATTCAACAGTTGACGTTGACAAATTGGAGTTTCATTTCCTCAGCCTTCTGTTGGAGGTGCTAATGAGCACTGAAAGGCCGCAGAAACACAGGAGGGAGAGAGGCGGGAGACTCCTCCAATCTACATGCTAACTAATTGAGCCTGGGTGATGGCAGACTTGACACCCTAGGTAATAGGTGGACACATTTGAAGCACTAATGAAGGCCAAATAAAATCAACACTGAACAGTTCAAGCTCCACTTGCGGATTTTGTGGACTGCTATCTTCATCGATTAGAGAATGTTTGCTTTTCCTAATATCCTCTCATATGTTTCCTGAAACATTCTTTAAATGTCGCAGGGCACTATTGCCAAGATTCCTTGGTTTCTGGGAAATGAGGGGGTTGGGCCAGACAATTTCCGAGGTCTCTTCTATGCTCCACTTCTTGACTTGCTTGGCAAGAGAATTTGCCTGCAACGAATTGTATTCCCCTCTCTCTTCACACACATTGACCCTGACCTCTGTTTTCCCCATTCATTTCCTCATTTATTCAATAAGCATTTGGTATGCTTACTCTGTGCTAGGAACTAGAAATAAAATAGGGAATAGGCCAGAACACCACCACACTCTTACTCTCAGGGGTTTCCTTTCTAATAAGGCGACGGGTAAGTAAGTAGGGCATCAGGGACATGTTAGGAGGGAGCCCACAGGAGTATGAAAGCTCATAGGAGAACCCCTAAGTCAGAAAAGTCTTTTTTTCAGAAGTCAGATCATCTCAAGGAAAGCTCCTCAACGATCTCACATTTTAAGTTGCTCCTTAAAATAAGAAGGTGAAGATTGGGAGGAAGATGGACTGGGTTCAGTGCACCTCCCAGGATGCGGACACCTTTCCTGTGTGGAGCAGAATGTGACGGGGCAAGGGCTGTGCTTGGTGCATTGAGAAGGAATGACGTTTGGAGAAGGGATGATACAAGATTAACACTCAAAGTGCTGACATTATAAAAGGTTAAATATTTAAAATGAAAACGTTAAGTAGATATATTATAATTTCCTCCTTAGTCTGCAGACCATAATCGAAGCCAACCACCTCTTTATGAACATCAGGTAGTTTAATCAGATCGTTAGAGCTCAAAGATATTTCGTGTCTATATTTATGATATATTTATGATTTCACACATGAGGCAGCTGGTGCTCAGAAGAGTTAATTCTTTTTTTTTTTTTTCCAGAAGTCACATCATTGGCAGAGCCAGCTCTAGAGTCCCACCCACATCCTCAAATACCTTCTTTCAAAGTTCAGCCTATGCTATCACCTCCTTTATGCTTTCTTTCATCCTTGCTCTTTCTCTCTTATTTCCTAACAAACCCCAACTTTAAACTTTTCCTCATTTAAAAAAATAACGTGATTTTTTTGCCAACATATTTGAGGTCTTATTACACCTCCCAACATTCTTTTCTTTTAAAATATATATATATGTTGTATTGATTTTTTTCACAGAGAGGAAGAGAGAGGGATAGAGACTTAGAAATATCGATCAGCTGCCTCCTGCACTCCCCCTACTGGGGATGTGCCCACAACCAAGGTACATGCCTTTGACCAGAATCAAACCTGGAACCTTTCAGTCCACAGGCTGATGCTCTATCCACTGAACCAAACCACTTAGGGCAACCTCCCAAAATTTTTTCGTCATTTTATCCCCCCCTTCATATGGGCCGTTGTTCCTGTCTTCAGAGAGCTTGCAGTCTAAGGGAGGAGATGGATGGCAAGTCTTAATGAATGTCAAGTTCTCCCTATGGGATTGAAGTCCCTCTGTGATGTAAACCTTGCCCTCCTGTCCAGGGTTCTCTTGGTAAAGCAGGACATATCTCCAACATAAGAGATTGCTGCTTGCATTTACAGAGTTCTCACAGAGACATAGACCAGCATAGGGAGGAGGTACAGTGATTTTTATCATCTTTTGCCCCAAAGGTCATTAGGCTGTCCACACGATGTCCTTTTCCTAGTAGTATTTTTGTTACATTTTGGCATAGGAGCCAATTAGTATTTCCAAGATGTTTATGTTTTCTCATCCTTTTGATCTGTCAATTTTGTTAAAAAACAAATCTTTTTTGAATAAGACAGGTTGGTATGAGGACTGGCCTTTTAAAATTGACCTTTTACTTATACGAATGTGTACCTGGTGTCCACACCAGCCAGCCAGCAGTAATCTTTTTCATGTCTGCAGCTCTCATCAGAAGAGTGGACTTATCTTGGAGAAATGCGCTTTGTTGAGTCGGGAGTAGATAGACTCAGGAATTCTCCAGCTGCCAGACATTTCAGAGATTCTCAGATGTTTGTTTACTCGGCGTTTTTAAAGCAAATTGGATCTATTTTTGTATGGCATGCATTAGAATTAAACCTGTTTAAACAGATTTTCTTTACAGGTAATCTTGACTTTCTTTTAAACGTGTTTGCTTAAAAAATATGTTTGCCTAAAGCCATCTATAAATAAGCCACTGTAACTCAGAATATTCAGTGTGAAAATATGTAAAAAAGGCAAACTTAACTCTGAATGAATACTAGACCGGCTTATAAAGGTGTCCAATTGACTTCTATCATATTATCATATTCTATCATATCTGTAGTGGAAACTGTAGAAAGTGAATGTCAGCTGATGGCTGACATTAATATAATGACCAGGCTGTCCTGTAAAGGATTTATGTTTGTACATTTATAGCCCATCCCGCCATCTCTCTGAGGTAACACTTGGCTCTTAGACCCCAGGGTATCAGAGCACTGGGGTAAGAATTAGGAGACCTTAATCTAGTCATGGCTCTGACACTCACTAGCTTTGTGGGTTTTAGCATTGTGTCCTCATCTACCAAGTGTAGCAGGGTAGATTAGATGTTCTCAGGACCTGTGCACTTTGGAGACGGATGAATTACATGATAGACTATTTCCTTCCATTTTGCACACTGAAAATCAAAAGCCATATAGAATATGTGACCTGCTTGTGGACACAGAGAGCAATAGCTCAGGCTCTTTTAAATTTTTAGGTTCTCCCCATGCCTTTGGATCTCATGCTCCCTCACTGTCACTCTGGTATTGAACTTTATGGTTTGGAAAGCCCAGCCATTTACATTTGCTCTTACATCTGTTAGGGATAACTTCTAGGTAGATATTTAAAAGACGTAAGAGTAATGAAGTTAGATGACAAGATTCCATTTTAATAATGAATTATGTCCCACCATGTCAATCAAAATTGGTGTCTTAAATAAACTTATATTACCTTTTCTATTGAATCTCATTTTAGGGAGAAACCAATAATTACAGTGAAACATGAGAAGCCACTCTCCTGGGTGTTTCAGGCTTTCCTCTTCAACTACATTTAGAATGAACAAGGTTCTCCACTCCCTATTCTCCTTTGGATTAATACTATTAAGCTTGTTTGTGGCTCTTATGATTAGCTTGTGACTTTCTGTAATAATGTCTCTTGATAGCCACACATTTAGGAATATCATGGACATATAGGATGGGGCAAATATAGGTTTATAGTTGTTTGTATGGAAAATAATAAAATAATAAATAAGAATACAAAATAAACAACTGTCTACTTTTGCCCCAGCCTGTATATTTGATGGCTTAGAAGCAGATCACATATTTCCATGTAAAACATCCTGAATCATTCATAGGTTCACAGATGCCATTTTAACTCAACTTGCAGCTCAACTGTAATACGTGTCTTATTAGCTTGTGTTTGGGGAGTAGGAGTCTACAGAGGAGGAAGGCAGAGAACTGAGCACCGTGTTTGAAATTAACAGATCATCTCCTTGGCACTGCCTGTCCACTAACCTCTAACCTCTGTCCTCTGGACCTCCTGGCACGCCTATGTCCCACTGCGGTCCTTTGTTAATCCATAAATCAGCCCACTGTGAGTCAAACCTCCCATTCTGGCAGGGCAGCTGGTCTCCACTGTGGTGAGGATAGGATGTCCCCTGGTGACTGAACACATTTATACGAAGGAGGAAATGGAAATTAGAACCTTAACCTCCAAGAAGCGATTTCTGTTTTCTTCTTTTGAATTGTGAAAATGAACCTGATGGGTAGAATTTCAGGCACAAGGAAAGGGAAAAGACAGAAAATGCAGGCCTGAAAATGTCTCCAGGTCCAGTTCCCCTTGTCCACCCTGTATTTGCAGCTTTTTTCATTTCCTTTTTGAAAGCTGCAGTCACATTGCCATCTCTCAGGGAAAGAGTGAAGTTGTGGGGATGATGGGAGACGTGGGGGACAGCAGACATGGACCGTTTTCACCACTTACCTGTGTGAAGTGTTTGTAAGTCAGCTCTGTCTTTTGAGTCAGGTGTCTGGGGCCAAAGGTCAGATCCACAGACTGTCTAAATTTGGCAGGTTTTTAACCTCAGAGTCTCCATTTCTTCACAGCACTCGGGGGCATCATGAAAATGAAAGACGATGCATACGAAACCCTTGGACCAAAGTAGATGCTCAGTAAACAGGTTATGTTATTAAGAGGCCAGGAATGGTTGGATAGTAGCGTTAGCAATATCTGGAAGGCAGCAGCATCCAAGAGAACTTTCTTTAAAAATAAAATAAAATACTTTATTGATTTTTTACAAAGAGGAAGGGAGAGGGACAGAGAGTCAGAAACATGGATAAGAGAGAAACACCGATCAACTGCTTCCTGCATGCCCCACACTGGGGATGTCCCTGCAACCAAGGCACATGCCCTTGACCGGAATCAAACCCAGGACCCTCCAATCTGCAGGCCTATGCTCTATCCACTGAGCCAAACTGATTTCGGCCAAGAGAGCTTTCTATAGGTACAGTGTTATTTGAAGAGTGGATAAAGTCAGTTTCCTGTGTGTTTTGCGTAGATTTCTGGGGATAGAAAACAGGTGGCGAAGCTGCATGATATAGGCACCTCCAGATGTGTGCAGATGAGGCCAGCTGAGCTGCTCTGAGGAGGGTGGGCCTTTGCAGAGAGAGCCAGCCAGGATGCTGGAGAAGGGTTGCAAACCCAGCCAGTAGTCTCCGGGATGCTGGCACTTTCATCCGCAGTCACCTGTGGTGGGTCTGAGGCAAGAATCAATAACAGGAGGAGAAGGGGACAAATCATTCATTGCCCAGAGGCTGGCCATCAATCCAGTGCCTGTTGTTTTCTGTGTAGCCACTTTAAAGAAACTTTCACGCCGCGCACCCATCCCCTGCAACACAGAGCCTTACCTCAGGACCCGCAAAAGCCTTTTGGGAAGATCTACAGTTACCTTCTGTGTTGTTAGGAGCTGCTCTTTCAGGAGAGTGAAAGATGGATCCCGTTCCATTCTGCGTAAACTATATCGGCGTTCATCCCGTCTTCCCCTCCCGCCTGTTCTTTAGCACTCGTGGCTTTTAGAGAAATAATCTGCCTGAAGGTCTGCTTGCCTCTGCGTGTGTCGTAGCCTGTGCTTTACACCCGTTACCTCTGACTTACTGCAAACTCACTCTTGCCCTCAACACAGAAACACACTCTTTTTCTGTATCGCCTCCTGATGATCAGAAAGAACAGGGAAGGCCCTCTAGTCCAGCGATTTTCAACTTTTTCCATCTCATGGCATATATACATTAATTATTCAGATTCTGCAGCACACCAAAAAAAATATATTTTTGCTGGACTGACAAAAATAGGTATAATTTTGGTTCATTTACAGCAAATGGCTATAGTTGTATTGGCTGTTGTCCTTTTTTATTTAACAATCTAAGGGAAAAGAGGCCCGTGCCCCTGACTGCTGCACACGGGTTGAACATTGCTGGTCTTGTCTGGCCTCTCCTGGCAGTGAGGCAGTGGCAGGAGAGGGGAGGAGGGTGGCACCCTCTCAGGGAGCATCAGGACTGGGACCGGGGTCCTGCTTCAAGTTCAGGGCTCCTGGGAATCCTCTGCTCCTCCCCAGAGCACAGGCTGCAGACCTGAGGCTTGCTCCACGAGTGCCTACACCTCTGCAAGCCCTGAGCTGCTGGAATGTCTGGAAGGGGGAGAGAGAGATAGGCAGATGAGCCAGAGGGTTGACACAGGGTGAGCCTTTTTAGACAGCCTTGGAATGATTAGAGCCGGGACTTGGGGACCCCACAGTGGCGTTCTGTGGAGAGTAGATCTTTTGTAAGCAATGATTTATTTTTCCTCTGAAGGCCAGCCTCAGGCGGAATTGGGAAATAGCCAGCTAGCTATGATGCAGTGATTTTCAACTCTTTTCCCCTCCCTTTTAAAACTGCCAGCCACTTACCTCAACTAGACGCGTCAGAGGAAGCCCAGGATGTAAAAGGAATAGAGGTGGTTGGGGTGGGGGCGGGAGGTGCAGTCTCCTTAGCTTCTCACCTGCCCACACCCTCCACTCACTGTAGGGCTCCCGGGGGGGGCACTTGTTGGGAAGCCACTGTTGCAGTGAAAAGCCAGTATTTGGAGCTCAGACCAGCCTGTTAGTTACCCGAGGCCCGTGGTCGGCAAACTGTGGCTCTGGAGCCACATGCGGCTCTTTGGCTTCTTGAGTGTGGCTCTTCCACAGAATACCACAGTCTGGGTGAGTCTATTTTGAAGAAGTGGTGTTAGAAGAAATTTAAGTTTAAAAAATGTGGCTCTCCAAAGAAATTTCCATCGTCCTATTGATATTTGGCTCTGTTGACTGAGTTTGCAGACCACTGCCTTAGGCAAATCCTGAAACCACCCAGCCTGACTTTCTTTTCATGTCAATTGAGGATAAAGCCTCAAACGGAAAGGTTTTTGCATGTACATATTGATGTAACAGACAATATGCTTAGTTCATAGCAGACACTGTAAATGGTGACTCCCTCCTCTCTTTTTATCTTTTTATTCCCCCCTTTCTGTGCCTTTCCCCTCAGATGTCCTCTGCCTCTTCAGGAGCCTAGCGACCTCTGGCCCTAGCACTCTCCCGGGCTCAGCCCTCCAGGAAAACCACAAATCGCTGACAGGTGTCTGCTCAGGGTAGGCTGTCCTCCCCCAGCCTGTCTGAGCTTCAGTTAGACCAGTGCTGGCTTGAACAATTGACATTCAAAGGAATTGCCCAGAGGGACTTCACAATCAGTAATCATTCCCTTTCTGGCCAGCCAGCTGACTTCTGTCCTTGGCTAAGACTAGTCTTGGCATTTATGTAATGGCACAGATTTCACATTCCTTAGCAGTGTACACATTCCTTAGCATCCTCGTGTTCTGTGAAATCACCTGGTTAACGTAAAAACATTCAGACCTGTAAAGAATTGTTGTGAGTTTATTGGAGCCAAACTGTCGGCAATTGTTGGGGAGCAGAATCTCAATGTATTGGGATAATGCTCCGGAGAACAGCAGCTTTTCACCTTGTTATATACATTACAATCAAAGGAAGAGATGTAAGTGGGTTCCATGAAATCCATTGGCGATAGATTAGGGAGGCAGGGGTAAGCAAAGCAGGGAGACCTCTGGGATTGAATAAAAAGTAAAATCATAGACACATACTTCTTTTACTTAGGTGGGTACAGAATAGTTAAGATTCAACAATTAACATGATCACAATAACAGTGAAGGAATTTGTGGAGCCCAGGGCACATGGTTGTCTCCAGGGGGATTTGGAAAAAAGGGAAGTTAAAGTTATCCTGACATTTCAGTGATATGTTTGTTATCTTAGGTGCAAAAAGACAATAGGCTCAGTAAAGATTGAAGTTGATCTTTGCCAGGGAAGATACTGGCCTAGGGCGTGACTAACCATTATAAATGGCTTTGGATGAAAGGTTTTAATTTCAGACCATCCTTTGTGGTTACTTTAGGTCACTGACCTCAGGCTTTCCCAGAGTTAGGTTAGCATGTGGCCCCTTTTCATCCACAACT
This sequence comes from Pipistrellus kuhlii, assembly GCF_014108245.1. Lineage (NCBI taxonomy): Eukaryota > Metazoa > Chordata > Mammalia > Chiroptera > Vespertilionidae > Pipistrellus > Pipistrellus kuhlii. The sequence continues at coordinate 43,955,699 of NW_023425515.1, read as the reverse complement.
CACACTTCTGTTATTATGCTGGCATATTTGTACATTTGCCAGTTCTGTACAAGCCAGTTCACAGTACGACACCACATTCTAAATCAGGACAGTCTGTTCTAGATCTCAGTAGCCTAATGCCCAGGTAGAGAGGGCTCAGAAGGACACAGGTAAGTTAGGCTCCATCCCTGACCTCAGAAAACTCAGGCTCTTGTGTGAGATACAGGAATGTCCGTAATAGCAGTCATACTGTAAATCCCATAAAATGTCAGGTGAATCAGGAAATAATACTATGTCCCATTTTGGGCTGTTAGAAGTAAAAGATTTAGGAGTAGAAATGGCAGGATTTCACCAAGCAAGGATGAAGGGCAAAAAGATAAGAGTGAGCCAAGGCTGGGAGCCAGAAAGCACAGGGCATATTTGGGGAACTAGCATAATTTGGGGGCTTCACGTTGGGAATGGAGCCATGGAGGGGCATGTAAAATAAAGATTGAAATGGTGTTTGGCTCAGAGTGTGGGAAGAGGGCACCATCAAAGAATGCTGAGTAGGCGCATGTCCTGATCACAGGACCATAGCATTTTTAAATTGGAAATAACTGAAAAATAATCTTATCTATAAAGCCTCTGCTAGATGTAAAACTATGGCACCCCAAAAAGGTCAAGTGTTTGTGCAGGGTAGGTCATGGCAGAACCCAGATTAGAAACTAGGAAGGACTGTCACTTCTGATCTTCAGAAAATATTTAAGTAACTTTGTTTATATTAGAGTTATTGAGAGAGGAGGAACCAATGGGACAAAAAGGAGTTTTATTATGAGCATCAGCTCATGCTATTATGGAGGCTGAGAAGTCCCGCTCTCTGCTGTCTGCAGGCTGGAGACCTGGAAAGCCGGTGGAGCCATCAGTCTGAGATCACAGTCCAGGGAGCCAGGGAAGTCCCAATCTGAGGGCAAGAGAGACTAGGAGATAAGAGGACCCAGCTCAAGCAGCCAGTTAGGGGGGGAAAAAGGGAGGGGGGAGAGTTTGAACTTGATTTCCTGTTCTTCTGCCTTTTTAAAAAAAAATATATATATATATATATATATATATTTAATTGATTTTTTACAAAGAGGAAGGGGGAAGGATAGAGAGTTAGAAACATCAATGAGAGAGAAACATCGATCAGCTGCCTCCTGCACACCTTCTGCTGGGGATGTGCCCGCAACCAAGATACATGCCCTTGACCAGAATCGAACCTAGGACCCTTGAGTCCGCAGCAGGCTGATGCTCTATCCACTGAGCCAAACCGGTTAGCGCGGGTCTTGGGTTTTGATTTCAGTCAAGGGCATATGCATTAGTTGCAGGCTTGCTCTCGCTCCTGGTTGTATTGCATGTGGGAGGCAACCCTTCTCTGTGTCTCACATGTTTCTCTCTCTGTCTCTCCTACCCTTTTTTACTCTTTCTAAATACCAATGGAAAAATATCCTCAGGTGAGGATTAACAACCCAAAAACAGGTATTCAATCTTCAGGCCCCTTTCCTCTCTTTACTTTTTTGGATAGAGCCTGCTCAGTAACTAAAAAGAAAAACTAGGAAGGCATGACCTCTAGTGGACTCACTGAAAACTTTGCTTTGGTTTTGTTGGAGGGTTTCTCCAACACCCTTCCCTTGTTTTAATAGAATTATTGAATTTTTCATCTGAATGTTACTCTCATGACCAGACTTGGGGCTGTGCACAAATATCATTTTTTTGGTCGCTACCTTAAAAATGGGATTTCTGCATCTCAAATTCACATTGCACTTGTGTTTGAGTCCTTTTAATGACCTTTCTCACAAGTGTCATCTTTTAACAGAATGCTTGTCAGTCAGTCTTTTTCTCACCCAACTATAAAACCTAATCTGACTGAATTTTTGGAAGTGACTGTTTGAACGTGGGTGTCTGTGTTTAATCCGTCATGCCTAGGTTCACGTCCAGGCAGATGATAGCTTTGGAAACTGTATACTTCTGTTCAATCTGTGTGATCTTTGGTTTCCAGGACTGGGCTGTGGTTGTGCCCATCACCGCAGGTTTATTGCTTGACTTCCAACTCCGCCCCACAACTGACAGGCACTAACCCACTTATGTGCTCCCAGGGAGGGCTGGTGGGTGCCAGGGGCCCTTAAGGATTCTTGGTTGATTATACAATTGCTTTGTCCATGTTTAAGATTGAAACTAAGACAAAAAGCAGCCACTATCTGTTGGATGGAGGGAGATAGAAGGTGTGAAAAAAGAATATCTGGAGCAAAAAATAGATTTTTTTCAAAGCAAAATAAATAGCTGGGGAGTGGGGATATTAATCTGTCTCCCATTGAGGGGAATGAGAGATGGCATATCTTTCCTGATTCTCAATTACTGTCATGGTTCCAAAAGTTCTGCCAAAGTTGTCTTTCCTGAGTTGCAGAATATGCAATCTCAGCTCTTGGACATTTTAGAGATTTACTGTACAGTGAGGCCCTCCCTCTAATTTGACAGCTTTGTCTTTCTTGAGCCCACATAATTAAACTTCTGCTTTGAAACTGAGGGAAGGAGCAGACAGTCTCAGCTTTTAAACAATTCATATTGCTGGATTAAAACACATGTCTGCTTCAAGATGATGCTTGGGCCCTGCTGGGGTGGGATATGGGACCTGTGTTTTCTCCAGGCCCCTTGGTTAGAGATCCTTGGATATAAGCAGGTAGAGTGGAAAGAGCCCTGGATTGGGGATCAGGATTTTGGATTCTCTTCTTAGCACCTGGGCCAGGTGATATGCTGTGTATGTGTCACCTTTGGCTTTTAGGGTTCAGCAACCTGGTCTGGACCATGATAGTTGGAGTACATAACCTTGAAAGTCAGTTCTGGCTCCAATAATCCATGACTCATTCATGGTTTGTGGAGGGTATAAATTCCATCCACGGGAGTCCACAAGTTACAGAATTGGCAACTGACTCAAACAGCATCCTTCAATGCTGTAAAGTTAAAAATAATAACTAGGTACCGTTTTAGTACACAGTTTCTGGCTAGGGTATTGAGTTCCCATTTTTATCCCAATCCATTGATTCTTGTCCCATGTTTTGATGGTTGGGGGAAAAGTAGGAGTAAGAAGCCATCTCTCAAAATACCACTTCCCACTTCAGCATTAAGAGACTTTCCTTCCTTATTGTGCAGGCGTGGGCTTAAAAACACTGCACCAATTTGTCCCTCTTTCAAATGCTCTCCTCATGCTTTTAAACTGCAAATTTCAACTTCCCCACAGGGCTTTGATTGGTTTGTTTTCAAGTCTGGTTTCTTTTGATGTGAACATTTTCAAGCTCAAACAATAAAGTGCTTTTACCAGGATACTGGGAGCAATGAAGGGTCAGGTGGAGAATTGTGGCTGTTCTTCATTGGTCTCTCAGGCTGTCAGTACTTCTTTCCGTGTCTGCTTTCCTGGGAAACATTTCTTTGATCCCTTAGTCCTTCCTTACATTTTGAGTATGGTTGTAGTTGTACATGCCAGAAATTTTATGGGGAACATTCCAGCTTTATACAATGGAAAACTTCATGACTGACTTCTTAACAGTTATTTTTTGAAATAGCAGACTTATTGGATGTTACTATTTACTTTGTTGTTTGGAAATTGGATTGAGGAGGTTAATGTTTGAAATAACATTTATTTAAATCAAGATAAAGATAATATAGATTATCATTATTAATATATTAGGTATTACAGCAATGTATCACATGGAAAATTAATTAAGAACTGTTGATTTGACACTTAAAACAAGTTATTTTCTAGGGGTGTTATGTGTTTATTTTTGCCGGCATAATATCATCTTGTCAGTTCCCCAGTCAGTGTAGGCATACCTGAGACTTCTAGGTTTGCCATCTTTAGATTGCAACTTTGCATTTTGAGCCTTTCTGCTCCTCCTACAAGAAAGCTATTAATAATCTAGTGAAGAATCCAAGCGATATGCTTCCTCCTTCAAAATAATAGTGTGTGGTCAGACTAGTTGTCAGTCTAGGGTAAGCCAAAGAACTATGTGGCCGCTATTTTGTGCACTTATGTGGGTGGTCCCTCCCTCCCTCCCTCCCTCCCTCCCTTCCTTCCTCACCTGAGAATATTTTCCCACTGATTTTTTTAGAGAGCATGGAAGAGAGGGAAAGATAGAGAGAAACATCAATGAGAGGGACACTTTGATTGGTTGCCTCCTGCATGAGACCTGACCTGGGCTCTGGCCAGGGAGGAGCCTGCAACCTAGGAACATGCCCTTGATCAGACCGAGGCTCTATCCACTGAGGCAAACCCGGTAGGGCAGGATATGACAAACCTTTGTTTTTTTCCTCCAGGAGTGAGGTGGAAAAACCCTAGATCACCTTCTTGGATTCTTATTACCCAAGTTACCAAGAGCACTGCGAGTGGTGTACAGGGAGCTTAGCCAGAGAGCTTTAAGAAAAGGCAGAAAAGGCGTTTCCTCTGAAGCTCATGCACAGAGACGGGATTACTGACGCACTGTCTCCCAGTGAGGGCCGGCCCCTCCTGTGTGTTATGTCTCTGCTCTGGGCTGGGGGCAGGCCCCCCTGTGAGTTGCGCCTCCACTCCAGGCCCATCTGCGTGCCTAACCTCCATTCTGAGCTGGTCATGACTGTTCCAGTATTCTGGCTAATTTGCAAATTACCTCTTTACACACACACACACACACACACACACACACACACACACACACAGGTTTACTCCTAAAATCTTTCAGTGTATTTATTAATAGTCCTAATTAGTTTTGCAAAAAAGAATAGTGCCTCATCTTCATAAATCAGGGATTATTTCTTCTGCCTTTCCTCCCCCCTTTTTCCTGGCACTTGAAGCTTTCTTTATTCATGTTTTTTGTTCATTTGTTTGTTTATATTTTGTTTTGTTTTTTCATCTCAGCTGCAGGAAATGAGAGAGCTGAAATTCTCTGTCTTGTGACAGGGTCTTCAATACACCCTGAGAATCAGTTGTCAACTATACTACCTGCCCAGACAAAGAAAGCAGCTTTCAGACTTGAGTCAGTGTAGTTGGAACCTGTCAGCTCCTGAGTTACTAAATTTCCTGTGGGAGACCAAAAGGCAAATTTGTGAGTCACTGGGTGGTGCCTGGAGGCAAATAGGTCCTGGGATGATGTTTAGTATTAGGTCCTTGCTAAGCTGCTTTCCCCAGAGCTTTTATTCTATTGATAGGATTTTATGACTTTGGATCCCTGCTAGAATCTTCCAGTAAACGAATGGAGTGAGGCTGCCATCTCCTGGCACTTATTGGGAATTGCTTAGGAAGAAGGAATCTGTTCTTGCACATCAAAGGGAATATGTATGGTCATAATCCTTGTTTTTTTGTTTTGTTTTGTTTTAAATCTTCTATTAGACTTTGATCTTAGATCACACTGTAATTATATAGCCACTTTTCTCCTAGTCTCTGGCTATATTGCTGACTGAAAATTGGTGCTTTGAGAAATGTCCTAGAGTTATATTATTCTCAGAAAACAAGAGGAGATACGTACCTTTGTGTACTTACCACGGAGACTCCTAGCTTCTCCCTTCCAACCCTTCTGAGTATGTAATATGATTGTCATGTAATATGATAATTGCTCTGAAGTCTCTCATTATGTTTGGAAATGACAGTGTCAATTCCAGTAAACTGTCTTTAGGCTATATCTTCATTTATTCCTTCAACTGACTTCTGCTGTGCTAAGTTTGGAGACAATCCACTGGTCTTCAGACAGAGGGACACTGACAGGTCAACAAATACAATGCACTAAAGAAATTATGGTCAAAAGTCATTGAATGGAGAGATTAAATATGTCACTTGGACTGACCCCCATAAACTGAGAGAAACAGGCAGAATAGTCTCAAGCAGAGACTAAATGAGAAATGGTATTTTGGTCTTTGTATATTGCTTGAGTCGTTTACATATGACCGAGAAGAGTCCGTTTGAACAATGTTTCCCTCAATCTGGGAAGCTGGACTTACCTATGTTTTAACTTCCTTCTCCTCAAACCTTGCTCTCCATTGCTTTCTTTGTTGTTGGGGAAAGAAATGCCTGTCTCTAAGCAATGTATGAATTTACACCTGTCCAAAGTTCTCCAGACCTGGAAGAGGTTTTAGAATGTCCTCTGGGAAATGAGAGGAATTAGATTATCAACAAAGCAGACATTGATGAGGCCACATGCTGACTCTGAATGCACTGGGAAACACATTTGCTGATTGGAGGAAACTGATGAGCTCTTTTAGAGAATAGTGCTCAGATCTGGTTCTGTGAGATTCATATACTAGATTTAAGACTTGATGTGGGAAAGAGCAAGTAATTCAGTACCATCAGCTTATGTTTACGTTCTTATGGTCGATTATACATCTGAGGTGTCATGATTTCACTCAGAATTATTAGCAGAGATGAGCCTGTCTAGCACTGCTACAACCCCCCCCCACACACACACACACACAAACACACCCATGCACACACCCAGAGTTTTAGAAATGAGAACCACTTGTTCATTTGGTAGGTAATACTGAGAGGCACAGTGAGGGAGCAGAGCAGTTGAAACTGAGAAGCATGAAAAGTCAGTAAAGGGCTTGTTACAGAGCTGAGTGTACAGTTCCCCTGGGAAGTCGTGCAGAGCCCATCTTAGAATTTTTCTTTTTCTTCCATCTTAGACCTTTTCCTCCCATGTTCTTAGAGAAGCCAGGACATTTGCCCACTGACTCCTGTCCTCTGGTGGTTGAGGGCTGCCCCCAATGATGCTAGTTCTCCTGCATTGACAACCCTACACATCCTGGTAGTTCCTGGTGCAGAGCCACTGGCCATGGAGGTATATAGAAGCTGCCAGCTGGCAGGAATCCACCTGCCAAACCTGCAAGTGGAGTCCAGGGTGGGCTGGGGATGCGGGGCAGGCCATCAACAGAGTCTCCTCCACACACACCTGGACCACATTCATGGGCTCACATGTACGAGGAAACGGTCAAATCAAGTGAAGTCTAAAATAATAAGAAGGAATTACTATTAATTTTGTTTACATATGAGAGGGGTGCACACACAGCCCAATGAGAAAGGAATGTGAAGTGTAAACCACACTCTACTGGGCCACAGGCAGAAGCGACTGAGACAGCTGACTTATTTGGATCATCCCCATCACAAGATTATTGCTTCTGAAGATGAGGAGAGAGGTACTCTGGTCATCGTCAATGCATTTCTGTATCCATTTGCCAAGCCTCTTTGCCGTTTACTGCGCCGTAATACTTGACATTGTTATCTCATGTAAGAGGGAAAATAAGCCTTGAACACAGCCCACTGCCATAACGTGCAAAAAATGCAGGAATAATTCAGATCAAGACCTTTCACAGGGGGCGGGGGCCAGGTTACTCATTCCACAGGGCAGTGGTCCTGAGGGAACAAGGAGGTTGGCATCCAGCCTGCCTTCTACCATGGCCTCCACCGGAGCTGGCATTCATTCCCAGGCCAGCGGCAGGCCAGGGAGAGAGTGCACATTCGATTCCCTTCATCTAACCCAGTGGTTGGCAAACCGCGGCTCGAGAGCCACATGCGGCTCAATGGCCCCTTGAGTGTCCTAACGCCACTTCTTCAAAATAGACTCGCCCAGGCCGAAAACCAACTTCCACGCATGGGCCACGAAGTTTCAGTCGCACTGTACATGTGCGCCTGCTCGTGGTATTTTGTGGAAGAGCCACACTCAAGGGGCCAGAGAGCCGCATGTGGCTCGTGAGCCACGGTTTACCGACCACTAATCTAACCTGTTTTGTGTGCTTTATGTGTGCTGGAGTCTTTAGGTAGGTTATCTTATTCAAAACAAATCTGGGGACTAGGTGCTATTTGGTTAATCAGGTTCATAGGTGGTAGAGAAAGGGAAGAGCATATGGGAAATTTAAATACTGTATGCGTAGACATTTTATATCAACCCTAAAAGGGCAATTTTGTAGGGTTTTGGTTTGTTTTAAATAGATGAGGAATCGGAAGCTTAGAGAGGTTAAATAACACGACAGGCTTACTAAAGTAGTAAATGACAAACATATGATTCAAAGCTAAGCCTGTCATACTCTGACTCCAGTGCTCTTGCACACATATTTGTGTCAAAATGAGAAGAGATCAAGGGACACGTAGTGGAGGAGGCATCTTTTGAATCAGTTCCGTTTCTACATATACTTTGGTCAATAGGTCATTAACATACATGAATTAACACCTTTTCTAAAAGATTTCAATCAAATAATGTAGAGTTACCTCTATCTCAGAAACTATGCCAAGTAAAACTGACTTTGATTTATGAAACACATTACTATAATTATTGTTATTAATGTCCACGCTGCAGATTATTGAAAACCTGGAGCACTCTATTGGTATCTGTCTTCAGTATTTCTAGTGTCTAATAGTATGTCTGTTTAGGACCACAGCACTGACAGCTTCTTGCAAGTCAGGGCAGGTCCATTCTTTCTTATAGTCAATGCAGATAGTCAGACATGTTCTGCTGCCTGTCCAAGGTCAGCTTTAACCAACGAAGCACAAATCTGTCACTTTGCCTTGTGACCCCTGCCACTTCCCTTTAGAGCCATTCCGCATTCACGGCAAGTTGGGTCATTGTCTCAGGAGTACAGTATTATGTGCATTTTGACCTTTGGCACAAATGTGGAAACAAGACAACACTGTTAATCTGCCACTAGGGCCGTATGACCTCGAATTAGCTATTTTTCCTCTTTGAACCTTAGTTTTATTTTACCTGTAAAATAAGGGACTTCATATATATGATTTCTGGTCATGATTAAGGGAAATGCTAAAATATTCCCCAAATTGAAGACATTAAAAACCCATAAATGGGTGACTTTGTTAGAAGGTGACCATGCTTGCTTCCCAGAATGTCAGAGAAGCTTGGCAAAAATATTTACCCCTTTCTATTGTAAGTCATAATTTTTTGTTGTTGTTGTTAATCCTCACCTGAGGATATTTTCCCATTCATTTTCAGAGAGTGGAAGGGACAGGGAGAGACAGAGAGAGCAAAACATTGATGTGAGAGAGATAAATCGAATGGTTGCCTACTGTATGCACCCCAACCAGGGCTGCGGATCCAGCCTGCAAACGAGTTATGTGTCCTTGACCAGAATCGGACCCAGAATCCTTCTGTCAAAAGGCCAATGCACTATTCACTGAGCCAAACCGGCTAGGGCCATAGTATTTTTATAGGAAGATTTTATATTGTTTATTAACAACCATGAAAACTGCACCCTTGCAAGGGTTAGGGAAGTGGAGAGTCAGAGTCACAGAAGGACTTTGTCAGCATGGTCCCATGATAGGTGCTTTTGTTGGTGTGCCACAAATTGGGGCAAAAGAAAGAACTCTTTCTTATAAATCAGCAAATATTATTGAGCTATTTAGATTTTTTTAATGAATCTATATACTATTAATTTCACTTAGCTACTTAGTATTTATTAAATTACCTGCCTGATTTCAAATATTACTTAATTCTTGTGCTCTGTTGTTAGTTATCTGCATTCTGTGCTTGAGTGATGGAGGTTAGTAATTTGAAGTCAGTGGAATGTGCTCAAGTTCAATTCAGTAGAATCTGAAGGAGTCAGGGACAGAGTTCCATTCTGTATTTGATATTCTAAAGATAATCAGCAAAGAGCAAAGTGGATGACAACGAGGCCCCAGTAATAGGAAGGTCTTCTTAGGTAGAAATTATGAAATAGAGTGAAAATCAAGGAATCGGTTATAGGAACTGAGGCAGTTTTACTGTGTGGTTTAAGAGCAGACACATGAAAATCTTCTATGAAAATAGGAGACGCACCCAGAAGAATAGGCCCTTTAGGCATACCTCCTTTCCTTTGCTGCAACAAGCTCAGTGGTCTGTGTGCTTTTTCCTTTTCTTGGCTAATTTACTAACAGCCAAACAGGCAGCGTCACTGGATCTTATCCTCCTGCAATGCACAGAAATCCTTGCATCAGTTCAGAGGTGGCATTCCCTGGAACTGATCACGGCCAAAGTGTACAACTGCATTTTTCCTCCTCCTTTTCCTTCCCAGGCCCTGCTTGTGTGTTAGTTGCATGGCAACCCATCTGTTGTAATAGCTGATGTCAGCTCCTTTTCACTTAAAGGTGGCCCGGGAAAGTTTTCAAGACGGGCACTTGAATTTGGATTTGCGTAATGCTAGGGAAGGCTCCAGTTTGTGTTACCAAATTATAAAACTGCAGACTAATGGGCCCTGGCAGGGGAAATGCAAATGCAGATCACAAGGGATTAGCGTCCAGAACAGTGTGGCCTTAGGGACTTGATTTCTAACTTCTAGGAGCTTAGCAAGTGAGCCTCAGCCATATTCTGTTTGCTGCTAACGTTCTCTCTGTACTTTAAAGGAATAAGAGGCCCAAAATTACCCTAATTCCTCAGTGTTAGCATTTAGACAAATACTTGATATGGCTTTTTTGAAAGAAGGGCCAACGTTTTACATAAGTGCATCAGCAGCAATTGGGGGGAGGAGAGAGGGAAGGGAGTTAGTTCTCTAGTATGTAATAAGTAGAAAAATGTAACTTCTTGAATCCAGCAGAGGGCAGAAAGGAGTTTTAGCTTTTCTCACCTGTGACAATCCAAATCAGTGACGATCAAAGGCAAAATTCAGAGGCACATTTGTAAACAAATTATTCCCCAGCTGGTACCATAGCAGTTATTCTGGTTGTAAAGACAGGGTCTAGCTCACGTGCTCAGAGCCAATTTGATTCCATCTATACAAAAGGACATACAGAGTGCTGACTTATTTATGCCTAGGAGGAGATAACAGTGCTGTACCCAAATAACACCACCACTTCTATTTGATTTAGGTTTTAAACACTAACCACAGTGCAGCATTTTATGATTTTTCCCATTTATGTTCATGACATTCCTCATACTTGAATGAAAGAATATTTAAAATGAAGAGGAGTAAATTATTTCATTATCAAATGTTTCTCTTTTAAAGGAACATTATCTACACGTAACTCTATAAAATAGTGAAAATGGTTTTCACAACTTACGCTGGTTTCTTAGAAGTCAATCTAATTTATCCTCTCATCTCTAAGCTGCAACTTGGTGTGGTAGTATTTGTGCCATTGTAATGATGAGGTGGATACTGAAACATGGGGACAATTAAGAAATGAGTCTTTGTCTTGGTGTTTACATAATCCTATATAATAAAAGGCTAATATGCAAATAGACCTAACAGTGGAACAACCAAACAACTGAACAATCGGTTGCTATGACGTGCACTGACCACCAGGGGTGTGTGCAGAACATGGCAGGCATTGGCTGTGGTGGGATGATGGAGCAGGTGATTGGGGGCACCAGAGCAAGGTGGGGCTCTGGTCCTGTCATTGGGGTGAGCCTCTGGTGGTTACTAAAAATTCTTTGCTTCAGCACACCACTGTCCTGCCCAGTGCTTACACCCACTGCCAGTGCTGGCCCTGCTCGCACTTTCACCTGGCACCAGAGCCACCGCTTGCACCTGTTGCCAGTGCCCAGTGTCTGTCTCGATCACTTGCTGCCATCAGCAGGTGTGAGTGGCTACTGCTAGCCCTGAGGGGCAATCAGGGCAGCAGCCTCTACTTGCAACTGCTGACAGTGCTGGCCCCAATTGTTCCACACCGTCAGCAGTTGTGAGTGGGGCCGGTGCCATCAGCGTGTGGGAATGGCAGTGGTGGGTGCAGGACTGCCGGCAGACAGGGGGCTGGGGGCCACAGTGGGAGGGGCCAGGCAGGGTCTCAGAGGATGGGCCGAGACCTGCCCTGGGCCTACCACAACCTCTCTGCCCACAGTTCCTTTCAAAGTGTATGAATTTGTGCACTGGGGCCCTAGATTTATATAATTTTAAATCCTGGTTGTTAATGTTTGGCTTTTAAAAACAGGGAGCATAAATCTTCCATGACGATTTGTATGGAAGATTGTTTTGGATTGGGGTAGTATGTTAGTGTCTTCTTTATTTTTCCGGCTTTAAAAAAAAAATTTTTTTTAAAGTATGGTAGTGTCTTAAATCCGGTTTCTCAGGAAGCAGCCTTGATTGCGGTGGAGTTAGGATATTTAGGAAGGAGCAGCCCTGGGCTCTGTGCCTGTGGAAGAGAGGGGAGGAGGCAGAGGGAGGAGATAGATTTCCCTGCAGGCCCACTGTCAGCCTTCGGGAACTTTGGATTCAGATGACTCTTCAGAGTACCCTGAACTGGGGCCCTCCCAGGTGCATTAATTATTGTTGGGATACCTCCATCCCACCCCACCCCCACAGCAGGACAGGACTGGGGTTGAGGTGGCTCTTTGCAGCTGACGCAGTCATTAAGGGATTGCACTGACAGCACACCCAGTAGCTGAGCTAAGCCATTCTTTGTTGAAGAAAGAGCTGGGTGTGTGAGAAAGAGCCCAAAAAGTCAGGTACACTGGATTCTCTTTTTGATAAATTGTTGACTTTTTAACATTGGATAACATTTTGATTGCTTTAAAAAGAAAGTGATTGCTTGCTATATATTTCAATCTGTGGGGAAGGAAATGGTACTAAATAGAAGACTTTTGGGAAGGGAGGGGATGTGTGGGAGGGAGGGAGGGGGGCAAAAAAAATCAATAAAATATGTAAAAATAAATTTAAAAAAAGAAGACTTTTTCATGGTTACTGTTGTTTGAAAAATAGGATTTTAAGGAATGAAAATGAGAACTTTTTTTTATAAAAGAGTGTTAAGTTCTGAAATACAGTGCTAGCATAAATACATATAAATGCTTTATTTATTTGCATTGGGGTTGTCCTATGAATAACAAATGATGTTTATTAAAGGTAATTCATTGAGTAATGTAATGAGTTTGTAGTAGTTCTTTGCAGTTTCTGGGGAAAATTGTTAAGTAAATCACGGAGAGTGTGCTGGGAGTCTGTCCCCTAATAAAGTACAAGTAAATGTAATATAAAAGACAGGGGAGGGAGAGGACATTTGCATGCCATTGGTAGAACGGTCACTTATGTCTAGCCTTTATCTCAGGACTTCATGTTTGAGCCCTGTTAATCCCATCTACCATTTGTCCTTCAGTCACAGCTTCAGTTGTGTGCCTGTTGGATGCAGACCCCTGTGCCTGCTTAATACACATCGGAGATATGGTTCTCTTTCTCAAATAGCTCAGAATGTCATAAAAATGTCACATCTGTTACATTACCACCAGTCTCATCAGAAAAGTATACTATTTGGAAAGATGTTAAGTTCATGATGCAATGAGGTGTGTTTTTTTTTTAATTAATATTTTTGTTGAAAGCTCCATTTTTTTATGTCAATAAGGACTTCAGTCATTTTTATGCAGACAGGCAAATTTTGGTCATTTTAAATGAAAATGTCTATCAAATAACTGTCTGAATATCCATAGTTTATCAATTGTTTTTAAAGTAAAATGGTATTCCCTCAGCAAAACAGCCAATTCAGGCCACAACTTAGAATCACATGAGTGCTTTTCTTTTACTTTTTAAAATTACTTACTGATTGATTTTAGAGAGATGATAGGATAGCAGAGACAGACAGACAGACAAACAGACATTGACTTGTTGTTCCACTTATTGATGCATTCATTAGTTGATTCTTATGTGTACCCTGATGGGATAAACTGGAAACCTTGATGTATTGGGATAACACTATAACCAGCAGAGCCACCCAGCCAGGGCACACGAGTACTTTCCTGAAAGACAGCTTTTGTGTATCAGAATGACTAGGAAGTGCTTTACAGTTACTTCCCATTTCCTCACACAGGGTATCTGGATATAAGAAAGGTAGCCCAAGAGTTGACATTTAACAAAACGAATCTTTTTGTTTCCATTAAGAATTTTCTTAAATGCAACTGGATTGATTTTTTTTTTTTTTAATGCTATTGCACAGAATCCACAGAATCCAGTGACTGCTCATGCAGTTGGATGTTACTGTCTTGACTAGCACTAAGTAGCTTTGGCCTCCAATTGCCTTTATACCGTCAGTTCAGGTGTGAACACAGTGAAAAGACAAACAATGTCTTAGCACAATGAAAAGAGCTGTGATGTCACTGCCCTCTGAAAGTGTCCCAGGTCCAGTGTCCTCAGCCCACAGCGCCCTCTGCTGGCATAGAGAACTGTTTTGAGGAGGGAGAGCTTGGGGAAGAGACTGCTTTGGCAAGAGACTGGAGAGCCTGACTTCGTCTGATGTCAGCAGAGATGGAGAACCGGGAAGGAAGGATTGAAGCTTCCTGAGGTTTTCAGCCTGGTGACTGAGTGTGGCAATACCATCAGTCCAGGTAATGACTGAGGACAGAGGAGTTTATGGGTTGAAAGTGATACTGCTGCCGCTGAGAGAGGGAAATCTATCATGATTCTCCCACTTGGAAAAGAGTGGCCTCAAGCTGCTCCTGTGCAGGAGCCTAAGATTTGATGTTTTTACTAACCATGAGCAGTGGTTTTGGAGGCTCCACACGTTCTGTGTTGATGCCTAAGCCTCTTGTGTCTGTGCTTCCTGTAATATAGTACTTTCTCTTCCTGTTTCTAGGAATGGTGCAGAAGCTGGACCAAAAACTCCCAGTGGCCAATGAGTACCTGCTGCTCTCGGGGGGAGTCCGGGAAGGCGTGGTGGACCTGGACTTGGATGAGCTTAATATCTACGCCCGGGGGACTGACTATGATATGGACTTCACCCTTCTGGTGCCAGCCCTTAAGCTGCATGACCGTAACCAGCCCGTGACCCTCGATATGCGCCACTCGGCCCTGTGCCACTCCTGGCTGAGCCTCCGGCTCTTTGACGAGGGCACGATCAGCAAGTGGAAAGACTGCTGCACCATCGTGGACCACATCAACGGTGCCACCAACTACTTCTTCTCCCCAACCAAAGTGGCCGACTGGTTCTACGACTCCATCAGCATCGTCCTGTCGGAGATCCAGAAGAAGCCGCAGCGGGGGATGCCGAAGGTGGAGAAAGTGGAAAAGAACGGGACCATCATCTCCATCATCCTGGGCGTGGGGAGCAGCCGCATGTTGTACGATATCGTCCCCGTGGTGTCCTTCAAAGGTTGGCCCGCGGTGGCCCAGAGCTGGCTCATGGAGAACCACTTCTGGGATGGGAAGATCACCGAGGAGGAGGTCATCAGCGGCTTCTACCTGGTGCCTGCTTGCTCCTACAAGGGTAAGAAGGACAACGAGTGGCGGCTGTCCTTTGCCAGGAGTGAGGTGCAGCTGAAGAAGTGCATTTCCAGCAGCCTCATGCAGGCCTACCAGGCCTGCAAAGCCATCATCATCAAACTCCTGTCCCGGCCCAAAGCCATCAGCCCCTACCACCTGCGGAGCATGATGCTCTGGGCCTGCGACAGACTTCCTGCCAACTACTTGGCTCAAGAGGACTATGCGGCCCACTTCCTCCTGGGCCTCATCGACGACCTGCAGCACTGTCTGGTCAACAAGATGTGCCCCAACTACTTCATCCCGCAGTGCAACATGCTGGAGCACCTGTCGGAGGAGACGGTCATGCTCCAGGCGCGCAAGCTGTCCTCCGTCCGCTCCGACCCCGCGGAGCACCTGCGCACGGCCATCGAGCACGTCAAGGCCGCCAACCGGCTGACGCTGGAGCTGCAGAGGCGGGGGAGCACCACCAGCATCCCCTCCCCGCAGTCGGACGGAGGGGACCCCAACCAGCCCGATGACCGTTTGGCCAAAAAACTGCAGCAGCTGGTGACTGAGAACCCGGGGAAGTCCATCTCTGTCTTTATTAACCCCGACGATGTCACGAGGCCCCATTTCAGAATTGATGATAAATTTTTCTGAGCATTTTTGCTGCCTTTTGTTTCTCCCGATTCTAAAACTTTTGCATCATGTTGTCTTGTGGTCTGTGCCGCTGTCTTTCCGTTTTTCTACCCATCCAGCCTTAGACTGGATCCGTGAAGAACACATTGGAAGTCTCCTGGTTTGCAGGGCGGTGCAGGCTCTGAAACAGTATATTACTATTTCATACGCTGCCTCTGGTTTTGTGTACTGTTCCTAGTTCTTGTCACATAGTTCAGATTTGTTTCGTTTTTTTTAAGGAGAACTTGAGCCATAGACTGAGATGCCCATGAACTCTCTTGCTTTTTTCTGTTTCACACTCTGTGCAAATTTGTTAATGGGGATAGAGAAACAGACCTCATTCTGACACCTAAGGATTCTGTTATTTTTTTGTTTTGTTTTGTTTTAATTTTTAATGAGCTGTCTTCACTACAGATATTTGGGAGTCACCTGAACCTGGGAACTACCCAGTATGCTAGCTGGATCGAATTCTTCTGACCAGCGGCCAGAGTAGTTTCCCCTTGTCGACTTTGAAAGTGATAATGCTACAAATTCTGTTTTGGAGCAACTTCATTGAATGTAACTATCCTCTAATCAGAACTTTGGATGGTTTGGAGGGTATGTTTGACAACTTTCCAAACAGAATTAAGGTTCCCAAATGGTAGTTTTAGTGTATGTAATTATTTGAAGCCTTATTTAAATCTTATTAAAGAACGTACCATAATTGTTATTTGCACTAATGAAATCTTTGACATTGTCAGAGTTCCAATGTGTGTGTTTCAATATAAATTGACATCCTCTGTTGAAATGCTATCACACTTTTTTTTAAATTTAGCCCATTTCTTGCAATCAATGGAATGATTCTTTACATTTGTTCAGTCCTCCATTAATTATGGGCTTCTGTTTTGCCATCTTTGATATACCTGGTTCCTATCTTACTGAGAGAAGTTTTTAAAGCTTTATACCTGCTGAGTGACTTTATCTGAAGCTGGGTAAAATATATACTTGATAGAATAGGTGTCTTTGTATGTATTTCTTTGGGGGTTATAGAGGTAAACGTTTTTTGTAAAGTCTTTTTGCTTCTACTGAATGTTTTGAGGAAAACTGGCAGGAAGAATTTATAATCCCCAAATAGAAGCTATCATGCCTGTTCCAAAACAGATTTTGCTACAGAGCAGGAACCAAGACATGTCTGTGGGCACCAGCCCTGGAGTAGAGCTATCCCGTCTTCATGAACAAAGTTTCCTGCCGGGTTTAGGTGCCACGGGCATTGGCTCTGTTTTTGTATGGACTCATTGCCAACTGTGGTGTTTGAGAGGTCAGGGGGCCTGCTGATCTCTCAACAATGACCATGATGTCTACTACTGGAAAGGTCAAGCAACATTTTGGTTTTGATCTTGAATGTCCAGAACTACAGGTTTGATTGAAATCAGGCATAGGCGGTCCTGGGTTTTTGCATGGGAATTACTGTAATGTTTATAAATGAAAATGAAATCCTTCAACCATCTTAAGTCAAACACACGAAAAAAAATCATAATAAAAGAAACATACTGGCCTTGGATTTTTGTTGTTGTTGCTATTGTTAGTTTGTCATATGGAAACTATTTTCTTTTTAAATATATTTTTATTGATTTCAGGAAGGAAGGGAGAGGGGGAGAGAGATAGAAACATCAATGATGAGAGAGAATCATGGATAGGCTACTTCCTACACTCCCTCTACTAGGGATTGAGCCCACCACCTGGGCATGTGTCCTTGACAGGAATCAAACCTGGGACCCTTCAGTCTGCAGGCCACTGAGCCAAACTAGCTAGGCTTGAAAAATATTTTCTTATTAGTAATCCCAATAGTAATTTTCAGTCAAGTTGGGGCTTGCTATTGTCTTTGAGGCCAGATGCTCTATATCACATGTGTCAAACACAAGGCCCGCGGGCCAAATCCGTCCCGCCAGGCCTTGCAATGTGGCCCGCACCGCCCAGTCATCACTGCACTCCACTGCGTTTCCATCACAATGACAGTTTATGACTGTTCAGTAAACCATTCGGCCCGCGATTTAGGCTGGATTTTAGATTTTGGCCCCTTCTGTGATTGAGTTCGACACCCCTACATAGGGAACATCCAGTGTTCTCTCTTCCCTTCCCCTATTTTCTCCCTACCACTACTATCTGTCCTCTACCTAACCCATGTCCTTCTTGGGAAATGGCTTTATCCCCAGCTCAACTCTCCCCTGACTGGTGTAGGCTCATTGACACAACCATTTCCCCGGCCACAATTATTAATTAGGGATTGGCATGGAATGTAAGCGGCTCCCATCAGGGACTTGCTCAGGATCCTAGCTTGGAATGCTGGGCAGAGCATGCATGCTGGACATGGAAGAAGAAGCACCTGGCCTCTGCCACTCTGACAGCTATCCCATAATCATGGCCAGAGCCTGAGGGTGAAGCTGACATGGGATGATACTACTGAGAGATTGGGCACAGGGGGTACAACACAGGTCACCAGACTCTGCCTTCCTCCTGGTACTATAAGCCCAGTCCGAGACATCTCTTCCCATTGAACTTTCTACTTAAATGAGTCAACACTTAGCTCTTTTAGCAGTTTGAATGTGATTCGATTCATCAAAATTAATTTAAACTGGTGTACCAAACTATTTCAGTATTTAAACTAAGTTGTTGTGTGTGCTCTCTTTCTTTCTGGGGACATATATCAAGGGTATCCATATAGTATATCTAAAAGCTGGTTTATGCTGATTTCATTAATTCCAAAGAATAGCATAGCCTCTATAACGAATAAATATGTACCTGATGAAAGCCTGTTAAAGTTTATTATACTTTAACCATTACGCTAGACATCCTAGGTTAAAAGAAATGGTTACAAACTGCTGAAGTAGCAAGCATATTCAAAGGCATTGGCTCCCTTTAGTCAAATATAAACCACTATACTTGCGCTTGGAATTGGCATCTCAAATATGATTTAGTAGCATTTATGATATTTTAAGTGCTGTGTTTGCAGACAGGATTGAATTACAGATGTGACAACCTAGTTTCAGTGAGCCTCTTGGCACTTCTTTTCCCTTTGCATCTCTAGTCCTAGTGAAAAACACTGCAGGTTCTTGTGATACTTCATGACAAGTCCAGAGGGCCCTAGGATTTAGGTAATTTTTTAAATCCTCACTCAAGGATATTTTTCCATTGATTTTTTTTTTTTTTTGAGAGAATGGAAGAGACATTCATTTTTGAGAGAATGGAAAAGACAGAGAGAAACATTGATGTGAGAGAAACATATCAATTGGTTGTCTCCTGCATGCACCCCTACCAGGGCCTGGGTCAGGAAGGAGCCTGCAACCGAGGTACATGCCCTTAACCGGAATCCAACCCGGGACCCTTCAGTCCCAAGGTGACGCTCTATCCCCTGAGCCAACCTAGCTAGGGGCTAGGGCTGATCTAATTTTAAAACTTTTTAAATGCCTGGTACTATAAGCCTACGACTCAGGCCAGGCATTGTTGAAGGTAGGTAGAAATAGGATGTAGTCTGATATATTTCCTTGTCTGAAACTTAGAAAATCACTGAACTACTAACTTTTTCTTCTGAATCCTGGAAGATTAGTTAAAAATCTCTTATTTCAAGTACAATATAAAAAAAACCTGAAGGAGTTATGATTTCAGCCTTACAACTGATTTCTTTGGTTATGGGAATTCACCAGCTGTAAGTGAACAGGTTTTCAATTCTCTGATGAGACTTGATTTCACATACTTTAAGAGGAGATTATTCTCTGCCTTTCTCATCTGAACTGGAAGACCCGAAGATCCAAGTAAAGACTAGTTTTAGAGTGATGAAGTCAGTCAGGACCAGACACTTAAAATATAGGATTATCCCCACAATTACTGTGCATAGTTGCTTCAAAGAAAATGAGAGGCATTTTCTTATATGGCTAATTTTATTCTCAGATGGAGACGTGAGGAAGCAGGGCCAACAGGAAGCTTCTAGAGCTAGATGAAGGGTCCTTAGTGATTTCTGCACCACCCTTTACACACACACTTGCTTTCACATCACTGACTGGAAGCTGCTTTGCAGGGGTGGGGAACATGTGGCCCGTGGGCCATATAATGCCTGTGAAATCATTTGGTCTGGCCCTGCCAAGGCTTTTAGGGTGAGTTCATTAAATGTTTGATGAACTAGACCAGGCCAATTTTCAAGTTGATCCAAGGTTCCTCACCCCTGCTTCAGGGTGACTAACACTTCCTGGGAGGATTCTGCCCATTGGCTGGTCACAGCTAAGTGCCGGTTATCCACGTGAATCCTTGCTGAGGAAAATTTCCTGACATCATCAGCCGTGGATGGGATGCTGGGAAGGAAAAGGAAGCTTGTGCTTGGCAGCAGCTGCTGGACTCAGGTCAGGCGGCTTCCTGCTGCTCCAGAACTCCGCCTGGTCTTCGGGGAAAAATCCCTGCACTTTGTTCGGAAAGCTGTCTGCAGAATCTCTTCCTTGGAGCCGTCCAAGGCTGCTGGTGGGGCTGTCTCACTTCCACCTGGTCGTTCATAGGGGCTGGGAAAGATTTTTATTACACACTCCCCTTATGCTGACCTGGAGGGTAAAATTTTTTGCATTAAATGGAGCATTAACTACTACTTATACTAAAGGAAGGATGGGCATGACTTCCTGTTCTTGTTACTTTGTTAATATCAAGTAGAAACATATTTTTAACTGATTGAATTGATGTAATTAATGCTCCTCTCAGAGGAAAATAACCAATTTAAAAAACATACCTCGTATGCTGTAATTTCCTCTGCAGGTAAACAAAGAATATATGTTCCAAACATTGTTTAGAATAAATATTTGCCAGTGGAGGATTATTGGCAACAGGTCTAAAATTCTACCTTGTGTTAATTAGCTGGAAAATAATATTTTTTAGTTTTTAAGAAAACATGCATTATATATATAGTAGAAATCAAGCTATAATTAACTACAATGATTGTGTTTCTCCATTTTATAGTGATAGCTTATTAGCAGTTCATTCAAAAGCATCATGTTTCATAGACCATTTGCTCTATGGCACTGAATGTTATACTAATGTAGTGTGATCCTGGTTTTCTAAGTCTAGGTGGCAGTTTTTAATCTACAACTGGGTCCAGACAATTCATCAACCATCAAAGAGCCCATATGCCTGGGTCTATGTGGTTAAGAATTATCAGAATTTTCAAAAAGTCAAATGTTAATCCCCCTTGTAAAAACACTGCTGTTCCAAGATCTTTCCAGATATATTAAGCCTTATTTTGAAATGACAGTTGAGATGAGAATGTTTGAATTTCTAGGCCACTTTTCATTTGTTTCCAGGATAAACAGACTCTTAATGTGACTTGGGTAGAGACAGGCATTGAAATGTTGTATCTGCCGTCTTCTGTTCCGCCAGTTCATCACGAAAGTTAACGGAGCTGGGTGTGGGTAGAGGCTAAAACTTGTTTGACTTACCATCCTTTCCTGTGAAATGCAGAACTAAGGTAGCTGCTCACTTCCTTTCCGACTTTCCCAGTATAAGATTGCTTTTTCTGCCCAATAATCTCAATTTTATTATAGATTTATACATTTATCTATTATATTTGCATGCCTGAAATTAATTAATGACAATTTATGACTTGAAAAATGGGATTTGCAGACCCAGACTGAGGTGGATAGAAATGGCAGGGAGTGCTCAGCTGGGTGAATTGATGAGAGCACGTTGCTTTTGCTTATTCTCCTGCCCTTCTCTTGCTCCAGGGTGGCATTATTGTCCTAAGAGCTCCCCAAGGCCAGTCTCATGGTCAGAGGTACAGATCTCTCTGTGCCCTCTGCACAGGTGCCTTTGTCATATTTTATAAAGCTGTGGCTTACAAAAAGATTTTACTAAAAAATGGAAGCTTTTTTTTTTTTCTTTTTTTTTTTTCTCTCTCAGGTCACTAAGTATACCTTACTGAGCTCGCACATTAGTTTTGTTCAATATTTTTTAATATAAAATTTTGAGAGAAACAAAGCCATTCAGGGATTTGCATGACAAGAAGGGAAGACTATATTGAGTATATAATCTGCTTAAATTTGGTCTCTACCTACCATGTGCACCTCGTGGTGGAAACCTTTGGGGCAATGTCTCCCATCATAGTCCTGTGACTCTGACAAGTCACAGCAGGACTCCAGCCAGATCCTTCTTTGCTGTCTTATTGACCTTCCAGTCTTCTTGAGGGTTTCTTTTTTTTTTTTTTTTTACAGAGAGGAAGGGAGAGGGATAAAGAGTTAGAAACATCGATGAGAGAGAAACATAGGTCAGCTGCCTCCTGAACACCCTCTACTGAGTATGTGCCCGCAATCAAAGTACATGCTCTTGATCAGAATCAAACCTGGGACCCTTGAGTCCGCAGGCTGATGCTCTATCCACTGAGCCAAACTGGTTAGGGCTCTTGCAGTCTTTTGATAAACACAAAAACCTCATACTTCAACCTCTTGTAGTAAAATTCTCTGAGATGCCTCCTTCTCATGTTCCTATTATTAGAGAATCACTGTCTTTTAAGTATTCCTACCAGCCAGTGAAAAATATTTTGACATGCTTTCTAAGGTTTGTCTTATGAAAATTATAGGTACCAGAGTTTGTTTTAAAAATAAATTTACAGACTATGTCAAACTATACATTCTCCTAAAACACTGTTTTTGCAATAACATTTTTCCAATTAGGAATCATGTATCTACATGGAAGGACAAGTGGATATTAAAGGACTTCTTTTGTTTTTCTTTTGTCTAAATTGATTTTATACAAGTACCTGTCTCACCAGAAAGAGTGACTCACATTGAAATGTCTTTATAGCTAGTTGATCCACAGATTTTTGTTCAAGTCTTGAATCCCCATAGTGGAGAAGGGCCCCATGGAGTTTTAGCCAAATGAAATGGAAATGAATGTGTATGCAGGGGGCGGGTGGGGGGCACCAACCCTAGATGCTCAGATGTATATGAGTTCTAACTACACACACATATGAGCATAGCATTATTTAGATTAGAGTTCAACGAAATAGGAACCTTTGTCTTGCAGGGCACTTAATGAGTGAATGCAGCTTCAGTTAATGACCTACCACTATCTAGCCTTGTGACTTGATTCTAGTTACCTTTACTTTCTACTTCAGTTTTCTCAATTGCTATGTGAATGCAATTTGAATAAGTTGGATTTTCATTGTTCACTTTACAGAATATTGTATTGTTCTGGCCATTGGTCTCCAGATGATGGACTATCTCTATTTTTATCTACCCTATATGTTAGAATCTCCCATAATAAGTTATTTAAAGAAAACGTGTCACAAGTACCACAAAGCATGTGATGAGATGACATCTGAAGGTCCTTAGATTTCGGAAGGGTCAGCAGTTCTAGATAGCAAGTGTTAAAAACAATGTGTTATGGGGTTAAAGAGGAGTAGAAAACATTTCAATATGCAGTTATTCATTCAACAGGTGTTAACTGAGCACCCAGATGAAAGAGGAGGACTGTTTTCCAGCCTGGAGAAGTTTATAGTGAAATGGGAGTGAATGTTGAGGGAGAACATCAGGCCTAGATTTTCAGTTTAAAAAAACAAGTCACATGGAAAATTAATAATTAAGATAAAAACAAATATTGATAACTGTTTTCACATATCTCAGCCCATGCTGGCACAATAAAATAGGGCTTCTCTACCTTGGTACTATTGATATTCTTTGTTGTGGACAGCTGCCCTGTGCATTGTGGGATATTTAGCAGCTTCCCTGGCCTTATTCACTACATGCCTGCAGCATCCTGTACCTCCCACTGTGACAAACACAAAGTGCTCGACATTGCCAAATGTCCCCTGGGGAGCAAAATTGCCTGTAGTTGAGAACCACTGCAACAAATAATTCTACTTAACCTTTTATTTCCTGGGGGTAGAGACAATTTTAGGTTCATTTCTGTGACTAGCCAAAACTAAGTAAATATCTAGGATTTGCTGGTTGAATTAAATTTGTAGCAGCAGAGTGCTGATGAGTCTTTCAGAGTTCTTTATTCATCACTTTTATCTTTGCAACTATCAAAATACTTAACAAGTAGTTAAAGAACCAACATTTTCCAATCTCTCAGCTATTGCCAACAGGGTTTATTGAGTTGTATTCTAATAGTGTTTATGGGGAAATATTGATTATGTAGGTGGATATATAATAAACAGAAAAAGGTATATACAGAGAGGATCAAATGTAATACCAGCTAATAGTTACCACAGGAATTGAGCTTAAAGGCAAATCCTGGGCTGGGATGTTTAGAGAAAGCTTTGAAGGATATGAGGATTTATAAGACTATGGAGAAGTGGGAAAGTACAGGATGAGGAAGACTCTTAGGGAGATATGGAGGGGCCACTATGGAAATGAAGTATAAGAAATTCAGGTCCCTTTTTTCCTATATTGAGATCTGGAAAATGCTGCTGGAACTGAAGTTTAAACTTAGAAAATATATCTGCTGTAAATTTGTGTGGAAATAGAATCGCACTTCTTGTTTTAACTCTTGACAGCATGGAAAATCTATAAGCACTTTGACAGTGCTTGAAATTCAATCCTAAATCGTCACTGGAGTGTCTTTACAGCTGAATAAGTTTCACATATAAGCACTGTTTTGTCTCATTATTTTTGGTGGAATTTATTAAGAAGTATTATCAAGTTTGTAGAAACAGCTAATTTTCAAAGCCATTCAAGGCTCAACAGTAGGACAGTTTTTCTCATCCAGAAAATTTGTAATCTCAGCCCTGTGCCAAAATAGTCCCAGAAACAATTTACCAATGCTGAGTCACTAGCCTTCTGTGTGGCTGGGCAGTTAAGGCTATCCAACTTCTGTTTTTGAACAAAAGTTCTCAGAATTGCCAATGGTTACATCTACAAGAGCACATGGAGTTCATGGTTCATGCCACTGTGTTTAGAATACATGATCAATTCCAACATTGCTTCAGAATACCTGCTGATGAGCAGTACAATGAATAATCATAGGTTTAAGTATTACATTTTTACAAGCTTTATAAACTTGTCAACCTAAGCTTTTGTTCTGCTCCACATATATTTTAACCTCCATCAGTTAATACATGTTGGCAGATTTCACTTCAGATTGCACAGAATTAGTGTGTTGTTGTTGTTGTTTTAATTTCTTTGAAAATGTTGTCCCCTGTACTTTTTCCACACAAACCGATTTTTAGTCACCACAAGCTCTATATTGATTCCTCAAATAAATAACAATTGAGCAATATTGATAATACATATGAACTCATCAAGAGTCAAGGAAAACTAATCAAAATAAATTATTTTATTTTTAAATGACTATTGATTTTGTTCCCAATGCCATTTTGTCTTCTTTTTGGATTATCCATTCCCATGTTTTCTCTTTGTTCTAGCATTGAAATTTCACTTTAGGATAGGTCCTGGTTTGACCATTCTGGGAAATATTTAAGCAGTTTCCTGATGTTTCATTTCAGCATGATATTTTAGATTATTTTTATTATTTAGAAAGCTTTCTGAAAATATAGTTTAAAATATTTGTTTATGTTTTTATTATTTTTGTAGGGATTCTACTAATATCCATATTTTATTTCCTATGCTGGTCTTTCATGTGTGTCATTGTCTTAAAAATAATATTTTTAAATTTTGTGTTTTTATTTTTTTGCCATTTTTTATTTTCTTTGCTCTCTATGTATCTATTCTCATCTCCCTTCTAATTTACTCTTCTTCTTTTTTTAAAAAAAACAACAAATCTTTATTGTTTAGATTATTACAGTTGTTCCTCTTTTTCCCCCTATTGCTCCCCACCACCTGGTTCCCACCTCTGCCCTTACCCGCGCCCCCCCCATGCGCCGCACCCCCATACCCTTTTCCCTCCAAGAATTGTCAGTCCACTCTTTTTCTATGCCTCTGATTCTATTACATTCACCAGTTTATTCTGTTAATCAGGTTTTTTATTCACTTGATTTTAAGATTCACTTGTTGATAGATACGTATTTGTTGTTCATAGTTTTTATCTTTATCTTTTTCTTCTTCTTTCTCTTCTTAAAGAATACCCTTCAGCATTTCATATAATACTGGTTTGGCAGTGATGGACTCCTTTAGCTTTTTCTTATCTGTGAAGCTCTTTATCTGACCTTCAATTTTGAATGATAGCTTTGCTGGGTAGAGTAATCTTGGTTGTAGGTTCTTGCTATTCATCACTTTGAATTTAAACACACACACACACACACACACACATACAACACACACATTTATTTCAACATTCATCTATATTTTAAAAACCATGAGGTCATTCCAACACCTTGAATTCCAGTCCACCTCGATAGGCTTCATTTTAGTTTCCTATCTTTTCATCTTTTCATATTGTGTCTTTATTCTCTGAGAAACTTGTTTTTAATATATTTATGTATTTGATCAATTTCTCTGTTTATAACTAATCTTCTATTCCCTTTTCCACCTCTTAGCCACTCTTACTCCCCAGAGGGGGGACCTCCTTATCCCAGTAGAGTTCTGACATGACCCCCCTGTACTATTGCCCTCCCTCCATCCAAGACCCTCCTCTCCTGCTAATGCACCTCCTCCAAGGTAAATGCTCCACCCCAAGCAATGCACAAACACATATTTAAGTGGATTCCTACTGTGTTTAGCTTTGTCTAATAGTTTTGGACTGAATTTTTTGAAGAGAGGAAAACTGTTTCTTAGTTATTTCCAGAGTTCCCTTGGTTCTTGTTTTATGTCCTCCATGTAATTTCTAATTAACTTCTGAGCTTTTCTACTTTTAATCTCTATTGTCTATCAAAGGTGCATTCATTTTTAAGTGTGTTTCAATGCATTTTGTCATTTTTTAACCTGATTTCTGGGCCCATTTTTTTGGTTCTCATAGAATTTTATAAGGTTCATTTTAATGTTGTTGTTTTTTCCTCTTATAACTTGTATTTTAAGCAGCTAAACTGTACTTTTCATGCCTTTTGTTTTAAATAAGGTAAGTTTTTCTGTGCTATTAAAAGGAGTTATTATTGGTTGAAGGGGTGGAGAAGAATAGCTTTCCCAGCTTCAGAGCTCAATGGTTTTTTTCTCTGTTATCATGAAAAATTTAAAATATGGCCTCTCTGTGTAGCTTTGTTGCATAAAGTTATATTGGATTCAAGAGCCAATCATCAAACCACAGAGGAAAGGCAAGGGAGAGTGGGAGGAGGGAAGGGAGAGAGATCAACCAAAGTACTTATATGCATGCATATAAGTATAACCAATGGATACAGACACTAGGGGGGTGAGGGCATGAACTGAGGGGTGGGAGGGCAATGGGGGGAATGGACACATATGTAATACCTTAATCAATAAAGAAAAAAAAAATAAAGAGCCAAGTTGGATTCAATAACTTTTTTTTTTTCCCTCTAACCCTGTGTGCTCCAGCCTCCAACTCTATAGGCCTTGCTTCCAGGTTGGTGCTGTCTGCTTTTCTCTGACTTCCTGGGGTCCACTTTCTCTTGTCTTTACTGTCCCTGTCCTGCTCAATTTGTCCCCCACTCTGGCCCCAATATTTCCCCCTCAATATAAGGCTTTATCTTTCTGGAAAAGAATGTTTAGGAGCTATGTCTGAGATTTTCAAGGGCTCCTATGGCCATAGCACTGTTTGATCCATATGAACTTTTTTAGTCTCCGACTCCTTTATATATACCAAAACTCGGGCCTTGTGAGAGCATTTTTCTGATGGTATTTCTAAGAACAGTCTATACAGGTTGGCCATCAGGATGATGTTTCATCTTTTTGTGGATGAGCACTTGGTAAATTTTTTTACTTTCAATAGATTTTAGGATACAACATTTCTTTCATGTGAATCTTGCTACTATTTCTTTCAACATTTCTTTCATGTGAATCTTGCTACTATTGATGGTTTTCTACAAATGGTTTTTGGTTTTTTTCTTAAAGATGTTGTTCATGTCTTTTTCCCCCTTGAATGGGTGAATGTGTTTCTCTTTCTGGAAGTTTTGGTAAAATTATAAACATCATGCAATGCCAATTTATGGCAAATACCAGTACAGTGTGTGTGTGTGTGTGTGTGTGTGTGTGTGTTTTAGTGCAGTGAATTCTTCCTGGGCTAGTTACATCACTAGGATAGTTTGGAGGGGCCAGGAATTATCTAATGGTTCAGAATGAAGCCCCATGGAAACAGGGTTTGTGGTTATTAGGCGTTGAGACCTGTTTTTCACTTCAGATGAGAAAGATTAGCAACTGCAGAGCTTCTTGCCTATCACACGCTCTCTTCTATCCACACATAGTAGCTGGTGTGCTTGCTTAAAAGCTTCTTTTCTTTTATTCCTTTCCTCATTTATTCTTAATTTCTTTGCCTCTCTCCATAACATTAAAGGGGAGTCAGTGAGACTCCAAGGTGCTACTTCCTTATCTCCAAGCAAAAGGTCATTGATTTTTGCCCTGCTTCACCTGCCTCATATTTTAGGGGCAACTAGGTAGTGGCTTGCACTTGAGCTCTTTAAGGACTATGCTTCTTCTATGTCCTCCCTTCCCTGGTCTGATTTTTGTCACCCTTAGAAGTTCGTCCTCAAATACACATGACTTGGAGCATGAGTGTCTCCTAGTTCTTGCTCAGAAATGATTTATTTTTTGGCACTTCAATTGATTGCTACAAAATGTAAGCAAGAATATCTTTGCTGCATCATTTACAACTCTTTAGCTGTTTATTGTTTTTTTCATCTAAGAAATGTTGAGGCTTTTTTATTTGAAATCTGCCAATCTTTTTATTTATGATTATTGATTTTATAGTTTTTCTTAGAAATTTATTTGCTTATAAGAATAAGTTCAATATAATTTCTATTCATATCTTATTTTGTACATTTAGAGATATTTAATTTTCTAATCCTATTGGAGTTTGTTTAATGTAAGGTTTAACGTAAATGTACTTATTTTTATGAATGGTTGGTCTATTTTCCTTCTATTATTTGTTTATATCTGTCCTTTCCCCACTGTTATGTAATACCACAAAATGTATTAAATTTCTGATATAGTTTTTTTTGGAGTTCAATGTACTATTCCATTGTCATCATATGTCATTCTGTTTCTATTTCATATCCACAGTGTTTTAATTATTATATAAAAACAAGCTTATCTCACTCTGTTTACAAAATTTGTCTTAGCTATTCCATCTATTTCTGAAGCATTTTGCTAAGTTGATTAATTGATATTTTATGCCCTTACGGTTCCTTTCAGAAACATGGATTCATTTCTTATATGTCAATATATCAGTAAGGTTTTCTGATTTTCTTCGTAGTTCCAAGTATGTGATTTCCACTTTTATTTCATTACATAGTTTTTAAATAGTAACTATAGCTATAGAGAAAATTTAATATCAAGATAAGACTGACCTTATGAAATTAATTGAAAAGATCAACATTAAAATTTTATTTAAAGGACTTAAATATTAAGAATGGTCTATTCCTTGAGTATTTAAAGAGATTCCATTAA
The DNA here is from genome assembly GCF_014108245.1 of Pipistrellus kuhlii. NCBI lineage: Eukaryota > Metazoa > Chordata > Mammalia > Chiroptera > Vespertilionidae > Pipistrellus > Pipistrellus kuhlii. The sequence goes on along the minus strand of NW_023425515.1, from coordinate 43,926,483 downwards.
AACCAACTAGGACTGATGTCATGTTATAGGAGGGCTACATTTGCATTTTAAAAGGTTTTTAATAGACTTTATAGGACACAAGAGAGACAAAACCATTCACTTAATTCAATCATATAATGAAATTATATGCCAGGCACTGCACAGTATTATAGTTATTGAGATAAGATATGTTCTTTGTTTCATAGTTTCTTGGGAATTTATTTTGACTTATTAAGCTGGAAATGTTCTGACATTAAATAATGGTTACACTACAAAATAATCTGAGTTTAAGCTATTTGACAAATGCTTCTTTTGATGTTATCATTCCTTAAACTAATTCTGGAAGGTTGATTGCTATAATCCTAAAATGAGTTATTAATCAGCTTTGTATATGAATTCCCACTATAACTTCTAGAACAGCCTTTGTTAGTCTCATCTCTATCCCAACCCAGCATACTCAAGGGCCCTTACATCTTACTATTAATGCCAGTGGTTTATTGGGTTAGTGTTTAAATTGTTTGTAGAAACTCCATATTGGTTTCCCAACACCCACTCTACACATATGAAATCACCTTTGTGGAGTTTATGAAACTCACAGAAATCCTTTTCCTATGTGTAAGATATACATATTTATATACACACTAGAGGCACAGTGCATGAAATTCATGTACAGGTAGGGTCCCTAGGCCTGGCCAGTGATCAGTGCCAATCAGGACCTTCCTTTATTCTTTGCTGCTCCCTGGTGATCAGTGTACAACATAGTAAGCGATTGAACTCCTTGTCTCCCAGTTGAACTCCCAAAGGGGATAATTTGCATATTAGTCGTGTGTGTGTGTGTGTGTGTGTGTGTGTGTGTGTGTATAGTTGGATAAGGTATTACTTTTTTCCCATTTGCTTCTCAAAATAGCCAATGAGATAGTTAGGGCAAAGATTACTAGTATTTGCTTCACTTTGCAATTGACAAAACCGAGGCTTAAACAGAATGGATTTTTCTAGGTCACAGGGTTTGAGGAAGGGGGCTTAAAAGGTATTATTGGAAGTGATAATTGAGAGGAGTGGCCTTGGGTTGACCTGAGAGCTGGGCCCAGGCAATGAGGCCATGATAGGAGGCTCCTCACCCTTCTGCTATCCTTAAATAAGTATTTTGCACACCATTCCCCCATGAATGCTGATTTCAGGGACACAGCCTTGAGAGAGTAACATGCTAATACCACCTGGATGGTATATAAACTGAACTCCATTAAGGCCTCCGTATAAACTTAAGATTCTGGCATGGAAATCTATAATTTTACTGCAACAAATACAAGCCTTGAGTGAAATAAGTTATCTTCCTTATCAAACTTGCCACCTACCATCTGGAGCCCCTTTCTTCCAGTCTCTCCTTGCCCTTTGTGTATGAAAGCCAGTTTTTAAAACAACAGGAAAAGATCCAGTTTTATAACACCAAATTTGGAAGAAAATAGCTTTTATTTTATATAGCTTCTACTACAGGAAGTGATGATATAATGGTTTGGGTCTAAATTCTATAGTGACTAAATTTGTTTGTGAATTCTCCTGTAACTGGATAGTTCTTCCTGGCAATGGCTCCTATGTTTCCTTTTAAAACATGAACTAGAAAGAGCCGTTGGGGATCAACCTTCTAACTCAGCTACTGGGTCCTGAGAGGAAGTATAGAAGTTACTTCCTCATGAAGGTGTCTTGTTTCATCTTTCTAACCTTCTAGCTTTGTCCAATTTTATCCCAATTTATTATTTGTAATTTTTTTCCTGAGGAAGCTAGAGAAAATTAGCTTATGTAATGAGAATAGTAGAGATATAATTTTATGTTATTGAGATATAATTATTATTGAGATATAATTTTCTATTCAATTTTGTATTTTATAATGAAAGGAGAACTTTAAAATTGCTTAATACCTTTGGGATTATTGCCTTTAAATGAGCGAGATAATACTTCCAAGAGTGTGTAATTATAGGCAGATAATGAAAATACAGTTCATTTTTATGTTGTCTGTATTGTGAAATGTAATTCCATTCAGAAAAAAAAATGAAGAAAGTGCAAAGATACAACTTAACTTTATAACCAATTTTGATTTAAAAAAAATAAAGACCCATATAATTATCACCCAGATCAATAAATAGGGTGCCCTGGCTGATTTGGCTCAGTGGATAGAGCATTGGCCTATGGACTGAAGAGACCTGGGTTCAATTCTGGTCAAGGGCACATGTCTTGGTTGCAGGCTCAGTCCCCAGTAGGGAGAGTGCAGGAGGCAGCCAATCAATGATTTTCTCTCATCATTGATGTTTCTTTCTCTCTCCCTTTCCCTTCCTCTCTGAAATCAATACACATACATTTTAAAAAATAGGGTAACTTTGCTGTTCTTTTTTTTTTTTTACATCTTCTTTGCTTTTCTTTATAGTTTTTTTTTTAGTATGCCACTGCATTATTAGATGATATAGTTTAGCTATACTGTGATTTTGAATTGTGTATAAATGGAATCATTCTTTGGTGTTAGACTTTTGCTCAACTTTACGTTTGTGAGAGTCATTCCTGTACTTTCAGGAAACTGTCGTTTGTTAATTTCCAATGCTATCTGATATGTCATTACACAAATCCATTTATTTAATTATATGTTATTGGTAAACATTTAACTTGTCTACAGTTTTTAGTTATTATAAATAATATTGCTATGAATGTTTTTATCTATGCCTCCTGGTACTTATTATATGCATACTTTTTTTTACATAAATCCAGTAGTAGAATTGTTAATTACAAATATTTAAAATATCTTCTCCCACTTTATGACTTGCCTTTGAATTCTCTTAATCATATATTTTGATAAGTAGAAGTACTTAATTTTATCTTCATATAAATTTATCAATCTTTACATTCTGTTACACATTTCTTTCTCATCAGATGGCTGAATCCATTCTTTCATATTATCTTCTAATTTTTTTTTTCAAATTTATGTCTATATCCATCCAACATTAGGATTATTTGCAAGTTTTGCCTGTTTTTGATAGATAAGGTATAAAGCTCCAATGTATATTTGTACATGTCCTTTCATTGGATACTAGAGGCCAAGTGCATGAATTCTTGCATGGATGGGTTCCCTGCACCTGACCAGAGATCAGAGCCAATCAGAGCAGTCTTACCCAGTCCTAACCAAGGGCCAATCAGGGCCAGTGGCCAGGGAGGGACCATGAGAGAGACCGCAGGAAGGTTCCAGGGCATGTCTGGCCCCATCTCTCCCAATCCTGATCAGCTGGATCCCAGCAGCAAGCTAACCTAACAGTCAGAGCATCTGCCCCCTGGTGGTCAATGCATGTCATAGCAAATGGTCAGTCAACCACTTGGTGGGACACTTAGCATATTAAGCTTTTATATATATAGACTAGAGGCCCAATACTTGAAATTCATGCAAGGGGCTCGGCCCTTGCAACCCCATCTGGCCCTTACAGCCCCTTGCAGCCCCGGCCGGCCCTCACAGTCCCAGCTTCATCCAAAAGGTCATATGGATGGTCGTTCTGCTATTCAGTCTAATTAGCATATTAGCTCTTTATCATATAGGATTATAACTCACAGCACGGAATGTTTGGCACACACTTTCCCTCCATCCCTTGGTCTTGGAGAACTCATGTCCTTGCAAGGCTCTGCTCATCCTCTTCAGCTGCCACTCAAAGAAAATTGCATTGTGTGCATGGAAACACTTTTCAGGCTCCATGGCTATGTCTTTACTTTGCTGCAGTTCTGATTACCCAACATGAGAGAGACAACCGCATTATCAGGTAACACCACCATGGTAAGACTTCTGCTCAGCCTACTGCAGCAGTTTTAAATAGGCCATGGGTCACTCTAGATGGTTTGTCTCAGTAGATAGGGCTATGGCCTGAGGACTGAAGGGTCCTGGGTTTGATTCCAGTCAAAGGCACATTCCTGGGTTGCAGGCTCAATACCCAGTAGGGGGCATGTGTGAGGCAGTAGATTGATTCTCTCTCATCATTGATGTTTCTATCTCTCCCTCTGCCTTCCTCTCTGAAATCAATAAAAATATATTAATAAAAATAAAAATGGGCCATGAATCAGACAAAGGTCACTGCTCTTCATCCATCCAGTCCCCTCACACCCTCTTTTGTCTTCACCCCCTGACACATACACTCAACTGGGGTCTGTAAAATGGGTTCAGGATTTCTACTTCAACCAAGGGCAACACTTCCACATGGCCCTCCTTTCCCATCTAACATGGTGGGCTCTGCTCTGCCCCCTCCTCCTGCAACCTCCTGTCTGCACTTTCCCCCTTTCTCCTCCAGGGGCAGAGCTCCCCAAAGGCTGTGCAGGGGTAGGGGGGTGGGAGGTGGGGGACTGTGAGGGACTGGTAATGTGCTGCAGGTGAGTCAGTGCGGGCGGGGCTGTGGGGGGCCATGTGGCAGTGCTGAGCTGTGTGGGGTGAGCCCAGGCAGGGCCTCAGAGGACAGCTGGAATGATGGGTCACGGGGAGGAGAAGGGAAGGGCCTGGAGCCTGACCCATGGGAGAGGCACTGGGCTCCTCAGCTGCCCCCACTGCGCAGCTGTTGCCCTCTGCCCCTCTCCTGCCTCCCTCTTCCTTTCAAATTTTGGATTCAGTTTCTCCCACTCAGCAGCCCCTCCCCTCATTCTGCTGCATCTTGGGGAGCCTGAGACCCTCCCTTGGCCTCAGGCAGGTGCACCTGGCCCATCCCCCTGTAATGGTGCCACCTACTCTTCTGGAGTAGTTAGTGAAACAACAAATAAAAAGAAGCAGCTCTGAAGATTATACATTGTGCACTGAGAATGCCACAGGCTGTGGAGGGCTGCACAGTCCACAGCTCTTAGACCATGTGTAGCAGCCTTTCATGCCACCTGGTCCCTCCTGACTCCCACCTCCGCCTGCCTCTACCCGGGGCTAGGCCAATCTCTGGGAGCTTCTTGACAGCTCTCACCTCACAGCTCACTTTGCAGTCCAGCACACCAGCAGCCGCAGCAAGCTAACCTACTGGTCAAAGCATCTGCCCCCTGGTGATCAGTGTGTGTCATAGCAACTGGTCATGAGGTTGAAATCCCAGCAGAACTCCTGGTTGAAGGGACAATTTGCATATTAGGCTTTTATTATATAAGATATGCTCTTCTTCTTCTTAGATATATATCCCACAATAGAATTTCTGATTCAGATGACAATAGATAATTCCAAACAATTATCTAAAGTTTTGTGCCAGTTTAACTTCTACCAGCAATGTTTGGGATTTCCAATTTTTCCACATATTTGCCAGCACATATATTGCTAGTCTTTTTATTTGTGGTCATTTTGGTAGATCTGTACAAGTGTCTCATTGCCAATTAATTTACATTTTCTAATAAATTATGATTTTGAATAATTTTTTCAATGCTGATTGGATATTTGTGTATCTTCTTTATTAAATAGTCTTTTCAAATTATTTGCCCATTTTTGAAAAGTTTTTTTTGTTTCGTTTTTAGATATTATATGTAGGAGTTTTCTAAATATTCCATAAAAAAAGTCCTTTATTATATAAACGTAAACATTTCTTGGTCTATATTTTGTATTTTCAATTTCCCAATGATGTCTCTGATGAACAACAGTTTAAATGTAACAAAGTTCAATTTCTCAATTCTTTTCTTTTAGGATTATTTTTACTTTTGTCCTGTTAAAAAATCTTTGCCTACCCTAAATTTCATGAACACATTCTCTTTTATTTTTTATGGCAGTTTTATTGTTTTATCTTTTCACATTTATATTTATACTAGTGGCCTGGTGCATAGATTCATGCACATTGAAAGGAAATTAATTAGAAGAAATATTTTAACACTGCTATTCAGCCTTTCTCTGTAATAGAAATGTCAGAGGTGAAAGAAAATTAGTAAAATGTATATGAAAATAGTAAATAAATCGATTAATAAATAAACAATAACGTGACATAAAAACAACAAAAACATAATATAAAAAATTGATAAAAACAATGACTGATAAATGATTAAACATATTCTAATATCTCTCTGTATACCACATTAAGAATAAAAACACTTTCGGAGTGCTTGACTAATTGCTTTTATGATGAAGTATGTACAACTTTAACTTTAACGTCACATGTTCTTCAAACACGAGAAAATAACATATAACTGACCATGTCTATAAACGAGTTTAGGTAGGAATATCTCTAATCTGTCTAGAGTTATTGCAAATGCTGGCATCATGGGAAACTGTCTTCAAATTAATTTAAATGGGAGGTCAGTGTCAGATGGAGACAAATAAATTCTTGGAATCAGAACAACCACTCCTTCCGTAGATCCTATTAATACTTCAGCTTTGATTATTTTAGGTTGCAGTCTTGTGATAATAAATCTAGTACAATTACAAAGAACCCATTTACTATTAAGATTTTTCAGTAGCATGATGATTGCATCTACTTTCAATTTTAATTTATGACATGGTACTCCTGAAAGAGTAATACTATAAAGAAATTCAATGAGAAAATTTTTCCTTTTCAGCACCATCCATTGAATTGATGGAATCATCAATACATGAGTCAATGTTTATTTTTAAATTGCCAATGCATGTCATATGTACTGGCCCCGGTCGGTTGGACGTATGTGATGCCACAGCTTTCTTCCACTTTCATAATGTCAGCAAAAACAACTAAATTCACAATCGGCAATTACAGATTGAAACACATGCATGTGATTGGCACCAGTTTTATATGTATTATGCATGCAAGAGTCAATGTTTATTTTTAAATTGCCAGTGCACATCATTTGTATTGGCTGGTCAGTCACTCAGATGGTCAGATGAACATATAGCTGGTCACTTAGCCTTTTATATATGTAGATTCTATCTCAAATAAAACTTTTAAGATAAAGGAGTGAATATTTACTTTTTTCATAGGACTATCCAACTGACCCAATACATTTATTAAAAAATCATCCTATCTCCTTTGAATTACAAAGGTACAAAACCCAAGTAAGCATACACACACACTTCTAGATACTTTACCCTATTTTTATGGTTCATTTCTCTAACTTTGTGCCCAGTGTCAGATTCTTTTAAATACTGTAGCTGAAATCTGGAAGTGTCTTTTATATTATATTTGTTCTTCTCTTTAAAACCTGGTCTAGGTTTATACATGGCCATATACATTTTAGAATCAGATATGATCAATTTTTACATGCAGTTTGCTGGGATTGATTAGGCTTGTGTTGAATCTACAGATTTGAGGAGAAGGATATGTAATAATTTTGGGGAAGATGCAACTAAAATATTGCATCTTTCAATATCTATGATATAGCTCTGCATTTATATTCTCTAATTTATTTCAGCCATTTTCTTTGGTTGTAAGTTAAAAATCTTAAATATATTTTAGTAGGTCTACTCAGAGTTATTTGAGTCTCTTAATGCCATAATAAATGATATTGATTTTGAAATCGAATTTTCCAGTTATAATTTTATTGTGTTTTTAGTTAAATATATTCCTTAGAATATGATGTTAATTTTAGAAGATTTTGTATTTTCTAATTTTTCCTAGCTTCAGTCCACTTTCATTTCATAATCTGTCTGTTACTTTGTTTTCTTCTATTTTGGGTTTTTAAATTTCTGAATTGAAATGCTCTTTCATATCTGCAAATTTTTGTCTAATTGTTTTAAGTTCATTTGGGAGCAGTTTTGGTCCATTTTTCTTTACTTCTTGTTTTTTATTTCATTTTGTAAATATTTTGATTATTACTTTCTGTTTTATCCATATAATTGCATTTTATTGGTGTGGCCTGACAAAATTTGTTCATTTTTAAATGTCTTGGGTTTTCTACATTAACTCAAAATGTACATAATGTCAAATTTAGAAGTAAAATATTTTCTCAGGTCCATATTTAAACATTACAAACATCTATTTAACTTATTGTTCTGCAAGTTTTATTGTGAAATTCTGGTAACACATAAGTGCCTCCACTCTATATTCAATTATATGGTTCTTGTTCTTTCTGTGACAATTAATTTAAATTCATTATTTAAAGCTCCCAGTTCCCATAACAGTAACATGTAAATTATTTTGCTCTTATGAACAGTAGTTACTTTTATTTGAGACCTTCAGAGCACTTTATAGGCATTGCCTGATAGTGAATGTTATTAGACTGGATTTCCAACAATTAAGATCCTCTCTGCATAAATTCATTGTATTTTTTAAAAAACTTTTTTCTAACATGATAAGAAAAAGCTGAAATCTTAGAAAGGCCAAGAAATTAATTGAGTGTTTTATTATTTATACTTCTTCTGGGTTTAAGAATTTTGGAGAAATATTGAATACTAACCAGAAAGAAAATGTCTAGATCATAAATCCAACTGACACCAATTTATTGCAATACTGTCTACAGAATCTGAGATGCTAAGAGATAAACTTTATAGTATGAAAGACAGTTTCAACCCTGAGGCTTCACTTACTATTGTATCTATTGCTTGCAGTTGTTCACAAAAACAAACATCATTCTATTCTCAGACCTATCCATCACTTGGATGCTTGCCTTGATGAAGTTCATTACATCACCAGTAGAACAAAGCCTGTCTATGTTGGCCGAGATCCCCCAGGGGGCAGCAAAGTAGCAGTTGCCTTCAACTTGGCAGTAGCTAGCATCTAAAAAGAAGTCTGGTTTTGTGGAGAAACGCTTGCCTGAAAGGAAGACCAGAAAACAAACAGGGAATATAAGGATGTCAGGATTAAGAAAATAAATATAGGTATACTCTGAGGGCAAAATTGTAACTGAGCTAGAAATGGGAGCTGGGTTTTGGCAATTAAATAGAAAATGTAGTGTTTACTTTTCTAGGCAATGTTTCCTGAGGACCAATAGGCCCATGAAGGGAGTAATAAGTTCTCTGCTCAATGTGGTGTTAAGACCTATGAACAAGTAATTAAGTGTAATATATTAGGTGCCTTGAAAAAATGCACAAAATGCTGTAGAAACCCAAGAACAGTGACTATAGGGGTGGAGGGGTGGTGGTGAGGAGGATTTTATTGTGAGTGACATTGATATCAGGCTTCAGCGAATGCCTCTTGAGAGAAAAAATAGGGAGAGGCTAAAGTATATTATTGTACATCTTGTGAGCTGTTTGAGCTAAAAATGAATATCCATGTGAGGAAATATGGAAGACAAGATATTCATTTTTTTTAATCTGTGCATCTCCCCGCTAAAGCATAATATCTCTGAAGAGAAGATCTATGAACTTCCTTCATAAATATTACTGGTTTTCATGTTGGTTTTTTTTTGTGATTCTCAAGAGAATGAAGATTATAATTTGGTTTGTGGAAATTTGGGAAGTTTTATTATTTTGTTGAGGCAAGAGAATAAATGATCAATATGAGCACTCTACTACAGCATTGCAAGGCAAGAACTTGGGAGTTGGGAGGAGTGACTTTACTAGAGTGACCATTGTGGGCAAAAGGAATGTGATGATGCAGGTCATGCCCCAATGAACTGAAAAGAGTTGCAGGTGTGGCCAAACGTGCAGCCAGTAAAGTTTATGGAGGGCTGACAATGGGCTCCTGGTGATTCAGCTTTCAAATCTGTCTTCGCTCATATCTGACACTTCTGTCATTTTTTGAGGCCACTGTACCCCTTTATTGTAGACCAAGCAAGCTTCAGTTTGCTGTTCTACAATGCAAGTGCCATCTACAAGTAAAACATATCACTTCTATTTTGAAATATTTGATATGAAAATAATTTATTGCATTCAAATCCCACCTACAAGTCACAAGAAAATTCATTATTACACTTGATACTGGAGTTAAGAAGAGTTGTTAGATTCTTTAAATGCAATTCAACTGTTTTAAGTATTTAGATTGTTGTAAAAAAATGGCTTTAAATTTTTTATCTTCTACTTTTGCAAATGGTTTCTCCTCAATGATGACTATCAAGAGTTTTGAGAGCTTATAGTTAAGAAGTCTTATCAGGAATCAGATGTCAGTCACCTCAAGTATAAAACCTGAATTATCCCTGGCCAGGTAACTCAGTTGGTTAGCATGTCATCTACAGCAAAGTATCAGGTTTGATCTTTGTCAGGATATTTGCAAGAACCAACCAATGAATACATGAATAAGTGGAACAACAAATTGATGTTTCTCTTTCTCTTAAATTAATAAATAAAAATAAAAAAGAAACCCAAATTAAAAGTTTTTTATGTCCATTGACAAAATTTCAACTTTATCTTCAAGTGTTTGAAAATATTTGATTCATAAATTTTATCAAATTTAATATTTTTTCTAATATTTAATTTTATTTATCTTTTGATTATATATTTAAAAAGAAAATCTAACAATTTTTACCAAACCCTTTAGATAATCTGCAAAAATATTTTTTTTAGTGTGCCATACCATTATTACATACTATGAGACCAATATGTGCTCAACCATTCCTCCACACACAAAATAGGAGGAAAACATGCTCTCTCTGAGACTGGTTAGGATGCTTAACTTGACTTGATTCCTGCGTTCCTCTAGTCTGCTGTTGGGTCTCTGTATAATATTTTTTTTATTTCATTCAGCGTATGTTTAATTTCTAGTTGGTCCCTTTTCTATTCTCGAGGGTCTTATTAAATTTATCAGCTTTTTTAAGGAAATTCTTGAAAAACCTTATAACCGTGGTTTTGAACTCTATATCCAGTTGTTTGTTCCCCTCCATTTCTTTTGTTTGTGATCTGTTTCCTTATCTCCTCATTTTCTCTGCTTCCCTGAGTTGGTAGGGTGGCTTTGTGTGCTAGGTGTCCTATATGGTTCAATAGGTCAGTCTTCCAGTTACCTGAGGTGGACACTCTTGGTGTACCCTTTTGTGGACTGTGTGTACAGCCTTGTTGCAGTTAAGTCTTTTTTTTTTTTTTTTTTTTTTTTTTTTGGTAGTTAAGTCTTGATTGTTGTTGTTTGTGTCACTGGGAGGAACTGACCTCCAGGCCAATTTGCTGTGAGTACCCACCCACTGTGTCTATAATGGAAGAATTGCTGTGCTGGAGACAAGTTTATAGGGCAGGACTTGTTCCAGTTTGGTTTGTGCTCATTGAGTCTGGCTCTTGAATGTGTCCCTTATGAGAGTAGTTGAAATCTGGTGTTGTCTCACACAGATCACTAGATACACTAGTTTCTGGATCTCCAATAGGTCAGCTACTATCTGAGGCCACCTAGCAGGAGCTACAGAAATAACTACAGTTTTCTCCTCTTTGCTTGGGATTTGGAGGTTTTGGAGCTGTCTAACTGGAGCTGCAGTTTATTTGTTTAAGCTTTAACAGGGCAGGCCATTTATATGCAAAAGCTGCTGCACGGAGCTTGGGTGGGTTTGTAGATTGTGCGTGGTGGAGTCTCAGGGAGTCACGAGGCTAAGATGTTGCAAACAGCGATGGTTGCTAGTCCACCTTCTCTGCGTTTCCAAGTCCCCACACAGCAGGTAATGATTGCTGGGTACACCTCTGCAAATAAGCTGCCCTCACTTTCCAACCCAATGGCCAACAGTCCAGCTTTTTCCCGTGTGTCCCCAGAAACTGAATTTCAGAGTGATCAGGAGCTTGTCTCCCTTCGAGTTGAAAAAAAGCAGTGTGCCTAGTCTTCTGCCACCAGCCCTATTCACATGCCTCCATACCTCAGCTTTTCAGCGCTTGTACTCTTTTCTCTTTCCTTCTAGTTGTAGAACTTCCACTCAGTCAGCTTTCCTGTGGTTCTGTGTGATAGATGTTTTGTCTTTTAGTTGTAGTTTTAAAATTGTTGTGCAAAGTGGCAGTTTAGGTGTTTACCTTTGTCCCATCTTGGTTTCTCTCAAGGATTTATTTCTTGACACTGTGCTTATGTCAGAAATCAGAAAGATGCTGTTTTTTCAAGTGTTTTAGATATTGCTTTTTAAATTCTCCAGATTACATCTGAGAGGAGCCTTTTTGAATGGCTTATCCTCAGAATGAACTGGTGTAATCTGATATGAATTTGTTTTATCATCTAGTGAGAACTTAAACAACTTATAGGATATTTTTTTCTCATTGGTTTCCATTATAGCAATCTCAATTGCAGTAACAGTTATTGTTAGGACATATAATTTTGATATTAAAATAGAATAAATTATGCAGAAAATAGGCAGAATTTATAACTCTCTTTCATTGCAAATAACTTGATGTTATCTGAAGATAAAAATACCCAGATTGATCTGCATACAGATTTTTCCTTTTCTTTCCTCTGTTTTTCTTCCAACATTTTAATAATATCTTTGCTGATGCCTACACATTGGTTTTGCCTAATATAAATTTTTGATAAAAATAAGGACCACTCCCCTGTCTTCCATGTATACAGAAGCCAGGCAACTTAGGATCTGTTCTAACCAAGCTGCTGGTTCTGACCTGAGAGGGTTGAAATGGTCTGAAATATTGGAATCTCATATAGCACTGTTACTATATAAAGAAATGAGATCAAGCCTTGGAAGTTGAGGACATGAAAAGTCTTGTTTTCTACTGCACTTAAGGAAGTATTTTTAAACAATTTTTATAAATGTGGGTCAGATTACATATTTGAGGCACACTAAAGATATCCCACTGTCACATGTTTCTTCCACAATGTCCCTCAATATAGGACCATAGCAATATTTCCCAAATACTCATGACCCAGCTTTGTCTTTTCTAGGTTGTTTTCAGAACCACTAGTTCCTCATGTTCTTTTCCTTCTTCTAAATTGTTTCTAATATATGCGTAACCCATGGGCACAGACAATAGGGTGGTGAAGGCCTGGGGTGGGAGGTGGAGGTGGTCTAGAAAGGATCAATGGGGATAAAAAGAGGACATATGTAATACTTCTAACAATAAAGATGAAAAAAATTAAATCAATTGTGTCTAATATGTTGGGCTCTGTCCTTCACTTTGTATGGTATTTATTAAAAGAGGGAAATTTATACCAGATTTCAAGCTGTATTACAAAGCCACTGTTCTCAAAACAGCCTGATACTGGCACAAGAACAGACATAGAGATCAATCAAACAAAATAGAGAATCAGGATATCAACCCAAACCTCTATACTCAATATTTGACAAAGGCGGAATGAACATATAATGGAGTCAAGACAGTCTCTTCAATAAATAGTGTTGGGAACATTGTACAGATACATGCAAAAAAATGAAACTAGATCACCAACTTACACCATACACAAAAATAAACTCAAAATGGATACAGGACTTAAACATAAGATGGGAAACCATAAAAATACTAGAGGAATCCACAGGTAGCAAAATCTCAGTCATATGCCTAAAGAACTTCTTCACTGATACTGCCCCTAGGGCAATGGAAGCTAAAGAGAAAAAAAAAAAATCGGACTACATCAAAATAAAAAGCTTTTTTTTTAATAGCAAAAGAAACCATCAACAAAACAACAAGAAAGCCTACTATATGGGAGAACATATTTGCAAATGTTATCACTGATAAAGGTTTAATCTCTAACATCTACAGACAGCTTATATACAACTTAATAAAAGGAAAATAAATGATCCAATTAAAAAATGGGCAATGGACCTAAATAGAATCTTTTCAAAAGAAGACAGAAGGAAGGCCAAGAAGCACATGAAAACATGTTCAAAGTTACTTAATATCCAAGAGTTGAAAATCAAAACAACAATGCAGTACCACCTCACACCTGTCAGAATGGCTATCATCAACAAATCAACAAACGACAAGTGTTGGCAAGGTTGCAAAGAAAAAGGAACCCTCGTGCACTGCTGGTGGGAATGTAGACTGGTGCAACCACTGTGGAGAACAGTATGGAGTTTCCTCAAAAAACTGAAAATGGAATTCCCATTTGACCCAGTAATCCCACTTCTAGGAATATATCCTAAGAAACTAGACACACCAATCATAAAGGATATATGCACCCCTATGTTCATAACAGCACAATTTACAATAGCTAAGATTTGGAAACAGCTTAGGTGCCCGTTAGCAGATGATTGGATAAAAGAACTATGGTACATCTACACACTGGAATACTATGCTGCCATAAAAAAGAAGGAATTCTTATCATTTGCAGTAACCTGGATAGAATTGGAGAACATTATGCTGAGTGAAATAAGCCAGTCAATGAAAGAAAAACTCCACATGATCTCACTCATTTATGGATAATAAAGAACATTATAAATTGATGAACAAAAAGCTGGATACAGAGACAGTAAAGCAACAAACAGACTGTCAAATTACAGCAGGGAGGGTAGGGAGATATGGGGGAGATAAGAGAGCAACCAAAGGACTTGTATGCATGCATATAAGCATAACCAATGGACGCAAAACTCTAGGAAAGGAGGGCATGTATAGGTGGGTGGGGGCAATGGTAAGATCTGTACACATATAATACCTTAATAAAAAAATAAAAATAAAAACATTGTAACAGGAAAAAAATAGAAAAATAAATAAAAGAGGGAAATTGGCAGGGATGCTTTTATAGTTATAGTTCTTAGAATTTTATTTATTTATTTATTTTTCTTAAAGTGCACTTGGCATACAATATTATATTAGTTTCAGATGTACAATATGGTGATTCCACTTATAAAGATATCACAATTGAAGTGTGGTATCCATCTAAAGTTATTAGGATATTATTGACAATATTCCCTGTGCTGTACATTACATCTCCATGACTTCCTTATTTTATCACTGGAAGTTTGTACTTCTTAATCCCTTTCAAGTGCACCTCTGTTTTCTTCTAGTTCTCTGAATACCAGTAATTAGAAATACATTGCTTTATATCTTGTCTTTTGCATGTGTCTCTCTGGACTTTTCTTGCAGATTGTATTTCCTTTAAGGACAGTGCTAATATCATTTTAAGAATGAAGTCTAGTATATTCTGATGAAAAGAATAGATGCCTAGTCTACTCAGTTCTATTTTACTTAATGAAACTTGACTTTAAAGGAAGTCTAAGCAGGTTACAAGTCAGAGAACTAAGAATTAGGAGAGCCCTGAATTTCCTGAGTCTAATTTTGGTGCTAATTTGTGCTGTGGTTTTGAAAAGATTTTCACATGTTCCAGTATTGATTTTCCTATCTGAAAAATTAAGAGATTTGGGCTAGACAGTCTCTAAAATTTCTGTCACTCTATAGTTCTGATAAAATTCTATATTTCTACAAAAATGAATTATTGTGAACCTTAAAATATACTTGAGTTAGCCCTGATTAAATTTAAAGTTAAAGCCTAATTCTGAAAGTCTCTCTCTTTTTCTTTTTTTCCAAAGCAGGAAACTGGAGGGCCTGATAAGCTGTTGACAAAAGTGCTTTTGAGAATGGAAGGTAAAGTAATTACTAGCTTATGTTTAAATAGACAACAGAAAAGATTGCTAAATATTTATATATCAGCACTTACACAATATTTGTGTAAATTTGTACTTATCTATGTCTAGCCATTAAAAACAAAACAAAACAATGGAGTCTATATGTCAATTAGTTTACTAAAAGGGACAAGTAACCTTTTCTATATTATTAAAATTTTTATTCTAATAGTCCCAAAGGCAATAGGTTTATATACCTGCAATTATATTTATTATAGTTAAATATATTTGATAAAAATATTTGGTCAAGAAAATTTTCATTTAAAATTATAAACTGTTCATCATGGGAGATTATGCACATTTAAAAACTGTGATAATTAACCTGCTATGAACTCTCCAATTTCCTTAATTAACTCAACTAGTACCAAAAACTTGTATATTTTCTCTGAATGAGAACACATCTTAGTCATTTTACAGGTAAAATAAATGTCTAACAGATTAAAACTTAAGACATAGTATTTGTTACAATTATTATTAAGAAATCTAACAGTCATCTCAACCTGTTTATGAAAATTGAGCAACACAGTACTCTCTTTTTGTTGTTATTGTTGTTAAAAAAAAGTTTCACATTTGATGATATATGTTGTAAAATACCTTTTCAAGTAATTATTTGCCATCTGTATATCTTCTTTGGTGAGGTATCTGTTAAAATCATTGGTTCATTTTTTAATAGATTTGTCTTCTTATGGTTGATTCTTTTTTTAAAATATATTTTATTGATTTTTTACAGAGAGGAAGGGAGAGAGATAGAGAGCCAGAAACGTCGATGAGAGAGAAACATCGACGAGCCCCACTGGGGATGTGCCCACAACCAACGTACATGCCCTTGACTGGAATTGAACCCGTGACCTTTCAGTCCGCAGACTGATGCTCTACCACTGAGCCAAACCGGTTTTGGCTTATGGTTGATTCTTGTGGTTGATTTTAAGTTTTGGTATTAGTTGAGTCAATTAAGAAAATTGGAAAGTTCATAGCAGGTTAATTATCACAGTTTTTAAGCATGCATAATCTCCCATGATGAACAGTTTATAATTTTAAATAAAAATTTTCTTGACCAAATATTTTAATAAAATATATTTAACTATAATAAATAAAATTATATATTTTGGACAACAGCCCTTTTTCAAATATGTCTTCTGCCAATATTCTGCCCCTGTTTGTGGCTTTTTTTTTAATCCTCCTGACAATGTTTTTTTCTGAGCAGAAATTTTTAATTTTAATAAAGCTTATCAATTCTTATATGGATTGTGCTTTTGGTGTCAGATCTAAAAAGTTACCACCAAACTAAGGCCATCTAGATTTGCTATCTTCTGGGGCTTTAATTTTGCATTTAACATTTAGGTCTATGATCCATTTGAGTTATTTTTAGTGAAGAGTGTAAGGGTTTATGTCTAGATTCCTTATTTTGCATGTGGATGTGTAGTTGTTCCAACACCATTTGTTGAAAAGGCTATCTTTTCTCCATGGTATCGTCTTTACTCCTTTGTCAAACATCAGTTGACTATATTTTTGTAAGTCTATTTCAGGGCTCTCTTTTCTATGTCATTAATCTATTTGTTTAATAACAAACTAAAACAATGAGCTAACACTAGAAACCTAATAGAATGGTCAAATTTCAGAGCACTGACAACACCAAACGCTGGCAATGATGTGGCGCAACAGAAATTCTCATTCATCACTGTACAATGAAAAATTGTATAGCTATTTTGGAAGGCAGTTTGGTGGTTAGTTGCAAAACTAAGTGTACTCTTACTATATGACCCTTTGTATATACCCAAAGGAGTTGAAAACTTGTGTTCACTCAAAAGTCTGCACATGGGTGTTTATAGCAGCTTTATTCATAATTGCCAAAACTTGGAAGCAACCAAAATATATTTCAGTAGGTGAATGGATAAACTGTGGTACATCCAGAAAGTATAGAACTTAAATTTAGCCGAAACCGGTTTGGCTCAATGGATAGAGCATCGGCTTGGGGACTGAAAGGTCCTGGGTTCGATTCTGGTCAAGGGCATGTACTTTGGTTGCGGGCATATCCCCAGTAGGGGGTGTGCTAGAGGCAGCTGATGGATGACTCTCTCTCATCGATGTTTCTAACTGTATCTCTCTCCCTTCCTCTCTGTACAAAATCAATTTTATATATATATAAAGAACTTAAATTTATATTACTAAGAAGCCAATATGAAAAAGCTATATACTATATAATTTCATGTGCCAGGCCTCTAGAATTATATAATATCCATGGTCTCTTCAGAATGATCTTAAGAATGCAGTTGAAGACTGTAAAAACTAGTATACCAATAGTTTCTTACTTATCAGTAAGTTCATAATTTGGTATATTGAGTTAACTTAGAATAGTGTCTATGAATACTCACACAGAAAGAAAAATACAGATCTAGATATGAATCTATATGTGACATAAATGTATATCTCTTTAGGGGTGAAAAAAATACCTTAGAAGTGGAAGTTTCCTTTAGAGGTCATCTAATTATTTTGCAATTTTATTCTGCTGGATAAACTGTGGCAAGAATAGAAAATTGGTTTATAGTAATTAGCAATATGACTATGGATTTTTGACTTCTCAAGCAGTTCTTTTTGGAATTCTCTGCAAAGAATACTAATTTGCTGTATGACCTTTCTCTCTGGGTCTCAGTTTGTCCTCTGTAAGCTGAGTGGGTTATACCAGATAATCACTACAATTCACTCCAGCCCTAACAATCTCTGACTCAATGTTTTATGATGCATACAATCATTATCCACTGTTCATGTAATGTCAGAGGACTTTGAACGTCTGGATTGAAATTCTACCTAGAAATGAGAAAGTAAAAGCTGAGAGAGGAGAAATGTTAGTCCAGAAGGACAAAAACCCAGAAATGAAACACATTAAGCCCAAAATGTAATTGATTTATTTGTTGGCACTTTACAAGTTGAGTCTTTATAGGTTTTTTAGGAGTCATCTTGCCATTTACATCTGGCTTACAAACAGAGTTTTCTATTTACTCTTTTCCATTTAGTCCAAGCACAATAGTTTTCAATCAAAAACATATCAGAATCAGGTTTAGAGAATAATTCAGTGAAGAGCATTAGCCTTGAGGGTAAAATGTATTATATTTTAAAAGGCTTAGCTAGAAAGACACTATTAAATTAGTTATATCTTAAAGCAAGTTTTAGGGAGAGTATTAACAATCATGTGCTCCTGAGTAATGTAGAAGTTTCTATGACAGTTTAAGAAAGACAAATTCATAACACACTCATTTTATTGATATACTTTGGTTTTGGACTTATTTTCTGTGAGTCCTTGAGCAAGTTACCCAATCCTTCTAAAATTCAACTTTCTTTTGTGTCAAATGGCAATACTATTTTTACTTAATTCAAAGAGTTGTTGTTTGTATTAAATGAGATAATATGTAAAAAAAGAGCTTACCATAGGGGTCAGCATGTAGCAAGTTCAGTGGCTGCTCCTAGTAGCAGGCTCTGTTGAAATATGACATTTAAACTGTAGGTAACTTTGATAAAAGGGACAATCTTCAAGCAAGGTAAACTACAGGTTTTAATTTGCATTCCCATAAATAGGTGACCTTATTAAATCAAGTACATAAATCTTTAACAATGAATGGGAAGGTTTCAATGCAAACACATATTTTTAGATCATTGAAAATAGTACTCAATATTTATAGAGTTTGCAGTTTACAATCTTTTCAGTATTTACAGTATTTTCAGATATACATAAAAGTGTGTGTATAATTATGATTTTTTCCTGTTCAATAAATAGCCATGTTGTTATTTCCACTCTTTAGATGAAGAAACTGACTTAGAGATTTGATGTTTGCATGTCTAGTCACTGTTGGTACTGGCACTGAAAATCTGATCTTCTGACTACTTCTGACACAGTGCTCTACTTAACAAATGTTTATTGAGCATTTATTAGGATCTAAGCACTGTGATGGGCACTAAGAGAAATATTTTAAAATGTGTACCCATTGTTTTCTCATCCAGCACTTCTCCCTCCAACTCTCCTTCACAGGAACTTCCCAGAGTGTTCTAAGAGCTGCTGCTATTCACCAAACCTTCAGCTCAGGGTGACTGAGAGAGCTTCCTTGTTAACCTCAGAGTCATAGTTCATGGGGGGGGGGGAGGGGAGAGGAGAGAGAGAGAGAGAGAGAGAGAGAGAGAGAGAGAGAGAGAGAGAGAGAATGAATATGTGTATGTATTTGTATTGTATTTACTTTGAGAAGCAGGAACACCAAATGTTGCCCAATTCAAATTCTCTTCCTGAGAATCTGAACTTATAGGAGAGAAAGTTATCTGGGTATATGGATTAAAACATGTAGCATTTGGGAAGTGCCTGCAGTCACATTCTGCCACTGAGGAGAGGAGGAAGCCTGGCTGAGTGAGAAGAAAAAAACCAAGTATGTATTTAGAAGCCAGTTGAGATGAGACAGAAGGAATGCTGGAGGTAACGTTCTAGTTGTTCTTGAGCCTAAATGCATTCTTGCTGAGTTTCATGATTCACTCCAGTGTAATTACAATAAGTCTGCCTTTTGGTCAAATTAGAGTTATTTTTTAGCTATGAGCAGTAAAGATTTAGAATTTATATCAATGTTAAGATTAAAGACATGAGGTCTCAGCTTCTGTGATTATGAAGTCACCACTAGCATTTCCAAATGACTAATATTAGGCTAGTTGTTTAAGAAATACTGGGGAGCTTGTTCAGATGCAGATTCTTAGCACCACTCCCACAGGTTCTCATTCAGAATATCTGTTTGGCCTGAAAAAAATCTGTATTTCAACAAGATTTTAAAGTGATGCAGATTCACAGTCAGAATAGGAAACCTCTGGCAGAAATACTGTTGTAAAGGCTTCGGGGACATGGCAATGTAACTGAAATATGGTGCATGTCATGACAATTATAATACATCAGTTATATTGCAGTTTGAACATTGATTGGATAATAAATTAAACATTTTCTCTTATGGGGTTACTATCTCTTTGATGTGTCAGAATGAGGAGAGAGGAAAAAGCAATGCAGTCAGACTTGGGTAAAAGGGTTTGTACAGAAGGGGAAGAGCTGAAGATTCACATGGAGATGTTACACAGAAAAGGAGTGCAGAGTGATGGGTGGGCAGAGGAAGTGAAGTGACTCCTGCCTGACTCACAAGGGCAATCATAGCATTAGGCTAAGAAGTCATTTCTAGATCTTGGTGTCTCCTTCCTTGACCTGACCTCTGCTGGGAAGGCAGTTCATAGATGTAGAGGATATTTCCCTAATTTTTAAAAAATGAAATTTAGCTGAAACTGGTTTGCTCAGTGGATAAAGCGTCGGCCTGCAGACTGAAAGGTCCCAGGTTTGATTCCGGTCAAGGGCATGTACCTTGGTTGCGGGCACATCCCCAGTGGGGGTGTGCAGGAGGTAGCTGATCAATGTTTCTCTTTCATCGATGTTTCTAACTATCTAACCCTCTCCCTTCCTCTCTGGAAAAAATCAATAATATATATTTAAAAAATGAAATTTATTGGAGTGACATTGGTTAATAGGATCATATAGGTTTCGAGTGTACATTTCTATCTTATAGGATCTGTATATTGTATTGTGTACCCACCACCCAAAGTCAAACCATCTTTTGTCATAATATATTTGACCCTTTTACTTCTCAGCTCGAACCCCCTTCCCTCTGGTAATCACTATTATTATCTGTGTCTATGAGTTTCAGTTTTATATCCCACATATGAATGAAATCATATGGTTCTTAGCTTTTTTGCTCAGACTATTGCCCAGTGAGCATCTTGGGAAGAATTACTTCCTACCCCCAAATTGACCCTGATGCAATTTACTTTTACCTCAATCTCTTTCAGAAATGCAGATCATTAGCAATTCATGGGGCAACTTTAACCACAATCAAGCTGCAAAGATACTCCTGAGAAGCTTTTCCATCTGAGAAACACAAACAGTTCCATCGATCTTACTAACACCCTAGAGGTAAGTGTGAGAACAATAAAAATGGTCTTGGGGGTGGAAAGGGAGAGAAGGGATGCCTTAATGATTCTGTAGAGCTGTTTCCTGGACTTGCCAAAAAGCATTGCTGGGAAATGAAAACTGGGTGTGGTTAAATTCTCAGTATTTGGGGATGTCACTGTTGGAAGAAAACTTAGAGATGATCCAGTCTGTAACTTTCAGAGCCTCAGAGAAAGGAAAGGACCTGTCTAGGTTCATACATCTGAGCCAAGACAACAATTTAGATCTCTGACATTGAGCTTAGTGTTCAACAAATGCTCCACAAGCAGCCAGGCATCGTATTGTGTAACCAAGTAAAATTACTATAAGTAAAACTCATGATTGTGTATAAAGCATGAGAAGAAGGCCAATATGATAGATAGAATTGTAGCAATAATTGCATTAGTCAGCCTTGTCTACAATAACAAAGTACCACAGTCCAGGTGATTTAACAGAAATTTATTCCCCTCAGTTCTTGAGGTTGGGAAGTCCAAGATCCAGGTGCCAGTGATCTGGTTCCTGGTGAGGACTCTTCTTTCTTGCAGATGGCCACCTTCTTGCTGAGTCCTCATATGACAGGGAAGGAGGTGAGAGAGGGAGAGGGAGGAGAGAGTAAGCACTCTGGTGTCTCTACTTATAATGACATAAACCTCATCAAAGAGACCCCTACACCTAATAACCTCATCTAACCTAATTACCTCCTCATAAGCTGTATTTCTATATACACTCTCACTGGGGCTTAGGCAGCATATGAATTTTTGAAGGACACAGTTCAATCCATAGCAATAATCCTCTTTATAGTCACCATCATCCTTCTGTCTTTCTACCTGTCTCCCTGGTCATTGTTATGGGGTCGAACCCTGGGTTCAAAATAAGACCACTGGAGGCTGATGATTAATTAATAAGCAGGCAAAGATGTATTGAAATAACTGGCCAGGACAGCCGCGAGAGCACCACACGCAGGTGGTCTCCACACGACTGCACCGTTTCAGAGGTAGGCGATCCCTTTTAAAGGTTCAAACCACAGGAATTTTCCTTTGTTCTAAATTCTAAATCTCAAAGACTGCATTCTAAAGACTGGGGTCAGCCCACAGGGTCGTTGCTAGTCACATCCTGCTGGACATTGAAATGTGGCCCTATCTTGCAATAGCCTATAACATAGAAGCAGAGCTCAGAGGTTATCTGCAGTTTCTATCTCTGAAGGTTACTGAGTTAGTGGGAATTACTCTCCTGTGCTCCTGGTCCCAGGCAAGGGAAAATTGCCTTAGCCTCCAAGTCTCCACCTGAAAGCTAAGGTAAATAGTTTTTTTGTTTGTTTGTTTGTTTGTTTTTTTCTCCATGTTTAATCAGGTGCAAGAGCCAAACTAGAAGGGTTAAAATTCAAACAGCAGTTTTTACCAAAGTATGGTTGCCACTATATTTCAGTCATGCTGATGATTTAGGTGAAGGCAGGTACTTGCTCCCACTGCCAATAACAGAGATGCTTCTTTTGAAAGGAAAAGAGGAAGCAAAGTACCTATTTTATTTTCTATTGTGTTTCCTTACAACATCAGGAAAGGTCCATAGGACAAAATCAAGTCAGTGCATGCCAACTAACATTGATGACTCTTTTTGAGAGACATATGGAAATATCAACATTACTTGACTTGAATGGAGTAGTTCAACTATTGAGTATCTGAACAGATCCACATTTTTTTATCTGCAATTCCAAAATCCAGAAAGCTCCAAAATCTTACCATTTTCTGGAAATGTGCAGCAAACTCACCTGGTGCCAAAACCTGACCAGATATGAGGCTGCTGATATCTTTAGTATCCAACTTAGTGAGCCTATTCCTGTGTTTTGCTGAAGAAATAGTAAAGCATTTGACTATGGGGTTCTACTCTAGATCCTGCTAAGGTATCCTACATAATAAAGAGCTAATATGCAAATGGATGTCACATGTCACACCATCAAACCATAATGCTCAGACACTCAACACTGGGGAGAGAAAAATGGGGGCCAACCAGGGTGCAGCCTGGGAGAGGGACAAGCTGGCCACCCCATGACCCCAGGTACCAGAGGCTGCCCCTGTGCTTGTGATACCCGTGGTCCTGGGAGCCAGCAGCTGCACCTGCACTTGTGGCTAGGGAAAGGGACAAGCCACATGTCCCATGGTCCTGGTCCCCTGTGGCTGAGGCCAGCCCGGGCAAAGCTGACCCAGGTCCTGGGTGCCTGTGACTGGCAAAAGGAGGGAATCATGGGTCCTGGGTGTGGGGTGAGGCAGAGGTCGTAAGGGACAATCAGGTCAGCAGGGGAGCAGTTAGGGGCCATCAGACAGGCAGGCAGGCAGAGGTAGTTAGGGGCAATCAGGCAGGCAGGCGAGCAATTGGGAGCCAGCAGTCCTGAATTGCAAGAGACAGTCAGACATTCTCCAAAGGGTCCCAGATTGGAAAGGGTGCACCAGGCGTCTAGTTTATAATATATTAAGAAAGTTACTGGACTGTATTTCTAGAATCCAAATGAGTATGAATTCTTAAAACACATATGGCCCAAAGATTTTAAATAGGGAAATTAGAGTTTGTAGTAGAGTAAATCTACTCTAAGGACCAAAATTATGTGCGATATAGTAGGAGGGGAAAAAGCAAGGTGAAACAGAGTGATTGTTTGCCCAAAGTTCCCAGGAAATGAACTGTTGCTGAAGCCATCAGAACAGGTGTGAGAAGAAAAGTGACTGAGTTGTGCAGAATTGGCAATTCTACATCTGCCTGAC
Source organism: Pipistrellus kuhlii (assembly GCF_014108245.1). Lineage (NCBI taxonomy): Eukaryota > Metazoa > Chordata > Mammalia > Chiroptera > Vespertilionidae > Pipistrellus > Pipistrellus kuhlii. The sequence continues at coordinate 43,902,438 of NW_023425515.1, read as the reverse complement.
TCCAGTTACTGCAAATGGGGTCATGGAATTCTTCACATGAAAATTTTAGGTCAAAATATATGGATCTAAATTACATAGGATTCAGAATAGAAGAACCAGGGTTATTTGAAACAGCCATAGAATGCAGTCATTTCAATAATTTGGTGATGTTGTCTCACCTGGCAGGTTGACCTCCAGCCTACATTTGTGGTTTCCTTCTTTTTTATCTCATCTTGTTGAAACTTGGCCAGCTCACTCAATCTATGCCTCCTTTAGTTCACTTCAGTGTGGCTGGTGTGAATAGCTTTCTTTATCATGTTCTGGGCCAATACTAACTATATCATTTTAAAAAGACTTCAAGTCCCACACAGGACTTGTTTGAGAGGTTACTTGATAACACTGCCTTTGGTTCTAATGAAGAGACTTCTGGGTTGGGAAGGGGGAGAGTTGGAAGTCATGATATTACCTTCAACCTTGGTATTATTTCCAGTGTGACCTTGAGCATGTTATACTTTCTCTCTCTAAACTTGTTTCCTTATTTAAAGGAACCTTTAACCCTCTGATATGATTAGATGAATCATGGTTATTATAACAGGGCCCCAGTTTGTTCAGCAATTTATAATATGTGAACAACTTTCACATACATAAAGTCATCATATACTTACAACAAACCCATTATTATATGTTGGGAAACTAGGTATTATTATTCCCTTCTAAAGAAGTTCAGAGAGAAGGGAAGTGACTTGACTAAGGTCACAGAGCAAACTAGTTCTAGTAAAGAAAGGACCAAATCAGATTTTCTGACTCCCTAATTGCATAGCCTGTATTTTTCCACTCTGTCTCACTACTTCACTAGTTTCAGAGAATAGCTTCATGAAAATGCATGCACACCTGTTTGTTCACAACAGAGAAGAGCATTACTTATGACCAATTGTAGGCGGAAACATTGCTTATACCTTGTTCGGCTTTTAGTAGTTGTTGGCACCAGGCTCAGAGCAGGAGCTTGGGTAATTACAGATGAGATGGAGAAGCACTGAGTATGACAACATCCATGAAGTTCTGAACCAGAGCACACTGGGAGAATGCAAAAAAAGCCAGAAAACTGGGATGAGGTGCCTTGGTCAAATGGAGATAGTGGGAACATTCTTAGAGAAAACACACTTTGACCGGCATCATGTCCAAAACCTTCCAAAGCCTAGTTGAGTCTAAGTTGATTTTTTTTTTTTTGCCTTTAGACTATATTGTTTTTGAGGAGAAAATAGCGCAGAAATGTTATATCATTTGTAAGTCAAGATACTGGTTTTCCTTGTTAGTTGACAAGATATTGGCAGATGCAATTTCAGAAATGTATGAGATAGAAGAGCAAAAAGAAGAGGTCATACCTCTCTGTGCCTTGGTTTCTTCATCTGTGAATGAGGCTGCATTTAAGGCACCCTGCCACCTGGCTCAGCCTTGTCTAACAGCTTTTCTCTGTACACTCCACAACAGAAAGCCCAGCTCTTCTCTCTTGTTCATGAGGCAACTCAACTCTGCCTTTGCTACTCTTAGGCCTCTCCTCGATTTGTGTTCTTTGTGATTCTAATTCTCCCTGTTTTTTAAGGCCAGCCCAAATGCTACGAAGCTTTTCCTGAACTTCCTAACTGGTATTTGGCACTCCTCCCTAACTTACCATTTAAAACTTTTCACCTTGTACCATAGTTGTTACATGTCCTCTGCTGTAGCCCAATTGGGATCCTTGATGACAAACACATCACTGTGTACCATCCCCTCCCCACTAGCTGTGCACTTATTTCACTAGGAAGGAAGACCTTAATAAATATCTGAATGAATGGGGGGATGAGTGCATTCCAAGGTCCTCTTTATTATTCCTTTCTAAAGAAGTTCAGAGAGAAGAGAAGAAACTTGACCAAGGTCACCAGTTCTCTATGATTTAAAAGACATAATACCCATTTTGAAGTAATGCTAACGAGAGCCCACTTATAAGTGAGATTTTTTTTTTTACAAAGTTATTAAATCAAAAACTATTTTGGCTCAATGGTTGTTGTTTCTTTAAAATGAAACCCACTTAAAAGTAGGTCCCATGTCATAGAAAAAAATGCTGCCTTGGAAGAGTTAATTTTGAGATCGTGTTCTGTTCCTTGCTAGTTCTGTGACAATAGACAAGTCATATCACTTTTGTGAGTACTATTTCTTTAACCTGACAGAATGAGATCTCTTTCTTGGGGCTTTTGGGAGGAGTTAATGTAATAATGGATGTGAAAGTGCTTTGCAAACGGTAAAGAACTTCACATTTAAAAGGGGTTATTATTATCATTATCATTATTATTATTTTAACAGTCATTACCATGGAACACAAATGCAGTCTCTGAAGCTCCTTTGAGGCTGTAAGTGTACAGACTGTATTTAGAAGTTCATATCATCCACAATATGAGGTTGAATAACAGCCAATCAATGCTAATAGCCCTGGGTCCTTATTTACAGAGTGCCCTTCCTCGGAGCTCAAGAGCTGTTAAAAACTGGATCCATCATTCCTCAGTCAATTTCCATTCTGTCATCCATTCAGCAAATAGTTCCTGTATGCCTACTATGCGGTGGGCATTATTTTGGACAGTAAGTGGGTTGCTGATATTGCTAATGCCCTGTTACATTATGGGAGACTGAGGAACCATAGAAGAAAGGGGACTTTTACAAACAGGGTGGAGGTCAGGGGTGCAGCCCTGAGATTGGGGCAGGTAGATAGTGGCCTGCATTGTGCTGAAAATGACTTTTTCAGAACTGAAGCTGAGCCCCTTTGGGCTCAGAGTCACAAATCTTCATCTAAAGCAAATTGGGCATTTGCCTTGTTTGCTGAGAATGAGAAATGATGTCATTGGCTGAAAGGCACATTGTGTGACCCAAGTTACATGGGTTAGGTTTCTGAACTGCTTTGGTCGGCTCAATTTCAGATGCTTTGGAAAGAAAAGTTTAAATGTAGTTATTGATTGGGAGAGATTTGCCTCTGTCCCAGAGCTGACTCCTGCAGAGCCTGCACCTGGCTGCAGACACATGGCCCAGAATTGCAATTTTGCTTTTAGCCTCCAGAGAGAATAGGCTCTTTTTTCAAATGGAGGATTTCTCAGATGCTGGGATAAAAGCTCCCCTTTCATGTGCTGATGACTCAGAGAGCAGGGAGTCAGCAAGGATGTGGTAAGCCAGCCCAAGGTGCTATCAGGGAGCTGAGGTATGTTTCCCATTTTCAGTTTTGTAGTCTTTCAAAGACATTTCCTTCCTCAGCTTTGGAATAGCCCCAGCAGTTTTAGCCAGACCAAGAACATAACATAGGTCATTTGTACCACTTTCAATGATATGATTGTTGATGGTCAATTTGATGTCTCTAGGAAATATGGACCTTGAGAAAGACACAGAGGTGGCAAGACCTTTACTCTCCCAAAGCTCACTATGGGGTGCTTCATAACATACAAAAATAGCCCAGCTGGTGCAGCTCATTGGTGTAGCATTGACCCATGAACCAGGAGGTCATGGTTAGTTTCCAGGTCAGGGCACATGCCCAGGTTGTGGGCTTGGTCCCCAGCAGGGAGAAGCATGCAGGAGGCAGCCAATCAATGATTCTCTCTCATCATTAATGTTTCTATCTCTCTCCCATTCTCTCTTCATCTCTCTGAAATCAATACAAATGTATATTTTTTAAAAATTCTTTATTGTTTAAAGTATTACATAGGTCTCCCTTTCTCCCCATTGACCTCTTCCTGGCTGTTCCCATCCCCAACACATGCCCTCACCCCCCTACTGTCTGTGTCCATGAGTAATGCTTATATGCATGCATACATTGCTCTCTTACCACCCCGTCCCCCCTCCCCCCATCCAAGCTCCCATCTTCCTTCTGTGGTTAGATGTCTGTTTGATGCTTCTATGTTTTGGGATCT